>NC_092720.1:95955357-97262106 GCF_047496885.1 Scyliorhinus torazame | reverse complement strand
TTGGCCATATGGCATCAGATGTGTTTTTAAACATAAAAGACATGTTGAGAATAAATGTAAAGCTAAATGTGTCTCCATGCAAGCACAGAATGAACAAAATTTGTTATTCCCTGTAGGCTGAAATTATGTATTGACCTATAGCTGTTAAATTGGTTAGGAAGACTTTTTCTTATTTATTGCCTAGGACTTGTGCTAAGGTTTAGATGCAACTTGCCCAAGAGTGTTGGGTAAATTGGGGCATCAAAGCTGAGCCAAAGCCTGTTCTTGCCTGATAATTAACATGCTTGAATTTTTTCAGCAGGAGTCAGTGAATAATGATTGGCAGATTAATTTACACCTTTCCAGCCCAGGGACCACTATAGGTAATTTAGAACAAAGAAAAGTACAGCACAGGGACAGGTCCTTTGGCCCTCCAAGCCTGTGCTGACCATGCTGCCCGTCTAAACTAAAATCTATTGCACTTCCTGGGTCCGTATCCCTCTATTCCCATCCTATTCATGTATTTGTTAAGATGCCCCTTAAATGTCACTATCGTCCCTGCTTCCACCACCTTCTCCGGCAGCGAGTTCCAGCACCCACTACCTCTGTAAAAAAAAACTTGTCTTCTACATCTCCTCTAAACTTGCCCCTCGCACCTTAAACCTGTGCTCCCTCGTAATTGACCCCTCTACCCCTGGGATAAAGCCTCTGAATTACCACTCTGTCTATGCCCTCATAATTTTGTAGACCTCTGTCAGGTCGCCCCTCAACCTCTGTTGTTCCAGTGAGAACAAACCGAGTTTATTCAACCGCTCCTCAATACCAGGCAACATCCTGGTAAATCTCTTCTGCACCCTCTCTAAAGCCCCCACATCCTTCTGGTAGTGTGGTGACCAGAATTGAACACTATACTCCAAAGTGTGGCCTAACTCAGGTTCTATACAGCTGCAACATGACTTGTCAAATCTTATACTCACTGCCCTGGCCAATGAAGGCAAGCATGCCGTATGCCTTCTTGACTACCTTCTCCACCTGTGTTGCCCCTTTCAGTGACTGTGGACCTGTACACCTAGATCTCTCCTGACTTTCAATATTCTTGAGGATTCTACCATTCACTGTGTATTCCCTACCTGCATTAGACCTTCCAAAATGCATTACCTCACATTTGTCCGGATTAAACTCCATCTGCCATCTCGCCGCCCAAGTCTCCAAACAATCTAAATCCTGCTGTATCCTCCGACAGTCCTCATCGCTATCCGCAATTCCACCAAACCTTACTAAACTTACTGCAAACTTACTAATCAGACCAGTTACATTTTCCTCCAAATCATTTATATATACTACAAAGAGCAAAGGTCCCAGCACTGATCCCTGCGGACCACCACTAGTTACAGCCCTCCAATCAGAAAAGCACCCTTCCATTGCTACTCTCAGCCTTCTATGACCGAGCCAGTTCTGCAACCCCAAATTGATTCAATACCTTCACAAGCCTTTTTTGCTGTATAAAAATGAAAAAAGTCTGTACTATTTAGTTTCCCTCTTAAAGCACAAGGAAAGATAAATAGTCTGCCTGGCCACTTATCTATTCTTACACTTAAATGAAACAAGACCTGCACTTTTGTATGGAGCAGGATCATGCATTCTTTCTCCCCGCTCTGCCAGCTACTGATGGGAAAAACGCACCTCACTTTAAATCTATTTATTCGATCAATTTAAATTGTAAATTTGGTTTTGGTAACATTCTAGATGGGGACAGAAATGAGTTGTTGAAAGAACGGTACATTTGTGCTGAAACAACAAAATATGATGTATATCATTGGTGGGATGAGCATTCTGCTCCTTTGCACAATATGGGAGCAGGATGGTTAAGGATTGGCTCTAGAAATTTATGCTCAGGGTGGGTTGGAGGTGGGACTGTTGCATGTGGATTTGTCGTCTGATCCTATATTCTTGGAAGGGGAATATGTTCTTCGTCAAGGTTATTTTTCTCTGGGCAGGAGCCAGGTTTCTGGGGTGTGGCAGAGGCATATGAATATGGGTTGTAATGTGATCCTGAAATAGCTGGTGAATAGAGGTGGCATCTAGGAGTGTCTGAAGATTTACAATATATTAGCAGAGCATGGGAGATTGAATTATGATCATTTTGCACAAAAAGGGCAGTGATAGCTGGCTCAGGATGGGACAGACACAATTTCTGCTAATTGGGGGAAATTGTGGTTGGAGAGAGTGGAATTGAATGTATAGGATATTGTGCTGTTATTCCATTCAATTTGGTTTCTCAGTGTTCATCTATGGGCCCCAGTTATTGTGTTTGGTTGTGTACCGTCTACTGCGTTGGGCAGTAGTCTGTCCTTGTTCATGATTTTTTTTCTTAAGCTTTGCGTAGTGATTTGTGGGGACAAATGCAGAATATTGTGGATGCTGGAATCGCTTGAAATAAAAACAGAAAATGTTGGTAAAAACACAGCATCTGTGAAGAGAAAAACATTAGCATTGCAAGTCGAAGACCTTTGGATGGGATTAGTGTTTTTGGAACACCGTTACCATCCATGCTCAGATTTCCACTTTTAAAACGTTTGTTGATGTATTTTGATAGATCTGCACTAGCCTTGGCACACTTAATTTTTATCAAAGTTAATATTATCAGTTCAGACCTCGTGTAGTATTTGAAGAATTGTTGCCATTCAATTTGTGGTGATGATCTAACAGTAGGTGCTGGCCCATTGTAATGTTGTCATATTATTTTAAAAAATTAAGAGTCCCCAATTATTATTATTTCCAATTGTCATGTGAGAGTATCTTTAAGAAATGGGTGTTTATAAATGGGTATGTATATAAATATCTGTAGTGAGAGTACCTTTAAGAAATGGTGTTTATTACTGCAGTGATGTCAGAGTGGGTGGAGCTGGGCTGTCTGTCAGCTTTTTTACTTTCACTTTAGGCTTTTTGCTGCAGGGTGTGTTTTAGTTTAGTTTTCAGTTTTGGAGCTGAAGCCAGACAAGCAGGTGTACTGCTGTTCTCTCTGCCATCAAAAGACTATCTCTTGTCATTTGGTGAATTCAGAATTATAAATGTTCTCAGTAGTGAATGTAAACCTAATGTGCTTCTGGTAAAAGGTGTTTTAAGTCTCATGGGATGTTAAAAGGAAAGCTTAAAGGATTACTTAGTGTTGTAATCTTGGGGGTTGTATTTGAATTAATGGTTGCTGAGATGTTCACTGTCTGTTTTAAAAAGGTTAACTTGAGTTCATAGAATAAACATTGTTTTGCTTTTAAAAAATACTTTTCCATTTCTGCTGTACCACACCTGTAGAGTGGGCCGTGTGCTCCCCATACCACAATCTATTAAAAGTTGTGGGTCAGGTGAACTCCATGATACACTTTGGGGTTCTCTAAACCCTGGCCCATAACAGAATTAAGCGGCAATTTAGTGTGGCCAATTCACCTAACATGCACATCTTTGGGTTGTGGGGGTGAAACCCATGCAGACACGGGGAGAATGTGCAAACTCCACATGGCCAGGATTCGAACCCAGGTCCTCAGCACTGTAGTCCCAGTGCTAACAACTGTGCAACCGTGCTGTCCAGTTCTCATATTATTTTAAGCAATCTTGAGGCCAATTACCCACTTGTATTTATATACAGGTACAGTGTCTCAAATCCAGCTGTCCAAAAACTGGTCACTGTAATAATGTACTATACATCAATTTTGATTGAATAATACAGAAACAAAACTTACCTGGGACAATTCAGCTAGGAGTTACAATTGCATCATATGCTCCAGACGAGTTATTGGCTTTGTCACTTTGTGCGCTGCTCTATGCATGTTCCATGCGATCCCTGATCCTACCTGACTCTGTTTTGATCGGTAGGACTGTAGCATAGTTAGCACAGTTTGCTTCCACAGCTCCAGGGTCTCAGGTTCGATACTCGGCTTGGGTCACTGTCTGTGCAGAGTCTGCACGTTCTCCCCGTGTCTGCGTGGGTTTCCTCCGTGAGGTGCTCCGGTTTCCTCCCACACTCCAAAGATGTGCGGGGTTAGGTGGATTGGCCATGCTAAATATCCCTTGGTGTCCAAAAAGGCTAAGTGGGGGTTACTGGGATTTGGGGATAGGGTAGTGATGTGGGCTTGAGTAGGGTGCTCTTTGTATGGGCTGGTGCAGACTCTATGGGCTGAATGGCCTCCTTCTGCACTGTAAATTCTATGATACAAGCAGTTGAATATTAAGTGTACCATGATAGTATTTACATTGATTTTGCGATTGGGTTTTGCTTATCTGGAATAAGTATTGAACAGAATGCCCACTTACAAATTTGGGGCTATTTATCATAGCTATCTTCTAGGGTTCCCATGTTGTCCAGTCACTCACTTAGAATGATCTTTCCCCCCCCCCCCCCCCCCCCCCCCCCTATTTTCTAATTGTGGCAGTAGTTAAACCCAGGAATACAACAATTGAAAATCCTTTGTAATCAGGATTGGATTTTCCTATCTTATGCACTTACTGTTTCAGTCTCTTGAAAATGCTGACTACATTTACCCGCTAAGAATTTTGCCCTCTGCATTTTGTCTTCGGATGAGGTGAAATTTGGTTCTTCATAAGCTGCTTTTTCCTCACAGGAATCCATATTGAATAAGGACACAAATGAGGATTGCCTACAGCTAAGAAGACATTTGGCAAGTTCTCACTTTAAGAAAAAAAAAACACACTTAGTCTCATTTCACAAGTCAACAAAGACGTTTCAACTGTTTTTGTTCAGTTGGCTAATATTCACCTTGTGTTATAAAATCAGAAGTACTCTTTTCGGCCTGGCAGCATCTGTGGAGGGAAATAGTAATGTTTAAGGTCAATGACCTTTCATTGGAACTTGGTTATTTTATCTGACCATGTATTTTGGATTAAATTAAGAATTTTGCAGGTTTTACAATATCAAACTCTTTTTCTCAATCTTTGAACAGCGTTGAGTTGATTTTTAAAAAAAATCTCGATAATGTATCTTCTTAAAAAAAGGTGCCAGGTAAGGCCAGTAGTAGCAGTAATGATTGAACTTGCTGCTTTATAAAGTTATACTTGGCTCATCAACTCGACTTGTAGCAATAAATGTGTCTAGAACACAAACAGTATAATAGCCATTTAGCTGGTTGTCAAAATGCTTGGATTTCATAAGATCAATTTGCTTGATATGAATTGTTCACAATGAATAATGTCAAACCACTACAATATATTTTTAATCAATGAACTACTGGACATTATTTTAAATTGCGGCACATTGTTCTATGGATCAGATAACCTTCCGTATTGTGCATTGTGAAGTCCTGTGCACTTTGTTTTCACTCATGATATTGTTTTTTTTAAAGACTTGAACACTTTCAGGTTGACCATAGTCTTGTAAAATTTCCTCTATGCAACTTGTATCCATTTTAAACTTCACATTTTTGTTTTGCTCCCTACCCCGAATACAAATCACGCCTCTCAGTTTTAATGAATCATTGCAGGTTTAATAATCTTGACTTTGTCAACCATTAGGGCATAAAATTTAGTAACAGAATATGACTTTTGTTTTGCTCCCTTCCTATGGAGAAAAGAGACAATTTATATTTGTCTTCTATATGAAATAGAATATGAATAATGTATTGTCTAAATGATTCTGATTAAGGACTTATTTGTAAGCATTGTTTGAGCTGTGGTGTAGATTCAGTATAATGGAGTCTTTATGGCATAGAAAGAGAGAATTTAGTCATAGAAAGAGGTCATTTAGATGATATTGGAGAACCACATAGCTGGAGGAGGCACCCAATTTATGTGGTAGGTCATTATTCAAATGGATTTGGCTATACTTTAAAACAACTTCAACATAACTAATTTAGATGCTGTTGTTACAATTATAAGATCGAAATTCAAATCCAAACAGGACTGATGCAATATCTGTTGGCTTCAAGGGGCCTATGTGAAATGAATAAGCAGTACCACTGGGTTCACTGCAAGTAATATTCCTTTAATTTTGGAAATATCACCTGCCCTGCTATCTCCTAGGTGTCAAATTAGCTGTTTCTTCCTGGTAGACAGTTTCCATCATTCCATCTCTGTACCCAGCCATTGCGCCCCCCCCCCCCCCCCCATAAGCTCAGATATTGGATTAACTAGTCTGCTACAGATGGTTCATTTTTTTTTAATATATATTTTTTTATTCTACATTTTCACATTTTCCTTCAAAAATTTACACCCCACCCACAAACAGTAAATGGTAAATACAAAATCAATCCCCTTAACAATAACAACGATCCCATCCTCCCACCACCCCAAACAACGGCCCAGCTGTCAATATATGCATCCAATAAACCAAACCCTCCCACGGTGGAAACAGAAAACAAAGAAGAAAAAGGAGTCCGGGGCCGCCCATGGTCACCATTGACCTATAGAGTCCACTCTTTCCCCCCCCCCCCCCCCCCCCAACACACTCAATGCCATCCAGCCTCTGAAAGAGTACCGTACACGATACCCAAGAGTTGTACCCCCCCCCCCCCCCCCCCCCAAAGTCTCCAGCTCCTCCCGTCCACTGCCTCTTGGAAAACCCCTCCTCCCAACCTCGGTTCCTTCCCCCCCCCCCAACTTTCTACCCCGGCTAGACCCCTCGGACCCTGTTCTGTCAGGCTCTGATGGCCGCAGCCCCTCCCCCCACCTCACTCCCGTTCACCGGCCGGCTTAAACCGGCCAGCTTGGAGGCCCCCGCCCGGGTCCCTTTCCCCCTTGCCCGGCCCTAGGAAAGCCCAGAGATCCCCTTTTAGCGCACACACCCCGCATATCCACCTACACCCCAAAGAGCCCTCATTTTGAGTGAAAGTCCCATCCCTTCCCTTGTCCAAATATATACAACATTGGCTCCTTTAGCCCCTACACCTGCACGCAGTGAAACAAAAAAGAAGAAAATACAGTCATGAGGTTACATCGGCACATGGCCATTTCTCAATTTGTCAGTTCTGTCACAGTCCTTCTGCCTTTGCAAACTCCTCCGCTGCTTCCGCCGTTACAAAATAAAAGTCCTTGAGCTTATAAGTCACCCTCAGCTTCGCTGGATATACAATGCCGCACTGCACCTTGCTAATGTACAGTGCCCTCTTCACCCGATTGAAGGCAGCCCGCCTCCTCGCCAGCTCCACTGTAAATTCCTGGTATACACGTAAACCAGCTCCAGCCCACTGCACCACCCGCTTCTGCTTGGCCCAGCTCAGGACCTTCTCCTTCACACTGTACCTACGGAAGCACAGAGTCACTGCCCTTGGCGGCTCACTCGCCTTTGGTACAGGCCTCCACGACCGATGAGCCCGATCCAGTTCATATCGGGAGGGATCCTCCCCCCATCTCCAATAGTTTTGCCAGCATCGTGGCAAAATACTCAGTCGGCTTCGGTCCTTCAACTCCTTCGGGCAGCCCCACAATCCTCAAATTCTGTCGCCTGGATCTGTTTTCCAGGTCTTCCATTTTTCCTCACAGATCCTTGTTAATGTCCATCACCTTCCGCATCTCCATCCCCATCGAGGCAAGTTGATCACCGTGCTGCAATAACGTCTCCTTCACTTCCTTCAGCGCCTCCCCTTGCTCTCGCACCTCCGCCACTGCGCTCACCACCGCCGTCATCACCGGGGAAATCGCCTCCTCCACAGCGCACTCAATCTCCTTCCTCACCGCCTCCATGCATTTCGCAAACTGCCTTTCGAATTCCGCAGCCATCACCTTAGTTATTCGTTCAGCCGTAAGCACTGCGGCCTCCTCTGGTGCTCCAGCCTCCATTTTCTTTACTGACCCCGCGGTGACCTTTCCACTCCCCGACGGACTTTCAGCCGCTTTTTTCACGGCCGTTTTTTTGCTGGTCTTCGACATTCCCCTCCTCGGTGCTGTCTCCCGACTTTTACTGCCTTCGCTGGCCCTAGGACCGGGCGTTAACCCCCGACAATGCCGTTCCCGAACAGGAGCCCTCCAACGTGCCAGATGGTTCATTTCTAATCTTCCATCACATGCTTGTCATTTATGAGCCATTTTCAAATTAAAGATATCCGGCTTATTTATTCTATTCCTGAAAGATGAATTGTCTTGGAGGGGATACTGCATTGATTTACTTCCATTACACCAGGGCTTAAAGACCTAAGTTATTTGCAAAAGCTTCACGAACTTTGCTTGTATTTCTTTGATTTTTCAAGGTTGAGGGGTTGGTTTTCATGAAAATAAAGGGAATCAATTGGGTAGATACAAAAAAATGCTATTTCCTGCAGTGGGGAATCCAGAACACTGGGCTATAATATTTTCTTTATTCATTTGCTGGCAAAGCAAGCATTTGTTGCTTACATCTAATTGCCCTAAAGGAGGTGGCGGTGAGCTGCTTTCTTGAATCACTGCAGTCTATCTGGTATAGGTACACCCACAATGCTGTTAGGAATTGTTCTGGGTGTTTGATCCAGCAATGATGAATGACGATTATAATTCTAAGTCAAGATGACTTGGAGAACCTGCAAGCAGTGGTGTTCCGATGTGACTGCTGCCTTTGTCCTTCTAGGTGGGAAGGGGTTGGGAAGGTGCTGTCGGAAGAGGCTTGGTGAGTTGCTGCAGTGTCTTTTGTACATGGTGTACACTGCTGCCACGTGCACCAATGCTGGAGGGAGTGAATGTTTAAGGTGATGGATGGATTACTGATCAAGCAGGCTGCTGAGGCCTGGATGGTGTTGAACTTCAAGGAGGTTGCTAGAGCTGCACCCATCCTCTCACCTGACTTGCGCCTTGCAGATGGATGGTGGACAGGTTTTGGGGAGTTAGGAGGCAAATTACTTGCCACAGAATTCCCAGTCTCTGATCTGCTCCAGTAGGCACCATATTCATATGGCTGGTCCAGTTCCGTTTCTGGTCCGTGTTGACCCCAGGATATTGGTCGGGATTTCAGCAAATGTAATGCTGTTTAATTCCATGGGGAGGTGATTGGATTCTCTCTTGCTGGAGATGCCCGATGCCTGGCATCTGTGGGGCACACATGTTATTTGCCACTTTTCAATCCAAATCTGAATGCTGTCCAGATCTTGCTGCATATTGACAGCTTCAGTTCAAAATTCGAGTGAGGTCAGTTACGAGTGAAATCGCATTTCTCTTTACACAATGGGTAATGGAAATATGCACCACTGTCCCCCAAAAGTCTGAGGCTTGAATAGCCTACTTCTGTTTTTATACTCCCCTTCTCTGGACGATAAACACCAGAAGCAGGTTTGAGTTCCAATAGATGTAGGATCGCCTCTCTAGCAGCAAAGAGCAGTAGATCTTAAACTTTTGTTTCTCTAAAACTCAAGGGAGTTGGTATCTTTGATCTGAGTTTTTTTTCAAACCTACCCTTTAGGTAACACCTTCCATTAGCTGTTATTCAAATATTCATCTGTACATTTGACATCTGCCTTTAACTTAGTGGAATAGTTTACATATGATAACTTGTGGCCTCTTGAATCCAAATATTTAATAACTAAAGCAAATATGATAAAATGCAGTTTTTAAACACTTGCCATGCCATTGTTGATTTTATCCAAGCAAATTTAATCAAATTTGGGAGAAATTAGTTTCAGATTTGCAACATGATTCTGCTTTGGCCATTACATTTGTGCTAGGTGGAGTGCATGCAGTGCAACTGTGTTCTAAAATGTAACCAGTTATTTAGTTGATGCTAAAACATATAATGCAACCATATCATTTTTTTTGCATATGTCTAAACCTTTTTAAAAAAATTCCTTTATCCAAGATGCAGACAGCTATGGATAAGCAAAGAAACAAGGTATTTTTTTTCTGTGTCCAATGGTAATTGGAATTTTGTTGTGGAATATTTTGTCATTACCTTCTAACATGAGACTTTTAAAAATAAATTAACAGGGAGTTTTAATCAGTCCAGATGTGTCACGTGTTTTAATGAAAGTAATTTGGCAACATCGCAATTTCTATATAAAAAACATCATCTTGCATGATGTTGCAGTGTATTTATTGCTTCTAAGTAAATACAAATTTCTATTGATGCATTGAGAAACTGGATTTCTATTTCTAAATAACATTAGGAATAGGAACAAGAATTGCTCTGCAAACTAATTTTCCTGCCCTTTCCCCATATCCCTTGATTTCCTGAGTGCCCAGGAATCTGATGACTGTCGTCTAGAATACTGATGTTATTATTGAGCATCCCGGTCACACTCTGGGTGCAGAATTCCAACTCTGGCCCCTAATTCCAAATTCTTATGCTAGGGGAAAAAGGCTCTCAACATCTACCCTGTCAAATCCTCTTAAGTAGTTCATATGTTTCAATGAGATCATCTCTTCCAAATTTTGGAGATTATAGGTTCACAATCAACATAGGAGAGACCTTCCCATCCTAGGATTCAACTTTTATTATATCTCCTCTAAGGCAAACATATATTTCCTTGGATAAGGAGACCAAAGGTTTTCACAGTACCCCACATATGGTCTCATCAAAGGCCCTGCCAGCAATATTTCCTTATTCTTGAAGCGCAGCTGCCTTGGTATAAAAGTTAATATATCATTTGCTTGCTGTTAACGTTGTGTGATCCATGTGCAAGAACACCCAAATCTTTCTGAATATCAACTCTTAATAGACTCGCCTTTAAAAAAAATGCTTTTCTAATTCGGTCATCTAGTACTCGAAGTCAACGAAACGATATACCGTACAAAGAAGTGGCTTTGTTTGATGCTCATTCGTGATGCTTACTCAATTTTTTGGGTGTAGCTAATCCTAATGCATGAACTATACATTTAAAAAGCTGTAAATTAAAAAAAAACGGTGGATGTGGGAACCCGCAGGCTATTGCAACTAGCGGGGAAAATGCCCGAACCATTATACATATTTACAGTTTTATTTATGATCAGGCAGTCTGTTCAGCCTTCTGCAGGTATTTACTGTGCAAACTAAGAAGCAGGGACACAAATCTAACTTTGAATACTTCCCTGAGTTCATGCTGCAGATCCGCGCCAGTGCAGCGGCGTGCGCAGGCGCGGTGAGCGGCCGGGGGGGGGGGGGCTGTAATAAACCACCTAAACGTTGATTTGCTGTTACTATAGTTACCGACCAAGCCCCTCTTCAGACTCGTGGTTTCTCATTTAATATCCGGGACTGGAACTAAAAACACAGGGTCGACTTGACTTTATAGTTTCATCTTTGTAGCTTCCCTTGTCTTTCTTGAAGCAGTGGCTCTGGAGTTTCTTTTGACAACTTGGAATTGTATGGACGCGACTTATGAATATCGCCGGGAACTACTCGAGGTTCTGCGAGATTTAAGTAAAATCGACCAGTTGTAAGTCGACGTTTTGTTGAGATCATGTTGGCATAAGTCTCCGCTTGGCAGACTCGTGGCGTTTATTATCTTGCGGCTACTGCAGATCCATTTCAAGGTGTTTATTTTAAAGCGACAGATATTCAATTTTTAAAATAACCGCTAGGACTTTAACTGTAAGCTGGCTGTAAAATAGGTGGTTATACATCATTGAATTAGAGGTCGGATCTGTCGAAGGGCTCAAACTGTCGGAAGGCTTTGGTTGATCAGTACGGAGGTAGTGAAATTCCATGGTGCCGTTATATACAGTATTACTTGAGACTTTTTGACGTTGTTTAGGCTTACAATAGTACCGTTTAGCAGTAGGGGATGTCTCACTAAGCTGTTAGAAATACAGAATTTGGGCGGATTGCTAATTAAGAAAATATAATAAGGCTGCTTAAGTAACTATTAAGTATCTTTACCAATCCAGTGGGCAACAAGATGTGAATAGTTTTTGTTGAAAGGCACCTCATTTGTCTAATTTATTCCAGTGTCTGAATTGAAACTGATTTCCTCTGGTCCTAGAATTTGAGACTTTAAACCAAGGCCCCACCTCCCATCTTCTCCCCTAAGGAGATATAAAAGATCCCTTGGTAAAATAAATAGTGAAGCGTTACTAGCGTTGCCAACCTCGATCCCTCAGCCAACCCCCCCTCCCCCCCGCAAAAAAACAAAAACAAAACCCTTTGTTATTTACCTCATTGCTGTCATGGAATTTTGCCATGTGCAAACATGTTCCTACACCTCCACACATTACAACAGTTGAATGCATTTCAAAAAGTACTTCATTGGTTGTGAAGTGCTGGGGAATACTTTGTCAATAAAGATCAATTTAACGGGTCTAATCATGTGGTTTCAAGGCCGCAGAAATATATCAGTCCAAATACTTGGCCTGCAAAGTTAGATAAATTCAAGAATTTGTTACATTTATATTAAATAATATACTATTGTGGTGGCTTGGATTGATGTCCATTTGTGCTGCTTTATTCCTTTGTTTTGTTGTGTTCCATATTCCTGCACTATAGTTCTAAAAAGTAACTTATGATTTGGGAACCAGCAGACTATTATACATAGTAGAAACTGTACTACCCATTATACATAATTTGTACTTGTCTTTATCATGAGACAATCTATTCACCCTACTGTAGTTAACTACTGTGCAAACCAAGAACAAGTTAGGGGTAGTGGGAATGTTATTCTGATGACTCCCCTTGACCTCTTCAGTTAACAGGAATGTTACCTGGTCTTATTTTTTATTGGTAATAATTGTGCAGCAGAAGGTTATTCAGTCACATATTCAGATTGTACATGATGCTACTGTCAGGGAGCAAAGAAACCATTCTGTGTCACTGTTATTCTGTTTAGATGTGGAGATGCCGGCGCTGGACTGGGGTGGGCACAGTAAGAAGTCTTACAACACCAGGATTCACCTGAGGAAGGAGCTGCGCTCCGAAAGCTAGTGATTCGAAACAAACCTGTTGGACTTTAACCTGGTGTTGTAAGATTTCTTACTGTTCTGTTTGGAGGATGGCTTAACATCTGATGCCAGTTTTATTACCAAGAATACAAATTATACTTGCACTGTGTTTAAATGTGATTAGTTGCCAAAACAAAAGCTTCTGTAGGGAAGGTCCTGGCATGGTAGTCAATAAACCACTTTGGGTATTAGGCTATTATCTATCTATTCAATAAGAAGTCTTACAACACCAGGTTAAAGTCCAACAGGTTTGTTTCAAACACTAGCTTTCGGAGCACTGCTCCTTCCTCAGGTGAATGAAGAGGTATGTTCCAGAAACATAGATATAGACAAATTCAAAAATGCTAGACAATGCTTAGAATGCAAGCATTTGCAGTTAATTAAGTGTTTACAGATCCAGAGAGAGGGGTAACCCCAGGTTAAAGAGGTGTGAATTGTCTCAAGCCAGGACAATTGGTAGGATTTTGCAAGCTCATTCACCTGAGGAAGGAGCAGTGCTCCAAAAGCTAGTGTTTGAAACAAACCTGTTGGACTTTAACCTGGTGTTGTAAGACTTCTGACTGTGTTCACCCCAGTCCAACGCCGGCATCTCCACATCATGGCTATCTATTCAAGCCATCCTCTTGATATAACATTCCATTCATTATAAGTGTTGTTGCTTTGTGATGAAATTGGCGTATTTTTTATACCAATCGACAATTGTGTGTAATTTAGATGAGACAAGAAATAATCAGAATCTTACCATTTGCCATTTTATGCGGGAGGGGATAATATCGAATTTATGCGGGAGGGGATAATGAATTTTGGGATTCAGTAGGTAAATTATATTTAAACTATGTTGGTGTTATCCCTTTAACAGCTAACTAATTTAACTTTTCCCCTCTCTTCTAAAAATGTTTATTTCAAGTTTATTTTTTTAGTCTCTGCGACCACAGATATAGGAGCAGAAGTAGGCCATTTGGCCCATTCAATAAGACTCCGCCATTCAATAAAATCATGACTGATCTGATATAATAATCCTCAGCTCCATTTTCTCACCAAATCCACATAAACCCTTGATTCCCTTACTGATTAAAAATCTGTCTATTTCAGCCTCGAACATCCTTAATGGCCCAGCCTCTGCAGTAAAGAATTCCACAGATTCACTCTCCTCTAAGATAAAAGAATCCTCCTTACCTGTCTTAAATGGGCAACCCCATGCCCCCTGGTCCTAGACTCTCCCACATGGGGTAACAACCTCTCAGCAGATACCCTGTTAAAACCCACTGAGAATCCTATGTGCCTCAATAAGGCCATCTCTCATTTATATAAAGTCCAATAAGCACAGGCCCAACCTACTCAACCTCTCCATGAGAAAATCCCTCCATACCTGAGATCAACCTAGTGAAACTTCTCTGTCAATATTAAATTTGTAATTTTGTCCCATTAGGCTGACTTACCGTGACATAATATTCAGGCTCAATTTACCTTTTACAACTTTATGTACCTTGATAAAGTTCCTTTTACATTCTTTAGCATGTCCCCATTGTTCATCCCTTTTGAATTTGCGATTATTCTTGTTGATTTGCTCAACATTTTTTCTTCTGCACTAATGTTTCCTCTAGTGTTTGGTGACCAAAATTGTGCATAGTATTTGCTGCGTGGTTTGATCACTGCTTAATAAAACATCATCATGTAGGCATGGACTTCACCTTTCTGGCTACAGATTTGTTTCTTGAATTGTTTTTTGTCTTGTAGGAAATTGTTTTTTCCCATTGCCTTGTTAGTGCAAGTTGCAAGACTACATTTATGCCAGTACTTAACTTGCACCTCCATTTCACAGTTTGCCTCTGCAAATTCTATTCCTGTTGCTTGCTTTTTCTACTGCTACGCAATATTGCACATTATTGGTATTGAGTTTCATTTGTCACCTTGTCTGTCTTTTACATGCTGCTCAAAATCCTCTCTCAAAATGTTAAGTTCATTCTCTATCACTGTGTTTCCTTACTCTGGTGTTGTTTACAAATGTCATAACTGGCTTTGCTATCCAGATTAAGAGTGAAGATAAAGAAAGAAAGATTTGCATGTACATATTGGCCATCAGATCCCGTCAAGGGCTTTACAGCTAATGAGTACTTTTTGAAGTGTAGTCACTGTTGTAGTTTAGGAAACAGTGTTACATTGTGACTGGACAGTCAGGTCCCATAATGGACGGCAGCTCATTAGATCTTTTTTCTTTAGGGATGTCGATGAACAGAGTCGCAAGACTACCTATTAACTTTTAACAAAAGAATAACACCTTATATTGAATAAGATAGAATTGACTATAATACACTACTTCACTCCAGCTATACCTTTACAAGTACACAGCTTTATAAGGATAACACAAATTACAATTTATCTTGTACTCGGATGTTCTCAGTAGGTACACACTGCAAATAAATTTAACAGATGAAATATGGTTAGACACGCCTCACTCTGGAACCAAGTGCCACCCAATTTCTGTGGATTCCTCATCAAAACCCGGAGATGCTTGATACACTTAGCCAATGGTCTTGGTCTCACTGGAAATCTTGACATCTACACCGTATTTTCCAAACTTCATATTTGGTTTAGCTCACTGGGCTAAATCGTTGGTTTTTAAAGCAGACCAAGGCAGGCCAGCAGCACGGTTCAATTCCCGTACCAGCCTCCCCGAACAGGCGCCGGAATGTGCCGACTAGGGGCTTTTCACAGTAACTTCATTGAAGCCTACTCGTGACAAGCGATTTTCTTTTCATATTTAAAAAAAGAAACCGTGGAATCTTCTCCCAAACAATGCTTTCTCTCGGATGCCTTCATCAAGGATCCACTTTGAGGATTTCAGTCTCTTTTTCAATCCACCTCTCCCTTGGATTACCACATGCATTCAAAGTGCCACACAATCTCTCAGGTACCCAGTCAAACTAATTGGCTGCCTCCCCCAATCCGAGGCATGATTGAGAAAAGTTGAAATACGGATTGCCTGCTCCTGACCTGCACATGCAACAACCTAAAAATCCCAGGGGCAACATAATACTGCGGGCCATAGGGCAGATAATCCGTTCAATTGACTCCATAGTTGTTGGCGGGTGCGTTGCCAATCTGAGGCAACCAAAATATCATGCAAGTGTCGGATGACGTTGAGATGTGTCTCCGATGTCATCACGCGTACTTGATGCTTACCTGGATCGGGCGTGTGCCTGCCCAAGACGCGCACAATTCTGCCTAGTGTTTCGCAAGTTGGGCAACATTTAAATTGTTACATTTAAAATCAATGCGGAAAATTTGAAACTAGATGCCTCCACTAATTTAGCCAAAAGTGGGCAAATACATAGCATTTTGGAAACTATAAAATCTAGTTTTCTGGTTGTGTCTCAACTATAAATTACAAAATACCGTGTTTCCCTGTTTTTAATACCTCCAAACTCCACTATTGTAATTCTGACCCAACTAACCTTCCATTTCCACTCTCTTTGAACTTGAGCCCAAAACTCTGTTAAATGATATTTTAACCCCTTTAAAAGTCCACTCATGTTATCTCAGTGCTGGATGACCTATATTGTTCCTTGATCTGCAAGCACCGGCAATTTAAAATACACTTCTGCGTATTCGGACCGTTCCCGTGGCTTGACCGTCTAAATCTCCAAATCCGTCAGCAACTTTGGCCTCTTGCTCTTCCAAAAATCTCTTCATTTCCCCAGTGGTGGCCGGATCTTCAGACATTTAGTCTCTATGTTTGGCAATTCCCTCCCAGGCCCTTAGTTTCACTCACTCACTTGCCCTTTGAAACCCTCTAAAACTATTTTCTTTGCTCAAGCCTTTTTCTGACTGTACATGTGTGAACCATCTTGGGATGTTTCTGTTGGAAATTAGTGGTATGATCTTAAATTTATGAGAACCTGAAAATATGTGATTTCACATAAGATTTTGGATTAATATGCTTAATTGTAAAATTTGATCAGATACATCTAACCTCTTTCATTTTCTGCCTTCAGGTACGAAACTGGAGAGGTGTTAGTTCCAGAGCCTCGCAGGCTTACAGACATTCTGGACTTTTGATTGTAAGCTTCAAGGTCTCCAAGCAAAATGAAATTGAAGAAGGGAGTTAATCCTGCATTTTCATTATTTCTGCAATGTGTGATCGTGGTGTGCAATCTCTTATTTATTCTGCCATTACAGCTCTTTGCGGGTTCACGGCGTAGGCCCAGCGTAAGAGCAAAATCAATTAGTAATCATCCTGCTGGCCCATACAGATGTGTGGAAAGTTTGGATCGTCTATTAGCAAGTCTGTATCCTGGTGCCGATACCCTGGATAAAATTTTTCAATTTGCCACTGATGGCTTTAGACATAAGAACTGCTTGGGAACACGTGAAGTTCTTAGTGAGGAAGATGAAATTCAGCCAAGTGGAAGGGTCTTCAAAAAGGTAATTGATGTAACTTTTCTTTCGACGTTTCTGCTTGACCATCTTGATATTGTCATGTCAACTGATATCTTTCCAAGACAATTGGTGATTTGCACATTTATATTCAGCTCTTGGTTAATTAATCAATCATGATTTTGTGGTGTTGGCTGTTGGCTAATCTATTATTTAATAGATTCTTGCACTTTTATGGCAACAATTAGCAGTTGTATTTATGCAAGATAAATAAGTAATCCCTTTGCATTGCACCAAATAAATCCTCTTTGGAAACTTCTCTGGAAACATTTGCAGTATGTTCACAACAGTAAAATTTAGACAGGGAAAATGTAAATGCATTTGCAATAAGAATTTTTTGCCTAAATTCAATTTTGTTTTGCATTTTCACTTGTATTTTGACGGCTGATATATATCCCTTCTCAGAAACTTTTGATCTGTTCTGTATCATTCTCGTTTACCATTCTTGTTTGGAAAGAAAACTCTGTTAAACGCATGCTCTGGCAGTGTTCTGTTTAAATAAAAAAAGTTAGTGTTTGTGTATTTAATTTACACCAAGTTTCAAATTCTGCAGATTTTGCAGGAAACTAAATAAGCAACCTATCTTTCTTTAGCTCAAATTTACTTCATAACTGTTCTGCAATTTTCATTGAAGTCTTTGGTTCAGTTTAATGCCTCACTGGAGGTAGAAACAGACACCTAGAAGTGAAATACTAATATTACTACCACCATTTACTCTTTGTTTGTAAACAAAAGCGTTTTAGCACTCTTGAACATGGCACAGAACAATTTCATAAGGACCACACATGAGAAGGAATAAAATGTGGTAATCTTAGAGAGGCTGTGTATTCTGGGACTGCAGTTTTCCTACTGATCGGCAATGTAAACATGTAACCTGCTTTCTTAACATTCGTGTATGGGATGAAGAGGAACAGCTAGTATTAGTAGCAGTTTATAACTTCAGTCATCCTGATATGAGGTGTGTTGATGTCAACCCAAGTTGACATTAGAAGTTAATGTGAATAATGCAATGCCTTGGAGCTCAGGACTGTGTATCTTTTGACACAGTCATTAAATGCAGACTCTGAGAGTCGTTATTTTAATTATTGAGAAACAACTTCATTGGTTTGAGGCTAGAGAAGACGTAGAGGTCCACAAATAGACAGACTTGGGTATGAGAGCATTGTTCAGATCTAGGGTGCATTTGGAAAATAAATATCTAGTGCAAAAGAGGAAACCAAACTTTTTGAAGGCAGTTTGACTGCAATGCCCTGAACTATTTTAATTTTCACTTTCCCTTCTGGTTTAAGAGTTTGAATACAAAAGAATATCAAACCTGCATTGATCAAATTGTTCAATACTAGACTGCAGCAAAGATTTTACTTGCACCTTGAGGAGAGGAAAACCGTTTGTATTTAGTATTTGCACTCCTGATTCCTGTCAAATATCTTGGCATTTTCAATTCCATATTGTGGCCACTATGGCGACAGATACCCCAAATTCTTACGGAAGAAAAAGCAATTTGTTTTTGTTCTGCATAACTTAGAGGCAAGGATATGTATGTCAGTAGTATTGTTCCCCATACCAGAATCCTTTCCTTCCATGTGAAAAAAGTATTCACATTGGAACATGGATATCATGCAAGTGTGATCTTAGATATTGAATGCCAACAGGCAATTTAACTGTGAAGAGCACAGTTGAGCAACCCTATTCTGAGCCAATCTGCATAGTTCCCTGTAGAGTTGATATACTCGTAATCAATTGCAGAAACCATGGCTTTTTTTAACTTCCATAAACCAGGATTACTAAAACTTGTAATGTCTCCCACTTTTTCTCTTGTTTGGGAACCATTAACTCTGGGATCAACTGAGTTTCTGATCTGTATGATTCAGTGCTTTAACCCACAGTATTCGTAGAGATTGAAACAACTGCTATGTGCCTTTATTTTCCCAAGTGAACATGGATCAGTGCCTTTAACCACTAAATCCACAGAGGAATATTCACTTAAGTTCTATGATTTTGTGTGCTTTGAATTGTGAAATGCTTTTGTATTGGTGGCGTTTGCCCCTGTGAGCTGACTGTTGGTTAATTCAATATTTTTGCCATCTTTTGTAACTCGAAGGGGCAGCACGGTGGTGCAGTGGTTAGCATTGCTGCCTCAGGGAGCCGAGGTCCCAGGATCGATCCCGGCTCTGGGTCACTGTCCATGTGGAGTTTGCACATTCTCCCCGTGTTTGCATGGGTTTTACCCCCACAGCCCAAAAGATGTGCAGGGTAGTTGGACTGGCCACCCTAAATTGCCCCTTAATTTGGAAAAAATGAATTGGGTACTCTAAATTAGAAAACAAAATAAAAATCTTTTGTAACTCGGTTCCTTAAATGTTAATAGGTTCTGATCCATTAAATGCAAGACACCTGGTGTAAGGGGGATGTCCTATGTTTGCGACCAGTATACCTAAACCAACATAACCTAAATCCTCGTGTCTAGACATGTATGCAGTTTAATTGCCAGGATCAGACCTGAACGATTACTTCAGTCTCCCTTTTTTCTCTTGCGTATTTAAAAAAATATAAATTTAGAGTAGCCAATTAATTTTTTCCAATTAAGGGGCAATTTAGCATGGCCAATCCATCTACCCTGCACATCTTTGGGGTGTGGGGGTGAAACCCACGCAACACGGGGAGAATATGCAAACTCTACACGGACAGTGACCCAGATCCGGGATCGAACCTGGGACCTCGATGCAGTGAGGCAGCAGTGCTATCCACTGCACCACCATGCTGCCCCTCTCTTGCGTATTTTGAGACATTTTCTCCTGTTTGCTTCCCTTCTTGATGCCCAGAAATAGCATTTATTTTGTTTTCTCCACCTAGATACATCGTCTCCCCCATCCCAACCCCAATTCACCATGGTTCTTTCACTTTCTTCTTTCAGTCCCTCACATAATCTCACAATTACCCTTTGTGTATTTTTTGGCTTTCTGCTAAGAAAGACATCCAAGGGGCAGCACAATGGCGCAGTAATTAGCATTGCTGCCTCATGGCACTGAGGTCCCAGGTTCGATCCCAGCTCTGGGTCACTGTCCGTGTGGAGTTTGCACATTCTCCGTGTTTGCATGGGTTTCGCCCCCACACCCAAAGATGTGCAGGGTAGGTGGATTGGCCAAGCTGAATTGCCCCTTAATTGGGTACTCTAAATTATAAAAAAAAAAGATAAAAGAAAGACATCCATCTCTGCTTCTTTATAATCTGGAAATATCTTTATTGGTGATTTTCCAATTTGCCACACCTACTGACTAATCTCATCACTGCTTCCTGATTCACTCATAGATCCACCAATGGATCCTTGGACTCTACCACAAGATCTCAAATCATAGCTTCTCTCTGCATTGCGCTCTGGCATGCCTGTTATTCCTTGAGCAAGGCACTTACAAACCACAGTCTTATTGCAGATAATGGAATTTATATCGTGGATTTGAATTAAACTTGGTTCGCACCGTTCTCCCTTACTGAAGCCTCCTGCCAGATCCTAAACTCCACATGTACCCTGACATGGTGATGTTGGTGTATCACCAAATTACACCTTAGTTTCCTTTTCCACCAATAATGTCTCCTCCTTTGAACACCACTGTATTCTATCCTTCTCACCTTTCCTTTAAAACCCTCATTGTCTAATCCCTGCAGTCCCACCTCGGGTTTTTCTCTTACCCTTGTCCTTTTCCTCTCTCAGCCTTTGCTCAGAACTATCATTAATTATTTCAGTCTTTTATCTCTGTTCCTCTTAGTCCTCTCTGTTCTGAATTTATTGACAACCTTTCTTCCCATAATCTCTTTCTCCATTTAACTCTTCTACACATAATCGCGATCTCAACCATGCCATTTCTTATGGCCTCTGCTCCCAAGTTCTCTTAATGCAGATATGGCGGTCTCTGTACACTTAATGTTTGCTGCTGAAATCAGTGCATTGTAGTAGCAGACCTGACCTTTTCAATGCTTCCAAGGTTAACCTCCATTCGCTGTTAACTTCAAGTCCAAACTCCGCCTGTATCCTATCTTGCACCCCTTCACCCCTCTCCTTGATGACCAACGTGGAATGCCATGGTCTGATGTCTTACATTTAAAATTCTCATCCTTACATTTTAATCCCTTCTTTGATTTCCTTCTCCCTCTCCCTAGCATGAAACCTCCTCCCACCCTATAACTGACCCGTTCCCTTCCACTACCAACCTCTCACACCCATGACTGGCGTCTTCAGCATCATACCCTCCCCATTCCCCATTATTGGCAGCCGTTACCTTCAGCCTCTTGGGCCTTAGACTCTGGAATTTATTCTTAAATCTCTCCATCTCCTGCTGTTTATTCTTAAAACACGCCTCTTTGAAAGATCACATATATCCTAAAATGCCTTTCTTTAACTTGCCGGTTTATCTGATTTATGCCTCTGGACATTTTTCTAGTTGCCAAATAAATGTAAGGTATTGCTGATGGATTAGTGTTGCTGGCATTTAGGTTCATGACATTGCAGAAATCAACTTTAATAATGCTTAATTTCAAACAATGAACAAAGATACCCACTGGAACTTTTTCATTCCAAGTTGATCAGCTGATTTTCCCAATTATAACGTTTTCTATCTCGCTCCGTTCACTGGAGACCTTTGTTAAAATGTTTCAGTAATGCCAAGTTATCTCCGTCTATGTTCAGCTCAAGAACTTAAATTCAAGGTTACGCAATGATGAAGCAAGTTTTATGTTGGTGATTAATATTTTCTCACCTGGGACAGCAAAGTTGCCAATAACTGTTCTGTGAGTCACCTTTAAAGGTGCAGGAATATTAGAATTATCTGCAAGCAACCTCCTTTGAACTTGGTGCTGCAGTGATGTCCTAAGTATGCCTTGCTCAGGAAGATTGTATCTAAATTCTGTTTTGCAGTGGGAATATAATGATAGTTAATCTTGTGTCAAATGTCATGTCCTGTCCATAGAAGGCTGCCTTGCCTACCCACCCCCTGAAAACCTGAAGAGCTACATTTGGATGTTTTGCTGTCTGGACATGTTCATATAAGAGCTATAATTCCCAAGCTGAATAAGCATGGGTTGCAAAAGATTTCACCGCTACAATAGAAACGTTCTATTTGTTCTGAAATACTCAGCTGACGAGGAAGCACAAGGCGTGAAGTAGTTTTCTATAACCATTGACCTTGAGGAGAATAGGGAACTTCTATTGTTTAAAATGATAGGCGGCCATATATCCCATCACACCTGTTAAAGCAACAAAAATAATTCCACTGTGCTGTTTCACCTGAACTCTCTATCTTTTCTCTGATTCAAAGTTCTTTATTTTTGTGTGAACCAGGAGACTAAATCCTGGTGAGCTGTTCAACTGGAAGTACTACATCAAGTTAGCCAATTTCTTGGTCTCCATATTGGGCTTATATAGTTGGAGCGGGGCTGGAGGAGAACAGTAGGTCAGGGATAGATGGGAGCTCTGGAAAGACTGACAAAGATGTCAATATGTCACAATGTGGGGAGGGGGGGGGATTGGGGGAGGAACAGGGACACTGTAGAAACAAGGGAGGAATAATTTCCTATTGGTTAGAGCTCCTTGGCGTCATGTCAGAACTGTCAGACAAAACACTAAATACTTTTTTATTAAATTGGCAGCAGGAGAAAGCGACATTTGTTAAATGTACCGAGACCACAACTACGTAGATAGAAGACAAAATAGTACCACGCTTTTTGCATTTGTGCTCCTCAGCCTTGTCTACTGTAGCCCCACCCTGTTTCCACCCCCCACACGACTATTGTTTCTATGACATTTTTGTCAATTTCTCCTGAGCTCCCACCTATCCTTCACCTCCCAACCCCCTCTCCAACTATATAATACATCACATTTATATCTCCCTCTTCAGTTCTGAAGAAGAGATGCTGCCAGACCTGCTGAGACTTTGCAGCATTTTCTGTTTTTATTGTAACATCTACTTGCCCTGGCTGCGTACCAGCACATACCAAGGAACAAAGCTGGGACCATCTCCTCCAATTAAAATAAATTGCACAACATGTGGAACGTTTCTTTGGTAGAAGACACAGCTATTTATTTTCCATTTCAATGTAAAGTTTGGATTGAAAGCTTCTTAGATTCTAGCATATTCAATTGTCTAAGGAAATTTCATTAGAACAAAGGTAGTCAGACAAAAAAAAAGCAAATATTTTCAAAGCCAACCGTACTTGCATGATCTTTTACTGCTGAAATCTTTGCTCAAATTGGTAGATCAGACTCTACTGGTTTCATCTTTCTCCGTTCCGAAAGGGTATAGTATTGATTACTCTTGACGTATAAAGAAAAAGGAAGACTGTTTGCTTTTTACTAGTCCTTAATCTTGAATTGTGAATTCTTGCTGCTTTCTGGACCTGGAATACTGGATTAAACTTGATATTAATCATAATACACTAAGACCATAAGACATAGGAGCCCATCGAGTCTGCTCCGCCATTCAATCATGTTCTCATCCCCATTCTCCTGCCTTTTCCCCATAATCCCTGATCCCCTTATTAATCAAGAGCCTATCTATCTCTGTCGCAAAGACACTCAGTGATTTGGCCTCCACAACCTTCTGCGGCAAAGAGTTCCACAGATTCACCACCCTCTGGCTGAAGAAATTCCTCCTCATTTCTGCTTTAAAGAATCGTCCCTTTAGTCTGAGATTGTGCCCTCTAGTTCTATTTTTTTCCTACTAGTAGAAACATCCCCTCCACGTCCACTCTATCCAGGCCTTGCAGTATCCTGTAAGTTACAATAAGATCCCCCCTCATCTGTCTAAACTCCAATGCGTACAGAGCCAGAGCCCTCAACCGTTCCAAATACCTGACAAGCTCTTCATTCCAGGGATCATTCCTGTGAACCTCCTCTGGACCCTTTCCAAGGCCAGCACATCCTTCCTTTGATACAGGGCCCAAAACTGCTCACAATACTCCAAATAGGATCTGACCAGAGCCGTATACAGCTCTTGTATTCTAGCCCTCTCAACCTGAATGCTAACATTGCATTTGCCTTCTTTACTGTCAACTGAACCTGCACATTAACCTTAAGAGAATCTTGAACAAGGACTCCCCAAGTCCATTTGTGCTTCTGATTTCCTAAGCATTTCCCCATTTAGAAAATAGTCGATGTCTCCATTGCTCCTTCCAAAGTGCATAACCTCACACTAGGGCCACCTGGTCTGATGAATTTATGTTCTCGTTATTTCTGTGCTCATTGCATTAGACCGCCGTTTAAGGATTTGTACAGTACAATTCTTTTTAAGAATTGTGACTATATTGTGAGAAATGAGCTCAGGATCAATTGTCAAACTGTTAGTTCTCATGGCAAAAAAAGCATAATTGCTGCATTCTCCATGGGCAACTGTAAACCAAAATAAACCGGTTTACTGAATGACCCTCAAATGAAGAAATTACCAACAAGATTTCACTTTACACAAAATTTACTTCACCATGAATCAGAATCAATGTAACTTGAGCATTAATTAACAGTCGAATTACAATCAGCATGAACTATAAATTACATATGAGAATATCACATACAAAAAATATTTTTCAAAATTACATGGATTTGCATTATTCCCTGCACAAATGTAGCACTGTGTGCAATCTGTCTTTTCAACTCTGCCTCTGATACATAGGATCTCTCAAATTTCACACTCCATGGATTTTGCCCATGAGTCGTTTGCACCAGCAGCCCAATTCCATCCTAGGATATGGTTGACCCTGACGAGGTGCACATTGATGTCCTTTCTCATGCTGTTATTTTTGATGGCAGCTTTCCAGAGTTGCTTTTGGCTCGCCAACCAACAATACCAGGTTCACAATCTGTGCTTAATTATTAATACAAACTTAATTCTTTTGCACATCTGAGCTATTCGTACTGCATTTATGATTCAGTCCCTTTTTAGCTTGCTCCTACATCGCTTCCCCAAGAGCTTCTGGAATTCAGATTTTCGTCTTACTGACCTTTCTCCTGAGACAGCGTTGCTGGCTTTTCACACACATTCTGTGTTCCTCTTTCCATCTCTGTCTGCTTTCTCTTTATGTCTGTGTGCTAATCGCATTCTGCCTCCCAGCTCCCATGCTACATGACACTTGTATGTGTTTTAACCATCTCCCTGTTGTTACTGTTTCTGGGTCGAGGGTCTCCAGTTCACATGGACCAGTAGTTCTTATTATCCAAAGAAATGATTGAAAAGGTAATTTAAAAAAAGTATTTTCCTCAACAGAGAAAAACAGTTGAAATCTAGAATATGCAAAATTACTTTCAAGGATAAATGCAAACTTGACCCAAAAAAACCCTAAATTGTGTTTTTCCCATGTGCACTTCCACGTTACTTTGGTACTATTGCTGCCAAGTGCCAGAATAGGGCTATTTTATAGAGCTCATCTTGAGAGCGGGAAATAGTCCCATTCCTGATGTTATCACACTGAGGCAAAATGTAATGCACAGTGGGAGAACATCTGTTCTATTAATAAAGATTTTAGTGTTATTAGTTCAAGCAAATATTTAGATGTTTTGAAATGAGACGGGTACAATTTAGTAGAAGAAAGTAAAAATACATTTCCTGTCCTACAGGACAGGTACTTCTTTCTTTTACCACTGTTTTCTGACCCTTCACATTATAGAATTCTTCAGATGAGACAGCGAAGGAAGAAGACAAGCTCATAGTGGCAGAGAAAGTAAGTTTTTTTTACCCCAAATAAACTATTGGAATATTCTGGGTATTTCTTAAACTAGGTTAAGTAGTGATTTCAGTTAATCTGTGCAGCAGCGTAGATGTAAGAATGCCATGAGGAATAAGTTTGTTCTGTAATATATTTGTTTCATTTAGTCAGTCATGAGTCTTGATTTCTGCACTTTTGGCTTGAAATAATTTGTTTGAACATAATTTTCCCCACTATTAGTTTTACCGCTTTATTGATGTGCAACTTATCCCTTTATATCTGTCACTAACTTATGAGATTGTACGCTTATTGATAATCGAGCCATGCTTGCTTTCAGTTCTCCATGTGACATGTCAAAGAAGATATTTGTCAATATTGATTGGAAGGGCTATAAGTGAACATCTTGTGTTAATAAGTATAATATTTATTAACTCACAATTTTCAATATTACCCGCTAAAAAATCTCCCCCCCCCCCCCCCCCCCCCCCCCACATCCGTTGCCCTAAAGGTAAAGACTCTTACTCTATCCTCTTCCTGGGTTTACTGTATTGTAGACATGAGTGACATGCAAACTATTTTCAAGTTCGTAAGTGCTTTGTTTCCGCATCTCCTTACTAATAACCCTTGTGAAAATGATCCCAAACCATTTTTTTCTTCCGTAGCTGATTAACGTGTGTACATTGGAAAATGCCCTGAATTTTATGGTGCTTCTGATGGCGACTGTCAGCATTCGCCATCAGTATTCCACTGAAATTGACAGTAACCTCTGGAGTCTACACTTGCTCTGAATAATGGAAAAATCCAAAAATTGTTGTCAGTTATACTCCACTCCTCTTCCAGAGGATGTGCTTTTGAGGTACCCCCAGATCTAAAATCAATGGGAGATCGTCCAAATTGATGAGGTTCCATTGTTATGTTGTTCATTGTTGCTGTACAACTCTTGAAAAAGTTGCATCTATTGAATAAGGTCAGTTATTGGCATTGAAAAGCTACTTTCCTATTTATAGAATATCAATTTTCTCCATAATAGAAACATTTTAAAAAGATTCTTTTAGCTTCTAACTTAGTCCAAATACTTCACTGTGATTGACTGCATACCTACTTGTTGACATTACTGCTGCTGCATGCCATGACATTCCCTTGACTTGGTGCCAGGTCTAAACTCCCATTGGGAAAGAGAGAAGCCACATCACTGAGATCGCTAGGTCTTTGTGTCAGTTTTCTTCAAGGTTAATGGCTAGTGCCATTGATTGCTTTGCCGCTTACTGCAAACTCCAGGCCAACTACGTCTTATGCATCAGGAATGGAAATGTTCTTGTCAGTGCATTTAAGTCTAAAATCTACGCTGGATGGTAATTTTCATTCCTACTCTAAAGAAATGTATACAAAATGGCTGGAAACGACTCCAGATTTCCCAACCCGAGGTCTACCATCATTCTAAGGCAAGGAAATGGTAAGCTAAGGCTATATTGAAGGAGAGAAATCGAAGACAAACTTTACTCCCTTCTCGCCTAGAATCCCCAGACAAGTTGTTCCATAATTTTCTTTTCACCTGTAAGATAGTTTACAAGAGACAATTTAATGACCGAATAAGGGGCTTCATTGGATAGGGAGCTAGCAGTAATGTACAGTCTGTCTCCCAATTCGGTCACCCTTTGGAATAGTGTGGAAAAATTTAAGAGAGAATTTTTAAAAAATGGATCACCGCATTAATTTCAAAACCACAGGGAGCGCTCCTCCTGATACAGCATACTGCATACTGATGCTGTATCTTGGACCAGTCCACTTTCTAATTTGTTGCCAGTGGATTAGAACTACCAAGCCTAAAGTAAATAAAATGATAATCCCTTTTTAGTAATATAACTTCCCAGATTTCCAAACATGTGAACAATGCTTTCAGTCAAGTATTGAAAACTAATCTGATAAATGAGACCGCACTGCAGCCTTACAGATACTTAAATCACATACAAACCTTTTTAAGTAATGGGGTAAGACAGCAAATCCTGTATTGCATCACAATGCTGACTGAGCTTAGGATAAAGCGGTCTTCATGATTACTTTTGGAACAAAAATGGTATTGTTATAATTTGTACCGAGCTGCCAATGTTAAAATTCTGCATATTTATAACCAGTACAATTTATTTCCAAGATGTAATATTTCCCTTTGTTAGTTCCTTATTCTCCCTGATAAATAGGATTGAATGGCAACCTATTGCTTCTCTCTGAGTGCAGTGATGCTGGATGGCTTACCATCTGATTTTTGCCAGCCTCCTTCTCTGTCTCCCTCCGCTGCTCAACTGACTGGAAGCTCACTGTGTAAAGGTCTGATGGCATAAACTCTGGCTAATCTCTGACGCTGTACATGGTTTATAGTATAATAAATTTAAAGTGCTATGGCCAGAACTTCTTTCTAGAGCTCAAGTGGAAAGGGTTTTGACTGGACTAATATAGTGAGATAATTAATAATTGTTCTTTAACTTAAGTCGACTAAAATCCAATCTTTAAAAGGAATAACTGACCAGGTAACAAATGTTTTTCAAAACAATTTTTCTGGCTTCAAGTCAGAAAGCAGAGTGGGGGATAAAGGCTAGTTATTCCATGTTGCATAAGATGGGAAGTAGTATTCTACAAGGGTCAGAGTTGGGACCACTTGTTTACAATTTGCATTAAGACTTTGGAATCAAAAACGCCATTTCTAAATTTGCACATGATACCGACAGTTGACAAATTCCAAGCAGTAATCAAGTAACTTTCAGAATGGGCATATAATTGGCCAAGGTTTAGCTAAATGGAAGATATTACATTTTAGCAAGAAAATGAGAAGGTTGTATATTACTTAGAAAAGAGGAATCAAAATATGTTGGTGGAGCAAAAAGGTATCTGACAGTACCAATACACAAATCACTAAAAGTGATGACATTGGTTAATAAGGCCGTGAAAAAGTAAAACAATTATTCTGGTTTATTTTCAGAGGAATAGAACTGAAAAATAGAGAAACTATTCCAAATTTGTATCAAACCTCTGGAGTACAGTTTTGGTTATCGATTTCTTTAACAAGAAAGAGGCATAGGAGAGGATGCAAAAAAAGTATAAGGAGGATACCAGGAATGTAATGGTATAATTTTCAAGAGAGGATGAACAGGCTGGGTCTCGATTGAAAAGAAAAGGCTGGAGGAGGTCTTTAAAATGATGAAAGATTTTGTTAAGAGTAGGCTAAAGTGCAGCAGTCCTTCTCTTCATGGAATAGAGCAAAACTGGGACCCAACAATAGAAGATGGTCACCAAGAAATCCAGTAGGCAATTTAGAAACATAAAAAATAGGTGCAGAAGTAGTAGACCTTTCGAGCCTGCACCACATTTCAATATGATCATGGCTGATCATACAAATTCAGAATCCCATGCCCGCTTTCTCCCCATACCCCTTGATCCCTTTAGCCACAGGGGCCACGTCCAGCTCCCTCTTGAATATATCCAACAAACTGATCCTAACAACGTTCTGTGGTAGAGAATTCCACAAGTTCACAACTCCTGAGAGAATTGTTCTTCCTCATCTTAGTCCTGAATGGCTTACCCCATATTCTTAGGCTGTGACCCCTAGTTCTGGACGTCCCCAAAGAAACACCTTTAGCCAGAGAGTGGTGAGAATATGAAACTCGCTAGCACAGGGAGTGGTTGGTAAATGCATTTTAAGGGGAGGCTAGACAAGTATTTGAGGATAAAGGGAATAGAGGATTATGCTGATAGCTAGGTGAGGAAAGATCGGAGGGGAGACGAGTGGAGCATAAACATAGAATGGGCTGTTGGGCTGAGTAGAATGTTTCTGTGCTGAAGACCTTGTGTAATCCTCTATTCGTTTTTGAAACAAACCTGACTTGTGTGAAAAGCAGAATACTGTGGATGCTGGAAATCTGAAATAAAAACAAAATACTGAAAATACTCGGGTAGGGCAGCATCTTTGGACAGAAAGAGTTGATGCTTAAGGTTGATGATCACTCCTCATAACTGGGAAGAATTAGCGATTTGGTAGGTTTTGAGCAAGGGGCGAGTGGGGTAAGGATAAAAGAAAGTTAGTGATAGGGTGATATTTTACTTTCCCTCAAACAATTTGCATGGTATTAACTGTACCATAGCAATACTGAAATTGAAGATGTTTTCTGAGCAATAGAATTTTAAATATTTATTATGTTCAGGATGCAGATTTATGTAAATCTGTATAAGAACCATGCATACGATGGGTACCATGATGCATTTTTCCCGAGACTTCAATTTCATTTTACTAAATTCACTTGATGGGGCTATTTGCCTGAAAAGTGGGAGCTCCCATTAAAATGATCCTATTAGGACTGTACTGTCAGTAGAGCAGATTATTGCCTGACATGGTGCACCATCCGGTAGCAAGGTGTGGTTTTATGGGTATCACAGCATGTGCGGATGTTACAGGGTGGAGAATCGGAGTCTGGCAGCAAGATAGACATTCTAGGAGCAGTAGGTGGCCTGGGTCTGTTAGAAAGGGATTAGGAGAGTTCCTATGGTTTGGTAGAAGTGGAAATGGCCTTCAGGTAATGTTAGGACAACTATTAATGTGGAAGGTGTTCAAGCAGCACGGGGGAGCCAGAGTTAGTGGGTTCTGGAAAGTGTTTCCAAGTGCAGCTTCTAAGATCTGGGAAAACTGGGAGCTGCATAAATAATTAGACTCCCCAATGTTGTTGATGCTCAACTCAGGTGGCCGAGCAAGCCACTCAATTGTATCCATAAATAGCAGCTTTACCAGTGACAGTGATGGCCGCGGCCACATCCTGAGAACCATAAATAAAGGTCTGCGTACAGTTGTAGCAATCAACATCCGCTTTGACAAGAGTCACCCAGACTCAAAATGCTAGCATCTTTCTCTCTCCACAGATGCTGTCGTACCTGAGATTGTCCAGTGTTTTCTGTTTAGTTTCTGATTCCAGCATACGCATAATTTGCTTTTATCTTCATATTTGCATTTATCCACTGTGAATAGTTAACCTTGATCAATAGGTTTTCCAGATTTTACCTCAGCAAAAAAAAAACCCACTGTTTTTGGAGGGAATTAGAAAGACCACGACAATGGAGAAGTGATTCATATTGAGGTTTTAATAATAAAAATAGTCTGATTCCAGTTTGTCCACTCAGCTGTAAAGGAGTGTGTGGCTTACGAGAAATACTGATAGAACTCTTGTTTGTAAAACATACCCTTTGAGACGAATGGGCTACCATGATAAATCTGACCTAACTGAATTCTCATCTGACACAGATTTATTTAACTACATTTGGAGCCAAATTGAAGAAGACTTGGCATGGTATGAGACTAATTTGAATTTAGTGGGCGGCATGGCCGCGCAGTGGTTAGCACTGCTGCCTCATGGCACCAAGGACCTGGGTTCAATCCTGGCCCCAGCTCACTGTCCGTGAGGAAGTTGCACATTCACCCCGTGTCTGCGTGTGTCTCACCCCCACAATCCAAAGATGTGCAGGGTAGGTGGATTGGTCACGTTAAATTGCCCTTAATTGGAATTTTAAAAAGACATTTGCAGGAAAAAAAACACCTGTTTGTAACTCAGAATAAATAAAACCAACACTGAGCAGTTGCGTAACTCCACAACCGACCATTCGACGCACCCACTTCACACACACCTTTGACATTCCATTGGCAAAAGAAGAAACAAAGGTACAAACAACCTTTATTTAAAATGCAGCCTATTCTCGGACCTGCAGTGAACAGGAACTTCAGGAGATTTAATTTGAAAGGTACCTATATCTGCACCTAAAGTGCTGTCACCAGCAAGACTACAGACCGGCTGCTGGAGGTGGTGTTATAATGGGCAGCTAGTTTTTAAAATAAAAAAAAGTATTTTTCGGCTGGCGTATGTCGTGTTAATCACCCAGGGGTAACACGGACTGCAACTGGATGCAGTTGTACTTGAAAGTAGACCCCAAACTTTGGTGTTGGTTCAATACGCTTTACTGAACTTGTTCAGCGGTGCACACTGGGTTTCGTTGTGGGTTTGACACTCTACTAATCTAAGCGTGCTTACGATAACTAACTAGATCAGACTAGCTCTGAGCCACGTGTAGAAGGTGCTAACTAATATATACACCCTCCAGTTGTCACCAGTGGAAAGAGGCAAGAGTGTTGATGCCTCGTGTGTTTTATAGTGGGAGACCACTGTCTAGTGTTCTGCCTGGTGATTGGTTGTGTTCTGTCCTGTGTGTTGATTGGCTGTACTGGGTGTCTGTCACTGCCTGTCTGTATCTCATTATGTGCATGAGTGCATATCGTGACATCTCCCTTTTTAAAAAAAAAAAAAATGTTGGTTGCTTGGAGCATATGTGACTATTTACATTACACTAAATGGCGAGTGGATGAATATATACATAAGAGGTGTCTAGCGTGCAGAAACAGAACAACATTTACAAGATAAATGTCTATAAGTCCAATCTTTGGGGCTTGCGTCTGATCCTTGTCGACCGCCTGAGAGGTGGAGGTGGGGAGAACGGTGCCTTGACAGGCGGGATTGCTGCCAGATTGGTGGCCTCATGGTGCGAGGTATCTGGACGAGGCACAACAACATATGGAAAAGTAAGATCTGGTGGTGGGCAGGCAACTTTGCGCAGTGCCCTTCTGTTGCGCCTGACAATGGAGCCATCAGCCATACAAACTTCAAACGATCTGGGAGCAGTCTGTCGAACAACAACAGCTGGAGCTGACCAGCCTCCATCAGGTAGCTCGATCTGAACAGCAACTTCCAGAGATAGCACAGGCAAATCGGTAGCATGAGCATCGTACGTCAGCTTTTGCCGGTTCCTGAGTTGCTGCACCTTTTGCAGCACTGGGAGATGATCCAGGTCTGGTAAGTGTACGGCTGGAACAGTCGTCCGCAGGTCTCTATTCATGAGGAATTGAGTTTGAGACACGGGGGGCAGAGGGGTTGCCCTGTACGCCAACAGCGCAAGGATGAAATCCGAAACAGAGTCCGCAGCCTTGCAGAGCAGTTGCTTCACTATATGGACGCCTTTCTCAACCTTCCCGTTGGACTGCTGGTAGTGTGGGCTTGAGGTAATGTGGTTGAATTGGTACGACTTGGTGAAATTGGACCACTCTTGGCTGTGGAAGCAGGGGCCATTGTCACTCATGACAGTGAGTGGAATAGCATGCCTGGCAAATGTCTCCTTGCAGGCCTTGGTGACTGTCCTTGATGTGAGGTCTGACAGCTTCACAACTTACGGGTAATTTGCGAAGTAATATATGATGAGCACATAGTCACGCCCATTGGCGTGAAAAAGGTCGATTCTCACCTTGGACCACGGAGAGATCACGATCTCGTGTTGCTGGAGTGTTTCTTTTGTTTGAGCAGGCTGGAAACACTGGCAGGTCGCACAATTGAGGACCATGTTGGATATGTCCTGGCTGATTCCAGGCCAATAGACAGCCTGCCGGGCTCTGCGCCTACACTTTCCGACACCTAGGTGTCCCTCGTGGATTTGTTTGAGCACTAAGCTCTGCAGACTGTGAGGAATAATTATACGATTTAGCTTGAGGAGGATCCCCTCGACGACTGTCAGGTCATCCTTCACATTTAAGAACTGAGGGCATTGCTCTTTTTGCTAGCCATTTGCAAGGTGGTGCATTACACGCTGCAGAAGAGGGTCTTTAGCAGTCTCTTCACGAATGCTGATCACTCTGAGGCCGGGAGGTTGCTGGCACACAGCTGCACCTGTGCCTCAATCTGGCGGATGAAGTCAACCTGTTCACAGGGCGAGGTGATGGAGCGGGACAGGGCATCCGCAATTATCAGCTCCTTGCCTGGTGTGTATACTAACTCAAAATCGTACCTTCGGAGTCGAAGGAGAATGCGCTGAAGCCTGGGCGTCATGTCATTCGAGCCCTTATGAATGATATGGACCAAGGGTCTGTGGCCAGTCTCCACTGTGAATGTAGGTAGACCGTAGACGTAGTCATGTAACTTTACAATGCCGGTTAGGAGGCCCAGGCACTCACTTTCTATTTGGGCGTACCTCTGTTCAGTAGGAGTCATGGCCCTTGACGCATAAGCATCTGGAGCCTAGGGCGAGGAGTCATCCCTCTGGAGGAGCACCGCACCAATGCCTTCCTGGCTTGCGTCCATGGAGATTTTTGTTTTCCTGTCTCGGTCAAAACACTCTAGTAGCGGAGCAGTGGTGAGCTTTGCTTTGAGCTCGAGCCACTCTGCTTGATGTGTGGGTAGTCACTGGAATGCAGTGGACTTCTTCACCAGATGCCTGAGAGCCGTGGTGTGCGAGGCCAAGTTGGGAATGAATTTTCCCAAGAAGTTCACCGTTCCGAGGAAGCGTGGTACCGCCTTCTTTTTCTTCCGGGGCCTTCATGACGTTAATGGCCTTGACCATGTCCGAATCTGGTTGCACACCCGACTGGGACATCTGGTCGCCCAAGAACTTGATGGTTGACATGCCAAAGGAGCACTTGGCCTTGTTCAGCTTGAGGCCGTTTGCATGGACATGTCGAAAGACTTGTTTGAGACGAGATATGTGTTCCTTGGGGGGTCGTGGACCATATGATTAATCATCTACGTAGACACGCACACCCTCAATGCCCTCCATCATCTGCTCCATGATCCTGTGGAAGATTTCAGAGGCTGAGACAATGCCGAACAGCATATGATTATAACCGTACCTGCCAAATGGTGTGTTGAACGTGCAGAGCTTCCTGCTGGACTCGTCCAGTTGTATCTGCCAGAAACCACTCGATGCATCGAGCTTCGTGAAGAATTTGGCGTGTGCCATCTCACTGGTCAGTTCCTCCCGCTTCGGGATCGGGTAGTGTTCCCACATTATGTTCTGGTTAAGATCTTTGGGATCTATGCAGATCCGCAACTCTCCTGAGGGCTTCTTCACACAGACCATCGAGCTGACCCAGTCAGTCTGTTTCGTCACTTTGGAGATGATGCCCTGGTCTTGGAGCTCCTGTAGCTGTACCTTTAAATATGTAGAAGGTGCTAACATATATAAAGAGTTGGTGCAAACTAGATGGGCCAAATGGCATTCTGGCTCATTACAGCAACATAAGACAAACCAGCATCCTTTCTGTCATTTATATTTCGCTAAAATTAAGAATGTAATTTGCCGAAAACAAAAAGCTCTTGGTATTTCATTTTGGCTTCTTGTATCTTTGAGAAGTCCCAATCAAATAAACATTCAGTGGAAAACTCCAAATTTTTGTTCAGATATAAAGGAAAACTGAGTCAGAATGTGTAAATTGGGGAGGACTGAGAGACTGCAATAACCTATTCCAACTACAGACTACCCTTGTCTCATACCAACCATGTAATATCCTGGGAATTGGGCAAGTCCCTATAAAATCTTGAGCTTTCAGCCTGAAGCTTTAAATGTTACGGTAAGTCCTCGCTTTTGTAGCTGCGTTCTTTGAAAAGTGCAACTTTAAATGAAATGTTGTTAAGCGAATCAAATTCCACCCCCACCCCCCTACAACCCAAGCTGTAGTTGTATTCTGTCTGACCTTTCCCAACAGAAAATAAATTGGTCCAAATCTTCCTGTCTTTGGACATGGGGCATATATCAGGATATTTATGTCAGGACCCTGCAGATGTCCTGATGTGGGCATATGTAGGAATTGCCCCGGAAGTTTAAATTTCCAATGGGCTGATTTACTCCAAGACTGAGTAAAACACAAGGTACTGAGCTCAGAGTAGAGACTTTGTCTAGATTCATAGAACTTACCTGGAAATGTTTAGTCTGACAGTTTGGTAACTCCACAACCGACCTTTAGACGCACCCACTTCACCCACTAAACTACACTCATTCATTAAAAAAGTTTGCCTGAATATGGCAGCTAGTGCGAGAAAGAGAGATGTCCCCATCTTCTAACTCCGCTTGCTGGACTTAGACTGGAGATTCTATGCTGCTTATTTCTATGTCAACTGGGATCGGAAGATGCTGGAAGTATCAGATTGGTAAATGCTTTGCAGGCTGACCAGTAGATCTAGGACATTAAAATGTTATACTATGTAAATTGAATTTCGTAAAATTAAATAATTGTTAAGATATAAAGAAATATACTGATCCTTTCTATTTACGTTCAGCTTGCTGACACTCTAGACTTGCCAACCCTTAAATAACCGCTTTCAATCTCCTTTGATTTGGATGTTTGCACATTTGCACATTCAGGTGTACAAATTGCTGTTGGATTGGACTTGTTTATTGTCATGTGTACCAAGGTACAGCGAAAAGTATTTTTCTGTGTGCAGCTCAAACAGATCATTTAGTACACGAAAAGCAAATATGTAATAGGGCAACACCAGGTACACCATGTAAATACATAGACACAGGCATCGGGTGAAGCATACAGGAGTGTGTTATTAATCTGATCAGTCCATAAGAGGGTCTTTTAGAGTCTGGTAACAGTGGGGAAGAAGCTGTTTTTGAGTCTGTTTGTGCGTGTTCCCAGAGTTTTGTATCTTCTGCCCAATGGAAAAAGTTGGAAGAGTGAGTAAGCCGGGTGGGAGGGGTCTTTGATTATGCTGTCCCACTTTCCCCAGGCAGCAGGAGTTGTAGCCAAAGTCAATGGATGGGAGGCGGGTTTGTGTGATGGACTGGGCTGTGTTCACGACTCTCTGAAGTTTCTTGCAGTCTTGGGCTGGTCAGTTGCCATACTGTGATGCAGCCAGATAGGATGCTTTCGATGGTGCACCTATAAAAGTTGGTAAGAGTCAATGTGGACGTGTCGAATTTCCTTAGTTTCCTGAGGAAGTATAGGCGCTGTTGTGCTTTCTTGGTGGGTGGACCAGGATGGATTTTTGGCGATGTGCACATTTAAGAATTTAAAGCTGTCAACTATCTCCACCTCGGACCTGTTGATACAGACAGGGGTATCAATACTTTGCTTCCTGAAGTCAATGACCAGCTCTTTAGTTTTGCTGGCATTGAGCAGTATTAACCGTATGGAGTATTAGTAGTTTTCACTGATCTTGTTTTTTAGAGCAAAAATAGTGATTGAAGCGTTAATTGCACAGCAATTTTTAACAAACAGAATTTGGGAGTTGCTGTCCAAGCTGCCCAATTCCTTTAGAAGCTACTTGCATAGATTTTAGCCTCTGTCTTTTTACTTGAGGTAATGATGAAGTTATGGTGTCCCAAAGCTGACAGAAGCCACTGTCAGGGAATTGATGACAGCTATGGAGTCCAAGCCACGGCAAGAGAGGAATGGGGCCTCCAATTGATATACATTATCCACAGCTGCAGGCACTGAACTGCACATGTGTGTCCCAGATTGGTGGTCTCCATGCACATAGCTAACAGCTGCTGGGAGCATAAACAGTGCATGAAATCTGTTGTATTTATGAATGGTGGGTTTGAACAGTCTGGAAAACACATTTGTGCAACAGTCCTTGCTCTGTTGATAGTACTCTCATCTCTGAGTCAGAAGGTTCTGGATCCAAGTTCCACTTTAGATTTATTTGAACACAGAAAAAAACATTCCACACAACATTGAGAGAGTGCTGCACTATTGGAGGTGCTGTTTTTCAGATGAGGGGTGGAATTCTCTGTCCATTCAAGGCAGTGCTATTGTCCAGTCCTGCTGCAGTGAATAGGAGATTTGACTGAGTACACAATGCTCCATCCTTGTGAGCAACGGTAGTGAGGTGGACTCGCAACAGAGAATCCTGGCCAATATGTTCTTTTTTAAAATATAAATTTTAGAGTACCCAATTCTTTTACTTTTCCAATTAAGGGACAATGTAGCATGGCCAATCTATCTACCCTGTACATCTTTGGGCTTGTGGGGGTGAGACCCACGCAGTCAAGGGGATAATATGCACACTCCACACGAGTAGTGAGCGGGATCAAACTCTTGATGTCGTGAGGCAGCAGTGCTAACCACTGCGCCACCGTGCTGCCTTGCGGCCAACATGTTCAATCATGGTCTTGTCACTCCTCAGATGGACTTAAAAGATACCATGGCACTATTTTGAAGAAGAGCAGGGGATTTTTAAAAAATATATGTACCCGATTATTTCTTTCCAATTAAGGGGCAATTTAGTGTGGCCAATCCACCTACCCTGCACACCTTTAGGTTGTGAGGGTGAAACCCATGCAGACACTGGGAGAATGTACAAACTCCACACAGACTGACCCGGAGCCGGGTGCTCCGATTTCCTCCCACAGTCCAAAGATGTGCAGGTTAGGTGGATTGGCCATAGTGTCCAAAATTGCCCTCATTGTTGGATGGGGTTACTGGGTTATGGGGATAGGGTGGAGGTGTGGACCTTGGGTAGCGTGCGCTTTCCAAGAGACTGTGCTGACTCGATGGGCCGAATGGCCTCCTGCACTATGAATTCTATGATGTCCGGTGTTCATGAAAGGTACTATTTATATATTCAAAAAAAGGATTTAGTATTAAAAAGACATATGGTGGTGAAGTGAAGGTGCTGTGAAAAGTAACAAACAGTTGATGGCTGGGCCATGGTGAAAAGCAGGTAAGTAGAGGATTACCAAAATATCAGCTGCAGCCTAGGGTTTTTAAAGAATTATTTTATAGGATGTGGATTATAGGATGTGGGTATCACTGGCAAGACCAGCATTTGTTGACTGTCCCTAATAACCCTTGAACTGTGCTACCTAGGCCGTTTCAGAGGGCAGTCAACCACATTGTTGGTTTGAAGCCGCATGTTGGACAGACCAGGTAACGATAGCAGATTTCCTTCGTAACATTTAGTTTTTTTGACGATCAATGGTCACAATTCATAGTCACCATTACTGGGACTAACATTTAATTCCAGATGTTTTTAAATATGTTAACTGAATTAAAATTTCACTATCTGCCATGATGGGATTTGAACTCTTGTCCTCAGGGCATTAGTTGGGCCTCTGGGTTGCTCATGCTGTGACATGACACCACTGTCTCTCTTCCCCCACCCTGTCTGCCTAAGTATGGAAAATGGATAGATTTGACATGCTAAATTGGGACTCAGCGAGGAGGAGTAGAAGATCCTTGCTGAGGGGACTTCCGGTGACGGTGATGTGCTGAGTGGATGTACATCAGGTGGCACTCCTCCAAACAAAAAAAGGCACTTTTAGTTGAATTTTGTCCAAATTTCAAAGAAACAAAATCCCTCAACAACTAAAGGAGGATAAGCAAGGAAAGATAAAATAAATAAATCTTTATTGTCACAAGTAGGCATACAGTAACACTACAATGAAGTTACTGTGAAAAGCCCCTAGTTGCCACATTCCGGCACCTTTTCGGGTACACCGAGGGAGAATTCAGAATTGTCAGCGAATGGAGCTCGAGGAGCCAAAGAGATGGCAGAAGTGGCGGAAAGAGCCAAGACCAGCAGGCGGACGAGACAGCGGACCCATGAGGTGAAGGGGCCCCGGCCACCCAGGAGAGGGCTGGCAATGACCTGAGCACCAGCCCCCACCACCACCTGGAGACTGATAAAGGAGCTGATAGCCATGAAGGAAGCAAGCAGGATAGAGATCCAGGTGGCAGTAGCGGAGACAATAGCCTCCATGCAGAAGGCAATTGACGGGCTACAGCAGAAAAGGGCAACACGGGAGAGGACGATCCTCGACTTGGAAAAGTCCTCGACAGACCACAGTGACAGTATCGTCGCCTCGGAGGCGGAGGTAAAAAGATTGGTGACGGCCCAGGGGAACCTAAGGGGAAAAGTAGAGTACCACGAGAATAGGCCCTGATGACAAAACATCATCAGAATTGAGGGCAAAGACCCCTCTGACTACGTCGCCCAAATGCTGGGCAACTTAGTCAGGAGAGACAGCTTCCCCAAACCCCCTGGGTCGACAGAGTGCACAGGTCGCTCAGACACAAAAGGAACAGAGAAGGAAAAATGAGCTGGGTATCATGCAGGCCTCGGCAGGCGAGGAACGGGCTGAGGAAACAAGATGGGGCTGCAAGCAGCGACCTTGGAGAGTCCCCGGGCAAAGGAAAACCCCTGAGTGCAGGGGCATACCAACGTGGCATAGACACAGTTGCCGGCCATGTTGGGTGCCCCCTGGACAAAGGGAAATGGCGGAACGCAGGGGCCCGGCTTCATGGTGAGAACGGTTATCGTGGCCATTTTGGGCGGCTCCCTTGGTAAGTATGGTTGATCCCGCAGTGTAAGAAAGGGCTGAATGGGGCAGAGTTACCATTCATGCTATGGGACGAGGGCTCGGGGAGTAGCCATATTGATCAGTAAGAAGACTAGGTTCACGGTGGCAAGGACGGCTACGGATCAAGGGAGACGGTACGCCATGGTCAGCATTGCCCTGAATGGGGTACCAGTAGTCCTGGTCAATGTATACACGTCCCAACTGGGACGACACAGGCTTCAAAAAAGACCATGGAGGAAATCCCTGATATTGACGCACACCGACTTCAACTGTGTACAGGACCCACTGACAGACCGATCGAGCCCCAGGTCGGGGAAAAGGACGGGTATGGCCAGGGAGCTGTCAACATTCATGGAGCAGATGGGGGAGCCATGCTCGACGCAACCTTTTAAAGAATGGAGACAGGAACGGGAAGACGCTAGTTGTTAGGGACCTCCTCAAAGGGGACACACGTGACCTTAGACAAGCTGACAGAGAACCTGGACCTACTTCTGGCACATGTAGCACTGTGGCTTCACAGCGCCGGGGCCCCAGGTTCGATTCTCCGCTGGGCCACTGTCTGTGAGGAGTCTGCACGTTCTCCCCGTGTGTGCGTGGGTTTCCGCCGGTTGCTCCGGTTTCCTCCCACAGTCCAAAGACGTGCAGGTTAGGTGGATTGCCCATGATAAATTGTCCTTAGTGACCACCAAGGTTAGGAGGGGTTATTGGGTTATGGTTATAGGGTGGAAGTGAGGGCTTAAGTGGGTCGGTGCAGACTCGATGGGCCAAATGGCCTCCTCCTGCACTGTATGTTCTACTGACGGGCAGGAACTCTGGCACCTCCAAATTAAACATTTTCTCTGTAAGGAGACGGCAAGGAACCCCAGTGCCCCGAGAGATGTTCTCCTAGGGGAGAGATAATAAGGAGGGTGGAACGGCGCAGAGTCCACCTGACTAGAACCCGAATGAGCAGGTTCTTCCCGGAGGTGGAGGACAAATGTGAACGGTGCCAGGGAGGCCCGGCCAACCACGCCCACATGGTCTGGGCATGCCCCAGACTTGTTGGTTTCTGGACAGCCTTCTTCGAGTTGATGTTCGAGGTTGTGGGGATGAGGGTGGAGCCGTGCCAGAGAATGGCAGCCTTCAGGGTATCAGACCAGCCAGACCTTCATATGGGAAAGAGGGCCGACGCGCTGGCTTTTGTATCCTTAATCGCACACCGGGGAATCCTCCTCAGCTGCCAATTGGCAGCACCACCCACACCTGCAGACTGGCTGGCAGACCTGTCGGAATTTCTACACCTGGAGAAGATCAAGTACATCATCCGAGGGCCGGACGAGGGCTTCCACAAAGCGTGGGGGCCATTGATCAGCCTATTGCATGTCTTGTTCGAGGGCAACAGCGAGTGGGAAGAGAGTGGGGGGTGAAAGTGAGAGAGAAAGACCAGGGAGGGCACGCACAAGCGACGGGGGCAGAGGGGGGGAGGAGAGGGAAGAGACCCCAAAGAAGGCACAAACAAAGCACGGGGGGGGAGGGCCAAGCAGCCCCTCCGCCTCTCCCAACACGCAACAACAAAGAATAAAACCCTCAGCGGGGGGGGCAGAACATGCCTCCAACAGAGGAAGGGGGTGACCACTTGTAAAAACCGTTTTACATAAGACACAAACTGACTTGTAAATATCAGACTCATGTGAGCTGCTACTTTGTAAATATCATGTGCTTTATATGTTAAACTGTTTAGTGTTACAGTTGGAAAAATGCAAATAAAAATATTTTTTAAAAAATGAAGATCCTTGCCGAGAACACAAGAAACAGCCACATTTATCGCATTGGAGCTATATGGATGCAACTACAGCTGTATACTCTGCCCAACTTTTCAGCTTTACAGATACTATTTATAAACAACAGTGGGTTGCAATTTAAATAGCAATGCCCTACAGCTTTACAGCCACCCTCCAGCCTGGCCATATCCCTCCCTCAAATGGCACCTTGTGCCCACCTTTGTAAAATGCAGCCTGTATCACTCATCACCTCCACATCACAACCACTCAGCACCTCCCAACTAAACGGACAGATGACACAGATAGAGAAATAACACCACAAAGACCACTGACACAGGTACCATCGAGTTTGTCGTCTGGGCACAGATGACCTTTTGGTAAGATATTAAGGGCATGTTAATAACCCAGATGCCATATTCAATACATCATGTACCGATGCAAACGTCTGCATCAACGACCAAGAAAGAATACCTGCAGCTTCTTACATCAGAAGCAAAACCAGCGTTCTCATTTGTAGTCTGTCCTTTTACTTTACTGAAATTAATGCTTCGATAATGTGGAGCAATTATGCCTTTGTAACTTTAAATTAATAATAACATGGACATCATTCGCTGAATAAGATGTTTCTTAGTTAGAAAATATGCTTTTTTAAAAAACCATTTTTTTTACTGTTGAGCACTCCGGAATACATTCCACTACCCTATCATTCACTTATCACAATAATATTTTAAACAAAATTTAAAACAAAATTATTAAACAAAATAAACTGACTGGAATCAACTGTATTCACTCAACTCCAATGCCTTAATTGGCCTGTATTTATTTAGGGAGAGGTAGTGGCATAGTGGTATTGCCACTTGACTAGTAATCCAGTGACCCAGGGTAGTGTTCTGGGGGAATGGGTTCGAAACTTGAACTTAATAAAAATCTGGAATTAAAAGATGATCATTTATTTATTATGAAGTACCCAGCTCAGTCATTGTGTATGTTTAAAGCAGAGATTGATAGATTTCTTTTTTTGAAAAATATTTTATTAAGGCGTTTATATATTTACACATCAAACATGGCTGCAAATAATCAAACCAAGTAAATACCTAACGCCCCACCTCCCGCTCGCCAACTCCCCTACATTTTTTTTTTTACCCGCCTCCCCCTGCTGACATCTTAACTGTTCTCAAAGAAGTCGATGAATGGCTGCCACCTCCGGACAAACCCCTCTCAAGGCGAACTTTTGGCGGTCTCGTGTTCCTCCATTCCATTAAGATCTGTCTCCAGGCTGCTAGGGAGGCACAGGCCAAGACATCGGCCTCTCCTACCCCCTGGACTCCCGGGTCTTCCCGGGCCAAAGATTGCCAGTTCCGGACTTGGGACCACCTTTACCTTCAAGACTTTACCCTCACCTACCCTGTTTTTGACACTACCTTGTCCTGTTGTCACTGGGGCGGCAGGTGAGGAAAGGACGATACCTGCTTCCAGACAAAATCCCTTGCCTGCAAATATCGGAACCCTTCTCAACGGGCAACTCCAATTCCTCCACCAATCCCTCCAAACTCGGGAAAGCTGCCCCCAACGAATAGGTCCCCAAACCGCTCAATCCCTCCCTGTTGCCGCCGCCCCCCCCCCCCCCCCCCCCCCCCCCCCCCGGAGAAAACCTATGATTTCCGCAAATCGGTGCCCAAACCGAGGCCCCCTCCAGCCTCGGGTACTGTCACCACACCCTCGGGGCCGCCACCACCACTGGGCTCGTGCGAGAACGGCAAAGGCGCCGTCAACAGTGCCCCCAAACTAGTGTCTTCATCCATTCTCACCCTGGCCTCGCCCCCTCCACCCACTTCCTAACCATGGCTATATTCGCCGCCCAGTAGTAATTCATCAAATTTGGGAGAGCTATTCCCCCCCCCCCCCCCCCCCCCCCGTTACAGCAGCACCGGCTTTACCCGCCCAGACTAACCCCAAAATCAGTGAATTCACTCTCTGAAGAGACGTCTTGAGAATGAAGATCGAGCGTTTCTGATACATAAACAAGGACATCGGAAGGACCGTCGTCTTCACCAATTGCGCCCGTCGCGACAACAGGGCACATCCTACCTCCTAAAATTCCCTTTCATCTGTTCCAGCAACCCTGCCAGATTTAACTTGTACAGCTGCTCCCACCCCCGCGCCACTTAAATACCCAAATACCGAAAGCTCGCCCCCACTACTCGAAAAGGTAACTGCCCCGCCTCTTCCCCTGTCCCCTCGCTTGAATCGAAAAAACCTTGCTCTTCCCCATATTCAGTTTATAACCCGAAAACAGGCCGAACTCCTCCAATATACCTATAATCCCCCCCAATACCTTCCAAAGGGTTTGAAACATAGAGCAGCAGATCGTCTGCGTACAGCGAGACCCTATGCTCCCCACACTTTCCCCCGCCAGTCCCATAATGCTCTCCGTGCCATTGCCAATGGCTCTTTTGCCAAGGCAAAGAGCAGTGGTCATCCCTGCCTTGATCCCCGGTGCAGCCTGAAATATTCTGACATCACCTGGTTCGTCGGTACACTTTTTACCGGCGTCTGGTACAACAACCGGGCCCAAACCGCCCCAGCACCTCCCGCAGCCCCATTCCACCCGTTCAAAGGTCTTCTCCGCATCCATGGCGAACACCACCTCCACACTTTGTCTCTCCGGGGCATCATTATAACATTCAACAGATGTTGGCCAACAAATGCCTCCCCTTAACCAACCCCGTGAGGTCCCCCCCCATCACCCCCGGCACACAGTCCTCAATTCTTGAGGCCACGATCTTGACCTGCAACTTGCCGTCCACATTTAACAGCAAATTTGGCCTGTAGGACCCATACTGCTCCGGATCCTTATCCCTCTTTAAACTTAAGGAGATCGAGGCCCGTGATAATGACTTGTAAAATCTCTTATAAAAGTCCCCGAACACCCCATTCACTCCCACCGGATCCGAGACCGTGTTCTCTCTCTCTCTCTCTAATCTCCCTCGCCACTTCCTGCTTCCTCAATTGATGCACCAACGTACTACTTGCCTTTTCCCTGTACTCATAGGCCGCCCCTTTAGCTCTCTTCAACTGCCCTACCGCCGTACCCATGGTGATCAGCCCAAACTCCATCTGAATTTCTGTTGCTCCCTCAACAACCCTGCCACCGGAGCCTCCGAATACCTCCTATCTACATGCAAAATCACCTCCAGGGACGGATCTACTAATGAAGCTTAAGCTTTAGGGCCCCTAATCCCAGAGGGGCCCCAGAAGCGACTTTAGTCCACATTGGTTAAAGATTTTGGGTCTACTGTATGAGAAGGGTTTAAAAAAAAATAATAATATTAATAATACAGTGTAATTCAATACAAAACAGTTAAAATAAAAATGTCAAGGTTATTAAAATATCATGTAGGCTAGCCGTAGACGTAAAAACGTTCAAATTAAGGAGGTTTCATTCTAAATATATTTAACATAAAATAATTATAAATAATTTAAAACATTATTAACATTTATGACAGAAATACAAACCGTAGATGACGTGTCGTAACAAGAAAGGGAGCCGTTGAGGACTTCCGGGTGCGGCGATGACCAGCTGAGTCGCACGTTTCGGCAGCTCCCGGTGAAACGGACTTTTGGGCTCTTGATAGGAGCCCCAACGGCAATTTTGACGGCTAAAAACACTGTGCGGTAAACCAGAAGGGAATCCCCCCTGGACACGGAAGAAAAAAGGAGGAGAAAGTGGCCGGATTGCAGGGGATCCTTTAGAACAGCGGCAAGGAAGGCAAGCAAAAACCAAGATGGCGTCGGAAGGTGGCAGTTTAACATGGGGCCCTGAACAACAAGAGTTCTTGAAATGCTGTGTGGAAGAGCTCAAAAAGGAAATGAAGAAAGAGCTGTTGGCCCCGATACTACAGGCGATCGAAGGGCTAAAGGAGGAACAAAAGACCCAGGAGCGGGAGCTTCGGGTCGTGAAGGCAAAGGCAGCCGAGAATGAGGACGACATACAGGGCCTGGTGGTGAAGACGGAGACGCATGAGGCACATCAGAAACGATGTGTGGAAAGGTTGGAGGCACTGGAGAACAACGCAAGGAGGAACAACCTGAGGATTCTTGGTCTTCCTGAAGGTGTGGAGGGAGCGGACGTCGGGGCATATGTGAGCACGATGCTGCACTTGTTAATGGGAGCGGAGGCCCCGGCGGGTCCGTTGGAGGTGGAGGGAGCATACCGAGTGATGGCGCGGGGGCCGAGAGCAGGAGAAATTCCCAGAGCCATAGTGGTGAGATTCCTCCGTTTTAAGGATAGAGAAATGGTCCTTAGATGGGCAAAGAAAACTCGGAGCAGTAAATGGGAGAACGCGGTGATCCGTGTTTATCAAGACTGGAGTGCGGAGGTGGCGAGAAGGAGGGCGAGCTTTAATCGGGCCAAGGCGGTGCTTCATAAAAAGAAGATAAAATTTGGAATGCTGCAACCGGCAAGACTGTGGGTCACATATCGAGGGAGGCACCACTACTTTGAGACGGCGGATGAAGCGTGGACTTTTATTGTGGAAGAAAAACTGGAATGAGCGGGTTATTAAAAAGAACGTTTGAACAAAGTGGTGGGGCGAATGTGGGGGGCAAAGAGGGGGGTTAAAAAGGGGGGAAAGAGGAGTTTTGTGTACTAATCCTGCGATGTGGTAACTTTTCTCTCTCCCACAGGTGGTGATGGAGGGAGGTGGAGGAGATGGGGCGTTGGCCATTGGGGGCGGGGCCAAGGGAGAAGCGCGGGCTTGGTTCCCGCGCTATGATAATCATGGCGGGAATAGAGAAGCAGGAAGGAGGGGGCGTCGCACGGTGCGAGCCGAGGTCACGGGGGGAAGCCGAGGTCGGCCAGAGTTTGCTGACTTCTGGGAGCAACATGGGGGGAGTAATTACGCTAGCGGGGGATCTAGCGGGGGGGGGTGGGAGGGGGGAATTACTGGGTTGCTGCTGCTGGGGAGAGGGGGGAGCTGATATGGGAGGGGATGGGCGGGGGGGGGCACCGCCTGGGGGAGAGATACAGCTGCGTGGGAACCGGGTGAGGAGCTGGAAAAAGGTGATGGCTAATCGACAAGGGGGGGGGGGGGTAGGAAGCCCCCCAACCCGGCTGATCACGTGGAACGTGAGAGGGCTGAACGGGCCGATAAAGAGGGCACGGGTACTCGCACACCTTAAGAAACTTAAGGCAGATGTGGTTATGTTACAGGAAATGCACCTGAAACTGATAGACCAGGTTAGGCTACGCAAAGGATGGGTGGGGCAGGTGTTCCATTCGGGGCTAGATGCGAAAAACAGGGGGGTGGCTATATTAGTGGGGAAGCGGGTAATGTTCGAGGCAAAGACTATAGTGGCGGATAACGGGGGCAGATACGTGATGGTGAGTGGCAAACTACAGGGGGAGACGGTGGTTTTGGTAAACGTATATGCCCCAAACTGGGATGATGCCAATTTTATGAGGCGGATGCTAGGACGCATTCCGGACCTAGAGATGGGAAAGCTGATAATGGGGGGAGATTTTAATACGGTGTTGGAACCAGGGCTGGATAGGTCGAAGTCCAGGACTGGAAGGAGGCCGGCAGCAGCCAAGGTACTTAAAGATTTTATGGAGCAGATGGGAGGTGTAGACCCGTGGAGATTTAGCAGACCTAGGAGTAAGGAGTTCTCGTTTTTCTCCTATGTCCATAAAGTCTACTCGCGAATCGACTTTTTTGTGCTGGGAAGGGCGTTGATCCCGAAGGTGAGGGGAACGGAGTATACGGCTATAGCCATTTCGGATCACGCTCCACACTGGGTGGACTTGGAGATAGGGGAGGAAACAGGAGGGCGCCCACCCTGGAGAATGGACATGGGACTAATGGCAGATGAGGGTGTGTGTCTAAGGGTGAGGGGGTGCATTGAAAAGTACTTGGAACTCAATGATAATGGGGAGGTCCAGGTGGGAGTGGTCTGGGAGGCGTTGAAGGCGGTGGTTAGAGGGGAGCTGATATCAATAAGGGCACATAAAGGGAAGCAGGAGAGTAAGGAACGGGAGCGGTTGCTGCAAGAACTTTTGAGGGTGGACAGACAATATGCAGAAGTACCGGAGGAGGGACTGTACAGGGAAAGGCAAAGGCTACATGTAGAATTTGACTTGCTGACTACGGGCACTGCAGAGGCACAATGGAGGAAGGCACAGGGTGTACAGTACGAATATGGGGAGAAGGCGAGCAGGTTGCTCGCACACCAATTGAGGAAAAGGGGAGCAGCGAGGGAAATAGGGGGAGTGAGGGATGAGGAAGGAGAGATGGAGCGGGGAGCGGAGAGAGTGAATGGAGTGTTCAAGACATTTTATAAAAAATTATATGAAGCTCAACCCCCGGGTGGGAGGGAGAGAATGATGGGCTTCTTGGATCGGCTGGAATTTCCCAAGGTGGAAGAGCAGGAAAGGGTGGGACTGGGAGCACAGATCGAGGTAGAAGAAGTGGTGAAAGGAATTAGGAGCATGCAGGCGGGAAAGGCCCCGGGACCGGATGGATTCCCAGTCGAATTCTATAGAAAATATGTGAACTTGCTCGCCCCGGTATTGACAAGGACCTTTAATGAGGCAAAGGAAAGGGGACAACTGCCCCCGACTATGTCTGAAGCAACGATATCGCTTCTCTTAAAGAAGGAAAAGGACCCGCTACAATGCGGGTCCTATAGACCTATTTCCCTCCTAAATGTAGATGCCAAGATCCTGGCCAAGGTAATGGCAATGAGAATAGAGGAATGTGTCCCGGGGGTGGTCCACGAGGACCAAACTGGGTTTGTGAAGGGGAGACAGCTGAACACGAATATACGGAGGCTGTTAGGGAAAATGATGATGGCCCCACCAGAGGGGGAAACGGAGATAGTAGTGGCAATGGATGCCGAGAAAGCATTTGATAGAGTGGAGTGGGATTATTTGTGGGAGGTGTTGAGGAGATTTGGTTTTGGAGAGGGGTATGTTAGATGGGTGCAGCTGTTGTATAGGGCCCCGATGGCGAGCGTGGTCACGAATGGACGGGGATCTGCATATTTTTGGCTCCATAGAGGGACAAGGCAGGGATGCCCTCTGTCCCCATTATTGTTTGCACTGGCGATTGAGCCCCTGGCGATAGCGTTGAGGGGTTCCAAGAAGTGGAGGGGAGTATTTAGAGGAGGAGAAGAACACCGGGTATCTTTGTATGCGGACGATTTGCTACTATACGTGGCAGACCCGGCGGAGAGGATGCCAGAAATAATGCGGATACTTGGGGAGTTTGGGGATTTTTCAGGGTATAAATTGAACATGGGGAAAAGTGAGTTGTTTGTGGTGCATCCAGGAGAGCAGAGTAGAGAAATAGAGGACCTGCCGTTGAGGAAGGTAACAAGGGACTTTCGTTACCTGGGGATCCAGATAGCCAAGAATTGGGGCACATTGCATCGGTTAAATTTAACGCGGTTGGTGGAACAAATGGAGGACGATTTCAAGAGATGGGATATGGCATCCCTGTCACTGGCAGGGAGGGTGCAGGCGGTTAAGATGGTGGTCCTCCCGAGATTCCTCTTTGTGTTTCAGTGCATCCCGGTGGTGATCACGAAGGCTTTTTTTTAAAAGGATTGAAAAGAGCATCATGGGTTTTGTGTGGGCCGGGAAGACCCCGAGAGTGAGGAAGGGATTCTTACAGCGTAGCAGGGATAGGGGGGGGCTGGCACTACCGAGCCTAAGTGAGTATTATTGGGCCGCTAATATTTCAATGGTGAGTAAGTGGATGGGAGAGGAGGAGGGAGCGGCGTGGAAGAGATTAGAGAGGGCGTCCTGTAGGAGGACTAGCCTACAGGCTATGGTGACAGCCCCATTGCCGTTCTCACCGACGAACTACACCACAAGCCCGGTGGTGGTGGCTACACTGAAGATTTGGGGACAGTGGAGACGGCATAGGGGAAAGACTGGAGCCTTGGGGTGCATCCCCGATAAGAAACAACCATAGGTTTGCCCCGGGGGGAATGGATGGGGGATATGGAATGTGGCAAAGAGCAGGAATAACGCAACTGAAAGATCTGTTTGTGGATGGGAAGTTCACGAGTCTGGGAGCGCTGACCGAGAAATATGGGTTGCCCCAAGGGAATGCATTCAGGTATATGCAACTGAGGGCTTTTGCGAGGCAACAGGTGAGGGAATTCCCGCAGCTCCCGACACGAGGTGCAGGACAGAGTGATCTCAAAGACATGGGTGGGGGATGGTAAGGTGTCAGATATATATATATATAGGGAAATGAGGGACGAAGGGGAGACTATAGTAGATGAACTAAAAGGGAAATGGGAAGAAGAGCTGGGGGAGGAGATCGAGGAGGGGCTGTGGGCAGATGCCCTAAGCAGGGTAAACTCGTCATCCTCGTGTGCCAGGCTAAGCCTGATTCAGTTTAAGGTATTACACAGGGCGCGTATGACTGGAGCACGGCTCAGTAAATTTTTTGGGGTGGAGGATAGGTGTGCGAGGTGCTCGAGAAGCCCAGCGAATCATACCCATATGTTTTGGTCATGCCCGGCACTACAGGGGTTTTGGATGGGGGTGACAAAGGTGCTTTCAAAAGTAGTGGGGGTCCGGGTCGAACCAAGCTGGGGGTTGGCTATATTTGGGGTTGCACAAGAGCCGGGAGTGCAGGAGGCGAGAGAGGCCGATGTCTTGGCCTTTGCGTCCCTAGTAGCCCGGCGCAGGATATTGCTAATGTGGAAAGAAGCCAAGCCCCCGGGGGTGGAGACCTGGATAAATGACATGGCGGGGTTTATAAAGCTAGAGCGGATTAAGTTCGTCCTAAGGGGGTCGGCTCAAGGGTTCACCAGGCGGTGGCAACCGTTCGTCGAATACCTCGCAGAAAGATAGATGGAATGGAAAAAAGAAGGCAGCAGCAGCAGCCCAGGATCTGGGGGGGGGGGGGGAGGAGGAACCAGAAGGACTCTCAGGGTTGTTAATATATACTGTATAATATGTATAGGTCGTTGCTACAGATAATTATATATTGGACTGTTAAATTATATTTTTGGAGACTGTTACTTGTGATAAGGCAGTTGCCAATTAGGGTTAGTTTTCATTTTTGTTATTTATTCTTTATTCATTTTTTGTTGATAAAATAGGTCATTGCTATTTGTGTTGTTATAATATTGTGTAAAGGATGCACAATGTATTGTGTTGGTTGACCAAAAATTTTCAATAAAGTATTTATAAAAAAAAAAGAAAGGGAGCCGTTGAAAAGGCAATCACAATGCTAATGTGAATTTTCAACGTGATAGCACTCGTGATCGCGATCTAGACAATTTTTTTCAATAAAGTGTTCATAAAGATACAAATAAGTGTTATATTTAGAAAAGTAAGCTAAGTAATAAAGGTGAAATAGTGTTAGATTAGTTTTTATTGTTTTTATGAAGAGGTGAACGGAAGGTAGGCTACGACCGCAGAGCCTAGGCTAATACTATATTACAAGTATTTATGAAAAAGTAATAAAAGGGTGAATTTGTGTTAAATTACATGTGTTTATTATGAAAAGTGTTCAAATAATGTTAAAATTGTGTTATATTACCTTCGCCTGTGAGTTTTGGTGGCCTAGTCTTGCACACTATGAAGCAGTCCGGGCAATTAAAAATGGATATATGGGTATTTTACAAACTCTCAAACATATTTTTGAAGACTCAGAAGCAAAACCTGAATGTAAACGAGATGCAAAGAATTATACCACAAATTGGTAAAGCTGGAATATGCTATTTTAACAGTCGTTTTGGAAGAAGTGCTGGAGCGTTTCAACAAAACAAGTAAGAAACTCCAAACCCCTGGTTTTGATGTATTTGAAGGTTATCTTCTGCTATCATCTTTACTTTCGTTTGTTGATAGAACTCAGAGAAAATTCAGCCGATAGGATTGCACACTATGAATCCGAAGCAAAAGGTTTGTGTGAAGATATCACCTCACGTTATTCTGATGCTTCCAATCGCATTGTTACAAGGAAATTTTCAGATGGAACAAGTGGTATTGCTTCTTTGAGAGGAGCTGACAAATTTAGGATAGAAGTTCTATATCAACTCGATGACTGCTTGATAATCCAGTCACGCAAGAGGATTGACCCATATGAGCAGATTGTGAAAAGGTTCAAGTTCCTCTCAGAATTGGTGAACAATTCTGAAATTGATGAGGACAGTATTAAACTTATAATATCGTATTACAAAGATGATATTGACCACAAATTAGTAAACGAGTGTTATCAGTTCAAAGAATATTTGCACCTTAGGAAATCCCAGAACACAGAAGAAAACACGCCATTTAAAATGCAATGCGCAGAAGTTCTTCAGCTTATTTGTGAACAACACCTAATTGAAGTGTTCCCCAATATTACTACAATGCCTATCACGAGCTGTGAAGCAGAAAGGAATTTTTCAAAGCTATCCTTTATAAAGAAATTTCGGTCTACCATGACTGAAAAGCGCTTAAATTCTTTATGCATATTGTCTCTAGAAAATGACATTGCAAGGAAGCTCTCGTATTACAAAACTGTACATGAATATGTTGCTAGAAAAAACAGAAAAAAGAGTATTTTGTAAAATGTGCTTCATATAGTATGTATTCTGATAGGTGTCTAAAATAAAAGATTATATTGACTGGTCTTTTCTATGTTTTATTTAATCATTCTATGATGCATCATGCATGTATATAACATTTCCCTAATTTTCATCCCCCCATAACTCGAAAACTATCAGGCATAGGAAATTTTTATTCACACCAGTGACTTTGACATGAGATAATCCAGTACAGCAATTTTAATCGCAATCTGAGATGTAGTGGTTAAATTTTTTAAAAATGTGTGGTGATCTGTCGTGGAACAACCCCATTGAGGAAGATAACAGTGGTTACCCAGACCTCGTTGCTGGTTGTGAAGGGGCCCCCATAACAGTTCAAGCTTCAGGGCCCCAAAAATGTAGGTCCGCCACTGATCACCTCCACTAACCTCGCCATCTCCGCCTGCTCCATCTTATCGCTGTGTGCCCGTACTGAAATAAACTCCCCCCTTACTACTGCCTTCAGTGCCTCCCATAGCGTGGCGGCCGAAATCTCACCTGTGTTATTCAGCTCCACATATCCCCGAATAGCAGCCCTCACCCGCTCACAAACTTCCTCATCTGCCAACAGCCCCACATGGTTTTTTTTAATTTTAAGAGTATCCAATTCATTTTTTCCAATTAAGGGGCAATTTAGCGTGGCCAATCCACCTAGCCTGCACATCTTTGGATTGTGGGGCGAAACCCACGCAAACACTGGGAGAATGTGCAAATTCCACATGGATAATGACCCAGAGCCGGGAACGAACCTGGGATCTCGGTGCCGTGAGGCAGCAGTGCCACCGTGCTGCCGAACAGCCCCACATCTAACCACCACTGTGGGTGTTGCCCCCCCCCCCCCCCCCGAGTCACCTGTACGCCCACCCACTGCGGCGCATGATCCAAAACCACAATTGCCAAGTACTCCAAACCGACCACCCCCGCCAACAACGTTCTATCCAACGCAAATTAATCAGTTTGGGAGTACACCCTATGCACACGGGAGAAAACCGAGGATCCTCTGCCTTCATCCCCCCCCCCCAACTTCAAAAGCTACCCATTTATTTATCAAGACTGCCACCCTTCACAAAACAACAATCCCAGCCCCCATTAATACTCTAACCACCTGCTCACTCCCCACAATGCTCCCATGAAGTTGCCTGCCCCGCTAACCTGGCAGCCCCCGGCCATGGCACCCAGCATACTACCCCCTGCTGAGCCCCCCGCCCCCCCCGCTCCAACACCAACATTCAAAGACTGAAAGAGCCAAGAACAAACCTCCAATCCCCACAGAAGGAGAACGAGATAGAAAACCCCCCACCTCCTCCAGGAGTCTTCCTTCTCCTGCTCCTGCCAGTCCATTCTGTATCTCAAACTCCATCACTTCTTCCAGGGTCCATGAATAGTATTCACGACCATTGTAAGTCACCCAGAGGCGAGCCCGGTACAGCATCCCAAACTTCACCCCCTTCTTAAAGAAGGCAGCCTTCACTTTGTTAAAGCCCACGCTCCTCTTGGCCACCCAGGTCCTGGTGTAATCGAAGTTCGCTGACCTTCCAGGTACACCGCCTCGTCTGCCTGGCCCATCTCCGGATCTGCTCCTTGTCCAGAAACCTGTGCAACCGCACCACCAGCACCCTTGGCGGCTCGCCCTGTGGCTTCCTCATCAGTACCCTGATGCCCAGTCTCCCACCAAGGGCCGTTCGAAGACCTCCCTCTCCCAGCAACGTCTTCAAAATCTTGGCCATATACGAGCCAGCGTCCGCTCCCTCAATGCCCTCTGGCAATCCCACGACTCTCAGGCTCTTTCTCTGGGAGATGTTCTCCAAATAGAACATAGAACATTACAGCTCAGTACAGGCCCTTCGGCACTCGATGTTGTGCTGACCTGTGAAAGCACTCTAAAGCCTATCTACACTATTCCCTTATTGTCCATATGTCTATCCAATGACCATTTGAATGCCTTTAGTGTTGGCGAGTCCACTACTGTTGCAGGCAGGGCATTCCACGCCCTTACTACTCTCTGAGTAAAGAACCTACCTCTGACATCTGTCCTATATCTATCTCCCCTCAATTTAAAGCTATGTCCCCTCGTGCTAGACATCACCATCCGAGGAAAAAGATCCACCCTATCTAATCCTCTGATCATCTTGTATGCCTCAATTAAGTCACCTCTTAACCTTCTTCTCTCTAACGAAAACAGCCTCAAGTCCTCAGCCTTCCCTCATAAGATCTTCCCTCCATACCAGGGGCTGTTTAGCACAGGGCTAAATCGCTGGCTTTGAAAGCAGACCAAGGCAGGCCAGCAGCACGATTCGATTCCCGTAACAGCCTCCCCGAACAGGCGCTGGAATGTGGCGACTAGGGGCTTTTCACAGTAACTTCATTTGAAGCCTACTTGTGACAATAAGCGATTTTAATTTCATTTTCATTTCATTTCATTCTGGTAAATGCCCTCTGCACCCTTTGCACCCTTTCCAATACTTCCACATCCTTCCTAACGCGGCGACCAGAATTGCACGCAATACTCCAAATGCGGCCGCACCAGAGTTTTGGCCAGCTGCAACATGACCTCATGGTTCCGAAACTCAATCCCTCTACCAATAAAAGCTAACACACCGTATGCCTACTTAACAACCCTCTCAACCTGGGTGGCAACTTTCAGGGATCTATGTACATGGACACCGAAATCTCTCTGCTCATCCACACTACCAAGAATCTTACCATTAGCCCAGTACTCTGTCTTCCAGTTATTCCTTCCAAAATGAATCACCTCACACTTTTCTGCATTAAACTCCATTTGCCACCTCTCAGCCCAGCGCTGCAGCTTATCTATGTCTCTCTGTAACTTGTAACATCCTTCCGCACTGTCCACAACTCCACCGACTTTAGTGTCATCTGCAAATGTACTCACCCATCCTTCTGCGCCCTCCAGGTCATTTATAAAAATGACAAACAGCAGTGGCTCCAAAACAGATCCTTGTGGTACACCACTAGTAATTGGACTCCAGTCTGAACATTTCCCATCAACACCACCCTTTGTCTTCTTCCAGCCACCCAATATCTGATCCAAACTGCTAAATCACCCTGAATCCCATGCCTTCGTATTTTCTGCAGTAGCCTACCATGCGGAACCTTATCAAACGCTTTACTGAAATCCATATACACCACATCAACTGCTTTACCCTCATCCACCTGTTTGGTCACCTTCTGAAAGAACTCAATAAGGTTTGTGAGGCACGACCTACCCTTCACAAAACCGTGTCGGCTATCTCTAATCAAATTATTCCTTTCCAGATGATTATACATCCCATCTCTAATAAACCTTTCCAAGACTTTGCCCACAACAGAAGTAAGGCTCACTGGTCTATAGTTACCGGCGTTGTCTCTACTCCCCTTCTTGAACAAGGGGACAACATTTGCTATCCTCCAGTCTTCTGGCACTATTCCTGTAGACAAAGATGACTTAAAGATCAAAGCCAAAGGCTCAGCAATCTCCTCCCTAGCTTCCCAGAGAATGCTAGGATAAATCCCATCCGGCCCAGGGGACTTATCTATTTTCACACTTTCCAGAATTGCTAACACCTCCTTATGAACATTAAGCCCTTCTAGTCTAGTAGCCTGAATCTCAGTATTCTCCTCGACAACATTGTCTTTTTCCTGTGTGAATACTGAAGAATAATATTCATTTAGCACCGGACTCCATGCACAACTTCCCATTACTGTCCTTGACTGGCCCTAGTCATTCTTTTATTCCTGACATATCTATAGAAAGCTTTAGGGTTATCCTTGATCCTACCTGCCAAAGACTTCTCATGTCTCCTCCTGGCTCTTCTTAGCTCTCTCTTTAGGCCCTTCCTAGCTAACTTGTAACTCTCGAGCGCCCTAACTGAACCTTCATGTCTCATCTTTACATAAGCCTCCTTCCTCTTGACAAGTGTTTTGACTGCTTTAGTAAACCACGGTTCCCTCGCTCGACCACTTCCTCCCTGCCTGACAGGTACATACTTATCAAGGACACGCAGTAGCTGTTCCTTGAACAAGCTCCACATTTCCATTGTGCCCATCCCCTGCAGTTTTCCTCTCCTTCCGATGCATCCTAAGTCTTGCCTCATCGCATCATAATTGCCTTTCCCCCAGATATAACTCTTGCCCTGCGGTATATACCTAGCCCTTTCCATCACTAAAGTAAACGTAATCGAATTGTGGTCACTATCACCAAAGTGCCTCCAAATCTAACACCTGTTCTGGTTCATGACCCAGTACCAAATCCAATATGGCCTTGCCTCTCGTTGGCCTATCTACATACTGTGTCAGGAAACCCTCCTGCACACATTGGACAAGAACGGACCCATCTAAAGTACTCAAACTATAGCGTTTCCTGTCAATATTTGGAAAGTTGAAGTCCCCCATAACAACTACCCTGTTGCTTTCGCTGCTCTTCAGAATCATCTTTGCAATCCTTTCCTCTACATCTCTGGAACTTTTTGGAGGCCTATAGAAAACCCCTAACAGGGTGACCTCTCCTTTCCTGTTTCTAACCTCGGCCCATATTACCTCAGTAGCCGAGTCCTCATCAAATGTCCTTTCTGCCACCGTAATACTGTCCTTGACGAACAATGCCACCCCTCCCCCTCTTTTACCAACTTCCCTGAGCTTACTGAAATATCTAAACCCCGGCACCTGCAACAACCATTCCTGTCCCTGCTCGGTCCATGTCTCCGAAATTACCACAACATCGAAGTCCCAGGTACCAACCCATGCTGCAAAAGTTCACCCACCTTATTCTGGATGCTCCTGGCATTGAAGAAGACACACTTTAAACCACCTTCCTGCCTGCCGGTACACTCCTGCTACTTTGAAACCTTACTCATGACCTCACTACTCTCAACCTCCTGTATACTGGAGCTACAATTCAGGTTCCCAATCCCCTGCTGAACTAGTTTAAACCCTCATGAAGAGCATTAGCAAATTTCCCCCCCAGGATATTGGTACCCCTCTGGTCCAGGTGTAGACCATCCCGTTTGTAGAGGTCCCACCGACCCCAGAATAAGCCCCAATTATCCAGAAATCTGAAACCCTCCCTCCTGCACCAGCCCTGTAGCCACGTGCTCAACTCCTCTCTCCCTATTCCTCGTCTCGCTAGCACGTGGCACGGGTAACAACCCAGAGATAGTAACCCTGTTTGTCCTCTATCTAAGTTTCCACCCTAGCTCCCTGAATTCCTGCCTTACACCCCTATCCCTTTTCCTACCTATGTCGTTGGTACCTATGTGGACCACAACGTGGGGCTGCTCCCCCTCCCCCTTAAGGATCCCGAAAACACGATCCAAAATCCTCCACCTTCTCCTGAAACCACTTCTGGATATCTCACATCACCCCGATCTCTGCCGGCATCGAAGTAAGCTGCTCCTCATGCTCCCCCACCGTCTCCTCCACCTTACTGATCACCTGACTTTGAGACTCCAACCTCATCTCCATGCGGTCGATCCCTGCCTTAAGCGGACCCACCACCCTCGCCAGGTCTTTCTGACACTCCTTCCTCTGCTGCGTGATCTTCTCATTCAAGAAGTCCACCAGCTGTTCCATAGACCACTGAAATGGTAGGGCCGGTCCCTTGCCCTCCGCCATCTTCCCGTGTCGCAGGAAAAGTTGCTCTCTCCAACAGCTCCTTGCGCTTAAACCCATTTCTGGTCCACAAATGCATCCAGTGGTGGAAAAAGCTCTTCCTCCACCACTCCTGCACCGTTTACCACTAAAACATCCGCCCATTAATCGGGGAAAAGGTCCAAAAAACCCGCCACAAGCGGGAGCTATCGAATGTGCAACCACCGGAAGTCCTGAGAATGATCGTTTCTGATTAACAATAATGTAAAGGTATAAAAAGACTTTGAACTGTCCGATCAGCCATGATCGTTTTAAATTTCTGAGCAGGCCCGATGGCTTGAATGGTCTACTCCTGTTTCTATGTTCCAATGAGACTATCTGTCGTCATAAACACATCTGGATCACTAATGTTGTTTAGGGAAAAAACTGCTGTACTTGCCTGGTCTGGCCTACATATGAATCCAAACCCAAAATGACCGAGCCACTCAGTTGTAACAAACTGCTGCAAAGTCTAAAATGAATGAAATTGGACAGAGTATTCTGCATCGGCGAGGCACTGAAAACGATAACAGAAAACTTGAGAAAGCTGTCTCACAGACTAGTCAAGCAAGAGCCTGACATAGTCGTACTCAAATAATCATACATTACAGACAATGTCCCCGATATCATAATCATACCTTACAGGCAATGTCCCCGATATCATCGTCCCTTGGTATGCCCTGCCCCATGGGCAGGAGAGACCCAGCAGAGGTGGTGGCACAGTGGTATACATTTGGAAGAGAGTTTCCCTGGAATCTTCAACATCAAACCTGGACCCATGAATTCTCATGGCATTAAATCTAACATGGACAAGGAAACCATTTGTTGTTTACAATGCACCGCCTCCTCTGAAGATATTGGAAATTGCAAAGATAATGGGTGGGATTCTCCGACCCCCCCACCGGGCCGGAGAATCGCCGGGGGGGGGGCGGCGTGAATCCCACCCCGACGTCGGCTGCCGAATTCTCCGGCGGCGTTTTTTTTGCGGGGGTGGGAATCGCACCGCGCCAGTTGGGCGACGTTGGCAGCGCCCCCCCCCCCCCCCCCCCCCCCCGGGCGATTCTCCACTCGGTCTGCGGGCTCCTCGGGGGCACGGGGGGTGGGGGGTGGAGTGGCCTGGCCTGCGATCGTGGCCCACCGATCTGCACGCGGGCCTGTGCCGTGGGGTACTCTTTCCCTCCGCGTCGGCCACGTTAAAGCTCCGCCATGGCCGGTGCGGAGAAGAAACCCCCTGCGCATGTGCAGGAATCACACCAGCGGTTCTGGGAACACGCTGGCACTCAGCATGCGCCAACTCGCGCCGGCTGGCGGAGTCCCTTCGGCACCAGTTGCCGTGGCGCCAACCACTCCAGCGCTGGCCTAGACCCCGAAGGTGCGGAGGATTGCGCACCTTCCGGGCGGCCCGATGCCGGAGTGGTTCACGCCACTCTTTGGCGTTGGTACGGCCTGCCCGCCGGATACCGGAGAATCCCGCCCCTTATGCTGAAAATAGTACTGAAGCCTTATGCTCCAGAATTTACTGCACCGTGAGCCAAGAGGTACAACACTGGCATCTGCTTGACAATGTAGAAAATTGCCCAAGTATCTCACGTACGTACAAAGCAGGGCAAATCCAACCCAGCCAATAAATGCCCATCAGCCTCCTCTCGATCATCAGTAAAGTGATGGAAGGGTCATCAACAGGGTTATCAAATGGTGCTTGCTTAGCCGCACCATGCTCATTAATGCCCAGTTTGGATTCCGCCAACTCTTGACTTCATCACAGCCATGGTTTAAACATGGACAAGCTGAACTTCGAGGCGTGAAGTGAAAGTCGTCGTCCTTGACATCAAGGCAGCATTTGACCGAGTACGGCAATTAGGAATGGGCAATAAAATGTTGGCCTGGACATCCCAAGAATAGAATCATAGAATTCCTACAGTTCAGAAGGAAGTCATTGAGTCTGTAACGATCCTCCGAAAGACCACCCTATCTAGAACCACCCCCTCCCTGTCCTATAACCCCATAATCCCACCTAACTATTGGGCACATGGGGCAATTTAGCATAGCCAATCCACCTAACCTACACATCTTTAGACTGTCGGAGGAAACTGAAGCAGCCGGAGGAAACCCACACAAACACTGGGGGAAAAGTCCACACAGCCAGTCACCCGAGGTTGGAATTGAACCCGGGTCCCTGGCTGTACTAACCACTGTGCCACCATGTTGCCCATGAATTAGGAAAAATTACTTGGCCACAATTATTCTGACCAGTCTGGCGGAGGAAGTAAAAAAAGGACCTGCAGTGATGGAATGCACCCCGCTTTCCCTGGTGCGGAGAGTACAGAGGATCAAAATACCTGGAGGGGAGAGTACAGTCCAAAGATGTGCGGGTTAGCTGGATTGGCCATGCTAAATTGCCCTTCGTGTCCAAAAAGGTTAAGTGGGGGTTGCTGGGTTATGGGGATAGGGTAGATACGTGGGCTTGAGTAGGGTGCTCTTTGTAAGGGCCGGTGCAGACTCGATGGGCCGAATGGCCTTCTTCTGCACTGTAAATTCTATGATTTCTAAACATAAAAGGACACGACTGATGAATCACATGGCATATTGTTCCTGATCTAAAACAGCACATCCTTTGACTGACTTTGAGTATGGTGCAATAGGAGATTGATTCACTAATGTATTTGCTGGCAACCAATGTTGTTGCGTTCTCCTTTCATTAAAGTTGTGTTACACAATAAATTCAGATTTTACTGAAATTTCCCAATTGAGAAGATGTTTATTACTCTCTGATGGACATCACGTGTAGAATCATAGAATGTCAAAGCACTGAAGTGAAGCACGCTTATTTGTGCAGCGTTTATCCAAAATAATAATTCCCAAGCTTTCACCAGGCAGCTATGTTCAAGCTGCCGATAACACCTTTTAACAATTGTTCTTTTAGATCCTGACAGTTTTATTGTTAATTTGGAGTTATTCTCTTTTTATGCAGAGTTGAGCAAGTGAAGCAGTGTTCGAATGAGTTTTAATGGTGCAAACATTATTGAAACTGTATTTCATAGCCAAATTATTTACTTTTATTTTTGGAAAAGGTTACACTCCACATCCTCATCTTCCATTAAATCTGCCACGATGTTCCTGAACCAGCGCTATTTGAGGCTTTTTACTTTAATTTTTTCCCAGTAATTAATATCCATGAAAAGTTTCTGTTTGGTGGTTTCTTGAAACAGTGAGGGTGTGGTTCAGTCAGGACAGTGAAACTTGCCAGATCAAAGTAGGCTCGGTTGACATTTCATTTCAAGACTGAGGGAATGCTGCACTGTTGGAGGTGCCATTTTCTGGAGGAGACATTGAACTGAGACCATGCCTCTCCTCTCAGGCAGCCAAAAACGACACAGTGACACTATTAAAAATGAACAAAGGGAGTTCTGATGATAAAAACAAAATGCTGTAGGTGAAGGAGATGTGAAATAAAAACAAAGTGCTGCAAAAACTCAGCAGGTCTGGCAGCACCTGTGGAGAGAGGAAGAGAGCTGATGTTTACAGTCCAGTATGACTCTTCGGAACCGACCTGCTGAGTTTTTCCAGCACTTTCTGTTTTTGCTTTTAATTTCCCTGCTGTTATGGATTATTTAGTAACATATTTCATGTGTGAGCTGTCTGTACAACATTTGGCTGCTGTGACTCCTATATTACAAAAGTACTTACTTAATTGTAAAGCATTTTGAGATGTCCTGTGGTTGTGAAAGCTGCTATATTATTGCAAGCTTGTCTTTCTTTGAAAAAGATATATCCATTGAAATTTCCCTGAAGGGATTCTAGACTACCCAAAAAAATGTGCACGTAACAACATATTACCTAAATTGAATGGTGTTTAATTGCTTTAGAAAAGTTTACCTAGTGTGGCAGGGATACTTTACATAAGTTTTTGGGTTCAATTACCTTAAAATGACAACATTTACAGGATTTATTAAATTATTTAAAGTAATGCCATTTAATGTGGTTGTTAAACTGGATATGAACATACCTGCAAAATAAATTTTATTTCAGGTGCCTGGTTGCCTTCGTATATATAGTAAAGTGAAATCAACATACTGCATTTTGCTTCCTTGTGTGTCTGAATGTACTGCTCTGTTAAGAACATTAGACTTTGGCTTTTGTAGTTCGTAATTAAAGCCACAAAAACAGAAGCAAAATAATTGAAGAATAAGTTAAGATTGCGTTTTTAAACAACATGATGGCACGTCTCACGAGCCAGTGATTTGGGTTCAATTCCGGCTTTGGGTAACTGTCTGGAGTTTGCACATTCTCCCCGTGTCTGCGTGGGTTTCCACCTGGTGCTCTGGTTTCCTCCCACAGTCCAAAAATGTGCAGGTGGATTGGCCACGATCAATTGTCCCTTAGTGTCCAAAGATGTGCAGATTTGGTGGGGTTGTGGGGTTAGGATTGGTGGGGGGGGTAGTTGGCCTGGGTAGGGTGCTCTTTCAGAGGATCGGTGCAGACCCAATATGCCAAATGGCCTTCTGTACTGTAGGGTTTTTATGGATTCTGTGTGATTCTGTCCTTCAGTTTTTCAGCAGTAGCAGCGAGAGCAGTAACCAGGGGGCTGTCGGGAAGGTAAGTTCCCCCTTTAGAAAACTTACCTTACAGGAGAAGCAAACTTCAGTTTTTCAGCGGTTGCAGCGAGAGCAGTAGCCAGGGGGCTGTCAGGAAGGTAAGTTTCCCCTTTTAAAAACTTACCTTACAGGAGAAGCGAACTTCAGTTTTTCAGCGGTTGCAGTGAGAGCAGTAGCCAGGGGGCTGTCAGGAAGGTAAGTTTCCCCTTTTAAAAACTTACCTTACAGGAGTGGTGAGAGGGAGGAGCTGAGTGGGAGCGGTCGAATTGCGCTCTGGGAAGGTGAGTGAACTGATATATTTGGGCAGCGGCTGAACCCGAGACACTACACATGTAGTGTCTCCCACCCGCCCTCTTCCTCTAATCAAAAATAAAAGACTGTGGTGTGTTGATAGGGTAAGGTTTTTCTATTTCTATTTCTTTTTATCGTGTGATTGGTAACTAAGTTTTATTTTTTTTGTTCCTTTTTCATTTATCTATTATTTGATATTATAGTTGGACTAAGTTAAGCTTAAGATTAAAAATGGCAGGCAATCTCAGAACCGTGTTATGTTCCTCTTGCTCAATGTGGGAGCTCAGGGACGTGGCTGATGTCCCCGACTCCTTCACGGGCGGGAAGTGTGTCCAGCTGCAGCTCTTGTTAGACTGCATGACAGCTCTGGACTGCGGATGGACTCACTTTTGAGCATCCGCGATGCTGAGGAGGTCGTGGATAGCACGTTTAGCGAATTGGTCACACCGCAGATTAGGATTGCTGAGGGAGAAAGGGAATGGGTGACCAAAAGACAGAGAAAAAGCAGGAAGGCAGTGCAGGTGTCCCCTGCGGTCATCTCCCTCCAAAATAGGTATACCGTTCTGGATACTGTTGGGGGAGATGGCTCACCAGGGGAAGACAGCAGTAGCCAGGTTCATGGCACCGTGGCTGGCTCTGCTGTACAGAAGGGTGGGAAAAAGAGTGGAAGGGCTATAGTCATAGGGGTTTCAATTGTAAGGGGAATAGATAGGCGATTCTATGGTCAAAAACGAGACTCCCAAATGGTATGCTGCCTCCCAGGTGCACAGGTTAAGGATGTCTCAGATAGGCTGCAGAACATTCTGACAGGGGAGGGTGAACAGCCAGTTGTCGTGGTGCATATAGGCACCAATGATATAGGTTAAAAAACGGGATGAGGTCCTACAAGCAGAATTTAGGGAGTTAGGAGCCAAGTTTAAAAAGTCGGACCTCAGAGGTAGTAATCTTAGGATTGCTACCAGTGCCATGTGGTAGTCAGAGTAGAAATGAAAGAATAGGCAGGATGAATGCGTGGCTTGAGAGATGGTGCAGGAGGGAGGAGTTCAGATTTTTGGGACATTGGGACCGGTTCTGGGGGAGGTGGGACTACTACAAATTGGACGGTCGACACCTGAGCCGGACTGGAACCAATGTCCTTGGGGGTGCTTTTTCTAACGCTGTTGGCGAGGGTTTAAGTAAGACAGTAAGGAGGTAGTAACTAAAGTCTGTAAGGAACTAGATCATGAAGTCAGCGTAACTAAGGGGAAGAGTAGGCAGGGAGCAGATGATGAACGCAAAGGGACTGGTGGTCTGAGGTGCATTTGTTTTAATGCAAGAAGTGTAGTAGGTAAGACAGGTGAACTTAGGGCTTGGATTAGTACCTGGGAGTATAATGTTATTGCTGTTACTGAGACTTGGTTGAGGGAAGGGCATGATTGGCAACTAAATATCCCAGGATATCGATGCTTCAGGTGGGATAGAGAGGGAGGTAAAAAGGGTGGAGGAGTTGCATTACTTGTCAGAGAGGATATCCAGCTGTGCTGAAGGAGGGCACTATGGAGGACTCGAGCAGTGAGGCGATATGGGCAGAGCTCAGAAATAGGAAGGGTGCGGTAACAATGTTGGGGCTGTACTACAGACCTCCCAACATCGAGCGTGAGATAGAGGTACAAATATGGAAACAGATTATGGAAAGATGTAGAGCAACAGGGTGGTGGTGATAGGAGATTTTAATTTTCCCAACATTGACTGGGATACACTTGGTGTTAGAGGTCTAGATGGAGCAGAATTTGTAAGGGGCATCCAGGAGGGTTTTCTAGAGCAGTTTGTAAATAGTCCAACTCGGGAAGGGGCCATACTGGACCTGGTGTTGGGGAATGAGCTCGGCCAGGTGGTTGAAGTTTCAGTAGGGGATTACTTTGGGAATAGTGATCACAATTCCTTAAGTATAGGACCTTTAATGAGGCAAAGGAAAGGGGACAACTGCCCCCGACTATGTCTGAAGCAACGATATCGCTTCTCTTAAAGAAGGAAAAGGACACGCTACAATGCGGGTCCTATAGACCTATTTCCCTCCTAAATGTAGATGCCAAGATCCTGGCCAAGGTAATGGCAATGAGAATAGAGGAATGTGTCCCGGGGGTGGTCCACGAGGACCAAACTGGGTTTGTGAAGGGGAGACAGCTGAACACGAATATACGGAGGCTGTTAGGGGTAATGATGATGGCCCCACCAGAGGGGGAAACGGAGATAGTAGTGGCGATGGATGCCGAGAAAGCATTTGATAGAGTGGAGTGGGATTATTTGTGGGAGGTGTTGAGGAGATTTGGTTTTGGAGAGGGGTATGTTAGATGGGTGCAGCTGTTGTATAGGGCCCCGATGGCGAGCGTGGTCACGAATGGACGGGGATCTGCATATTTTTGGCTCCATAGAGGGACAAGGCAGGGATGCCCTCTGTCCCCATTATTGTTTGCACTGGCGATTGAGCCCCTGGCGATAGCGTTGAGGGGTTCCAAGAAGTGGAGGGGAGTACTTGGAGGAGGAGAAGAGCACCGGGTATCTTTGTATGCGGACGATTTGCTACTATACGTGGCAGACCCGGCGGAGGGGATGCCAGAAATAATGCGGATACTTGGGGAGTTTGGGGATTTTTCAGAGTATAAATTGAACATGGGGAAAAGTGAGTTGTTTGTGGTGCATCCAGGGGAGCAGAGAAGAGAAATAGAGGACCTACCATTGAGGAAGGTAACAAGGGACTTTCGTTACCTGGGGATCCAGATAGCCAAGAATTGGGGCACATTGCATAGGTTAAATTTAACGCGGTTGGTGGAACAAATGGAGGAGGATTTCAAGAGATGGGATATGGTATCCCTGTCACTGGCAGGGAGGGTGCAGGCGGTTAAGATGGTGGTCCTCCCAAGATTCCTCTTTGTGTTTCAGTGCCTCCCGGTGGTGATCACGAAGGCTTTTTTTAAAAGGATTGAAAAGAGCATCATGGGTTTTGTGTGGGCCGGGAAGACCCCGAGAGTGAGGAAGGGATTCTTACAGCGTAGCAGGGATAGGGGGGGGGGGGGGCTGGCACTACCGAGCCTAAGTGAGTATTATTGGGCCGCTAATATTTCAATGGTGAGTAAGTGGATGGGAGAGGAGGAGGGAGCGGCGTGGAAGAGATTAGAGAGGGCGTCCTGTAGGGGGACTAGCCTACAGGCTATGGTGACAGCCCCATTGCCGTTCTCACCGAGGAACTACACCACAAGCCCGGTGGTGGTGGCTACACTGAAGATTTGGGGACAGTGGAGACGGCATAGGGGAAAGACTGGAGCCTTGGGGGGGGTCCCCGATAAGAAACAACCATAGGTTTGCCCCGGGGGGAATGGATGGGGGAATATGGAATGTGGTAAAGAGCAGGAATAACGCAACTGAAAGATCTGTTTGTGGATGGGAAGTTCGCGAGTCTGGGAGCGCTGACCGAGAAATATGGGTTGCCCCAAGGGAATGCATTCAGGTATATGCAACTGAGGGCTTTTGCGAGGCAACAGGTGAGGGAATTCCCGCAGCTCCCGACACAAGAGGTGCAGGACAGAGTGATCTCAAAGACATGGGTGGGGGATGGTAAGGTGTCAGATATATATAGGGAAATGAGGGACGAAGGGGAGACTATGGTAGATGAACTAAAAGGGAAATGGGAAGAAGAGCTGGGGGAGGAGATCGAGGAGGGGCTGTGGGCAGATGCCCTAAGCAGGGTAAACTCGTCGTCCTCGTGTGCCAGGCTAAGCCTGATTCAGTTTAAGGTATTACACAGGGCGCATATGACTGGAGCACGGCTCAGTAAATTTTTTGGGGTGGAGGATAGGTGTGCGAGGTGCTCGAGAAGCCCAGCGAATCATATGTTTTGGTCATGCCCGGCACTACAGGGGTTTTGGATGGGGGTGACAAAGGTGCTTTCAAAAGTAGTGGGGGTCCGGGTCGAACCAAGCTGGGGGTTGGCTATATTTGGGGTTGCACAAGAGCCGGGAGTGCAGGAGGCGAGAGAGGCCGATGTTTTGGCCTTTGCGTCCCTAGTAGCCCGGCGCAGGATATTGTTAATGTGGAAAGAAGCCAAGCCCCCGGGGGTGGAGACCTGGATAAATGACATGGCAGGATTTATAAAGCTAGAGCGGATTAAGTTCGTTCTAAGGGGTTCGGCTCAAGGGTTCACCAGGCGGTGGCAACCGTTCGTCGAATACCTCGCAGAAAGATAGATGGAATGGAAAAAAGAAGGCCGCAGCAGCAGCCCAGGATTGGGGGGGTGGGGGGGAGGGGGGGGGGAGGAGGAACCAGAAGGACTCTCAGGGTTGTTAATATATACTGTATAATATGTATAGATCGTTGCTACAGATAATTATATATTGGACTGTTAAATTATATTTTTGGAGAGTGTTACTTGTGATAAGGCAGTTGCCAATTAGGGTTAGTTTTCATTTTTGTTATTTATTATTTATTCATTTTTTGTTTATAAAATTGGTCATTGTTATTTGTGTTGTTATAATATTGTGTCAAGGATGCACAATGTATTGTGTTGGTTGACCAAAAATTTTCAATAAAATATTTATTAAAAAAAAACCAATTCCTTAAGTTTTAGAATACTCATGGACAAAGATGAGAGTGGTCCTAAAGGAAGAGTGCTAAATTGGGGGAAGGCCAACTATACCAAAATTCGGCAGGAGCTGGGGAATGTGAATTGGGAACAGCTGTTTGACAGTAAATCCACATTTGATATGTGGGAGGCTTTTAAAGAGAGGTTGATTAGAGTACAGGACAGACATGTCCCTGTGAAAATGAGGGATAGAAATGGCAAGATTAGGGAACCATGGATGACAGGTGAAATTGTGAGACTAGCTAAGAGGAAAAGGGAAGCATACATAAGGTCTAGGCGACTGAAGACAGACAAAGCTTTGGAAGAATATCGGGACCAATCAGAAACGAGGAATCAAGAGGGTCATGAAATATCTTTAGCAAACAGGGTTAAGGAAAATGCCAAAGCCTTTTATTCATATATAAGGAGCAAGAGGGTAACTAGAGAAAGGGTTGGCCCACTCAAGGACAAAGGAGGAAAGTTATGCGTGGAGTCAGAGAAAATGGGTGAGATTCTTAACGAGTACTTTGCATCGGTATTCACCGAGGAGAGGGACATGACCGATGTTGAGATTAGGGATAGATGTTTTATTACTCTAGGTCAAGTCGGCATATGGAGGGAGGATGCGTTGGGTATTCTAAAAGGCATTAAGGTGGACAAGTCGCCAGGTCCGGATGGGATCTATCCCAGGTTACTGAGGGAAGTGAGAGAGGAAATAGCTGGGGCCTTAACAGATATCTTTGCAGCATCCTTGAACACGGGTGAGGTACCGGAGGACTGGAGAATTGCTAATGTTGTTTAAGAAGGGTAGCAGGGATAATCCAGGTAATTATAGATCGGTGAGCCTGACGTAAGTGGTAGGGAAGCTGCTGGAGAAGATACTGAGGGATAGGATCTATTCCCATTTGGAAGAAAATGGGCTTATCAGTGATAGGCAACATGGTTTTGTGCAGGGAAGGTCATGTCTTACCAACTTAATAGAATTCTTTGAGGAAATGACAAAGTTGATTGATGAGGGAAGGGCTGTAGATGTCATATACATGGACGTCGGTAAGGCGTTTGATAAGGTTCCCCATGGTAGGCTGATGGAGAAAGTGAAGTCTCATGGGGTCCAGGGTGTACTAGCCAGATGGATAAAGAACTGGCTGGGCAACAGGAGACAGAGAATAGTAGTGGAAGGGAGTTTCTCAAAATGGAGAACTGTGACCAATGGTGTTCCACAGGGATCTGGTCATTGCGCTGGTAAAGGAGACACAGCCTGAGTGAGTGAGACACAGACAGAGTGAGAATTTGGTAATTTGGTGCAGTGAGGTAATTCGGTGAAGAGTGGGAGAAGGTGCTTTTTCCCGACTGTTTTGTTCTCTCTCTTTCTTCGGGCCTAATTTTGGGAGCCGTTCGGAGGAGGAGGAGCAGTCTCTGTGAGTATAAAAACCTAACGGTAACTTCCTGTTTTCCAGTTTTTCCCCCCAAAAGTGACGTCAGAGGGAAGCTGTGATCTGATTGGTTGATAGCAAATCTGCCCCAAATTAAAAAAAAAACACAGCTAAACTCGTAAACTTAAATTAAACAAATTAATTAGTGATGGCTGGTCAGGTGATGTGCTTGAGCTGCTTGATGTGGGAGCTGGCAGATCCCATTGCGAGCTGCAGCGACCACATCTGCAGTAAGTGTTGGCTGCTCGAAGAGCTCCGGCTCAGAGTTGATGAGCTGGAGTCTGAGCTTCAAACACTGAGGCACATCCGGGAGGGGGAGACTTACCTGGACACTGTGTTCCAGGAGGCAGTCACACCTGTCAGAGTAAGTAGTTTACCCAGTGGCCAGGGACAGCAGGGTGTGACTGCAAGTCAGGCAGGTAAAGGGAACCAGCAGTCAGGACTCAGGAGCCTCAGCCCTTGACCCTGTCCAACAGGTATGAGGCACTTGCTCCCTGTGTGGATGGCAAACAGGGCTGCAGGAAGGATGAGTCAGCTGACCAAGGCACCATGGTTCAGCAGGCCATTCAAGGGGAGGGAGTAAATAGGCAAGTTGTAGTTGTAGGGGATTCTATTATCAGGGGGATAGATAGTATTCTTTGTGAGCAGGATAAAGAGTCCCGCATGGTATGTTGCCTGCCCGGTGCTAGGGTGCGGGACATCCCTGACCGGCTTGAAAGGATACTGGAGAGAGGGAGGGGGAGGATCCAGTTGTTGTGGTCCATGTCGGTACCAACAACATAGGCAAGTCTAGAAAAGAGGACCTGTTTAGAGATTATAAAGAGCTTGGATTCAAATTAAAAAACAGGTCCTCAAGGGTCATAATCTCCGGATTACTGCCACGTGCAAATTGGCATAGGGAGGCAAGAATAAGGGAAGTTAACACATGGCTGAAAGAGTGGTGTGGGAAAGAGGGGTTCCTTTTCATGGGACACTGGCATCAGTTTGGGGGGGCCTATACCTTTGGGATGGTCTCCACCTGAACCAAGCTGGGACCAGTGTTCTGGCGAAAAGAGTAAATAGGGTGGTCAATAGGACTTTAAACTAGAGATTGGGGGGGAAGGGAAAGTCAGGGAACCAAGAGGTGAAGTAATCAGTGGGAAGCGTAGCTGCTTAGGAATACAAAAAAGCACGAAAAGACAGAACTCAGGAGAGGTTACGATAGTCCCCATCCCACAAAATATGGCACAGTGTATGGAAAGGCTCAGTAAACCAAGGTCCACCACACGAAGAAAACAAAACGGGATGGTCAATAGAGAATTAAAGGTGCTATATTTAAATGTGTGCAGTGTACGGAACAAGGTAGATGAGCTTGTGGCCCAGATTGTGACCAGCAGGTATGATGTGGTAGGCATCACAGAGACGTGGTTGCAGGGGGTTCAGGACTGGTATTTAAACATCCAGGGATTCACAACCTATCGAAAAGACAGAGAGGTGGGGAGGGGGGGGGCGGGATTGCCTTGTTAATTAGGAATGAAATTAAATCAATAGCACTAAACGACATAGGGTCAGATGATGTGGAGTCTGTGTGGGTAGAGTTGAGGAACCACAAAGACAAAAAAACCATAATGGGAGTTATGTACAGGCCTCCTAACAGTGGTCAGGACCGGGGGCACAAAATGCACCACAAAATAGAAAGTGCATGTCAGAAAGGCAAGGTCACAGTGATCATGGGGCACTTCAATATGCAGGTGGACTGGGTAAATAATGCTGCCAGTGGACTCAAGGAAAGGGAATTCATCGAATGTTTACAGGAGGGCTTTTTGGAACAGCTTGTGATGGAGCCCACGAGGGGACAGGCCATTCTGGACTTAGTGCTATGTAATGAGCCAGACTTGGTTAGAGATCTTAAAGTAAGGGGACACTTAGGAGGCAGTGATCATAATATGGTAGAATTCAATCTCCAATTTGAAAGAAAGATGGTAGAATCAGATGTAAAGGTGTTACAGTGTTAAAGGTAACTACAGGGGCATGAAGGAGGAACTGATGAAAATCGACTGGGAGCAGAGCCTAGTGGGAAAAACAGTAGAACAGCAATGGCAGGAGTTTCTGGTAGTAATTGAGGACACAGTACAGAGGTTCATCCCAAAGAAAAGAAAGGTTATCAGAGGAGGGATTAGGCAGCCATGGCTGACAAAGGAAGTTAGGGAATGCATCAAAGCAAAAGAGAAAGCCTATAATGTGGCAAAGAGTAGTGGGAAGTCAGAAGATTGGGAAGGCTACAAAAACAAACAGAGGATAACAAAGAGAGAAATAAGGAAAGAGAGGATCAATTATGAAGGTAGGCTAACCAGTAACATTAGGAATGATAGTAAAAGTTTCTTTAAATACATTAAAAACAAATGGGAGGCAAAAGTATACATTGGGCCGCTCCAAAATGACGCTGGTAATCTCGTGATGGGAGACAAGGAAATAGCTGAGGAACTAAATAAGTACTTTGCGTCAGTCTTCACAGTAGAAGACATGAGTAATATCCCAACAATTCAGGAGAATCAGGGGGCAAAGTTGAATATGGTAGCCATCACAAAGGAGAAAGTGCGAGAGAAACTAAGAGGTCTAAAAATTGATAAATCTCCGGGCCCAGATGGGCTACATCCTAGAGTTCTAAAGGAGATAGCTGAAGAAATAGTGGAGGCGTTAGTTATGATCTTTCAAAAGTCACTGGAGTCAGGGAAAGTCCCAGAGGATTGGAAAATCCCTGTTGTAACCCCCCTTTTCAAGAAGGGAACAAGGAAAAAGATGGAAAATTATACGCCACTTAGCCTAACCTCGGTTGTTGGCAAGGTTCTAGAATCCATTGTTAAGGATGAGATTTCTAAATTCTTGGAAGTGAAGGGTCGGATTGGGACAAGTCAGCATGGATTTAGTAAGGGGAGGTCCCTTACTAAAACCTGTTAGAGTTCTTTGAAGAGATAACAAATAGGTTACACCAAGGAGAGCCAATGGATGTTATCTATCTTGACTTCCAAAAGGCCTTTGATAAGGTGCCTCACGGGAGACTGCTGAGTCAAATAAGGGCCCATGGTATTCGAGGCAAGGTACTAACATGGATTGACGATTGGCTGTCAGGCAGAAGGCAGAGAGTTGGGATAAAAGGTTCTTTTTCGGAATGGCAACCAGTGACGAGTGGTGTCCCGCAGGGTTCAGTATTGGGGCCACAGCTGTTCTCTTTATATATTAACGATCTAGATGACGGGACTGGGGGCATTCTGGCTAAGTTTGCCGGTGATACAAAGATAGGTGGAGGGGCAGGTAGTATGGAGGAGGTGGGGAGGCAGAAAGATTTAGACAGTTTAGGAGAGTGGTCCAAGAAATGGCTGATGAAATTCAACGTGGGCAAGTGCAAGGTCTTGCACTTTGGAAAAAAGAATAGAGGCATTGACTATTTTCTAAACGGTGACAAAATTCATAATGCTGAAGTGCAAAGGGACTTGGGAGTCCTAGTCCAGGATTCTCTAAAGGTAAACTTGCAGGTTGAGTTCGTAATTAAGAAAGCAAATGCAATGTTGTCATTTATCTCAAGAGGCTTGGAATATAAAAGCAAGGATGTACTTCTGAAGCTTTATAAAGCATTAGTTAGGCCCCATTTGGAATACTGTGAGCAATTTTGGGCCCCACTCCTCAGGAAGGACATACTGGCACTGGAGCGGGTCCAGCGGAGATTCACACGGATGATCCCAGGAATGGTAGGCCTAACATACGATGAACGTCTTAGGATGCTGGGATTATATTCATTGGAGTTTAGGAAGTTGAGGGGAGATCTAATAGAAACTTACAAGATAATGAATGGCTTAGATAGGGTGGATGTAGGGAAGTTGTTTCCATTAGCAGGGGAGACTAGGACCCGGGGGCACAGCCTTAGAATAAAAGGGAGTCACTTTAGAACAGAGATGAGGAGAAATTTCTTCAGCCAGAGAGTGGTGGGTCTGTGGAATTCATTGCCACAGAGGGCGGTGGAGGCCGGGACGTTGAGTGTCTTTAAGACAGAAGTTGATAAATTCTTGATTTCTCGAGGAATTAAGGGCTATGGAGAGAGAGCGGGTAAATGGAGTTGAAATCAGCCATGATTGAATGGTGGAGTGGACTCGATGGGCCGAATGGCCTTACTTCCGCTCCTATGTCTTACGGTCTTATGGTCTTATGGATCCGTGCTGGGCCCACTGTTGTTTATGATATACATAAATGATCTGGAGGAAGGTATAGGTGGTCTGATTAGCAAGTTTGCAGATGACACTAAGATTGGTGGAGTAGCAGATAGTGAAGGGGAATGTCAGAGAATACAGCAGAATATAGATAGATTGGAGAGTTGGGCGGAGAAATGGCAGATGGGGTTCAATCCAGGCTATTGCGAAGTGATGCATTTTGGAAAATCCAATCCAAGAGCGAACTATACAGTAAATGAAAAAGCCCTGGGGAAAATAGATGTACAGAGAGATCTGGGTGTTCAGGTCCATTGTACCCTGAAGGTGGCTGCGCAGGTCGATAGAATGGTCAAGAAGGCATACGGCATGCTTTCCTTCATCGGAAGTGGTATTGAGTACAAGAGTTGGCAGGTCATGTTACAGTTGTACAAGACTTTGGTTCGGCCACATTTGGAATACTGTGTACAGTTCTGGTCTACACATTACCAAAAGGATGTGGATGCTTTGGAGAAGGTGCAGAGGAGGTTCACCAGGATGTTGCCTGGTATGGAGGGTGCTAGCTATGAAGAGAGGTTGAGTAGATTAGGATTATTTTCATTAGAAAGACGGAAGTTATGGGGGGACCTCATTGAGGTCTACAAAATCATGATAGGTATAGACAGGGTGGATAGCAAGAAGCTTTTTCCCAGAGTGGGTGACTCAATTAGTAGGGGTCACGAGTTCAAGGTGAGAGGGGAAAAGTTTCAGGGAGATATACGTGGAAAGTTCTTTACGCAGAGGGTGGTGGGTGCCTGGAACGCATTGCCGGCGAAGGTGGTAGAGGCGGGCACGATAGCATCATTTAAGATGTATCTAGACAGATACATGAATGGGCAGGGAGCAGAGGGATACAGATCCTTAGAAAATAGGCAACAGTTTTAGATAAAGGATCTGGATCGGCGCAGGCTTGGAGGGCCGAAGGGCCTGTTCCTGTGCTGTAATTTTTCTTCTTCGTCTAGAATCATTTGGTCGTGAAACATTTCTAAATTTTCTCGTCACTAGAGGGCAGCATTGATATTTCATTCTACGAAAGAACACTGAGCATGTTCCAATGTCTGACTTCCAGCACTGTTGGGTGAATGCATGTGATCGTTCTTCTGCGCATGGTTTACAAGTAGATTTACAAGTTCCTTGCCTCCGTTTTGCACTGCTTGTCAAATCTGTGTCATTTCACATTGCTTTTACAGTGCCTGGTAATTCAGTGTGAATGATCTTTTCCGTGCCTGTGTGGAAGAGCTAAAAATTCACAAAGAATGATTGGGCTATTTCAGTGGTCTGTCTGCAGGGTTGCCCAGGAAAACCTCGATTAGTATGTAATAAAGAATTCTGCTCTTCCTAACAAATAACAAAACTTGCAATTCAAGGGCCATCGGACAGAGTAATGACTATTTGACAGAGTAAGTTTTTAAAAAAGTGTAAAGTGCCATGTTGCTGTGTAGTGGCCAATGTTTTAATCTTGATGAGTTTAACGTACTTAAAGGAAAAGATTTGTATTAGCTTATATTCCAGACATCAAAAATTTGTTTAGGAAGAGGCCTGTAATTGTTACTTTGTATTAGCATTGGAGAACCAAAGGCAAGAAAGTTGGGAGTTTGAAAGCAATTATTTAAGTGGCCTGGGGAAGAGTTTACTCAGGAAAGAGCCCAGTAGGACCATAAGACCAAAAGACATAGGAGCAGAATTAGGCCACTCAGTCCATCGAGTCTGCTTCGCCATTCAATCATGGCCGAAATTTTCTCATCCCCATTATCCTGACTTCTCCCCATAACCCCTGATCCCCTTATTAATCATGAACCTATCTATCTCTGTCTTAAAGACACTCAGTGAATTGGCCTCCACAGGCTTCTGCGGCAAAGAGTTCCACAGATTCACCACCCTCTGGCTGAAGAAATTCCTCCTCATCTCTGCTTTAAAGAATCGTCCCTTTAGTCTGAGATTGTGCCCTCTAGTTCTATTTTTTTCCTACTGGTAGAAACATCCCCTCCATGTCCACTCTATCCAGGCCTTGCAGTATCTTTTAAAAAAATAAATTTAGAGTACCCAATTCATTTTTTCCAATTAAGGGGCAATTTAGCATGTTCAATCCACCTACCTTGCCCATCTTTTGGTTGTGGGGGCGAAACCCACGCAAACACGGGGAGAATGTGGGCCTCGCAGTATCTTGTAAGTTTCAATAAGATCCCCTCTCATCCTTCTAAACTCCGAGTACAGACCCAAAGTCCTCAAACGTTCCTCATGCGACAAGGAGGTAGAGAAGGGAAAGTAAGTGTTGAGGGATAGAAGGCAATTATAAAGATGGCCTTATCTGTGAATGGGATGACAGGAATGGTGAAGTCACTAAAGATGGCAAGGTCAAGTTGTTGGCCCTGAATATGGAAGAAAGGTTCAAATGGGGAACAAGGAAGAGGGCAAGAGAGAGCACAAGGACATCATACATGGCACATAGGGAAAAGAGTTAAGATAGAGTGGCCTCCTGCACTGTAAATTCTATAATTTTATGATGAAAGATAATTGACAACTGCCCCTTATCTAGAGGACTGGCAGACATCTAATCATGGAATCATTGAATTTACAGTGCAGAAGGAGGCCATTCGGCCCATTGAGTCTGTATTGAAAGAGCATCCTATGTAAACCTACTTAAACGCACCCTACTTAATGGGCTCCCTTTATTTAAAATAGGAAGATAGGACAAGACCAGGTGATGAGGTGGATGCTGTTTGGAGTTTGTGGTTAATGCAGATGAGGGTGGTGGCAAAATACAGGAAGACATTAATGAACCTACAGAATGGGTGGGTAGCATTTGAATATTCTGTTAGGATACAGATATAGCTTTTGGTAATCTATGTTTGTATCTATGTGTGGGCATATGTTATAGCTTAACTTTAATTTTTATTTATATTTTTACAGTTGTATGTTAAGGAGATATTAGCTTTAGTTTTACTTTAAAAGATGCCTGCATTTAAAACATTTAAAAGTATGTGATGACTGGAAGATTTTAGGAATATTGCATTCAGATTATTGGGCAATTTAAGGGCGAAAAGCCTGGGGTTAGAGTGTGCTTGAATACAGAGATCATGTTTTTCTGAAAAATACTTCTGTTTTGCAGGGCCAGGGTGCTTTTAGCAGCCAGCAGGTGAAATTGACAAAGGAATGTGTTTTACATTCTGGTTAATGCACTGTGCTTTGATTGGGGGCAGTCCCTGAGGAGTTCAGTCTCTGGAAAGTTATTTTGTTGCCCACTTGGGGAGATGATGCTGGGTAGAGTTAAGAGAGAGATTTTTGAGAAAGCATTTTAAGAGATCTGATCTGGCTACCACAAGAGTCCACAAGAAAAGGCAGTTTTCTTTCCCAGTGGGACAGTTTAAAAAGAGTTAAAATATTTTAAAAGCAGACCAGTCTTGTCTGAAGATAAAGAAGAGGCTGAAACAATCCAGTTGAAGCAGCTATTTGACGATATTCAGCAGGGGTCCTAACCGCAGCCCAAATCTGTTTTGCCAAGCAAGTAATACTTTATGCCATGCTGATTTTAAGCTGGATTGAGAGCTGTATGTTTCCTTTCTTGTTGTTTAATGGGTAATTGAGTAATAGTGTTAAGGGTTAATTGTAAGCTATTCCTTTCGGTGTGACATTAAAAGAGTTCAATATTATATTTATCATAAAGGTCCAAAGTTCCAAACCGGAAGCACGGTAGCGTTGTGGATAGCACATTTGCTTCACAGCTCCAGGGTCCCAGGTTCAATTCCGGCTTGGGTCACTGTCTGTGCGGAGTCTGCACATCCTCCCCGTGTGTGCGTGGGTTTCCTCCCGGGTGCTCCGGTTTCCTCCCACAGTCCAAAGATGTGCAGGTTAGGTGGATTGGCCATGACAAATTGCCCTTAGTGTCCAAAATTGCCCTTAGTGTTGGGTGGGGTTACTGGGTTATGGGGATAGGGTGGAGGTGTTGACCTTGGGTAGGGTGCTGTTCCCAAGAGCCGGTGCAGACTCGATGGGCCGAATGGCCTCCTTCTGCACTGTAAATTCTATGATAAATCCCTGTTTTTCATTCAATCACTCCTGGAACGAATCATTCTTTCCGCATGGTCTTTCAAAATAAGCTGCATTGGGGTTTTGATCCAGTATCCTAGCCACTGTTGGGGTTCGGCCTGGGATCATAGTAAGTAGGAAAACTATGCAATTGCATTGCAGCCAGGTGTCCACAGAGACAGCAAAAGCAGTTTTCATTCTGTTGGAAGAAGATGACCCAGGCAGAAGCACTGCACCAAAACTGCTGGAACAGGCACGATAATTCAAAGAAGGTTTGCCAGACTAATACCTGGAATGGGTGGTTTGTCTTTGAGGAAAAGTTGGTCAAGTTGGACTTGTATCCTCTTGAGTTTAGAAGAGTATGAGGCTGCTTGATTGGAAAATATAATGTCCTGAGGGGATCTTGATAGGATGGCTGTGGAGTGGATGTTTCTTAGGAGAACATAGAACTGGGGTTCACTGTTTAAAAATAAGAGTACAAAGTCTTACAACACCAGGTTAAAGTCCAACAGGTTTGTTTCGATGTCACTAGCTTTCGGAGCGCTGCTCCTTCCTCAGGTGAATGAAGAGGTATGTTCCCGACATACACACAACACAATGCCATCCGCGCTCTCAAGACCAACTGCAGCATCGTCATCAAACCAGCAGACAAAGGAGGGGCCACTGTCATACTGAACAGAACGGACTACTGCAAAGAAGTAAACCGACAACTGAACAACCAAGAACACTACAGACAGTTACCCGCAGATCTGACCAAGGAACACATCTGCCAACTTAACAGACTGATCAAGACCTTGGATCCAGATCTTCAGAGCACACTACATGCTCTCATCCCACGTACTCCCCGCATTGGAGATCTCTACTGCCTCCCGAAAATACATAAGGCCAACACACCAGGCCGCCCTATCGTTTCAGGCAATGGGACCCTGTGTGAGAACCTCTCTGGCTACAGCGAGGGCATCTTGAAACCCATTGTACAAGGTACGCCCATCTTCTGTCGCGACACGACGGACTTCCTACAGAAACTCAGCAACCATGGACCAGTTGAACCAGGAACATTCCTCGTCACAATGGACGTCTCGGCACTCTACACCAGCATCCCCCATGACGACGGCATTGCTGCAACAGCCTCAGTACTCAACACCAACAACTGCCAATCTCCAGACGCAATTCTGCAACTCATCCGCTTCATTCTGGATCACAACGTCTTCACCTACGACAACAAGTTCTTCATCCTGACGCACAGAACAGCCATGGGGGCCAAATTCTCACCTCAATACGCCAACATCTTCATGCACAAGTTTGAACAGGACCTACTCACTGCACAGGACCTTCAACCGAAGTTCTACACCAGATACATCGATGACATTTTTTTCCTTTGGACCCACAGCGAAGAATCACTGAAACGATTACACGATGACATTAATATGTTCCATCCGACCATCAGACTCACCATGGACTTCTCTCCAAAATCAGTTGCATTCTTGGACACACTTGTCTCCATCAAGGACGGTCACCTCAGCGCTTTGCTTTACCGCAATCCCACAGATAACCTCACGATGCTCCACTTCTCCAGCCTCCACCCTAAACACATTAAAGAAGCCATCCCCTATGGGCAAGCTCTCCGTATACACAGGATCTGCTCAGACGAGGAGGAGCGTAACAGGCATCTACAGATGTTGAAAGATGCCCTCGTACGAACGGGATATGGCACTCGACTCATCGATCGACAGTTCCAATGCGCCACAGCGCAAAACCGCACCGACCTCCTCAGAAGACAAACATGGGACACAACCGACAGAATACCCTTCGTCGTCCAGTACTTCCCCGGAGCGGAGAAACTACGACATCTTCTTCACAGCCTTCAACACGTCATTGATGAAGATGAACATCTTGCTAAGGTCATCCCCACACCCCCACTATTTGCCTTCAAACAACCGCGCAACCTCAAACAAACCATTGTTTGCAGCAAACTACCCAGTCTTCAGAACAGTGACCACGACACCACACAACTCTGCCATGGCAATCTCTGCAAGAAGTGCCAGATCATCGACATGGATACCACCATTACACGTGAGAACACCACCCACCAGGTACGCGGTACATACTCGTGCGACTCGGCCGACATTGTCGACCTCATACGCTGCAGGAAAGGATGTCCCGAAGCGTGGTACATTGGCGAGACCATGCAGGCGCTGCGACAACGAATGAACGGACATTGCGCGACAGTCACCAGGCAGGAATGTTCCCTTCCAGTCGGGGAACACTTTAGCAATCAAGGGCATTCAGCCTCTGATCTCCGGGTAAGCGTTCTCCAAGGCGACATTCAGGACGCGCGACAACGCAGAATCGCCGAGCAGAAACTTATAGCCAAGTTCCGCACACATGAGTGTGGCCTCAACCGGGACCTGGGATTCATGTCGCATTACATTCATCCCCCACCATCTGGCCTGCAAAATCCTACCAACTGTCCTGGCTTGACACAATTCACACCTCTTTAACGTGAGGTTACCCCATCTCTGGATCTGTAAAGATTTAATCACCTGCTAATGCTCGCATTCCAAGCATTGTCTGACAGCTTTGAATTTGTCTATATATTTGTTTCTGGAACATACCTCTTCCATTCACCCGAGGAAGGAGCAGCACTCCGAAAGTTAGTGACATCGAAACAAACCTGTTGGACTTTAACCTGGTGTTGTAAGACTTTATACTGTGCTCACCCCAGTCCAACGCCTCCATCGCCACATCATAAAAATAAGAGATATGCTATTTAAAAGAGATAAGGTGAAACTTTTCCGACGAGGGTCGTGAGACTTTCGAACTCCTCCTGAAAAGGTATTGGAAACAGAGTCTTTGAAGATGGAGGTGGATCGATTCTTGCGAAGCAAGGGGATGGTAGATTTTCATGGGTAGGCAAATGCAGATTTAAGGTTGCTATCAGATCAACCGTGATCTTATTAATTAGCGGAGCAGGCTTGAGGGCCGAATGGCCTACTCCTGCTCCTTGTTCGTATGTATGTTTAATTGTACAAAGGGAGACTTCAGAGTGCAGGTCCCAAGCTAAAGAACACAAAGGTCCTGAAACCAGGGAGAGGGACAGAAGGAAGTTCCAAGAAGACGTTCTAGTCAACGGAAAATAAATCTGGAAAAGGGTGTTCTTAAGTGAGGTTAAGAACAGACTCCCAAGTTAAAAGACGGGGCTACAAGGTGCAGACCGGGAATAACATGGGCTTGTGAGAAGCCAGAGATCAAAGGAGACCCAAAGGTTGGTGACTCCTTACTGGAGGTGGATCCTTGATGAAGGCATCTGACAGAAAGCATTGTTTAGGTGAAGATTCTTTGAGAGCGGAGATTGGAAACCCACATGTGAAAGACAGTTTCAGTTGTCGGTGTGACAAACATCAGCGAGGGGGATGGGGGTTTGCATGGACTGTGTACTTACTGTGAATATTAGAGTATAAATGAAATTTTGTAATCTTGTGTTATCTAGGAATCTGTACATATCTAACAGGATAGTTGTGGTCAAGGCATTGTGTAATGGAGTTCTTTTATTGTTAATAAATGTTTTATTATTTTGTTAAAGGTTCAGCAGTTGACTTGAAGTACTTGGTCTCTTTATTATAAAAGGGATATAGGGGTAATGGAGAAGATACAGAACGCATTCACTAGAATAATACCAGAATTAAGAGGTAAAGATTGAGGAGGATGGGACCTTTTCTCAAGAAACTAAAAGACTGAGGCAACCTGATAGGAGCCTCTACAATTATGAAAGGGTTTGATAAGATAGACAGAGAGATGTTTCCATATCTGGGGACAACCAGAAATAGGTGATCAGCGATATAAGATGGTTACTAATACAGGAACAGCTTTTTTACCCAGAAAGTGACTATAATTTGCAGTTTGCTACCACAAGGAGTTGCAGAGTTGATGCTGTTCATGCTCAGTAAAGTCATGTCCTACATGAACTATTCTCAGTGTGGAATCTTCTGGAACTGACTTTTTAAAATATTGGACAATAAAATGCTGCAAAATATGGCCAACAAGGACCATCTGACTTTGTAGATTCAAAACTGCCATATTGTCTAGAAAGGACAAAAGGATACATTCCAGGCTTAAGGATGTGTTAAAACCCATCTCCTGAGTCTATCCAAGAGATATCTTTTGACTTGAATAAGTCATTTTGAAACCAAGACGGTAATTGTTTTAACCCTTGCAAGGTGAATGTCTGCAAACAGAATCCAGTTTGTGGTTGTTAGCGGAAGAAATTGCTATATGTGTGTCAGAATTGACATAAGTAATAATAAAGATGTCTGAATTATTGTAACTAATATTTCCAGTGCAGGTGACTTTTCTTTAAGGTCCAACATTTTAACCCCTTGCCTGCTGGTTTTTCCCTTGACCTGTGCAACCAGGTCAAGGGAAAAACCAGCAGGCAAGGGGTTAAAATGTTGGACCTTAAAGAAAAGTCACCTGCACTGGAAATATCAGCCATGATTGAATGGCGGAGCAGACTCGATGGATTGAGTGGCCTAATTCTGTTTCTATGTCTTATGGTCTTAAACAACTTCAGCTGTTGATTTCACCTAGACCACTTCAGGAGTGAAAATGCTAACTTCATCAGACCTGCAAAGTTTGTTTTCCACTATGCGCCAACCAAGTGAAGTTTTCTTTTGTTTATGAACACCATCAAAGATCTCCTGGCCCTGAATGGTCTGTTTCTGTGCTTTAAATGCACTATAGTTGTATGGTATATATGTGTTTGCCTGTTTTTATCTATTTGTTGTGTTGCTGCTTTAAAATGATCTATTTTAACTCATTGTTTTTTCTTGCCCATACCAGTTAATCCTTGGACATTACAAATGGCTCACCTATGATGAGGTCTATCATCGTGTTGCACATTTTGGCAGTGGGCTGGCTATGTTGGGTCAACGGCCCAAAGCCAACATAGCCATCTTCTGTGAAACCAGAGCGGAATGGATGATAGCTGCCCAGTCCTGCTTCATGTACAACTTTCCTCGTGAGTAAAACTTAGCATGAATATATCAAAATGCATATTTAGTTAAGGCTAGCAATGTATATTTTGTTGAGTTAATCGTTTAAAGAGAGCTGAAAACTACTAAATAGTCTTTTAACTAATTAAAATGGCATTTTTTTTAATGAAGGGATATATGGAGCTGTGCTAATTGTTTTAGTGATTTTTTTTGCTTTCAAACTGATGCATTAGCTGTATCAGTGAATACATTATATACGTCGACAAGGTTAGATGGATTTGCCGTGCTAAATTTCCCTTTAGTGTCCAACGATGTGTAGGTTAGGTTGCGGGGATGGGCCGGAGGAGTGGGCCTTGGTGCAACCCTCCTTTGCAGGGTCGCTGCAGACTCGATGGGCTGAATGGCCTCCTTCTGCACTATAGGGATTCTATGGTTCTGTGGAACAAACAGTCCAACTAGAAAGTTTTGAATTTTGAGTCCTGGTTTCTACTGATTGTTACCCAATAATCTAACCTGATAGTGCAAGTATGAGTGATTTATTTTATTCGTTCATGGGACTATAAGACATCGGAGCAGAATTAGGCCACTTGGCCCATCGAGTCTGCTCCGCCATTCAACCATGGCTGATATTTTCTCATCCCCATTCTCCTGCCTTCTCCCCATGACCCCTGATCCCCTGGGTGTCGCAGGCTGTGCCAGCATTTATTGCCCATCCCTAATTGCCCTTGAGGGGCAGTTAAGTGTCAACCACGTTTCTGTGGGTCTGGAGTCACATATAGGCCAGACCAGGTAAGGGTGGCAGATTTCCTTCCCTAAAGGACATTAGTAAACCAGATGGGGTTTTACAGCAATCAACAATGGTTCCATGGTCATCATTTGACTTGTGATTTCAGATTTTTATTGAATTCAAGTTTCACCATCTGCAGTGGCGGGATTTGAACCTGGGACCCCAGAGTACTCTGGGTCTCTGGATTACTTGTCCAGCGACAATACCACTACGCCACCACCTCCCCAGTGTCAGGTGGAAGAACGCTTATTCTGAGTGGCAGTGATCTGAGTCAGATATTTCATCTATCCCTTTATGACAAAGTGCCAGTTTGGGTAAATGAGGCTTTTGGTGCCCTTTGAACTGTATTATGGTGTAAGTTGCTGCTTGCTGGAGTGTATGTGGTAAATTAAAGGGAGAGGAAAAGGCAAGAGACCAAGGTCGCAGAAGGCTAACAATAATTCGGCATGGCAAGAAGAGACAGTGTACAAACTAAGGATTATGTCAGTAGATAGGGCTAGGATGTGCAAAAATAGTAAAAAGAAAGAACTAAAAGCTCAGTACCTGAATGCATGTAGCCTTGTAATGGTCGGGTCGAAGGAAAAAGTGATTGCTGTCGTTAGTACCATTGAGGGAGAGATGAGCTCAGTTCTAAAATTCAAGATGTAGAATTGATTTGGGCTAAAAAATAGCAAAGGTAAGAAGTCATTTGTGGGAGTAGTTTAGAGGAACCCATAACAAGTAACGATATTGTAGAATATGGTGTACGGGTACAAATAATGGAGGCTTGTCAGAAATGTACAGTAATAATCATGGGTGATTTTATTCTATATATAGTTTGGACGAATTAGATTGGCAAAGGTAGCCTGGATGATAAGTTCATAGCATTTTCAACACAGTTCCTGAAAAAAAGTAAAGTTTTGGATCCACAGTGAGGTGGTTATTCTAGATCTGGTACTGTACAGTGAGATAAGATTAACTAATGGCCTGCACAATGAGACAGGATTAACTAATGGCCTCCTAGTAAACGCACTCGGTAACAGTGATCATAACGTCATAGAACTTTGCATACAGTTTGAGGGAGAGATAAGTGGGTCTAAACTTAAATAACAATGATGAGAGAATGAAGACAGAGTTAGCTAAAGTGAACTGGGAAATTAGGTTAAGGGATAGATCAATAGATATGCAGTGGCAGACACACAACGAGATATTTCATAATACTTAGCAAAGAAACGTTCCAGTGAGAAAGAAAGACTTGAGGGAAGGATGCATCACCCTCGGCTAACTAAGGAAGTTACAGATGGTATCAAATTGAAAGAAAAAGGAACAATTCTGTGAAGACTAATGGCAGGGCAGAAGGTTGGACAAAATATATTAGAAAAAATGCAAAGAATGACCAAACAAATGGGGGGAAATTGGATTACGAGAGAAAACTAGCTAGAAATATTAAAACAGATAGTGAGATTTTATACAGGGGACTTCCGGGTGCGGCAATGACCAGCTGAGTCGCACGTTTCGGCACCTCCCGTTGGAACGGACTTTTGGGCTCTTGATAGGAGCCCCAACGGCAATTTAAACGGCCAAAATCACTGTGCGGTAAACTAGAAGGGAATCCCCCCCGGATACACATGGAAAAAGGAGAGGATAGCGGCCGGATTGCAGAAGATCCTCTGGAGCAGCGGCAAGGAAGGGAAGCTCGAAGCAAGATGGCGTCGGAAGGTGGCCGTTTGTTATGGGGCCCGGAGCAACAAGAGTTCCTGCGGCGCTGTGTGGAAGAGCTGAAGAAGGAGTTGAAGAAGGAGGTGTTGGCCCCGATATTGCAGGCGATTGAAGGGCTAAAGGGGGAGCAGAGGACCCAGGAGCTGGAGCTTCGGGTTGTGAAGACAAAGACTGCTGAAAACGAAGATGAAATACAGGGCCTGGTGGTGAAGGCAGAGACGCACGAGGCACAGCACAAAAGGTGTGTGGAGAGGTTGGAAGCACTGGAGAATAATTCGAGGAGGAAGAATTTAAGAGTCCTGGGTCTTCCCGAAGGCGCAGAGGGGGCGGACGTCGGGGCATATGTGAGCACGATGCTTCACTCGCTAATGGGATCGGAGGCCCCGACGGGCCCTTTGGAGGTGGAGGGAGCCTATCGAGTTCTGGCGCGAAGACCAAAGGCTGGAGAAATACCTTGAGCTATAGTGGTGAGGTTTCTCCGCTACAACGACAGAGAGACGGTCCTCAGATGGGCGAAGGAAACTCTGAGCTGTAGGTGGGAGAACACGGTGATCCGCGTATACCAGGATTGGAGTGCGTAGGTGGCGAGAAGGAGGGCAAGTTTCAATCGGGCTAAGGCGGTGCTTCACAAAAAGAAGGTTCAATTTGGAATGTTGCAACCGGCGAGACTGTGGGTCACACACCAAGGGAAGCACCACTACTTTGAGACGGCAGAAGAGGCGTGGACATTCATTGTGGACGAGAAGCTGGAATAGTCTGGCGAGAGAAAGAGCTTCTGGGATAAAGTGGTGGGGTGATTATGTGGGGCGAGGAAGGGGAAGGGGGGGGATGATTTTTCAATTTGTTAATTCTTTGATCCTGTAACTTTTCTCTCTTCCCCATGTTGCGGGGGGGGGGGGGGGGGGGGGGAGGGAGGGTCTGAGGAACTGTGGGCGCCGGTAGGAAGGAAAGGGGAAGGAGAAGGGAAATGCGCCATTAGGGGCGGGGCCGAGTGGGAAACGCGGGCTTTGCTCCCGCGCTATGGTAATTGTGGCGGAAACAGGGACGCAGGAAGGAGGGGGCCTCGCACAGTGAGGGGCCGAGGGCAAAGGGGGAAGCTGAGGTCAGCCAGAGTTCGCTCACTTCTGGGAGCAACATGGGGGGTGCAACTACGCTAGAGGGGGATCTAGCGGAGGGGGGGGGGGAGTTAACTGGGTTGCTGCTGCTAAGGAGAAGGGGGAGCTGTTATGGGACGGGGTGGTCGAGACAGGGGGGCACCGTCGGTGGGATATACAGGTACGTGGGAACCGGGTGAGGAGCTGGGTTAAAAAAGGGGATGGCTAGTCGACAAGGGGGGGGGGTAAAGAGCCACCCAACCCGGCTGATCACGTGGAACGTGAGAGGGCTGAACGTGCCGATTAAAAGGGCACGGGTACTCGCACACCTAAAGAAATTAAAGGCAGATGTGGTTATGTTGCAGGAGATGCACCTGAAACTGATAGCCCAGGTCAGACTACGTAAAGGATGGGTGGGGCATGTGTTTCATTCGGGTTAAGATGCGAAGAATAGGGGGGTGACTATCTTAGTGGGGAAACGGGTACTGTTTGAGGCAAAGACCATAGTGGCGGATAGTGCGGGTAGATATGTGATGGTGAGCGGCAGATTGCAAGGGGAGGCGGTGGTTCTGGTGAACGTATACGCCCCGAACTGGGATGATGCAAATTTTATGAGGCGTATGTTGGGGCGTATCCCTGACCTGGAGGCGGGAAAGTTGGTAATGGGGGGAGACTTCAATACGGTGCTTGATCCAGGGCTGGGCCGGTCGAGGTCCAGGACCGGGAGGAGGCCGGCAGCGGCCAGGGTGCTCAAGGACTTCATGGAGCAGATGGGAGGAGTAGACCCCTGGACATTTATTAGGCCTAGGAGTAAGGAGTTCTCATTTTTCTCCCATGTTCACAAGGTATATTCACGGATAGACTTTTTTGTCTTGGGAAGGGCACTGATTCCGAAGGTGACAGGGACGGAGTATACGGCCATAGCCATTTCGGACCACGCTCCACATTGGGTAGACCTGGAGGTAGGAGAGGAAAAAGAACAGCACCCACTCTGGAGAATGGATATGGGCTTATTGGCGGATGAGGGGGTATGTCTAAGGGTGAGGGGGTGTATCGAAAGGTACTTGGAGCTTAATGACAACGGAGAGGTTCAGGTGGGAGTGGTCTGGGAGGCGTTGAAGGCGGTGGTCAGAGGGGAACTGATATCTATAAGGGCACATAAAGGGAAGCAAGAGGGTAAAGAAAGGGAGCGATTGTTGAGAGAACTTCTGAGGGTGGACAGGCAATATGCAGAGGCACCGGAGGAGGGACTGTACAGGGAAAGACAAAGGTTACATGTGGAATTTGACCTGCTGACCACGGGTAAGGCAGAGGCACAGTGGAGGAGGGCACAGGGTGTACAGTATGAGTATGGAGAGAAGGCGAGTCGGCTACTGGCCCACCAATTGAGGAAGAGGGGAGCGGCGAGGGAGATAGGTGAGGTGAGAGATGAGGAGGGAGAGATGGAACGGGAAGTGGAGAGAGTGAACGGGGTGTTCAAGGCATTCTATGAGAGGTTATCTAAGGCTCAGCCCCCGGAAGGGAAGGAGGGAATGATGTGTTTCCTGCATCAGCTGGAATTCCCGAAGGTGGAGGAGCAGGAGAGGGCGGGACTGGGCGCACAGATTGAGATGGAGGAGGTGGTAAAGGGGATTGGGAGCATGCAGGCGGGGAAGGCCCCGGGACTGGATGGATTCCTGGTGGAGTTTTATAGGAAATATATGGACCTACTGGCCCCGCTTTTGACGAGAACCTTTAATGAGGCCAGGGAAAGGGGGAAGTTGCCCCCGACTATGTCGGAGGCGATGATATCGCTACTTTTGAAGAAGGAAAAAGACCCGCTGCAGTGTGGGTCCTACAGGCCCATTTCCCTTTTGAACGTAGATGCTAAGCTCCTGGCCAAGGTGATGGCGACGAGGATAGAGGACTGTGTCCCGGGGGTGGTCCACGAGGATCAAACTGGGTTCGTTAAGGGGAGGCAGCTGAACACGAACATACGGAGGCTGCTAGGGGTGATGATGATGCCCCCACCAGAGGGGGAGGCGGAGATAGTGGTGGCGATGGACGCCGAGAAAGCATTCGACAGAGTGGAGTGGGACTATCTGTGGGAAGTGTTGAGGAGATTTGGTTTTGGAGAAGGGTTTATTGGATGGGTACAGCTGCTATATAGGGCCCCGGTGGCAAGTGTGGTCACGGACAGGCAGAGGTCTGACTACTTCCGTCTTTATAGAGGGACGAGGCAGGGGTGTTCCCTGTCTCCGTTACTGTTTGCATTGGCAATTGATCCCCTGGCCATAGCACTGAGGGGCTCCAGGAAGTGGAGGGGAGTACTCAGGGGAGGAGAAGAACACCGGGTATCATTGTATGCAGATGATTTATTGCTGTATGTTGCGGACTCAGTGGAGGGGATGCCTGAGATAATGCAGACACTCAGGGAGTTTGGGGAATTCTCGGGGAACAAATTGAATATGGGGAAGAGTGAGTTGTTTGTGGTGCATCCGGGGGAGCAGAGCAGGGGAATAGATGATTTACCGCTGAGGAAGGTAACAAGGGATTTCCGGTACTTAGGGATAGCCAGGAGTTGGGGAACCTTACATAGGCTTAATCTAACACGATTGGTGCAACAGATGGAGGAGGATTTTAAGAGATGGGACATGGTGCCCCTGTCACTGGTGGGTAGGGTGCAGGCGGTCAAAATGGTAGTCCTCCCAAGATTTCTTTTTGTGTTTCAGTGCCTCCCGGTGATGGTCACGAAGGCTTTTTTCAAGAAAATCGAGAAAAGTGTCATGAGTTTTGTGTGGGCTGGGAAGACCCCGAGAGTGAGGAGGGGGTTTTTGCAGCGTAGCAGGGATAGGGGGGGACTGGCACTACCGAGCTTAAATGAGTACTACTGGGCTGCCAATATGGTGTGTAAGTGGATGGGAGAAGGGGAGGGAGCGGCGTGGAAGAGATTGGAGATGGCGTCCTGCAAAGGAACCAGCCTACAAGCACTGGCGACGGCGCCGTTGCCGTTTTCCCCAAAGAAATACACCACAAGTCCAGTGATGGTGGCAACACTGAAAATTTGGGGGCAGTGGAGACGGCATAGGGGAAGGACGGGAGCCTCGGTGCGGCCCCCGATAAGAAATAATCATAGGTTTGTCCTGGGGAGAATAGATGGGGGATTTAGCGCATGGCAGAGAGCTGGGATTGTGCAACTGAGGGATCTGTTCTTAGACGGGACGTTTGCGAGTCTGCGAGCGCTGACGGAAAAATATGGGTTGCCCCAAGGGAATGCATTTCGGTACATGCAACTGAGGGCTTTTGCGAGGCAACAGGTGAGGGAATTCCCGCAGCTCCCGACGCAGGAGATTCAGGATAGAGTGATCTCAGGGACATGGGTGGGGGATGGTAGGGTGTCGGATATATACAGGGAAATGAGGGACGAGGGGGAAATCATGGTGGATGAGCTGAAGGGAAAATGGGAAGAAGAGCTGGGGGAAGAGATTGAAGAGGGGCTGTGGGCAGATGCCCTACGTAGGGTAAACTCTTCGTCCTCGTGCGCCAGGCTTAGCCTGATACAATTCAAGGTTTTGCACAGGGCGCATATGACTGGAGCAAGGCTCAGTAAATTGTTCGGGGTAGAGGATAGGTGTGGGAGATGCTCGAGAAGCCCAGCAAACCACACCCACATGTTTTGGTCATGCCCGGCACTGCAGGGGTTCTGGGTGGGGGTGGCGAATGTGCTTTCGAAGGTGGTGGGGGTCCGGGTCGAGCCAAGCTGGGGGTTGGCTATATTTGGGGTTGCAGAAGAGCCAGGAGTGCAGGAGGCGAGAGAGGCTGATGTTTTGGCCTTTGCGTCCCTAGTAGCCCGGCGAAGGATATTGCTTATGTGGAAGGAAGCCAAACCCCCGGGCGTGGAGACCTGGATAAACGACATGGCAGGGTTTATAAAACTGGAATGGATAAAATTTGCACTAAGGGGTTCGGCTCAAGGGTTCACCAGGCGGTGGCAACCGTTCATTAACTATGATGAACGGGGCGGGGGGGGGGGGGGGCGCGGGGGCGGCGGGTGGGGGGGCTCGGGTGGGTCCTTGGGTGTTTTTGTATAGATATTTGTACTTGGTTATGTATATTGGATTGTTTGATTTTATTATTTGGGAGAGTTATTATTTTTGTTGTGGCACTTGCCATTTAGTTTATATATTATTTGTTAAAAACGGTCACTGTTATTTATATTGTTTTACTGTTGTAAAAAGTGAAAAACCTTTTGTACTGTTTTGTTTGGCCGAAAAACTTGAATAAAATATATTTAAAAAAATAAAAAGATTTTATACAGGTATTTAAAAATTAAAAGAGTAACTAAAGTTAGCAATGGTCATCTAGAGAGAGTGAGAATTAATGATGGAAGATAAAGAAATGGATGAATTGAGCAGATATTTTGGCTGGAATTTTCCAGCCCCCTCTCTGCATTGGCCAGCGGCCGGATCTTCTGGTCCCGCGGGAAGTCAGTAGCAATTTGCATAGCTCACTTACCCAGTCGACTTCAGCCAGACGACCCTGCCAGACGGAAGGGCTGGAAAATCCAAACCATTGTTTACATCTTCACTGTAGAAGACACAAATAACATTCCAGAAATAATTGTTACCCAGTAGGTCAAAGGGAGGGATGAGCTTAAAATAATTACAATCACCAATTAAAAGAAACTGAAAAAATTATTAGAACTAAAGGCTGACAAGCCCCCAGGTCCTAATGGATGTCATCCTAGGGTCTTGAAATAAGTGGTTGCTGCGATAGTAGATGGAGAAGTTTCCAAAATTCCCTAAATTCTGTAAAGGTTTCATCAAATTGGAAAAGTGAATGCAGCTGCTCTATTTAAGAAAGGAAGGAGACAGATGGTCTAACATCTGTCATGGGAAGAATTCTGGAATCGAATATAAAGGAGGCTATAGTAGTGCAGTTAGAAAATATCAATGCAAGCAGGCAGAGTCAACATGGTTTTGTGAAAGGGGAATAGTGCTTGATTAATTTATTAAGAGTTCTTTGAGGAATTAGCAAGCAATGTGGATAAAAGGGAACCTGTAGATGTGCACTTGGATTTCTTGAAAGCATTTGACAAGGTGCCACATCAAAGGTTACAATAAGAACTTATGGTGTAGGGGGTAACATATTAGCATGGATAGAGGATTGATGAACCAACATGAGACAAGACAAGTGAATGCATAAATGGGACATTTTTGGGTTGGCAACATTTTACGAGTGGGTTTCCAGAAGGATCAGTGCTGGGGCCTCAACTAGTTGCAATTTATATCAATGACTTGGATGAAGGGACTGAATGCCTAGTTGCTAAATTTGATAACCAAAATATGGGTAGGACAGTAACTAGTGAAGAGGACATGAGATTATAAATTTGATGATAACCAAAAGATGGGTAGGACAGTAACTAGTGAAGAGGACATGAGATTGTAAAGGACTATAGATAAGTTGAGTGGGGAAGGGCAGATAATTGGCAGATGGAGTATAATGTGAATTTGTCCACTTTGGCAGGAAGAATTGAAAAGCAGCATATTATTTAAATGAAGCAAGATTGCAGAACTTATAGTACAGAATGATCTGAGTGTTCTGGTATATCAATCACAAGAAGTTATGCTAGTTTAGCTCGGTGAGGACCGTTTTAGCTCAGTGGGGCTGGTTTAGTACAGTTGGCTGGACAGTTGGTTTGTGACAGCCGGGGTGGCATGTTGGCACAGTGGTTAGTACTGCTGCCCTACAGCGTCAAAGACCCGGGTTCGGTTCCGACCATGGGTGACTGTGTGGAGTTTACACTTTCTCTCCGTGTCTGCGTGGGTTTCCTCCGGGTGCTCCGGTTTCCTTTCACAGTCCAAAGATGTGCAGGTTAGGTGGATTGGCCATGCTAAATTGACCCTAAATGTCCAAAGGTTAGTTGAGGTTACAGGGATAGGGCAGGGATTGGGGCAGTGTAGAGTGGTCTTTCAGAATGGTAGGTGCAGACTCGATGGGCCGAATTACCTCCTTCTGCACTGTAGGGATTCTGTGATGCAGAGCAAGGCCAACAGTGCAGGATCAATTCCCGTACCGGCTGAGGTTATTCATGAAGGCCCTGGCTTCTCAACCTTGCCCTTCCCTCGCCTCGGGTGTGGTGATCCTCAGGTTAAATCATCACCAGTCAGCTCTCCCTCGGGAGGGGACTATGATGACTTTTTACAACAAGTTAGTATGTAGGTGACGCATGTGATTAGAAAAGCAAGTGGAATGTTGTTGTGTATTGCAAGGGGAATGGAATATAAAAGTAGGGAAATTTTACTGCAGTTCTATAAGGCATTAGTGAGACCACATCTGGAGTATTGTGCACGGTTTTGGTCTCCTTATTTAAGAAAATACACAATTGCATGAAAGGAGTTGGAGACGGTTCACTCAACTGATTCTAGGGATGAAGGGGTTATCTTGTGAGGAAGATTAGGTTGGACCTGTATTCATGGGAGTTTAGAAGAATGAGAGGTGACCTTATTGAAACAAGATCCTGAGAGAACTTGACATTGCAGGTGCTGAAAGTATGTTTCTCCCTGTAGGAGAGAGTATAGCTACGGAACATGGTTTAAAACTAAGGGGTCTCCCATTAAAGTTGGAGATGAGAATTTTTGTGAGGTTCTTGAGCCTTTGGAATTCTCTTCCTCAGAGAGGGGTGGAGACAGGGCCATTGAATGCTTTTAAGGCAAAGTTAAATAGATTCTTGGCCAACAAGGCAGTCAAAGGATATAGAGAGTATGCAGTAAAGTGAACTTGAGGCTACAATCAGATCAACCATAATCTTATTAAATGGTAGAGCAAGATCAAAAGACCTAATGGCCTATTCTTGCCCTTAATTTGAATGTTCAACCCTTTTGACTCTGACCAACAGCCATGGGGTGCATGCTACTTGTTTTGGACGAGAATAGCACTGTAGAGTGGAAATGCATATTGATCCTAGCACCATTGTGCTGGAATCCAATCAAATAGAAGGAGTGAAAAGAAATGTGGTAGTGATAGAGGACCATATATTCCCAGGGATAGATGTTATTCCCTGCAGTCATGACTGGGAGTTCCAAAGGTTGTGTTGCCTGCCTGATGCCAGGATTAAGGACGTCATCTTGCGGATGGAGTGGGGGATGCAACCTGTTTTTGTGGTCCACATAGGAACGAGTGACACATGTAGAACTAGAAATTATATTTTGGGAGAGTTTGAGAAGTTGTATTCCAAATAAATGCCTAATTCCTGAGATTGTTACTAAGCCATGAGCCAACTGGCATGGGGTCAAGCAGATTAGAGAATTGGACACTTGGCTCAGAGAGTGGCGTGGGAAGAAAGAGTTTCAAATCATGATCAGTGGCACCAGTACAGGAGGACAAGGAAGCTATTCTGGAGCCACTTATGATTGGGCTGGAATTTGTGTCCCAGCGAATCGTATAACTAAGGCTGTGTATAGAGCTTTAAACTAAAAGAGGTGGGAAGAAGGGATCACGCGAGGGGAGATTTAGAAACCTGAAGAAAAATGTCGAGGCAATAGAGCGGTGTTACACTTCGCCTAAAGACAAGCCAAGTGGGACAGAAAGTTTAACATTAAAAAGTGCATCAGCGAATAAGGTCCATGCAACGAATAATAAATAAAGTTAAAGGCATTTTATCTGAATGCACAAAGCATTCATAAGGTAGATAAATTAGTGGCACAAATAGAGGTAAATGGTTTAGATCTAATCGTCATTTAGAAACATAGCTGCAAGGTCACCAAAGTTGGTAAATAATGGAAGAGGAGGAGGAGTAGCCCTGTCAGTAAAGGATTCCAGAAGAACGTTCATGAAAAAGGAGATTAGGAAGTAGATTCCGTATAGGTGGAGATTAGGAATAACAAGGGTCAGAAAATGCAGGTGGTGGGAGTAGGTAGACCCCTAACAGTAGTTACGATGTTGGGCAGAACATTAAGCAAAAAAGAATTGATTTTGGTACAAGCAGACTGAACAAGTTAAATTGGAAAAGATAATGTGAAAGGTGAGTTTGTTGAATGCTTCTTCGACTGTTTACTGAAACAGTATGTGATGAAACCAGCTAAGGTAAAGCTATCTTAGATCTTGTATTGTGCAATAAGGCAGGATTAATTAGTAATTGCTTCGTTAAAAAATCCTGGGAAAAAATGGTCATAATAATATTCCGTTTCTTAAGTTTGAAAGGGACATACTCCAGTCCCAAACAAAAATCTTAAAATTAAATGAAGCCAATTACATTGGTTGAGAGGAGAGCTGGCTAAGGTTGATTGAGTAAATACATCTATTGGAGTGAATCAACATGGGGAAACATTTAAAGAAAGAATTCAAAACTCTCAATTTCAATTTAAAAGAAACTGAACCAGGAAGATTCACCTGTTGCTTACTCGGGAAGTTGAGTATCGCATATGATTAAATAAGAAGTTTATAATGTGGCAAAGAATAATAGTAAGTCTGAGGATTGGGAGTGTTCTAGAAACCAATTAAAGGATAACCAAAAACTCAAAAAGAGAAAAAAATGCAATGAGAATAAACTAACGACTAAGAGGTTTAACAAGTATATAAAAAGGAGCAAAGTAGCTGAAGTAAATGTTGGTCCTTTTGAAGCAGAGACAGGAGAAATTATCATATGGAATGAGAGGCTGAATAAATATTTTAGCTATATTCACGGTAGAAAACACAAATTATACACTACCAAGGGGTTATCAAGAGTGAAAAACCTAAGGTTATTAATATCAGAGAGAAAAAGTATTGGAGAAACCTAAGGGACTTAAAACAGTCAAATGCCCAGGACATTGCATTTCAGGGTTCTAAATGAGGTAACTACATAGATAGTGAATGCACTGGTTATGATTTATTTTTTAATTCCCTAGTTTCTAGAATAGTCTCAGTGGATTGAAATTTAGCAAATATAATTCTGTTATTCAGGAATTGAGTGAAACTGAAAACTGCACTCCAGTTAGCCTGACATCAGGGGCATCATTCTCCGACCCCCCGCCGGGTCGGAGAATGGCCGCTGGCCGCCGTGAATCCCGCCCCCGCCAAAGTCTCCGGTACCGGATATTCGGCGGGGGCGGGAATCGGGCCACGCCAGTTGGCGGGCCCCCCCGCTCAATTCTCCGGCCCGGCTGGGCCGAAGTCCCGACAAGAAATTGCCTGTCCCGGCGGCGTAAATTAAAGTAGGTATTTACCGGTGGGACAAGGCGGCGTGGGCGGGCTCCGGGGTCCTGGGGGGGGCGCGGGGCTATCTGGCCCCACGGGGTGCCCCCACGGTGGCCTGGCCCGCGATCGGGGCCCACCGATCCGCGGGCGGGCCTGTGCCGTGGGGGCACTCTTTCCCTTCCACCTCCGCAACGGCCTCCGCCATGGCAGAAGTGACTCTCCCCACTGCGCATGTGCGGGAAACTCAGCGGTCGCTAACGCTCCCGCGCATGCGCCGCCCAGAGATGTCATTTCCACGCCAGCTGGCGGGGCAACAAACGCCATTTCCGCCAGCTGGCGGGGCGGAAATCCCTCAAGCGCCGGCCTAGCCCCTCAATGTTGCCCCGTTTTCGGCGCCAGTCGGCGGACATCGCGCCGTTGGGGGAGAATTTCGCCCCAGTAGTCAGGAAAAATGCTGGAATCTGGGGCGAAATTCTCCGACCCCCCGCCGGGTTGGAGAATTGCCGGGGGCTGGCGTGAATCCCGCCCCCGCCGGTTGCCGAAGTCTCCGGCACCGGATATTCGGCGGGGGCGGGAATCGCGCCGCGCCGGTTGGCGGGCCCCCCCCCCCCACTCGATTCTCCGGCCCGGATGGGCGGAAGTCCTGCCGCTAAAATGCCTGTCCCACCGGCGTAAATTAAACCACCTACCTTACCGGCGGGACAAGGCGGCGCGGGTGGGCTCCGGGGTCCTGGGGGGGGGGGCGCGGAGCAATCCGGCCCCGGGGTGTGCCCCCACGATGGCCTGGCCCGCGATCGGGTCCCACCGATCCGCGGGCGGGCCTGTGCTGTGGGGGCACTCCCTTCCGCCTCCGCCACGGTCTCCACCAGGGCGGAGGCGGAAGAGACTCCCTCCACTGCGCATGCGCGGGAATGCCGTCAGCAACCGCTGACGCTCCCGCGCATGCGCCGCCCGGAGATGTCATTTCCGCGCCAGCTGGCGGGGCACCAAAGGTCTTTTCCGCCAGCTGGCGGGGCGGAATTTCGTCCGACGCCGACCGAGCCCCTCAATGTTGGGGCTCTGCCCCCAAAGATGCGGAGCATTCCGCACCTTTGGGGCGGCGCGATGCCCGTCTGATTTGCGCCGTTTTGTGCGCCAGTCGGCGGACATCGCGCCATTTCCGGAGAATTTCGCCCCTGTTATTAAGGAAGTCTTAACAATGCTCTTGGAAAATGCTGAAATTAAACCACCTACCTTACCGGCGGGACAAGGCGGCGCGGGTGGGCTCTGGGGTCCTGGGGGGGGGGGCGCGGAGCAATCTGGCCCCGGGGTGTGCCCCCACGGTGGCCTGGCCCGCGATCGGGTCCCACCGATCCGCGGGCGGGCCTGTGCTGTGGGGGCACTCCCTTCCGCCTCCGCCACGGTCTCCACCAGGGCGGAGGCGGAAGAGACTCCCTCCACTGCGCATGCGCGGGAATGCCATCAGCAACCGCTGACGCTCCCGCGCATGCGCCGCCCGGAGATGTCATTTCCGCGCCAGCTGGCGGGGCACCAAAGGTCTTTTCCGCCAGCTGGCGGGGCGGAATTTCGGCCGACGCCGACCGAGCCCCTCAATGTTGGGGCTCTGCCCCCAAAGATGCGGAGAATTCCGCACCTTTGGGGCGGCGCGATGCCCGTCTGATTTGCGCCGTTTTGGGCGCCAGTCGGCGGACATCGCGCCATTTCCGGAGAATTTCGCCCCTGTTATTAAGGAAGTCTTAACAATGCTCTTGGAAAATGCTGAAATTAAACCACCTACCTTACCGGCGGGACAAGGCGGCGCGGGTGGGCTCTGGGGTCCTGGGGGGGGGCGCGGAGCAATCTGGCCCCGGGGTGTGCCCCCACGGTGGCCTGGCCATCGATCGGGTCCCACCGATCCGCGGGCGGGCCTGTGCTGTGGGGGCACTCCCTTCCGCCTCCGCCACGGTCTCCACCAGGGCGGAGGCGGAAGAGACTCCCTCCACTGCGCATGCGCGGGAATGCCGTCAGCAACCGCTGACGCTCCCGCGCATGCGCCGCCCGGAGATGTCATTTCCGCGCCAGCTGGCGGGGCACCAAAGGTCTTTTCCGCCAGCTGGCGGGGCGGAATTTCGTCCGACGCCGACCGAGCCCCTCAATGTTGGGGCTCTGCCCCCAAAGATGCGGAGCATTCCGCACCTTTGGGGCGGCGCGATGCCCGTCTGATTTGCGCCGTTTTGGGCGCCAGTCGGCGGACATCGCGCCATTTCCGGAGAATTTCGCCCCTGTTATTAAGGAAGTCTTAACAATGCTCTTGGAAAATGCTGAAATCTGTTATTAAGGAAGTCTTAACAATGCTTTTGGAAAATCATATGATCAGTCAAAGTCAATATAATTTGATGAAAAGGAAACTTTGTTTGACCGATTGCGAGTTTTTGGAAGATGTATGTAGTGGGCTGGGTAAAAGAAAATTTGTGTATGTGGTAACTAAATTTTATTTAATGAGGTGCCACACAAAAGCTTAATACACAAGATAAGGGCTCAGAGAGAAAAAGAGACCACAAATAATTTATCTAGGTTTACTGAAGATACAAGTTAGTTGAGAATGTAAGCTGTGAGGAGGACAGAGAGGCTGCAAAGAGATATGAGCAGGTTAATTGTGTAGGAAACCAGATGGCAGATAGTGTATAATGTGGGGAACTGAGGTTAATAACTTTGGTAGTAAGAATATCAAAGCAGAATATTTTAAAAAAGATTGCGGGACTAAGTGTCCTCGCCGTCGTGAACGCTATCGCGTTTCAAGACGGCGCGAAACCGGCGCGGGCAGTAGCGAGTGGGGCCAGCACGGCGGTTCACACTGCTCCAGCCTTGCATCCTGGCGCGGACTGGGGGCGGCGCCAACCCGCGCATGCGCAGTGGCGAAGCGCCAACCTACGCATGCGCGGTAGACTCATGGAACACTCCGGCCCCCACGCAACATGGCGCGGCGATTCTGGGAAGCGCAACAAAGTAGGCCCGGGGGTGGAGAGGCCGGCCCGCTGATCGTTTGGCTCCGATCGCGTGCCAGACCCCAACGGACGCCCCCCTGGTGAAGGAGCTCATTTCCTCGCCCCACAGGCTGCCCCCCGAACCTTTGCGCAGAATTCTCGCCGGCAGCGACCAGGTGTGAATGGCGCCGGCGGGACTCTGCCGTTTCCGCGTGGCCGCTCGGCACATCTGGGCTGGAGAATCGGCGGCCCGGCCGCGGACAGCGGCCCACGACCAAACGCGCCGGCGCAAATGGCGCCGATTCTCTGCACCTCGGAGAATCGCGCGCCAGCGTGGCGCGGTTGCGGCGATTCTCCAGCCCGGCACGGGGCTGGGAGAATCGCGCCCTCTTTATTTTCAAATGTTCATTTTCAGAAAGACTTGGGTGTACTTGTACAAAGACTGGTAAAGTAAGCAATTAGAAAGGCAAATGTGATGTTGGTCTTTACTGCAATGGGTTTCATGTACCAGAATATAAAGTCTTGCTACAATTGTGGGATGTTGGTGAGACCACACTTGGGAGTACTATAAGGGAGGGTATAGTTGCCTTGGAGATGGTAGAATGAATGTTCACAAGATTGTATTTTAGGATGAGATGGTTCTCTATAAAGAGAAGCTGAAAAGTTGGACCAATGTTTTTCGAGTTTAGAAGAATGAGGGAATCTCACTGAAACATAAAAGATTCTGAAGGGGCTTGAAAGGGTAGATACTGAGATGCTGTTTCCCTTGGCTAGGAAATCTCAAAAATGGGGGAAGAGCCTCAGGGCAAAGATCAATTATTTGAGGAGAAATGTTCTCACTTAGGATGTTGTGAATACTGAGGGCTCTGAGGAGTGGGCTAAAAGTGAAGCTGAGGTATAAGATCAGCCTTGATTGTATTGAATGGCAAGCAACTTGGGGGGCCAAATGGTTTACTCGTCCTATCTCTCAAGAGATGGTGGCATAGTGGTATTGTCACTGGACTAGTAATGTTCTGGGGACCCGGGTTGAAATCCCGCCACTACTGGTGACATTTGAATTCAGTAAAAATCTGGAATCAAAAGTCTAATGATGACCATGAAACCATTGCCAATTGTCAGAAAACCCCCACCTGGTTCACTAATGTCCTTTAGGGAAGGAAATCTGTGGTCCTTACCTGGTCTGGCCTACATGTGACTCCAGACCCACAACAATGTGGTTGACTCCTAACTGTCATCTCAAGGGCAATTAGGGATGGGCTATAAATGCTGGCCCAGCCTGCGATACCCACATCCCATGAACAAATTTAAAAAAAAGTTCTTATGATCAGAAGTTCATAACTGAACGGGATTAATTCAAAGTGGCAGATGTTAAAGATTTTTCTATTACAGGCTTCAAAACAAACAGTAAGAGTTTACTGCTGAATTTACTTACTGTGGAGTCTTGGATGGAATTCAGATGTAAAATAACAGCCTTTAATAGTCACCCAAAACACTGGGCACGATTCTCCGCTCCCGTGACTAAGTGCCCACGCCGTCGTGAACGCCATCGAGTTTCACGACGCCGCGAAACAGCCCCGATCGCGATCGATTCAAGGCCCAAAAATGGGCTAGGAGCGGGGCCGCGAGGAACTCGGGGGGGCGTGGCGCGAAAGCAGAATCGTAAGCGCGCGACACCCGAATGACGCGGCGCTGCGCCATAAATGGCACGATCCACGCACGGAAGGACCCCGGAGGAGGAGAAGGAGGAGAGATGGCTGAGTCCCGACGAGCCGCACTGAGGTTCCGGGACACGGACCTGGACACCCTCCTCGATGAGGTAGAAAACCGAAGGGCCACCCTCTGCCCAAGACATGGACATCGCCAGCCATCCAGCACGGTGAGGCGTGGTTGGCGTGAGGTTGGCACCGCTGTGAGTGCTATGGGGCACCCCCCCCGGTCCGGGGAGCAGTGTCCGAAGAAGCTGCACGGCCTCACTCGGTCTGCCAGGATAAGTGCCATGAGGGTGCCCCCGGGTAACAACAACCCCCCCCCGGCACTCCTGCTGTACCATCCGGGGAGACACCTAGACGTAGTGGTAGGGCCCGTCAGGCAAAGACGTTAGGCACATAATAAGTTGGCACGGGGCAGGGCACAGTTTAGTGGTACGGGGTAGGGCATCTGTATGTGAATGTCACAAATAAACTCACTGTTGAACTTAACCTGTAAGACTCTGTGCTATGTCCGGTGCCAGGGGGCTCGTGAGGGTGACCGAGTGGCGCTGTGGCTAACGAGTGGTTCAACGTCGGTGCCGGATGTGCTGTCCCTTTCCTCCCTGCCTCCCAAAATCGGACACTGTAGTCCTCGGCACTCGGAAGCCAGCTACCCCACATGGGCACCTGATGAAATGTCCGTTTCGAAGGCTGTGACCACCGGAGTGCATGGTTCAGCTATAGCCATGAGTCAGACCTTGGCTGGTGAATTTGAGCTCACAGCTCATCGCAGAGCGGGCTGTCATCGTTAAACATGGCACTGATCACACCCGCTTACACAATCATCAATGTTGTGCAATCCCGTAGTGCCGCAATGGTAAGGTGATGTGGAATTGGTGCCGTGAATGCGTTGCGGGGCGTGGGGGGGGGGGGGGTGCAGCGTGATGCCCGTGGGCAGGACTGGCGGTGCAAGTGGCAGTGTTCAGTGAATCCCTCCCCCACGGTGTGTGAACCGTGCGTCCACCAACGCGTCGCGTGGCCGCTGTCCTCGATGGTGCCATCGTGCAGCCTCCTGGACGTAACCAGTACCCGGGCAGTGTCTGTGTCCTGCGCCCCTCCCCCCACCCTGATGCACGCCATCCTCCTCCTCTTCCTCCTCCCCTTCGTTTGCGTTAGCTCCGGTGCCGTCGGGTCCTCCCTCCGACTCCTCCACCAGGTCATCTCCCCTCTGCATGGCTATGTTGTGCAGCGCACAGAAGACCACAACTATGCGACCGACCCTGTCGGGCCGGTACTGCAGGACCCCTCCGGAGCGGTCCAGGCATCTGAATCGCATCTTCAGCAGGCCGAAGCACCGCTCCACCACACCTCTGGTTGCTGCTTGGGTCTCGTTGTACAGGCTCTCTGCGTTGGTTTGAGGCCTCCGTATTGGCGTCATCAGCCATGACCTCAACGGATAGTCCCTGTCGCCCAGCAACCAGCCCCTCAGCCGGGGGGGGGCATCCATCGAACATTGCGGGGATGAACGACTGTGCCAGAATGTAGGCGTCATGCACACTCCCAGGGAACCTTGCACACATGTGCATGATCTTCATGTGGGGGTCGCACACCACCTGAATGTTCATGGAGTATGCGCCCTTCCTGTTCATGAACACTTCCCTGTTGTCTGCAGGCGGTCGCATGGGGACGTGCACACCATCGATGACACCCTGGACCATCGGTATCCCAGCCACCTTAGCGAATCCTGGACCATCGGTATCCTGGCCACCTTGGCAAATCCATGTGCCCATGCTTCCTGCTGTGCTCGGTCCTCGGGGAATTTAATGTACCTGTCCGCGATGGCGTACAAGGCGCCAGTCATGGCCCTGATGCACTTGTGGGACGATGCCTGTGAGATCCCGGATAGGTCCCCACTCGGCGCCTGGAAGGACCCGGTAGCGTAAAAGTTTAGGGCCACCGTCACCTTGACGAAGACTGGTGCAGCGTGTCCTCCACCCATTCCAAGTGGTGCGAGGTGCGCCACGAGGTGGCATATATGTGCGACCGTCTCCCTGCTGAACCGTAGTCTCCTCCTGCATGTGATGTCCGGTAGGGCATCGAACGACATTCTGTCACGGTACACCCTAGGCCTTGCTGGACGCCTGTGGCGCCCTGGCTCCACCATCAGTGGCTCCTCCTCCTCCTCTCTCCCCTCCCCCCCCCCCCCGCCCCTCCCCCAGCACTTCGATATCAGTGCCCGCTTCCTGTGCATTCCTCGAAGTCGGGGGGGTCAATGTTCCCCTCGGCATCCCCTGGACATTCCGGCCTTGAGCGCCTGCGACCTGCGCGGCGACGATGGGCCGCTCCGCGGCCATCCCCTCTGCTGCAGCAGCCACTGCATCTGCAGCCACTGTGGGCCGTCGCAGTCTACGCTGCCGGATGGCCACCTGCAGTGCTGCGGCTCCAACCACGGCAGTGAACATCGCTGTCTGGTTGGCATACATGGTGACCTGCAGGCGGGTGGTGGGGGGCAGAGAACAGCATGTTACACTGAGGTTCTTCCACACCTCGACAGCCGGGTTGCATGGGATCCCTGTGTGCCCCAGTGGCCTGGTCGCGCTGCAGATACGCAACCAGCCTGACACCTGGTCACTGTCAGCGTCCAACGGTCAGTTCACAACATCCTCCTCACCAGTGTGCCAGTCGCCTGTGCCCATCAGCCACGCGACAACCTGCGGCCGTGTCCTCGTCACCGTCCTGCAATATCAGGGCGGTTGACATGTGGCATCCGCGGATGGACGACACCCTCCACACTCTCCCTCACCCCTCCCACCTCCACTCCATCCCACCTCCACTCCCTCCCTCCCCCCTCCACTCCCTCTCCCTCCCTCACCCCTCCCACCTCCACTCCCTCCCTCACCCCCCCACCTCCACTCCCTCCCTCACCACCTCCACTCCCTCCCTCACCCCCTCCCACCTCCACTCCCTCTCTCACCCACCTCCACCCACTCCACCCCTCTCTCCTCCACACCCTCCCCCCTCACACCTCCACACTCCCCCCCCCCCCCCCCCCGGTGGCTGCAGCGTTCTCGGGAAAGCCGACCCGGGCTGCAGGAGCTCCGGGAAAGTCTGCTCACCTCCTCACTGCTCAGCTGGCTGACGACTTTATTTACCAGGTGTGAACGGCGACGGCGTGAACTGGGGTCACGCCGTCGGGACTTCAGCCCATCCGGGCCGGAGAATAGCGAGGCTAGCGGAGAATCGCCATTTTGGGTGTCTCGGGCGATTCTCCGGCCTGCGCCGCGCAGAACACGACGGGGCCGTTCTCGCCGCTTGGGTGAATCACGGGAGGGCGTTGGACCGGCGTCGTGTGGATAAATGGTGCGCCAGGCGATTCTCCCAACCGGTGCGGGAGCGGAGAATCGCGCCCACTATTCTGGTGCACTTCACAATATTCCTTATTCGAGGGATGCAGATTATTTTGGAAACAATTGAAGGTGTTGATTTTATCCATAGTTTTCAGAAATTAGGTGCACTGTATTCAAAATTTAAGAAATATATTCTGCAGTTCATTTGAATCTGAACATTTTCCCTTGACCTTCCCCTCCTCTAATCCCCTTCACTCATGGTGTTTGCTATTATCTCTGGTGACCAAGTTCTATTTACTCAATTAAGAGATGAGGCCAAGTGTGGTTGCATTACTGTTGTCTTGGCTAAGCCTACAAACTGGAATAGGGGTCTTTGCCACTCTGTGTGGCCAAACTATTATGTTCCTTGTCCTCCCAATGACTCTGGAGGTTAAGTTTATAATTGTAGCTGGGAATAATCATATTAAATCTTCCATTTGAAAGAAGTTGGCTAAATTGAATGACTTCATTATCAGTTCATTGTTTAGAGTTCTAAAGAATATGGACATATAGATATTTAGATGTGTTTTACTCTGGGCTGCTTGCAACTCGTCCAATTTCTGTTAATTTTAATCCTGTTAGAATTGTTTAAGTAATAATATAAATATTGAAACAATCTTGATATTCCAGCATTTCACAATCCTTGATTTCAACTGTAAATTATTTTGATGTTCTTCAGGTTCAGAACTAACAATTCAGTAATGTCTGCAGTTTGCAGCATAGAAATGTTAGCACTGGAACCAATCATTCAGCCCTTCGTTTCCCTGAGCTGAGCTGAATTTAAGCAGATTGTGGGGGTATTTAAAAAAAATCCCATTTGCAAGCTTTCCCCCCTCCTGTATCCCAAACTCAATTCCATTTCCCTGCTTTACCCCCATGCCCTATTTTTTGAACAATAATCGGTTCTAACATTGATCACCACCTATGGTTGGTGCATTCCCTGTTCTGACAACTTTAATCTCTCCCTTTATGTTTCATTTTTTTTGATCTTCGGTCATGCCTTTTTGTTTTTGACTTGCGTACCAATAGAAATAAGTCATCTATGCATATCATGTTGATTTCTCTTACTACTTTGAGCACCTCCTGTCAAACCCCCTCTCACACTGAGTTCCGACGAAGGGTACACACTTGAAGCATCATAACCTGCTGGTTCTCCCCATACGTGCTGACATCTTCAGCATTTTCTGCTTTCATTTCAAATTTGGAGAATTGATACTATTTCCTTTTATTCACCTTCAATTTTAATAAATCAATTCCTTTAGTTCTCATAACTTAGCCACATCAGGGGCAGCACGGTGGCGCAGTGGTTTACACTGCTGTCTCACGGCACCGAGGTCCCAGGTTTGATCCCGATTCTGGGTCACTGTCCGTGTGGAGTTTGCACATTCTTCCCATGTTTGTGTCGGTTTCACCCCCCCAACCCAAAGATGTGCAGGCTAGGTGGATTGGCCACACTAAATTGCCCATTAATTGGGAAAAAATGAATTGGGTGCTCTAAATTTATTTTAAAAACTCAGCCTCATCATCTAACTTTGTAAATTTCAATTGCCCTATCTTCTGGATATATTCTGCCCATAACTTCCTGGTTCACCAGCGTTGCATTTGGGAGGTACCCCAATGATGGGCTGGGGAATCCCTTTAGGAGGTCCTGTGTAAAGGTTTATCAGCAACTGTTCAGAACTGCTAGCTTCCTCTGGTTTGGGAAACATCGACAGATGTGATTTAAATCGCAAACTTCAGTGACTGCCAGAGTTGGAAGAAAAACATTACGTCACACTCCAGAGTAGCTATTTAAACGCCCCAGACCCAGCTTCGCACAGGATACCCTGCACAAACACGTGCATGCACACACATGATCCCCCACCCCCACTCAGGGGCCCCATTGCTCCACAGTGCCCCATCACCACCACCACTTCCCGCTCTGCTCTCCGGCCCCCCTCACTGCTGCCCCCTCCCCTCCAGACCCTGACCAGTCCTCTCAGCCCCCCCCTCCCCCGTTACAACTTCCCACTCTGCCATCCAGTCCCCATTAACCCTTCCCCTCCAGGCCCTGACCAGTCCTCTCAGCAGGGGTCTGTCCAGTCCTTCCTGCCCTCATGACCCCCTCTGGACTACAACCCCCCCCCCCCCCCCCCCCCCTCGCCCCCCTTCCCGGTCTCTCTGTTCCGAGGAGGAAGGTTGGGTGAGACACTGATTTGGAATTACAGCGAGGATAATTTCATCCAAATTGGCAATCTGACAGAGATTGCCACTCTGAGGAAGTTACAGACCTCTAACTAGATTGCGCAACATTCTGTGATTAAATGTTGTCTTTTATGGTTCTTACAAAAATGGTTGAAACTGAGACTGGAAAGCCTCTTTGCCACTGCCACCACCACCCTACCCCCAGTACAGCTTTTCCCTCCCCTCCCCCCTCTTTCCCATATCCCACCAGGAACCCTCTGCCCCCATCGAGTACCACTTGCAGTAATTTTTAATCATTCTAAAGGCTCATTCTGCTCGCCCATCAATTGGGGGCACTGTCTCTTTCTCTGCCAGGTCCGTGGTCTAGAAATTGCAGCAGTCTCGGAGCTCCAGCTGCATGATGAGACCCATTTCTCTGAAAAACATTTGTTTCACTAGGGAAATGAGAGTTTATAAAATTGTGATGGTATCTTCAGGCTTACTATTCTTTTTTTTAAGCTTTTTAAAAAAAAGAAAGGGCAATTGTATTGATTTCTGATCTATTTCCTCTCCCTTTACTGAAGGGATTGATTTTTTGTTCCATTTATGTTAGTTGCAATCGGTAACAAAGCAGGGCAGCACGGTAGCATTGTGGATAACACAATTGCTTCACAGCTCCAGGGTCCCAGGTTCGATTCCGGCTTGGGTCACTGTCTGTGCGGAGTCTGCACATCCTCCCCGTGTGTGCGTGGGTTTCCTCCGGGTGCTCCGGTTTCCTCCCACAGTCCAAAGATGTGCAGGTTAGGTGGATTGGCCATGATAAATTGCCCTTAGTGTCCAAAATTGAACTTAGGGTTACTGGGTTATGGGGATAGGGTGGAGGTGTTGACCTTGGGTAGGGTGCTCTTTCCAAGAGCCGGTGCAGACTCGATGGGCCGAATGGCCTCCTTCTGCACTGTAAATTCTATGATTACTATGATAGTTCAGGCAATGCCATAAATTGTGAAAAGTTTAAAAATTATCCCATAGTAACACTGAAAAGGAATGGCACAAACTTCAGGCTCTTCAATCCTTGCCTTAGTCATTGGATTGGAATGTTCAGCCAAGACTCCAAGTCGATATGATTCCTGGATCCTGCTAATTATGCCTCTGTTCAAAATGTGCTTATATTTGTTATTTGCAAATTCCTTATTGACACATCCATTTTAAATGGAAAAACTGATCTTAGAGCAACTTGAGAAACATAGGGCGGGATTTTCCAGCCATTCATGCCGGTGGGATCTTCCCATTCTGCCTATAGTGCCTCCCCGCTGCAGGTTTCCCAAGGGCATGGGGTGGGTCAATGAGGAACCAGAAGATCCCGCCGCCGGGCAATGGCGGGCCACCTCCTGCTGCCACGGAACACAAGGCAGGTTGGTCGGTAAATCCCACCCATAGAAATGAGGCCACAGATAAGTGTAGTACTTGACTTCCCATCCATTAAAGGTAATGAAGCCTATGTGCACAGTTTAAAAAATAAATAAATTTAGAGTACCCAATTATTTTTTCCCAATTAAGGGGCAAATTACTGTTGCCACCTACCATGCCCATATTTTGGGTTGTGGGGGTGAGACCCACACAGACAAGTGGAAAATGTGCAAACTCTACACTAACCACTACGCCACCCTGCCGCCCTATGTGCATACTTCCCTGTGGGACTAAGGATCTGTAGCATGAGCCTGTAAACATTACATTTAGCTCATGGATTTAAACTTGAAGAATCAATTTCCCATGGTATTGACACTGCATCAATAACAGGTAGTATTTGGACCAAATAATAATAATAATGATAATCACTTATTGTCACAAGTCGGCTTCAATGAAGTTACAGTGAAAAGTCCCTAGTCGCTACATTCCGGCGCCTGTTCGGGGAGGCCGGTACGGGAATTGAATCCGTGCTGTTGGCTTTGTTCTGCATTACAAGCCAGCTATTTAACCCAGTGTGCTACAGTAGAGGGCAGGGTATAATTGGGACTAAGAGAAGAGAGAGCTGGGGATTTGGAGAGAGTTGGTGAGAGATGGAAAGATATTTATGTCTTGGTTCTTGCTGATATCATAAACCACGGAAGTAGAATTGGAAAGTTTTCTAATGGCTGTCGAATTGGAATGTTGGGGTTGCAGAGCTGTCCTACTCCATATAATGTACTATGAAATCCTATTTTGAAATTGAATCTTATTATTAGCAAATATACTGACTGTGCTTGGTGCAAATGAACACCAAAACATCTTCAAATGTAATTAATTACATTTGTGATATTTTACAACTGTTTGAAGCCTCAAAATCCCTCCAAAAATACTTGTATACCAAGTATCAAAACTGTTTTAAAAGGTAATCCATATCTGGCACCAAGAGGGTGGGCTTGTCTTAAACTCTCCTGCATTTTGCAACATGGCCTGCATCGCTTGCTTGATCTCTTGCGTGCATTTGTGGAGTGGAAAATTGTGGTTGACTGCTTATGCGAATTCAGCACATCATGTAAAGAGGGGATTCACTTGTACGCCAAATACATGAGAAAAAAACAGGATTTTGGAGTCACAAAATTTGGCTGATCTTGTACACAAGGTTGACCTTGCACATTGATTAGTGATAATAAATTAGCAGTCCTATATGTGCATGTACTTATCATGTTTGAGGTGGGTCTTTTCATAGAAACATAGAATTTACAGTGCAGGAGGAGGCTATTCGACCCATCGAGTCTGCACCGGCCCTTACAAAGAGCACCCTACTCAAGCCCACGTCTCTACCCTATCCCCGTAACCCAGTAACCCCCACTTAACCGTAACCTTTTTTTGGACACTAAGGGCAATTTAGCATGGCCAATCCACCTAACCTGCAAATCTTTGGACTGTGGGAGAAAACCGGAGCACCCAGAGGAAACCCACGCAGACACGGGGAGAACGTGCAGACTCCGCACAGACAGTGAACAAGCCGGGAATTGAACCTGGCACCCTGGAGCTGTGAAGCAACTGTGCTAACCACTATGCTACCATGCTGCTTTTCTACCTTTAAATTCTTTTTGTTTTACTATTTAATGACTAATGGACGTACCAAATGTAGCAAATCAAATCATCACTTCAGTTCCAAACTTCTATAATTTATTGCATTCGAATTTGTTGATTTTTAAAAATTCACTGCCCCCAATGTTGAATCACACATCAAAAGCAGCAGTAAACGTCATAGAAAGATGGGTGTCTGGTGTGTCATGATATTCAAACACACACATCATGATAGACACACCAACAGACAAATCAGAACACACAACACCACAACCAATGACAGAAAGATATAAAAGCACAGACACGACCCCCGGTGGTCAGTATTAGCTGCAGAGGAGAACCAGGACACATCTATTGCCAAACACACTCAGGGAGACAGCACGTGCAGAGTATCCAGAACGAACTGTATTATAAGAGTTATAATAAAATAGAGTTGTACCACATACAACTGTGTTGGCTCATCTGTGCACCAGAGCACCCAACACCACATGGTACAGGAGTGGATCGATACCTGCCGGCATACCTCAGTGTACACAGACAACCAGCAGTGCCCAGGCATGATGTACGAGCTCCCGGTTCCGCAGGCGCTCCAGTGCCACGGCGACCTCCACGAAAACTGGCGGCGATTCCGGCAAAATTTCGAATTGTTCCTGGTGGCAGCTGAACTCAAAGACCTGGATGATAGGGAAAAAATTTAATTTCTCCTCACCGTCGCCGGTGCAAGGGCAAGAGAAATATTCAGAAGGTTCAGGTTCTTCAGGAGGCAGCAAAGGTACGATTACCAGGCAGTCCTGGGCAAATTCTCCAAGTACTGTGAAGAATACGCAATCCAATGGGCACTTAAAGGTAAGAAAAGCTGCAGTACTCACCTCGTGGCTGGGATCCCGGAGCCCGAATTCCCAGAGGCCGAAATCCCGGGCCTGAGAAAAGGCTGGGTCGAGGTCGGCGGCCATCTTGCTAAAGGTATAACGCTAGCACAGTTGCGCGAGAAGTGCGCAGAACCGGAAGTTTCGTTTGCGCATGCGCGAGATGCTGCGCATGCGCAGTCAAGAAAACGGCCATCGGTAAAGGAACAGCGATCTGAGCATGCGCAGTCGCTTCCTACGTGCTACATACCGAGCGTCAGGGTGTCAGAGGCCCCAGACTGCACCAATTTAAAAGGGAAACGTCCCAAATCCAATTTAAAAGGGAAATGTCCCAAATCAAAAAAACAAAAATCTGTTAAAGCTGTAAAACAACCTTCCCTCACCTGGAATGACAGCACAGTGCCGCAAATTGACCCAGGAGATGAATTTGACCTCCGAAGAACCCTCCGACAAGCAGTTACCTACGCACAAGCCGATGATTCCGACCTTGAATACTTCGATGACGATTTTTACAGTGTTTCCGGACCTCGCGAGCCCAATGATAGCTCCGTGGTCCTATATGACTATGACTCGGACGAACCTTTCGTGTTGCACATTGGCGGCCCCCACATTGAATCCGACGCAGATGCGGATTCATTTTTCGGATTTGAGGATCTTCAATCCAGCAGATATGACGTTCCAACTTATCAGTACCGGATGATGCTGCAGCCTGACATTAACAGACAGGGAGCGGTGCAAGCACACGGAGAGTGCCCTGCTGCCACACAGAGCGTGGTCCACGTCCCGCTCAACGTTCCCGACTCTATGAAAGAAGACATGCAAGACTCCAGAGTGCAGTCCTCGCATGAACCAGAAGTGACTCCAGTGTCACAAGCTTCCACAGCAAGCTCGTGGACAGACTCCACAATTGCAGAAATGCAAGACTCCAGAGCGCAGTCCTTGCACGAACAAGAAGTGACTCCAGTGTCACAAGCCTCCACAGAGAGCTCGTGGACAGCCTCCACGATAGAAGCAACGCAAGACTCCAGACCGCAGTCCTTGCACGAACAAGAAGTGACTCCAGTGTCACAAGCCTCCACAGAGAGCTCGTGGACAGCCTCCACGATAGAAGCAACGCAAGACTCCAGAGCGCAGTCCTTGCACGAACAAGAAGTGACTCCAGTGTCACAAGCCTCCACAGAGAGCTCGTGGACGGACTCCACGATGGAAGGAACGCAAGACTCCAAAGCGCAGTCCTTGCAGGAACAAGACCATGAGGGTCTAGCAACCTCTCCTGACCAACCAGCGGCAGACGATGCAAGTCTGCCATGCTCACGTGAACAGCAAGAAGGCTATAACAGCCTACCATGCTCCACTACACAACACATCATGATAGACACACCAACAGACAAATCAGAACACACAACACCACAACCAATGACAGAAAGATATAAAAGCACAGACACGACCCCCGGTGGTCAGTATTAGCTGCAGAGGAGAACCAGGACACATCTATTGCCAAACACACTCAGGGAGACAGCACGTGCAGAGTATCCAGAACGAACTGTATTATAAGAGTTATAATAAAATAGAGTTGTACCACATACAACTGTGTTGGCTCATCTGTGCACCAGAGCACCCAACGCCACATGGTGGAGCAGTGGTTAGCACTGCTGCCTCATGGCGCTGAGGGCCCAGGTTCTATCCCGGCCCCGGGTTACTGTCTGTGTGGAGTTTGTACATTCTCACCGTGTCTGCATGGGCCTCACCCCACAGCACAAAGATGTGCAGGGTAGGTGGATTGGAAATGCTAAGTTGCCCCTTAATTGGAATTTAAAAAAAACTTAATAGAAATAACAAACTTGTAGTTTAAAAAATAAATTGCAGAATGTTAAAGGTTTCATGAAATCTTCCATTTGTCATGTTGCACATTTGTAGCTATTTTTCTTCTGCATTCTAATTCAAATAATGCTAAGCTTCAAATACTGCCAAGCACACTGCAACCCTTGTGATGGCCCCAGCCAGACTGATTTATACAAGTAGAAATGCAATCTGAACTTTATGCTTTAAGGAAACTTGCCATGAGCGCTCACACGTATCCACCCAGCCTTGCCTGAGAAATTGTTAGGTGACTCTGCTGAGAGCTGATGACATCGAGGTCAGTGCTGGTGCTAATGAATTACATCTGCCCGGTACTCCTTCCTGGTTTTCTCCATGACGTCAATGCATAATAGTGAAGAATACACACATCATTCTTTAACTCCTTACTGCGGCAATTGCAAAAACTATATCATGTTTAACAAGTTTTCCATTTTTATTTTTTTTAAGTTGATCATTTGTTTAACCATCCTGTGAAATGTTAGTACTCTTGTATTTTAATTTCTTTCTTTAAATCTGGTTAAAATGTTCCCTTGTTGATTTCTTATGGAAAGGTCATTGGACTATGTGGTGAGTGCTCGTGGGAATGACGATGGTAATGTTCCTGCCTCTTGCACCCGCCAAAATAAAAGTACCAGTAATTTATCTCTGAAACCAACATTGTGCAGCAGGAAATGGGAGCTGTCAGACGTAGTTTTCTCATACAGCTGAAAGGTTGACCTCGAATGTCAGAAAAGAAATCCCCCCTCCAAAGAATTTCAGCTTGTCTGGCTACATTGACCCACTAACTGACTGACTGAATGCCCTTGTAGTCAGCTGCCAGCTTTTGACTTTATGACCAGGAATTATTTCATACTGCAAATGTTGATTCTATGATCTCAGCAAGGGTGATTCTTTATCTTTGAAAGTCTTATGTATACAGCGCATTGTTGTGAATTGAATGCACAGCCTGAAATGCAACATGTATACCAGCTAGTCAGAGTGTGTGAGGGAACATAAATATGAGAAAATGCAGTTTATTATTAAAATGGCTTTAATAATTTGCATTGTTTTTGTAGATGATTGCTGCTGCAAACCTTGAGGTAGGGATGTTTTAAAGTCAAATGGTCATAATATTCAAAAGAACTTTTATGAAATTTAAGACTAATTAAGCCAGGTTATTTATTTATTCTATAAAACCCTGACCACAAACCACGATGCGTTTGAACATTTAAAATTAATTGGTTCACAACCTTGTCATTAACTGGCATTTAGAAAGTTCTTCCATTATGCCTTTTAGGAAGTTTATTGATTGTGAATTCATTCTGTGAATTGTGCTGAAATTCAGCCCCTGTTTTATTTTCCAGTTGTCACCCTCTACGCAACTTTGGGAGGTCAAGCAATTGCACATGGTTTGAATGAAACTGAAGTCACTCATATCATCACAAGCAAGAAACTTCTGCAAACAAAGCTGAAGGTAGGTAATAAAATTTCATTGCTGTTTGCAAGTTTTTTTGCTTATTTTCCAGCGTTTTTGCAAGAGGTTCAACATTCCTGTAATTTAAAAATTGCTAAAAGGTGGGGAAAGTTCTATATGCTTGTTTGATATATTGTTGGGTGATATGGGGTCTTTATAGTTAAACTGGCTTTTTCAGTGCAATCAAAACCATCTACGGTCCGACTACCCAGGGACCCACCTCACAGAGAGCCAAATATGGAGGAGTGCTCATCAAAGACAGAGAGGCAGTCAAGAGAGCACTTAGAAGACCTCCTCAATCAAGACACAGCATTCGACGACCTGGACACCATCCCGCAACACTCTACCCGCCAGCATCTCAGCACAACTACAGCTCGTCGTGAGGTCGAAAAGGCCATCTGACAGTTGAAGAATAACAAGGCCTCTATAAAAATGTAGTGGAGAGGCACTCTTGACAAGAATCCATGCTTTAATGGTGACCATCTTCAAGAAAGGAGACAGGTCCGACTGAGGAAATTAGAGGGATTTCCCTACTCGCCTCCACGGGAAAGATCACCGTGAGAATATTCCTCAACCGCCTCCTCCCAGTGACTGAACAGCTCTTCCCTGAGTCTCTGCAGCTTCCGCCCATCAAGAGGCTCAATGGAAATGATCTTCTGCGCGTGACAAATCCAGGCAAAGTGCAGGGAGCAGCATCAACCTCTGCACATAGCTGCCTTCGATCTTGCAAAGGCCTTCGACTGTCAACCGTGAGGGATTGTGGAACATCCTCCTAAAATTTGGCTGCCACAGAAATTTGTCACCATTCTCCACCTGCTCCATGATGACATGCAAGCCATGATCGTCACCAACGGAACCACCACAGACCCAATACTTGTGCAAAGTGGGATCAAACAGGGCTGCACCTATGCTCTTCTCCACCTTCCTCGCAGCAGCACTCCACACAGCCACCCTGAAGCTCCTCACTGGAGTGGAGTTGACCTACCAGACAAGTGGGAAACTGTTCAACCTCCAGTGCTTCCAAGCCAGAACCAAGGCCACACCAACCTCTGCCATCGAGCTACAGTACGCAGACAACACCTGTGTGTGCACTCATTCAAAGGCCGAGCTACAAACCATCGTCAACGCATTCACCAAGGCATATGAGGGAATGGGCCTCCGACTAAACATTCAGAAAACAAAGGTTCTCTACCAACCTCCTGCCACACAAAACTAGCCCCCTCCCCCGCAAAAAACTCCGACCGTCGAGATGCACGGTGAGCCCTTGGACAATGTGGATCACCTGCCATACCTCGGGAACCTCCTCTCGGTGTGAGCAGACATTGACGACAAAATTTCAACATCGACTCCATTGCAGTCTTCAGACGCCTGAGGAACAGAGCGTCGAAGACTGAAACCTCAAACCCAGCACCAAGCTCATGGTCTACAAAGCAGAAGTGGTCCCCTCCCTCCTGTATACATCCAAAACAGGTACAATGTACAGCAGACACCTCAAATCCCTGGAGAGATATCACCAACGTTGCCCCCGCAAAATCCTGCAACTCCACTGGCAGGATTGGTGTACCAACGTGATCGTCCTTTCCCAGAACAATATCAGTATCAAGGCACTGGTCACACCTGATCAGCTGCGATGGGTAGGCTACGTTGCCTGCATGCCTGACACGAGACTCCCGAAACAAGTGCTCTATTCAGAGATCCGCAGTGGTAAGCGATAACGAGGAGGGCAGAGGATACGCCACAAGGACGCTCTGTAAGCCTACCTAAACATATATAACTCATGCATCGACACGTGGGAATTGGTTGCCTTAGAACGCACAAACTGGAGAAAAAGCATCCGTGAGGGCTCTAATCATCTCGAGCGTGTGGGTGGAGCATGGGAAGGCCAAGCGTAAACAGCAGAAGGAGAGTGTCCCATCCACCCACCTCATCAAATACCACCTGCCAAACCTGTGGCAGAGTCTACTGATCCAGGATCGGACTATTCAAAAACTGCAGAAACCACCTCCCCAATATGGAAGCAAGTTATCGTTGACGCTGAGGGGCTACCCAAGGAGAAGTTAAACCGTGTTACCTCAGTATTACATCTCAGGATTAAAGAATTCCAACATATATGTGAAATATGAAACTCAAATTTTCTTTATCGGAAACGATTAAAGTGTTGCACTTTTGCGTGACAGTTGTTGTGAAAATAATCTCTAATATTAAAATTGAAAAATGATGTATAAATGCAGATGATGCTGAAAATACTCAACAGGTCAGGCAGCATTAGTGGAGGGATAAATGGAGTTAGCAGGAAAAATGTTGAACTCCAAAATCCATGCATTCTTTTGTACAAAGTTAAAATTGAGCTTCCAGTTCTGGTGAAAGGACCGGAAAAAGTTTACTGACCTGCCCTAATCTGCCGAATGTTTCCAGTATTCTTTGTTTCCATTGCTGATTTCCAGCATCTGTAGTATTTTGCTTTGGTATTGAGCTTTTCAGAAAAACGACTGCTTTTAGCAATTGTGTATGCATCCGGAATCCATTTGAAAAATTGCACTCTAGTTATTGCCTCATAGCGAAGCTGTTAAATTGCTTTCTATTGCTCACATGAACCTATGAAAATTGAAGAATGAGAAAGGCCATTCATTGGAATTCCAATATTCTAACTCGTACAGTTGTAATGTCCTGAAAGGTTTATCTCTGTTACTGTGTAAGGCAAATTATTTAATGTAGTTATTGACAATATTCATTTGATATCTATTGTAAATAATGTTTTTGTTAGCTATATCTTTGGTCTCTGATCTACCCTGACTCATTGTGAATGTTATTCAAGACTTCCGGGTGCGGCTATGCAGAGCTAGGTCGCATATTCGATAGCTCCCGCTTGGAATGGACTTTTGGGCTCTTTTACAGGGCCCCCACGGCATTTGTTTGACATTTCCCGGTGTGGCAAGAAGACTGCAGCATTCCCCTGACAGTGTCCCCAGGAATGTTATGTCTTTTGGCTGCCAAACCCGGCAGAAACAGTAAAGGATTTGGCTTTGGCTGCAGGTTTAGACAAGGGCCTCTTCCAGCATGCAGGTGGGGGAAGGGCAAGCTTAAAGCTGCAATCTGACTTGACTCTATCAAAGGTGAATTCTAGCAGCAGAGGGAACAACTGTGAAAGGATCTACCAGGGCCATTGAAGAAGCAGGGACGAGGCTTCCGGTGGCGGCCATGGAGGAGTAGGTCGCGCATTCGGCAGCTCCCATCTGGAACTGACACTCAGACCTTTTTCAGGAGTTTCCATAGACTTTTTAAACGGACCAGAAGTGTAAAGGCCAAAGGAGCGGCACTGGAGCAACGGGAGAAGCGAGGGAAAGAAAACAAAATGGCGGCGGCCAGGGACAAAGGGGAGCTGCAGGAGTTCATCAGGCGCTGCTTCGAGGAGCAGCGCAAGGAGATGCGCAAGGAGATGTTGGCGCCTATGCTTTCAGCAATTGAAGGACTCGGGATCACCCAGAAGGCCCACGAAGCTAAGATCCAGGAGGTACAGAAAAGAGTCAGTCAGAACGAGGACGAGCTCGTGGGCCTGGCGGTGAGAGTGGAGCAGAACGAGGCGCTACACAAGAGGTGGGCGGGAAGACTCGAAGACCTGGAGAACAGATGGAGGAGAAAGAATCTGCGAATCCTGGGTCTCCCTGAGGGAGTGGAGGGGGCTGATGCCGGGGCATACGCGAGCACGATGCTCGAGGCGATGATGGGCACGAAGGCCCCTTCGAGGCCGCTGGAGTTGGACGGGGCATATCGGGTGCTGACGAAGAAGCCCCAGGCAAATGAGCCGCCAAGGGCGATGGTGGTGAGGTTCCACCGGTTCATGGACAGAGAGTGGGTCCTGTGATGGGCCAAGAAGGAGCGGAGCAGTAAGTGGGACAATGCAGAGATCCAAATATACCCGGACTGAAGCACGGAGGTTGCAAAGCGGAGAGCGGGTTTCAACCGGGCCAAAGCGGCGTTGTACCGGAAAGAAGTGAAATTCGGAATGCTGCAGCCAGCGCGACTGTGGGTCACATACAAGGGCCAACACTATTACTTCGAAACGCCTGAAGAGGCGTGGACCTTTGTACAAGCCGAAAAGTTGGACTCTAACTGAGGGTTTGTGAGGGTAGTGGGGATGTTTGAGGTTTGATCTGTGATGGTTGTTGTATATGGGGGGTCAATCACGCGCAGGAAATGTTACAAGGGCTGGGGGAGAGAGACAAGGCCGTGACAGGAGCTGCGCCAGAGGGGGCGGAGCGGTCTTTGGAAAGCGCGGGGTGTTTTCCCACGCACGGTAAGAAAGGCGGGAAGGGGAACGAAGGAATGCATATGGATTGGGAGACTCCCATGCGGGGAGGTCAGTGGGACAGCGGGGGAAGCCGGGGGACAGCAGGCGTCAGCTGACTGACGGGAGTGACATGGGGGGAGCAAAAAAGCTAGACAGGGGTCTAGCGGGGGGGGAGGGGAGGGGGGGAAGGGGGGGTGGGGAAAGGGTTGCTGCTGCACTGGCCGAAAGGGAATGGGACACAGAAGAGGTGGTCGGGATGGGGATCCCCCCTCTGGGGGACTGGAGGGTGAGGGAGGCGTGGACACGGGACTGGCCCAGAAAAGGAGATGGCTAGTCGGCGGGGCGTGGGGGGGGTGGGGGGGTGAGAGCCCCTCCAATCCGGCTGCTAACGTGGAATGTGAGGGGCCTGAATGGGCCGGTGAAGAGGGCTCAAGTGTTCGCGCACTTAAAGGGACTGAAGGCGGACGTGGCCATGCTCTAAGAGACGCATCTGAAGGTGGCGGACCAGGTCAGGCTAAGAAAGGGATGGGTAGGACAGGTATTCCACTCGGGACTGGACGCGAAGAATAGAGGGGTGGCAATATTGGTGGGAAAGCGGGTGTCATTTGAGGCGAAGACTATTGTAGCGGACAATGGAGGGCGATATGTAATGGTGAGCGGTAGGCTGCAAGGGATGTGGGTGGTGTTGGTAAACGTATACGCCCTGAACTGGGATGATGCAGGATTCATGAAGCGCATGTTGGGACGCATTCCGGACCTGGAGATAGGAGGCCTGATAATGGTAGGGGACTTCAATACAGTGTTGGATCCAGCACTAGACCGCTCCAAATCAAGGACTGGAAAGAGGCCGGCGGCGGCGGCCAAGGTACTTAGGGGGTTTATGGATCAGATGGGGGGAGTGGACCCATGGCGGTTTGCAAGGCCGCAGGCCAGGGAATTTTCTTTCTTCTCCCATGTACACAAAGCCTACTCCCGGATAGATTTCTTTGTTCTGGGTAGGGCGCTCATCCCGAGGGTGGAGGGGACGGAGTATTCGGCTATAGCCGTTTCGGACCATGCCCCACACTGGGTGGAACTGGAGCTGGGAGAGGAGAGGGACCAATGCCCGTTGTGGCGGCTGGATGTGGGACTGCTGGCGGACGAGGTGGTGTGTGGGAAGGTGAGGGGGTGTATCGAAAGGTACTTGGAGGCCAACGACAACGGGGAGGTGCGGGTGGGGGTGGTATGGGAGGCGTTGAAGGCGGTGATCAGGGGAGAGCTAATTTCCATTAGGGCTCATAGGGAGAAGACAGAGGGTATGGAAAGGGAGAGGTTAGTGGGGGAGATTTTGAGAGTGGACAGGAGATACACAACGGCCCCGGAGGAAAGATTACTTGGGGAAAGACGACGGCTCCAGACGGAGTTTGACTTGTTGACCACAGGGAAGGCGGAGGCACAGTGGAGGAAAGCGCAGGGGGCGACCTACGAGTCTGGGGAAAAGACTAGTTGGATGCTGGCACACCAGCTCCGTAAGAGGATTGCAGCGAGGGAAATAGGGGGAGCCTAAGATGGAAGGGGAGCCACAGTTCGGAGTGCGACGAAAATAAACGAGGTATTCAAGGCCTTTTACGAAGAGCTGTACAGATCCCAGCCCCCAGCGGGGGAAGAGGGGATGAGACGATTCCTAGATCAGCTGAGATTCCCGAGGGTGGAGGAGCAAGAGGGGGCTGGTTTGGGGGCACCAATTGGGTTGGAGGAGCTGAGCAAGGGTTTGGGGAGCATGCAGGCGGGGAAGGCCCTGGGACCGGGCGGATTCCCGGTGGAGTTCTACAGGAAGTACGCAGACCTGTTGGCCCCGCTACTGGTGAGGACCTTTAATGAGGCAAGAGAGGAGGGGACCCTGCCCCCGACAATGTCGGAAGCGACAATTTCTTTGATCCTAAAGCGGGACAAGGACCCACTGCAATGTGGATCGTACAGGCCGGTCTCGCTCCTCAATGTGGATGCAAAGTTGCTGGCAAAAGTGCTGGCCACGAGGATCGAGGACTGTGTCCCGGGGGTAATCCACGAGGACCAGACGGGATTTGTAAAGGGCAGGCAACTAAACACCAATGTGCGGCGGCTCTTAAACGTGATAATGATGCCATCGGAGGAGGGAGAGGCGGAGATAGTGGCAGCTATGGACGCGGAGAAGGCCTTTGACCGAGTAGAGTGGGAGTACCTCTGGGAGGTGCTGCGTAGGTTTGGGTTCGGGGTAGGGTTTATCAATTGGGTTAAGCTCCTTTACAGAGCCCCGATGGCAAGTGTAGTGACGAACCGGCGTCGTCCGGAGTACTTTCGACTGTACCGAGGGACGAGGCAGGGGTGCCCCCTGTCCCCCCTGTTGTTCGCATTGGCGATCAAACCATTGGCCATGTCATTGAGGGAGTCTAATAAATGGAAGGGGGTGGTCCGAGGGGGAGAAGAGCATTGGGTGTCGCTATATGCGGATGACCTGTTGCTGTACGTGGCGGATCCAATGGAGGGGATGGTGGAAGTCATGCAGACTCTAAGGGAGTTTTCAGGCTATAAGCTCAATGTAGGGAAGAGTGAGCTCTTTGTATTATAGGCGGGGGACCAAGAAAGAGGTATAGGGGACCTACCGCTGAGGAGGGCGGAGGGGAGCTTTCGGTATCTGGGGATCCAGATAGCCAGGAGTTGGGGGACCCTACATAAACTGAATCTGACGAGGTTGGTGGAGCAAATGGAGGAGGATTTCAAAAGATGGGACATGTTACCGCTCTCGCTGGCGGGTAGAGTGCAGTCGGTCAAAATGGTGGTCCTTCCGAGGTTTCTGTTTGTGTTTCAGTGCCTTCCCATCGTGATCACTAAGGCCTTTTTTAAGAGAGTAGGCAGGAGTATTATGGGGTTTGTGTGGGCGAATAAGACCCCGAGAGTAAGGAGAGGGTTCCTGGAACGCAGTCGGGATCAAGGAGGGTTGGCACTGCCAAACCTGGGGAGCTACTACTGGGCAGCAAATGTGGCGATGATCCGCAAGTGGGTTATGGAAGGAGAGGGGGCGGCATGGAAGAGGATGGAGATGGCGTCCTGTAAAGGAACGAGCCTGGGGGCATTGGTGACGGCACCGCTGCCGCTCTCGCCGACAAAGCATACCACGAGCCCGGTGGTGGCGGCAACACTAAGGATCTGGGGCCAGTGGAGACGGCACCGGGGTGCAATGGGAGCATCGGTGTGGTCCCCGATCAGGGGTAACCACCGGTTTGTCCCGGGGAAGATGGACGGGGGGTTCCAGAGCTGGCATCGGGCGGGGATTGGAAGAATGGGGGACCTGTTCATCAACGGGACGTTTGCGAGCCTAGGGGCACTGGAGGAGAAGTTCGAGTTACCCCCGGGAAATGCCTTTAGATATCTGCAGGTGAGGGCTTTTGTGAGGCGACAGGTGAGGGAATTCCCATTGCTCCCGGCACAAGAAGTTCAAGATAGGGTGATCTCGGGTGTATGGGTCGGGGAGGGCAAGGTGTCGGAAATACACCAGGAGTTGAAAGAAGAGGGGGAAGCGCTGGTCGAAGAGTTGAAGGGTAAATGGGAGGATGAGCTGGGGGAGGAGGTCGAGGAAGGTCTGTGGGCTGATGCCCTAGGTAGAGTTAATTCCTCCTCCTCGTGTGCCAGGCTCAGCCTGATACAATTTAAGGTGGTCCACAGAGCGCACTTGACGAGGGCGAGGTTGAGTAGGTTCTTTGGGGTAGAGGACAGATGTGGAAGATGCTCAGGGAGCCCGGCGAACCATGTCCATATGTTTTGGTCTTGCCTGGCACTGGAGGGGTTCTGGAGAGGAGTGGCGGGAACAATATCTCAGGTGGTGAAAGTCCGGGTCAAGCCAAGCTGGGGGCTAGCAATATTTGGAGTAGTGGATGAACCGGGAGTGCAGGAGGCGAAAGAGGCCGGCATTCTGGCCTTTGCGTCCCTAGTAGCCCGGCGAAGGATCTTGCTAATGTGGAAGGAGGCGAAGCCCCCCAGCCTGGAGGCCTGGATAAATGATATGTCTGGGTTCATAAAGTTGGAGAGGATTAAGTTCGCCTTGAGAGGGTCTGCGCAGGGGTTTTACAGGCGGTGGCAACCGTTCCTAGACTATCTCGCGGAGCGTTAGAGGAAGGTCGGTCAGCAGCAGCAGCAACCTTGGTGGGGGGGGGGGGAATCCTGGGAGGGGAGGGGGAAAGGGGGACTGCCTGGGAGGGTGGATGAACAAGAGATAACATGAAGGGTTGGGGAAACTGGCACGTACGGGTGAGGGCCAGTGTACAAAGCTGTGTAAATATATCATTTTGCCATGTATATATCTTGCTCTGTGCGATTTCTCGTTTTTTTTTGTTACGGGGGGGTTATTGTTTGTAAGGGAGAGAAATTGTGTTAAAAAACTTTAATAAATATATTTTTTTTAAAAAAGTGAATGTTATTCAATGTTACCTTTCCTAAAATCCATTGAATATTTTGTAAGCTTCAACAGGATTGCGTTTGCCATCTTTTCCTCAGTCTGCAGAGGTAGAATTTTTAATCTTTCTTCATAGATCAACGCTGTTATGCATGGCAGTTCGTCTAGTGATGCAATCCTGGAGCAGACCCACAATTTTGCTACAATCTAGTTCGGGACCAGTAATTACTTGTTATAAAGTAGGCAAAATTTGATATCCCAAGTACTTACTAAGGGGATAAAGCCACAAGACTTCAGTTTTAAACAAACAGAAAATAAATTACTGTTCCAAAGACAACAAAGTATTCTCCAACATCCCAGAATTAACAGCAAATAAGCATGAATTAACAGGCAAACTGTGGTCAACACCCCACAAACTGCACATTACATGGCAGACGCAACCAAGACATATCGCATACATTTTCTCAGCAACCCACCCAGATGTCAGTGATCACTGCAAGTCACAAACATTCTTTAAAATTCTGTCTTTCTCACGAGGAATTTCGACTTCTCGCTTTCATGGACCTATCTTCTGATTTCCCACAACAGCAGTTCCCGTTCACACTGCCTCATCAACTGCTTGCCTGCCAGATGCTCATTCTCCTCCCCAGACTGTGTTTCGCTGGATTCACAAAGCTGCACTCCAGCACCTAATCACTAGCACAGTCCCAGTTATCGAGCTGCTCTGAGCAGAAGTCCACTGCTCCCGGACTTTGCTTGCTCCAACTCTCAGCAGCTCGCAGAAAGGAGCTACAATGTGCTGTGTGGCTTCTCTGGATCCGAGTTCACCACATGCTTCTCTGAGCCCCAGTTGCACATGGAACAAATGACAGCACTTCAGCTGCCACCTCCTCAGCTCCTGTGTAACCTTGGCACATGGGCTCTTTTTTCACGCCATAATCACAGTCCTGTTGTTTAATGCCACACCACATTCAGGCGCACTGTCCAATTCCTGCAGTTGTCAACAAAACGTCAGAAACCCAAGCATGCGCAGTCCCTGCCATGTTCTGCACTTGCGCCAGAACCCAGAGCATATTGGGAATTCTAGTCTCTGCCTCTGTCCCAAAACCCCCACACAAAAACACTATATAGATTTTTAATAAACATAATCTTTACTAATGTCACAAGTAGGCTTACATTAACACTGCAATGAAGTTAGTGTGAAAATCCCGTAGTGTCACACTCTGCCGTCTGTTCAGGTACACTGAGGGAGCATTCAGAATGTCCAGTTCACCTAACAAGTATATCTTTTCGGACTTGTGGGAGAAAACCGGAGCACCCGGAGGAAACCCATACAGACACGGGGAGCACATGTAGACTCCGCACAGACAGTGACCCAAGTCGGGAAACGAACTGGGGTCCCTAGCGCTGTGAAGCAATAGTGCTAACCACTGTGCTACCATGCCGCTCTAAATAACGGCTATCATGACTCAGAGGTACACTTGTAGGACAACTAGAGCTATGTATTGTATTCCAAGTATGGCTTAATTAGAGCATTGTCCAGTCTCAGTATAATCTCAGTAGATTAATGTTCTATTATCTGTCTATAGATAATATTATTTGAAGATTTATAATTGTTGCATATTATTGAAGTGTGACAATAACAATGATTATAATATTTTGCAAAGTGCAACATCCATTTTTCACAAGAAAAATGCAAGTTTTGCTTTCCAGACGTTTGAAGTGATGGATCAGGATTCATTCTAGACTTTTCATTCTTTTCCATTTTTATTTCACAGGAAATCCTCCTTAATGTTCCAAAACTACAACATATCATAATTGTAGATGATAAGCCGACAGCATGGTCTGAATATCCCCGTGGTATCATGGTTCACAACATGGCAGCAGTAGAAGCATTGGGTTCAAAACCTGAAAACCGTGTGTAGTTTGTTTTATTTTCTCTTTACTTTTGCATCTTGACGTTGTGTTCATAGAACTTTCTTTCACGAGGTAACTAAATGCAGAATAACACTGACTCGAAGGTTATATTTGTATCCAATTAGTATAAAAACGGAAAATGCTGGAAATACATTGCAGATCTGTTAGTTTTTGAAAGAGAAAAAATTTACATTTCTGCTTGATTACCTTCACACCCTTAAGGTTCTGAAAGAATTCCCAACTGAAATACAAAAGTGTTGTTTTTCAGATACAGGCCTGCTGTATTTCAATATTTCTTTCTATATTTCAGAAATGCAACATTTACTATTTGCCCTTTATTAACATAAATGGACTGTTAACATATGTGGATAATTAGTTAATAGAATCAAATATTTGGACTTGCTATGCATAACGTATTGAGAGTTTACCATGGTAAGGAGGACAGTGATGAGGAATAGCTTCTTTTCTTGCCCGGCATTCCTAACTAGCACAGTTTAGATGCATTTACAGAACATCTTGAACAATGTGCATTAATTAAAGGAATAGAATTTTGAGCGAGACTATTTTAACGAATGCTAGTTCAAATTGAATTTAAGATTTTGCAGAAAAAAAGCTTGAGACTGCACAATGGTTCAGAACCTGGGGCGGGATTCTCCAACCCCCCGCCGGGTCGGAGAATCGCCGGGGGCTGGCGTGAATCCCGCCCCCGCCGTGTCCCGAAGTTTCCGCCACCAGAGATTCGGTGGGAGCGGGAATCGCGCCGCGCCGGTCGGCGGGTGCGGGAATCGCGCCGCACCAGTCGGCGGGGGCGGGAATCGCACCGCGCCGGTCGGCGGGCCCACCCCCGGCGATTCTCCGGCCCGCAATGGGCCGAAGTCCCACCGCTGTCAACCCCCTCCCGCCGGTGTGGATTAAACCACCTACCTTACTGGTGGGAGAAGGCGGCGCGGGCGGGGTCCTGAGGGAAGGGGGCGCGGGGCGATCTGGCCCCGGGGGGTGCCCCCACGGTGGCCTGGCCCGCGATCGGGGCCCACCGATCCGCGGGCAGTCCTGTGCCGTGGGGCACTCTTTTTCTTCTGCCTTCGCCATGGTCTTCACCATGGCGGAGGTGGAAGAGACCCCCTCCCCTGCGCATGTGCGGGGATGACGTCAGCAGCCGCTGACGCTCCCGCGCATGCGTGGACTTACGCAGTCCGCCGAAGTCCTTTCGGCCCTGTCTGGCGCGGCACCAAAGGCCTTCCACGCCAGCCGGTGGAGCGGAAACCACTCCACCGTGGGCCTAACCCCTCAAGGTGAGGGCTTGGCCCCTAACCTCCGCACCTTTGGGGCGGCCCAAGCCGGAGTGGTTTCCGCCACTCCATCACGCCGGGACACCCCGCCCCGCTGGGTAGGGGAGAATCCCGCCTCTGTTGTCTTTATGCTCAGGGCCCAAATTTTATGCCTCCGTCTGAGTCGGGACGGAGGTGAAAGAGCTTTAAAAATGTCCGGCCGGACCCAATTCCGGAATTCCCACCATCATTCATGTTTCTGACAGTTTTTGCTGGTGTAGGGTGTGGATGCAGGTAGTAAGCCCACAAGGAGCACTCCTGCCCTTGTCGGTTCCATTTCAAACGTCTTGCGATTTTGTTTGGGTGTTGTGGTTCACAGCCCCTTTGAGGAGGCGTGAAACACATTAGGGGAGGCCATAGTGATGAGTCAGAAACCAAGAAAACCCCACAGGTATTCAACATTCCCTTTAGAAAACATTGCTCCTCTTACTTTCCCATAATATTGTTATTTAGTTGCTGGCAAAATGCTATTAAGGATAAATTTAATCCACTCAACATCTCTTAACCTTAACTAAATAAACGCACAGGCATTGAAAAACCTCTTCAAAGAAAGGTTTGATTATTACAAGTAATAAAGATATCAATCAGACAAGCTAACACTTCCCTTCAAGCTCTATAAACCGAGTCTATTTTTGGAGTTCAGCCAAGCATTCACAATGAAGCCATCTGGCAATTGTAACAATAGAAGCATCTTGAATGGATGGTCAGATGGCTGTTATTTTCCATGTGGCCTCATTACATGAGTACTCATGAATACGCCATAGAAGCCCGACAATGCAGGTGACCATTCGGCCCATTTCTTCTGCGCCAACCCTTTGAAAGAGCACCCTACCTGGGCCCTTTCACCTGCCCTATCCCCATGAACCCACCTAACCTGCACAGCCTTGGACTGTGGGAGGAAATCGGAGCACCCGGAGGAAAACCACACCGACATTGGGAGAATGTGCAGACTCCGCAAACTCCACACAGTCACTCGTGGCCAGAATTGAATCCGGGTCCCTAGCACTGTTTGGCATCAGTGCTAACCACTGTGCCACCATGCACCCCCCACCAAAAAAAAATGTCAAATACTTTGTAGTATTATAAGGCTTATTGGTTGAGTACTTGGTGCCTACTGGGTGAAATGAGGAGCATGGGAGATATGAGGATGCAGGAGGTTTGAGAACGGTAGAGTGGGTAGGTGATGCAGGAGTTGAGGGCTATAGGGCCTACCAGTCATTAATGCAACTGGGCTTATGTCCTGTTAAATAGAGGCTGGCCCTTTAGTCTGATAGTCTCACCATCTGTCCTGCTCTGTTCTATCTCCAGCCCATGTCCGTTTCGGCAACATAAAAGTTGGGAGGATGACTCCTCCAGGGTGGAGACAGGATCAAGAGGTTGGAAAATTCCCGAATCCTGATACCTGTACCCTTGATGAGAATCCAGCCCAGGACATTTTTCTTGAGGCTTGCCTCAGTTGGATTTGAACTCTAGGTCTAAAAATGAAAAGCTCTCTCGTGTAACCCATTCACTATACATTGCTTTATATTACCAGTCACCTGCTCAGTCAATCATGAGGCGTACTGGCTGATAATTCAGCTTGTGTGAGAATATTTCTCTGTCAATGGAAAGCTGTAGTAAGAATTATTAGTTTTGTTAGTTTGACTATGTGCCAGGGAACAGTTTGTCTGATGGCTTTGTTCTTTTGAACTATAACAAAAACTGTAATGTCTTTCTTAATTACGGTACAGCATAAGAAAACTGGATTTTGCATATTTTTACTTTCAATGAATATTCAAGACTTTTTCAGAAAAATAAATTGTTTAAATTAATTTTTATTTTTTTCTCCCGTCTTTATAAATCAATTTTTCCATGCCTTGTTTGTCTTTCCTGGTGTATCCATTGCTGAGAACCTCAAGGGCATGTGAATGAAGGACAACTGCACTCAGTGGAGTCCTACCACATCTGGAGTTAATTACAACCAGTAGTTAGATCGTATGGCTTTGTGCCCCTTAATTTTCAGAACGCTATATCCCTGTAATATAGTGTCTAAGGACTAGCCTGTACATTTTGTGTGACAGCTTAGATTGGTGATATGTAACATAAAATAACTGGTTATGGATGTGATGATGAATCCTATGCCTTGTATGGATGTAGCTCGGGTGCAGCTGTTCTTAAATCATATTGCTCTGACTTTTAAATTGGATAATATTTTGCTTCATTTGTTCCAGACCATTTTTAAAGCAGAGATTAAATGAGGTCTCTTTATTAGATAAGAGAGAAAGAAAACCCTTACTAATTAACCATGCTGTCCTTTCATTTCTCGGGCCCTGTTTTAATCCAACCCAGTTCCCTAAGGTGCATCCATCGGATGAGCAATGAGGTGGGGCAACCTAGTTGTTGATGGCTATAGGTCCACAGGGTAGATAGGTAGTCTCGCTCAGGCCATAAAGACGACTGGTATTCTTTGTTTGCTAAGACTCATTGTTGAATCAGAAGACCGAACTTTACCATGCATCTGGTGTGCAATATCAGTCCAAGGGGTGTTTATGCTCAGGCTCTCTGAGGCCCAGACCCCTAGCCATAATTTTTAAAAAATGAAGATACATGAAAACAAAATAGAGTACCAATAAAAAGTGAGACATAATTTGAATTTTTAAATGATTTTAAATGAATGCACTTATTATTGAGGAAAAATCTAGCTTTTGTGCAAAGTCACAGTTGGTATTAAGCATAAGATCATTCAAGCGCTCTTGTCCCATCGTTAACCAGTGATAGTCTTTACCTGCTTCAATATGTTGAAAGTGCGTTCACCTGAAGCTATTGATACAGGCACACTGACAAAAAAAAACAATACAGTTGTGATATTAGGAAACACCCCAGAGAGTCCAAGTTTTGAGTATTTCTTGAGGCAATTCCTTTGGCTTGGAATCCAGCGAAATGTTTTCATTGCTTGGACATTATGTTGAAAAACTATCCATTTATAAAGAGTTACTGCAAACTAATAGTATGACAACTTTAAGCATGTGCTAGCTTGGCTGCCTTAACATATGAATGTACATACACCCTCCTTCATATGCCTGTAGGATAGACTGCACAGACACTGCCTGATGTACAATACTGAACAGCAAAACATACTTTCTCTTCCTTTTTGATTTTCTTATGCGCAGAAAAACAAGTTGTGAAACTTACCAAATGCCAAGAAATTAACAAGTGTCTAAATCTAAGGCTCCCTTTGAGCTTGAGGCCCAGGCCAAAAAGCCCTCCTGCTGCTCTCTTCCCCCCCCCCCCCCCCCCAACCATCTGATTGGCCCTGCTTACCCTGACATGAGCTACGGGACGTGACTAAATATTCTGTTCCCTCACCTGATATTGGTCAACATAAATAAAGAAAACTCATCGGTCATATTTGTTGAAGTATTAAAAGCCTAACAACTAACATTATAGAATAATGGGATTTAATTTCACCTATCGTGTTTTTGTACACTTAGACTGCTTTCTGAATAGTGCTGTAGCTTCAGATATAAGTTTTAGCCACTGCAAATGACCATAATTAGCATGTATCAGTAGGTGAGTGCTTTATTTTCTTAAAGCCACGTTTAAAATGGTGAATATTTTTTGTGGGAAATTGATGCTTTCAAAGTTGCAAAAGTGGGTGAAAATAATGACGTAAGTATTTCCAAAGGTCCCGGTCACTGATCTGCCAGTTGTCCCTTAGGTAAGCAGAAATAATTGTTAAATAAGTTAGGTTTGGCACTGTGAAATTATTGGTAAACAAAGCGGCATGTTTTCTTATGTAAAATGACACTCCTAATGTGACAAATTGCTTCAGTATATAGTTCATATTTTTATAAATTAAAGAACTGGTTATTTATTCCACCATAGTGAATAGAGTTCGGGCCAAACCTACATCTTTAGATATCGCAGTAATTATGTACACGAGCGGATCGACTGGTCTACCAAAGGGAGTGATGATTTCACACAGCAACCTCATTGCTGGAATAGCAGGGATGTGTTCCAGAGTTCCTGACTTGGGGTATGTATAACTATTGATCCAACAAGGAAGTTTTATTTTTCTAAATTGGAAAAAAAAATATTGTAAACTGTATATTAGTAATTATCACACATTTTAAAAGCTTTTTATATATGGTATGTTTCAAAGAGTGGTATGAGCTGTAATTGAAACTTCGATATTGGGATGGAAAAAACCCGAGAAAACAGTCAATACAAAGTAATCCAGCCATATCTTTATCTGCTAGGGAGCACATGTGGCTTAGTACTTCCATGTTGCCTTTGAATAATGACTAGATTATATTGAACGCAAGTTCATAATTCAGCATACTCTTTGCGGTACCAAATTTAAGTGGTGTAAATGTAAATCCTCCAAAGGAATTCTTGCATCTCTCTTCCCATCAGAGTCAGATCAGACCCTCACCCCTGAGTTGCATTGCTTCAATCACAAATACTGAAGGAATAGGTCCAATCTTCATTGATAAGCTAAAATATTATTATGGAATATGATGTGATTTTAAAAAAAAACAGATTATTTTTGAAGAAAACCATTAACATTTATATAGCTCTTTTCACGGCTTTAGGACATTTATTAGGCATACGACTATAAAAAATAGGAACAAGAGTAGGCTGTTCTGCCAGTCAATAGGATCATGGCTGATCCGACATGCCTCACGTCCACTTTTCTTGCCCTTTCCCTGTAACTCTTGATTCCCTTACTGATCAAGAATCTATCTCTCTCAGCCTTAAATATACACGTGAACTCTACCTATCCCCACAACTCTCTTTGACAAGGAGTTCCAAAGACATACAACCCTCTGAGAGAAGAAATTCCTCCTCATCTCAGTCTTACATTGGCACCCCTTTAGTCTGAGACTATGCCCTCTGGTCCGAGAATCTCCCATGAAGGGAAACATCCTCTCAGCATTTGCCCTGGTAAACATTAAGAATCCTATATGTTTCAATGAGATCACTTCTCGCTCTTCCACATTCCAATGAGTAGAGTCCCAACCTGTTTAACCATTGGTCAAAAGACAATGGGCAGGATTTACCAGCTGTTCGCACTAGTGGGAAATTCCGATCCCATGCCGGTGCATGGGCTTCCCTGCGGCGGAAATCCCATTGACAACGGCGGATCTGGTAGAAATCAGTCCAACACGATTTCTCTTTCATGAAGCACTGCTGAGTCTGCTTAGATTATGATTTTTCAAATGTGCTGCAGTTACTTCCTTAATAATTGATTCCAACAATAGATGTTGGGCTAATCAGCCTATAGTTACCTGCATTTTTTTGCCTCCCCCTCTTTTAGAATAGGGGTGTCACATTGGCAGTTTTCCAATTCTCTGGTACTTCTCCAGAATCCAAGGATTTTTGGAAAATTACAACCAATGCATCCACTATCTCTCTGGCTACTTTTAGGATCCGAGAGTGGAAGTCATCAGGGTCTGGGGACTTATCTGCCTTTAGCCCCTGTAGAGATCTACCATGCATTTCTAGTGAAGTCTCGCAACACTAAAACTCAGTAGAAATTTGAGTTAAACTTCTCGGATGCAAATAAGAATCTTTTATTGCCTCTACTTGATTACAATTGAGAGAAACTTAAATCTATTCTCAATAAATTCCGGCTAGCAAAAGGACTTAAAAAGAAGTAACTTATAAACAATTTAACTTTCAAAATAATACAGAAATGGCTTCTTGCTGTCGGCAAAACAGCTTGCATGAACTTCAAAGGTTCGAGTGGAAAAGTGAAAATATGAAAATAAAGATAGCGAGTAGCTAGATCAAAGTATAGAGTGATCCTGGAATAAAATGGCTGTGCGGACCCTCATGTTTAAAGAGAATGTTATCAGTCTGAAGCCATCTGTCTACACCTCTATGTCATCCTAATTGGTTTGGGTGAGAATCAAATACATTTGATTTGATGGGTAACTGTCAATCCTTAATGTGCAGCATAAGTTTTGAATGTTTCATGTTTGAATATTTGTGTATGCTATGGAATGCGATTTTGTGCTATTATCAAGACTGGTTTTTACTGGTTTTCTGCTGACTTTGCTTTATCCATTTTCTGGACAATGGTGCCTTCAATTTTTTTGGTGCTTATTTCGACCTTGATCTTGATTACTGGTACAGCTCATTTCTTAATATGAAACTAACTTTAAAATCTGTTCATGAGAACAATAGTTTGTTCTTTTTGTCAGCAAAATGTTTTTATCTCCAATTAGTTTGTGGATGTGTCAGGCAAAAGCTTCTGTTGAAGTTGTGTGTTTTGTCAGGACCTAAGGTTATGAGTGCTGAAATCCTTATTTTAAAATGGGTTTAAAACTGGGCTTTAATATTTACATTAAAATAGCCTTTTTACCTATCAGAAAATAGTTGATTACCTTCAGCCCCATTAGTTTGCCTAATACTACTTCTCTAGCGATGGTGATGGTATTTAATTTCTCCCACATATTCTTTAGTATTAATGGGATGTTCGAAGTATCTTCCACCATAAAGACTGATATCTGTTAACTCCTCTGCCATTTCCTTGTTCCTCATAACTGTATCCTGAGATTCATTTTCTTTTTTTTTAATAAACATTTTATTGAGGTATTTTCGGTATAGTAACAACAAAATAAACAATATGCATGAAACCATAAACATAGTGCAAAAGCCATTTACCTCTCTCGTACAGGTCCCACCCTTATTGACCCTCTACTCTAATCTAAACTACGCCCCCCCCCCCCCCCCCCCCCCCCCCCCCGGGTCTGCTGACGATTAATTTCCCGCAAAGAAGTCGATGAACGGTTGCCACCTCCGGGTGAACCCTAACAGTGACCCGCTCAAGGCGAACTTGATTTTCTCCAAACAGAGAAAGCTAGCCATGTCCGATAGCCAGGTCTCCGACTTCGGGGGCTTTGAGACCCCCCATGCTAATAGTATCCGTCTCCAGGCTACCAGGGAAGCAAAGGCCAGAACGTCTGCCTCTTTCTCCTTCTAGATTCCCGGGTCTTCTGACACCCCGAAAATCGCCACCTCTGGACTCAGCGCCACCCTTGTCTTTAACACCGTGGACATGACATCCGCAAACCCCTGCCAAAATCCCCTAAGATTTGGACATGTCCAAAACATGTGGACATGGTTCACTGGTCCTCCTGCACATTTTGCACACCTGTCCTCAACCCCAAAGAATCTGCTCATCCGGGCCGCTGTCATGTGAGCCCGGTGAACAACCTTAAATTGTATCAAGCTGAGCCTGGCACATGTTGCGGACACATTGACTCTACTCAATGCGTCCACCAGAGATTAATTTTCTAATTGTTCACTTTGGCATCTCTTCTTTTTTATATATTAAATAAGTTCTTGTCAGTTTTTATATTCCTCACTAGTTTGCCCTCGTAGTTTTTTTTCTCCTTTGCTGGATTCTGAATTTACCCCAGTCTTGGCTATCACTGACTTTTTCTTCCTTGTATGCTTTTTCTTTCAACTTAATACTCTCCTTACCTTTCTTGGTTAGCCATGGTTGGTTTATTCCTCTCTTAGAAACTTTCTTCCTTACTTGGATATGTTTTTGCATTGTCATGAATTATGTGCTTAAATGTCTGCCACTGCTTGTTTACTCTCTTTCCTGTTAATCTATCTGCCCAGTTCACTTCAGCTGACTATCCTCATTTCATTGTAATTCCCTTTATTTAAGTTAGACACAGTTGTTTCTGACCTAAGTTTCTCATTTTCAAACAATATTACATTAACCATGTTAACTACTTCCTAGGGAATCTTTTACTCTGAGGTCATTTATCAAACCTGCTTTATTACCCGTTCCAAATCCAAGATAGCCTGGTCCTTGGTTGGCTCCATGACACGTTGCTCTAGGAAACTATCCCGAATGCACTCTATGAATTTGTTGTCGTAGCTACCCTTTCCAACTTGATTAACCCAATCAACATGAAAATTAAAGTCACCCGTAATTATTTCTCTATTATTTTTACATGCTCCTATTATTTGGTGATTTATATCCTTTCCTATAGTGTGGCTAGAGTTTGGGGGTCTATACACTACTCCTACCAATGTCTTGTTTCCTGGCTGTTTTTTACCTCCACCCAAATGGCCTCTATATCATCCGAGTCTAGATCCTCTCTCACAACTGCCCTTATTTCATCTTTTCCTTTCCTCCTGTCCTTCTGGAAGGTCAAATACCAGGGAATATTAAGTTCCCAATTTTGATCAGCTTGTAACCACGTTTCTGTAATGGCTGTGAGATCATGCCCGTTTAATATAGAACATACAGCACAGAAGAAGGCCATTCGGCCCATCACATCTGCACCGTCCCACTTAAGCCCTCACTTCCACCCTATCCCCGTAACCCAATAACCCCTCCAAATCTTTTTGGTCACTAAGGGCAATTTATCATGGCCAATCCACCTAAACTGTCTTTGGACAGTTTACTGTCCTTATTTCTCCTTCCCTTGTCACCTTGCTTAGGTTCCCATCCCCCTGTCATTCTAGTTTAAACCCTCCCAACCACACTAGCAAATACTGTCCCTAGGCCATCAATCCATTCCTGCCCAGTCTACTCATCCAGTTTATACTGGTCCCATCTCTCCCAGAACCGGTCCCTATGCACCATCCTTCCAGCCATGTATTCATCCGAGATATATCCTGCTATCTCTACTCTGACTAGCGCATGGCACTGGTAGTAATTTTGAGGTCCTACTTTTCAACTTGCTTCCTACCTGCCTATATTCGGCTTTTAGGACCTCATCCTTTTTTAACCTATGTCATTGGTACCAATGTCTACCAAGACCACTAGCTGTTCACCCTCCCCCTCCAGAATGTCCTGTAGCCGTTCTGAGGCATCCTTGACCCTAGCACCAGGGAGGCAACATACAATCCTGGAGTCTTGTTTGAAAACGCCTATTTAAAAGTATTTTATAGCCAATAAGTGCTTCTGAAATGTACCCACAGTAGTAATGCCCACCAAGAAAGCCCACCAACGACTCTACTTTCTCAGAAGTCTAAGGAAATTTGGCATGTCAGCTACGACTCTCACCAACTTTTACAGATGCACCATTGAAAGCATTCCTGCTGTGCCCAAGACCGCAGGAAATTACAAAAGGCCGTGAATGTAGCCCAGCCCATCACGCAAACCAGCCTCCCATCCATTGACTCCATCTATAATTCCCGCTGCCTCGGAAAGGCAACCAGCATAATTAAGGACCCCACGCACCCTGGACATACTCTCTTCCACCTTTTTCCGTCAGGATAAAGATACAAAAGTTTTGAGGTCACGACTCAGGAACAGCTTCTTCTTCCCTGCTGCCATCAGACTTTTGAATGGTCCTACCTTGTATTAAGTTGATCTTTTCTCTACATCCCAGTTATGACTGTAACATTACATTCTGTAGCCTCTCCTTCCCTATGTACGGTATGTGTTGTCTGTATAGCATGCAAGAAACAACACATTTCACTGTATACTAATACATGTGACAATAACAAAATCAAATCAAATAATGCAGATAAATGTGGCAGCCAAATTGTCCCACAAAAAGCTATGGGACAAATGTGCAGATAATCTGTTTTGTGATGTTGGATTAAATATTGACCAAGGCACTGGGAAATCTGCTCTTCCAGCACGAGTGCCATCGGATTTTTTTCCCATCTACCTGAGACTGTAGACAAAGCCTTGGTTTAACATTTCACCTTAAAGTCCATAACTCTGATTTTGCATCATTCACTCAGTACTAATTGGCCCAGATTGTGTTCAGTGGGCCTTCTGATCGAGTGGCATGAGTGTTACAACTCAGCCATGATATGAAGTGTGTAAAATGATGTTAAATATATGATTTTTCGAAGATTGATATTTGACGTAATTGTTGAAAACCTATATACCTGGATTTTGTATTTCCTTTAAAGACCAAAGGACACCTACATTGGTTACCTACCCCTGGCACATGTCCTGGAGCTGAGTGCGGAAACACTTTGTATGGCTTGTGGCTGTGGTATTGGCTACTCCTCCCCTCAGACTTTAGCAGACCAGGTACGTGTTAATCAATGCATTCATTATTCGCATCACATTTAGAATAGTCACTGTGGTGAAATATTGAACAGATCTTATCTGCATTTCAAATCATGCTGGTTTCTCCTTAAATGTTCCTTTCATTAACAATCTGAATTACTCTACCTATTATAGACATACAGCAATTTTTACCTATACTTTCAAAACTTGGAAAAATAGCATTGTATGTTCTATTTGAAAGAAATATTTAGCGCTCTAATTTGTATGACTGAAGAACAAAACACTTATCCTTAACCATGCATTTATGAGGGTGAAAATATCTGAATCAAGCGATAAAAGGCATAATTCAATTGCCTTTTGAAGGACAATGTTTACATTCAGTTGATTTTATTGTATAAGTAACCATTGTTTGTGTTTTGTAGTCTGCCAAAATCAAGAAAGGAAGCAAAGGTGATACAACAGTACTTAAACCAACGCTATTGGCAGCTGTGCCAGTAAGTTTTTTGTTAAAATTTGGACAGATTATTTTAGCTACCAGACACTTGTTACAAAATATGAACTAAACAAATGTTATCATTATAAACACTACCTGAATATACAGTGCTTAATTGTAAAAGTTCATTACCAATGCGCTATCCTTTCTAGTAAGGAGATCTATTGTTTACTAATTGGCTAGAACTGAAGTTCTTTTCAAGAGAGAGATCTACATATATGTGGTGGTGGTATCCCCAGATAATGTTTGCGTGTCTGTGGGTACAGCATAACCCTATACATTTTGTTAAACAAAGTTGACACTGCACTGGAAATGCGCTATTAAACCCCAAGCAGTGTAAGGATGTATCTTCCAGGGAGCCTCTCATCATTTCATTCTGGCCTCAAATTGGGCTTATCCTCTGCGGTTATAGTGCGATACTAGGGGCTAATTAGACATTAAAAAAGGGATTGGGAGAAGAGCTAGTGAAGGTGGTCCGAGATATGTTTTGGGAAAGCTTTTGAGATGTGGCAAGACCAAGATGTCTACAAACATAATATCAATATGAAGGCCCTGATGGCTCGTGCTGGGCAAGAAGTGGAAGTAATCCAAACTCAGATAAACCAAGATGTGAGCTTTGGTAGAGTACTCGAGCAACAGTGGCTACTGGGTCATAGAATCATAGAATTTAAAGTGCAGAAGGAGGCCATTCAGCCCATCGAGCCTACACCGGCCCTTGGGAAGAGCACTCCACTGGATATATCCTGTACCTCAACAAAAAGATTTTCTTTCTTGAATAAGCAGTAAAACATTGCCATATCAGACTTAAACTTAATGCACAAGTGAATATGTAATTTTTTAAAAAATATATATATTTATTAAAGTTTTTTAACACAATTTTTCTCCCTTACAAACAATAACCGCCCCCCCCCCCCACCTCGTAACAAAAAAAAAACCAAAAACGAGAAATCGCGCAGAGCAAGATGTATACATGGCAAAATGATATATGTACACAGCTTTGTACACTGGCCCTCACCCGTACGTGCCAGTTTCCCCAACCCCTTCATGTTATCTCTTGCTCATCCACCCTCCTAGGCAGTCCCCCCCCCACCCACCCCCAGGACGTCCCCCCCCCCAAGGTTGCTGCTGCTGCTGACCGACCTTCCTCTAACGCTCCGCGAGATAGTCTAGGAACGGTTGCCATCGTCTGTAGAACCCCTGCGCAGACCCTCTCAAGGCGAACTTAATCCTCTCCAACTTTATGAACCCAGCCATATCATTTATCCAGGCCTCCAGGCTGGGGGGCTTTGTCTCCTTCCACATTAGCAAGATCCTTCGCCGGGCTACTAGGGACACAAAGGCCAGAATGCCGGCCTCTTTCGCCTCCTGCACTCCCGGTTCATCCACTACTCCAAATATTGCTAGCCCCCAGCTTGGCTTGACCCGGACTTTCACCACCTGAGATATTGTTCCCGCCACTCCTCTCCAGAACCCCTCCAGTGCCGGGCAAGACCAAAACATATGGACATGGTTCGCCGGGCTCCCTGAGCATCTTCCACATCTGTCCTCTACCCCAAAGAACCTACTCAACCTCGCCCTCGTCAAGTGCGCTCTGTGGACCACCTTAAATTGTATCAGGCTGAGCCTGGCACACGAGGAGGAGGAATTAACTCTACCTAGGGCATCAGCCCACAGACCTTCCTCGATCTCCTCCCCCAGTTCCTCCTCCCATTTAACCTTCAACTCTTCTACCAGCGCTTCCCCCTCTTCTTTCAACTCCTGGTGTATTTCCGACACCTTGCCCTCCCCGACCCATACACCCGAGATCACCCTATCTTGAACTTCTTGTGCCGGGAGCAACGGGAATTCCCTCACCTGTCGCCTCACAAAAGCCCTCACCTGCATATATCTAAAGGCATTTCCCGGGGGTAACTCGAACTTCTCCTCCAGTGCCCCTAGGCTCGCAAACGTCCCGTTGATGAACAGGTCCCCCATTCTTCCAATCCCCGCCCGATGCCAGCTCTGGAACCCCCCGTCCATTTTCCCCGGGGTGCTCCCATTGCACCCCGGTGCCGTCTCCACTGGCCCCAGATCCTTAGCGTTGCCGCCACCACCGGGCTCGTGGTATGCTTTGTCGGCGAGAGCGGCAGCGGTGCCGTCACCAACGCCCCCAGGCTCGTTCCTTGACAGGACACCATCTCCATCTTCTTCCATGCTGCCCCCTCTCCCTCCATAACCCACTTGCGGATCATCGCCACATTTGCTGCCCAGTAGTAGCTCCCCATGTTTGGCAGCGCCAACCCTCCTCGGTCCCTACTGCGTTCCAGGAACCCTCTCCTTACTCTCGGGGTCTTATTCGCCCACACAAACCCCATAATACTCCTGCCTACTCTCTTAAAAAAGGCCTTCGTGATCACGATGGGAAGGCACTGAAACACAAACAGAAACCTCGGAAGGACCACCATTTTGACCGACTGCACTGTACCCGCCAGCGAGAGCGGTAACATGTCCCATCTTTTGAAATCCTCCTCCATTTGCTCCACCAACCTCGTCAGATTCAGTTTATATAGGGTCCCCCAACTCCTGGCTATCTGGATGCCCAGATACCGAAAGCTCCACTCCGCCCTCCTCAGCGGTAGGTCCCCTATTCCTCTTTCTTGGTCCCACGCCTGTAATACTAAGAGCTCACTCTTCCCTACATTGAGCTTATAGCCCGAAACCCCCCCAAACTCCCTTAGAGTCTGCATGACCTCCACCATCCCCTCCATTGGATCCGCCACGTACAGCAACAGGTCATCCGCATATAGCGACACCCGATGCTCTTCTCCCCCCTCGGACCACCCCCCTCCATTTATTAGACTCCCTCAATGACATGGCCAATGGTTCGATCGCCAATGCGAACAACAGGGGGGACAGGGGGCACCCCTGCCTCGTCCCTCGGTACAGTCGAAAGTACTCCGACCTCCGCTGGTTCGTCACTACACTCGCCATCAGGTCTCTGTAAAGGAGCTTAACCCAATTGATAAACCCTACCCCGAACCCAAACCTACGCAGCACCTTCCAGAGGTACTCCCACTCTACTCGGTCAAAGGCCTTCTCCGCGTCCATAGCTGCCATTATCTCCTCCTCTCCCTCCTCCGACGGCATCATTATCACGTTTAAGAGCCACCGCACATCGGTGTTTAGTTGCCCGCCCTTTACAAATCCCGTCTGGTCCTCGTGGAATACCCCCGGGACACAGTCCTCAATCCTCGTGGCCAGCACTTTTGCCAGCAACTTTGCATCCACATTGAGGAGCGAGATCGGCCTGTACGATCCACATTTCAGTGGGTCCTTGTCCCGCTTTAGGATCAAATAAATTGTCGCTTCCGACATTGTCGGGGGCAGGGTCCCCTCCTCTCTTGCCTCATTAAAGGTCCTCACCAGTAGCGGGGCCAACAGGTCTGCGTACTTCCTGTAGAACTCCACCGGGAATCCGTCCGGTCCCGGGCCCTTCCCCGCCAGCATGCTCCCCAAACCCTTGCTCAGCTCCTCCAACCCAATTGGTGCCCCCAAACCAGCCACCTCTTGCTCCTCCACCCTCGGAATCTCAGCTGATCTAGGAATCGTCTCATCCCCTCTTCCCCCGCTGGGGCTGGGATCTGTACAGCTCTTCATAAAAGGCCTTGAATACCTCGTTTATTTTCGTCGCACTCCGAACCGTGGCTCCCCTTCCATCTTTGACTCCCCCTATTTCCCTCGCTGCCATCCTCTTACGGAGCTGGTGTGCCAGCATCCGACTAGCCTTTTCCCCAGACTCGTAGGTCGCCCCCTGCGCTTTCCTCCACTGTGCCTCCGCCTTCCCTGTGGTCAACAGGTCAAACTCCGTCTGGAGCCGTCGTCTTTCCCCAAGTAATCTTTCCTCCGGGGCCTCTGCATATCTCCTGTCCACTCTCAAAATCTCCCCCACTAACCTCTCCCTTTCCATACCCTCTGTCTTCTCCCTATGAGCCCTAATGGAAATTAGCTCTCCCCTGCTCACCGCCTTCAACGCCTCCCATACCACCCCCACCCGCACCTCCCCGTTGTCGTTGGCCTCCAAGTACCTTTCGATGCACCCCCTCACCTTCCTACACACCACCTCGTCCGCCAGCAGTCCCACATCCAGCCACCACAACGGGCGTTGGTCCCTCTCCTCTCCCAGCTCCAGTTCCACCCAATGCGGGGCATGGTCCGAAACGGCTATAGCCGAATACTCCGTCCCCTCCACCCTCGGGATGAGCGCCCTACCCAGAACAAAGAAATCTATCCGGGAGTAGGCTTTGTGTACATGGGAGAAAAAAAAATTCCCTGGCCTGCGGCCTTGCAAACCGCCATGGATCCACTCCCCCCCCATCTGATCCATAAACCCCCTAAGTACCTTGGCCACCGCCGGCCTCTTTCCAGTCCTTGATTTGGAGCGGTCCAGTGCTGGATCCAACACTGTATTGAAGTCCCCTCCCATTATCAGGCCTATCTCCAGGTCCGGAATGCGCCCCAACATGCGCTTCATGAATCCTGCATCATCCCAGTTCGGGGCGTATACGTTTACCAACACCACCCCCGTCCCTTGCAGCCTACCACTCACCATTACATATCGCCCTCCATTGTCCGCTACAATAGTCTTCGCCTCAAATGACAACCGCTTTCCCACCAATATTGCCACCCCTCTATTCTTCACGTCCAGTCCCGAGTGGAATACCTGTCCTACCCATCCCTTTCTTAACCTGACCTGGTCCGCCACCTTCAGATGTGTCTCTTGGAGCATGGCCACGTCCGCCTTCAGTCCCTTTAAGTGCGCGAACACTTGAGCCCTCTTCACCGGCCCATTCAGGCCCCTCACATTCCACGTTATCAGCCGGATTGGAGGGGCTCCCCCCCCCCCACGCCCCGCCGACTAGCTATCTCCTTTTCTGGGCCAGTCCCGTGTCCACGCCTCCCTCACCCTCCAGTCCCCCAGAGGGGGGACCCCCGTCCCGACCACCTCTTCTGTGTCCCATTCCCTTTCGGCCAGTGCAGCAGCAACCCTTTTTCCCCCCCCTTCCCTCCCCCCGCTAGACCCCTGTCTAGCTTTTTTGCTCCCCCATGTCACTCCCGTAAGTCAGCTGACGCCTGCTGACCCCAGCTTCCCCCCGCCGTCCCATTGACCTCCCCGCGTGGGAGTCTCCCAATCCATATGCATTCCTTCATTCCCCTTCCCGCCTTTCTTCCCGCGCGCAGGAAAAAAACCCGCGCTTTCCAAAGCCCGCTCCGCTCTGGCGCAGCTCCTATCGCTGCCTTGTCTCTCTCCCCCAGCCCATGTAACATTTCCTGCACGTGATTGACCCCCTAGATACAACAACCATCACACATCATACCCCAAAACATCCCCCCCACCCTCACAAACCCTCAGTTAGAGTCCAACTTTTCGGCTTGTACAAATGTCCATGCCTCCTCAGGCGTTTCAAAGTAGTAGTGTTGGCCCTTGTATGTGACCCACAGTCGCGCTGGCTGCAGCATTCCGAATTTCACTTCTTTCCGGTACAACGCCGCTTTGGCCCGGTTGAAACCTGCTCTCCGCTTTGCAACCTCCGTGCTCCAGTCCGGGTATATTCGGATCTCTGCATTGTCCCACTTACTGCTCCGCTCCTTCTTGGCCCATCTCAGGACCCACTCTCTGTCCGTGAACCGGTGGAACCTCACCACCATCGCCCTTGGCGGCTCATTTGCCTGGGGCTTCTTCGCCAGCACCCGATGTGCCCCGTCCAACTCCAGCGGCCTCGAAGGGGCCTTCGTGCCCATCATCGTCTCGAGCATCGTGCTCGCGGATGCCCCGGCATCAGCCCCCTCCACTCCCTCAGGGAGACCCAGGATTCGCAGATTCTTTCTCCTCGACCTGTTCTCCAGGTCTTCGAGTCTTCCCGCCCACCTCTTGTGTAGCGCCTCGTTCTGCTCCACTCTTCACCGCCAGGCCCATGAGCTCGTCCTCGTTCTGACTGACTCTTTTCTGTACCTCCTGGATCTTAGCTTCGTGGGCCTTCTGCGTGATCCCAAGTCCTTCAATTGCCGAAAGCATAGGCGCCAACATCTCTTTGCGCATCTCCTTGCGCTGCTCCTCGAAGCAGCGCCTGATGAACTCCTGCAGCTCCCCTTTGTCCCTGGCCGCCGCCATTTTGTTTTCTTTCCCTCGCTTCTCCCGTTGCTCCAGTGCCGCTCCTTTGGCCTTTACACTTCTGGTCCGTTTCATAGAAGTTGGCAGTGTTTGCTTCACCAGTCTGCCCCAAAAAGTCTATGGAAACTCCTGAAAAAGGTCTGAGAGTCGGTTCCAGACGGGAGCTGCCAAATGCGCGACCTACTCCTCCATGGCCGCCACCAGAAGCCTCGCCCCGCCTCTTCAATGGCCTTGGTAGATTCTTTCACAGTTGTTCCCTCTGCTGCTAGAATTCACCTTTGATAGAGTGAAGTCAGATTGCATCTTTAAGCTTGCCCTTCCCCCGCCTGCATGCTGGAAGGGGCCTCTGTCTATTGCTGCAGCTCAAGCCAAATCCTTCACTGTTTCTGCCGGGTCTGGCAGCCAAAAGACACAACATTCCTGGGGGACACCGTCAGGGGAATGCTGCAGTCTTCTTCCCACACCGGGAAATGTCAAACAAATGCCGTGGGGGCCCTGTAAAAGAGCCCAAAAGTCCGTTCCAAGCGGGAGCTGCCGAATATGCGACCTAGCTCTGCATAGCCGCACCCGGAAGTGAATATGTAATATTTTTAACAATTTTACTTGAGTGTTTCATAATCTGTCTTTGGAGTTTACACATTCTTCTCGTGTCTGTGTGGCTTTCCTCCAGGTGCTCTGGTTTCCACCGACAGTCCAAAGATGTGCAGGTTAGCTGGATTGGTCATGCTGAATTGCCACTTAGTGTCCAGGTTAAGTGGGGTTATGGGCTTAAGGCGGGGAAGTGGGCCTAGGTTAGGATGCTCTTTCAGAGGGCCGGTATAGACTCCATGGGCCAAATGGCTGCCTTCAGCACTGTAAGGATTCTATTTCCTTGAACAAAAAATAATTGTTACAAGAGGACATAACTATAAGCTTCAAGGTGGGAGATATAGGAGGGATGTCCGAGGTAGGTTCTTTACTCAGAGTGGTTAGGGTGTAGAATGGACTGCTTGCTGTGATAGTGGAGTCGGACACTTTAGGATCTTTCAAGCGGTTATTGGATAGGCACATGGAGCACACCAGAATGACAGGGAGTGGGATAGCTTGATCTTGGTTTCGGACACTGCCCGGCACAACATCGAGGGTCGAAGGGCCTGTTCTGTGCTGTACTGTTCTATGTTCTATGTTGCAATTCCTGCTCAGCTAATTTGAAGTTAACTATTAAATATGGATTTGTCTCTTATTCTTGTTAATTCTGGGAGCTATTGAGGCTAAACCAGCTTTTAGAAGATAATCCAATTGACCCCCACCCTCTCCCCAGTTCACTGAATATTTTTTGTTTATTAACTACCCCAAAAACAGTTCCTGAGGTGGTTCCTTAGTTAACAGTCAGGCAGATTCAAAAGGCATGGGCAGTCATTCTCTTAATTGCGAAATTTTCAGTATGTGCTGAGTTGCATGTGATTTGTTTAATGGTTTTGGTTAGAAAACCAGGCTGATAATATCTGCAACGTGTCTTATCAAATTAAAATAGTTTTTGACAGCAGCTGGGATCTTTTATAACTTAATGGCTTAATCTTTCCAATGGGACATTTCTCTAGAAAGGAAGGACATCCTTCTAGTATAGAGATGTTCCTGATGCGCACTGATTTGACACGCCAGAGGTGGGCTATCCCATCAGTGCTGAGCGGTTGCAATAGATTGGAGAGCGAACTTTGTTGCAATAGACAATTTAAAGACAGGCTTCAGATCTGCTTGAAATATCCCTTAAGATTTATTTTTGTCGTTGCTCTGGGACTTGTGAGCTATCACATAATTGTGCAAGTTCTTTTTGCAAGGAAAGCTCTTGAGGCCTCCTGTCAACTGATAATCCAAGATACCAGAATTAGACAGGCTGCCTGGTATCCACTGTTTCAACAAGGCTGAAGGGACGATTGATTATAAAACGATTTATTTGCAACTGTGCAATGCTTATCTTCTGTACAAAGAACATTTTTTAAAAAATAAACATTTTATTGAGGTATTTATGGTTTTATAACAATAACAGAAAGAACAATGTACATACAAATATAAACATAGTGCAAAGGCCGTCTTCCTCCCTCACAGGTCCCACCTTACCAACACCCGAGTCCAAACTAAACTAAACCCCAACCCCCCCCCCCCCTTCTGCTGACAGTTAATTTTCCCCAAAGAAGTCGACGAACGGCTGCCACCTCCGGACAAACCCTAACATTGACCCTCTCAGGGCGAACTTGATTTTCTCCAGACAGAGAAAGCTAGCCATGTCAGTTAACCAGGTCTCCGAATTTGGGGGCTTTGAGTCTCTCCAAGCTAATAATATCGGTCTCCGGGCTACCAGGGAGGCAAAGGCCAGAACGTCTGCCTCTTTCTCCTCCTGGATTCCCGGGTCTTCCGACACTCCGAAAATCGCCACCTCTGGACTCGGTACCACCCTTGTTTTTAACACCTGGGACATGACATCCGCAAACCCCTGCCAGAATCCCCTAAGCTTCGGGCATGCCCAAAACATATGAACATGGTTCGCTGGCCCTCCCGCACACCTTGCGCAGCAGTCTCTACCCCAAAGAACCTGCTCATCCGGGCCACTATCATGTGTGCCCGGTGAACGACCTTAAACTGTATCAGGCTGACCGTGGCACATGTTGTGGACACGTTGACTCTACCCAACGCATCCGCCCAGAGACCATCCTCTATCTCTCCTCCTAACTCGTCTTCCATTTGTGTTTCACCTCCCCACTCTGCGTCTCCTCTGACCCCATGAGTTCTTTGTAAATGTCCGAAACCCTCCCTTCTCCTACCCACATTCTGGAAACTACCCTGTCCTGTATCACCCTTGGTGGTAAGAACGGGAAGGTTGAGACCTGCCTGCGTAGGAAATCTCACGCCTGCAGTTGCCTAAACTCATTTCTACCTGTCAGTTAGAATTTCTCCTCCAGCTCCCACAGGCTGGGGAAGCTCCCCTCTATAAACAGATCTCCCATTCTCTCGATCCCTGCTCTTTGCCTTCTCCGGAACCCTCCATCTAACCGATGGTTATTGTAGATTGGAGACCAGACCGATGCTCCCTCTGGCTCCCACATGTTTCCTCTATTGCCCCCAGACTCTCAGGGCCGCCACCACCACGGGGCTGGTGGAGTACCGTGCCGGCGGGAACGGCAGAGGCGCCGTTACCAATGCCCCCAAACTCACGCCCTTACATGATGCCGCCTCTATTCGCTCCCACATCGACTCCGCCGCCCCCCCCCCCCCCCCCCCCCCCCAGTTCCTAATCATGGCTATATTTGCCGCCCAATAATAGTTCGGCAGCGCCAGCCCCCCCCCCCCCCCCCCCCCCCCCCCGGCTCGCTCCAGCTTCCTCTTTTTTTACTCGCGGGGTCTTACCTGCCCATACAAAGCCAGAGATCACCTGTTTGACCTGTTCAAAGAAGGTCCGTGGAATAAAGATGGGGAGACATTGAAACAAAAACAGGAATCTCGGGAGGACCATCATTTTCACTGTCTGTACCCTCCCAGCTAAACTCCCAACGAGAGCATGTCCCACCTCGGAAATCTTCCTTCAGTTGGTCTGCTAGTCGGGTCAAATTTAATTTATGTAGCCATTCCCATTCCCGTGCCTCCTAGATGTCGAGGTACCGAAAACTTCCCCTTGCCACTCTAAACGGCAGCTCCCCCAATCACCGCTCCTGGCCCCTTACCTGGATCGCGAACATCTCACTTTTCCCCATGTTCAATTTATAACCCGAGAACCGGCCAAATCCCCCCAGAATCCTCATAATTTCTTCCATCCCTTCTAGTGGGTCCGAATCATATAGTAGCAGGTCATCTGCGCATAGCAAGACTTTATGCTCTGCCTGTCCCCGAACCAGCCCCTTCCAGCCCATTGAGGCTCTCAGCGCAATTGCCAGCAGTTCTATGGCCAGCGCAAAAAGAAGTGGGGAGAGGGGGCATCCCTGCCTCGTCCCCCGGTGCAGCCTAAAATAGCCCGATGTCAACTTGTTCGTCCATACACTCGCCGCGGGCACCTGATACAGCAGCCTAACCCAGTCGATGAAGCCCCATCCCAACCCAAACCGCCCCAGCACCTCCCACAGATATTCTCATTCCACCCAATCAAATGCCTTCTCTGCGTCCATTGCGATCACTACCTGTACGCTCCTACCCTCTGGGGGCATCATGATCACATTCAGCAGCCTAACTTTGGCCGCCAACTGCCTACCCTTAACGAATCCCGTCTGGTCCTCCCAATCACGTCCGGAATGCAATCTTCGATCCTAGAGGACATGATTTTGGCCAGCAGTTTGGCGACTACATTTAATAAGCACAGCTCCGGGTCCTTGTCCCGCTTCAAGATCAGTGAGATCGTGGCCTGTGACATCGTCGGGGGAAGCACCCCTCTCTCCCTTGCCTCATTAAATGTCCTCATCAACAGCGACCCGAGTATACCAGAGAACGTTTTATAAAACTCCACTGGGTACCCGTCTGGTCCCGGGACTTTACCCGCCTGCATGGCCCTCATCCCTTCTGCTATTTCTTCCAACCCGATCGGGGCCTCCAGTCCGTCTACCAACCCTTTGTCAATCTTCGGGAACCTCAGCCCCCCTCCCGAAGAATTGCCTCATCCCCTCCAGCCCAGCTGGGGGTTCCGACTCATACAGCCTGCTATAAACCTCCTCAAACACTTCATTAACCTCTGCTGAATCTCTGACCAGGTTCCCATCCCTGTCCCTTACTTTCCCAATCTCCCTGGCTGCCTCCCTCTTTCTGAGTTGCTGTGCAAGCATTCTGCTGGCCTTCTCTCCATACTTATATATCGCCCCCCTCGCCTTCCTCGGCTGCTCCACCGCCTTCCCTGTAGTTAACAAGCCAAACTGCCTGTAGCCTCCGTCGTTCCCTTAGAAGCCCTGCCTCTGGGGTCACTGCATATCTCCTGTCGACCTGAAGAATTTCCCTTATCAGTTGGTCCGTCTCTGCTCTGTCTATCTTCTCCCTGTGGGCTCGTATCGAGATCAGCTCCCCTCTAACCACCGCCTTCAGCGCCTCCCAGACCATCGCAGCTGCGATTTCCCCCGTATCATTAACTTCCAGATAGTTCTGGATACATTTCCTCACCCGCCCACACACCACCTCATCCGCTAACAGTCCGACATCCAATCTCCAATGCGGGCGTTGGCCACCCTCCTTGCTCACCTGTAGGTCCACCCAGTGCGGGGCCTGAGCTGAGACCGTGATCGCTGAGTACTCAGGGTCCACTACCCCCGTCAGTAAAGCCCTGTCAAGATTTTACAAAGTCAATCCGGGAGTACACTATGCATGTGTGAGTAAAAGGAGAACTCCTTCACTCTCGGCTGCCCAGGTCTCCATGGATCTAACCCCCCCCCCCCCCCCCCCCCCCCCCTCCCCCTCCTCCCCCCCCCCCCCCCCCAATCTGCTCCATAAACCCCTTTAGATCCTTTGCCATTGCTGGCACCCTGCCTGTCCTTGAACTTGACCGGTTTAGCCTTGGGTCAATGACTGTTGAAGTCCCCCCCCCGCCCCCCACCATGGCCAACTTGTGCAAATCCAGGTCTGGGATCTTCCCCGACATCTTCCTTATGAACTCCACATCATCCCAATTTGGCACGTACACATTCACGAGCACCACCGACAGCCCTTCCAGATTCCCACTAACCATGATGTAACCGCCTCCCACATCCCGCCTCGAATGACACTCACTTGTTAATCAGGATTGCGACCCCTCTCGTCTTAGAGTCCAGCCCCGAGTGAAAAACCTATCCGACCCATCCCTTCCTTAATCTAATCTGATCGGTTACTCTAAGGTGCGTCTCCTGCAACATTGCCATGCCCGCCTTCAATACCCTCAAATGCGCGAACACACATGCCCTCTTAACTGGCCCATTTAGCCCTCTTACGTTCCATGTGATCAGCCTGGTTGGGGGCTTCTCCCCCCCCCCCCCCCGCCGATCGGCCATCACCTTTCTTGGGCCAGTCTCCAGCTCGCGCCCCACGCATCCGTCCCCAGGCAGCCTCCGACCCCAACCTCCCTCTTGTCCCCAGCAAAAGTCCCTCCCCTGTCAGCAGAACAGTTAAGCATAGCATCTGCTCACCTCCCACTGCGCTTCCGTGAGGCAGCCCGCCCAGATAGCTTGGTAGCCCCCGCCCATGGCACCAGACATTTTCCCACCTATTGTCCGCTGCCCCCCCTCCCCCCCGGCTCAGACATACATATGCAAAAGAAAACAATCCCAACCCAATTGCTCGAAAGCAACACAAAGAAAATCGAAAAGATAACCCCACATCTAAAATTCACACCTCCATCCCCCATTAGTACAAATGCAAACTTGAATAACATGAACGCTGCAGCAAAGTTCAAACCCCTCAGTCCATTGCCAGCCCTTTCCTTCTGGTGAAGTCCATCGCTTCCTCGGGCGACTCAAAGTAAAAATGTTGTTCCTCATAAGTGACCCAAAGATGGGCCGGATACAGCAGTCCAAACTTCACCTTCTTCTTGAACAGGGTTGACTTTATTTGGTTGAACCCTGCTCTTCTCCTGGCCACGTCCGCGCTCATATCTTGGTATATACGCAGGATGCTGTTCTCCCATTTACAGCTCCATGTCTGCCTGGCCCACCGTAGAATACACTCCAGGTAGCCGGGGGGGGGTCCCCCCCCACACGCGGCTTCCTCGCAAGCGCTCTGAGAGCCCTGTCCACTTCCAAAGGTTGGGAGAACGTCCCATCCCCCAGTAACTTCTCGAACATGCCCGCTATATATGTCCCTGAGTCCGCTCCTTCGGACCCCTCCGGGAGGCCAACGATTCTCAAGTTCTGTCGGCGGGACCTATTCTCTAGATCCTCCACCTTCTCCCGGAGCCTTTTCTGTTGGTCTCTCAGCATCCCCACCTCCAACTCCACTGCTGTATGATGTTCCTCCTGCTCAGTCAGTGCCTTCTCCACTTTCTGGATCGCCCAATCTTGAGCATCCAGTCTATGTTCCAGACGAGCAATCGGTTTCTTAATCGGGTCCAAGCATTCCTGTTTCTGCTTGACGAAGCCCTCCTGTATGAACTGCATCAGCTGCTCCATCATCGATGGGTCGTCGAACCAGGACTCCAGTCGGCCGCCATGCTTTCTCCTGCTGCAGCTCAGCCCAAGCCTTCTCTGTTCGCCTATTTCTTCCTTTGTGAGCACTCTTGGTCCATCTCTCAATGCACTGATGTAGGAATCCTCTTCACTATTGCATCCACCATCAATTTTCCGAATCAAATCCGACAAAAAATCAGGGACAAAGGTCCGACCCGAGCGGGAGCCACCGAATGTGCAACCTACTCCTTCATAGCCGCCACCGGATGTCTGTACAAAGGACATTGCGGATACAATAGATCAGGCTTGTCCAACATTTTTTGCTTGGAGGTTACATTTCCATTTATTTCTGACTCAAGGGGCTGATGACCAAATTTCAGAAAGATGTGGTTTGGCAAAACATTAAACTAAATTTTTAAAACAAAAGTTGAGGTATTAAGAAAAGAAACCTTTGCTGAGAAAAAAAAAATGAATAAATTAAATTAAAAGAAGAGTTGTTAATAAAAAGGACAAGTGTGTGAGGGGGTCAGTGTGTGTGCCAGGCTCACTCTCAGGGTGCAGATGTGTACACGATGGTGAGAGTGAGTGAGAAACATGAAACAGGCAGTAAGGCACACACACGCGCACACACTCCCACACATGCTAGTGAGCCTATCGAGAGGAATGGACTGATTGGAGGAACAGCTACTTGCAGGATTTTCCACTCTACTTAACCTGTCTGACCGGCATTTCAAAAAATGGCGCCGGGGGCCAGATAGAGTGGCTTTGGAGGCCGCAATCCGTCCTGCGGGCTGCAAGTTGGCCTGCAGCAGATACTGTCCACTAAGATAAACTGACTCAGAAAGGCTCGGGTCTTGTGAGCTAAAGAATTAAGAATCACTCTCCATCAAAAAATTATATTTTTGTCATATGCAAAAGAACAAAACCAACAACTACTTAAAACAAATCGGTAAAATCATTGTTTTTCATTAATGTGTCAACAGGAAATTATGGATCGAATTTATAAGAATATTGTAACCAAAATAGAAGACATGAGTAGTATACAACGGACTCTCTTTGTTGTTGCCTACAACTACAAAATGGAACAGATGGCCTTGGGTTGCAGCACGCCTATCTGTGATTGGTAGGATATAAATAATCAAGTCTGATAACTTATTTTATAGTAACAAATGTACGAAGGATACAATTGTTGGATATAAAAATTATCATGTCTTACTAACATTAGTGTGTTTGGGGGGGGAAGAGAAAATATGTGGGGTGGATTCTCTATCAGCTGACGACGTAATCGCAAAATGCGATTGGGTGGAGAATCGGTTTGATACCGAAATTGTGGCGGGCGCCGGTTTCACGCCAAATTGCAGTCTCCGGTGCCTCGATAGCGGCGTCTATGCATTCCACTCCGCAGGTACTATAAATACCATTGGCATATCATTAGCGGGCCTGATCCAGTATTGTCTGTGGCCTCCGCAATTCTCCGCCTTCAATGGGGTGAATTCCTGACGGCGAATTTCACTTGTGCTTTGAAAAATTGAGAAACAGGCGACGTGACTGATGAGGGAGAGAGAGGAGGTAGGACACAGAGAGGCGCTGCAGTGGCTGCTGTCCTGACACTGGCTGGGGTGGTGGAGGGGGGAACCAAGCGACAGGCGTGGGGCCAGGGTGTCCCCTCCATGGGACTGGGATGGTGCCCAGGCACGGACAGCCTGGGCCTGCAAGGCAACCCACTGACCACCCACATTGGCCCTGGATCGGCAGAGTGACAACGGCTGTATGGGTGCTCCCACCACAGCCCCCTCCCCCAAATGGGCACCGGACGGGGGCCGTGTAGCGTACTGCTGGCAAGAGCAGCGCCAGCTGAGAGTACGGGGCGGGCGCCAGGGTCAGAGGCCCCCATGGTGCTGGGTACCGACGGGGCCATGTGTTCAGGGATGGGGGCGGGGGTTGGACGGACATGCAACCGGGGCCACTGTGTAGCCCGTTGGACATGGGGTTATCGGGGTACACACCATGCTAACATGTTGGCCGTTTACCCCTGCAGTCAATGGATAGTGGAATACGACCAGCAATGATGGCCTTTATCCTAGTCGGCACAGCCCTGGGGTATGCACTGCGGCTGTACAAGGTGGAGCTGCTCGAGAAGGAGGAAGCTACAGCAGTGGAGGAACAGCATGCAGCCGCTGAAGATGGAGAGCCGGCCGCCCAACAGACCGAGGGGGAGGAGCTGCAAAAGCGGCGGCGCCCCCTGAGGCCTCGTGTGTCGGCAGCGCCTATCATTCGAGGACCTGCCAGGCAGGGCATGCTGTGGAAGATTCCAGCTGAGCAGGGGGCCAGTGCGACACATCTGCTAGATCATGGTGCACCTGGCACCATGGGGGAATGGGGGAGGACACACACTCCCGGTGGCCATCAAGGTGACGGTCGCCCTGAACCTCTATTGCCACGGGGTCCTTCCAGGCGCCGATTGGGAACATGTCCGGGATCTCTCGAAGCTCGGTGAACAGTGCATATGCGCCATCACGGAGACCCTAGATGCCCATTTGACACAACACGTCCATTTCAATGTGGTCAGAGCCCATCCAGGATGCCCGGGCAGCGGGGTTCGCCACCATCACCGTCATGCCCTAGGTCCAGGAGGTGATCGGCAGTATGCATGTCGCCCTACGAGCACATGAAGATGACAGGCCGCTCTACACAAACCTAATGGGGTTCCACTCAACCTGCAGCTGGTGCATGACCATCAGACACATACCATGCATGTCTGCGGCCGATAACCGGGCAGTGTGCATGACGCCTGCATCCTGGCACACTCGACGATTCCTGGCCTCTTCGAGGTGCACTCCAGGCTGCGGGGTTGACTCCTGACAAACAGAGGTTATCCCTGGGGTTGTGGCTGATGACACCTATCCGAAGGTCACAGAACGACATGGAGACCTGGTACAACGATGCTCACAGAGTGACCAGGAACGCGATCGAGCAGTGCTTCAGCCTCCTGAAGATGCGGTTCAGGTGCCAGTATTGCGCTTGGAGGGTAGCTCGCATCGTGGTGGCCTGCTGTAGCCCCTACAACATTGCGCAGCAGAGCGGCGACATGCTGAAGGAGGAGGATGAAGGCCAGGTCTCGTCCATGTGGGGAGGGCGCGGATGGACAGGACATGGGGCCGAGCAGGCACGGGAGGCCACGCAACATATGCGCCAGGGCTGACGTGCGCACTACGCTCTGATTGCCTCCAGGTTTACTAACTGGGCGGAGGGTGGAACGGTGTGGCAGGTGAGAGACACGCAGCACAACAGAGTCCTGGGTTGGCAGTAACTGCGGGTCTGGTCCATGGGATGGAGGGTGACGGCAACCTGCTCTGCGATGGGCTGTGGTGCTCTACATCGTTTGACGTCTGACTCCTCCCCATGGTAGCACTTTCCACCGTCCATCTGGGGATCCCTGCATGCGAGCTGGCTATTCCATCACAGTCCCATTGATTCCCTGGAGTAGCAGGGGGAGGGGGGGGGGGGCACCGGCACCGGAGTGCTGAGCGCTAGTTGAGCTGCAGTCCCTGAGCCATGGCATCCGATATGGGTGCCTGCATGCGGTGCACGGTGGGGGTTCGATCGTCCTCCGGGTGGAGTGGTGAGGTAGGGTTCCGGGTGTGTGGGATGGGGGCTTGTGCCAGGGGCACAGTGGTGCCTACTCACTCCGGCCGCTCTGAGGAGGTTGTGCAGATTTTTATGACACTGCAGGCCGGTCCAAATGGTGTTGCTCGTGGCACTTACCTCTGTCACCTGCGCCCAGGCACGGCGAACAGCAGCGGCTGGCAGCCTCCTTCCCGGGCCGGGGTACTGGATGACCCACCTCTCCTCCACGGAGTCCAGGAGGGTCTCAAGTTCAGCGTCCGTGAATCTCGCAACCGCTCTTCTTGCTGGCTGGAATGGTGTGTATATACAGCTGCAGCTTGTCAGCCTCCTGACTGTCGATCGCAAATCCGGCATCGTTTCTCATTTGAATCCATTGTGTTCCACGGGGCGCCGGTGCTAGTCCCTCAACGGTCGCTGAATCAGTCCAGATGCGGTGCCAGTTTTGCTGTCGTGGAAGTCCACGAATCCTGCCCCGGCGTCCACATTTGGTCTCGGGAACAGAGAATCTCGCCGGTGATTTTTAAAAATTGCTTATTGTCAATGTAGCTGTAACTATTCGTTATTTAAATTTTCCTTCAAAATGTTATTTTTATTGTACAAAACAGTCTTGTGTAAAAAAAAAAATGGTTTCCCACTATTTATTCATGCACTTAAAGAAGCAATAAATACTGCTGGAAATATATTTTCAAAGTCATTCAATCCCACCCATCCACATTTCTTAAAGCCTAAACATATAGAGTACTAAAAATAAAATTTCTTTGACATGCCAAGTTATGGGCGGAACAGTGATGGAGTGGTTAACACTGCTGCTTTACGGCTTCGAGGACCCGGGTTCGATCCAGGCCCTGGGTCACTGTCCGTGTTGAATTTGCACATTCTCCCAGTGTCTGCGTGGGTCTCACCCCCACAACACAAAGATGTGCAGGATAGGTGGATTGGCCCCGCTAAATTTCCACTTAATTGAAAAAAAAGAATTGGGTACTCTCAATGTAAAAAAAAAGACTTGCCGTTTATTTTCTGCTTCAACGGACACTGCCATTTAATGTATCTGTTTTGGGCAAGAGTTACTCCAATGTTATGGGTTTGCTACAATTAACTTTCAAGAGTCAGCACTCCAAATCTCTTTGGTGGTGACTAAACCTAACTCGAATATCTCTGTTAAGCTAAGTGAGCAGCACTTGTCACGTGGTCGCACTTTTTATAACTACACAGTTGGGCAGCTCTAAATTAGGCTGGGTATAGATTGTCAGTCAACCTAGTTCAGTGTTTTATATTATCAGGGCTTTTTGCAGGGAAGTAGAGGCATAAAAGCTAAAATATTAGTACTGAGTAATATATATCTTAATAACTGACTTTATAACACACTTAGAATAGAATTTCCTTCTACTATAAGAAAAAGGTTTTTTAAATTCATTCAAGGGATGTGGGTGCTGCCGGCTAAGCCAGCATTTATTGCCCTCAAGAAGGTGGGGTGAGCTGCCTCCTTGAACTATTGCAATCCACATGGTGTAGGTATGCCCACAGTGTTATTAGAGTGGAAGTTCCAGGATTTTGACCCAGCCACAGGAACAATTATATATTTCCACGTCAGGAGTGAGTGGCTTGGAGGGGGACTTTTAGGTGGTGGTGCTAACACAGTACTTTATTGTACTTCATTTAAGAAGACTACCGTTTGTATCTAAAATAATAAAACACTGCAAATCTTAGACTGTTAATACATCATACACAGTAGACATGTTGCAATAATGATTAAGATGTTGTATCAACTTCTTACAAAAGTGAGAAATGTGTTGTTAATATCTTTAAAAACACATGGATACCAAGACTGTCGGTTTCAAATATAATAGTACTAGGAGTTCAGGCATGCTGCAGATATCAGATTCAGTGCTGTCAGCCGCTCCTTTAAGTAGTCTGGTTGTCTGTTTCAAATGGAAGATGAGTGCCATGGTCTTGTATCAGCCACCATGCAGCATAGGAACATTGGACTTTGGAGCAGGGGTAGGCCATTCAACCCTGAGAGCCTGGCTAATTTTCTGGTTCCTTTGTCCTCATTCTGAGATCAAACTATTTGGCAACATCAAGGCGTTAGTTAGATGTCCTTTTGAAAGTCCAAATATTTGCTGCTAAATTCGTCAGTGTTTATAAAATGCAGAATAACTGCTCAACTTATATTCAAATCACTTCTCCCGTGTGAATGAATGGCTAATCCCCAATGAGGCTGCCCATGTTACTCCTTTTCTGGCAAGCTTCTGCCCAAAACATACATTAAAATTCTTTTCAGTCTTTTTTCATGGACTATGACAATATCTTGTTGCTATACACTTAATATCATATAAATTAGTGGAGTTTAAAAAAACAAAAACAATTTTGCTTCAATGTTAATTTAACACAGCACTTTGCTTTGAAATCTTGAATAAAATTATGCTGTAGATGAGCCAGAGCTTTTTTGCAGTTCAACATTGGAAAGACCAAAGCCATCCTTTTTGCCGCCCAGGACAAATTCTGTCCCCAACCCAATAGCATATTTCTCCTTTCTGGATGTTTGCTCAAACCCAGTCTCAGCACAACGGTACAAAAGTTCACTTTTCTGCCAGCTCTCAATCGAGCTCCAAAGCTTGCATTTCGTCCAAGACTAACTACTTCCACTTTCCAAGTGCCTTACCTCTATGTTGCAACAAGCCACTGAAATACTCATCCGTGATCTTGCCACTTCCAGACTTTACTTTTCCAATACTCTTTTCAGCCTGCTTCCTGACCTCCACAGAACATAGAATCTGTGATGAGCTCATTCACTGGTCCTTGCGGACCTCTTATTTTCACCCATCCCTAATGTATCAACTCAAATGTCTCATTGCTAATCCCTTCCATTGTAATTTCTTCCTGGCCTCTGCTATTGTCCATTCCCTCTGCTTTACCATTGTTATTTATAAATTTATAGTATCCAATTATTTTTTTCCAACTAAGGCAATTTAGTGTGACCAATTCACCTGTCCTGCACATCTTTGGGTTGTGGGGTTGAGACCCATGCAGACACCGGGAGAATGTGCACACTCCAGACAGTGACATGGGGCCGTGAGGCAGCAGTGCTAACCACTGCATCACCGTGCCGCCCCTGCTTTACCATTGGTGAGAGTCTCTTATACATTGCCTTTCCTAAGCCCCTATACTTGCTATATTTGTTCCTCGTTTTGAAAATCATCCATAAAGCTTACTCATCAGGAAAGCCTTCTCCTCCCTGATACCCATCCTCTTTAATCCAATCCCCAACTGTCAAATCTCTTGTTACATTTTATCAGTATAAGTTTCTATTCTTATAATTTCTCTATTATTGCTCGTAAAGTTTTCTTAGCTGTCCAGTCCAATTCGTCCAATTGTATTGCTTCTAAATTGCCTATAGAGGTTGATTAGTTGTTAATTTGACTAGCAGATACTTGGGAAAAGAAATGCTGACATTTCACTTCTTCTGTAGGTTCATCTTTGGAAAAATACGTTCGTTATTAGGAGGAAAGACTCGGCTCATTTTATGTGGGGGTGCTCCGCTGTCACCATCCACACAAACTTTTATGAATATCTGCTTCTGCTGCCCTGTTGGACAAGGTTATGGATTAACAGAGACTTGTGGAGCAGGCACCATTAGCGATGGTTAGTCATTTTGGGGGATTTTTTGTTCCTTTCAGTAGCTGTCAGTTTTGTTCAGTGTCTTCAAACATTGTCTTAAAATATGAAAACCCATTTGACAAAGGTAGATAGAGAGGCATCTTCTCTTGTAAGTAAATTTAAATCGCGAGCTGCTTTGTTAATTTTTTCTTTGTGTTCAAAGACAGAAATGTATTTGGATCATGTTAATTTATGGCATTATTGTTTGATTACTATTTGTCCCCGAGCAGTGAGAAACTAGTGGAAACTCAAATCAGTGGCTGACGTTTGGTGTAATGTAAGTTATTTTGCCAAGCCACTCGAAGTAGAATATTACTTGAGGCTAAAAGTGTGAAATCATCTTGATGTTGTTTTTGCATATGTAATATATTTGCATATCTAAATGACAAAAGTGCATATTAATTTTTGGGGGGAATTGGCATCTTTTACATCATTGACTCTTTAGCTCATGTGACTTTGAGATTCCAGCCTATTCCCGGATAGATTTCTTTGTTCTGGGTAGGGCGCTCATCCCGAGGGTGGAGGGGACGGAGTATTCGGCTATAGCCGTTTCGGACCATGCCCCGCACTGGGTGGAACTGGAGCTGGGAGAGGAGAGGGACCAACGCCCGTTGTGGCGGCTGGATGTGGGACTGCTAGCGGACGAGGTGGTGTGTGTGGGAAGTGGGGGTGTATCGAAAGGTACTTGGAGGCCAACGACAACGGGGAGGTGGGGGTGGTATGGGAGGCGTTGAAGGCGGTGATCAGGGGAGAGCTAATTTCCATTAGGGCTCATAGGGAGAAGACAGAGAGTATGGAAAGGGAGAGGTTAGTGGGGGAGATTTTGAGAGTGGACAGGAGATACGCAGAGGCCCCGGAGGAAAGATTACTTGGGGAAAGATGACGGCTCCATACGGAGTTTGACCTGTTGACCACAGGGAAGGCGGAGGCACAGTGGAGGAAAGCGCAGGGGGCGACCTACGAGTATGGGGAAAAGGCTAGTCGGATGCTGGCACACCAGCTCCGTAAGAGGATGGCAGCGAGGGAAATAGGGGGAGTCAAAGATGGAAGGGGAGCAACGGTTCGGAGTGCGACGAAAATAAACGAGGTATTCAAGGCCTTTTATGAAGAGCTGTACAGATCCCAGCCCCCGGCGGGGGAAGAGGGGATGAGACGATTCCTAGATCAGCTGAGATTCCCAGGGTGGAGGAGCAAGAGGTGGCTGGTTTGGGGGCACCAATTGGGTTGGAGGAGCTGAGCAAGGGTTTGGGGAGCATGCAGGCAGGGAAGGCCCTGGGACCGGACGGATTCCCGGTGGAGTTCTACAGGAAGTACGCAGACCTGTTGGCCCCGCTATTGGTGAGGACCTTTAATGAGGCAAGAGAGGAGGGGACCCTGCCCCCGACAATGTCGGAAGCGACAATTTATTTGATCCTAAAGCGGGACAAGGACCCACTGCAATGTGGATCGTACAGGCCGATCTCGCTCCTCAATGTGGATGCAAAGTTGCTGGCAAAAGTGCTGGCCACGAGGATCGAGGACTGTGTCCCGGGGGTAATCCACGAGGACCAGGCGGGATTTGTAAAGGGCAGGCAACTAAACGCCAATGTGCGGCGGCTCTTAAACGTGATAATGATGCCATCGGAGGAGGGAGAGACGGAGATAGTGGCAGCTATGGACGCGGAGAAGGCCTTTGACCGAGTAGAGTGGGAGTACCTCTGGGAGGTGCTGCGTAGGTTTGGGTTCGGGGTAGGGTTTATCAATTGGGTTAAGCTCCTTTACAGAGCCCCGATGGCGAGTGTAGTGACGAACCGGCGGAGGTCGGAGTACTTTCGACTGTACCGAGGGACGAGGCAGGGGTGCCCCCTGTCCCCCCTGTTGTTCGCATTGGCGATCGAACCATTGGCCATGTCATTGAGGGAGTCTAATAAATGGATGGGGGTGGTCCGAGGGGGAGAAGAGCATCGGGTGTCGCTATATGCGGATGACCTGTTGCTGTACGTGGCGGATCCAATGGAGGGGATGGTGGAGGTCATGCAGACTCTAAGGGAGTTTGGGGAGTTTTCGTGCTATAAGCTCAATGTAGGGAAGAGTGAGCTCTTTGTATTACAGGTGGGGGACCAAGAAAGAGGTATAGGGGACCTACCGCTGAGGAGGGCTGAGGGGAGCTTTCGGTATCTGGGGATCCAGATAGCCAGGAGTTGGGGGACCCTACATAAACTGAATCTGACGAGGTTGGTGGAGGAAATGGAGGAGGATTTCAAAAGATGGGACATGTTACCGCTCTCGCTGGCGGGTAGAGTGCAGTCGGTCAAAATGGTGGTCCTTCCGAGGTTTCTGTTTGTGTTTCAGTGCCTTCCCATCGTGATCACTAAGGCCTTTTTTAAGAGAGTAGGCAGGAGTATTATGGGGTTTGTGTGGGCGAATAAGACCCCGAGAGTAAGGAGAGGGTTCCTGGAACGCAGTAGGGACCGAGGAGGGTTGGCGCTGCCAAACCTGTGGAGCTACTACTGGGCAGCAAATGTGGCGATGATCCGCAAGTGGGTTATGGAGGGAGAGGGGGCGGAATGGAAGAGGGTGGAGATGGCGACCTGTAAAGGAACGAGCCTGGGGGCGTTGGTGACAGCACCGCTGCCGCTCTCGCCGACAAAGTATACCACGAGTCCGGTGGTGGCGGCAACGCTAAAGATCTGGGGCCAGTGGAGACGGCACCGGGGTGCAATGGGAGCATCGGTGTGGTCCCCGATCAGGGGTAACCACCGGTTTGTCCCGGGGAAGATGGACGGGGGGTTCCAGAGCTGGCATCGGGCGGGGATTGGAAGAATGGGGGACCTGTTCATCGACGGGACGTTTGCGAGCCTACGGGCACTGGAGAAGTTCGAGTTACCCCCAGGAAATGCCATTAGATATATGCAGGTGAGGGCTTTTGTGAGGCGACAGGTGAGGGAATTTCCGTTGCTCCCGGCACAAGAAGTTCAAGATAGGGTGATCTCGGGTGTATGGGTCGGGGAGGGCAAGGTGTCGGAAATACACCAGGAGTTGAAAGAAGAGGGGGAAGCGCTGGTAGAAGAGTTGAAGGGTAAATGGGAGGAGGAGCTGGGGGAGGAGATCGAGGAAGGTCTGTGGGCTGATGCCCTAGGTAGGGTTAATTCCTCCTCCTCATGTGCCAGGCTCAGCCTGATACAATTTAAGGTGGTCCACAGAGCGCACTTGACGGGGGCGAAGTTGAGTAGGTTCTTTGGGGTAGAGGACAGATGTGGAAGGTGCTCAGGGAGCCCGGCGAACCATGTCCATATGTTTTGGTCATGCCCGGCACTGGAGGGGTTCTGGAGAGGAGTGGCGGGAGCAGTATCTCAGGTGGTGAAAGTCCGGGTCAAGCCAAGCTGGGGGAGAGCAATATTTGGAGTCGTGGACGAACCGGGAGTGCAGGAGGCGAAAGAGGCCGGCATTCTGGCCTTTGCGTCCCTAGTAGCCCGGCGAAGGATCTTGCTAATGTGGAAGGAGTCGAAGCCTCCCAGCCTGGAGGCCTGGATAAATGATATGGCTGGGTTCATAAAGTTGGAGAGGATTAGGTTTGCCTTGAGAGGGTCTGCGCAGGGGTTCTACAGGTGGTGGCAACCGTTTCTAGACTATCTCGCGGAGCGTTAGAGGAAGGTCGGTCAGCAGCAGCAGCAACCTTGGTGGGGGGGGGGGGGAATCCTGGGAGGGGAGGGGGAAAGGGGGACTGCCTGGGAGGGTGGATGAACAAGAGATAACATGAAGGGTTGGGGAAACTGGCACGTACGGGTGAGGGCCAGTGTACAAAGCTGTGTAAATATATCATTTTGCCATGTATATATCTTGCTCTGCGTGATTTCTCGTTTTTTTTTTTGTTACAGGGGGGGGGGGGGGGGGGGGTTATTGTTTGTAAGGGAGAAAAATTGTGTTAAAAAACTTTAATAAATATATATTTTTTTAAAAGACTTTGAGATTCCACGTAAAATGAAACTTCATCTGTCAGTCATACTGATTACCCTCTGGTGGATAATGGACAATAGTAGATAGACGAGGGGTGCGATCTACCAACTGCATCCTGTCAGAATCGGGGTGCAACAAGGCCGATAGATCCCTGGGAGACGCCTCCCCCAAGATTCCTGACGGTCCTTACACCTAGCGAGAACTAACCATATCTCGTGAAATGTAGCTTTCCGGATTCAGCCCACAATGGGCAGCTAAGTGAGTTTAAGAACCTGGGATATACTGGCCTCGCGGAGGCGACCCCATCTGGGTACCGTTCAGTACTGGTCCCCACAAATGGAGACCAGGCAAATCGGCACTTTGGGGGGAGGGGGCCCCCAGGTGGTCAGCCTCTGGGCAGGGTGGCACCTTGGGCACTGCAGGTGCCACCCAGATACCTTGGCACTGCCAGCCTGGCACACTGGCCAATTTTAACTCCTGCGCTGTGGAGCACCGCCCATTGGAGTTCCTCAGTGCAGGAAATAGCGCTAAGTGCAGTTTTTGTGGGGGGGTTCCCTGCCGGGCCATCAAAGAAAAACAGCCAGAGTTCCATTAGATAGCGGGGTCATTCCCGGCGCTACAAGATCTGAAATGATTCCACACAAGAAGGACTTTTTGTTTTAGTTCGATCACACCCAAGATTCCACTTGTAAAGTACAGGGAACACTTCAATCAACAATCGTGAGGAGCCCCATTGATATGGACTTTCTTTTCAAGCCATTGTTAGCTATCCTGATTGTCAAGTACAAGAATAGTCTGTTTGGTTGAACAGCTAATCAATGTACTTATGTCACGGATCTTGACGGTAGTGTTATTTTCCTCCTCTAAGTGCTGCTGTTGCCTTCCATTTCCTATTGTACACAAAGATCTCTGGGTATTCTCTTCAATTTTTTTTTATCAGCTCTTGAATGTAACTTGATAAATTATTTGGAACAAATTGCATATAAAGAGAAATATATAAAGTTGGAGGTAAATAAAGGATTTTTTCATTCCCTTGATCAGCTGATCTGTACGTTGCTCTTCTGCCCCCAACGACCGTAACTCCAAGAAAGATAGTCTTACATGCAAAAGTAGAAATCTGTTAGTGAAAATGTATAAGGAATAGGCTTGACTCTGGCAAGTGTTTGGTATATTCACACTGATGTCATTTGTGTAATCAGTAAAATCTGGACATTGGATATATTTTACTTGCAAGTGGATTAGTTCTATCAAGAGTTTCTTTCAGCATTTTTCATTGTAGTTCTGTTGGATTTTGAAGTATTCCTTTTTATTTTCATAAAACGTTTCTTGCATAGAGCAATGATGTCATAGTTTTTTATGCAGAAATGAACTAGGGGAACCAAATCATCTTGAATTTTGTTTTCATTCTTGTTAATGGTATTGAAATGTCAGTAATTATGCAACGCTGCGAGAAGTTCCATGTAGATATTGGTTACCTTGCAAGCTAGTCTATATTTAATTGTCTTAAAGGTGTATAATAATATATCATCATCACAATTTAAAAAAATTTAATTCAAGTAACTTTTGTTGATTTTAGTGTTTGACTACACCACTGGTCGCGTGGGAGCTCCACTGCCCTGTAGTGAGATTACATTAAAAAACTGGGAAGAAGGTGAGCAAAGCCACTTATTTTAAATGAAAGAACAGGAATGCCCAGTTAGAATTTAAATCTTATTCCAGGTTTGTTACACCCAAGATCAACATTTTGTGGCACACATTTCATGGAAGAATTGGAATGTTTATGGCCGTACGCATTTGTATTTGCTTCCAGCTATGCATTATAATTCACGGCACAACAGCAACAACCTCTTGCATTTATGTAGTGCCTTTGATGAAGTAAGACATCCCAAAGTGCTTCATCGGAGCAATTATCAAACAAAATTTAACAGAGCCATACCCAAGGAGGAATTCAGATAAGTGACCAAAAGCTTGGTCAAAGAGATCGGAGTAGTTTAAAGGAGGTAGAGAAGTGCAAATGTTTAGGGAGGGAATTCCAGGGCTGAGGGCCAGAACACCAGAAGACACAGCTGTCAGCGGTGGAGTGGATAAAAAAACATTTGCATAAGAGGCCAGAATTGGAAGAGTGCAGAACTCTTGAAGGGTTGTAAGACTGGAACAAGCTACGGAGGTGGGAAGAGGTCATGATGGGAACTGAAAACAAGGATGTGAATTTCTAAATCCACATATTGACGGACTCAGAGCCAGTGTGCTCAAGGATGACATGGGAACAAGACTTGGTGCAAGTTATGATATAGATGGCAGAGGTTTGGATGAGCTCATTTGTGGAAAGTGCAAGATGGTGGACCGGCCAAGATAGCACTGCAGGAGTCGTGATTAAAGATGACAAAGATGGATACAGATGAGCTATGGCAGGGGTGAAGACATGGGTACGGAAGTGGTAGTCTTAGTGGTGATAAAAATAATTTGGTGGAATTCAGCTGAGGACCACATAGGATATCGAGATTGCAAACAGTTTATTTAAGCCTCAGACATTGGCCAGTATGTGGGATAGAATTTGTAGTTAGCGAATTGTGTTTGTGGTGGAGGTGGAAGACAAGGGTCAAAATTTAGTGAGTCTACCAGAGCAGATAAGATGGCAGTTGGGCTGGATATATCCGGTGGAGCTGCCTGAGACCAGTTATTCTTGAGCCCACCGGGATTTAATGATGGCTCAGGAATTTAACAGAACTTGCATGGGTTGCCCACTCTCACAGAAAGCCAACTAATGTGAGGTTCTTGTTTAAAGGCACTGGGCAGGGTGGTACTCTGGCGCACCACAGCCCCTTGGTGCTGTGACAGATTACCCGTGCCAGGGATCGAGCTCGGGGGTGCCTCGTACTTAAGAGGTGGGGTGAGGGAGTCACAAGGCAGTGGGGGGGGGGTCGCGGAGGGAAGAGGTCACGGAGGGAATGCCGAGAGGGGTTGAAATGCCAGGGAATTTTAAAATGGTGCCCAATCACTTCCTGCAAGAAGTGAGGCCTTGGCGGGGCGTTCCTCGCTGAGGCCAAAATAAGAGTCCCGCTTGATAGCGGGTCATTCTCGATGCTGCAGTCTCCAAGAAATGCCCCACAATTCACCCCTAAAATGGGACTCTGTTTTTTGAGTGTTAAATTGTGCCCAGAAAGGAGCTGGTGAATCTACAGAAGTGACAGTGTGGGAATAATTGATTCCCTGGTTAGAATTGATTGGTAGAAATGGAATAGGGTCTTCGAATTCAGCTGGCCAACAGAGGAGTGGTGTTGAAGGATGATCTGTTTTATTAAAATTCCATACAAAAAGTGCCATCTTGATTTTTCTTTTAAATGCCCTTTTATGTATGCATTTCTCCAAAATGAGTGCCTTGATTGACTTGGATTTATTCCTGAACTAATTAAAGTCATTAATGTATTATCAAAAAGGAATCCTGGATTTGATCAAAGAGTGGCAGTAATAAAGTCAGACTGTGGTTGTCATAAAATTAGAATTTACAGTGCAGAAGGAGGCCACTCCGCCCATCGAGTCTGCACGGACCTTTGGAAAGAACACCTTACTCAAGCCCATGCATCCACCCTATCCCCATAACCCCACTTAACCATTTTGGACACGGACAGTTTAGCAAGGCCAATCCACCGAACCTGCACATCTTTGGACTGTGGGAGGAAACCGGAGCACCCGGAGGAAACCCACGCAGACACTGGGAGAACATGCAGACTCCACACAGACAGTGACCCAAGCCAGGAATTGAGCCTGGGACCCTGGAGCTGTGAAACAACTGCTAACCACTGTGCCACCGTGCTGCCCGGTTGTGTCTATTATTATTTCATAACTGTAACATGGTTTGTCCCAGTAATGTGCTCCTCAGTATGAAAACTTCAGAATTGCCTCAAATTTGCATGCATTGTTTAGAATAAAATCTGTTTTAAAAAAATATATTTTCTCTTCTCTTCTTGACCAGGTGGATATACAGTATATGACAAGCCACATGCCAGAGGAGAAATTCTTATTGGTGGCCCAAATGTTACTCTGGGATACTTCAAGAATAAATCCAAAACACTTGAAGATTATTTTGTAGATAAGGATGGACAGGCATGGTTTTGCACTGGAGATATCGGTGAATTTCAAGATGATGGATGCCTTAAGGTCATTGGTTAGTATCTGAAGAACTCGTAGATAATATAGCATATTCCCGTAACAGCCTCCCCGAATAGGCGCTGGAATGTGGCGACTAGGGGCTTTTCACAGTAACTTCATTTGAAGCCTACTTGTGACAAAAACGATTTTCATTTCATTTAATTTCATATGAATTTCAGCCATAACGTTTCTGATGTATATCAAGCCCATAATTTTATTGTATCAATTAGTTTAAATTAAAGAAACTTATATAAAGTGTGGAAATGTTATTTCGAAGCTTTGTTTAAAAGATATTTTCCCTCTGAAATCAGTAAGTCTTTTGGGTGCCCTTATAGTGTTTTTTTTTCCATTGGGTTACTGCCAATTAATTACAAGTCATGTAATCTTGGGAAAATGTATTTTTCAACAACTAAAAATGCTAAATTTGATTAGTAGTTAAATCCTTGTGCCCTTCTGAGAAATGTAAGTGCTCCTACTAAAACATTGCCATATGTTTGATTTCTCAGACTTGCCCTCAGGAATTAGTCAAACTTTCTTCATGCTGTGTCTTTGTTACTAAAGTCAGCAAACATCTGGAAGCAGCTGTTTTACTTCAACATGGTCTCATAAAGCATAATGGGCAATTTGGATCTGCTGCAAATATTTTTATGCAAATGTTAATTCAATCTCAGTTTGTTCTTCCCAATTCTGTATTAAACTTTTTACCATTTTGTGAAACATGTTGGCCAGAATTTTCTGGCCTTTCGCTGGCAGCGGATAACCCACCTCTGCCCACGGGTTTCCCAACGGTGTGGGGCGGCTTCAGTAGGAATTCCTATTGACAGCAAGGGGGGGGGGGGGGGCAGAGAATCCTGCTGCCAGTGAATGGTGCGCCTCTTCCTGTCGCCAAGAAACACACAGCTTGGAGGCCAGAGAATCATGTCCATTATTTTTTATTTAAATATGTATACTGTCTATCCTTAGCATCATTTATACATTATACTGATCAGTAGAAAGCCATATTTTGCCTTTTTTGAATACATATCCGGGTTTAGATAAGGCATCAAGTTAAGGGTCACATGAGGCAAATGAACTTGACCCTCCAACCTTCCCATCTTATCTTTTATCCTCTGAAGGAAACCCTACTTAATTCTATGCTTTCCTAGGCATTATATATTTCTTGGATCATGTTTTAAAGAATTCCATTAACTTTATACTTCTAATATTTGATTGCAAAACAAGGGTAAAGCAGATGGTAGCATGACAGGCAGAAAGACCATTCCTATGACTGACGTCCAGGCAACAGTCCTTTTGTATGCATTCCATTAGATCACAAATTTGCCTCATGCAAGCAAATGCCAACACCTCCAGGGAAGTTCCAAGAAAATGTTTCAAAGGGATTAGCCAATTCTTCCTGGTTATTGCAAATGTTTCCAAAGTATTCAACTCCATTCTGTTCCCAAGCCCACTGGGTCTGAAAATTAAGAAGCTGGCCAAGAAATATTGAGATAACGTTACTGTAGCTATTTCTAAGATGCAAGAGTAACTCTTAGCAATAAGGTTCATACATTAAGAAAGAATAATTTGCAGCATGCTGTCAACTTTGTGTGACAGTATTAAAAATGTTCAGGATCAGTCTTTAGCAACCAGAAAACTGAGTGCTTTAAATTTACAAACACATCAAAGCATATTCTGCTTACTACACCAGTCCATGATACAGGGCAAGCTTTAAATCTTTGGTGGTGTGTAACAAATAAAATCAGATCAACCATTTGTTATATACCCACTAATGTTCCTTTCCCTCTACTTCAATGAACCTTTTAACGCATTTTGTGCCCTTGCCACCCATAGTAAGATTCCTTATTAGTAATTAGAAGTAAAATTATTGCTGCTTTTTCTGATTGAGGAAACCTTGGAAAGAATCTGCAGCCTCAGCAATCTCCACCACTAACAGCAGCTGGGCATCAGAAGACAACAAGTGAGGGGAACTGCTGTGGTTTCAGGCAAAACCATTTTTGCCCTCCTAGGACAGATGATGATTCAGATGGTGTGAATGAACTTTTCTTGCAAAATGTTTTTATGTTTAAAAGTTGCTATTATAAGTGGAATGATCTATTTTTGTAGATCGCAAGAAAGATCTTGTGAAGTTGCAGGCTGGAGAATATGTAGCCCTGGGAAAGGTGGAGTCTGCTTTGAAGAATAGCCCATTAATAGATAATATCTGTGCCTACGCAAACAGGTAAGAATTATGCAAAGCACACTGCTTTCTGAGTAAAATGTCCAATGTGCTCAAATTGCTGTGTTCCCTTCTAAATGATATTCGGGTGCAGGTATTGAAAGTAAATTTACATTTTTTTATATAGAAGCCATAATTTGGTGAGCTGATTTATTTGTCGCCTCTGGAAGGTGATTTAAGGGAGAGGGCAATGTTCCTCCAAATTCATTGTCCCTTTCACAGGAAAGCCAGGGTAGTCCAAAGGGAGCATTGTAGGCCATTTTCCCTTTTCCTTCTGTTCAGCACTTGAATTTGACCATTTGCTTACATACAATTGAAGAAATTCTGCCTCGTATCTCTGACTGGCAATATTGGACCATCATTTGTTGTCACAATAACAGTGAGAAAATTGGCACTCGCTGTTACATATGTGCAAATGTTATAAACATTTCAGGTGAGGAAATCCAGAAGTTGCTCTCCCAGATGTTTCGGCATCATGTGAGTCGCACTATTGGAATGCTTTGAATAGCATGAAGTTGCTGTAGTTGTGCTGTAGATATGAACTAAACTCACCACCTTTTCTGTCTTTGTCTACAGTCTTTCTCGTCTGTATCTGATTTGACATTGAATGTCTGTCTGTCTCAGTCCTTATGCTGTCCATTCCATAATCTTTCAGTCTGATTGGTTAAGGAGATACGCAGTTGCTTATCCTATTCACTCAGAGCTCAGATACCAAGTTCCCCTCACTGTGCCAGTAAAAACTCTAACTTTCAGCAACCTGTCATATAAAAACTGAAAATATCTAATTTTGCAAGGGCGAATTTAGCTGATGGCAGATGCCACTGGATGACCTGATGAAGAAGAATATGGGTCCCTGTGTTTCAACTTCTTTAGATCAAATGTAGTGTCTTCCTTGGCATGATTGTGAAACTGGCATACTAGGAATGCTGGAAAATATCTTCCGCTTTATGTAAATTATGTTCAGATGCAATTGATAATGTGAAATTACATTTTTTGTGTTAATTTTTTTTCAATTTCATGTCTTTTGGTTAATTTTAAAGATTTATCATCCCCATTCAGACTAATGGATTTATTTTGTTTTTGTTTTTTCAGTGATCAGTCTTATGTCATCTGTTTTGTGGTGCCCAATCAGAAGCAGCTATTGGCTTTGGCTCAACAGAAGGGTATTATAGGAAGCTGGAATGACATTTGTAACCGCCCAGAAATGGAGAAAGAGGTGCTGAGAGAAATTACTGATGCTGCTGCAGTAGGTGAGCTTGGATAATTGCCCCATTGGAGTGGCCAATCCAAATTTAATCTTGAATCAAAAGAAGGGGTTAATGTTCCAAAATGACTGAATCGGTTAATATTTATCTATAGTTTAAGGATATTGCCTATAGCACAGGAGATTGCCCTTCTAGATCAAAAGTAGTAGATGTGATGAGAGTTTTATGGTAATAGAAATAATAAAAAATAGTAGCATGTGACATTGGCAAAAATTGGGTGAGTGTTTATGATCCATAAAACAATTCATATAGTGACTTTCAAACAATTGCTTTTTAAAAGAATTTTTTAAATTGGTATTTTCAAGAGTTATAAACAATTATGTATATTGCTGGTCGTGTTCATTCACTGTGCAATACGGGTTTGCCTTTTCCTTCCCTTGAGTTTTCCTATATGCAGTCTTGTCGCTATCTGGCTCGGTGTGCGGTCCCTCCCACCCTTTCTCCCTCCCCCTTCTTTTCTTCGCCCATCGGCTTTGGCTGTGTTTCCCCTGTGGCTAGGGAGCGGGGTGTTGCCCCCTCCCCCCAGGTTGTCTCTTTTATGTCTCTCCAGCTCTTTCCCATCTCCCCCCCACCCCCCACCCCCCCCTCCCTCCCTATGGTCCCCCCTTGTCTTTCTTTTCTTTTTCCTCTCTCTAACTTTCCCGCTTCCTATCTCATCATTGTTGGTGGCCTCAAACAGGTTCTGGAACAGGCCGCCAAACTGCCCCCATGCATTTAGGAAGCCTTCCTCCGACCCTCGGATGGCATATTTAATCTTCTCCAGGTAGAGGAATTCCTAGAGGTCAGCAAGCCAGTCTGCAGCTGTGGGTGGTGCTGCTGATCGCCAGCTGAGCAGGATTCTTCGGCGTGCGACTAGGGAAGCGAAAGCTAGGGCGTCGTCCCTCGTCCCCATGTGTAACTCTGGCTGATCCGATATCCTGAAGATTGCCACATTTGGGAATGGCTTCACCCTCACCCCCACAACCTTGGACATTGCCTCGAAGAAGGCTGTCCAGAACCCAGCAACTTTGGGACAAGCCCAGAACATGTGAGTGGTTGGCCGGGCCCCTCTGGCACTGTTCACATTTATCCTCCACCTCCGGGAAGAACCTGCTCATTCAGGTTCTGGCCAGGTGTGCTCTGTGTACCACTTTGAACTGCATGAGGCTGAGCCTTGCACAGGAGGAGGTGGAGTTGGCCCTGCTCAGTGCTTTGCTCCAGAGTCCTCACCCCACTTCTGTTCCCAGTTCGTCCTCCCATTTCAATCTGGTCTCGTCCAGTGGTGTTCGGGCTCTGTCCAGTAGCTGTCCATCGATATTCTCACAGAGTCCCCCTTCTCTACTGTCGGTATTTATCAGGTCTTCTAATAGTGTAGTCTCCGGGGCCCCGGGATACCCTACTGTCTCTTTGCGGAGGAAGTGCTTTATTTGCAGGTGTCCCATTTCCTGTTCTGTCGGCAGTTCCCATTCCTCCATCAGTTTGTCCAGTGTCGCTAGTCTGTGCCCTACATAAAAGTCCTTAACTGTCAGTGTGCCCCCCGTCCCGTCTCCATTTCCTAAAGGTGGAGTCTAGCATGGCTGGGGGGAATTTGTGGTTGCCGCAGATGGGGGCGATGGGGGACATCCTAGTCAGCCCAAAGTGCTATCGTAGTTGGCCCCACATTTTCAGTGTAGCTGCTACCACTGGGCTTGATGTGTATTTTCAATGCCAGAGAGGTATAACGGCTGCAATTAATATCACAATTTTAAAAGGGAACAAACTGATACAGACAAGGCTCAATAGTTCCTGTACACCGCACTTTATGCCATTTGTTGTATTTCAATGAGGCAGACAAGGAGCGCGATTCTCTGCTCCTGCGCCGTTTCAGAGAATCGCCTGGGTCGCCAAATATTCCCGCGACGCCGGTCCGACACCCTCCCGCGATTCACGGAAGCGGCCAGATCGGTACAATCGCGTTTTGCGCGGCGTGGTCCAGTGAATCGCCCGAGACAGCCAAAATGGCGATTCACCGGTACCCCCGCGATTCTCAGTGCCGGATGGGCCGAGCGGCATGCCCAAAACAGCGGGTTCCCCCGGCGTCGTCCACACCTGGTCGCTGCCGGTGGGAACAGCGCGGGAACGCTGGGGGGCGGCCTGCAAAGGGGGGGGGGGGATCCTGCACCGGGGGGGGCCTCAAATGGAGTCTCGCCCGCGATCGGTGCCCACCGATCGTTGGGCCGGCCTCTCTGAAGGAGGACCTCCTTTCTTCCGCAGCCCCGCAAGATCCGTCGGACATCTTTTTGTGGGGCGGACTCGGGGAGGACGGCAACCACGCATGCGCGGGTGACGCCAGTTATGGGGCGCCGGCCGTGTCATGTATGCGGCGGCGCCTTTACGCGGTGACAAGGCCTGCCGTGCGTAAATGACGCGGCGCTGCTCCTAGCCCATTTTCGGGTCCTGAATCGGTCGGGATAGGGGCCGTTTCGCGCCGTCGTGAACCTTGACGGCGTTCACGACGGCGCGAACACTCTGTCTCCATTTCAGAGAATCGCGCCCAAGACGTTTCGGAAAAGCTAGCTGCAGAAGTTGTCACTGGATGAAATTGTCAACTGAATTTAAATACTTCTGTTATTGCTGCATGCTGTAATTCCCAAATACAAATAAAATATATAATTATATATATTTATAAATACATTTTCAAAGAACAAATGCACGTGCTTTCTATTTGCTTAAAATAAATCGTTTGATGGGTAAACAGACCCAATTCAGAGTGCGTGCGGATGGAGGCGGCCTCCTACAAGGGGACGACCCTCCGGGCCTTGGCTACAGTTGCATCCCCCTCCTTCCGCAGCTAGCTTTTCCGAAACATCTTGTCTGCCTCATTGAAATACATCGAATGGCATAAAGTGCGGTAGATAGGAACTATTGAGCCTTGTCTGTATCAGTTTGTTCCCTTTTAAAATTGTGATATTAATTGCTGCCGTTATACCTCTCTGGCATTGAAAATTAACTGTTACAAGCTTGACATCTCATTCCTCCATGTATTAATTTGATTTGATTTATTGTCACATGTACCCACGTACAGTGAAAAGTATTTTTCTGCGGCTGAGGGAACGTACACAGTACGTACATAGTAGACAAAAGAATAATCAACAGAGAACATTGACAAATGGTATATCGCCAAACAGTGATTGGTTACAGTGCAGAACAAGCAAACAAGCAAGAGCAGCATAGGGCGTCGTGAATAGTGTTCTTACAGGGAATAGATCAGTCCGAGGGGGAGTCGTTGAGGTGTCTTGTCGCTGTGGGGAAGAAGCTGTTCCTATGTCTGGATGTGCAGGTCTTCAGACTTCTGTAATTTTAGGAATTGGCAATAATTGCAGGAAATCTCAGAAAAGGGGTAATATCCAGCGGGAATGTGGAAGATGTTGACTTTTATTTTCTGGTATCATTTTAAGGTTGCAACATAGTTAACTATCAACATTTTTCACAGTGTTTCTTTTGCAAGCGACTTAGTAAGGTGGCAAAGAATGCAAATGGTTGTTAGCCTTCATAGCGAATGAATTTGAGTAAAAGAACGGGAATGTCTTGCTGAAATTATGCAGGATCTTGGTGAGACCACACCTGGAATATTATGTTCAGTTTTGGTCTCCTTATCTGAGGAAGGATGTTCTTGCTGTAGGGGGAATGCAGCAAAGGTTTATCAGACTGATTCCTGAGATGGTGGGACTGATGTATGAGGATAGTTTGAGTCGGTTAAGATTATATTCGCTAGAATTCAGAAGAAAGAGATGGGAATCTCATTGAAACCTATAAAGTTCTAACAGGATTAGACTGAGTAGATGCAGGAAGGATGTTCCCGATGGTGGGTGTGTCAAGAACCAGGGGTCACAGTCTGAGGATATGGGGTTCAGCCATTTAGGACTGGGATGAGAAATTTCTTTACCCAGAGTGGAGAGCCTGTGGAATTCGTTACCACAGAAGGTAGTCGAGGACAAACATTGTGGGTGCGATTCTCCGAGCCACGCGCCGGGCCGGAGAATCGCCGCAACCGCGCCCCGACGCCAGCGGGCGATTCTCCGAGGTGTGGAGAATCGGCGCCATTTGCGCCGACGCAGTGCGGGCCGCTGGAATCGGCGGGGCTGCCGATTTTCCGGCCTGAATAGGCCGAGCGGCCGCGCGGAAAAAAGAGTCCTGCCGGTGCAGTTCACCCCTGGTCGCTGCCGGCAGAACTCTGCGCGAAGGGTCGGGGGGGGCGGCATGTGGGGTGGCGAAAAGCGTTCCTTCACCGGGGTGGGCCTCCGATGGGGTCTGGCTCGCGATCGGGGCCCACCGATCGGCCACTCCCCCCCCCCCCCCCCCCCCCCCCCTCCCGGGCCTACTTTGTTGTGCTGCCGGCCCCTGAACCCCCACGCCATGTTGCGTAGGGACCGGCGCGCTGAAGAAGTCCCCCACGCTTGCGCAGGTTGGCGCGGCCCAACTGTGCATGCGCGGGTTAGCGCGGTGCCCATTTGGCGCCAGGAAGGGAGGCTGGAGCGGTGTGAACTGCTCCAGCGCCGTGCTGGCCCCCTGTGAGGGACAGAATCGGTCGTCCCTGTGCCCGTTTCGTGCCGTAGTGAAACGCGACGGCGTTCACGACGGCGCGAACGCTTAGCCTCCATTTTGGAGAATCCCCCCTGTATGTTTTCAAGAAGAAATTAGGTATAGCTTTTGGGGAGGGGGGAGGGGCCGAAAGGGATCAAAAGATATGGGGAAAGGCGGGAATAGGCTGTTGAGTTGAATGATCATCCATGATGGTAATGAATGGCGGAGTCGGCTCGCAGGGTCAAATGGCCTACTCCTATTTTCTATTTTTAATACTTCCAATGGGTGTCTCTTGAGGACACAGTATTGTTAAGTAAAAGTGTAATTGCTGTAACTTGCATGCTGCAAATCTAATTCCTGAAAGTTGAAATGCTTTGCAAAAGGAGGAATTTTATACGGGCCATGGGAAATGGTAATTTCTTTTGTCCCTGATAATGAATGCTGTATTGATTATTTTTTTTAAATTTCCAATTGCGGGGCAATTTAGCATGGCCGATTCACCTACCCTGCACATCTTTGGGTTGTGGGGATGAAACCCACGCAGCCACAGGGAGAATGTGCAAAACTCCCGGGGTCGGGATCAAACCCGGGTCCGCGCCACCGTGAGACAGCAGTGCTAACCACTGTGCCGTTCACTGCCTGTGAATTCTGTAATGATGGGGAAGTTGAAGTTTGAGTCAAACTCTGATCACCTTAGGAGTGAGCTGAAACAATGTGGCAACCTAGGAGCAAGAGTAGTTCACATCCTGATTGTGTTGAAGTTATACTTGAAGTAAAAATTGGCAGTGGATTCCATAATATCTCAGTGCTTCGAGTGATGCTCGAATGCAGGGTCAACATTTTTAAAAGTGTGTTGAAGCAAAGATGATTAATGGAATATGGGCACATGAGATTGGGAGCTCTCGTGGAGGGTAAATACCTACGTGGGATAGTTAGGTCAAGCATTTCCTGTTTCAAAATTATAATACCCATGTAACACAAATGTATTAATTTCATAGAATTTACAGTGCAGAAGGAGGCCATTCGGCCCATCGAGTCTGCACCGGCTCTTGGAAAGAGCACCCTACCCTCCACCCTATCCCCATAACCCAGTAACCCCACCCAACACTAAGGGCAATTTTTTGGACACTAAGGGCAATTTAGCAAGACCAATCCACCTAACCTGGACTGTGGGAGGAAACCGGAGCACCCGGAGGAAACCCACGCACAGACAGGGAGAACGTGCAGACTCCGCACAGACAGTGACCCAAGCTGGGAATCGAACCTGGGGCTGTGAAGCAATTGTGCTAACCACTATGTTACCGTGCTGCCCTTATATTCAGATCTATATAATTCCTATTGCTGTATTTTAACTCTATATTTTGTGTCTGTGTTTGCAGCAAGATTGGAGAAGTTTGAAATTCCATTGAAAGTTAGATTGAGTCCTGAGCCATGGACTCCAGAAACGGGCCTGGTCACTGATGCCTTCAAATTGAAACGGAAGGAGCTCAAAACCCACTACCTAGCAGACATTGATCGAATGTACGGAGGGAAATAATACCTGCATTCTACTCCATCTCATTAAATAGGAATGAATTTGAAGCATAATTACAACTGAGACCAAAACGCACAGCAATGTTTTTTCAAATCTAAAACCATAGGATTAATTAATCTGAAAGAAAGCATCACAGTATCAAAGTTACCCTGTACAAGAAACTGAATATTGTTTGTTTGCAAGGTATTAACATTTATCCAGGTCAGGATTACTAAACCATTTGAAGCAAAAGTAATGTGTTTCTTTTTGTGTTTATTTATAAATTAAATTTTGTTCAACAAATGGACTAGGAAAAGAAATGAATTGTACATAACTCCATGAAGTCATGAGCCTCTAATACAGTGCTGTTTTCTCATGATTGTGGAAACGGTATATTTATTATACATTTGTGCAATGTTTAAATTAGTCATGTTTGGAGCTGTGCAGGACTTGCTCAATCCTAGAAGTTTCAGGAATTTTTGATGAATTTCATTGATGGGTGTCTTCTCCAGTGGGTCAACAAATATGTCCAGTGAAGCTGCATCACAAAGAGCAGCGAGGTCCCAGGTTCGATCCCCAGTCTGTGATGAGTTAATCGATCTCATTCCAGGGCAGCGATGTGGGCACTTAAATTGAGCGTGGAAAGTCAGCATGCAGCAGCTCTGATGGCTATCTGTAGTCCTAACTGGAAATGTTCATGTGTTAGCTGAGGACAAGATTGAGCTTGTTTATGATGCCCTGTTCACAGCCTGCCTACACTCAATCAAATTCCACCACTTAGGTAAGATACCAGGCTGTATCTGCGACTTGTGGAATCATTTAGTCAATGTCTTCGGGTAAGAATAGGGAAAATGGTCTTGAGGAAAAACTTAATTAGCACTGAGATATATCACACACAGAAGAAAGTTTATAAATCACATGCATTTAAAATGTTTTTATCTACTTGTGCATTGTATCTGTTTTATTAGTAGATTGGTGGTAAAGTATTAATGAAGAAATAAGCAGAGAACTGCTGTATGTGTATGACTGCTGTTGAACGATTTCTGAAATGGCTGATAGCTTTGCACCTTAGTCAAGCTTGTGAGTCTGAATGTACAAAACACAACAATGGAAATGCATTGTGTAAGAATTCATATTATCAATTGAGGATGTAAAAAATCCATATTATACAAAGATTTAAAAAAAACAGTTGTTGCAGTGTGATTGTCATTGATTTGTAAGAAACGTTTGCTCCATAGATCAAGTTAATATTGCCTCCAAGTTGCTGAAGATCTCTCATTTGTTTCATGTAAGTAAGAACTAAAGACTTCTAAATCTGTGGGGAAACAAATGGCTTTCTTTGCAGCATCCAGAGTATTCAAAATAGAAATGAGTTTTCTGACCTCTACACCCTGTTCTTTGCCTTGGGCCTTGGTTTTGTGATTGGTAAAAACCAAAGGGATAAAGGGGGATTGCGGAGGCAAGCTCATACATTATGCAAAACAGCAAGAGAAAATATTTATTTTTCCTGAGGCTTTTAGCTTTATCTTTAGATTGCAGAACTATGGGGTATTACAGCTTCAAAATGGACGTGTTAAACCATCACATCAATGTATGTTCGACAGTAGTTAATAAAAAATCTGGGATGCATGTCCCGTTTGTTTTCCAGAATCCACCACTTGCGTGCTTTTGATCTTGACCCTGTATGAACAATAAATTTAATACCAGCTCTAAAATCTCAATCTCTTTGCAGTTTACAGATACAATGTAGAAAACTATTATAGTGAGAACATTATTTTTGGAAAAACAGAACATTGATATTAATGCACAAATTCAAACCCTTCAGCTGCTTGCTAGTGGTTGTCCTCTTGGTTCTCAGATCTTGTTTATTGCCAAAAACACTGATTTCTTCAGTTAATTTTCTACTAGCAATCGGTTATATCTTAAGAACTGAAGAGTACATTTGCACCAAATGTACTATCAGTTCTTGTAATAGCAAAATAGGTAGTATTTGGTTCGCATGTAAATTGATTTGTGAAAATAATTTGTGAACGTTTTTAAACAGCAAATGCAATCATGTTCACAATAATACTTTGAGAGGGGGATGTCAGCAGCTTTGGAAAGCGAATCCAAGTTGTCCCTGTCTGAAGGGCATTGGTTCAGTAGCTCCGAAATGGGAAACAAATTGTAAGTTCCTCAATTTCATGTTGTCTGATTCTGTGGGGATTCATTTGAACTTGTTAGTTTCATGTGAATAATTTGACCATTTATGTTCTGTGCATGGTTATTGGAAAAACTTTCTAAATGTCAGATTGTGAGGAAGAGAAAGGGGCAATACAATGTACATACAGAAAATGTGCATACATGTGTATAACATTGGATGGTGAAAGTTTGCTGTACTCTTATGTATTTTGACTACTGTTAATTTCAAGGAATTCTGGTGTGGCATCTACATTAAATCTTGGTATTTAATGGTCCATTTCTATCTGTAAATACCTGTAAGACTGTAAATTTGGTGAAAGTTTCTTTTCTTTTCAACAGTCAACTGTACAGCAATCTCAGCTATTTAATGTAATGAATTTCAAGATAAAAGTCTGGAATTTTCTTTGGCCCTCCTGCAGATCTGTATGAACCGCATTTACAAAATGTATTCAATTATTTATTTGTATTTGGATAGGTTTTCAGTTACAAAATAAAACTGTAATTTGTGATTTCCATCTTTTGTTTAAATATACCCTGATTTGTGTCAGTAAAATTCTGACTTGATAATTTTATTCTAAACCATCAAATGCATGAGCACTGTATTGCCTACATTTCAAAATAAATCACCACATTTCACATTTGAGATTCTGCATTTATAAGAGCTTTCCACTTCCATAATTTAAATGCAGTATTGTTCTACCATTGATGGAATGTTGATGCAATATATTAATATGTATGGAAGACTTTTTTTAAAAACGCGAACCATTATTAATATTACCATGTTCTATTAGACAGGGACTCCCAAAGATGGCCTCACGTGGTTCCATTCCTAACTATGCAAATGTAGCCGACTTTTCTTGCCATTCCTTCACTCTTCTGAAGTACCCCTCAAGATTCCAACTTTCACTCCATTCCTTATCTCGATGCTGACACCTGGCAACATCCTCCTCAAGCATGAGATCAGATTTGATATACACATCACTGATACCTTTTCTTGGTTCGTTAAACTGTCTTACTGCAGCCATGGATGTCTTAACTTCAATACCAGGACAATGAATGTCATTGTCTAACACCTGCCATATACTACATGCCTTGCCACTGGCATCATGTACCATGGTATACCTGATTATTTTAAACAGCACTGCTAACCACTGCACCATCATGCTGCCCAGAGATTTGTTCACATAATCCAACTTGACTTTAGTACATTACTGAGGGAGTGCTGCATTGCCAGGGGCACATTCAACATTATTTCATTGGTTTGTGTGATCTTGTATACAAATTCACTGCCATTATTTTCTTTCATTAGAACAATAATTTTAAAACATATTTAATGGGTTATAAGCATCCTAGGATATCCCATGTCTTGAAAAATGGAAAAGCATTTTTTTTTCTCTCTGATCATTGGCCTCTAAACTCAACTCCAAATTATTCCCCTCCCCTATTCGAATTCCAAAAGGACCAAACACTCTGGTCCACTCTATCTCCCCAACACCTCATCCTTTCCCACATCACTTTCCCATGCAATCTTAGGGGGTGTAATATTTATGTCCTCACTGTCCAAGGCCCCAAACATTTCTTCCAGATGAAGCAATGTATTTCTTTCAATTGAGACTACTGTATTCAAGACTACTGTATTCATTGCTCACAACACAATCTCCTCTACATTAGGGAGACGACATGTAGACTGGGTGTCTGCTTTGCCGTACACCTTTGCTCAGTTCACAAGCATGACCCTAATGTTTAGGTCGCTTGCCATTCAATTCACCATCTCGCCCTCATGTTCACATTTCTGTGATTAGCTTGCTACAATGTTCTAATGAAGCCCAATGCAAACTGGAGGAAACACACCTGATTAGGCACTTAACAGCTTTCTGGACTCAACATTGAGTTCAACAACTTCAGACCATGAACTCTGTCCTCAATTTCTATTTTTTTCCCCCAAGTTCCAGTTTGTATCTTGTTCTCATGTTTTTTTCTTTCACACTGTGTTGACCCTTTCTCTGCTATTAAAACCAAAGCTATTTTACTTTCAGACAGTGCTGAGCTTTATTCTGCTATTAACGCTGACTCTGGATGTAAGCTTTAGAATTTAATATACCATTACCATTCCCTTTGTTTTGTGCTCAATCACATTTTTCTAATTTAATCTCCCTGGCCCTCTAAACCTGACTTGCTATTTGGTTCCACCTGCTCCAACCCCCTTTTCCAACAGCATAAAACCCATCACAGTTCTATTCTTTTGTTCCAAAGAAGTCATATTGGACTGGAAATGTTAACTCAGTGTCTCTCCACAGATCCTGCCAGATCTGCTGAGTGTTTTCCAGCATTCTCTTTTGGTAGCAATGATCCTGGGGCCTAGATCGCGAACTCTTCAATTCCATGCCTCTTTCAAAAGGTACATTTCAAAAGAGTTTAGGATCTCTGCCTCCACTACCAACTTGGGCAGTGAATTCCTGACTCCCACTACCCTCTGCATAAAAAAGTTCTCCCTCATGACCCCTCTACACTTTCTACCACATCTTGAATCAATCTCTCCTTTCTCTAGAATTCGCCACCAAGGAAAGCAATTTTATCCTGTCCACCCTATCTCTTCATTCATAATTTTGGACCCCTCATCCTTTGCTCCAAGGAAAATAACCCCAACCTATCTAATCTCGTAGCTACACTTTTCTAGCTCTGGCAACATTCTTGTAAACCTCTGCACTCTCCAGAGCAATAGCGTCCTTCCTGTAATGTGGCGACCAGAACTGCGCAGTGTTCCAGCTGTGGCCTCACCAGTGTTTTATACAATTCCAACATTATATCCTTCTGTATTATACAAACCATAGGGCTCATCTGGAATTTGAACATGGGACTTCTCGCACGTTTGGTGATTGACCAACCTGAAGTGAGAATCATACCCCTAGACCAACAAGCCAATTATTCAGATGAGAAGACATTTCCAACAATTAAATAGTGTGAAGGCTGGAAACTTCCAGTGGCGGCATGTAGGTGGAAGTCGCAGGTTGGGTAGCTCCTTCTTGAGGTTCTGGTTTTTGGAGTTTAATGCCCGGTTCCAGGGGCAATTTTTGGATAAGGGGCTGGAGGAAGACATGGAAGGAGGGGAATGTCAAAGACCCAGAAAAAAGCCACTGGGAAGAAGGGGCTGAGCAAAGGTTCACTATTGAGTGAACAGGTCAGCCCGGCAGCAGGAAAGATGGCAGAGGTGGGATTGCTGGGTAGGACCATGCCCTTCACAGTGGAGACTCTGATTGAGGTGATGACTGGAGTTTGAGAGGCACTTGCTAAACACATGGTGGTGATGCGTAGTGAGATGATGGAGAAGGTGATGGCCCTGGTGAAGACGGCAGTATAGAAGACATCGGCTGAGGTATGGGAGCAAGAAGAGAAGTTGAAGGGGATGGAGGAGGCTCTGTAGCAGCACAGTGATCAGTTCACCTCGATGGATGAGGAGCTGTGAAGGCCAACAAGGGACTCAGAGCCAAGATGGAGGACCTGCAGAACAGGTAGAGGCAGCAGAACTTGAGAATTGTGGGCTTGCCCGAGGGGGCGGAGGGCCCGAGGCCAACTGAGTACTTTGTAAAGATGTTGGCAGATTGTTGGGGGAGGGGGAAGAACCCTTCCGGTATCAACTGGATGGGACTCATCGGTCACTCAGCACCCAAGCCGAAGACAAATGAGCAGCCAAGGGCAGTCATAATTTGTTTCCATAAATTCCATGTCAAGAAGAAGGTCCTGAGTTGAATGAAACAAAGACGTGAGGTGCAGTGGGAAGGAACTGGTATTCATATATACCAGGACTTAACTGTGGAGTTGGCAAGGTGAGGTTCGGCATGGTCTACCCAGCGAAGCTGAGGATGACCTATAATTCCAAAGACTTCTACTTTGAGACAGTGGAGGCGGCAGATGAGTTCATGAAGGCTGAAAGACTGGGGTTAAAATAAGAGATGGGACTGGGGTTTGGTTCTGGAGTGCTGTTTACAGCCTCATTTCTTGCTTCAGGATGTGTATTGGGTTCTGTATTTGTGTGGGGAACAGTTTGGGTTTTGTTTTTATTTGGGTTGGTGGATGGGGACGGGTAGTGTACCCTCTGCTATGGGTTACAGTGGGTATGAGAATATTGAGCTTTGGGGTTATGGCGGTTCTATGGAGTGCGGTTTTTGCACTGGTTTTGTTTGTCTTTGTTTTCAAGGACTGGGTCATGGGGGAGTGGATTGGGAGGAGGGGAGCCTGGGTAGGGGCCTCCAGTGTGGTGGGGGAGGGGCCGTGGTCGTTGGAACCTGGTCAAAAGGGTTTAGATGGGCCTGGTAGGTGTGAACGGTGGGGATGGGATCAATACTGGGAGAGGTGTTTTTGAGAGGAAGTGGATGGGGGGATTTTAGGAGGGAGGGGGAGGAGTTTGACGGCAACAAAGAGACGGGGCGGGTCAGGCCCAGTGGGCAGGACTTGCGGTATTGATGATGGCGGATAGGAGGGACGGGGGTTGAGAGATCTCCAGTCAGAATAGTAACGTGGAACGTGACGAGGTTAGGGGGACTGGTGAAGAGGTTGAGGGTGTTTTCACATTTAAAGAGTCTAAAGGCTGCCTTGGTGATGCTGCAGGAGACCCAGCTGAGGGTGAAAGATCAGGTGAGGCTTAGAAAGGTTGGGTGAGTCAGGTTTTCCACTCGCCGTTCGATAGCAGAGCTCGGGGGGGGCAGGGGTAGCGGTATTGGTGGGAAAGAGGGTGAGGTTTCAGATGGAGACGGTGATGGCAGACCAGGGGGGGCAGGTACATGATTGTGACGGGGGCGTATATATGACCCCAACTGGGATGATGCAGGGTTTGCGAAGAGGGTGCTGGGTGCCATCCTGGATTTGGACCCCCACAAGTTAATAGTGGGGGGGGGGGGAATCTGGAATGTGGTGCAGGAGCCGAAAGTGGTTAGTTCTCAGCTGTTCTCACTGGCACAGTCACAGGGGTGACTGTGAGGGAGATGGGAGGAGTGGACCTGTGGAATTTCCTGCACCTGAGGGAGTGGGAATATTTGTTTTTCTCCCCCTACGTAAAGTGTACTCGAGAATTGACTTTTTTATGGTGGGGAAGGCGTTATTGGCCGAGGTCAAAGGGTCGGTGTATTGAGCGATGTTGATTTCGTACCATGTGCCTCATTGAGTGGATGTGGTTCTGGAGAAGGGGGTGGCTCAGAAGCCGGGGCGGAGAATGATGTGGACTGTTAGGGGACAGGGGTTTTTGCAGTAAGATCGGGAAAGTAATCGAGGAATACGTGAGGTTTAATTGCACAGAGGAAGTTTCTCAGTCAGTGGTGAGGGAGGCTCTGAAGGTGGTAGTAAGGAAGGAAGTGACCTCGTTTAAGGCTACGGTGGACAAGGAGGTGAGAGAGAAGAGCCAAAAGTTGATAGAGGAGATGCTAGAGGGGGATAGGAGGTAGGCAGGGGACCCAGGCCCGGCCCTCTTGACCAGGCGGAAAGAGCTTCAGGCAAAGTTTGACCGGTTGACCACCGGGAAAGCGGTGCGCCAGTTGAGAAGGGTGAGGGAGGCGGTCTATGAACATGGAGAGAAGCCGGGGTTATGTTGGCCGGCCAGCTCTGGAGGGAGACGGCGGCGAGGAAGGTAGTCCAGGTGCGGGATAAGATAGGAAAGCTAGTTGTAGTCCCAGAGCAGATCAATAAAGTTTTTGAAGAGTTCCATGAGAAGTTGTATAGGTCAGAGCCAGCAAGAGAGGAACGAGAAATGAGGGAGTTCCTGGACTGGTTGGAGTACCCGATTGGGGAAGAGGATAGGGCAGGGCCGGAGGGGCAGCAGGAGATAAAGGAGGTAATTGGGAGGATGCAGTTGGGGAATGCGGTGGGACTGGATGGGTTCCCAGTGGAATATTATATGAAGCTTAAGGACACGTTGGCGGGGCTGATGGTGGTAATGTTTGAAGAGGCGATAGGTAGGGGGAGTCTTGCCGCAGTCTTTGGGGCAGGCTTCGAATTCTCTGCTGTTAAAGAAGGATTAGAACCCGGTGGAATGTGGTTCGTATAGGCCCACATCTTTATTGAATGTAGATGCCAAGATATTGGCAAAGGTGCTGGTGGCAAGGTTGGAGGGATGTCTCCCGAAGGTAATAGGAGGGGATCAGACGGGGTTCGTGAAGGGAAGGCAGCTGTTTTGAATGTGAGAACGTTGTTAAATGTGGCAATGCCGTCGACGGAAGGAAAGGAGACAGAGGCGGTGCTGGCACTGAATGCAGAGAAGGCGTTAGACCGGGTAGAGTGGGGTTATTTCATGGCGGTATTGGAAAGATTTGGAGTCCCAATGGGTTAAGATGGAGGAGGGCTCGTGTAGGGAGTCTGGGTGTGGGAGCTGGCAACAGCGCAGGATGGCGCCGGGTAAATATTCAGGGAGTTTGGTGGTGGTGGCCACTTTGAAGATTTGGAGGCAGTTTCGGCAGCACTTTAAGCTGGGGGCCGGGTCAGGGGGATCCCGATTAGGGGGAATCATGGGTTCAAGCTTGGGAGGATGTATGTGAGGTGTTATTGGAGATGGGAGGAGAGGGGGATTAAGGAAATCATAGATTATCATAGAATTTACAGTGCAGAAGGAGGCCATTCGGCCCATCGAGTCTGCACCGGCTCTTGGAAAGAGCACCCTACCCAAGGTCAACACCGGCACCCTATCCCCATAACCCAGTAACCCCACCCAACACTAAGGGTCTAAATGAAGGATCTGTTTCTTGGGGGACGATTTGCAAGCTTGGGGGAGCTGGGAGAGAAGTATGGGTTGGTGCAGGGGAAGGGTTTAGGCATCTGCAGGTTCGAGATTTTGCAAGGAAGGTTTTCCTGACCTTCCTGATAATACAGGCCTCTTCGATGTTGGATGCAGTACTGTCACCGGGGGGGGGGGGGTAGAGAAGGAGTCTTTATCGGTGATTTATGGGACTATCCTGGATCTCATCTCATAGAAATTACAGTGCAGAAGGAACTGGAGGAGGATAGGGCGTCCATGGAGGGGGTTAAGGTGAAATGGGAGGAAGAGCTGGAGGCCGAAGAAGGGGGACTGTCGTGTGATTTTTTTTTTTTGCAAATATTTTATTGAAGCATTTGTAATTTTCACAATTTAACATATTGACATTTCTAAAACAACCACGCTGGTCGACGCACAAAATACCCCCTAAAATAACAACACCCCGTAAAATAACAACAAACAATAAACCACCTACCCCACTTCTCCCGCCCTATCCCCAATTACCCGTATACTAAATTCCCTGTCCTTCTTTAACATCACCATGCCTCTTATTTTCCTCCCCCCCCCCCCCCCCTTTTTCCCTTTCCCCCCTTAGTGCTGACGTTCAGTTTTTGTTAAAGAAATCAATGAACGGCTGCCAACTTCGGGCGAATCCCTGTATTGATTCTCTTAGAGCGAAGTTGATTTTCTCCAGACTGACAAACTCTACCATATTGCTGACCCACACTCCTGACTTTGGGGGCTCCGAGTCCCTCCATCTCAGCAAGATCCGTCTCCGGGCCACCAGGGAGGAGAAGGCCAAGATATCGGCCTCCCTCCCCCACTTTGCCCCCGGATCTTCCGACACCCCAAATATTGCTAATTCTGGACTTGGAGTTACCCTACCTTCCAGGACTTCCGATATAACATCTGCAAATCCCTGCCAGAATTCCCTCAGTTTCGGACATGCCCAAAACATATGAACATGGTTCGCCGGGCTACCCCCACACCACCCACATCTGTCCTCCACCTCCTCAAAGAACCTCCTCATCTGAGCGACCGTCATGTGGGCCCTGTGGACTACCTTGAACTGAATCAAGCTAAGTCTAGCACAGGACGAGGATGCATTTACCCTTTTCAAGGCTTTTTCCCACAGTTCAGTTTCCAGCACTCCTCCCAGCTCCTCTTCCCACTTCCTCTGCACCTCTCTGATAGGGGCCCCTTCACACTCTAACAATTCCCTGTATATGTCCGAAACCTTCCCACCTCCAACCCGTTTTTGACAGCACTTTATCCTGTAGTCTCCTCAGGGGGAGGCGAGGAAAGCTTGGGACCTGTCTCCGTACAAAGTCCCGCACTTTTAAAAAAGTATATATATTTATTCCAAGTTTTTCAACAAGTTTTCACCAACCACGCCGCCCCCCCCCCCCCCCCCCCAACAATAAGAAAGCAACAAGAACACAACAAGTACAAATTATACATTGGATTTCTCCATGTACAGTAACCCCCCTTCTAACAGTAAACAGCACAAATAGGGGGGAAAAAACACCTTGACCCAAACACCCCCCCCCTCCCCCAAGAGAACTCCCCCCGCCCCCCCAACCACTGGGATGTTGCTGACTTCCTCCTAACGCTCCGCGAGATAGTCTAAGAACGGTTACCACCACCTGAGGAACCCCTGCACAGACCCTCGCAAGGCAAACTTTGTCCTCTCCAGCTTGATGAACCCTGCCATGTCATTGATCCAAGCTTCCACACTAGGGGGCTTTGCATCCTTCCATAGTAGCAAAATCCTCCGCCGGGCTACCAGGGACGCAAAGGCCAGAATACCGGCCTCTTTTGCCTCCTGCATTCCCGGCTCATCCGATACCCCAAATAATGCTAACCCCCAGCTCGGCTTGACCCGGGCATTCACCGCCTTGGACATAGTCCTCGCAAAACCCCTCCAAAACCCATCCAGTGCCGTGCACGACCAGAACATATGGACGTGATTTGCCGGGCTTCCCGAGCACCTCCCACATCTGTCCTCCACTCCAAAGAACCTACTCAACCTCGCCCCTGTCATATGCGCTCTGTGAGTAACCTTGAACTGTATTAGGCTGAGCCTGGCGCAAGAGGAGGAAGAATTAACCCTACTCAGGGCATCAGCCCACAGACCCTCATCTATCTCATCCCCAAGCTCCTCCTCCCACTTGACCTTTAACTCCTCCACCAAGGCCTCCTCCACTTCCTGCAGCTCCGGATAAATCGCCGAAACCTTGCCTTCTCCAACCCATACACCCGAAATCACTCTGTCTTGAATCCCACGTGCCGGAAGCAGCGGGAATTCCCTCACCTGCCGCCTCACAAACACCCTCACTTGCATGTACCTGAAAGGGTTTCCCGGGTGTAGCCCAAACTTCTCCTCCAACGCCCCAAGGCTCGCAAACGTCCCATCGATGAACAGGTCCCCCATTCTTCTAATCCCCGCCCGATGTCAGCTCCGTAACCGCCCATCCATCCTTCCCGGGACAAACCGAAGATTCTCCCAAATCGGGGACCAAACCGAGGCTCCCACCTCCCCCCTGTGTCGCCTCCACTGCCCCCAGATCTTCAGCGTAGCCGCCACCACCGGACTCGTGGTGTACCTTGTCGGCGAGAGCGGCAGCAGTGCCGTCACCAGCGCCATCAGGCTCGTGCCCACACAGGACGCCATCTCTAACCTCTTCCACGCCGCCCCCCTCTCCCTCCATTACCCACTTACGGATCATCGCCACATTGGCTGCCCAATAATAGCCACACAGATTCGGCAGCTATGCTCCAGAAACCCCCTCTTCACCCTCGGGGTCTTATTCGCCCACACAAATCCCATGATGCTCCTGCTCACTCGTTTGAAAAAGGCCTTGGGGATCAAAATGGGAAGGCACTGGAACACAAAGAGAAACCTCGGAAGGACCGTCATTTTTACCGACTGCACCCAACCCGCCAGTGAGAGTGGCAGCATATCCCAGCTTTTAAAATCCTCCTCCATCTACTCCACCAACTGCGTCAAGTTGAGCTTTTGTAGGGCCCCCAAACTCCTAGCTACTTGGATCCCCAGGTACCGAAAGCTCCTTTCCGGCCTCTTCAGTGATAACTCATCTATCCCCCTTCCCTGGTCCCCTGAGTGCACCACAAAGAGCTCACTCTTCCCTACATTGAGTTTATACCCCAAAAGTCCCCAAACTCCCTAAGGATCCGCATGACCTCCGCTATACCGTCCATTGGATCCGCAACATACAACAACAGGTCATCGGCATACAACGACACCCGGTGTTCCTCTCCCCCCCAAACCAATCCCCTCCATTTCCTGGACTCCCACAGTGCCATGGCCAGTGGCTCAATTGCCAGTCCAAACAACAAGGGGGACAAGGGGCACCCCTGTCTCGTCCCCCGGTACAGCCGAAAGTACTCCGACCTCCGCCAGTTCATAGCCACACTCGCCAACGGGGCTCTAGTATAGCAGCCTGACCCAACTGATGAACCCCTCCCCGAACCCAAACTTCCGCAACACTTCCCAAAGATACTCCCACTCCACCCGATCAAAAGCCTTCTCCGCGTCCATAGCTGCCACTACCTCCGCTTCCCCCTCCAACGAGGGCATCATAATCACATTGAGGAGCCTCCGCACATTTGTATTTAGCTGCCTACCCTTCACAAATCCCGTCTGGTCCTCATGAATCACCCCCGGGACACAGTCCTCAATTCTCGTAGCCAGCACCTTTGCCAGCAACTTAGCGTCAACATTGAGGTGCGAGATCGGTCTATACGACCCACATTGCAATGGATCCTTGTCCCGCTTCAAGATCAAAGAAATCAGCGCCCTGGACATTGTCGGGGGCAAGGTCCCCCCCTCCCTCGCCTTATTAAAAGTCCTCATAGCACCCCCGGGAAATGCCTTTAGATATATGCAGGTGAGGGCTTTTGTGAGGCGACAGGTGAGGGAATTCCTGTTGCTCCCGGCACAAGATGTTCAAGATAGGGTGATCTCGGGTGAATAGGTCGGGGAGGGCAAGGTGTCGGAAATACACCAGGAGTTGAAAGAAGAGAGGAAGCGCTGGTAGAAGAGTTAAAGGGTAAATGGGAGGAGGAGCTGGGGGAGGAGATCGAGGAAGGTCTGTGGGCTGATGCCCTAGGTAGGGTTAATTCCTCCTCCTCGTGTGCCAGGCTCAGCCTGATACAATTTAAGGTGGTCCACAGAGCGCACTTGACGGGGGCGAGGTTGAGTAGGTTCTTTGGGGTAGAGGACAGATGTGGAAGGTGCTCAGGGAGCCCGGCGAACCACGTCCATATGTTTTGGTCATGCCAAGCACTGGAGGGGTTCTGGAGAGGAGTGGCGGGAGCAATATCTCAGGTGGTGAAAGTCCGGGTCAAGCCAAGCTGGGGACTAGCAATATTTGGAGTAGTGGACAAACCGGGAGTGCAGGAGGCGAAAGAGGCCGGCATTCTGGCCTTTGCGTCCCTAGTAGCCCGGCGAAGGATCTTGCTAATGTGGAAGGAGGTGAAGCCCCCCAGCCTGGAGGCCTGGATAAATGATATGGCTGGGTTCATAAAGTTGGAGAGGATTAAGTTCGCCTTGAGAGGGTCTGCGCAGGGATTGTACAGGCGGTGGCAACCGTTCCTAGACTATCTCGCGGAGCGTTAGAGGAAGGTCGGTCAGCAGCAGCAGCAACCTTGGGGGGGGGGGGTGGAGGGGACGTCCTGGGAGGGGGGGGGGTGGTGGAGGGGACATCCTGGGATGGGGGGGGAGGGGGGGGGGAAAGGGGGGACTGCCTGCGAGGGTGGATGAGCAAGAGATAACATGAAGGGTTGGGGAAACTGGCACGTACGGGTGAGGGCCAGTGTACAAAGCTGTGTAAATATATCATTTTGCCATGTATATATCTTGCTCTGCGCGATTTCTCGTTTTTTTTTGTTACGGGGGTGGGGGGTGGGGGTTATTGTTTGTAAGGGAGAAAAATTATGTTAAAAAACTTTAATAAATATATATATATTTTTAAAAGTCCTCACTAGCAACGGGCCCAGCAGGTCCACGTATTTCCTGTAGAATTCAACTGGGAACCCATCTGGCCCCGGGGCCTTCTCCGCCTGCATGCTCCCCAATCCTTTAACCAGCTCCTCCAGCCCAATCGGCACCCCCAAACCAGCCACCTCCCCCTCCTCCACCCTTGGGAACCTTAGCTGATCTAGGAATCGTAACATCCCCTCCTCCCCCGCTGAGGGCTCAGATCACCATAGAAGTCCCTAAATACCTTGTTTATTCTCACCGCACTCCGCACCGTATTCCCTCCTCTATCCTTAACTCCACCAATCTCCCTCGCTGCCTCCCTCTTACGAAGCTGATGTGCCAGCATCCGACTCACCTTCTCCCCATACTCATACGTCGCCCCCTGCGCTTTCCTCCACTGTGCCTCTGCTTTCCCCGTGGTCATCAGGTCGAATTCCGTCTGGAGGTTCCGCCGCTCCCAAAGTAGCCCCTCCTCGGGGGCCTCTGCATAACTCCTGTCCACCCTTAAAATCTCCCCCACCAACCTCTCCCTCTCCCTCTACTCTCTCTTCTCCCGGTGGGCCCAAATGGAGATTAGCTCTCCCCTGACCACCGCCTTCAACGCCTCCCAGACTACCTCCACCTGCACCTCCCCGTTGTCGTTGGCCTCCAAATATCTTTCAATACACCCCCGCACCCGCCCGCACACACCCTCATCCGCCAACAGTCCCACATCCAGATGCCACAGCGGGTGCTGGTCCCTCTCCTCACCTAACTCCAGCTCCACCCAGTGTGGGGCGTGGTCCGAGATGGCTATGGCCGAATACTCTGTTCCCTCCACTTTCGGGATTAGCGCCCTACGCAAAATGAAAAAATCTATACGGGAGTAGGCTCCATGGACGTGGGAAAAGAAGGAAAATTCCCTGGCCAGCGGCCTGACAAACCTCCATGGATCCACTCCCCCAATCTGGTCCATAAACCCCCTGAGCACCTGGGCCGCAGCCGGCCCCTTACCCGTCCTGGACCTAGAACGGTCCAGTGCTGGGTCCAGCACCGTGTTGAAGTCCCCCCCCATTATCAAGCTTCCTATCTCCAGATCCGGAATCCGACCCAGCATGCGCTTCATAAATCCGGCATCATCCCAATTCGGGGCATATATGTTCACCAGTACCACACGCACCCCCTGCAACCTACCGCTCATCATCACATATCGACCTCCATTATCCACTACAATATTCAGTGCCTCGAATGACACCCACTTCCCCACCAGTATTGCAACCCCTCTGTTCTTCGCATCCAGCTCTGAATGAAAGACCTGCCCTACCCATCCCTTTCTCAGCCTAACCTGATCTGCCACCTTCAGGTGTGTCTCCTGGAGCATAACCATGTCTGCCTTCAGTCCCTTTAAGTGCGCGAACACCCGGGCCCTCTTGACTGGCCCGTTCAGGCCCCTCACATTCCAAGTTATCAGCCAGATTGGGGGGGGGGCTACTTGGTGTTGGAGGGGCAGGGCCCCACGGAGGAAGAGGAGGGGGTGGAGGCCCAGGGATGGGGAGTTGGGGTGAGGCCGCAAAAAGGAACTGCGCCAGAGGGGGGGGGGGGGGGGCTCAGGAAAGCGCGGGCTTTTTCCCGCGTTAGGGAAGGATGGGGGCAAATCAAACTCCTCCTCTAATGTCTCCAAGGTCGGAAAGCCCTCATGGATGAATAGATCCCCAAACCTCTCAATCCCTGCCCGCTGCCATACCTTAAAGCCCCCATCCAGCCCCCCTGGGACAAACCGGTGATTGTCACAGATCGGTGACCACACTGACGCCCCCTCCAGTCTCATATGCTGCCTCCATTGCCCCCACACCCTCAGGGCTGCCACCACTACAGGACTTGTGAAGTACCGAGCTGGCGAGAACAGTAGGGGCGCCGTCAGTAAAGCCTCCAGACTCGTACCGTTGCAGGATGCTGTCTCAATCCGCTCCCAGACCGACCCCTCCCCCACTACCCACTTTCTGACCATCGATATGTTGGCAGCTTTATAGTTTAACTTTATAGTTAATAAAGCTCGGGAGAGCCAATCCCCCTTCCCCACGGGCCCGTTGCAGGAGTGTCCTCTTTATGCTCGGGGTTTTACCCGCCCATATAAACCTCAATATCGCCACATTAATACTTCTGCAAAAAGCCTTTGGGACAAAAAGCGGGAGACACTGAAAAAAAGAGAAGCATTCTCGGAAGGACCGTCATCTTCACCGTCTGAACCCTCCCCGCCAGCGTCAGTGGGAGCATGTCCCATCTACAAAAATCCCTTTTCATTTGATCCACTGCTTTTCCCAAATTTAATTTGTGAAGCTGCCCCCAATCCTTGGCCACTTGAATCCCCAGATACCTTAAACTCTTCCCAACCACTTTAAAAGGTAGCTCCTTCAACCTGCTTTTCTGCCCCCGTGCCTGAATCACGAACATCTCGCTCGTTCCCACATTTAACTTATAGCCTAAATTCTCCTAATACCTCCATGATTTCGGTCATGCCCCCAACGGGTCCATGATATAAAGCAGCAAATCATCCGCATAGAGAGAGACCCCCCACCTCCCCAACCCCTCCTCACTATACCCCTCCAGGTATTCGCTGCTCTCAGAGCAATTGCTAAGGGTTCTATGGCCATGGCAAACAGTAATGGGGAGAGCGGGCATCCCTGCCTTGTCCCCGGCAAAGACTAAAGTATTCTGACCGAACTCGGTTAGTTCTTACATTTGCCATCGGGGTCTGGTACAATAGCCGGACCCACTCCACAAATCACTGCCCAAACCTGCCTAAAATATCCCATAAATACTTCCACTCCACTCGGTCGAAAGCCTTCTCCATGTCCATGGCAACTACCACCTCAGCCTCGCGCCCCTCTGCTGGCATCATAATTACATGAAGAAAGCGTCTAATGTTTGATGTCTTTACAAATCCTGTCTGATTCTCCCCAATTATCTCCGGCACACAATCCTCTATTTGAGTGGCCAGGGTCTTTGACAATAATTTGACAACTGCATTCAAGAGGGAGATTGGCCTGTACGATCCACAGCTCTCCGGATCCTTGTCACGCTTCCGGATAAGAGAAGTTGCCTGTTATAACATTGGGGGGAGTACTTCCAGCTACTTGGAGTCGTTGAAAGCATTAACCAGGAGCAGCCCCAGTAACCCAGAGAACTTCCTATAAAATTCCACTGGGAATCCATCAGGTCCCGGGGCTTTACCCGATTGCATCGCCCCCAGTCCATCTATGACCTCCCCAAGCCCAATCCGGCTCCCCAGGGCCTCCTTCAGCTCCTCATTTACCTTCGGGAACTCTAGCCTCCTCAGGAATTGATTCATGCCCTCCTCACCAACCGGGGGTTCCAACTCGTATAGCCGGCTGTAAAATTCACGGAACTCATCATTCACCGCCCCTGCGTCCGTCACCATCTTCCCCCTCATATCCTTTATTTTCCCTATTTCTCTCGCCGCCTCCTGTTTCCTCAGCTGATGCGCAGCATCCTGCTAGCTTTCTCCCCATGTTCATATATGCCCCTTTTACCCTCCTCAGCTGACCCTCCACCTTACTTGTGGAAAGGAGCCCAAACTCCATTTGAAGTCTCTGACGCTCCTTCAGGAGCTCCTCATTTGGAGACTCCGAATATCTCCTGCCCACCTGTAAGATTTCTACGACCAATCTGTCCAGCTCCGAACGTTCAGTTTTATCCCTGTGGGCTTGAATCGAAATACATTCCCCTCTCATGACCGCTTTCAGTGCCTCCCAGACCACCTCAGCTGCAGTCTCTCCCGTGTCATTGATCTTTATGTACCCCAGAATGGCCTCTCACACTCGCTCACAGATCTCCTCATCCGCTAACAGCCCTGTATCTAGTCTCCATTGTGGGCGCTGGGACATTCCTGTGCCTGCCCATAGGCCTATCCAGTGTGGTGCATGATCTGAAACCACAATTGCTGAGTACTCAGTGTCCTCAACCCCTGCTAACAATGTTTTATCGAGCATGAAGAAATCTATCCTGGAGTACGCCTTATGTACATGGGTGTAGAATGAATATTCCCTGCTCCTTGGTCTCTCAAATCTCCACGGATCCACCCCTCCCATGCGCTCCATGAACCCCCGCAGTACCTTTGCCATTGCTGATAGCTTCCCCGACCTAGCACTCGACCGGTCCAACCTCGGGTCCAGGACCGTATTAAAGTCGCCCCCCATGATCAGCCGGTGTGAGTCAAGGTCTGGGATCTTCCCCAGCACCTTCTTGATTAACGCAACATCATCCCAGTTTGGGGCATATATATTCACCCGCACCACTGCCATTCCCTCTAGCTTCCCGCTAACCATAATAAATCTGCCTCCCGGGTCTACCTCTATCCTCCCCACCTCGAATGTCACCCTTTTATTAATCAGGATAGCCACCCCCCTTGTTTTAAAGTCCAGTCCTGAATGAAACACTTGCCCGACCCATCCCTTCTTTAATCTAATTTGGTCTCCCAGCTTCAAGTGTGTCTCCTGTAACATAGCCACGCCCACTTTTAACTGTCTCAGGTGTGTGAACACACAAGCTCCCTTAACCGGCCCATTCAGTCCACGAACATTCCATGTAACCAGTCTGGTCGGAGGGGGCTTTTGCCCCCGTGCCCTGTCGATTAACCATGAATTTTCCTAGGCCAGCTCCTAGCCCGTTGTCCGCACCTCACTTGATCCGCCCCTCGGCGGCGACCGCCATCTGATCTCCATCTCCAGTCTCCTAACTGTCCCTTACCCGTCAGCAGTACACAAAATCAAAGATGAGCCAGCTGTTTGAGGGGGTGGAGGGTGTTTGTGAGCGATGTGGGAGGGGCCCCGCAAACCATGTTCATCTGTTTTGGTCCTGCCTGAAGCTGGAAAAGCATTGGCATTGGTATTTAGCACTCTCTTAGGGGTTTTACATCTGGATATGGAGCCTGGTCCCCTAGAAGCCATTTTCAGGGTATCGGACCGGCCCGAGTTACAAGCGGGTGAGGGGGCAGACGTTTTAGCCTTCACCTTGCTGATCGCCTGAGGGCAGGTCTCGTAGGGGTGGAGGTCAGCGTCTCTGCCCTGTGCCTTGGCATGGCAGGGGGCCCTGATGGAGTTTTTGGCCCTGGAGAAAGTTAAGTTTAAGTTGGAGGGGGGGGGGGGGGGGGGGGGGGTGAAGGAGGGGTTCTACAATTCATTTTGTTTTCATTTTCGTTCTACGAGTCTATGTTTTAGATTTTATATTGTTGGTGCTGTTCTGTTGCTGTTTTTTCCTTTGTATGGCGAAAATGATGGAAATATGGTAAATAAAAATATTAAATTAAATCAATAAATAGTACGAAGACTGAAGCCATTGTTTTTGGTCCCCATTCTACACTCCATCCCCTAACTACCAACTTCATCACTCTGGCAATAATCTGGGATTAAGCCAGCCTGTTAGCAACCTTGTTGTCACATTTGATCCTGAGATGAACTTCAAATCTCATATTTGTGTTAACTCCAAGACCATCTCCATGACATTATTTGACATTGGCCCTATCAACTGCTGAAATCCTCATTCATGTATTTGTTGCCTCTAGATTCAACTATGCCTGTTGAACTATGCCACTCTTGGCTGATCTCTCACATTTTACCCTGCTTAAACTTGAGTCATCCAAAACACTGCTGTCTGTGTATTAACTTGCAGCAAATCCTGTTGTCCTATCACCTTGTGCTTGTACAGTGGCTCCAGATCAAGTAATGACTTGATTTTGAAATTCTCATCCTTGTTTTCAAATCCCTCAATGGCCTTGCCCCTCCCTTTCACTGTAATCGCCTCCAATCCCAAAACCGTCTGAGATATCTGTGCTCTTTTATTCTTGCCTCTTGTGCTTTCCCAAGCATTACTGCTCCACCATTGGTGGCCATGGCTTCAGTTGCCTAAGCCTCAAGGTTTGGAATTCCTTCCCTATATCTTTCTAACTCTCTATCTCACATTCTTCCTTTAAAATACTTCTTAAAAATAACCTTTTGACCAAAGTTTTGGTCATCTGACCTAATATCTCCTTCTGTGTCTCGGTGTCGTACTCTTTTTATTTCTTGCTCCTGTGAAGCACCTTGTGATGTTTCATTACTTTAAACGTGCAATATCAATATAAGTTGGTGTTGGATAGTGTCCTGTACCATTACCATGTTATCCCCAATTGAATGCTACAATGGCACTATGGTCAGTTTGTCCATCCACCCAGATAGAAAGTATCACATACCTGTTTGTCAAAGGCAAAGTTCAAATCTCCTCCAACACTAAATCCTGGCACCCCTAGCCTTCCTTTTATTTAAAATGCATTTTATTCAAACTTGTATCAAAGTAGGTTACAGCAAATAAACACCCCGGGAAACATTCTTCCCAACAATCAACGAGACAGTTTGTGCAGATTTTCCTCCTTTTTCACCCCCCCTCCCCCCCCCCCCCCCCCCCCCCCACGACGAACAGCTCCTCAAACACGGTCACAAACATCCCCCACCTTTTCTCAAACTCCCCTGCTGAGCCCCTTAACGTATCTTCTCTAAACGCAGGAAGTCATACAGGTCATCCAACCATGCTGTTCCCCCCGGTGGCGATGCCGACCGCCACTCCAGCAATATTTGTCGCTGTGCAGAGAGGCAAAGGCCAAGACATCGGCCTTCCTCCTCTCCATGAGCTCCGGCTTCTCTGAAACCCCAAATATCACCACCAAAGGGTCCGAGTCCACGCCCTCCTCTACTATCCTGGCTAAGACCGCGAACACTCCTGCCCAGAATCTTCCCAATTTTTCACAACCCCAAAACATGTGCGAGTGATTCGCTGGCCCCCGCCCACACCTCTCACATTCATCTGCTACCCCCTGAAAGAACCCACTCATTCTCGCCCGAGTCATATGCACCCTGTGCACCGCCTTGAACTGTATCAGGCTCATCCTTGCACAAGAGGATGTCCCATTTACCCTTCGCAGTGCCTCACTCCATACTCCCCAATTGATCTCCATTCCCAACTCCGCTTCCCATTTCTCCTTGATCTTCACCACCCGCTCGCCTCCCTGCTCCCCCAGCCATTTATATATATCCCCAATTCTTCCCTCCCCTTCCACATCTGGAAGCAGCAGTCACCTAACAAAGAACAAAGAAAGGTACAGCACAGGAACAGGCCCTTTGGCCCTCGAAGCCTGTGCCAACCATGCTGCCCGTCTAAACTAAAATCTTCTGTGGCGACCAGAATTGAACACTATACTCCTAGTGTGGCCTAACTAAGGTTCTATACAGCTGCAACATGACTTGCCAATTCTTATACTCAATGCCCCGGCCAATGAAGTCAAGCATGCCGTATGCCTTCTTGACTACCTTCTCCACCTGTGTTGCCCCTTGACACAGATTGCCACCACTTCCACAAACATCCAATCCCTCCACCACCAACAAACAGTGAAAACCCTGTGTTCCAACTACAAGATGCACTGAAGGAACTCACCAAACTCTTCCAAACCCATGACAAATACCATACAAAAGGACAAGAGCAGCAGATACCTGGGAACACCACCACCTGGAGGTTCCCCGCCAAGTCACTCACCATCCTGACTTGGAAATATATCGCCGTTCCTTCCCTGTCGCTGGGTTAAAATCCACAAATTCCCTCCTAAGGACACTGTGGATGCACTGGCATGTTAGGGACTGCAGAGGTTCAAGAAAGCAGCTCACCATCACCTTCTCAAAAGTAACTCGGGATGGGCACTAGCTGTTGGCCGAGTCAGCGATGCCCACATCCCATGAATTACATTTTTAAAAAAAGTTTCGAATCTACTCCTTTCCAGCCACACCTCACCTCCAAACTTTACAACAAACTGTAGAAGATTAATGTATATTTAACAAGTTAATATTAACCAACACCCAAATCAGGAATTGTTTTCTCTTTGGATTGCTGTAGTGGTCTTCCAAATTGGGTTCCAGTTTAACTACACTCAGCTTCAGCAATATTTTAACTGCAAACTAAGCTATCATGCAACTACATTATAACCAATTAAATGCAGTCATACAGAACTTTTAGGTAGGGACTAGAAATGAAATGAAATGAAAATCACTTATCGTCACAAGTAGGCTTCAAATGAAGTTACTGTGAAAAGCCCCTAGTCGCCACATTCCGGCGCCTGTTCGGGGAGGCTGGTACAGGAATATAATGTCATTAGTGATTTTCAGTTAAAGTAAGTTGCATTTGAGGTTGCAACTCCTCCAAAGTAGACAAATCCTCTGCTAAACATAACACTCCAACTCACAAGCAAAATCAAGCTGTCATAATTAACAGTAATAGATTCAGAGTTTTTACAGCACAAAGAGACCCTTAGGCCTATTGTGTCTTGCCAGCCATCAAGCATCTATCTGTTCTAATTCCATTTCCCAGCACTTGGTCTGTAACCTTATATGCTATGACATTTCAAGTGCTCATCTAAATGCTTGATAAATGTTGTGAGGGTTTCCACCTGCATCGCCCTTTCAGGCAGTGAGTTCCAGATTCAAATCACCCTCTTGAGTGCAAAAGGCTTGCCTCAAATCTCCTACCCCTAATCTTAAATCTATGCTCCCTGGTTATTGACCCCTTTACTAAGGGAGAAAGTTTCTTCCCATCTTCCCCATGTCCCTCATAATTCTGTACACCTCAATCAGGTTCCTCCCCTCCCCTGTCTCTGCTCGAAGGAAAACAACCCCAGCCTAACCAGCCTCTCTCCATAAGCTGAAACACTCCAGCCCAGACAACATCCTGTTGAATCTCCACTGCACACTCTCTAGTGCAGTCACATCCTTCCTAGTGTTGTGACCAGAACTGCACACAGTACTCTAGCTGTGGCCTAACAAGCGTTTCATACAGTTCCATCAAAATCTCCCTGCCTATTTCATGTTTAAGTATCTTGAGCCACATTACCATGCATCTCCCCACCCAAAAGCTCATATTCTAATAGCAGAGATGAGCTACATTTACCAAATTATAATTTTGGGAGAAGGAGGACAATCACCTGGGCTATCAAAAACCATCTCCTCTTCCACTGAATGCTGCTACGTAAAGGTCTTACAAGGAAAGAACTGGGTGGGGACTGCTCCTTTTGCATCTCTTCCACTGCAAACATCGTATCTGAAAAAGGAGACCGAGATTCGATTTCCTGAGCTTTTTAGCTTTTCTCTCTTCAGATGTGGGAAGAGATAAAACTACGCCCACATTTTCTGGGCCGATGGCCCAACTTTTCTTCTGGACTAGCTGGAAATCTTCGATCCCATTCAATAGTAGGGGAATGATCTTGTAACCTGCTCACTCCTTCGATACCAATCTCCTCCAAAGGCACATCTTTGTTGTTGTAGTGCTCTGTGTGAAAGTTATCCTCCTTTTGCATTGCTGTAGAGTGGCCCTTTTGCCACTTCCCACCAAGTGGAGTTGTGGCTGCTTTCTTCCTCCGTGGCCTTCCTGATTTACGCTCACACCCTCAATATCACAAACCAATTTTAAATTTGCGTTAATCATGGAGAATATTTTCAATTTACATTTATTTGAGAGCAAAATTACCAGCTTTACACATCCTTAGAAGCTCAAGAACATTGGCAGGAGGTGGATTGGCCATGCTAAATGTCCCTTGGTGTCCAAAAAATGGTTGGGTTATGGGGATAGGGTGAAGTAGGGTGCTCTTTCCAAGGGCCGGTGCAGACTCGATGGACCGAATGGCCTCCTTCTGCACTGTAAATTCTATGAATCTATGATTCTATGACAAACAACCAATGTGTACAATAAGTGCCATTTATGCACAACCCATTTCAAAAGAGAGAAACTCAAAATGTATAAAAGTTAAACTCGTTTTCCTTGCAAACGTTCTTAATCTGTTGTGGCCGAGTGCAATCGACGTGAATTACAGCAGTTTCTATGTTGTTAGATTCTGGCACACAGACCGTTAACTCCAGTGGGAAGGAAGCGAGGTTCTCCGCCAAGTGGGAAGGCGACCCCATTTCCTCCCACCCCCAACACACGCAGAACTTCAGAGCTCAAAATGCGTAGCTCCACACGTCGGATGCATACAGCATACATTAGATAGTTCAGTGCATTTTACATGTGTTCCTGGATCTAGGTTTGCTTTACAAGCAATACTCCCAATTAATAACAAGACCGTGACGGCGTCCCTTCTAACTACTAATAAAAATCGGTTTCAAGGACGACTTGACTTTTGAACGCATACATTTTCCAACAGCCCCTCCTCTCATGGCGCTCTTTACTGAACACACTCACCGGATCATCAAAGCATTTGATGGCACATTTTGTGGACATTTCTAAATTTTCACGGGGGGGGGGGGGGGGGGTTGACTATTGGGTATCTCTGGGTAACAAAAAATACACTCTGAGGCTTTCTAATGATGGTTAGGTTTTTAAAAAACCTCATTATTTTTGTTCTCCTGCCCAACGTTGAGTAAGCCGGGGACGCACTGGTGCAAATGCTGCCGATTCTAATCGAGCTTTTAGCCCGCAGAAGAGGCAGTGAGTCTGATTCAGCAAGTTGTGAATCAATTGGACAAACCTGTCGGGTCAGCTATGTGGGCTGATATATAAAACTCTGTGAGTGTGACATTAGCTTTAAGATTGTGCACAGGAAGGTCTCTCATTCGCTATTTGCACATTGGGTTACTTTAATGGAAATAGAAATTCCCACGACCATTCCTCCAGCTTGCAGCCTGTCGCATTATCCCGGGACGAGTGGATTTCTCCTGGGTGTGTTCCATGATAGTTATCTCGGAGGGGAATGGAAGGATTGAAAGAAAGTCGGTTCACTCCCAGTGAGCTTGCTCTCTTTCGTTTCTGATTGAACTTCCTCTTGAGGGCAGCGTTCATGCGGGCGCATTTGACGCCAATTCGACTTTCTCCCGCTTTTGTTCGTGTCTCCCGCCCGAAGCCTGACATCTCCATCTGACTGTGAACTTTCCTTAGCACGTGACGGTGCACAGTGCAGCCTATATAAAACTCTGCAGCTCACTCAGACAGTAAGCGGGGACAGATTCCTGGACACCACTCGCTGAAAGGGAGCTCCATGAATTCTTAAGTAACTTCGACATTGACAGAAGTTTCAGTGGCACCTTTCATCACCAGTGGTGAGTAATTACCTTACATGATGTTTGAAACAGAATAGGTGAGATTGCATTTTCAGCTTTCTTTGTAATTTAGTCATTTAAAGTAGACCAGTCAAATCTGTTCTCTCAAACTCTTTTAACATTGCCACGGCTTTGCATCTATGCGCTTTAACCTGTTAATTCCTTCTCCCAGACACATTCTGTGAAGGACATTTCAAAGATGGATCACTTAAAGGCGACCAACTTCACTGAACCACACGCTGGGGCGGCGAAGGCTGCAGGTGAATCGGGGGACAACCAGTACCTGTACATTTTAATCGTCATGTCTTTCTATGGAGTCTTTCTCCTAGGGATAGTGCTGGGCTATATCAAATCCAAGAGACACGAGCGGAAAGATGACACCCCGTTCCTGTATGATGACAGAGGGGAGTGGGCTGGACTGAAAGCGGGGAACATGCCCCTGGTGTTCAGCCCCTTGCCGGAGAGCGTGGTGCCCGCTCTGTCTTGTACCATGTGCACCATCGAGAACAGCGTGAGCTCGGAGGCAGCACAGGACATCCAACTGGCCGCTGGGGAAGGGGTAGATGGAAATGAAAACCTGCTTAGTGACATCTCAGACAGCAGTGAGAGCAGCGCTCGCCTGCCAACTGAAAACCCTTGTTGAAAGGCAGACTTATCAGAACGCAATGCGTGGCTAAAGTTACAATTTGAAGCGCAGATCGTCACCAAACGCCATGCTTGTGGCTGGACTGGACAGATGGTGACCAAACTCAATTGGACGTCAATTGCCCGAATTAGTTCAATATACCACGATTGCCACCCCCCCCCCCCCCCACCACACACACACATACACTCCCCCCACACATACACACCCACACCCCCATACACACACACACACAAACCCACATCCCCATTCACACACACACAAACCCACATCCCCATACACACACACACACAGCCCCATACACACACACACACAAACCCACATCCCCATACACATACACACATCCCCATACACACACACACAGCCCCATACACACAAACGCACATCCCCATACACACACACACAAACCCACATCCCCATACACACATCCCCATACACATACACACATCCCCATACACACACACACAGCCCCATACACACACACACATACCCACATCCCCATTCACACACACACAAACCCACATCCCCATACACATCCCCATACACACATCCCCGTACACATACACACATCCCCATACACACACACACAGCCCCATACACACACACACAAACGCACATCCCCATACACACACACATCCCCATACACACACACACATCCCCATACACACACACCCACATCCCCATACACACAAACGCACATCCCCATACACACCCACATCCCCATACACACACCCACATCCCCATACACACACACAGCCCCATACACACACACACAAATGCACATACCCACATCCCCATACACACACACACAAATACACATTCCCATACCCACATCCCCATACACACACACACACCCACATCCCCTTACACACACACAAGCGCACATCCCCATACACACCCACATCCCCATACACACACCCACATCCCCATACATACACACGTCCCCATACATACCCACATCCGCATACACACACAAACGCACATCCCCATACACACCCATATCCCGATACACCAACACATCACCATACACACACGCATCACCATACACACACTCACATTCCCCCCACATCCCCATACACACACACCCACATCCCCATACACAAACCCACATCCCCATACATGCACACCCCCCACACACATCCCCATACACACAAATACATACCCACATCCCCTCCCCCACTCACACCCACATCCCCATACACTCACGCACATCCACATACACACCACACATCCCCATACACATGCATACATCCCCACATCCCCATACACACACACCCACATCCCCATACATGCACCCCCCCCACACACCCACATCCCCATACACACAAATACATACCCACATCCCCTCCCCCACTCACACCCACATCCCCATACACACACGCACATCCCCATACACACCACACACACCCACATCCCCATACACATGCATACATACCCACATCCCCATACACACACACACGCACATCCCCATACACATACCCACATCCACACACCCACATCCTCATACACACACACCCACATCCCCATACACACACACACATCCCCATACACACACACACATCCCCATACACACACACACACACGCACATCCCCATACACATACCCACATCCACACACCCACATCCCCATACACACACACCCACATCCCCATACACACACTCACATCCCCATACACAGACCCCCCCACACACACACCCACATCCCCATACACACACATACAAATCCCCATACACACCCACATCCCCATAAGCACCCACATACATATCCACATCCCCATACACAGGCACCCACACATCACCATGCACACACATACAAATCCCCATACACACCCACGTCCGCATACACACACATACACATTCCCATACACACACCCACATAGACATACACATCCGCATACATACACATACACACCCACATCCCCATACACACACATACACATCCCCATACACATGCACATCTCAACACAGGCACATCTCCACAAACACACACGCACCCATACACACAACAGTACAAACACCCACCCACACATGCACACAGGCATGCACCCTCCCCCACACACAAACAACCACACGGAAACCTATCCCACACACAAACCCACACCTGCACTATGCCCACACCCACCCACCCACAACCCCCCCCCCCCCACACACACACGACCCCACGCACACACTCACAAATATGTGTGAGTTCCTTTTTTTCCAATACACATAATCCCCTTTCCAAAAAGTTTAGAAGTTGCTTTCACAAATGCACATTTATGGACCTCTTATTAGACAAGATTTGCAGACATATTTTGCACAACTGGCACGAAACATATACGGTGTATATTATGCATATTCTGACATCCCAACATAACTCAGTATTGCTGCTTGACAGATTGTCAATATTTTAGGTTAGGTAATAATGACAATTTTTAAATTAGTAACCTATGATGGTATGCCTTTGTAAAAATAAACAAGTCGGATATCCAATACCATCAGAGGGGGCTAGACAACGATGCCGTGTACAGAACGGGTGAATGCAAACTCTACTTAAGACGGCGAATGGGAAAAATTCTGTTGGAAGCGGCTCTACAATCTTCACTGGCAATCCGCCTGGAAGCACTTGAAAACTGTAAAACCTTCCAGATGAAATTGACGTGGGAGTCGGTCAGAATTTCCATAAACACTCCTAGTAACTTTAAATTAAGTTGTAATTAGGTGATGAAACTGCAAAGCATTTGTAAATATTTATTAATGGGTTGGATTAAAATGATCTGATCTTAAGACCGTCCATTGTTTGTGTTCATTTAAAACGTGGAAAATCAGATATGTAATGAATCCCCGATGCTCTCGAGTGGACGCACCGCCTCACTTGGTGCCGAGCCAAGAGGCATCCAGGTTCAGTGACTTGTTCTCGAAGTTCCCCAGAGGGAAGCCGGGGGGATAATCGGCCAAAGGGGTGGCCCTCCTGACCGCCAGGATGAGCGATCTGCTTGACGCAATGTGCCTGTGACTTATCCACATGCTGTGTGTCTGCAGCCTCAGCCTGGCTGCTTTCACACAGTGTCAGGAACATGCTCGATTCGGAATCAACTCCTTTTGGCTCAGCGATTCGGCGCCTCGCACAGGATCAAAATGACCCCACCCGTCGAGGCAAAGACGAGCATGATGAGGCCTAGAGGCTACACCAGGAGCGATCGAGCTCCGGAGAGTACCAGGAGGCAAATGGAAACCAAACAAACACAAATATTAAACCTACTCTCAAATAAGCAAAATACCGCGGGTGCTGGAACCGGAAACAAAAAGGAGAATGTTGGAAAAGCTCAGCGGATCTAGCAGAATCTGGCAGAGAGAAAACAAGAGTTAGTTAGCGCTTCAAGTGCTTTTGACTCTTCAGAAGAAATTCTGAAGAAGTTTTATGAAGTGCGCTTTTCAAATATAGTTTATTTATATGGATGATTATGGTTAAGAGTCTCCAAAGGAAACCTATTCGAAACATATTTGTCCATTCGGTGATAATGATTATCTTTTTAAAATTGGTAATCTATGGATGATATTCTTTTATCTGCTAAATAAACAAGAAGTAACATGCTCAATACACCAGAGGGGGCGAGAGAGCAGTAAGTCAGTCATATGGTAAGGTGAAGTCGATGTAGCCCCAGATGACCTGAGATGACCCCCTTTGAGGGGGAGAGCTGACTGGTGGCGATTTAACCTGAGGATCACTACACCTCAGGCGGGGAGGGGGACGATTGAGAAGGTGTACAGAGCGGGTGAATGCCACAAGACTACCGACATACCTTGTTGAAACGTACAATGCAGTTATATAAATCATTCCGCTATGTGGCATTGCATCACTTCCAAGGAAAACCTGGCACTTCTGACCAGTTGAATTTTAAAAAGTGCTTGTCCAATGATCTTAAACACACACTCAACTACTTCATCAAAATAATTCTATGGCACACAAATAATTCAATACAGCAGATGTAAGAGCTTCAGCTAAAATGTGTCCAGATTTCACAAAGACTTGCGGCAAATATTGATTCAGTAAATGAATGGACATCCTGCATGGGGCATATTGATATATACAAAGTCAATCTTTACGCCTATTTTATTTTCCACAGTTCTGGATTTTTTTTTATGTCACCTTTTTAAAATTTGCTTGAAAGCACACACAATTCATACATTAAACTGACATTTTCCTGTAATGACAATTGAGTAAGACCCGCGGATCGTGTAGTGTCTCTCCAGCGCCATACTCAAACAGTGAGTTTTGGGACCCTGCGGAAGTTTCGACGCACGCACTTACGCAAAATACTGGAGCTTCCGAGTTTTGCACTGAGCAGTTGTCATGAATAGGTCAAAGGGCAGTCACGGAAAGTAGCAGATCAGCACAGACTTCACCTGGGGAACTCGAAGAAAGGGAAGTATTTATTGGCTTCCTTTACACCTCTTCTTTCTCCCTCCAGCAACTATACCTCAGTGTTTGTGAAGATGGGCGAAAAACTACTGCTAAACAGATATTCTAAAAGATGTGTTAACTGTCCAGAACTTGCAAAAACATAGAAATGTCAAATTTGAATAACCTTTTGCAATTCTGGTTTTATTCATTTGAAAAGTGTTTTCACAAGGCAGGGTTTACTTTTAACAGTCTCTTTAATAAACTTCATCTGTATAATAATAATCTTTATTGTCACAAGTAGGCTTACATTAACACTGCAATGAAGTTACTGTGAAAATCCCCTAGTCGCCACATTCCAGCGCCTGTTCGGGTACACAGAGAGAGAATTCAGAATGTCCAATTCACCATTCTAAAGTTACGATGTGATGTATGTTGTTAAGGTTTTAATGCAGCGTGGTGTATTTAAGTTTTACGAGTCTCCAAAGCAGTGTTGATCTTTAGAAGCATTTTAAAAAGTAAATTTGATATTTGCGATAAGAAGATCTGCATTTATTGTTATACAAATCTATTTATGTAATTTGGCTACTTTGAGTGCTTTGTAAATGTGTAATGTTTAAAATTATGTATGCAAGTTGAAATATTTAATACGATGTATGCAAGTTAATGTGAACTGTCACTTTAACACGTATTCCAGAGCCAAATCCAACCTTCACCTGGAGACATGCTCACCTCCCCCCGTACCTCACAGTTTGTGCTTTGCTTTACTGCAAATGTTTGTTTTTTAAAAAATTAAAATTCAATTTTAACAAATTTTCAACAAACCCTCCCCCTTACAGAAAGAAAACACACGGAAAGACACCGTACGCCCAAATTCTACAGAGGATTCCCCCAATATACAACCCCCCCCCCCCCCCCCCCCCCCGCAAAACAAAATAAACACATACCGGCGACCTCCCCCGCCCCCCGGGTTGCTGCTGCTGCTGACCTCCTTATGTTCTGCCAGAAAGTCTAGCAACGGTTGTCACTGCCTGAGGAACCCTTGCACAGATCCCCGCAAGGCAAACTTTACCCTCTCCAATTTAATGAACCATGTCATTGACCCAAGCTTCTATGCTTAGGGGCTTTGCATCCTTCCACAGTAGCAGAATCCTCCGCCGGGATACCAGGGACGCAAAGGCCAGAATACCGGCCTCTTTCGCCTCCTGCACTCCCGGCTCGTCCGATACCCCAAATAATGCTAACCCCCAGCTCGGCTTGACCCGGGTGTTCACCACCTTGGACACCGTCCTCGCAATACCCCTCCAGAACCCATCCAATGCCATGCACGCCCAGAACATATGGGCGTGATTTGCCGGGCTGCCCAAGCACCTCACACACCTGTCCTCTACCCCAAAAAACCTACTCAACCTCGCCCCTGTCATATGCGCCCAGTGAACAACTTTAAATTGTATCAGGCTGAGCCTGGCTCAAGAAGAGGAAGAATTAACCCTACCCAGGGCATCAGCCCACAGACCCTCATCTATCTCCTCCCCGAGCTCCTCCTCCCACTTGCCTTTTAGTTCCTCCACCGAGGCCTCCTCCTCTTCCTGCATCTCCAGATTGATCGCCGAGACCTTGCCTTCTCCAACCCATACCCCCAAAATCACCCAGTCTTGAACCCTTCGTGCTGGAATCCTTCACCTGCCGTTTGGCAAACGCCCTCACCTGCATGTACCTGAAGGTGTTTCTGGGGGGCAGTCCAAATTTCTCCTCCAGCGCCCGAAGGCTCGCGAACGTCCCATCTATAAACAGGTCCCCCATTCTTTTAATTCCTGTCCGATGCCAGCTCAGAAACCCCCATCCATTCTTCCCGGGACAAACTGATAGTTCTCTCGAATCAGGGACTAAACCGAGGCCCCCACCTCGCTCCTGTGCCCCCAAATTTTCAGAGTCGCCGCCACCACCGGACTCGTGGTGTACCTTGTAGTCGGGAGCGGCAACGGTGCCATCACCAGCGCCCTCAGACTCGTGCCCACACAGGACGCCATCTCCAGCCTCTTCCACACCGCCCCCTCCCCTTCCATTACCCACTACGGATCATCGCCACATTTACAGCCCAGTAGTACCCACATAGATTCGGCAACGCCAGCCCTCCTCTGTCCCTGCTACGCTCCAGAAACACCCCTTTTACCCTCGGGGTCTTATTCGCCCACACGAAACCCATTATACTCCTGCTCACCCGCTTAAAAAAGGCCTTAGGGATCAGAATGGGAAGGTACTGGAATACAAAGAGGAACCTCGGAAGGACCGTCATTTTAACCGACTGCACCCTACCTGCCAATAAGAGTGGCAACATATCCCATCTTTTGAACTCTTCCTCCATCTGCTCCACCAACCGTGCCAAATTGAGCTTGTGCAGGGCCCCCCAACTCCTAGCCACCTGGAACCCCAGGTACCGAAAGCTCCTTTCCGCCCTCTTCATCTATCCCCCTTCCCTGGTCCCCTGGGTGTACCACAAAGAGCTCACTCTTCCCCACGTTAAGCTTTTATTCAGAAAAGTCCCCAAACTCCCTGAGGATCCGCATTACTTCCGGCATCCCCTCCACTGGGTCCGCCACATACAATAATAGGTCATCGGCATACAGCGACACCCGGTGTTCCTCTCCACCCCTGAACCAATCCCTTCCATTTCCTGGACTCCCACAGTGCCATGGCCAGAGGCTCAATTGCCAATGCGAACAACAAGGGGGACAGGGGACTCCCCTGCCTCATCCCCCGGTACAGCCGAAAGTACTCCGACCTCCGCCGGTTCGTGGCCACGCTCGCCACCGGGCTTTATATAGTAGCCTAACCCACCTGATGAACCCCTCCCTGAACCCAAACCTCCGCAGCACTTCCCAAAGATACTCCCACTCCACCCTATCGAAGGCCTTCTCCGCGTCCATAGCCGCCACTACCTCCGCTTCCCCCTCCATTGAAGGCGTCATAATTACATTGGTGTTCAACTGTCTACCCTTCACAAATCCCGTCTGGTCCTCGTGAATCACCCCCGGGACACAGTCCTCAATTCTTGTAGCCAGCACCTTCGCCAGCAACTTCGCGTCGACATTGAGGAGCGAGATCGGCCTGTACGACGCACACTGTAATGGGTCCTTGTCCCGCTTCAAGATCAGCGAGATCAGCTCTCGCCTCATTGAAAGTCCTCACTAGCAGTGGGCCCAACAAGTCCATATACTTCCGATAGAATTCTACCGGGAACCCATCCGGCCCCAGTGCCTTCCCTGCCTGCATGCTCCCTAGCCCCTTGACCAGCTCCTCCAGCCCAATCGGTGCCCCCAACCCAACCACCTGCTCCTCCTCCACCCTCGGGAACCTCAGTCAATCTAGAAATTGCCGCATCCCCCCTCCCCGTCGGGAGCTCAGACCTATACAGCGCCTCATAAAAGTCCCTGAATGCCCCATTTATTCCCACCGCACTCCGCACCGTGTTCCCCCCTTTATTCCTAACTCCACCAATCTGCCTCGCTGCCTCCCGCTTACGGAGCTGATGTGCCAGCATCCGGTTCGCCTTCTCCCCATACTTGTACACCGCCCCTTGAGCTTTCCTCCACTGCACCTCTGCCTTCCTGGTAGTCACCAAGTCGAATTCGGTCTGGAGGCTTTGTCGCTCCTTAAGTAGCCCCTCCTCGGGGATCTCTGCATAGCTCCTATCCACCCTTAATATCTCCCCCACCAATCTCTCCCTCTCTCTCTTCTCCCTATGAGCCCTGATGGAGATTAGCTCTCCCCTGACCACCCGCCTTCAGCGCCTCTCTGACTACCCCCACCTGCACCTCCCCATTTTCATTGGCCTCTAAGTATCTTTCAATACACCCCCGAATCCGCCCGCAAATCTCCTCATCCGCCAACAGTCTCACATCAAGACGCCACAGTGGGCGCTGGTCTCTCGCCTCCCCCAACTCCAGCTCCACCCAATGCGGGGCATGGTCTGAAATAGCTATGGCCGAATATTCCGTGCCCTCCACTCTCGGGATTAACGCCCTACTCATAATGAAAAAATCTATCCGGGAGTAGGCTTTATGGACGTGGGAAAAAAAGGAAAATTCCCTGGCCCACGGCCTGGCAAACCTCCCAGGGTCCACCCCCCCCCCCCCCCCCCCCCCCCCCTCCCCCCCCAATCTGGTCCATAAACCCCCTAAGCACCTTGGCTGCCGCCGGCCTGTTATCTGTCAACAAATAAAGAACAAAGAAATGTACAGCACAGGAACAGGCCCTTCGGCCCTCCAAGCCCGTGCCGACCATGCTGCCCGACTAAACTACAATCTTCTACACTGTCCTGGACTTAGAGCGGTCCAGAGCTGGGTCCAACACCATGTTGAATTTCCCCCCATTATCAGGCTCCCTGCCTACAGGTCCCGAATCCGACCCAGCATGCGCCTCATGAATCCGGCATTGTCCCAATTCGGGGCATATACATTCACTAGTACCACCCGCACCCCCTGCAACTTATCACTCACCATCACGTACCGACCTCCATTATCTGCCACGATGTTCAGCGCCTCAAACAACATCCGCTTCCCCACCATAATCAGCACCCCTCTATTCTTTGCGTCCAGCCCCGACTGGAAAACCTGCCCTACCCACCCCTTTCTCAGCCTAACCTGATCAGCCATCTTCAAATGCGTCTCCTGGAGCATAACCACATCTGCCTTCAGTCCCTTTAGGTGTGCAAACACCCGGGCCCTCTTGACCGGCCCGTTCAGGCCTCTCACATTCCAAGTTATCAGTCGGATCAGGGGGCTCCCCGCCCCCCCCGCCGCCGCCGACCTGCCATCTCCCTTTCTAGGCCAGCCACCTGCCCGCGCCCCCGCACCCACCATTCCCCCAGGTGGCGGACCCCCGTCCCGACTCTCTCTCTGAACACCAGCTCCCCTTTGGCCAATGTAGCAGCAACCCAGTTCCCCTTGCCCCCCCCCCCCCCAGCTAGGTCCCCCTCTAGCTGTATTGCTCCCCCCCATGGCACTCCCGTAAGACAGCTGACTCCTGCTGACCCTGGCCTCTCCCGCCACTCCATCGACCCCCCAGTACAAGAATCCCCTCCTCCTCCTGGCAATCAGTGTGCGCTCCTCTCCAGCACCGCCCTTCTCCCTGGCCCCGCCTCCTTCCTTCCCTAGCGCGGGAAAAAGCCCACGCTTTCCCACCAAGCCGGCCCCGCCCTCTCTGGCGCAGCTCCCTTTTTGCGGCCTTGTCTCAGCTCCCCCACCCCGGGCCTCCAACTCCCCCCCCCCCCCCCCCCCCCACCCACCCCCCCCGCGGGGCCCCATTCTTTCAACAACCGACACACACACTCCCACACAGCCCCCACTTCGAACCATTTCGCCCCACCACACCCAGCACCAAAGAAAACAGAACAGAGCATCCCCCAAACCACAGTAAACCCCCCTAGGCACCCCCTCCCAACAAACCCTCAGTTCGAGTCCAACTTTTCAGTTTGGATAAAAGTCCACGCCTCCTCTGGCGTCTCGAAGTAATGGTGCCAATCCTGAAACGTGACCCACAATCGCGCCGGCTGCAGCATCCCGAATTTCACCCCCTTCCGATGCAGAACCGCCTTAGCCCGGTTGAAGCCGGCCCTCTTCTTGGCCACCTCCGCGCTCCAGTCCAGATATATTCAGATCTCTGTGTTCTCCCACCTGCTGCTCCGTTCCTTTTTGGCCCATCTCAGGACACACTCCTTGTCTACAAAGTGGTGGAACCGCACCAGTACCTCCCACGGCGGCTTGATGGCCTTGGGCTTCCTCGCCAGGACTCGGTGAGCCCCATCCAGCTCCAGGGTCCTCGGGAAAGCTCCCGCGCCCATCAGCGTGTTCAGCATCGTGACCACATATGCCCCGGCATCCGAACCCCTCCACCCCCTCCGAGAGACCCAGAATCCGAAGGTTCTTCCTCTCGACCGATTCTCCATGTCTTCAAACTTTTCTTGCCACTTCTTGTGCAGCGCCTCGAGCGCCTCCACCTTCACCGCCAGGCCCAAGATCTCATCCTCGTTCTCCGAGGCCTTCTGCCGCTCCTCCTGGATCGCCGCCCCTTGGGCCGTCTGGGTCTCGACCAGCTTGTCAATCGATGCCTTCATCAGCTCCAGCAGCTCTGCCTTCAGGTCCGCAAAGCAGCGCTTGAGGAACTCCTGCTGCTCCTGCGACCATAGCGGCCACGCTGCTTGGTCTCCACCCGCCGCCATCGTGCTTCTCCTCCCTCGCACTTTTTTCTGCACCAAAATCACTTTTTTGACCGCTCCACTCCTGGTCCAATCCATACAGTGCAGGGGGAATCGTACTGTCACCTTCACACACTGGGAACCATCGAACAAATCCTGTTGGGTCCCCTCAAAAGAGCACAAAAGTCAATTTCTGACGGGAGCTGCCGAATGTGCGACTTAGCTCCGCATAGCCGCAACCGGAAGTCTGTGCTGCTGATGTTGAGGGTGTTGTGCTCTGCAGGTGATGGACATGACACGTCTGTATAGTATTGAAGGATGACCTCAACATTCTGCACTGCTTTAACAGTGTCAATGAAACTCACCACAGTAGTAAATTTCTTGGCATGTGGCTCCTTGCAACTTGAATCTGGTGACATGTGTAATATTTCTCAGAATGCCGTGAGGGCCTACATTTCCAGGCCACTGAGGCAATGTTTCACAGGGCTGTTTTGCAGAGTTTGTTATTTTTGGCATGACCCCAGTGAGGAAGAAGGAGAGATCCCTCACGTTCCACAAGACTGCTGATTTCCCGAAAGGGATTTGGGCTGTCGATAGAATGCATATTCCAGGAAAGGTACCGACAGCTGAGGCTGTTTCCTTCATCAACAGGGAGGTGTTCCATTCATTGAACGTAATGATCGTGTGTGATGCCCAAATGAAGATCCTCAATGTGACAATCAGAAAAGTGCCTATGATTCATTCATTCATTCTGGAGAACGCAAAGTTTCAAAGGACCATGACCACAAGGAATTACAGGATGGCTACTGGATGAGAAGGAATACCCATTGAGAATGTGGCTTATGGCACCATTTCAGAGGACTGGTAATGAAGTACAGGATAAACACAACCGTGCCCACGTGGTAGGAGCAATGATATACGGAGCCAATGTTTAACACAGAGTTGTGTCAGAAAGCAGTTCAGTTCTCCTGGGTGGAACCGGCATTCATAGACTTATAATGTGTGATACAAGTGGGATGGCATGGTGGCACAGTGGTTAGCACTGCTGCCTCAAAGTGCCTGGTACCCAGGTTCGATTCCGACCTCGGGTACCTGTCTGTGCGGAGTCTGCAAGTTCTCCCCGTGTCTGCGTGGGTTTCCTCTGAGTGCTCTGGTTTCCTCCCACAGTCCAAAGATGTGCAGGTTAGGTGGTTGGCGATGCTAAAATTGCCCCTTATGGTGGGGTTACAGGGTTGGGGATTTACTAATCCACGGCTTCATCTGCTCTAAGGAGTCCAATGAGGTCTCCCACCACTACTGGCTCTGAGATTGAGCTTGGCCATCCTTATCTCTTCGATCAGTGTGCTGATAAAACTATGAGGGGTTCCAGGTGAGTGGGGTGCATGGAACTCTACATGAACAGGAGACCCCAGAGTCAGTCAATGAAACTGACAGCACTCAACAGTTTAACTGGTCAGGTGCACAAAGTAACATTTAAGGAGTCGGTTGCTTTTCTATCACAGCAACATTAGGCTGTTCAGCCAAGGCATCCCCCCACCCCCCGCGAGTACAAGCCTTGCCACCAAATCGAGCCCCCCTACCTCCAGTCTACCAGCCAAACACGCCTCTGCAAACCAGAATAAAATCTGAAAGGCACTCACCTCCTTTCTCCGCCTCAGATGTGCTGGGTTACCCCTCTCAGAACTTCACAAGTCTGATCCAAATATCACCCCCAGACCTCTGATTCCCCCTCACCCCCAAATCCTAACCACTTACCTAAAACACTGACCTTCTCCCTGGCCTGTTAATTTCAATGGACCTTTAAACTTACCTGTTTTTTAGCAGCTAGTGCTGTAATAAAAAGGGGTTGTGTCCTCCCTCAATCTATTGAAGCTGGACTTTGATGCTGGGCCTTGAGGATGAGCTGCACTGTTTGGATCTCACCCAGCCTGAGTCAGGAAGTCAGGCGATACAGATTCAGAAGAAAAACCCCGCATGTAATTGGACACTAAGTGGCAATTCGAAGTTGATTGCCACTCCGAGTAAGTTACAGCTCATTGAATCACAGAGCAGTTTTAACAGGCCCTATAGTCTTCTCATGTTTCTATTTCTTATGTCCTTACTATTTCAAAGAAGAATAGGGTGTTCACCCTGTTACCCAACATTTATTCCTCAACTAATGCCAGTAAACAGGTTATCTAGCCGCTATCCATTTGACAGACCTTGCTGTATGCAAATTAGTTGTCACATCACCTACATTACAACTGTGACATCACTTCTGTGAGTGCCCTTCCTGTTGATTCCCTTTATTCCCATTTCTTTTACTTTGTGGTTATCATTTTGATCCATGGATAGTTACCTTTATATCAGGCAGAGGAACTGAGGAACTCAAAGGTTACAACATGTACACTGTGCTTTGGAGGTTTCGCTTCTGAACAGAAAAAACTCAGACTTTTTGGCACCCATAAGATCAAAGGGATTGGGTTTGATTGACTGGCTGGTGGTCAATGAATTGGAAAAAGGCTGCATTCTGCCCGGCGACAGGTGGTGATTGGATCTTACCCAAGTGGGATGATTTTAGAGGATGCAGGAAGTGAGAGTCAGCTCCTGGATGCTTAGAGGAGCAGCTGTGAGTATATGTCTGCCGGTCTCTCTCTCTCCCCCTCCACCCCCCCTCCCCCTCTCTAGAAATATTATATGCTGTTTTTCTGAACCTACAGAAAAGTCTTGAGGCCTGGATGAATCTACAGTGTAAATCATTACAGACTGAAAACAAAATCCTCTAAATGAAGGCCGATTGTAGAAAAGTGTCCTGGAAGATGTCCATCTGAAATAAAGACACTTCTCCTTTTACTTTCATCATATTTTACACCCCTCTCTCCCCTCTGTGTTTGTCTGTCTTATATGTGTAGAGGGTGGGACAAGTTAAATGTGGGGGTTAGGAATTAGATAATAGTTGTATTTACTGCTTTAATTATAGTTATTATTAATAAAAATTAATTGTGTTTAAATTTATAAACCCGCTGACTGTAATTATTGGACAGCCATTGACCAGAGACTGCGGGTATTTTCTAAGAATTTTGTGTTAATTTTGATTGTGTTGCGACTCAGGGTCAAGTGGGGCTGGAATTGACCGCGCATTAGCCTGGGGGGCGGGGGGGGGGGGGGGGGGGGGGCGGGGGGGGGGGGGGGGGGCTGGGTGTCATAACATGTTAGCATTTGGCCCATCGAGTCTGCACCGGCCCTTGGAAAGAGCACCCTACCTAAGCCCACACTTCCACCTTGTCCCTACACCTACACCCTATCCCCATAACCCCACCTAACCTTTTTTGGACACTAAGGGCAATTTAGCATAGCCAATCCACCTAACCTGCCCATCATTGAACTGTGGGAGGAAACCAAAGCACCCGGAGGAAACCCACTCAGACACGGGGAGAACGTGCAGGCTCCGCATAGACAGTACCCAGCGGGAATCAAACCTGGGAACCTGAAGCTGTGAAGCAATTGTGCTACTCACTGTGCTACCGTGCTGCCCACTGTAAATTAATGTAAATCTTTCTTTTCTTTCAGGAAAACTAATCGCAAACTTGCATCGTACGGTACAGATTTGAAATATCTTGTACACCGAGAAAGTTTGAACGTGATTGAAGCTTCTTTCTAAGTTGGAATATTTCCAGGTTTCTTGAACGTTTCTTAATTTTCCCTTCACTCTTTGTTTGTTTCTCTCCTTAGCCTGGATTATTTCTCAACAGGAAACAAATGTCAACTCCCATCCATCAATATATGCCAATATTTTCCCGGTGTGAAGAATAATTTCAGTCAGCCAGACGATATGACTGGGATCAGAATGTCACTACTTTCTCCATCAGGAAAACTATATTTAAAAAAAAATATGTTTATTAAGAATTTTTCAACAAAGTTTTTAACCATACAAACCCCCCCCCGCCCCGTAACAAAGAGAAAAGAAAACTCGCATAGCAAGACATAAACATGGCAAATCAATACAATACAGAACTTTGTACATTGGATTCCTCCCGTACATATCAACTTTCCGGATCATTTATGTATTTTCTTGCTCAAGTGCCCCCCAGATGGCCTACTCCTGCTCCTAGTTCTTATGTTCTTATAAACCCCCTAAGCACCTTGGCCGCAGCCGGCCTCTTTCCGTTCCTAGATCTGGAGTGAGCCAGTGCTGGGTCCAACACCGTGTTGAAATCCCCACCCATTATCAAGCTTCCTACCTCCAGGTCCGGAATACGCCCCAACATACGCTTCATGAATCCAGCATCGTCCCAATTCGGGGCGTATACATTTACCAATACCACCCACGTCCCCTGCAACCTACCGCTCACCACCACGTATCGACCTCCATTGTCCGCTACTATGTTCTTGGCCTCAAACGACACACACTTCCCCACCAGTATTGCCACCCCTCTATTCTTCGCATCCAGCCCCGAATTGAATACCTGTCCTACCCATCCCTTCCTTAACCTGACCTGATCTGCCATCTTCAGATGTGTCTCCTGAAGCATGACCACGTCTGCCTTCAGTACCTTTAAGTGCGTGAACACACGGGCACTCTTAACCGGCCCATTTAGGCCTCTCACATTCCACGTGATCAGCCGGATTGGGGGGCTAACCCCCCCCCCCCCCCCCCCCCACCCACCCTGCCGACTAGCCATCTCCTATTTTAGGCCAGTCCTGTGCCCGCGCCTCCCGCACCCCCCAGTCCCCCAGACGGGGCACCCCCGCCCTGACCACCTCTTCCGTTTTCAGTTCCCCCTCGGCCAATGCAGCAGCAACCCTATTTTCCCCCCTTCTCCACCCCCCCCCCCCGGCTAGATCCAAATCTAGCTCTTTTGCTCCCCCCATAATACTTCCGTAAGTCAGCTGACTCCTGCTGACCATGGCTTCCCCCGCCTTCCCGTTGACCCCCCAGTGTGGAAATCCCTCCTCCTCCTTACGCTCCTCCATCCCCCCCTCCCAAACGTGGGAAAAAGCCCGCGCTTTCCTGAGCCAGCCCTGCCCCCTGTGGCACAGCTCCTGTTGCGGCCTTATCCCAATTCCCCCATCCCCGGGTCTCACCTCCCTCCAGCACCGATGCCCACATTCCTCACAGTCTTCCCATCAAAACTCTTCCCCCATCCCCATCCATCATCCCACCCGTGAAACATTCTTTACCCATATTTACAACCCTTTATACAGTCAACATCTCCCCCACAACCACAGTCCCTCAGTTTGAGTCCAATTTTTCCGTTTGGATAAAGGTCCAAGCCTCTTCTGGCGTTTCAAAATAGTGGTGTCGATCCTGATATGTGACCCACAGTCGCGCTGGCTGCAGCATTCCGAATCTCACCCTTTTTTTATGCAGCACCGCCTTGGCCCAGTTGAAGCCAGCTCTCCTCTTTGCCACCTCCGCACTCCAGTCCTGATAGACTCGGATCACCGCATTCTCCCATCTACTGCTCCGCTCCTTCTTGGCCCATCTCAGGACACTCTCTCTGTCCGCGAAACGATGGAACCTCGCCACTATCGCCCTTGGCGGCTCGCCAGCCTTGGGTCTCCTCGCCAGGACCCGGTGAGCCCCCTCTAGCTCCAGGGGGCTCGGAGAGGCCTCCGCACCCATCAGCGAATGGAGCATCGTGCTCGCATACTCCCCGGCATCGGCCCCCTCCACTCCTTCAGGGAGACCCAGAATCCGGAGATTCTTCCTCCTCGACCTGTTCTCCAGGATCTTGAATCTCTCGGCCCACCGCTTGTGCAGCGCCTCGTGCGCCTCCATCTTCACCGCCAGGCCCAAGATCTTGTCCTCATTCTCGTTAGTTTTGTCCCTCACCTCTCGGAGCTCTGCCTCCTGGGCCTTCTGGGTCTCCTTCAGCCCCTCGATCACCAACAGCATTGGTGCCAGCACCTCCTTTTTAAGCTCCTCCATGCAGCGCCTGATAAACTCCTGCTGGTCTGGCCCCCATACTGCTCGATCTCCGCCCTCCGCCATCTTGTTTTTTCCCCCTCGTTTCTGCCGCTGCTCCAAAGCCTCTTTTTCCGCCGCTCCACTTCTAGTCCCCTCCATACACGACGGAAGGGGGACCTTGCTCTCACCTTCCCACACGGGAATCGGTCAAAATATTTCAGTTGGGGCTCCTCCGGAGAGCCCAAATGTCAGTTCTAGCGGGAGCTGCCGAAATGTGCGGCTTAGCTCCGCATCGCTGCAACCGGAAGTCCAGGAAAACTATTTAAGCAACAACAAATGGCTTGGAAAAAAACCATTGCATCAGATGCTGTTACACATTCTTGATTCAAAGCTAGTTTATTGAGTTGAAGCATTATAATTCATGGGAATTCATGGCAGCAGTAGTCTTACTTGGCTGGTAATCTCGGGGCACAGACTAATACGCTAGAGGCACAAATTCAATTTGAACATGGTAGCTGACGGAATTTCAATTAATTAACAAATCCATAATAAAAAGCTGGTCTTAGTAATGTTGACTATGAAACTACCGGATCATCATATATCCCATCTGGTTCACTAATGTAATTTAGGGAAGGAAATCTGCCATTCTTACCTGGTTTGGCCTATACGTTATTCCTGACCAACAGAATGCCTCTCTCAAATTCTAACAGAAAAGCTGAAAAAGCATAAAATGGAACCATCTACCCGACATCATCCAAGGCGCGAGAAATGACAAAGGCACAAACTGCTTAGTCGACATTGTAAATCCCTCTTTACTAACTGATGCACTATCAATTACGACGAGACAAGAGTGGAATGTAATCGAGGCTTTATTATGCAGAGATGTGTGGCCTCCTACAGCAGCTGACGAAATGGCTGTTGTTCGGAGAGCACACAGATTTATGCTCCGCCTACTGGGCGGAGCCAGCAGGCAGGGATCTACCCCGTGCCTGTAGTACAGGGGCCTTACTGTAATACCCATATATACAATATAATACAACAGTGGTGACTACCACATTCACCCCCTGTTAAAAATGAGTCCAGCGCGAGGGGGGGGGGGGGGGGTGGAAAACTATATACATACAGCTTGGTTTTAAAATTTCAGAGAAGGTTACAAATTTAGATGATCGGGCGCCTTGATCCGCCGTTGAGAGCGCCGCAGTGCAGGTGGCGACTCAGGCGTCGGCTTGGTCTTTGGTGACTCCGGGAGCATGTCGAAATCCTCTTTATCCCCGGGTGGGAGCAAGGGGAAGACAGGTTGTCCTGAAGCGGGGGCTGCGGTGGGGTGCGCTGGGGGGAGGGAGGGAGGCGCCGGGGCAGAGGGGGGGGGGGTGGGGACCCATCTGGTGCCAGGTCCCTGAGGGAGACTGTGCCTTGGCGGCCGTCGGGGCACGCTATGTAGGCATACTGCAGGTTTGCGTGGAGTAGCTATACCCTCTCAACCAATGGGTCCGCCTTGTGGAGTCGCACGTGCTTGCGGAGGAGAACGGGTCCTGGAGCTGCCAGCCACGTTGGGAGCAAAACCCCGGAGGTGGACTTCCTGGGGAAGGCAAAGAGACGTTCATGGGGGGTTTCATCAGTCGTGGTGCACAGGAGCTACCGAATGGAGTGAAGTGCGTCGGGGAGGACTTCCTGCCAGCGGGAGGCCGGGAGATTTCTGGACCGTAGGGCCAGCTGGACGGCCCTCCAGACCGTCCCATTCTCCCGCTCCACCTGCCCATTTCCCCTGGGGTTGGAGCTGGTCGTCCTGCTCGAGGCAATGCCCCTGTTGAGCAGGTACTGGCGCAGCTCCGCCCTCATAAATGAGGATCCCCGGTCGCTGTGGACGTAGGCGGGGAAACCAAACAGAGCGAAGATGGTGTTGAGGGCTTTCATGACGGTGGCAGATGTCATATTGGGGCATGGGACGGCGAAAGGGAATACTCGCCGACCACATTAAGAAAGTACGTGTTGCGGTTGATGGAGGGGAGAGGCCCTTTGAAGTCCACACTGAGGCGTTCAAAGGGGCAGGAGGCCTTCACAAGGCGCGCATGGTCTGGCTGGTAGAAGTGCGGTTTACACTCTGCGCAGACCTTGTAGTCTCTGGTGATAACCCTGACTTCCTTGATGGAGTAGGGCAGATTGCGGGCCTTAATGAAGTGGTACAAGCGGGTGACACCTGTGTGACAGAGATTGTCATGCAGGGTCCGGACTCGGCCCACTTGTGCGCTGGCACATGTACCTCGGGACAGGGCATCGGGGGGCTCATTGTGCTTACCGAGGGCGATACAAAATCTCGTAATTGTAGGTGGAGAGCTCGATCCTCCACCTCAAAATTTTATCATTTTTGATCTTACCCCGCTGTGTGTTGTTAAACATGAAGGTAACCGACCATTGGTCAGTGAGAAGAGTGAATCTCCTGCTGGCCAGGTAATGCCTCCAATGTCGCACAGCTTCAATGATCACTTGGGCCTCCTTTTCGACGGAGGAGTGCCGAATTTCAGAGGCATGGAGGGTGCGGGGAAAAAATGCCATGGGCCTGCCTGCCTGGTTGAGGGTGGAGGCCAGAGCGACGTCTGATGCATCGTTCTAGACTTGGAAGGGGAGCGTCTCGTCGACCGCGTGCATCGCGGCCTTGGCGAAGTCGGCCTTGATACGGTTAAAGGCCTGGTGAGCCTCGGCCTTCAGTGGGAAAGCGATGGATGGAATGAGTGGGCGGGCCTTGTCCGCATAGTTTGGGACCCACTGGGCGTAATATGAAAAGAACCCCAGGCACCGTTTGGGGGCCTTGGGGCAGTGGGGGAGGGGGAGTTCCATGAGGGGGCGCATGCAGTCAGGGTCGGGCCCTAGAACTCCGTTCTGTACCACATAGCCGAGGATGGCTAATCGGTTCATGCTGAACACACACTTCTCCTTGTTGTAAGTTAGGTTGAGGAGTGTGGCGGTATGGAGAAATTTGGAAAGGTTAGCGTCGTGGTCTTGCTGGTCGTTGCTGCAGATGGTGACGTTATCCAGGTACGGGAAAGTGGCCCGCAGCCCGTACCGGTCAACCATTTGGTCCATCTCCCGTTGGAAGACCGAGGCCCTGTTGGTGATGCCGAAGGGAACCCTAAGGAAATGGTAAAGGCGGCCGTCCGCTTCAAACGCAGTGTATGGGTGGTCCGCCTTACGGATGGGGAGCTGGTGGTAGGCAGATTTCAGGTCCACTGTCAAGAACACCCGGTACTGTGCAACCTGATTGACCATATCAGATATGCGTGGGAGGGGGTACGCATCGAGCTGCGTGTACTGATTGATGGTCTGACTGTCGTCAACGACCATCCTGTTTTTCTCCCCAGTTTTCACCACTACCACTTGGGCTCTCCAGGGGCTGTTGCTGGCCTCGATGATACCTTCCCGAAGCAGCCGCTGGATCTCGGACCTGATGAAGGTCCTGTCCTGGGTGCTGTACCGTCTGCTCCTGGTGACGACGGGTTTGCAATCCGGGGTGAGGTTTGCAAAAAGGGAAGGCGGGTCGACCTTAAGGGTCGCGAGGCCGCAAACAGTAGGGGGTGGTAGGGGCCCGCCACATTTCAGGGTTAGGCTCTGGAGGTTGCACTGGAAATCAAGGCCGAGTAGCAAGGCAGCACAGTGGTTGGGGAGGACGTAGAGCCGGAAGCCGCTGAACTCTACGCCCTGAACGGTGAGGGTGGAGATGCAGTACCCCCGCATCACCACGGAGTGGGATCTGGAGGCCAGGGAGATTCTTTGGTTAGCGGGGTGTACCGCGAGGGAGCAGTGCCTTACCGTTTCGGGGTGGTTGAAGCTCTCAGTGCTCCCGGAGTCCGGAAGGCAGGATATCTCGTGCCTGTCGACCTTCACCTTTGTCGAAGCGGTCACGAGGTTGTGCAGTCGAGACTGGTCGATCGTGACCGAGGTGAGGTGCGGTTGTAGGCAATGAACGGCCCGATGAGGTGGCCGACGGGCAGGGGTCCTGAGGCAGGTAAGATGGTGGCGCCCACGGGCCGCACGTGTCCTGGGGCAGGCAAGATGGCGGCGCCCATTGGTTCTGAGGCAAGCAAGATGCCGGCGCCCATGGACCGCATGTGGTCTGAAGTGAGGATGATGGCAGCGCCCACTGGCCACACGTGGTCTGAGGAGAGGAGGATGGCGGTGCCCACTGGCCACACGTTGGGGGTGCCGGGACAATAGCGACAATTGAACAGGCCTGGCACAAAATGTCCCTTCTTGCCACAGGCCTTGCAGAGTGCGCTCCGCACCGGGCAGCGCTGCTGGGGGTGTTTTGTCTGTCCGCAGAAGTAGCACTTGGATCCCCCGCGGTAGGTTGGCTGCCGCGCAGGCGTGGGGTTGCCTGAGGGCGGTCGCTGATGGGGTCCATGATGGGGTGGCCGTTGGCAGGGTCCACAATGCCCAGGAGGGGTGGGCCGTGCGGTCGGGGGCATATGCCTGTACGTTGCGCGAGGCGACCGTGAGCGAGTGCGCTAGTTTCTTGGTCGCCACAAGGTCAAACGTGGCCCCTTCTAAGAGATGCTGGCGGATGTAGTCAGACCCTATGCCCGTAACAAACGCGTCTCTCATTAGCAGGTTCGAATGTTCAGTGGCCGAAACGGCCTGGCAGTCACAGTCTCTCACCAGGGTGAGCAGGGCACGCCAGAAATCTTCCACAGATTCACCGGGAAGTTGCTGTCGGGTGGGCAAGAGGTGCCTGGCATAGATCTTGTTGGTCTGTTGAGCGTAATTCTCCTTCTGTAGCGCCATGGCCTCTGCGTAGGTAGGCACGTTCTGAACGAGGGGAAAAACATTGGAGCTCAGCCGCGTGTACAGAATCTGGAGTTTGTGTGCTTCTGAGATTGGGTCTCGCGCAGACCCGATGTATGCTTCAAAGCAAGCTAGCCAATGTTGGAAGTTCTTTTTGGTGTTGTCTGCTTGAGGATGCAGCTGCAGGCGATCCGGCTTGATGCGGAGATCCATCTCTGAAAAATCTGTGTGTAATAAATTGATGCACTATCAATTACGATGAGACAAGAGTAGAATGTAATCAAGGCTTTATTACACAAATGTGTGGCCTCCTACAGCAGCTGACGAAATGGCTGCTGTTCGGAGAGCACACACATTTATACTCCGCCTACTGGGTGGAGCCAGCAGGCAGGGATCTACCCCCGGATCAGGGGCCTTACCGTAATACCCATGTATACAATATAATACAACAGTGGTGACTACCACACTAACGTCTAGAAACAAGTGCACAGGATAATCAAGTAACGGCCTGAAATTGCAAATCACACTTTACCGTCAACGTCTCAGGCTACTCCAAAACATCTCTGGATACGTCATGTGCCACTTGCGGGATAGACCCACGAGAGGCGGTAAAACACAGGTATAGAGTCAGCAGGAAGTGGCTCTTAAATTTTTATCCACAGGCAGCAATCCCTGGACAAGATTTATGCTTGACTGATAAATGGCAAGTAACACTCTTGCCACAAACGTATCTGGCAATGAGCATCTCCAACAAGAGATAATCCAATCATCTCTCTTTGATGTTCAACGGCCGTACCATCGCTGGAACTCTGATCATCAACAGCCTCGGGGTTACCATTGTCTAAAAGCTTAACTACAAGCTTTTAAAATATATATTTTGACAGTTTGTGACAGCTTTATATGAAGTGACATTTTGTTGTTCCAGTGCTGTGAGAAAGACCCAGATGATTTCATTTAATTGGTTTTAAGCCTCTTGCATGGTACACATAAACTGTGGTAATATGTCTTCATTCAGTTAAAAAAAAAAAGTAGCAAAACATTTTAAAGCTTGTTTCCTGAGTTTTCTAAACTCCCATTAACAGCTGTCACTTGTGCCTCTGATTTTGCTTGTCAGTTGTATGAGAGTGCCTGGAACTCTTCACCTCTCCCATATCTCAGTTCAAATTGCTGTGCCCTCATTTTACTGCCTGTAGGTCAGGTCCAGTATCATAGTTGTCCGAATTGGGATGAGTCTTGATAAAGGAACAAGACTAATCATCTGAACATGATAGACTTGCAACTTAGAGTTACAAGAGCACCTAATAAAATAAGGTCATCTCTCCATGTCCAACCCTTCATCATCACTTTATTTGACTTCCTGCTCTATCTTTTTAGGCTTTTGCAGCTGTTCTATGTCTTACTGATAGAAGCTAGTTGTTTGTATCTTCGGCAAAATTTGTTACCTTTGTGGATTAGTTTCCTCTGGTTAAAGTTTGATGCTGAATTTAGTTACTACATAACTGCTCCATTACCAAGATTATTGGTGTGATCTAGCAGTCCCGTTAACCACGGGTGCAAATCCCGTTATGGCTGCTAAATATTGGCAAAAACAGGATTTGCACCGATGAGATCTCCATTTAAGATCTTCCACATCTCCTCCCAACCCCCCCCCCATTTGGTGACGCAATGATGCACCTGATTTCCATAGATTTAAATACATTTTAACATAATTAATGGGCTTGATGCCATAGTGTCTGCCCACACTGTATTTTCCCCCTCCCCCATGGTGTAATATCACACTGGCGTGAATCATTACTGGTTTTTAAAAGTGAAAACCAGCCATGATGACCACCATGGTGGTGCAGAGGTGCCTATAGGCCCTGGGGGTTGAGGGACAAGGCCTCCTGGAACCTGCCAGGGGGCAGTGCCATGGTGGCAGTGCCAAGGTGGCACATGAAGGGGAATGTGCCAAGCTGATCTCAGAACCCCAGTTTTGCCGGCATGTTTAGCCCGCGCCCCATCTGCTGGCTGTGTGACCTTCGCCAGCACTTTGAAATTACACAGAGTGTAATTACACAGAGTGCTGTTAAATCAGACAAGAAAAGGCATCTGTGAAGCCGGTGAGTTTCACACAGCGTCTCTCGACTGATTCAGCATGGACAAATTGCACCCCATAATATCGTCCATCTCCACTGCTTGTCTCAGGTCATCCACTGCTGAAACCCTCATGTATGTCCTTGTTACTTCTGGACTTGATTATCCCAATGCTCTTTCCCCCCAGTCTCCAATCTTTCACCCTCAATATACTTGAGTTCATCCAAAACTCTGCTGCTCACACCTTCTCTCACACCAGGCTCTGTTCACCCATCTAGCTGTGCTCACTGACCTACATTGGTTTGTGGTCCAGTGACACCTTCATTTTACAATTCTCACATTTGTTTTTGAATCCCTCCATGTCCTCAGCCTTTCCTATCTCTGCAAGATCTTCCACCCCTACAACCCTCCAAGATCTCTGCGGCTCCCCAGTTTTGGTCTCTTATGCATTTTCTATTGAAAACATTTTTTTTTATTCTCCTCCTTTTTCACATTTTCTCCCACATTTACATCCATCAACAATAAACAATAATCAGCAAGATATGTCAATCCCCATAATAACAACGATCCCATCTACCCACCAACCCCCGAACCTCAACCCGCATGTTTACATAAACAAATGACAAAAAGGAATCAGGGATTACCCGTAGTCACCCTTAATCTTACACAGCTCCCCCCCCCCCCCCCCGCACCCCCCTCCCCCCCCCCCCCCCCCCCCGCCCCACGGTCTCCAGCTCCTCCTGTCCACTGCCTCTTGTAAAACTCCTCCTCCCAACCTCGGTTCCTTCCCCCCAACTTTCCACCCCAGCTAGACCACCCGGACCCTGTTCTGCCAGGCTCCGATGGCCGCAGCCCCTCCCCCCAGCTCACTCCCGTTCACTGGCCGGCTTAAACCGGCCAGCGTGGAGGCCCCCGCCCGGGTCCCTTTCCCACTTGCCCGGCCCTAGGAAAGCCCAAAGATCCCCTTTTAGCACACAAACCCCGCATATCCACCTACACCCCAAAGAACTCTCATTTTGAGTGAAAGTCCCGTCCCTTCCCTTGTCCAAATATATACCACATTGGTTCCTTTAATCTCTACACCCACGCGCAGTGATACAAAAAAGAAGAAAATACAGTCATGAGGTTACATCGGCACATGGCCATTCCTCAATTTGTCAGTTCTGCCACAGTCCTTCTGCTTTCGCAAACTCCTCCGCTGCTTCCGCCGTTCCAAAATAAAAGTCCCTGAGCTTGTAAGTCACCCTCAGCTTCGCTGGATATACAATGTCGCACCGCACCTTGCTAATGTACAGTGCCCTCTTCACCCGGTTGAAGGCAGCCCGCCTCCTCGCCAGCTCCACCGTAAATTCCTGGTATACACGTAAACCAGCTCCAGCCCACTGCACCACCCGCTTCTGCTTGGCCCAGCTCAGGACCTTCTCCTTCACCCTGTACCTACGGAAGCACAGAGTCACTGCCCTTGGCAGCTCACACGCCTTTGGTACAGGCCTCCACGACCGATGAGCCCGATCCAGTTCATATCGGGAGGGATCCTCCCCCTCCCCCAATAGTTTTGCCAGCATCGCGGCAAAATACTCAGTCGGCTTCGGTCCTTCAACTCCTTCGGGCAGCCCCACAATCCTCAAATTCTGTCGCATGGATCTGTTTTCCAGGTCTTCCATCTTTCCTCGCGGATCCTTGTTAGTATCCATCACCTTCCGCATCTCTTTCCCCATCGAGGCAAGTTGATCACCGTGCTGCAATAACGTCTCCTCCACTTCCTTCAGTGCCTCCCCTTGCTCTCGCACCTCCGCCACTGCGCTCGCCACCTCCGTCCTCACCGGGGAAACCGCCTCCTCCACCAGCACACTCAAAACCTCCCTCATCTCCTTCCTCACCGTCTCCATGCATTTCGCAATCTGCGCCAACTGCTTTTCAAATTCCGCAGCCATCACCTTAGTTATTTCTTCAGCCGTAAGCAGTGCGGCCTTCCCTGGTGCTCCAGCCTCCACTTTTCCTGGTGACCCCGCGGTGACCTTTCCACTCCCCGACGGACCTCCAGCTGTTTTTTCCCGACCGTTTTCTTGCTCACCCTCGACATTTCTCTTTGTTCTTTTTTTTCTCCTGTGTCTTCACTGTGCCTCCTCCGTGCCTTCTCCCTTCTTCTGCCGCCTCCGCGGAACCTGGGACCGGGCTTAAAGCCCCGAAAATGCCGTTGCCGAACGGGAGCCCTCCATTGTGCGGCTGCCTCCCGCCCGCCGTCACCGGAAGTCTGCATTTTCTATTTTAAGCACACCAGCATTGCCAACTGTGTCTTCAGCTGCCAAGGTCCTAAATTCTGGAATTCCCTCCCTTACGTTCTCCAACTCTCCTCCTGCCGTAAAACTTCCCTGACCAAACTTTTGGTCACCTGCCCAAATGGCTCCTTATATTACATGGTGTGAATTTTTTTTGACTGGTGTAAGCACTTTTGTGTTTTACTAAGTTAAAGACATCATATAAATGCATGTTGTTTTTAAAGGTCTAAAATATTACCTACGATCAAAAAATGAGCGCGTGGACTTCCGGGTGCGGACCAGCTGAGTCGCACGTTTCGGCAGCTCCCGGTGAAACGGACTTTTGGGCTCTTGATAGGAGCCCCAACGGCAATTTTGACGGCTAAAAACACTGTGCGGTAAACCAGAAGGGAATCCCCCCTGGATACGGATGAAAAAAGGAGGAGAAAGTGGCCGGATTGCAGTGGATCCTTTTGAACAGCGGCAAGGAAGGCAAGCAAAAACCAAGATGGCGTTGGAAGGTGGCAGTTTAACATGGGGCCCTGAACAACAAGAGTTCTTGAAATGCTGTGTGGAAGAGCTCAAAAAGGAAATGAAGAAAGAGCTGTTGGCCCCGATACTACAGGCGATCGAAGGGCTAAAGGAGGAACAAAAGACCCAGGAGCGGGAGCTTCGGGTCGTGAAGGCAAAGGCAGCCGAGAATGAGGACGACATACAGGATCTGGTGGTGAAGACGGAGACGCATGAGGCACATCAGAAATGATGTGTGGAAAGGTTGGAGGCACTGGAGAACAACGCAAGGAGGAACAACCTGAGGATTCTTGGTCTTCCTGAAGGTGCGGAGGGAGCGGACGTCGGGGCATATGTGAGCACGATGCTGCACTCGTTAATGGGAGCGGAGGCCCCGGCGGGTCCGTTGGAGGTGGAGGGAGCATACCGAGTGATGGCGCGAGGACCGAGAGCAGGAGAAATTCCCAGAGCCATAGTGGTGAGATTCCTCCGTTTTAAGGATAGAGAAATGGTCCTTAGATGGGCAAAGAAAACTCGGAGCAGTAAATGGGAGAACGCGGTGATCCGCGTTTATCAAGACTGGAGTGCGGAGGTGGCGAGAAGGAGGGCGAGCTTTAATCGGGCCAAGGCGGTGCTTCATAAAAAGAAGATAAAATTTGGAATGCTGCAACTGGCAAGACTGTGGGTCACATATCGAGGGAGGCACCACTACTTTGAGACGGCGGATGAAGCGTGGACTTTTATTGTGGATGAAAAACTGGAATGAGCGGGTTATTAAAAAGAACGTTTGAACAAAGTGGTGGGGCGAATGTGGGGGGCGAAGAGGGGGGTTAAAAAGGGGGGAAAGAGGAGTTTTATGTACTAATCCTGCGATGTGGTAACTTTTCTCTCTTCCACAGGTGGTGATGGGGGGAGGAGGGGAGGTGGAGGAGATGGGGCGTTGGCCATTGGGGGCGGGGCCAAGGGAAAAGCGCGGGCTTGGTTCCCCCGCTATGATAATCATGGCGGGAATAGAGAAGCAGGAAGGAGGGGCGTCGCACGGTGCGAGCCGAGGTCACGGGGGGAAGCCGAGGTCGGCCAGAGTTTGCTGACTTCTGGGAGCAACATGGGGGGAGTAATTACGCTAGCGGGGGGGGGTGGGAGGGGGGAATTACTGGGTTGCTGCTGCTGGGGAGAGGGGGGAGCTGGTATGGGAGGGGATGGGCGGGGCGGCACCGCCTGGGGGAGATACAGCTGCGTGGGAACCGGGTGAGGAGCTGGAAAAAGGGGATGGCTAATCGACAAGGGGGGGGGGTAGGAAGCCCCCCAACCCGGCTGATCACGTGGAACGTGAGAGGGCTGAACGGGCCGATAAAGAGGGCACGGGTACTCGCACACCTTAAGAAACTTAAGGCAGATGTGGTTATGTTACAGGAAACGCACCTGAAACTGATAGACCAGGTTAGGCTACGCAAAGGATGGGTGGGGCAGGTGTTCCATTCGGGGCTAGATGCGAAAAACAGGGGGGTGGCTATATTAGTGGGGAAGCGGGTAATGTTCGAGGCAAAGACTATAGTGGCGGATAACGGGGGCAGATACGTGATGGTGAGTGGCAAACTACAGGGGGAGACGGTGGTTTTGGTAAACGTATATGCCCCGAACTGGGATGATGCCAATTTTATGAGGCGGATGCTAGGACGCATTCCGGACCTAGAGATGGGAAAGCTGATAATGGGGGGAGATTTTAATACGGTGTTGGAACCAGGGCTGGATAGGTCGAAGTCCAGGACTGGAAGGAGGCCGGCAGCAGCCAAGGTACTTAAAGATTTTATGGAGCAGATGGGAGGTGTAGACCCGTGGAGATTTAGCAGACCTAGGAGTAAGGAGTTCTCGTTTTTCTCCTATGTCCATAAAGTCTACTCGCGAATCGACTTTTTTGTGCTGGGAAGGGCGTTGATCCCGAAGGTGAGGGGAACGGAGTATACGGCTATAGCCATTTCGGATCACGCTCCACACTGGGTGGACTTGGAGATAGGGGAGGAAACAGGAGGGCGCCCACCCTGGAGAATGGACATGGGACTAATGGCAGATGAGGGTGTGTGTCTAAGGGTGAGGGGGTGCATTGAAAAGTACTTGGAACTCAATGATAATGGGGAGGTCCAGGTGGGAGTGGTCTGGGAGGCGTTGAAGGCGGTGGTTAGAGGGGAGCTGATATCAATAAGGGCACATAAAGGGAAGCAGGAGAGTAAGGAACGGGAGCGGTTGCTGCAAGAACTTTTGAGGGTGGACAGACAATATGCGGAAGCACCGGAGGAGGGACTGTACAGGGAAAGGCAAAGGCTACATGTAGAATTTGACTTGCTGACTACGGGCACTGCAGAGACACAATGGAGGAAGGCACAGGGTGTACAGTACGAATATGGGGAGAAGGCGAGCAGGTTGCTGGCACACCAATTGAGGAAAAGGGGAGCAGCGAGGGAAATAGGGGGAGTGAGGGATGAGGAAGGAGAGATGGAGCGGGGAGCGGAGAGAGTGAATGGAGTGTTCAAGACATTTTATAAAAAATTATATGACGCTCAACCCCCGGATGGGAGGGAGAGAATGATGGGCTTCTTGGATCGGCTGGAATTTCCCAAGGTGGAAGAGCAGGAAAGGGTGGGACTGGGAGCACAGATCGAGGTAGAAGAAGTGGTGAAAGGAATTAGGAGCATGCAGGCGGGAAAGGCCCCGGGACCGGATGGATTCCCAGTCGAATTCTATAGAAAATATGTGGACTTGCTCGCCCCGGTATTGATGAGGACCTTTAATGAGGCAAAGGAAAGGGGACAACTGCCCCCGACTATGTCTGAAGCAACGATATCGCTTCTCTTAAAGAAGGAAAAGGACCCGCTACAATGCGGGTCCTATAGACCTATTTCCCTCCTAAATGTAGATGCCAAGATCCTGGCCAAGGTAATGGCAATGAGAATAGAGGAATGTGTCCCGGGGGTGGTCCACGAGGACCAAACTGGGTTTGTGAAGGGGAGACAGCTGAACACGAATATACGGAGGCTGTTAGGGGTAATGATGATGGCCCCACCAGAGGGGGAAACGGAGATAGTAGTGGCGATGGATGCCGAGAAAGCATTTGATAGAGTGGAGTGGGATTATTTGTGGGAGGTGTTGAGGAGATTTGGTTTTGGAGAGGGGTATGTTAGATGGGTGCAGCTGTTGTATAGGGCCCCGATGGCGAGCGTGGTCACGAATGGACGGGGATCTGCATATTTTCGGCTCCATAGAGGGACAAGGCAGGGATGCCCTCTGTCCCCATTACTGTTTGCACTGGCGATTGAGCCCCTGGCGATAGCGTTGAGGGGTTCCAAGAAGTGGAGGGGAGTACTTAGAGGAGGAGAAGAACACCGGGTATCTTTGTATGCGGACGATTTGCTACTATACGTGGCAGACCCGGCGGAGGGGATGCCAGAAATAATGCGGATACTTGGGGAGTTTGGGGATTTTTCAGGGTATAAATCGAACATGGGGAAAAGTGAGTTGTTTGTGGTGCATCCAGGGGAGCAGAGTAGAGAAATAGCGGACCTACCGTTGAGGAAGGTAACAAGGGACTTTCGTTACCTGGGGATCCAGATAGCCAAGAATTGGGGCACATTGCATAGGTTAAATTTAACGCGGTTGGTGGAACAAATGGAGGAGGATTTCAAGAGATGGGATATGGTATCCCTGTCACTGGCAGGGAGGGTGCAGGCGGTTAAGATGGTGGTCCTCCCGAGATTCCTCTTTGTGTTTCAGTGCCTCCCGGTGGTGATCACGAAGGCTTTTTTTAAAAGGATTGAAAAGAGCATCATGGGTTTTGTGTGGGCCGGGAAGACCCCGAGAGTGAGGAAGGGATTCTTACAGCGTAGCAGGGATAGGGGGGGGGCTGGCACTACCGAGCCTAAGTGAGTATTATTGGGCCGCTAATATTTCAATGGTGAGTAAGTGGATAGGAGAGGAGGAGGGAGCGGCGTGGAAGAGATTAGAGAGGGCGTCCTGTAGGGGGACTAGCCTACAGGCTATGGTGACAGCCCCATTGCCGTTCTCACCGAGGAACTACACCACAAGCCCGGTGGTGGTGGCTACACTGAAGATTTGGGGACAGTGGAGACGGCATAGGGGAAAGACTGGAGCCTTGGGGGGGGTTCCCGATAAGAAACAACCATAGGTTTGCCCCGGGGGGAATGGATGGGGGATATGGAATGTGGCAAAGAGCAGGAATAACGCAACTGAAAGATCTGTTTGTGGATGGGAAGTTCGCGAGTATGGGAGCGCTGACCGAGAAATATGGGTTGCCCCAAGGGAATGCATTCAGGTATATGCAACTGAGGGCTTTTACGAGGCAACAGGTGAGGGAATTCCCGCAGCTCCCGACACAAGAGGTGCAGGACAGAGTGATCTCAAAGACATGGGTGGGGGATGGTAAGGTGTCAGATATATATAGGGAAATGAGGGACGAATGGGAGACTATGGTAGATGAACTAAAAGGGAAATGGGAAGAAGAGCTGGGGGAGGAGATGGAGGAGGGGCTGTGGGCAGATGCCCTAAGCAGGGTAAACTCGTCGTCCTCGTGTGCCAGGCTAAGCCTGATTCAGTTTAAGGTATTACACAGGGCGCATATGACTGGAGCACGGCTCAGTAAATTTTTTGGGGTGGAGGATAGGTGTGCGAGGTGCTCGAGAAGCCCAGCGAATCATATGTTTTGGTCATGCCCGGCACTACAGGGGTTTTGGATGGGGGTGACAAAGGTGCTTTCAAAAGTAGTGGGGGTCCGGGTCGAACCAAGCTGGGGGTTGGCTATATTTGGGGTTGCACAAGAGCCGGGAGTGCAGGAGGCGAGAGAGGCCGATGTTTTGGCCTTTGCGTCCCTAGTAGCCCGGCGCAGGATATTGTTAATGTGGAAAGAAGCCAAGCCCCCGGGGGTGGAGACCTGGATAAATGACATGGCAGGGTTTATAAAGCTAGAGCGGATTAAGTTCGTTCTAAGGGGGTCGGCTCAAGGGTTCACCAGGCGGTGGCAACCGTTCGTCGAATACCTCGCAGAAAGATAGATGGAATGGAAAAAAGAAGGCAGCAGCAGCAGCCCAGGATCAGGGGGGGGGGTGGGGAGGGGGGGGGGGGTGGGTGGGTGGGGGGTGGGGGGGGGGGGAGAGGAGGAACCAGAAGGACTCTCAGGGTTGTTAATATATACTGTATAATATGTATAGGTCGTTGCGACAGATAATTATATATTGGACTGTTAAATTATATTTTTGGAGAGTGTTACTTGTGATAAGGCAGTTGCCAATTAGGGTTAGTTTTCATTTTTGTTATTTATTCATTTTTTAAAAATAAAATAGGTCATTGTTATTTGTGTTGTTATAATATTGTGTAAAGGATGCACAATGTACTGTGTTGGTTGACCAAAAATTTTCAATAAAATATTTATAAAAAAAAAAAAATGAGCGCGTGAGTCTAATAAATCAGGAGCGAAAGCTACAGAAATGACAGAGGGAATGACATTAAGCATAACTTTGTGTGGGCAATGAAATCTAAACTTGAATCTTAGTGGCGAACAGTAGGCTGATCAGTTAAGGTTGGGTTTTGGCACACCATTGTGACCAGCCCCAGGCAAAAATTGTCACATCTTTTGTGTGTTCTATTTGTTCCACTAGTTCCTACATCTTCCAGCTCAAAATATATTTAACTTGTAAGCTTCTGGATGTGTGAACTGAAAATGGCACAGCAAGGACAACAGGCTACTGGAACGTGGGTGAATGACAGGGCCAAGGGTGTATCTTCTTACGCGATGGGATTTAACGATTGAAAAAGGAATGGAGAAAGAAGGGTGAATTCAGTGAATTCAATATGAAATCAAATACAGAAAGCAAAATAACAAGAGAGGAAGACAAGCGGGATTAAAAGAAAAAAGAGATAGAAAGGAAAAGTAAGAAAAAACTCCCAAACATTAAAACCTAGCATTTTTAAATCATCAACATGCGGCAGTGAGACCATAAACATTTACTTGGTCATTTTCTGGACCATTGCATTGATTGGAAGCAAATAACAATCAACATGTTTTAATGGTGGCACACCACAAATTGCCTGGCAACATGTGGAGATTCATAATTCACAGGTTATCTCTTCCACACCACAAGTTGCTGACCATTTTATTCATTTATAATAGCATAATTTGTGTGACATTTCTTCAGAAGTTTCTGGGTGGATGATTTTTCTAGCTGTGATCAATCAATCTAACCCCTTAGCTATAAATCATTCAATGAGTATAAATAATACCAACAGAAATTGAACCTTTATCAAAAAAGCAAAAAGGAAAACCAAACCCAAATGATTAATTTACCTTCATCGGACGCAATAAACAGGGAAACTGAATTTCTGGACTGTTGTTTGCAGTTTTCTGCTGATGTCCTGATCCTTTGATGCTAATGGATCATAGAATTATCATAGAATTTACAGTGCAGAAGGAGGCCATTCGGCCCATCGAGTCTGCACTGGCCCTTGGAAAGAGCACCCCACCCAAGGTCAACACCACCACCCTATCCCCATAACCCAGCAACCCCACCCAACACTAAGGGCAATTTTGGACACTAAGGGAAATTTATCATGGCCAATCCACCTAACCTGCACATCTTTGGACTGTGGGAGGAAACCGGAGCACCCGGAGGAAACCCACGCACACACGGGGAGGACGTGCAGACTCCGCACAGACAGTGACCCAATCTGGAATCGAACCTGGGACCCTGGAGCTGTGAAGCAATTGTGCTATCCACAAGGCTACCGTGCTGCCCCCAGGATCATCAGCCCTGTGGCATTCAAATAAGGTTGCATGAAGCCTTTTTGTCTGAAAACACCCATTGCATATCACTGCACAAACTGTCCTGATAATTGTGCATATGTGATACAAATCAATTTGCTTTCCATAATATATGTGCATTAATAAGTATGGTTATTTCAATTGTATAATTTAGGATACACTGAAAATCACGTAGGATAGGAGACACATAATTAAGTCATTCTAGAACAGGACCTGCTGTGTTATTTTTAAGGACAATATTTTCCATGCACTCAATTTACTATTCTTATACAATGAAATCCAGATAAAAGAATATCTAATTCTATCCACACAGGACATTCCAGCCTGTCATTTCCGCTCACTATGTTTTTTTATGGAATTATTTAGAATTCACAGATACCATTCTCTTTACCTATAACATCATAGAATTGTGCGGCGAAAAAACCTTAAAAGAAAGTAATTTCTGAGAATCATAGAATTGTTCCAGTCTAGGAAAAAGAAGTAATCTCAACCTACAATTCCCTTCTCTGTAATTAGCTGTCACATTCTTCATTTGGTTACACTAGAAGTGAGACTTGTGCACTGTTTCCACTGTGTTACAGAAGAAAGCAGCTGGAGGGAAATATTTTTTAAAACTTTTATTTTTAATATGAAGAACACTTTCCTCAATGCAGGATTCTAAATGGAAAATCCTGACATTGCTTTTAAAGGACAGGCTCACAACAGGGGTCATTTAGATTATCTCCATTTTACCCACTCATTAAGGCGTACAAAAAAAAACCTAAGCAAATAGAAAGCACTTATTTTTCTAAGAATATTAGCATTTTCATTTTTTGTGCTCTAATGAGTCAGATCACAATTATAAAACTAATCAGATCACAGGAATGGCTGTTCTCTTTTCTCTGACTTTTAGAGCTTTATTTTCATATGAGTGAGGCATTGATGGCCACCCGCAAGTCAACTCTCGCTGCCAGGGAGGGACCGTCACATGGCACCCAAATCGGTGAATTGCGCCCAATCCAGCTGCCCTTAAATTACCTAAACTAAAATATACTTGTACATTACAAGGACCTCCAGTTTCTAAGCAACAGCTGGATGCTTATCCGTTTTGTTTATTTTTCACACCGTAGCCTTCCCTAAGCACAATCAAAACCCAGTTGGAACTTTACATAGAACTTACATATAGCATTTACATAGAATTTACAGTGCAGAAGGAGGCCATTCAGCCCATCGAGTCTGCAGCGGCCCTTGGAAAGAGCACCCTATTTAAGCCCACACCTCCACCCTATCCCTGGAGCCCCATAACCCAGTAACCCCACCCAACCTTTTTCGACACTAAGGGCTTTATCCCTACATGGCCAATCCACCTAACTGCACATCTTTGGACTGTGGGAGGAAACTAGAGCTCCCGGAAGAAACCCACGCAGACACGGGGAGAACGTGCAGACTCCACACAGACAGTGACCCAAACCGGGAATCGAACCTGGGACCCTGGAGCTATGAAGCAACTGTGCTAACCATTATGCTACCGTGCTGACCTACTTAACCAACTTAACCAACCCAACACTTCAAACACCTTTGTCCAGCATGAATCTAACTATAGATTTTACCCTTCTGGGCACAGAAGCATTAAATTAAACACACCTAAAACTATACCTTATTTCTTTAAAAAAATAATAATTTAGAGTACCAATTCATTTTTCCGATTAAGGATCAATTTAGCATGGCCAGTCCATCTACACTGCACATCTTTGAGTTGTGGGAGGAAAGCCCACCCAAACACGGGGAGGATGTGCAAACTTCACACAGACAGTGACCCAGAGCTGGTATTGAACCTGGAACCTCGGTGCTGTGAGGCAGCATTGCTACACACTGCGCCACCGTGCTGCCCCCTATACCTTATTTCTAATGTTTACCAATACAAATATAAATCGCCTAAAATGGCCTTTGTTGCCCTAACACCTATTATCACAAATATGGCAGAACATTTTTACTCAATTGGTTAATATATTTGAAGGTGGTAAGGGAGGGCTGATTATGCAATCTGAATCTGTATTTTTATTTTCTGAATTGGACTCCAATAGCATTCAGGGACAGTTCCACAGTTACCTACTATTGTCGTTACATCAAATAGACAGAGGTGGCATCTGAGGTTCATGTTAATCTGAAGCAATCTGGAAAACAAATGTGAATTGCTTACTGAAGCTTTCAAGTCAGATTCATAAAACACAACAGTGCTGATATACACTCTAACTACTTGTTCGTGTGCATTTTGAAAAATACATAAAATGCAAACCTCAATTACATGCTTTGGAGGAGTATTCTATAAGGGATATAACCTTTGTTATATCCCTTATAGAAATAACTGCATTGTGATATGAGCATTAAAAATTGGGCATTAATTACATGGTGAAAGTTTAACCTAGTTAACAATCCAACTTAATCTGGTTCTTTGAATGATTACATGTTAAATAGTTAAATGTTATAATTACGTCTGTGGAATGACTCATGGACTTGTAGGGTGAATTTTATATTTAGAAATTGGGATGGCTGCTCCCTCCACGCATGTGTGAAATCCAGCGTGATGACATCTGGGGCGAAATTCTCCCCCAACGGCGCGATGTCCGCCGACTGGCGCCAAACATGGCGCCAATCAGACGGGCATCGCGCCGGCCCAAAGGTGCGGAATGCTCCACATCTTTGGCGGCCTAGCCCCAACATTGAGGGGCTAGGCTGATGCCGGAGGGATTTCCGCCCCGCCAGCTGGCGGAAATGGCGTTTGTTGCCCCGCCAGCTGGCGCGGAAATGCGGCGCATGCGCAGGAGCGTCAGCGGCCGCTGACAGTTTCCCGGCGCATGCGCGGGAGCGTCAGCGGCCGCTGTCAGTTTCCCGCGCATGCGCAGTGGGGAGAGTCTCTTCCGCCTCCGCCACGGTGGAGGCCGTGGCGGAGGCGGAAGGGAAAGAGTGCCCCCACGGCACAGGCCCGCCCGCGGATCGGTGGGCCCCGATCGTGGGCCAGGCCACCGTGGGGGCACCCCCCGGGGTCAGATCGCCCCGCGCCCCCCCCCAGGACCCCGGAGCCTGCCCACGCCACCTGGTCCCGCCGGTAAATACCAGGTTTGATTTACGCCGGCGGGACAGGCAATTTCTGGGCGGGACTTCGGCCCATCCCGGCCGGAGAATCCAGCGGGGGGTCCCGCCAACAGGCGCGGCCCGATTCCCGCCCCTGCCCAATCTCCCGGGCGGGGGCGGGATTCACGGCGGCCTACGGCAATTCTCCGACCCGGCAGGGGGTCGGAGAATGACACCCCAGGTTGCTAACCCAATGTCATCATGCCGATCTCTGATAATACAGACGAGAGACAGGCACCAATACTGGTAGCCCACCTACCTTTAAAAAAAACCTAATGAACAAGCTACACAGTTTGTTAACAAGACAATAGGCCTACACATTGTGTTGCCATGCCATTTCTTGATGGGCGCACGTGAAAAAAAGTTCTGCTGAACAAGGGGCGGTGTTGTGGATGGTGAGGGGGGAAGGGGGTAATTTAAACGCCCTGATTTCTCATCTCACCACTCATCTGCAAATAGAAAGGTGAGTTGATTTTGATTTCCCCCTTATAAGCGGTGGCGTATTTCCCAACCCCACAGTTTTTTGTGATCAAATTTCTATTAAACCCACAGCAAAGTTGAGATAGGATGAACTCAGTGGGTTAGTTTATTCACCCACACTCAAAATGCAGGAGGGGATGTCACCACATTGTCTCATATTCATTCATACAATAAATATGGGATGGAGAAAGAGAGGTTTCCAGGACAAATATCATACAGCAAATAATTATTTTTTCCCATGAATCCAGAGTCCAGACTCAAAATCCAATGATGAATTCCTTCACAGAGGTTTGCAGGCTGAGCTGATGATGGATGATTTGCTTTTATTGTAGAGTTGACTTCCACAATGACATAGGCACGCAAAGATCAATTATTCTTGTCGGCAATGGATAGAAGTTCAGACGTTCTAGTAGAAACCGTGTTGATGGGGATCAGGCATTCAAACCTGGCGAGAGCCTCTTTTCTGAGTTACCCCTTTTCTGAGAAAGACAGTATAACTGCTTCTCCGAGCTGAGGCGGTGGTAGGGGTCATGTCATACGACTCTCACATTTTCTGTTTGACTTTGACAAAGAGTACATATTTTTTATATATATATTTCATAAAGATATAGTGTGAGGTTACAGCTGCAAAGAACAGACTGCAACATCAGGCAGGCAGTACCTCAGCTAGAAGGCTGTGTCCCTGAGGGGAGATAGAGCTGGCCCTGTATGACATGCTGTCGGGGGAGATTGCCTCCAATTGTATGGATGGCCACCCAATGCCTGTGGCATCAAATATAACAGTGGCCCTGAATTCTCTCAACTCTGACGACCTTAAGTGATTTTTTTCAGTCTGCGATCCACCCCCATATAAGGGTTTTTACAGATGCCATATTCAGATGTACCCATGAGTCTTACCAGTGACAACATCAATCAAATAGAAATAGCCAGAGGCTTTTCAGCCATGGCTGTATTTCCGAAGATGCTTGGGGTCATTGATTGCAGACTGAAGGAACAAACCCCGCTCTGATAGCTAGTGGTATTTGTCAACAGAAAAGGACCCCATCACTCCATCAATATGCAATTTGTGTTATCATTGACAAAGGATTATGTAGGTGTGTGCGCAGTGTCCGGGGAGCTGCCATGAAGCACAGATGCTTAGTCACTCTCAGATGCCAGGGATGTTCAATGACCTGGAACTTCTGGATGTCTGGCTTCTGAGAGATGAAGGTCATCCTCTCAAGAAATGTCTGATGAAGCAGTGAGAAGTCCATGCACAGGGCCTGAGAGGAGGCATAATGATAGCCGCACATCCACTACAACAGTCTGCTCAAAATGCACTCTAGATGTTTTGGGTTGGTCAGTTGGTGCTCTGCAATATGCTCCTGCTAGAGTCTCACTCAGGATAGTGGTCTGCTGTGCCTTACACAACCTGGCCCTCCAGAGAGGGTAAACCCCGACAGATGGAGAGAGGTAATCCTGAGGTTGAGTCTGATCAAGAGGAAGGTGAACGTGAACCATGCCGCTACGCAGGATGCTTTTGATACACAAGAGACGCGAGATTCTCTAATACTGCAAAGATTGCACCAGCAATGTGTCATCTTCGCAACAAAAACATCTTGGCTGTACTCACCTTTTGTTGATATCTCCTGTAGCCATCTAAGATGGCCACCTGCAAAGGACCATGGGAATTATGGCCAACCCAGGACTCAAGACAAATACACAGCCTTTGTGAATCTAAAACACAGGTAACCAGACCTGACCAAGACTCATTTACATTTTAATGGCCCATTTTTCCAGGACAATCGAACTCCAATTAAGCAACCGATACAACCACAGACTGATCGGCGCCACTCCCCTTACTCAGAAAGCACAACTGCCAAGGCCAATGAACGCTAAGGACCCGCCCAGCTACCAAGGCACCTGCCCCTTTATTGGCCAAAATCGAAGAGAGTGATCAGATCCCTGTCAAACTATTGGGACCAAGGTTAAGGACTGCCCCAAAGAGCGCAAAATTCCAGGGGGATAAAAGAGAGCACAGCCGTGTGTTCTGTCTCTTTTGGATCCGGCCTGTGCCAACCCAATTGCAGCAGGAACAGCCAGCTAAGTTCAAGATCAACGATCGCGACCTGATGAATGAGCCCAGCAGAGACAGAGCCACTTTCTTCAAACCAGCCAAGTGAAATCCAGAAAAAGGCCTTTATCCATTTGCACAGTGCCGGTCGCCCTGAAGTTAAGTATAGGTTATTGTAGCTGATAGGTGTCATTTAACTCGTAGTAGATATTGTGTTTGCATGTCGAGATAACTCTTGTGTATGTAAATAAACCATCTTTTGAACTAACTAACTGGTTGTGTGGTCATTTGATCGATATTTATTGGTGACCTCTGACGGGCCTCGATTAGAAGTGATTTTGTCACTCCGAGAAAACCCACAAACTTTGAATCCAATTGCGAGAAAGAGAAAGAACCACAAGTGCAAGTCCCATATCGACCAAATAACTGAATTTCGGAAGTGTGTACTCAGCCGCATGTGTACCTAACAGGAAGAGTAAGGTAAACTCGTTAGAGTTGTGTACAACTATCGAGGGATTGTGAGCCAGAAAATAGCTTAAACCATACCTGCTGTTCAAATCGCCGCCTTATTCCCCTGTCCCAAATTAAAAGTAGAGAAAGAGATAAGAGAAGTAATGGCCACTAAAGCAATGGAAAGATTGATGAATCCACAGGAACCCGAGGCCACAGCGGCCAACAGAGCAGAGCAATGCCCCATATGGGAGAAACAGTTAAGGAAATACTTAAAGGGGAAAGGATAGCCCCTTTGGTCAAATTTTTGCGCTAATGATGAGTCAGGTCCTGGAAAGATAGGACAGACTTTGTGGAAGAACCTAAGCGAGGTTGACAAGAAAAATGTAGGGAAAGTCAGAAAGCCGATGGCAATCGTGACCTGTTGGCACAATTGCGAGGCACAGAGGAGGTCATGAAGTCGTGTTGATCCCCAAATTTCTTTCTCTGTCAGTCTGGCCTCAATAAAAGTTGAGATGGATTCGCACGTAAAAAGAAGTTATTTATTTAGCTTGCAAGCTTGATTCATTTCATAGAAATATAAGAGACATCCAGTTTCCTATATCCCAGAAAGCGAATGAACAAAGAAACAAAGGATCTCTGCAAATCAATTCAAATGGTATCAAGTTTCACATACTCGACGGACATAGGTCAGCCTATGTCCCTCCTGACCTGTTCGATCTATTCTGATTGGCTCACTTCCAATCCCTTTCTCTGGCCCCTATTAATGCAGCATCACTCTCATAGACACACCTCTTCCTGCTTTTTCCATGCGGTCTCAAACCCCTTTGTCCCTAACTGCCAGAATCAAAGTGGCTTATTTCTACATTACATTAACTAGTATCTCTAAAGTAACTATTTTATATCACATTCGTCATTCCCTCCTTTTATCATTCCATGATAACCGAACTATCCAATCCATAGCTACGGTTCCTCATCTAAAAAGATCCGTCGCTGCATTTCCAATTCCTGTCTTAGCCCCCCTTCATCTGCCTCACCCTCATGGATTTTAACAGTTAAAATTTTTTTTCCGGTGATTGGGGCGGTGATCTGATCTAGTGCACCCCGCATTCTACCCATCACACATTTAAGGATGGCCAGGCCCACAAAGATGCAGCCGATAGCTACCACTAGATACATGGCCATATTTATCAACCAGTTCTTCCATCCTCCAAATCCCCAGTTACCCCAAGAGCCAGGATCCTGCATTCCGTCCAAGTGATCCCGTATGCGATCCATAAATTTAGTGATGTTAGCGGTCAAGTCCTGAACCCCCATGATACACTTGCCCTGTACTATGGCGCATACCCCACCCTCACGGGCCAGAAGATAGTCAAGAGCATACCGGTTCTGCATTGCAAACAACCGTAGCTGAGACAACTCCTTAGTTATTGCCCCGAGGGCTCCCAAGGTTTCATTTCCCAAGATGGTAAGGCCGCAAATAAAATAATTCCGATCACTGACAGCCAAGGGACCCCCCACACCTCCCAGTTTATCCAACTTTGAAATGCCATTCGGGCCGCCCAGCAATGCGGAAAGCCCTCGTCCCAACAGTGATATGAGAGACATTCGCCCAGCCACAGAGGAGCTGGAGGCCGGCGTTCAATGGAACGCAAGTGGTGTTGTAACAAACGCATTGGCCAGACGCCTAGGTGATATGGCACCTCCTGTCCGTACAGGTGGGAAACAGACATGTTATATTTGTGTCCACCTCTACCAGCAAACAGCCATATCCTTCACTGCTGAAGCAATTCTCGTACGACCGGGAATCCCTATTGGGAGTGAAGTGGCTAGGTATGTACGCCCTCCACCGTCGCAGCCTATCGTACTGTGAATGGGAATTATCCCGAGGAAGGGGAAGGCAAATAGCCGGTGGTGCTGAATCCGGATCGTAAGGAAGAGTGACTTGCTCGGGCAATGGCTCGGAATGCTGACAATGAACCACCGTTTGGGGAGTGCCCCAAAGCGGTGAAACAGAAAATAACCTAGACACCGTTGCGGGGTTTGGGTAGCAGACAACCCGTCCCTGGCCATACAAGCGGTGGTAAATCTGGTAGAAGAGATTCATACTACCCGGGTTTTCCTCAGTTTGGCCTTTAATTAACTTAAGTGTATCTCCCGGTAACCTACGTTCTAGCTGTACTTCCCTTCTCACACGCCCCGTCCTCTCTCTAGTCCCTTTCTCTTTCTCATGGTCTCTTCCTACACTCTTCTGACAGCCTGATTTTACCTTTATTGTACCACTTTTAACACATCCAAAATCAAATTTACATGTATTCCAAAAACAAGGCAATGTCCATATAATGTTCCCTTCCCATCGCCGGGACCGGTGCAGCTGCTTCATGATTCCTGCATTCTCCTTAACTTTGATGACCTTCCATGAGTCAATACCATGTCCTCGTATATGGGGGCAGCGAAGAACATCACCTTTGCATAGGTGATGTATCCTTGTAGATTGGTTGGGGCTACACAGATACATAATATTCCCCTTTTCCATGTCCATCGCCAATAACACGCCAAGCGAAGTGAGGCCAAATATCAGACAGACGATGCGTAGCCACTCCATCATGCTCCACACCTGTAAAATAGCACTGGAGAAGGGAGGCAGGTTAGTATCCGACCTTTTACAGTAGTGGAGATGGACTCAATTTACAGTGATGTAGGTGGACCCAAGCACTTCGCCCCTCCACTTTAACTGCTGTGGGGGTGGTAAGGAGAACTTGGAAGGGCCCGTCCCATCGCGGCTCCGACCCCTTCCTAGTCCAATTTTTGACCATGACATAACTACCGGGCTGGACTGAAAGTGAGCTAGGTACTGGGGGCAATGGCTGTTAGCCGTGCGGACTTGGCCATGGAGTTCCTTGAGCACTTGCGTAAGGGCTAGAACATATGTGGTCATTTCTTCAGTCATCTGATGAAACTGAACCCGTCTGGGAACCTGCAGGCTCCAAGGAGTTCTAAGAGGCCTGCCATAAAGAATCTCGGTGGGAGAGAGCCGGGCTGGTCCCGCAGGTGTAACCCGCAGCTGGAAGAGGGCAACGGGGAGCAACTTAAGCCATGTCAGTCCCGTGTCTGCTCTTAATTTAGCCAATTTAGTTTTGAGGGTCTGATTGTGTCTCTCAACCAACCCGGCCGCCTGCGGTCTGTAAGCACAGTGTAACTGCTGGCGTATGCCCAACTGGGAGCAAAACTCCTTGTTAATTTGTCCAATAAAATGAGGCCCATCATCAGAACTTAACTGAGCTGGTATACCGTACCGGGGAATGATTTCCCTCATCAAGACTTTAACCACAGTAGCAGCTTTACTATCGATAGTCGGATACGCCTTGACCCATCTGCTGAACACATCCACAATGACCAAAACATATTTGTAACATTGACACCTTTCCAACTCAATGTAATCCATTTGGAGCGTCTCAAAGGGACCACTGGGCAACGGGGTTTGCCCCTTCCCACAAGGGATACCTTTTCCGGTGTTATATTGCTGACAAATCAAACACCGATTACTGATACTTTGGGCCAACCCTGCATTTTAGGGTGCCACCAAGTGTCCAGCAACAAATCACTAGTCCCTCGAGCCCCACAATGAGTTGCAAAGTGTACACATTCAATGACCCATAAAGCCAGCAGATCAGACATACAAGTCTGATGTGCAGGCGTGGTCCATAAAGAGGAAACAGAATCATATGTACAACCTAACCGTTTCCACATTTGTTTATCACTCTCAGGAGCGTCCTCCTGTAACCTTATGACGTCTTGGATGGTTGGCATTGGCTTGTCAGAAGCAGACATATTCATAATAGATCGTTTAGTCTGACTTAACATTTTAGGCACCATCACTTGCTGAATTTGTGCGGCAGTGCGCGCTGCACGATCTGCTCGTTCATTACCAACGTCAACTGGGGTTGTACCATTCGTGTGGGCAGCGCATTTAATAACGGAAATCTGCGCTGGCAGAAGGAGGGCCTGCAGTAGGTCATTAACTAAACTCCGGTGGGATATTTGACCACACATAATCATGTCAGGTTGTTCTGACGAAATGTCACTCAAATCGCCCCTTATTGTGGTAGTTTCCTGAATCAAGGCTAAACAGTCGTGGCCAGGTGCGTCTTCATGGACAGGGGGACCACTAAGAAAACAGGCTGGATTGATAGTGGTACAGTATTTAAATGTCAGATGTGGATTGTTCAAAAGGTATATCTCATACCTATTCTGATGAGCTGCGGTAAGATGCTGACCATTTGCCCCATATCCCTGGCATGGTACTGGTCATGGACCTGACGTGTAATATGAGGGCTTACCGAAGCTGACTGTGGCCATAAATGTGGTGATATTGTAACAAAATCGGCTGTACCTTCTTTTCCCGTGACTGTGGCTGTAACCTTGACTGGCCATTCGGTCTCAAGTAATGGCCGGTATTTGTCCTCCAACTCCCTGTTTCGTCCAGTTCTGTCATAGGCCAGGGTAACGTGATGCAGTGACTGTTCAACGTCTAACGTCCACCACTGGGGGGTGATAGAAATATAGCACTGTTGTCTCATCCTCCTCTTCGCTGATCCTCCCACCCAAAGTCACTATATTGGGGCTCCTGCTGGTAAACTACCATTTCTGCCGCTTGTTGGGGTCGCAGATCATCCTTTTTCATTACATACTCAGTCTTAACCTTTGTAACTGAGCCTCCTTCTTGGCCTACACCCTCCTTCCAGTAAAATCTGACTGCCCTTGCCATCTGGGAAGGGTCGTTCTCTGTCCAATTCATGTTATTACATTTCACAGCAGTAACCACAGAAGGTGGTAGGCAATGCATTAACATAGCACAGTATTGAGGGGAATTCTGACCATTTTGATACAGCAAATCGCCTGACTGCCCCTGGTAGATTTCATTAAAACGCTCCAGAAATTCCTCTGGCTCTTCAATCTTCCTAGGTTTTAGGTCAAAGATAACAGAAAGATTTATGGGCCTTTGAAATGTGCTATTCAACGCATTCAAGATCTGTGTCCTTCTTTTCTCTATTTGCTCTCTTTTTTTTAAAACTTAAAAATGTTTGAAAATTCAAATTGAATTACTGCAACTTGCAAGCTTAGCTCTGATCTCAACTCAGAACTAAATTTACAATTTGCTTAACACAAACTTGTATAACATTTACAACTTAATTACTTCTTTATCTTAACAATTTTTCTTTTAACAAGTTTTTTTTTTCTTTTACATACACATAAGTATTAGCAAAATCAACTATCATCTCCAGATTGACACTTTTTAAAATGTTGTCCATGATCTTCTTTAAGTTTCTATTAATCTCCAGATAAAATGAGATAAACCTTATTTCAAGTAAGTAAAACTTAAGATTCTGGCAATTTCAATCAATTGCTTTCGAAAATAATAACTTTTATCAAAGAGGTGGAGAAACCCACTGGTTTCCTTTAATTAATTCAAAACGTAACTTTGCTGGAGTTCACTGACTCAAAGGAAAGGTATCCGATTACACTACGGCTGCTGCTGTTATCTCAAAGCCTGAGTGAGAAGCACTGTCTGTTTTCAACTCCGCCTGCTGCTGTTAACCCTTTGAGAGACTTCTGCTTCAACCAATATGCAGCATTCCTCACAATCTCAACTGGACCTCGGAACTTTACAGTCCAAGGAGACGATTTTAGCTTAATCAACTATATATTTAAAACACTCACACATAGAGTTGAACCATCTTCAGATTTAAAAACAGTTATACTGGACTGAACCTTCATTAATGAAGTCACATCAGCCTCTGAACCCATATAATAGACTGAACCTTCATTACTAAAGTCACATCAGCCTCTGAACCCTAACCCAAGCCGAAACAACAATATGAAATCCCATCAAATAAAGTGCTAATCCCCAGACTGACCTGTGATTTCGTCGAGGCGGTCTTTCTGTGCCAACCGCGAGTGACCAGACTAATCAGACGATAAGAAGAGGGGAACAATCAATGCGCGGTCATTTTCCAGTTCTACATTGAGGGCCCTTTGTTCCCCATCCTCCTGTTCATAATCAGTCTAATTCTGATTTCGCAGTTGGATCAGGATCGCCCTGAGAAACCCCGGTTTTCGGCACCAAATGTTGATCCCCAAATTTCTTTCTCTGTCAGTCTGGCCTCAGTAAAAGTTGAGATGGATTCGCACGTAAAAAGAAGTTATTTATTTAGCTTGCAAGCTTGATTCATTTCATAGAAATATAAGAGACATCCAGTTTCCTATATCCCAGAAAGCGAATGAACAAAGAAACAAAGGGATCTCTGCAAATCAATTCAAATGGTATCAAGTTTCACATACTCGACGGACATAGGTCAGCCTATGTCCCTCCTGACCTGTTCGATCTATTCTGATTGGCTCACTTCCAATCCCTTTCTCTGGCCCCTATCAATGCAGCATCACTCTCATAGACACACCTCTTCCTGCTTTTTCCATGCGGTCTCAAACCCCTTTGTCCCTAACTGCCAGAATCAAAGTGGCTTATTTCTACATTACATTAACTAGTATCTCTAAAGTAACTATTTTATATCACATTCGTCAGACGCTCCGTAGGCAGTTAATTGAGAAGGAAGAAAAGAACGAGGCAAACAGTAATGAAAGCGAGAAGATAATTGAGCAACTCTGGGAACAGTTAGCAGCTAAGGATAAGGAAATGGCTGATGTAAAACGTGCACATCAATCTTGTCTAGTTCACCTTAGTAGCTTCTAGACCCAGTATGATAAAGCCTACCAAGATACACAGCGCGCAATCCTGGTAAGAGAGGAAACAGAACAACAGTTCGCCCAGCTAACTAACAAATGCGCAGATTTAAAAGCAGCTTTGAGAGCGCTCCACAACTCCACTAGGAACAGAGGCAGAGTACCGTTGACCATGCCAAATGCCGACAGAAGATAGAAAAGTTACAGTCGCTACTCTCAGGTCAGAATGGCTTCAGGTACACTTTCGGACAGGATTTAGATGAGGAAGATGCTCCCGATTGGCAAGAGTTAAACGAAAGCGCCCAAAGATATGCAGAGGACACGGGGAGACCAGGTGATTAGAGATGTCCTCATAAATCACAAAGCTTCATTTTGCACAACACAAGCACGATTGTGGGAAGATCCCAGGTACAGTGAAGGTTTCAGGTCCCGATCCAAAGCTGCAAAAGCAATACAGTTTCCCACAGCAAGCCGAGGGTGAGATTTCGAAGATTATTAACAGTTTGTTAGACCAAAGAGTTATTCGACCCATAGCTTCCACAAATAATGCCCCAATCTGGCACGTAAAAAAGCCCGATGGTTCATGGCAACTAACGATCGACTACCGAGAACTTAATAAGGTAACCCCTTTAGCAGCCCCCCACTGTTGCCACGAGTCCCGCGACCATGCTCAAACAGGGAGTACAGGCAAAATATTTCACTGTGCTGGACATCAGCAATGGCTTTTGGTCCATCCCGTTAGACAAGGTCTGCCAGTATAAATTTGCATTTACGTTTCAAGGGCAGCAGTACACGTGGACATGCCTCCCACAAAGATTCCATAAATCCCCCTCCATTTTCCACCGACAATTGGCTTTCTAAATTTTCCCGACCCGAATGCCTCATACAATATGTGGATGATCTGCTCTTGCAAACGGACACAAAAGAGGAACACGTAGAGCTCTTATCTGAATTACTAGGCCTACTGCAGTCAATCAGATGTAAGGTAAACCCCAAAAAGGCCCAGATTCTTTTCATCAAGTTCACCATCATCACCCATGGGAAGAGAGAAATTGAGCAAACATGGATCGAATCCATCGTTAAATTGCCCCTGCACCAAAATGTCACTGCACTCCGGTCATTCCTAGGTTTGGTAGGATATTGCAGAAATTATATAGATGGTTCTGCCACCAAAGCAGCCCCACTCTCAGAGCTCCTTATAAAGAACGCCCCATGGGAATGGCTTCCGCAGCACACAGATGCCATCGATTAATTAAAATGCGCCCTAGGCACAGCCCCCGCTTTACAAGTTCCAGACCCAGACTTGCCCTATGCCATAGAAGTAGCAACAACCGACTGAACCCTATCAGCAGTGCTCCTGCAAGAATGACACGATCACTTAGGACCCGTAGCCGATGCCTCAAGAGTATTACCCATAGAGCAAGGATTCTCAGCCTGCAAACGGCACTTGCTTGCAGTCTTTTGGGCAGTACAGTACTTTGCGTACATCACAGGCCTCAACCCAGTCACGATCTTGACCGAGCACACCCCCACGCAACTATTACTAGATGGTAGATTAAAGGACGGTTCAGTCAGCCAAATCAGAGCAGCTCGCTGGACATTACTGTTACAAGGCAGGGACATTACGGTAAAACGCACCAAAACCCACACATTTCTGGCCGATAATCTCCAATATGCAGGGACCCCACATGAGTGCCAGATCATAGCAGCCCAACACCACACAGGACCCTTTATCCCAAAGTCACTACACCCACGAGCAGGCAGTAAGACACAGGATTCCCAAACCACAGGGAATACTTTAAAAATTTGCCTAAGTACTCTGTGATACATACCTGCTGCACCACAGGGTGCGGGCCCTGGGTTGGCAGTAAGTGCAGATCTACCCCATGAGATGGAGGTTGATGACAACCTGCTCTGCGATGAGCTCTGGTGCTCTGCATCGTAGGACAATGTCTGACTCCTGCCCACAGTAGCACTTTCCACCATCCACCTGGGTGATCCCTGCATGCGAGCTGGCCATTCCATCACACAGTCCCACCGAATCCTTGGGTGGCAGAGGTGGTTATGGTGGGGGAGGGGGGGGGGGGGGAGGGTGGAGGTTGGGTCATCGGAGGGGTGGGCACTGGCTGAACTGTGGTCCCTGACCCATGCCCACTCCTGTCAATTCCCCCCCCCCCCCATCTTCGTCCCCGCGACCCTCAGCGCCCAGCCCAGACCAGCCCACCCCTCACACCCATGTGACAGAATATCGTGGCAGGTTTAACTGTGTGTTTAATGTGACAATATATATACAGATCTGTGCCCTAGCCCCTATCACTAAACTGTGCCCTGCACGCGTGCCAACTTAACTGGTGTCCAATTTCCTGGCCTTACGGGCCGTAACGCTATGTCTGGGTGGATCCCCAGATGGTACATCAGGAATGGAGGTGGCCTGCTGTGATTCCCGCCCTGCAACCTGGGTCCCCGTTGGCGGCTGCCTTCTGTGGCAACCCGGACTGGATTGGCCCGTCCTGTTCTGCCCACAGTCCACCAGACGCACCAGGGACAGGAGTGGGGGAGTCCGAGGTGCTGCAGTGTTTCGGCGCCTCCCAAGTGGGAGTCACCAGCATGGACCGCATCACCTCCACCTCCTCCGTCGGGGTGCCTGATGGACCCCGGGCTTTTCCATGGGACGGTGGTGAGAGCGGATCTATCTCCTGAGGCACCCCCGCCACTTGGCACTGCTAGTCCTGGAAGCCCGCTGCTGTCTCGGCCAGGGTCTGCACGCTTTCAGCCCCGAAACACATCACCCATTGACTGTGCCACCACCTTTTTGGTCTGTGCCACATCAGCTAGTGACTGCGCATCTCCCTCTGGGACTGGGCCACCTCCCTCTTCATCTGTGTCATGTCGGCCAGTGCCTGGGCAATGCTGCTGACGCTCTCAGTCATGGCTATCTGTGACTGGGCCACGCTGAGTAGCGCTGCTGCAATGTCAAGGTAGCTCTGGCACATGGCTGTCTGTGAGAGGGCAGCCCTCTCCTGGGCCTCAGCCACCGCCTGCACAGAATGCTCCAGGCCTTGAACATACTGATCCATAGCCGCAAACTCTTGCCTCCCACAGCCTCCACTGCGGACGCCACCCGTGCGGTATTGACCTGGGTGGCAGTCATGGCCAGCCCCCTCCTGCTCCGGCATGTGGTTGGATTCCTCCACCTGTCCCTGCAGGTGCAGGATGCTCGCGGGGGGGGTTGACACATGTGGCACGGGGAATCGCAACTCGGCAGGATCTCACTGTCGCCCAAGGCCAATCTCCACTCCGGCGACTGCCCTTACCTCCGGCCCGCTGACCACGTCCAGGGCCCGCTGCTTTGTCACGATGAGGGGCCGCAGGTAAAGCGGTTCCCTCCAGTCTTCTGCCACTCCCTGTGCTTATGAGCGACCTTCTCCTGCAGGGGGGAGGGTGGGGCGGAAAACAGGAAACGCAGTGTAAGACAGTCTGAGGCATGCAGCCCAGGGGTGGGTATCTGGCGGCTTCAGTGGCCAGGGCACCCGGCCATAGAGGTTGGTATGGGTGCCGGCATGTGATGCAGGGTGGGGATTCTACCGCCTTCCTGGTGGGGGAGGTGGTAGGGTTATGGGTGTGTGGGAGCGGGGTTACTGTCAGGAGTACACTGCTGCCTACTCACGCTGGCCACCCTGAGGAGGTTGTACAATTTTTTTTAGTGCACAGCAGGCCAGCCCCGTTGTTGCTGGTGGTGCTGATCGCCTCTGCCACTTGCGCCCAGGCATGGTGAACGGCGGCGGCTGGCAGCCTCCTTCCCGGGCCGGGAAACAGGGTATCCCACGTCTCCTCTGCAGTGTCCAGGAGGGCCTCAAGCTCGGCATTGGTGAAACGTGGGGCCGCTCTCCTTGCTGCTATCTTGCTGGCTGGAATGGTGTGCGTGGGGAGTGCAGTGTATATATGCGGCTGCAGCTTGTCAGTCTCCTGAGTGTCAATCACGAATCTGGCGAATCCCACACCATTTCCCATTGGAATCGGTTGTGTTCCACGCGGCGCCGGTGCTAGCCCCTCAACAGTGGCTGAATGGGTCCAGGTGCAGCGCCGGTTTTGCTGCCGTGAAAGTCCACAAATCCTGCCCAGCATCAACACTTAGTCTCAGGATCGGAGAATTCCGCCACATTTGTTTTGCTAATTACCTCCAGCACTGAAGGTGGGCGGAGGTAATGTTTTCGCTTCTGTTAATCTGTTTGTCCATAAATAATGACCTCAAAAACAGGCTCCAACAAAACTTGGTTCACAGATAGGGTATGGACCAACGAAGGATGGATTTATTTTTGGTGAAAATGCAAATTCAGATCCAGAACCTGGAATTTTTTTAATGATCTGTTAAAATTGGGAGATATGGCAAATTGGTTTATTTTTAGAGCATTGTGGGTTGTTTGATTTAAGAATGTTGTGGATTGACTCAGCTACTGTGGTGCAATTCATCACAGCTGTTAAAATGTGAGCAGAGTTTTCAGAGCAGATTGTTGACCTGAAGCCTCCTCAGTGTGATAGAAGCTCTTGATAAAAAGATTGTTTATTTAAGATTTGTAGTTACAAAGCATTAACCAGGCAGGAAGAAGCCTAAGGAAGGGTTGTGTAATTGTAATAATGTTAAGTTAATACAATGTGACAGAGGTATGTACTCTATTGAGTGCAGTGTGCCATGTTTGCTGCAATGCACGTTAACTTTCAATGATTTATGTACAATGAATCCCGGATCCCTCTGAATACTAACATTTCCCAGTCACTTACCATTTACCAAGATTCTGTTTTTGTACCTTTCCTACCAAATTAATAACCACACACTTCTCAACATTATATTCCTTTTATGATGTTTTCCCCCCAATTATTTAATGCATCTATATCCTTATATAACCTCCTTGCATCCTCCTGACAGCTTACTTTTCTATCTAACTTTGTACGATCTGCAAACTTGGATACATCACCCTCTGTCTCATCATCTATGTCAGTGATGGACAATCTCGGCTTGTGAGTGGGCCGCATGAGTGGCCCGCCTTGATTGGTTTATTGTCACGTGTACCGAGGTACAGTGAAGAGTATTGCTATGTGTGCTCAAACAAATCATTCCGTACATGAAACGAAAATACATACATAATAGGGCAAACATAAAATACACAATGTAAATACATAGACACAGGCATCGGGTGAAGATGTGTGAAGAGATCAGATCAGTCCATAAGTCCATCAGTCTATAAGAGGGTTGTTTAAGAGTCTGGTAACAGCAGGGAAGAAGCTGTTTTTGAATCTGTTAGTGCGTGTTCTCAGACTTTTGCATCTCCTGTCCGATGGAAGAAGTTGGAAGAGAGAATAACCCGGATGGGAGGGGTCTTTGATTATGCTGCCCACTTTCCCAACACAGGGGGAGGTGTGGACAGAGTCAATGGATGGGAGGCGGGTTCGTGTGACGGACTGGGCGGTGTTCACAACTCTCTGAAGTTTCTTGTGGTCTTGGGCCGAGCAGTTGCCATACCAGGCGGTGATGCAGCCAGGTAGGATGCTGTCTATGGTGGATCTGTAAAAGTTGGTAAGAGTCAATGTGGACATGCCAAATTTCCTTAGTTTCCTGAGGACGTATAGGCGCTGTTGTGCTTTCTTGGTGGTAGTGTCGACGTGGGTGGACCAAGACAGATTGTTAGTGATGTGCACACCTAGAAATTTGAAGCTGTCAACCATCTCCAGCTCGGCACCATTAATACAGACAGGGGTGTGTACAGTGCTTTGCTGTCCAGCACGGCCAGCGGCATCTTTCCTGGCGCAACCGGTGCATGTGAGAGGAGTGTAGGCATACGCAGGGCTGCAGCCTGTCAGCTTTGCGTATGTGCAGCACGGGACCCGGTGATTCTCCAATTGTTTCCCTCACGTTCCGTGGGTGTTTCACGCGGCGCCGGTGCTAGCCCCTCCCCGGTACCGGAATCGATGAGGGTTTCGCGCCAATCTTCCCTTCGTGAATCATCACGGATCCTCCGTTGGCGGCACTTAGCCTCAGGAACAGAGGATGCAGCCCAAGTTTCTTTTTACTTTAAAAAAAAACTTCCTGCTCATGATTTTAGAGGGGTGACCCCTATAGGGAGCAGCTAGTAGCGACAGCTGTGAGTCAACACCCATTATGGGCCTTTTGGGTGATCTCTTGCATGACCCATTGGCCTCCCCTACCACTCCCAGTGCACCCTGTTGGCTTCCCACATTGCCAACTGGAAACCCCAGTCAGCTTGATGATGACACAATGGGCCCCTGTATCAAAATCTAATTGGTTTGAACTGGCCACTGCTTCCCAGCAAGCAACCTATCTGACCCCAAGCCGCCCGCATACCAAATAACTCAGGGTCAGGATCATGGTGGGGCAACCAACATGGAGTGTGGCAGCACCAAACTGTGTGCCAGCCTGGCTCTGATCTGGACCCCAAATCTTTTGAAAAACCCCAGCCCTGATTCCCTCTCATAAATCTGTGTTGGCCCCACCTGATCATATTATGACTTTGATGCACGATCAATGACCACTAAAGCGAGGTTGTAGTCCAACTGAAGGCTTTAATACGCTAGATGTTTCCTGCAGCAGCTCAGGTACAGAATGAAGGCTGCTGGGGCGGCACGGGTTCTTATACCCCGCCTAACAGGGCGGAGCTATCATACATTCTAACCAATAGAAAGCATACAGTTTCCACCAATGGTGCTTTAGCCTATCAGGTACCGTAATACCTATAATAACACATTCACCCCCTGTTAAAAAAGAGTCCGGCGGGGGTGGTGGCCTGAAACTACAAAACATGACAACGTGGTATAATTAGTTATGGAGGTACCGTAATACCTCCCTACAGTGTTTAGTAACTATTTACAATTCTGAAAGCTATGTACATTTGATGATTTATATTTACAGTTAACAATTAAAATGAAGCAATCAGTCGATCGGGGGCCCTGGTCGTCCTCTGTGATCGTCGGAGCCTCGGCGGTGACTCCGGTGGAGGCTCGGGCGCCTGTGACTCCGGGAGCGTGGCTTCGATCTCTTTGGCAGCTTTGGCACCCCTAGATGGCGCTGGTGGGGAAAACGGTTGACCTAGGAATGGAGCGCCTACGGGGGGCGTCTGTGGGTGGGGTGGGGCCTAGACGGGGCCGGCGGAAGGACCGATCCTCCTGTACGGTGCTGCGGTGGAGGGGAGGGTGGGACTGGTGGCTGGGATGTGCGTGGGGTTCCGGCGGGCGCAAGGTCCCGTAGGGAGACCGTATCGTGTCGGCCGTCGGGGTACGCCATGAAGGCATACTGGGGGTTAGCATGGAGCAGATGGACCCTCTCGACCAACGGATCCGACTTGTGTGCCCACACGTGTTTTCGGAGCAGGATGGTCCGGGTGCTGCCAGCCAGGTCGGGAACGAGGTCCCAGAGGAGGACTTCCTAGGGAAGACAAGGAGACGTTCGTGGGGTGTCTGATTGGTGGTCGTACAAAGCAGTGACCGGATGGAGTGGAGGGCATCCGGGAGGACTACTTGCCAGCGGGAGACTGGGTGGTTCCTGGACTGTAGGGCCAGTAGGACGGTCTTCCAGACCGTTCCGTTCTCCCTCTCTACCTGTCCGTTACCCCGGGGGTTGTAACTGGTCGTCCTGCTCGAGGCAATGCCCTTGCTGAGCAGGAATTGGTGCAGTTTGTCGCTCATAAAGGAGGACCCCCTATCACTGTGTATGTAAGCGGGGAACCCAAACAGTGCAAAGATGCTATGGAGGGCCTTGATGATGGTGGTTGCGGTCATGTCGGGGCAGGGGATGGCGAATGGGAACCGGGAGTACTCGTCAATCACGTTCAGGAAGTACGTGTTGCAGTCAGTGGAGGGGGCCTTTGAAGTCCATGCTGAGGAGTTCAAAGGGACGGGAAGCCTTTATCAGGTGCGCTTTCTCTGGTCGGTAGAAGTGTGATTTGCACTCCGCGCAGATTTGGCAGTCCCTGGTGGCTGGCCTGACCTCCTCGATGTAGTAGGGCAGGTTGCAGGTCTTGACAAAATGGAAAAAGCGAGTGACCCCCGGGTGGCAGAGGTCCTCGTGGAGGGCTCAGAGGCGGTCCACTTGTGCGGTGGCACATGTCCTGCGGGACAGGACGTCAGGAGGCTCGATTAGCTTCCCGGGACGATACAAGATCTCGTAGTTGTAGGTGGAGAGTTTGATCCTCCACCGCAAGATCTTGTCGTTTATTATCTTGCCCCGCTGTGCATTATCAAACATGAACGCCACCGACCGTTGGTCCATGAGGAGAATGAATCTCCTGCCGGCCAGGTAATGCCTCCAATGTCGCACAGCTTCTATGATGGCCTGGGCCTCCTTTTCGACTGAGGAGTGGCGGATTTCGGAAGCATGGAGGGTACGAGAGAAGAAGGCCACGGGTCTGCCCGCTTGGTTGAGGGTGGCTGCCAGAGCTACGTCGGATGCATCGCCCTCGACCTGGAAGGGGAGGGACTCGTCGATGGTGTGCACCGTTGCCTTTGCAATGTCTGCTTTGATGCGGCTGAAGGCCTGGCGTGCCTCTATCGACAGGAGAAAAGCTGTGGATTGGATCAGGGGACGGGCCTTGTCCGCGTAGTTGGGGACCCACTGGGCATAGTAGCTAAAAAACACTAGGCAACGTTTCAGGGCCTTGGAGCAGTGAGGGAGGGGGAACTCCATAAGGGGGCGCATGCGTTCAGGGTCGGGGCCTATAACTCCATTTCGCACTACGAAGCCGAGGATGGTTAGGCGGTCGGTGCTAGACACGCATTTATCCTTGTTGTATGTAAGGTTATGGATTTTAGCGGTCTGGAGAAATTTTCGGAGGTTGGTGTCGTGGTCCTACTGGTCATGGCCGCAGATGGTGACATTATCGAGATATGGCAATGTTGCCCGTAAGCCGTACCGGTCAACCATTCGGTCCATCTCGCGCTGGAAGACCGACACCCCGTTGGTGACACCAAAGGGAACCCTTAAGAAGTGATAGAGCCGCCCATCTGCCTCGAAGGCAATGTATTTGCGGTCACTAGTACGGATGGGGAGCTGGTGGGAGGCGGACTTGAGATCCACCGTGGAGAAGACCTTATAATGCACAATCCTGTTTACCAGGTCGGATATGCGGGGGAGAGGGTACGCATCCAGCTGCGTAAACCTGTTGATGGTCTGACTGTAGTTGCTGACCATCCTATGCTTCTCCCCGGTCTTTACCATCCCTACTTGAGCTCTCCAGGCGCTGTTACTGGTTTCAATGACCCCTTCCCTCAGTAGCCTTTGGACCTCTGACCTAATAAAGATCCGGTCCTGGGCACTGTAGCGTCTGCTCCTGGTGGCGACGGTTTTGCAATCCGGGGTGAGGTTCGCAAACAGGTAAGGCGGGTCGACCTTAAGGGTTGCGAGGCCGCAGACAGTGAGGGGGCGTAAAAGGCCGCCGAATTTGAAGGTCAGACTTTTAAGGTTACACTGGAAGTCTAAACCCAGGGGTGTAGCCGCGCAGAGGTGGGGAAGGACGTAGAGATGCAAATTTTTGAAATCCCTTCCCTGGACTGTGAGGTTTGCTGTACAAAACCCCTTTATCTCCACTGAGTGTGACCCGGAAGCCAGGTAGATTTTTTGATTAATGGGGTGGATGAGGAGAGAACAGCGCCTAACCGCGTCAGGGTGCATGAAGCTCTCCGTGTTCACAGAGTTGATTAGGCAGGGCGTCTTGTGCCCTTTGATGAATACGGTCGTCGTAGCAGTTGAGAGTGTTTGAGGCCGAGTCTGATCCAGAGTCACCGAGGCTAATCGCAGCAGTTGAGGGTTCTCTTCGGGCAGTGCGCAGTTAGCCGAGCTGGGGTCCTGGGGGTTCATATAAGATGGCGTCTCCCATTGGTCGCACATGGCTGGGGGTGCACAAAATGGCGGCGCCCATCCCTCCAATGTGGCGTCCGTGGAACAAGATGGCGGAGCCCGGGGTCTGCACGTGGCCCTGGAATATGAAAATGGCGGCGACCGCTGGCCGCACGGGGCCCGTGGAGAAGATTGTTGTTGCGGTCCGCATTCACCGCCGGAGACCGCAGCAACCGCACGGGCCTGGCATACCCCCACGAAATGTCCCTTTTTGCCGCATCCCTAGCAGGTGGATGCGCAGGCTGGGCAGCGTTGGCGGGGGTGCTTGGCCTGCCCCCAAAAGTAGCAGCGGGGCCCCTCGGGGTTGCCAGGCTGCCTTGCAGCGCAGGCCTGGGGGAATGGGGGAAGTCTCGGGGTCGGCTGCGGAGGGGTTCCATGCTGCCCAGGGGGCTGCCGCGCGGTCGGGAACGTAAGCGCGGGCGTTCCTGGAGGCCACGTCCAGGGAGCCTGCAAGGCCCCGCGCCTCCCTGAGACCCAGGGTGTCCTTTTCTAACAGACGCTGGCAGATTTGTGAAGATAGCATACCTGCCACGAAAGCGTCCCGGACTAATAGTTCCATGTGTTCCCTCGCCGAAACCTGCGGGCAGCTGCAGCTTCTTCCCAACACCAGGAGTGCACGGTAGAATTCCTCCAGCGATTCCCCAGGGGTTTGTCGCCTCGTTGCTAGCAGGTGCTGGGCGTAGACCTGTTTTACCGGGTGAATATAGTGTCCTTTTAGCAGCTCTATTGCTGCATCGAACTCTTCCACTTCCTCAATGAGGGTGTAAATCTCCGGGCTCACCCTTGAGTGCAGGACGTGCAATTTCTGCTCTCCCGTGGGTGCGTTTTCGGCCGTCCCGAGATACCCTTTAAAGCACGCCAGCCAGTGCTTAAAGATTGCCGCTGAGTTCGCCGCATGGGGGCTAAGTTGCAGACACTCCGGCATGATTCGGAGCTCCATCCTTTCTTCTTAAAAAACTAGCTTATTAAATTGATGCACGATCAATGACCACTAAAGCGAGGTTGTAGTCCAACTGAAGGCTTTAATAAGCTAGATGTTTCCCCCAGTAGCTCAGGGACAGAATGAAGGCTGCTGGGGCGGCACGGGTTCTTATACTCCGCCGAGCAGGGCGGAGCTATCATACATTCTAACCAATAGAAAGCATACAGTTTCCACCAATGGTGCTTTAGCCTATCAGGAACCGTAATACCTATAATACCACAGACCTTCTCAGTGACCGCTTACCAGATCACTTGTAACAGATTCCAACATTTGCTCTACTATTGATCTCGGCTAACTGGCCTATGGTTAATTATTTTCTCTCTCGCTCCCCTCGCTTGAACAGTGGGGTCACATTTGCTACTTTCCAATCTTTCGGGATCATTCTAGAATCCAGAAAATTCTGGACGATCAAACCAATGCCTCCACTAACTTTGTACCCAACACTTTTGGAACCCTACCACGTAAAGCATCCAAGAGTTTGTCAAAATGTTTTACTCCCTGGTCAGCTTTTAGACAAGGAGAAGAAAATCGGAAAGAAGACAGCACGTAGGGAAAGTGCAACTTCATGTTTCTGCTCGAGGGTGCTGCCAGGCATGCAGAGTATTTCCAGCAGTTTCTGTTTTTATTTGTTCTTCCTTACCATTCCAATCTATCCTATTCATTCAGTGAAGGCTGACATTTATTGAGCCTACTGCCACACAATCCAATGAATGCAGTACATTTTATCATGTTGCACATAAAGTCAGTCATAAAGTTAATTCCCAAGAGTTAAAATTCGATTAGCACAATCTGTTGGGGGTTGGTGGTGGTGGTGGTAGTGGGGGGTTGGTTCACTGGATGACTGTTTTTGCCCTTAGTCTATTGTTGTTTGGATATTTTGTAGTTTTTGTATATTTTGGGATAAAATGACAACGTTTAATAAAAATATGTATATTTAAATTCAATGAACAAATTTGATGAGCCAGAAGTTATCTCAAATTTAAGATTTATAGTTCCATTTTTAAATAAAAAAATGTAAGGAATCTTTAAGAAATTGTATTTTTTTTTAGAATTGTATAGATTTCTTATGAAAGGGGAAACTGTGCCCTTTCTTTTTCTAGAAAATGAGTTTGTTCAGCTGCTTTTTAATGAAATTACACATTTGAACAAACCAGAATACAGACACTTTTGCACACCTGCTGCAAAGACTCTCATTCCTGCAAAATTTCAAAAATGTTGAAGATTTGAAGAGATTTAAAAAAACGTTCCTTTGTCCACATCTCTTAATTCCAACTGCTTTCTCCAATTTTTATTTTGCTTTCTGTATGATTTAAATCTGATTCATGCTTCCTGCATTTATGCTTTCTGGGTTAGATTACACAGGGGCCATTTTTGCTAAATAAAGTTGGTGCTAAAGAGGGAAAGAGGTGAAAAAGGTCCAATCTAAAGCTGAAATGTTGATTTAGCCCACGTCTAGTGCAAAATGCCATGGGCTGAATGTTACCCAATATCCGCACATGGGAAAAAAAGAGAGCGACATCCGTGCATGGGAAAAGAAGTGTACAATTATTTTTTTAAAGTATTTTTATTGGAATTTTAACACAATATCAAAATTTACATAACACATAAATTTAACAAATAGAACTAGAACAACAAGCACATGAGCAACATATATATCTCAGGTTGTCCCCGCATCTGTGACCACAGTTTTCATAATCAAGTTTCCTTATTTACAATGGTGTACATAGTTACCAAGGGAACCTTTTATTTACATTCAAAGGTTACTAATGCGGGACTTCCTACCACCAAATTCTTTTCTTTTTTTAAAATAAATCTTTTTATTGGCATTTCCCATATTTATAAGCAGTTGTATATATACACATCACATTTTTCTCGCCCGTGCTAATTTCCTTTATTATACAGAGAGGTTTAGTTTGTCCTTTGTTTAACTGACCCTATGTGCATTTCGTTGCCCTCTGGATCGGTCTATGGTTCCTCCCCCTTCCCCATGGGCACCCCTACCCCCATCGCCCCCCCCCTCCCCCCCCAATCGCCCTCCCCCCCTTTGGCTTCGGCTGTGCTTTTCTTTTCTTTTCCAGAGTGGAGAAAAGAAAAAAGGGGGGAGTAGCCCCCCTCTCATCTCTCGTGGTTTCCCCACCTTCCAACCACCTCTCTCTCACCCCCCCCTCCCCCCCCCGCCAGCCCCCCCCTGGGCTGCGCAGTCTTTTGGTACTTCATCTATCTTGGTGTTTTAAAATAAAATTCTTATTAGGTTATTCCTCGTTGCTGGCCTCGAACAGGTTTTGGAACAGCCCGACAAACTGCCCCCAAGTATCCAGGCAGCCTTCCTCTGACCCTCGGGTGGGGTACTTAATCTTCTCCAGGTGGAGAAATATCGAAAGGTCTGTGAGCCAGTCTGCAGCTGTGGGTGGTGCTGCCGATCGCCTGCCGAGCAGGATTCTCCGGCGAGCAATTAGGGAAGCGAAAGCGAGGGCGTTGGCCCCCTTCCCCATGTGTAACTCTGGCTGCTCCGATACCCCGAAGATTGCCACTATTGGGCATGGCTTCACCCTCACCCCCTCAATCCTGGACATTGCCTCGGAGAAGGCTGTCCAGAGCCCAGCAAGCTTGGGGCAAGCCCAAAACATGTGGGTGTGGTTGGCCAGGCCCCTCTGGCACCGTTCACATTTGTCCTCCACCTCCGGGAAGAACCTGCTCATTTGGGTTCTGGTCAGGTACGCTCTGTGCATCACTTTGAGCTGCATTAGGCTTAGCCTTGTGCAGGAGGAGGTGGAGCTCACCTTGCTCAGTGCTTCGCTCCAGAGTCCCCATCCTACCTCTGTCCCCAGTTTGTCCTCCCATTTTTGTCTGGTCTCGTCCAGTGGAGTCCAGGCTCTGTCCAGTAGCTGTCCATATATTTTCCCACATAGCCTCCCCCTTCTTGTTGCTTGTGCCTATCAGGTCCTCCAGTAGTGTGGTTTCTGGGGCCCGGGGTTCCCTACCGTCTCATTGCGGAGGAAGTGTTTTATTTGGAGGTGTCTCATTTCCCGTCCTTTTGCTAGCCTCCACTTCCTCGTCAGTTTGTCTAGTGTCGCCAGTCTGTGCCCTACGTAGAAGTCCCCGACCGTCAATGTGCCCCCGTCCCGCCTCCATCTTTTGAAGGTGTATCCAGCATGGCTGGGGGGAATCTGTGATTGCCGCATATGGGAGCCATGGGGACATGTTGTCTCAGCTGGGTCCACGTTCTCAGTGTGGCCGCTACCACTGTGCTCGTTGTGTATCTTGTTGAGGAGGATGGGAGTGCTGCTGTGGCCAGGGCCCGGAGGGCCGTTCCTTTACAGGATGCCTCCTCCATTTGTACCCAATCTGTGTCGGGTTCTTGTACCCATCCCCTCACTCTCTCTGCCGTTGCTGCCCAATGGTAGTACTGTAGGTTTGGTAAGGCCAAACCCCCTTTGAATTTCCTTCTTTGCAGTGTCTGTTTGGGAATTCTCAGGCCCTTACCCCCCCCCTCCCCCCCACACACACACAAACGCCATGATTAGACTGTCTACGTTTTGGAAAAAGGCCTTGGGGTTGAAGATCGGAATGGATCTAAACAGGAAGAGGAACCTTGGCAGTACATTCATCTTGATCGTCTGCACTCTCCCCGCCAGGGAGAGTGGGAGTGAGCCCCGCCTTTAAAAGTCTCTTCTTACTTCCTCTACCAGGCTGGTCAGGTTCCACTTGTGGATCTGTTATAGGTTCCACTGGTCAGGTTCCACTTGTGGATCCCTGTCATGATATCCATATTAACATATCATGGTGCAATCACACACTGATGGTCAGGTAGACGGACCAATCAACACACAAACATCACAGCTAATCCCCAGTGAGAGCACACGCACTATAAAACAGAGAACACCACAGTTGCCGCTCATTCTACCAGGAGATAGCTCAGAGCGCAGAGCTCACAGCGTGCCACTCAGACATAGACCATAACGCTGAGTGCCTCTCTAAGATAGTGCTAGGGCTGGGTCCACAGGTTAACTGGTGAAATACGAACCACAGCCAGAAATTAACAGTTATTGTACAGAATAATAAAACAGAGTTGTACCATCTACAACCGTGTTAGTTTGTTTGTGTATCGGAACACCCAACATGACAAACCCCAGGTAACGGAATCTGTTCTGGGCTGTTTTGGGAAGAGTGTTAAATTAAGATGATGTGCCATCAACAATGTGCCCACACCCACCCCACCATGATTTTACAGGTGGCAGAGAAGGTATCAGGTGGGCTGCCTGCCTGCAACCCAATTGAGTCCCTTAAGTAGGTACCTAATGTCCAATTAAGGACTCAACCCATTGGCACTTTGATTAAATGGGTGCCAGGAGTGGCCTGCTTCCAACATCTGGCAGGTATAACTCAGAAGGCCAATGGTCATTGAAAGGGAATGGGGTGCTTTCTTCCAGGGCTCCTTCTGCCAATCAGTCCTCCCAGTGTCCAACCTCTGGTCTGCCCTGTCCAACATGCTTCCCAAGCTTCTTGCCAGGGCCCGTCAACCCACCCCTGGCGAGATCTCAGTTTCATGGTTCCTTTTTCTCCCAGGCCTCCTGCAATATTGTCAGTGGCCACTGATCTGGCAGCTCCATGAGCTGGGACCTCTACCTGGAGACAGACAGAAATCCAGCCAAACACCAATTAAATAGACATTTCTTAGAAATTAAAGCCAGCTAAGAGAAAGTTGTCTCGCCCCAAAAATTTACCCTGGAGTCCACCCTCAGTGTATAATCCAGCCCGGTCTTGGTAAAAGAGTTGAAGGCAGTGCTAAGAATGGCCTCCCAGAGGTTTGTTAAAAGATGGTTACCACTTAAAATGGCAACATTCACTCATTACAGAGATTGGATGGCATTTTCGTGGCGAGCACTTCAAAGAGCATCCTCTTCTAACAGTGATCAACTTGTCATGTGAGAGTACCTTTAAGAAATGGGTGTTTATAAATGGGTGTCTATATAAATATCTGTAGTGGGTATACCTTTAAGAAATGAGTGTTTATTACTGCAGTGATGTCAGAGAGTGGGTGGAGCTGGGATGTCTGTCAGCTTTTTACTTTTGCTTTAGGCTTTTTGCTGCAGGGTGGGTTTGGTTTCATTTTAGTTTTGGAGAAGCTGAAATCACAGCAGGATGTGTATGAATCTCTGCAAGCTTATGAATGTTTATTTGGGATTTTCAAAGTGGTAACTGCTCTCAATAGTGAATTTAAACCTGATCTTTGTGTTAAAAAGGGTATTTTGTCTTCTGAATGTTGTTTAGGAATTTATTAAGGATTACTTTGTGTTGTATTCTTTGGGGGTTGTATTTGAAATAATGGTTGCGAAAATGTTCACTGTATATTTTAAAAAGGTTAACTTGAGTTCATAGAATAAACATTGTTTTGTTTAAAAAAATACTTTTCCATTTCTGCTGTACCACACCTATAGAGTGGGCCGTGTGCTCCCCATACCACAATCTATTAAAAGTTGTGAGTCAGGTGAACTCCATGATACACGTTGGGGTTCTCTTTTGGGAAACCTGCGCAGACACGGAGAGAATGTACAAACTCCACACAGTCACCCAAGGTCAGAAATAAACCCAGGTCCCTGACGCAGTGAGGCAGCAGTGCTAACCACTGTGCCACTGTGCTGTTGCTGGGGAGAATCATCCCAGTCCCAAACATCACTGCAGAAGTTCCTCAGGATAGTGTCCTAGGCCCAACCATCTTCAGCTGCTGCAGCAAAGACCAAGGTCGGAACTGAGGATGTCTGCTGATGCTTGCACAATGTTTAATTCCAATTGTAACTCCCCAGATACCGAAGCAGTCTGTGCCTGCATGCAGGAAAACCTGGACTTGGGTGGATAAATCTCAGGTAATATTCTCATGAACCTTTCCTGCACTCTCTCAAATTCTTTCATATTCTTCATACGTAATCCTGTAAATATGTCTTCGCACCCCACACAGTTATGAACATTCTCACCAAACATTATTTATTGCCACACACATACATTCTTTTATCAAAGGGGGATGTCATAATATACACCAGTATATCATGGTGCAGATACACACACTGATGGACACACAGCAAGACCAATCAACACACAGAACACCGCAGCCAATCGCCAGTTAGAGCACACTCACTATAAAGACAGGGGGCATCAAAGTTCCTGCTCATTCGGGATACAGCCTCCAAGAAGGACAGAGCTTACAGCTTACAGCACTGATCGTCACCATGTGCTAAGTGCATAGACTGGTTAGGACATGCATAGGTCTTTAGTTTAATCTAACATCGTGTTAACCCACAGTGAAAGTATGTTCAACAGTTTCTAACTTAATAAAATAGTGTTGCACTATTTTAAGTGTTGGTGGCCTGTATGTGTTCCACGGATCCAGAGCATCCAACACATCACTAATGTTCTATCAAATTTAACATAGCTTCCTGAAGTTATTCCCTTAAAGTGATTGAGTTCCTCTAAGTCTTTCCAAATTATTTAAAAACAAATTTCAGTATAAATCTTTTATTGTTAATTTCTTTTACTTCAAAAAGTCAGCACTAGTTAGAAATAGCAAAGAGTAAGAAAAAGTGTCAAATAAATTGTTTATTTATGACTCCCCGCCCCAAAATGGATGCAGACCAATTTTTAGCCCCAAAACATTAATTTTTATCCAACTAAATTAACCGCTACATTTACCTTTAAACCAAATTTAACTTCAAATGGTATGATAACTCACTGGTACAGTGGCCATTGTTTAAAATTTCTTTTCAATGTTGGTATATTTGATTATACAGTCCTACTGTGGAATATCAGCCACGATTATTGTCAGATTTTGTGGTTGTAACGATGATGAAATTGTCAGTATTTGCTATCATTACAACCTTGGAACTGACAGCAATTTCTGGTGTGGACACATGCGCAGTTAAAAGTAGAAATCCAGGGTTGCTGTCTGTCATTCCCTGCTCCCTCCATAGGGTGTATGTCAATCTTTAGAAATCACAGAATTGATGAGAGCTTCTTCTTTCATACTCTAATACAGCTGAAAAATATCTGTCTTGTTACTGATGGACAGTTGAGTTTTTAACAGTATATTAAGTCAATAGTACTTCTGACAAACCTCTCTGGCATTGGAAAACTAATTTTCTATTCATGACATGCCAAGTTTTTCCAGACTGATACACATTCTGTAGTTTTTTAATATAAAGAAGGTGATTTGTTGAGGTTTAATTGCAATATTTATGTTTCCAATGTGTATGATGAAATCTTTATGTCATTTCCGGTAAAATTTACAAAAAATGAATGATTACCAGTGCATTTTGTTTTCTCATTTGGTGTCTGTAAGAATTCTTTAATATGATTGGCCACTTACCTTTATTCTAGCTGCCTGGAGATCCCCTTGACCTGGAACCAGATCCAAAATATTGTTAGGGAAAGTGGAATCTAGGCCATTGGGGTTGCTAGGTCATTCAAGACAGTTTTCTTTGAAGTCAGCAGTGATCACCGTTGTTTTGTCACTGGCCCCAAAATCTAAGTCTGTAGCTCGAGCCCAGGTTTGAATCTAAAACATCTTGACTCGTACGCAAGTGTGATACTGATTGAAGAACTCCAACAAAGTCACACTCAAAAAAAAATCCTGGAGCTTTTGTGAGAGAAAATCTTTTAGCGTTGAAATATGAGCTTTGCACATTACTACCAAAATGTCCCGGATATTGAACTAAGCAATCTGTTCTGCAGGATATATTATAATCTAATTGTATCCTCCTTTATTGATGTAATAACAATAATGATTATATTGATTTCAGCTGATCCTCATCATGGATGCAGCTGGTTCTCTTTCCTTACTCTTCAAGAGATTTTTTTTGCCTCTCTTATATTATAATTTACAATTATCATAGAGATTATCATAGAATTTACAGTGCAGAAGGAGGCCATACGGCCCATCGAGTCTGCACCGGCTCTTGGAAAGAGCACCCTACCAAAGGTCAACACCTCCACCCTATCCCCATAACCCAGTAACCCCACCCAATACTAAGGGCAATTTTGGACAGTAAGGGCAATTTATCATGGCCAATACATCTAACCTGCACATCTTTGGACTGTGGGAGGAAACCGGAGCACCCGGAGGAAACCCACGCACAGACGGGGAGGATGTGCAGACTCCGCACAGACAGTGACCCAAGCCAGAATTGAACCTGGGACCCTGGAGCTGTGAAGCAATTGTGCTATCCACAATGCTACCGTGCTGTACAATTAAAAGACATATGCCAAAGGTTAAGCTTGGGAATATAGGCTACCTTTTAGAACTAACAGAATTATACTAAATACAATAAAGTTCATAATTTCTTCAGAAATTTCTTTTCAATTACAATTCACAGGAATTTTTATTTTAAAAATGGGATTTTTAGTGGCACAATATGAAACTTTGTTAATATATGCAGTTGATGTTCCCTGTGCTTTCATAGCGACAATTAAGTTGTGACTATATTTTGCTTTCAATTTTTTATAAATTTATTTTTTCCAATTAAGGGGCAATTTAGCATGGCCAATCCACCTACCCTGCACATCTTTGGGTTGTGGGGGCGAAATCCACGCAGACACGGGGAGATTGTGCAAACTCCACACGGTCAGTGACCCAGGGCTCGAACCCGGGTCATCAGAGCTGAAGGCAGCAATGCTAACCACTGTGCCACCATGCTGCCCTAGCTTTCACTAAAATAGGGGTGAATTTAAAAGATAGCTCATTTGTCCCGATAATGTGTGAATATATTATTTTAATACCCAAAAATAAGACAATGAGGTGACAGCTGTAATTATGTTGGTTTCATGGATTTCAAAGGCCTAAATTTCATAACAAAATCTTTAATTTTACAGGCAGTAGAGGACCCATTGTGGGCAGCATGTAGAAAATCAGTCGCATGTACCAAAATGTTTTCTTTAATAGTAATAATTAAAATGACTTGCAAACAATAACCTCCTGCATGATTTGTGACTTATGTCGCTGGTGCACTGCACATGCGCGGCGTGATGACTCAGAAGTCCGGGCATTCAGGCATACGCACTGGAAGTACATGGCATTTAAACTCCAAGCCGGGTTTGCTTTGACTGCTTGAAGCCTTGCGCTGCTGAATGAAAACTCCAGCTGCAGTGCTAACCTGGGCCACTTACCTGGCTATTTGATAAATTTTTACACCGTTTTATTTACACAGAACCTTTTCAGTCCAACAGAGGCAGGAGACATGGGGAAACATTTTTTTGGTAGGTTAATGTTTCATATTATTAATTTTTAGCATTTATAAATATGTTTAAAATGAAAGGAAGATTTCTTTTTACACTTTGGTTTGCCATGAGGCTGTTAATTCCATTAAAAGGGTCTTTACTGTAGAAAGTGAGTTTGAAGTCACAGAAAGTGAAAGAATTATTTTTTTCAAAACTTTGGTTTGTCATGAAGATTTTAATTCCATTAAAGGAATTATAATGGATCGAATGCGGTGATCACTCGCTAACGAGTATGATTGTCCACCTAAGATACTGCGTGTTACTGGTCACGGGTTCTGCGGGTCCTTGTGTGGCTGATGAGCCTAATCCTAGTGCTGCATCTTCAATCACTCACTTTGCAGGAGTTTCCAAAAGGTGGAATCGGTCCTTGCACTAAGTCGTGGGAATTCCTTTCTCGGGCTCCTTTTCCGGGTTGTCTCTTGCCGCCGGGTGTTCTCGAAGAATTGTGACCCTACAGTCAGAAGTTTCCTCTAAGTAAATCTCCTCTGAGCAAGGGTCTCCCAGGCATTGACGTCCATGTTCAATTTCTTGAGGTAAGCCGACAAGGTGTCTTTGAAGGGCTTCCTTTGTCCTCCTCTTGTTTGGGATCCTTCTTTGAGCTGGGAGAAGAAGATTCAATTTTGCAGGCAGGTCTCTGACATCCTAGACATATGGGCAGCCCAGTGGAGTTGGTTTCAGATGATCATGCTCTCTATACTGCTTCTATTGCCTCTTCAAAGGCACTAATGTGAAAATGCCTGTCCTCCCAGCTGCTTTAGAGCTAAAGTACATTTAGATTTTGCAATGAATTTTAAGCTGAGTTGTTTATGAGTCTCCCAGATGTAATGTTCATCCATAGAGGCCTCAGTGATTACTTCAAATAGTTTATCAAAGTTTAATGCCTTAGTTGATATATGTAATCTTCCTGTATGCTAATGTGAACTATCTGTCTGACAGGTATTGCAGTGAATCAATCACCCACCCCTAAGAATGTATTGCCAAAGGACATCCCAAAGTGATGTCAGAGGACACTGCCTTCAGCAGCTGCTGCTTTTGGACATTGAGATTGTCAATTAACAATTGTCAAAACCCTCCCATTCCCCCTCTTCCCTCCCTCCCCTTCCCCCTTCCCTCTGTCCCACATATAGACAGAACTGTTATGTTTAGGTGAGAACATATATTTTATTGCAAGAGATTTGTAAAAGTTGAGGGAGTTTTATGCCATTGTTCAGCTGATAAAGTTAAATTAAATGTTAACTGGTTTTAAAGTTTTGTATTTATAAAATTATTTTTGTTAATAAATGTTTTACATTAAACTTCACAAGCTTCTACAAATGGCTTACTGAACATCAGAACATAACGTTTAATTGAGATAATTATCAATAAATAATATAATTGAAGTAAACAAGGCAGACACATATTTAACATGGTTAATATGGTGGCGCACTAGTTAGCACTGCTGCCTCCAGAGACCCGTGTTCAATTTGGACTTCTTTGACAGTGTGGCATGTGTACATTCTCCCCGTGTCTGCATGGGTTTGCTGGAAACATGGAATAAAATGATAGAATTCCTACAGTGCAGAAGGAGGCCATTCAACCCATCAAGTCTACACTGACCTGCCATGGATTGGCCATGCTAAATTGCCCCTTAGTGCCCAAAAGGTTAGATGGGGTTACTGGGTTATGGGGATAGGGTGGAGGTGTGGGCTTAGGTAGAGTGCTCTTTCCAAGAGCTGGTGCAGACTCGGTGGGCTGAATGGCTCCTTCTGCACTGTAGATTCTATGATGACCCTCTGAAGGAGTACCCTACCTGGGTCCACTCTCCCGCCCTATCCCCGGAGCCTAATCTACACATCCCTGGACACTAAGGGACAACTTAGCGAGGCCGAACCACCTAACCTTCACATCTTTGGACTGTGGGGGCTAACCAGAGCACCTAGAGGAATCCCACGCAGTCATGGGGAGAACGTGCAAAGTTCACAGACAGTCACCCAAGACTGGAATTGAACATTGGTCTCTGGTGCTGTGAGGCAGCAGTGCTAACCATTGTGCCACCATACTGCCCTAATTTATTGATTTTTTTTTTTAGCTTTCCATAACAAATACACACACACACACAGAGTGAATTTGTAGTTGCGACCAACTTCCTGTTTGTGGCATAACCCCTCTGCCACAGGAACTAGATTGGGATGAGATTCCCAATTGGGCGGGGAGGCCCTCTGCACATTACTAGTTAGCCACCTTCCAGCCGAGCAGCCACAAATGGGCTGTCCATTGCTTGATTCGCTGATCTGAAATGGTGAGGGTGGGAACAGGAATGAGTGAATCACTCACTTTCCATTCTGCCAGAAAACATTAAAACCCACCCAACGTTGTAGAAAGGGGTGGCTATATTCTTGAGGCTCAAGTTAAGACATTCGGGGGGAGGATTTGCTCTTTGTTTCAATGTAATTTTTACTTAGTATATTACTGGTGCTGGCAAAGCCATGTTTATTGCTTATAGTTGTCCTGAGAAGATGGTGAGAATCACTATACAGGATACTCCGAATGAAAAAACAGTGCGGAGCAGTATTCTTATTATCCTGTTTTATTGTTTTCCCTTCAGGGTATTGGAGAGTGAACTATATATGTGGGATTCACAACATGTGTAGACATATTGAATAGGAGTGATAGAAAGACATTCATAATTCAGTTTAGGTTTATAGTAATCATCTTTCCAGTGAGCAAATTCTCAGCAATGAAACAGTATGATTGCTGGTATCGAATTACACAACAGTGGGATTGGTGGCTGTTCTGTGGGATCATCATTTAATGAACAACAAAATGGTCCCTGTCACTGTAACTTCTTCCAAGAATTTAAGTTAAACCTCAAGTCAGCGTCAGTAAAAATTAAATTGTAACACCAAGAAAATCTTCTCCCAGTCTTAACTTCAGCTCAAGAGCACAAATTGACAACTTATAATTTCAACAGGTTATCAGACCATTCTGTAGTATCTGTATTGCCGAGGTCAGCCTTGATCTCTTCCGAGGTAACGCAATATGTCAGATCTGCAAATCTCAGAATTTCTTTTGGGACATAGAGGGCTCGATTCTCCACTCCATTCTGCGTTACGCCGGCAATGCACCCATGCCCGGGGATTTCACGACAGCGTGTGGCTGCCCACAATGGGAAATCCCATTGGACGACTGGCGGGATGACGAATCCCACCCAGGATACTAATGCTCACAGGAAAAAGTCCCACATTTTTAGGAGAATGTGCCAATGTGTTCCTCGGTGCCTATTCTGTATCTTGACAGGGAGGAAAGAAGATCTTGCCACTATGGGGAGCATGAGGATAGGTTTGATTGAAAGGAGCTGGGGCAATGTTTTCTAAACTTTTATGCCCAGGACCCATTTTTGTCAACCGGCCATACTTCGGGGCCCACACCGGCTGACCTCTGTGACCCATGCCGGCCGACCTTTGTGACTCATGCCAGCCGACCTTTGTGACCCATGCCGGCCGACTTTTGTGATCCATGCCGGTCGACCTTTAGAACATAGAACATAGAACATTACAGCGCAGTACAGGCCCTTCGGCCCTCAATGTTGCGCCGACCTGTGAAACCACTCTAAAGCCCATCTACACTATTCCCTTTTCGTCCATATGTCTATCCAATGACCATTTGAATGCCCTTAGTGTTGGCGAGTCCATGGCTGTTGCAGGCAGGGCATTCCACGCCCTTACTACTCTCTGAGTAAAGAACCTACCTCTGACGTCTGTCCTATATCTAACTCCCCTCAATTTAAAGCTATGTCCCCTCGTGCTAGACATCACCATCCGAGGAAAAAGGCTCTCACTGTCCACCCTATCAAATCCTCTGATCATCTTGTATGCCTCAATTAAGTCACCTCTTAACCTTCTTCTCTCTAACAAAAACAGTCTCAAGTCTCTCAGCTGACCTTTGTGACCCACGCCGGCCGACCTTTGCGACCCACGCCGGCTGACGTTTGCGACCCACCATTTTCACTTACCTTTAATGTGACAGGTGAGCCTGCTTGGTTCTCACGATCTCACTTGCTTTGTTATTCAATGCTACATTTTTGATATTGACGTCTGTTGACGATTTTGTTTTACAAGTTTAGAGTACTCAATTCCTTTTTTCAATTAAGGGGCAATTTATCATGGCCAATCCACCTAGCCTGCACATCTTTGGATTGTGGGGGTGAGACCTATGCAGGCACGGGGAGAATGTGCAAACTCCACATGGACAGTGACACGGGGCGGGGATCAAACCCGGGTCCTCGGCACTGTGAGGCAGCAGTGCTAACCACTGCGCCACTATGCCGCCCATCTCCGCTGATGATTTAAGACCTCAGTGCATCCGTTGAAAACATTAAAGAGGTTTGTCCTCGAACTTGCCATGTTTAGTCTTCAAATATCTTTGATGGTTTGAGCGTTTTAAACTTTCATTTGCCAGTGCTTCCCTGCATATAACACACATGGGCTTCACATCCTGATTTGCAGTGGAACAATTAATAACCTGTACCTCAAGTAATCATCTTTATGCTGCATTGTGTGGTAGTATGTATTGGGGGTCATGTGGGACTGGAAGCCCTAATGTCATTGGCTGACAGATCCCGGGTCCTGGTTGACCGTTGACCTCTAGCTCCGCCCTGAAGGCGGAGTATAAGAAGCCGGAGTCCTCCCCCGCTGGCCATTCTACTATCGAGCTGCGGGGGAACAGACACGCTTAATAAAGCCTCATCGACTTCACTCTATTCGTCTCACGGAGTCTTTGTGCGCGACACATTGTTCCTGTTTTCAGCTTCTTCTTCATGGGTTGTTCACCAGAGGCTGTGGAGTTCACACCAGCATTGTTGGCAGCTGCAAAATGGAGGAATCTCTCTCGCGCCCAGTACATGTGACGTCAATGCATAGGGTCGCGTGACCTGACCTCTGCCGCCGTTCTCGGTGGGAAGACTTAGTTGTTTTCTGAAAAAAACTGGCCCTGGACAGTGCGCTGACGTCAGGAGGAGGCGGGTCAGCCCGCTGGGCTCCGGGCCTGCGCACTGCTTGATCCGGCACGCATGCGCGGGATGGTTGGCAATCTCAAAAGTCTGTCACTGCTGGCATTTTTAAAGGCCGGTCGTGGCAGTCGGAGGTTTCTCCCGCGATTGGGAATGCCGTGACCCGCCCGAAACCTGCCCGCGACCCACTGGTGTGTCGCGATCATGGGCGGGCAGAAACGGCACAGTGGAGTGGCGGGAACCACTCTGGCGTCGGGCCGCCCCAAAGTGCGGAATCCTCCGCACCATCAGGGGCTAGGACGACGCCGGAGTGGTTTGTGCCCTGCTGGCCGGCGTGGAAGGCCTTTGGCACCACGCCAGCCGGGGCCAAAGGGACTCTGCCGGCTGGCGCGAGACCGCGCATGCGCGGGAGCATCAGCGTCTGCTGACGTCATCCCCGCGCATGCGCAGGGGGGTTCACCTTCGCGCTGGCCATTGCGGAGGCGTACACGGCCGGCGCGTGAGAATAGAGTGCCCCCACGGCACAGGCCCGCCCGCGGATCGGTGGGCCCCGACCGTGGGCCAGGCCACCGTGGGAGAACCCCCCCGGGGCCAGATCGCCCCGCGCCCCCCCGAGGACCCCAGAGTTCGGCCACGGAGCTGGGTCCTGCCGGTAGGGACCTACCTTGATTTACGCCGGGGGGACCCGGCAAAAACAGGTGGGAACTCGGCCCATCACGGGCCGGAGAATTCGGGTGGCCCCGGGACCCATTGAGTCGCGCCGGTCCCCGCCATTCTCCGAGGCGGGCGGCGCGGCCCACGCCACGCTGACTTTTGGGGGTGGGAGAATTGGGAGGACGACGGGGGCGGGATTCACGCCGACCCCCGGCGATTCTCCCGCCCGGCGGAGGGGTCGGAGAATCCCGCCCACAGAGTTTGAAAACCAATGAGCTAGGGGGCACTTTGTCCATTTCAGCAGGCTATAATAGAATTGAGCGGCAGCCATGGTAAACCTGACCCCGCATGGGGCAATGTTCACATGAATGCTGTTTGTCCAATACCATTTCAGAAATAACTCATTTGCCGGTCTTATGTCAAAGCAAACATTTTGTACCGTATTGCTTTAGAAGTCTGCTTATGTATGGTGTTCTGTGTTGTTGGGAATAATTTCAAGAGAGCAAACTAATGACTGAAACCTACGTATTGTTTGCAGTCAGATTATTGTACACTTGTGATGCTACCTTTCCAGTTATATTTTAGGTAACTTAGTAAATAGCATGTGAATCGCTGAAGGGGGTGGCGGTTCGGGTGAATCTCCGTATTCCCCCCAACGGATTACATGTACCTGAGGTCAATGCATGGTCTGCTCCACAGATCGTATCTGAGGGGGCACGAGTACTCAGGCTGGGCGCGGCTCCTTCAGCATTGTGTATCCTCCCTTTCGGTGGTTCACTCATCTCTCTGTTCCTTTCCCATATTCACGGGCCCTCCTTCTGCTTCAGCTTCCTTCTTTACCTCAGAAAGGATGACTTTCATTTCAGCTTTTAGCTCACCCCATGTTATTCCTCTTGATTGGGGGCTGGTTTAGCTCACTGGGCTAAATTTCTGGCTTTGAAAGCAGACCAAGGCAGGCTGGCAGCACGGTTCAATTCCCGTACCAGCCTCCCCGAACAGGTGCCGGAATGTGGCGACTAGGGACTTTTCACAGTAACTTCATTGAAGCCTACTCGTGACAATAAGCGATTTTCATTTTCATTCATTCATTGACTGATCAGAGGTTCCTTTCTCTCTTTCCTCCTTTGATCTCCAGTTTGGTCTTTCTTTGAGGTTTTACGACAATATGAGGATATTGGAGGGAATCTATGTAGGGAACCAGAGGAAATGGGAGAGATACTAAATGAATACTTTGCCTCAATATTCACCGAAGAGAAGGACTTGGTGGATGAGGAGTATAGGGTAGACTGTGTAGATATTCTGAGTCTTGTTGATATTAATAAAGAGGAGGTGTTGGGCATCTTAAAAAGCATTAAAGTAGAAAAGTTCCCAGGGCCTGATGGGATCTACCCCAGAATACTGAGGGAGGCAAGGAGGAAATTGCTAGGGGCTTGACAGTAATCTTTGTACCCTTATTGGCTACAGGTGAAGTTCCAAAGGACTGGAGAATAGCCAATGTTGTTCCTTTGTTTAAGAAGGACAGCAGGGATAATCCAGGCAATTATAAGCCGGTGAGCCTTACGTCAGTGGTAGGGAAATTATTGGAGAAGATTCTTAGAGACAGCATTTACTCGCATTTAGAAACAAATGGACTTATTAGTGATGGACAGCAGGGTTTTGTGAAGGGGAGGTCTTGCTTCACTAATTTGCTTGAGTTTTTCGAGGAAGTGACAAAAATGATAGATGTGGGAAAGGCAGTAGATGTTGTATACATGGACTTCAGGAAGGCCTTTGACAAGATACCTCATGGCAGACTGGTACAAAAGGTGAAGTCACATGGGATAAGAGGAGAGCTGGCAAGTTGGCTACAGAACTGGCTTGGGCACAGAATACAGAGGGTAGCAGTAGAAGGGTGCTTTTCTGAATGGAAGGCTGTGACTAGCGGCGTTCCACAGGGATCAGTTCTGGGACCTTTGTTGTTCGTAGTGTATATAAATGATTTTGAAGAAAATGTAGCTGGTCTGATTACTAAGTTCGTAGACGACACAAAAATTGGTGGAGTTGCGGATCGTGAAGAGGATTGTCAGAGGATACAGCAGGATATAAACTGGTTGGAGTCTTGGGCGGAGAAATGGCAGATGGAGTTTAATCCGGACAAGTGTGAGATAATGCATTTTAGAAGGTCCAATGCATGTAAGAATTACACAGTAAATGGTAAAACTCTTGCGAGTATTGACAGGCAGAGAGATCTGGGTGTGCATTTCCACCGATCACTGAAAGTGGCAATGCATGTGGATAAGGTGGTCAAGAAGGCATACGGCATGCTGGCCTTCATCAGTCGGGGCATTGAATTTTAAAATTGGCAAGTCATGTTGCAGCTGTACAGGACCTTATTTAGGTCTCATTTGGAATATTGTGTACAATTCTGGTCGCCACACTACCAGAAGGATGTGGATGCTTTGGAGAAGGTACAGAAATGATGTTGCCTGGTTTGGAGGGCATTAGCTATGAGGAGAGGTTAGATAAACTCGGTCTGTTCTCACTGGAATGACAGAGGTTGAGAGGCGACCTGATAGAGGTCTACAAGATTATGAGTGGCATTGACAGAGTTGATAGTGTCATGGGAGTGTCCCTTTAAGAAATGTATTGTCTTCTCAAATGACTTCAGTGATCTCATTGGGCAGATGGAGCAGGGCTGTGGCTCTGGTTTTACTTTTGTTTTGAGCTGGGAGCTGGCTGTGGCTCTGGGTTTTAGTTTTGTTTTGAGCTGGGAGCTGGCTGTGGCTCTGAGTTTTACTTGCGGTTTACAGAGTTGGAAGCTGGATTCAGACAAAGAAGGTTTCTCCTGTCTCTCTCTCTCTGCATGTTAAAAGGTGTCCAGATCAACCAAATTCAATCCTTCTGAATTAATTTTTGGTCATGAGGTAAGAGGACCACTTAAATTGATTAAGGAGATATTGGTGAGTGAGCAGCCGGAACTTACATTATTGCATTACATGTCAAATTTTAGGGAACTATTAAATAGAGCAGGTGAATTGGCTAGACAACATTTAGAAGTTGCACAACATGTGATGAAATGGATAGCAGACAAGAAAGCAAAAGTTCGTAGTTTTGCCAGTGGAGATGAAGTTTTAGTACTGCTACCAATAGTAGGTGAACCTTTAAAAGCAAGGTTTTGTGGACCGTATCAGATTGATAGGAAATTAACTGAGGTGAATTATGTGGTAAGAACGCCAGATAGAAGGAAAACTCACCGAGTGTGTTATGTGAATATACTTAAAAGGTACTTTGAAAGTGAAGGAGAGCAACAGGCGGAGGTTTTAGTGATTCTAACTTAAAGTGAAGAACCAAATCCAGATGATTCGGAATTTGACATTCCTCAAATTACATTGGATAACGAGGATGTTCTTAAAAATTGGGATAAAATGTTGAGTTACCTTCAAGAGGAAAAACAAACTGACCTGAAAGAGTAATTAATATCACATGGTCAAGTTTGTGGAGATAAGTTGGGAAATACTAAAGTGGCTGTACATGATGTAGATGTGGGGAATGCTGTTCCGGTCAAACAACATCCATACAGACTTAACCCTTTAAAATTGGCACAGGTTAACAAAGAAATTTAAAGTATGCTTAAAAATGGCATAATTGAAGTGGGTTGCAGCCAATGGAGCTCACCCATAGTTATGTACACAGGATATGATAATATATATATATAAGTAGGCATCTGTTTGTGCCGGAGAGACAATTCCGGAGGGCAGTCCTCGAATGGGTCTGGTGCCGGTGTTGCCCCTTGCTTCTCCCGGATGGATTTCGCCGCCGTTGTCTTCTCGTGCTCACTACCGCTTCAGCCGGCCCTCCCGACTTCCGCCTGTATTCTCCTTTTTCTCTGTTCCTGTGGATGTCAAGTTAGTTAACGTTTCCCTGCCTCTCTCCCCTGCCCCACCTACCTCCCTGGCTCTCTTCTATTGTTCCCTGTCTCACCCCCCCCCCCCCCGCCCCGCCCCCGTAGTTCGCCTTTCCTTCCTCTTAGATTGAGCTGTCCCCCCTCTCCCGGTCTATCTCTCCCTCTCATGCTTTGGCTGCTTTCCCCTGGTTCTTGGCTACCTGGCTATTCTTTTGCTTGTTTGTTGGCCACAAACAAATCCCGGAACAATTGGGTGAATGGCTCCCACGTTCTGTGGAAGCCATCGTCTGACCCTCGGATGGCGAATTTGATTTTCTCCATTTGGAGAGATTCCGAGAGGTCGGACAGCCAGTCTGCAGCTTTGGGTGGTGCTGCTGACCGCCAGCCGAACAGGATTCTACGGCGGGCGATCAGGGAGGCCAAAGGCAAGGGCGTCTGCCCTCCGCCCCAGAATAGATCTGGTCTGAAATCCCGAAGACCACCACTTTTGGGCATGGCTCCACCCTCACCCCCACCACTTTGGACAATGCCTTGAAGAAGGCTGTCCCGTACTCCACAAGTCTGGGGCAAGACCAGAACATGTGGGTGTGGTTGGCCGGGCCTCCTTGGCACCGCTCTCATCTGTCCTCCACCTCCGGGAAGAACCTACTCATACGGGTTCTTGTTAAGTGGGCTCTATGTACCACTTTTACTTGCGTCAGACTCAGCCTTGCGCACATGGAGGTGGAGTTAACCCTATGCAGTGCTTCGCTCCAGAGTCCCCACCCTATTTCGATCCCCAGGTCCTCCTCCCATTTCATTCTTGTTGTGTCCAGTACAGTGTTGGCCCTTTCTACCAGTCGGTCAAACATGTCGCTCCAGTTTCCTTTCTCTAATATGCTTGCGTCCAGTAACTCTTCCAGTAATGTCTGTCGTGGCGGTTGTGGGTAAGTCCTTGACTCCTTTCGTAGGAAGTTTTTGAGTTGCAGGTACCTTAGCTCGTTCCCCCTGGCTAGCTGTAATTTCTCATTTAGTTTGTCCAGTGTTGCGACCCTGCCGTCCGTGTATAGGTCCCTGACTGTCAGTGTCCCCCCCGTCCTGTCTCCACCTTTTGAAGGTGGCGTCAGTCAGTGCTGGTGTGAACCTATGGTTGTTGCAGATGGGAGCTGTGTCCGACATTTTGGTCGGGCCAAATTGTTGCCGTAGTTGGTTCCAGGACTGGAGGGTGGCTATCACCAACGGGCTGCTGGAGTGTTTTTTGGGTGGGGATGGGAGTGCCGCCATGGCGAGGGCCCGGAGGGAGGTCCCCTTACAGGTGGCCTCTTCCGCGCACACCCACTCGGCTTCTGGCTCCTTGATCCATCCCCTTATTCGCTTGGCCATCGCCGCCCAGTGGTAGAATTGTAGGTTTGGGAGGGCGAGCCCTCCCCTTGATTTTGTTTTTTGTAGGACCTTCTTTGGGATCCTAGCATTCTTCCCATCCCCCCTCCCATACGAACGCCATGATTAGTTTCTCTAATGCTTTGAAAATGGCCTTGGGGAAGTAGATCGGGATGGATTTGAATCGGAAGCGGTACCTGGGCAGCGCGTTCATTTTGATCGTCTGGACTCTCCCCGCGAGGGAGAGTGGGAGTGTGTTCCATCTTTGCAGGTCCTTTTTCACTTCCTCTGTCAGAGTGGTGAGGTTTCATTTGTGGATCCCTTTCCAGTCATGGGCTATTTGGATCCCCAGGTAGCGGAATTTGTGTCGGGTTTGTTTAAACGGCAGTCCCGTTAGTGCTGCCCCACCTACTCGTGGGTGTACCGGGAAGATCTCGCTTTTGCTCATGTTGAGTTTGTAGCCCGAGAAGGCGCCAAACTCTTTCAGGAGCGCGATGATTCCGTCCATGCTGCTTTGTGGGTCCGAAATGTAGAGGAGCAAGTCATCTGCATAGAGTGAGACTCTGCTCTCTGCCGCCCCTTTGGATCCCCCTCCAGCTTTTTGCTGCTCTGAGAGCAATTGTTAATGGTTCGATCGCTAGGGCGAACAGCAGCGGGGACAGTGGGCATCCTTGTCTGGTGCCCCTGTGCAGCTGGAAGTATCGGGAGTTGGTGTTGTTGGTCCGTACGCTCGCCATGGGAGCACTGTATAGGAGTTTTACCCAGGAGGTGAATCCTGTTCCAAGCCCGAACCACTCCAGTACCTCTATGAGGTATTTCCAATCGACTCTGTCGAAGGCCTTTTCTGCGTCTAGGGAGACGATCACCTCTGGTGTTCTCTCCCCAGGTGGGGTCATTATCACGTTCAGCAGGCGCCTAATGTTGGAGGTAAGTTGTCTACCTTTGACAAAGCCCGTTTGGTCCTCTGCAGCCTTTTGGCTAGAATCCTGGCCAGTATTTTGGCATCTGCGTTCAGCAGTGAGATGGGTCTGTATGACCCACATTCCGTTGGGTCTTTATCTTTCTTAGGTATCAGCGAGATTGAGGCCTGTGCTAGCGTGGGTGGCAGTGTGCCCTTAGCCAGCGGGTCTGTGAACATCTACCGCAGGTGCGGGGCCAGTGCTGTCGCAAATGTTTTGTAGAAGTCCGCCGGGAATCCATCTGGTCCCGGCGCCTTCCCACCTGCATGGAGCTAATGCTGTCCATGATCTCTCGCAGTGCTAGTGGTGCTTCGAGGCCCCGTTTTATGCCCACCCCCACGACTGCTTTGTCCAGTCCATCAAGGAACTGTTTCATCCCAGACTCCCCCATTGGGGGCTCTGAGGTGTACAGCCCTTGGTAAAAGGCCCTGCAGGCTTTGTTGATCTTTTCTGGCTCTGTTTCTAATGTGTCTCTAGTATCCCTGATTTGTGCAATTTCTCTGGTAGCTGCCTGCTTTCTCAGCTGGTGTGCCAGCAGGCGGCTGGCTTTGTCTCCGTGTTCGTATAGGGTCCCATGTGCTTGGCGGAGTTGAAGCACTGCTTTCCTGGTGGAGAGCAGATCAAAGTTCCTTTGTAACTCTTTCCTCTCCACCAGGAACTCTACCCTCGGGGCCTCGGAGTATTTACGATCTACCTCCAGTATGGAGTCAACCAGCTGCTGCCTAGACACCCTTTCCTCCCTATCTCTTCGCGCTTTGAAAGCGATGATTTCCCCTCTTAGTACGGCCTTTAGCGCTTCCCAGAACGTGAAGGGTCAGACCTTGCCGTTCTGATTGTTCCCTGTGTACTCTGCTATGGCCCGCGATATCTTTTCATTCAAGGCCTTGTCAGCTAGTAGGGCAACGTCCAACCTCCATATGGGGTGTTGGGCCCTGCCCGTCTCCAAACTCACGTCCAAGTAGTGTGGAGCGTGGTCTGATATCACAATTGCGGAGTATTCCACTTTGTCTATCCCCGGAAGCACCGTTTTCCCCACCACAAAGAAGTCAATTCTGGTGTATACATTGTGCACTGGGGAGAAGAAGGAGAATTCCTTATCCTCCGGGTGGGCGAACCTCCAGGGGTCCACCGCTCCCATCTGTTCCATAAAATGACCGAGTTCCCTTGCCATGTTTGAGGTTTTCCCCGTCTTGGGGTTTGATCTGTCGGTCGTTGGGTCCTGTACACAGTTGAAGTCCCCCCCCCCCCCGCCCATGATTAGCCAGTGCGTCGTTATTTCAGGGATTTCTGCCATGGTCTTCTTGATGAAGCTCGTGTCGTCCCAGTTGGGTGCGTACATGTTAACTAATACTACCAGTTCCCCATCCAGGGTCCCGCTAACCATGACGTACCGTCCCCCTGGGTCCGTTACCGTCTTTGTCGCCCTAAACATCGTCCATTTGCTGATCAGTATTGTCACCCCTCTGGCCCTCGTCCCGGAACAGGAATGGTAGGTCTGTCCCACCCAGCCCTTTCTTACCTGCAGTCGGTCCTGCTCTCTTAGGTGTGTCTCTTGGAGGAAGATTATGTCTGCCTTCATGTTTCTTAGGTGGTTGAGGACTCTGGATTGTTTCACTGGGCCGTTGAGTCCTTTACGTTCCAGGTGACTCTCCTGGTGGGGGGCTTATGTCCCCTCGCTCCTGTGGGATTAACCATATTTACCTGGTGGACGCGCGCCTGCCCTCCGGGGTTCCACTTGTTAGGGGGCCGTCCAGAATGGCCGCTGTCACTGCTCTCTCCATGCGGTCGGGCCCCTGCGCTCCGGTGTTTCCCTGCGTCCAGGGGGCCCCCGGCATGGCCGCCCGCTGTGCGACCCGGGTAGCCCCCTGCACTCTGGGGTCTCCCTTCGCCCAGAGACCGTACAGAGTGGATGCTTGTAGCGATTCCTTGCTCCGAGCCCTTGGTTGTGGCATTTTGTAACCCTATTGCTGTTCCTCTTCTAGCCTTGTTTGTCCCTCCATCCCAGTGTTCCGCCACCCCCCCCCCCCCCCGGTTCCTCCCTTCCTGTGCCCCCTCCCCCCCGGTCTCTCCTTTTCCACCCCTTTTCTCCCCCTCTCCCGTATATCCCTCCTTTGTCCCTCTTTCCAATGCTCCTATCCCCATTTGCTCTCCCGCCTCTGCTGAGTGGTGTCCCCCCCACTCCCCTCCTGTTGGGGCGCGCTGCGGCCCTGCTTTGTTTCATGCCTCCGGCACTAGCTTTCCTGCTAGTGCGGTGGCCCCTCTCTCGGGGATTACTGTCTCGCTTCTCCCTTGCCCGACCTCTGCAGTTTTTGCCCGCTCTTGCCCCGTCCTACCCTGCACTCCTCTCGCTTGCTCAACCTTCACTGCTACTCTCGTACCCTTGTGCTGGGGCCTGGTTTCCCACCTGTGGCAGTTCGTTGGGTAGCGGTTTGCTTTTTGTTCAAAGTGCACTCGCCATGGTGGGGGTGGAGGTGGGGAGGCCTGGCATTGCCTCCCCCCCGCCCCGTTGGCGTGTTGTTGCCCCTTGCCCCGTATTTCTACCCTCATTGTTGGTTTACCAGCCCATGTTCCTCGATTTCATAGAATTTACAGTGCAGAAGGAGGCCATTCGGCCCATCGAGTCTGCACCGGCTCTTGGAAAGAGCACCCCACCCAAGATCAACACCTCCACCCTATCCCCATAACCCAGTAACCCCACCCAACACTAAGGGCAATTTTGGACACTAAGGGAAATTTATCATGGCCAATCCACCTAACCTGCACATCTTTGGACTGTGGGAGGAAACCGGAGCACCCGGAGGAAACCCACGCACACACGGGGAGGATGTGCAGACTCCGCACAGACAGTGACCCAAGCCGGAATCGAACCTGGGACCCTGGAGCTGTGAAGCAATTGTGCTATCCACAATGCTACCGTGCTACCGTGATAAACCTGTTTGCGTCGGCGGGGGCTGTAAAGAAATACTCTCTTCTTTGGTATGTGACCCAGAGTTCCACTGGGTACAGCATACCAAAACGCACATTGCACTTATGAAGAGCTCCTTTCACTCTATTGAATTCGGCCCGTCTCCTGGCGAGGTCTGCCCCAATGTCCTCGTAGACTCTAATGAAGTGTCCTTCCCATTTGCAAGTTCTGTTTTGCCTGGCCCAGCGCAGGATTGTTTCCCTGTCTTGGTACCGGTGCAGTTTAGCTATAACTGCCCTCAGATGTTCCCCCGCCCTGGGCTTCGGATGTAGCGACCGGTGTGCTCTGTCCATTTCTGGTGGGTTGGGGAAAGTTTCCCTCCCCACTAAGTTGCTCAGCATCTCGGCCACGTAGGCCGTGGGGTTTCTACCCTCGATCCCCTCTGGTAGGCCCACTACCCTGACATTTTGTCTTCTTGAGCGGCTTTCCTGGTCGTCCACCCTGCCCTTCAGGCTCCCCTGCGCTGTGCCCAGTCTTGCCACCTCTTTTTCCAGGGCCGTGATCGGGTCGCTCATGTCAGTCGTGGCTTTTTCCAGCTCCTTAATGGTCACCTCTTGGGTTTCCAGTTTCTCCTCTTGGGCTTCCAGTTTCTTCTCTGCTCTGCCCAGGGCGAGCTGCACCTCCGCCAGGGCCTTGGCCATTGCTGCCTGTACTGCGGCCTCTATGTCTGCTTTGGTCCCTGCCTTACTTTCCTGCTGGTGTTCCCTCAGCGCCTCGGCAAAGGCTGCCTTCCAGTTCCCCTCTTGCCCAGGGGGAAAATGCTCCTTTCTGCCCAGCTCTTTTTGTTGTGGCGAGGCTTCCATTCCGCCGTTTTGTGAGCCGATTAGCTCGTCTGAGCGGGCTCGCGTATTGCCCCGTTTGCTTTTGGTGCCCTTTCTCCCTTTGCTTTGGCTCCCTTCTGGTATTTTTCCCTCCTTTTCTTTTCCCCCGTCCCCCTCTTTTTTTTTCCCCTCCTTTCCCCCCCCCCTTTCTTTTTTCTCCCCCCTCCCTTCTAAAAAGACTCTTTTCAGGTAAGTTTGGTATTTTTTGAAAAACTTGGAAAAAGGGAATTTTCTGTCTCTTTTAACAGTTTTCTTTTCAAAGTTCCCCACCTCCCCCCAAAAGGAGGAAGATCTTGTTTCCTTTTTCTCCTCCTCATTCACGCAGGGACCAGAGAGAGAGAGAAAGGCTTCTGGTCGGGCCGGGATTCCCCCTTTGTTCCGCCGCCTGCCAAGTGGTGGTTGCCGCCGGGGGATGGGGGGGCGGGGGGGAAGGGTCGGACCTCATTGCTGGCTCGGTCTCCGCTTTGACCCGGGCTGCCGCTCCTCCTTTCCCGTGTTGTTGCCCCGCGCCCTGCTGCCGCGCGTGGGGGGGGGGGGGAGGGGGAGGGGGAGGGGGCGGCTCTCTCTGGCCGCTTTCAGGACTCTGGCCCCGGCTGCTCCGCACACCTTTCCTCCCCCGGGCCACAGCTTACAGGTCCCTTGTGGCCTTTTCTCCTTCTTCCCAGGGGTGCTCTCTCTTTGTCACTTGCTCTGCTCCCGAGCACTCAGGTCTCCGACTTTGCTCCGTTTTGGAGTCCGGGTCGCTCCTCTTCCGCACTCTCTCGCTGTGCGGGGCCCCAGTCAGAGAAGTTTGCGCACTTAGGTGCACGTTCTCTGCGGGGAACGGGTTGCAACTGTGTTCCCCCCTCAGGAGCTCTTCTACCTGCGACCGCTCTCTTCCCCTGCTGGAAGCCGAATCACCAGCTCACCCATAGTGATGGTACCGAAACCAGACGGTACCCAACGATTGTGTGTGGACTAAGAAAGGTTAATGCAGTTACAAGAACAGACTCTTATCTGATCCCATCCTTGGAAGATTGCCTTGAAAAGGTGGGACAATCAGCTTTTATTTCCAAACTGGATTTACTTATAGGTTACTGGCAGGTACCTTTCTCCAAAAGGGCGAAGGAGATTTCAGCTTTTGTGACTCCAGATGGTGTATACTAATTCAAAGTTGTTTGGCATGAAAAACGCCCCAGCCACATTTCAATGGTTAACTAACAAAGTTGTTTCAGGATTATCCAATTGTACGGTATATATCGACGATCTGGTGATTTTTAGTCAGACATGGAAAGAACATTTGAAGCATGCGATGGAGTTATTCGATCGACTTCAGGAGGCAGGTTTGGTGGTAAACCAGCCAAAAGTGAATTTGGGAAAGCTCAAGTTACATTCCTTGGCCATACAATTGGACAGGGTTGAATGGTCCCAAGGATGTGAAAAGAAAAGTTATTGGGGAGTTTCCAATACCCTCGACACGAAGGGAAATAATGTGATTTCTTGGCATGAGTGGATTTTACTGAAAATTTGTGCCAAATTGCTCCACTGACAGACTTGCTGAAGAAGCGTAGCAAATTTCAGAGGACGACGGAGTGTTAACAGGCATTTGATGGCCTGAAGGCTGTGTTAACCACTGCTCCTGTGTTGGAGAATTACAAGAGGCTCTGTGATCAGATTGAACTGAAGTACCTAACTTTAAAGAAAAATGCCGAGTCGTAGAGAAATGAATGGATCATGAGGAGACCTTCTTGTCCAAAGAGACTGTCAATCAAGTGGGATTCCTGTTGCAGGAAGAAGAACTAAAATGGACTATATTATTATGAATGAATGCCTGTTTTTTAAAAATGGTATATTTGCTGTCAATTTTTCTTAAAGGAAAGTAAAAAGGTGAAAAGTGAAACCATCTTTGAAGTTGATAGTTTATTTATTTTTCTTAGGGGGAGATGTCATGGACTGTCCCTTTAAGAAATGTATTGTCTTCTCAAATGGCTTCAGTGATGTCATTGTGTGGGTGGAGCTGGGCTGTGGCTCTGGGTTTTACTTTCATTTTGAGCTGGGAGCTGGCTATTGTTCTGAGTTTTACTTTCGGTTTACACTGTTGGGGGCTGGATTCAGACAAAGAAGGTTTCTCTTGTCTCTCGCTCCCTGCATGTTAAAAGGTGTCCAGATCACTTGATAATTTAAAAGTGATTACTGTTTTCTGAAAAAAACTTAAACCTACTGTTTTGGTAAAAGTTTTTTTTTGGTTTATTGGATGTTGTTATCAAATTGAAACAGTTGAAAGGGAAGTTATTAAGGGTTATATATAGAGAGAACTGTAGCTGTGTGGAGTATTTATGTTTGTAGTTGATAAAAATGCTTACTGTGTGTGTTTATAGAAATGTTAACTGAATTCAAAAAATAAACTTTGCTTTTGATTAAAAGTGCCTCTGTTGAATAACAGCTGAAAAGTAGGCCCTTATGCTCATCGTAGCCAAAATCTACAAACAGCTGTGGGTCAGGTGAACTCCATGATATTTTTTGGAATTTTCTAAACGCTGGCCCATAACAATAGTCAGATGCTCTTTCCTAGTGCAGGAGAGTCAAGTACTAGGGCACATATGCTTAAAGTGCATGGGAAAAGTTTAGAACAGATGTGCGAGGCAAATGTTTTACACAGAGAGTGGTAAATATATGGAATGCGCTGCCTGGGGAGGTGGTGGGAACAGGAACGATAGCGGCATTTAAGGGGCATCTAGACAAATATATGAATAGGGTGGGAATGGACTCCGTAAGTGTATGCGGTTTTAGTTTAGGCAGGTACCATGGTCGACGTAGGCTTGGAGAGCCGAAGGGCCTGTACCTGTGCTGTATTGTTCTTTGTTCTTCCCTATTGGGGTACTCCGATGGATATTAATCGCATTCCTTTGCACCTGTTGTTCTGTCGTGTTATAGTTCTCTACATCCCATAGGAGGTGCCCATATTTTCATCCCAGCAGTTTCAGATTGCAGCCATCTGGGATGGCCACTTCCAACTAGGTACAGAGAAACTCGCAAAGCCTTGCGGGTAAAATGGACAAGCCAAGACTCAGGCAGGCTCAGAACCTGAAATGCATATTTGTATGCAAGAAATCCTGACGGTATCGAAACTCTGTCCAATTAGCATTTTAATGGGGCTGATTAGCATTTGATGGCCCATCTTCACCAAAACAAAGGACTGGTACTCAAGCAACCGGGACAGTCCCAGACATTTCGGCACCACTCCCTGTTCAAGGGAAATGCAAACAACGGGGTCAGTGACCGCTTGGGACACGCCCAGCCATCCAGATCCCTGCCCATTTATTGGCTAAAGAATCGAACGGAGTGATCAGGGATCACCCAATTAGTAAGGCCCAAATCGAAGGACCGCCCAAAAGAGCGCGAAAACCCCCCCCCGAGTATAAGAAGAAGTGTTCGCCATATGTTCGCTCTCTCTTGGCGCCCCCTTGGCCTTGGGACCTCAGTCACAGCCGTTGCCAATTGCAGCAACACCAGAAACGAGTCCAAGTTCAAGTTCAACGCCCGCTACCAGACGGATGAGCCCAGCTGAGCAGCAGTTACTCCTTCGAACCCGAGAGATCCAGAATTGAACAGCGGCCATTGTTTTCTGACCTAAGCCAGGTGCCCGAAGTTAAGTACAGGTTGTCTTAGCTGATAGGTGTAGTTAACTAGTAGTGTTTATGTTGCATGACTAATTGTGTGTAAATAAAGTACCCTTGACCTTGAACTAACTAACTGGTGTTTGGCTCTTTGATCGATAGCTGGTTGAAACTTGTGGTGGTATCATTTGATACCTGGCGACTCTAAGCATTAAGACATAGATAATATAGAAAGAAAGGCAAACTCACTGATTGCCATAATTGGAACAGAGCCACAGAAAAGACAGAGTAAAAGAAAAGGCAACAAGATGTATACCAGGAAATCTGCACCACTGATGGCATTGTCACGATCAGATACCCATGCCCATCGGAGAGCTAGCATAGGGATTATTCCAACCCAAATCGGACATCGAACCAAAAGTGCGGTCGTTGACTCGCCCAGACCCCTAACCGACTATTCTTTTCTGCAGTTATTTTAAAACTGCGTCATTCCCTTTTTATTTACAAATTTAGAGTAGCCAATTCTTTTTTTTCCCAATTGCGGGGCAATTTAGCGTGGCCAATCCACCTACCCTGCACATCTTTTGGGTTGTGGGGGTTGTGGTGTTGGGTGCTCTGGTGCACAGATGAGCCAACACAGTTGTATGTGGTACAACTCTATTTTATTTTAACTCTTATAATACAGTTCGTTCTGGATACTCTGCACGTGCTGTCTCCCTGAGTGTGCCGTGTAGTAGGTCTGTCCTGGTCCTCCTCTGCAGCTAATACTGACCACCGGGGGTCGTGTCTGTGCTTTTATATCTTTCTGTCATTGGTTGTGGTGTTGTGTGTTCTGATTTGTCTGTTGGTGTGTCTATCATGATGTGTGTGTTTGAATATCATGACATCCCCCCTTTTTACAAGGATATGTGCCTACGTGGTTATAAATATAATTGTGTCGTGAGTGCATCTAAGAGTGTGTGTGTGTTGTGTACAGCGTGTGTATATGACGTAACTATTTACATGGGGCGATGTCGGGTGCGTCACACTAACAAGGTTGTACCATAACAAAACATGGATGCGAGAGAAAAAAAAAAACTTGAACAGTGGTCCGGTCAGACGATATCTGGAACAATAAACAACAACAGGTTATAATACAGAAGTGTTTGACTTTTTGAACGTATGAACAGCGTTATAAGTCCAGTCTAATGGGTGACCGCCTCAAGAATGGGCTGGTCCTCAAGCCGGTTCAGCTGTGGAGATTTGGGGTCACACTGGTTCACCTTGGACTGTTGGAGGTGATGCTGTTGCCGAAGTCTCTACTTTACCATTTGTTGTACTTCGTGCAGTGCTTGGTTTTTCATTCGTGCAAATATAACATTCAACATCTTTGTTAGTGTTGCCTTGGCTGTGGTTTGGTTCTGGTGGCGATGGAAGGGGCATGATCCGTGGCATCTCCACGAAGTCATCCTTGGGAACCAGTGGAGGATCCGGCATGTGCGTGCGGTTCAGTTGTGAGCGTGGAAGGCGGCGCAAAGCTCGCTGATTGCGCCTACGCACCAATCCATCCGCCCTGCATGCCAGGAACAAGGTGGAGTCTTTTTTCTTTTTATGTTTGTGGTGGACGGCATCTTGTAGCCGATGGGTCGTTGCCATCGAAGTAGCACCATCACTAATATCATGCAAGGCGATGACTGTGCCAGATGTGGAAGTTGGCCGAGACCGTGCACGCTGGTTCCGGCCACCTGCTGTGCCGGAAGGGCGACTCCGCAGAGAAACATCGAAGCATGTCGCCTTGGAGAGAGAATTGTTGCTCGCATCAACGTCTGGCGATGGCGCGAATTGGTGTGTCCATCTTGGACCGCCGGTGCTGGTTGCCACTGCCGACCCAGTGGGACTGCCACGCGATCCATTCCCTGTCGCCGTGGCATCCGCCGTCACCCTGAGCGTGCCATCACCGAGGCCGCGACACCGCCCGTCCGGAGCAAGGTCTGGCGTGCGCGAATCAGAGTCGGCGCTTGGCTGCTCCCCATCTGGAGTCCGGTCTGCCTTCCGTCGATGCCCCCCGTCCGGAGTCCCAACAGGTTCACTGGAGGCAGCCGAGATTCCCTGAAGCTGCACTTCTGGAGTCGGAACATGCAGGAATGCACCAACCAGTGGAGAGGCTCGAGCCATCGAGGGTGGAAGCGGCGCGCCGCCACCGCAGTCGTCAGTGGTCCCACCGTGATCGTCGAGTGCCTCGGTACGCACTAGGCGAGGTCTGTCACCTTGCACCTTTTGCATGGGAAGTGGGATGCTGTCGTCACTCGTCTCACATCCTGTGGATAGATCCTCATTAGCAGCTTGCTGTTCACTAGGGTTGGGTAAATTGTCAGAGTTTTCATCTGGTGGTGCACACCATGTCGGTGGACTGTCATTGTCTTGCCGTTGTCCTTCATTTGGGCTTTTCTTCTTTGGAATTTCATATGTATCTTTGTCTAATGTACATGCCTTCATGATCTCTGGGTCTGATTTTGCTGGGACTGGCATGGTCACAGTCTCTCTTTTACTGTTCTCAATTGCCCACATTATACTCCCCATACATAACTGCTTACTCACTGAGGTTAGTGTGGTACAATGGATGATCGGGTCGACCTTATCTGCATCTTCACCATTAGTGGAAAGCACACTTGGTTCACTTGAAACTGCTGTGGGTTTTAAATTCGTTATCTGGCTACTCGATGTCGGTGTCCTCAGGATTCTTGCTCCAATGTTCTGCTCATTTATCAGTGGAGTGTGTATAGGTTCAATGCAATTAATGTTCCCATCAAGGTTTGAAGAGTCATTACTGACTAACTGCTGGTCTCCGAAATTGGGACTTTGCGGCGTTGTGTTGAAGGGAGACATTTGTCCCTGCTGTAGATATGATTCAGGTTGTGTTATTTCCATTACCTGAGGATCAATGTCTTGTCCATTTTTTCGATCCGTACTAAAACACTGGCAATTCTCAGTCTGCTCCTTGCAAGTTAAACATTCAATTAATTTCTTTAGCAAATCCTCAGCATCCTTCTGTGGCCGTGCAGCATTATTAATCTCTGTTCGGCTATAATGATCCTGAAGGTCAGCGCATAAACCTTTTTTCTTCGGGCTTGGACGAGGCGATTCCTTTGGCTTGTCTTCAGTTGGGCTTGAACAGTCTTCAGCACTGTGCCCTTCATTGTAGCATGAGAGACCGTCGTGGTCATGCTGCTGTGTAGTGGAGCATGGTAGGCTGTTATAGCCTTCTTGCTGTTCACGTGAGCATGGCAGACTTGCATCGTCTGCCGCTGGTTGGTCAGGAGAGGTTGCTAGACCCTCATGGTCTTGTTCCTGCAAGGACTGCACATTGGAGTCTTGCGTTGCTTCTATCGTGTAGGCTGTCCACGAGCTCTCTGTGGAGGCTTGTGACACTGGAGTCACTTCTTGTTCGTGCAAGGACTGCGCTCTGGAGTCTTGCGTTGCTTCTATCGTGGAGGCTGTCCACGAGCTCTCTGTGGAGGCTTGTGACACTGGAGTCACTTCTTGTTCGTGCAAGGACTGCGCTCTGGAGTCTTGCGTTGCTTCTATCGTGGAGGCTGTCCACGAGCTCTCTGTGGAGGCTTGTGACACTGGAGTCACTTCTTGTTCGTGCAAGGACTGCGCTCTGGAGTCTTGCGTTTCTGCAATTGTGGAGTCTATCCACGAGCTTGCTGTGGAGGCTTGTGACACTGGAGTCACTTCTGGTTCATGCGAGGACTGCGCTCTGGAGTCTTGCATGTCTTCTTTCATAGAGTCGGGAACGTTGAGCGGGACGTGGACCACGCTCTGTGTGGCAGCAGGGCGCTCTCCGTGTGCTTGCAGCGCTCCCTGTCTGTTAATGTCAGGCTGCAGCATCATCCGGTACTGATAAGTTGGGACGTCATATCTGCTGGATTGAAGATCCTCAAATCCGAAAAATGAATCCGCATCCGCGTCGGATTCAATGTGGGGGCCGCCAATATGCAACACGAAAGGTTCGTCCGAGTCATAGTCGTATAGGACCACGGAGCTATCATTGGGCTCGCGAGGTCCGGAAACACTGTAAAGATCATCATCGAAGTATTCGAGGTCGGAATCATCGGCTTGTGCGTAGGTAACTGCTTGTCGGAGGGTTCTTCGGAGGTCAAATTCATCTCCTCGGTCAATTTGCGGCAATGTGCTGTCATTCCAGGTGAGGGAAGGTTGTTTTACAGCTTTAACAGATTTTTGTTTTTTTGATTTGGGACGTTTCCCTTTTAAATTGGATTTGGGACGTTTCCCCTTTAAATTGGTGCAGTCTGGGGCCTCTGACATCCTGACGCTCGGTATGTAGCACGCAGGAAGCGACTGCGCATGCTCAGATCGCTGTTCCTTTACCGATGGCCGTTTTCTTGGCTGCGCATGCGCAGCATCTCGCGCATGCGCAAACGAAACTTCCGGTTCTGCGCACTGCTCGCGCAACTGTGCTAGCGTGATACCTTTAGCAAGATGGCCGCCAACCTCGACCCAGCCCTCTCTCAGGCCCGGGATTTCGGCCTCTGGGAATTCGGGCTCCGGGATCCCGGCCACGAGGTGAGTACTGCAGCTTTTCTTACCTTTACTTGCCGATTGGATTGCGTTTTCTTCACAGTACTTGGAGAATTTGTCCAGGACTGCCTGGTAATCGTACTTTTGCTGCCTCCTGAAGAACCTGAACCTTGTGAATATTTCTCTTGCCCTTGCACCGGCGATGGTGAGGAGAAATTCAATTTTTTCGCTATCATCCAGGTCTTGGAGTTCAGCTGCCACCAGGAACAATTCGAACACTTGCCGGAATCAACCAGGAACAATTCGAACACTTGCCGGAATCGCCGCCAGTTTTCGCGGAGATCGCCGTAGCACTGGAGCGGCTGCGGAACCGGGAGCTCTATCATTTTGCCTGGGCACTGCTGGTTGTCTCTGTACACTGAGGTATGCCGGCAGGTATCGATCCACTCCTGTACCATGTGGTGTTGGGTGCTCTGGTGCACAGATGAGCCAACACAGTTGTATGTGGTACAACTCTATTTTATTTTAACTCTTATAATACAGTTCGTTCTGGATACTCTGCACGTGCTGTCTCCCTGAGTGTGTCGTGTAGTAGGTCTGTCCTGGTCCTCCTCTGCAGCTAATACTGACCACCGGGGGTCGTGTCTGTGCTTTTATATCTTTCTGTCATTGGTTGTGGTGTTGTGTGTTCTGATTTGTCTGTTGGTGTGTCTATCATGATGTGTGTGTTTGAATATCATGACAGGGGTGAGACCCACGCAGACATGGAGAGAATGTGCAAACTCCACATGGACAGTTCCCGGAGCTGGAATCGAACCCGGGTCCTCAGCGCCATGAGGCAGCAGTGCTAACCACTGCACCACCGCCCCGCTCTAAACTGCATCATTCCTTTGGCTGTCAAAATGATGTTGATCCAGTTCTGTTGTTATGAGTCCTGCTTTCAACCCCCCTTTGACTGTTCCTATTTTCTTGAAAGAGAATCAGGTGCAAATATATTCTCCTTCTGGTCACTCTCCGTCCTCCGCCTCTAATCCTGGAACCGATTATAATTATTGTAGATATCCATGTCCTTCCCGTTGAACTGTTATCTTTTGATGTCCCAATGCTCCATGTCAACCTGATCTCTCCCCATCTTGAGGCCTATGCATTGTGATCTCCCACCCCCAGGAGACCATAAAGTGTTCCTGTCTTAGTTACCAGTGCACCATTTACACTGTTTACAGCTGCTTATGCTGCCCCTTCTTGTACCTGTGCCATCTGCGGCCCACTATAAGGTCACCAACAGACAGGCCTGAAATGTGAGAGGGACTGACCTCACACCAACTGACACAGGATGGATGGGTCTTCCTCCTCCTTCCTTGACAGGGACCAGGATATGCATGCCAGGCACACCCCTGTAACACGGCGGTCACTGACCCAGGACTGTCTCTGTTTCTGGTCCCAGCTTCATGGTGCTCACTGACCCAGGACTGTCTCTGTTTCTGGTCGCAGCTTCATGGTGCTCACTGCCCCAGGACTGTCTCTGTTTCTGGTACCAGCTTCATGGTGCTCACTAACCCAGGACTGTCTCTGTTTCTGGTCCCAGCTACATGGCGCTCACTGCCCCAGGACTGTCTCTGTTTCTGGTCCCAGCTACATGGTGCTCACTGCCCCAGGAATGTCTCTGTTTCTGGCCCCAGCTACACGGTGCTCACTGCCCCACGAATGTCTCTGTTTCTGGTCCCAGCTACACGGTGCTCACTGCCCCAGGACTGTCTCTGTTTCTGGTCCCAGCTACACGGTGCTCACTGCCCCAGGACAGTCTCTGTTTCTGGTACCAGCTACGTGGTGCTCACTACCGCAGGACTGTCTCTGTTTCTGGTACCAGCTTCATGGTGCTCACTGCCACAGGACTGTCTCTGTTTCTAGTCCCAAATCCATGGTGCTCATTGCCCCAGGAGTGTCTCTGTTTCTGCTCCCAACTTTATGGTGCCCACTGACCCAGGACTGTCTCTGTTTCGGGTCCCAGCTTCATGGTGCTCACTGACCCAGGACTGTCTATGTTTCTGGTCCCAGCTACACGGCACTCACTGCCCCAGGACTGTCTGTTTCTGGTCCCAGCTACACGGCGCTCACTGCCCCAGGACTGTCTCTGTTTCGGGTCCCAGCTTCATGGTGCTCACTGACCCAGGATTGTCTCTGTGTCTGGTCCCAGCTACACGGCACTCACTGCGCCAGGACTGTCTCTGTTTCTGGTTCCAGCTACACGGTGCTCACTGCCCCAGGACTGTCTCTGTTTCTGGTCCCAGCTACACGGTGCTCACTGCCCCAGGAATGTCTCTGTTTCTGGTTCCAGCCACACGGTGCTCACTGCCCCAGGAATGTCTCTGTTTCTTGTTCCAGCCACACGACGCTCACTGACCCAGGACTGTCTCTGTTTCTGGTCCCAGCTTCATGGTGCTCACTGCCCCAGGACTGTCTCTATTTCAGGTCCCAGCTTCATGGTGCTCACTGCCCCAGGACTGTCTCTGTTTCTGGTAACAGCTACATGGTGCTCACTACCCCAGGATTCTCTCTGTTTCTGGTCCCAGCTTCATGGTGCTCACTGCCCCAGGACTATCTCTGTTTCTGGTCGCAGCTTCATGGTGCTCACTGATCCAGGACTGTCTCTGTTTCTGGTCCCAGCTTTATGGTGCTCACTGACCCAGGACTGTCTCTGTTTCTGGTCCCAGCTACACGGCGCTCACTGCCCCAGGACTGTCTCTGTTTCTGGTCCCAGCTACACGGTGCTCACTGCCCCAGGAGAGTCTCTGTTTCTGGTACCAGCTACATGGTGCTCACTACCGCAGGACTGTCTCTGTTTCTGGTACCAGCTTCATGGTGCTCACTGCCCCAGGACTGTCTCTGATTCTCGTCCCAAATTCATGGTGCTCATTGCCCCAGGACTGTCTCTGTTTCGGGTACCAGCTTCATGGTGCTCACTGCCCCAGGACTATCTATGTTTCTGGTCCCAGCTTCATGGTGCTCACTACCCCACGACGGTCTCGGTTTCTGGTCACAGCTACATGGTGCTCACTGCCCCAGGACTGTCTCTGTTTCTGGTCCCAGCCACACGGCGCTCACTGCCCCAGGACTGTCTCTGTTTAAGGTCCCAGCTTCATGGTGCTCACTGCCCCAGGACTGTCACTGTTTCTGGTCCCAGCTTCATGGTGCTCACTGCCCCAGGACTGTCTCTGTTTCTGGTCCCAGCTTCATGGTGCTCACTGCCCCAGGACTGTCTCTGTTTCTGGTCCCAGCTTCATGGTGCTCACTGATCCAGGACTGTCTCTGTTACTGGTCCCAGCTTCATGGTGCTGACTGACCCAGGACTGTCTCTGTTTCTGGTCCCAGCTTCATGGTGCTCACTGCCCCAGGACTGTCTCGGTTTCTGGTCCAAGCTTCATGGTGCTCACTACCGCAGGACTGTCTCTGTTTCTGGTATCAGCTTCATGGTGCTCACTACCGCAGGACTGTCTATGTTTCTGGTCCCAGTTTCATGGTGCTCACTGACCCAGGACTGTCTCTGTTTCTGGTCCCAGCTTCATGGTGCTCACTGCCCCAGGACTGTCTCTGTTTCTGGTCCCAACTTCATGGTGTTCACTGACCCAGGACTGTCTCTGTTTCTGGTACCAGCTTCATGGTGCTCACTGCCCCAGGACTGTCTCTGTTTCTGGTCCCAGCTTCATGGTGCTCACTGACCCAGGACTGTCCCTGTTTCTGGTCCGAGCTTCACGGCGCTCACTGCCGCAGAACTCTCTCTGTTTCTGGTCCCAGCGACACGGCGCTCACTGCCCCAGGACTGTCTCTGTTTCTGGGCCCAGCTACACGGTGCTCACTGCCCCAGGAATGTCTCTGTTTCTTGTCCCTGCTTCACGGCGCTCACTGCCCCAGGACTGTCTCTATTTCAGGTCCCAGCTTCATGGTGCTCACTGCCCCAGGACTGTCTCTGTTTCTGGTAACAGCTACATGGTGCTCACTGCCCCAGGAATGTCTCCGTTTTTGGTCGCAGCTACAGGACGCTCACTGCCCCAGGACTGTCTCTGTTTCTGGTCGCAGCTTCATGGTGCTCACTTCCCCAGGACTGTCTCTGTTTCTGGTCGCAGCTTCATGGTGCTCACTGACCCAGGACTGTCTCTGTTTCTGGTCCCACCTTTATGGTGCTCACTGACCCAGGACTGTCTCTGTTTCTGGTCCCACCTTTATGGTGCTCACTGACCCAGGACTGTCTCTGTTTCTGGTCCCAGCTTCATGGTGCTCACTGCCCCAGGACTGTCTCTGTTTCTGGTCCCACCTTTATGGTGCTCACTGACCCAGGACTGTCTCTGTTTCGGGTACCAGCTTCATGGTGCTCACTGCCCCAGGACTGTCTCTGTTTCTGTTCCGAGCTACACGGCGCTCACTGCCGCAGAACTCTCTCTGTTTCTGGTCCCAGCTACACGGTGCTCACTGCCCCAGGACTATCTATGTTTCTGGTCCCAGCTACACGGTGTTCACTGACCCAGGACTGTCTCTGTTTCTGTACCCAGCAACACGGTGCTCACTGACCCAGGACTGTCTCTGTTTCTGGTCCCAGCTTCATGGTGCTCACTACCCCAGGACGGTCTCGGTTTCTGGTCACAGCTACTGGGCGCTCACTGCCCCAGGACTGTCTCTGTTTCTGGTCGCAGCTTCATGATGCTCATCTCTCCAGGACTGCCTCTTTTTCTGGTCCCAGCTACATGGTGCTCACTGCCCCAGGACTGTCTCTGTTTCTGGTACCAGCTTCATGGTGCTCACTGCCCCAGGACTGTCTCTGTTTCTGGTCCCAGCCACACGGCGCTCACTGCCCCAGGACTGTCTCTGTTTAAGGTCCCAGCTTCATGGTGCTCACTGCCCCAGGACTGTCACTGTTTCTGGTCCCAGCTTCATGGTGCTCACTGCCCCAGGACTGTCTCTGTTTCTGGTCCCAGCTTCATGGTGCTCACTGCCCCAGGACTGTCTCTGTTTCTGGTCCCAGCTTCATGGTGCTCACTGATCCAGGACTGTCTCTGTTACTGGTCCCAGCTTCATGGTGCTGACTGACCCAGGACTGTCTCTGTTTCTGGTCCCAGCTTCATGGTGCTCACTGCCCCAGGACTGTCTCGGTTTCTGGTCCCAGCTTCATGGTGCTCACTACCGCAGGACTGTCTCTGTTTCTGGTATCAGCTTCATGGTGCTCACTACCGCAGGACTGTCTATGTTTCTGGTCCCAGTTTCATGGTGCTCACTGACCCAGGACTGTCTCTGTTTCTGGTCCCAGCTTCATGGTGCTCACTGCCCCAGGACTGTCTCTGTTTCTGGTCCCAACTTCATGGTGTTCACTGACCCAGGACTGTCTCTGTTTCTGGTACCAGCTTCATGGTGCTCACTGCCCCAGGACTGTCTCTGTTTCTGGTCCCAGCTTCATGGTGCTCACTGACCCAGGACTGTCCCTGTTTCTGTTCCGAGCTACACGGCGCTCACTGCCGCAGAACTCTCTCTGTTTCTGGTCCCAGCGACACGGCGCTCACTGCCCCAGGACTGTCTCTGTTTCTAGGCCCAGCTACACGGCGCTCACTGCCCCAGGAATGTCTCTGTTTCTGGTCCCAGCTTCACAGCGCTCACTGCCCCAGGACTGTCTCTGTTTCTGGTCCCAGCTACACGGTGCTCATTGCCCCAGGACTGTCTCTGTTTCTGGTCCCAGATTCACGGCGCTCACTGCCCCAGGAATGTCTCTGTTTCTGGTCCCAGCTTCACAGCGCTCACTGCCCCAGGACTGTCTCTGTTTCTGGTCCCAGCTACACGGTGCTCATTGCCCCAGGACTGTCTCTGTTTCTGCACCCAGCTACATGGCGCTCACTGACCCAGGACTGTCTCTGTTTCTGGCCCCAGCTACACGGTGCTCACTGCCCCACAAATGTCTCTGTTTCTGGTCCCAGCTTCATGGTGCTCGCTGCCCCAGGACTGTCTCTGGTTCTGGACCCAGCTACATGGTGCTCACTACCCCAGGACTGTCTCTGTTACTGGTCCCAGCTACATGGTGCTCACTGACCCAGGACTGTCTCTGTTTCTGGCCCCAGCTACATGGTGCTCACTGCCCCACGAATGTCTCTGTTTCTGGTCCCAGCATCATGGTGCTCACTGCCCCAGGACTGTCTCTGTTTGTGGTACCACCTTCATGGTGCTCACTGACCCAGGACTGTCTCTGTTTCTGGTCCAAGCTACACGGCGCTCACTGACCCAGGACTGTCTCTGTTTCTGGCCCCAGCTACACGGTGCTCATTGCCCCTGGACAGTCTCTGTTTCTGGTACCAGCTACATGGTGCTCACTACCGCAGGACTGTCTCTGTTTCTGGTACCAGCTTCATGGTGCTCACTGCCCCAGGACTGTCTCTGTTTCTGGTCCCAAATCCATGGTGCTCACTGCCCCACGAATGTCTCTGTTTCTGGTCCCAGCTACACGGTGCTCACTGCCCCTGGACAGTCTCTGTTTCTGGTACCAGCTACATGGTGCTCACTACCGCAGGACTGTCTCTGTTTCTGGTACCAGCTTCATGGTGCTCACTGCCCCAGGACTGTCTCCGTTTCTGGTCCGAAATCCATGGTGCTCACTGCCCCAGGACTGTCTCTGTTTCTGGTCCCAACTTTATGGTGCTCACTGACCCAGGACTGTCTCTGTTTCGGGTCCCAACTTTATTGTGCTCACTGACCCAGGACTGTCTCTGTTTCGGGTCCCAGCTTCATGGTGCTCACTGCCCCAGGACTGTCTCTGTTTCTGGTGCCAGCTACATGGTGCTCACTGACCCAGGACTGTCTATGTTTCTGGACCCAGCTACACGGTGCTCACTGACCCAGGACTGTCTCTGTTTCTGGTCCCAGCTTCATGGTGCTCACTACCCCAGGACTGTCTCGGTTTCTGGTCCCAGCTACTGGGCGCTCACGGCCCCAGGGCTGTCTCTGTTTCTGGTCGCAGCTTCATGATGCTCACTGCCCCAGGACTGTCTCTGTATCTAGTCCCAGCTTCATGGTGCTCACTGACCCAGGACTGTCTCTGTTTCTGGTCCCAGCATTATGGTGCTCACTACCCCAGGATTCTCTCTGTTTCTGGTCCCAGCTTCATGGTGCTCACTGCCCCAGGACTGTCTCTGTTTCTGGTCCCAGCTTCATGGTGCTCACTGACCCAGGACTGACTCTGTTTCTGTTCGCAGCTTCATGGTGCTCACTACCCCAGGATTCTCTCTGTTTCTGGTCCCAGCTTCATAGTGCTCACTACCCCAGGAATGTCTCTGTTTCTGGTCCCAGCTTCATGGTGCTCACTGACCCAGGACTGTCTCTGTTTCTGGTCCCAGCTTCATGGTGCTCACTACCCCAGGATTCTCTCTGTTTCTGGTCCCAGCTTCATGATGCTGACTACCCCAGGAATGTCTCTGTTTCTGGTCCCAGCTTCATCGTGCTCACTGACTCAGGACCGTCTCTGTTTCGGGTCCCAGCTCCATGGTGCTCACTGCCCCTGGACTGTCTCTGTTTCTGGTCCCAGCTACACGGTGCTCACTACCCCAGGATTCTCTCTGTTTCTGGTCCCAGCTTCATGATGCTGACTACCCCAGGAATGTCTCTGTTTCTGGTCCCAGCTTCATGGTGCTCACTGCCCCAGGACTGTCTCGGTTTCTGGTCCCAGCTTCATGGTGCTCACTACCGCAGGACTGTCTCTGTTTCTGGTATCAGCTTCATGGTGCTCACTACCGCAGGACTGTCTATGTTTCTGGTCCCAGTTTCATGGTGCTCACTGACCCTGGACTGTCTCTGTTTCTGGTCCCAGCTTCATGGTGCTCACTGCCCCAGGACTGTCTCTGTTTCTGGTCCCAACTTCATGGTGTTCACTGACCCAGGACTGTCTCTGTTTCTGGTACCAGCTTCATGGTGCTCACTGCCCCAGGACTGTCTCTGTTTCTGGTCCCAGCTTCATGGTGCTCACTGACCCAGGACTGTCCCTGTTTCTGGTCCGAGCTACACGGCGCTCACTGCCGCAGAACTCTCTCTGTTTCTGGTCCCAGCGACACGGCGCTCACTGCCCCAGGACTGTCTCTGTTTCTGGGCCCAGCTACACGGTGCTCACTGCCCCAGGAATGTCTCTGTTTCTTGTCCCTGCTTCACGGCGCTCACTGCCCCAGGACTGTCTCTATTTCAGGTCCCAGCTTCATGGTGCTCACTGCCCCAGGACTGTCTCTGTTTCTGGTAACAGCTACATGGTGCTCACTGCCCCAGGAATGTCTCCGTTTTTGGTCGCAGCTACAGGACGCTCACTGCCCCAGGACTGTCTCTGTTTCTGGTCGCAGCTTCATGGTGCTCACTGACCCAGGACTGTCTCTGTTTCTGGTCCCAGCTTTATGGTGCTCACTGACCCAGGACTGTCTCTGTTTCTGGTCCCAGCTACACGGTGCTCACTACCGCAGGACTGTCTCTGTTTCTGGTCCCAGCTACACGGTGCTCACTGCCCCAGGACTGTCTCTGATTCTCGTCCCAAATTCATGGTGCTCATTGCCCCAGGAGTGTCTCTGTTTCTGGTCCCAACTTTATGGTGCTCACTGACCCAGGACTATCTCTGTTTCGGGTACCAGCTTCATGGTGCTCACTGCCCCAGGACTATCTATGTTTCTGGTCCCAGCTACACGGTGTTCACTGACCCAGGACTGTCTCTGTTTCTGTACCCAGCAACACGGTGCTCACTGACCCAGGACTGTCTCTGTTTCTGGTCCCAGATTCATGGTGCTCACTACCCCAGGACGGTCTCGGTTTCTGGTCACAGCTACTGGGCACTCACTGCCCCAGGACTGTCTCTGTTTCTGGTCGCAGCTTCATGATGCTCACTGCCCCAGGACTGCCTCTTTTTCTGGTCCCAGCTACATGGTGCTCACTGCCCCAGGACTGTCTCTGTTTCTGGTACCAGCTTCATGGTGCTCACTGCCCCAGGACTGTCTCTGTTTCTGGTCCCAGCCACACGGCGCTCACTGCCCCAGGACTGTCTCTGTTTAAGGTCCCAGCTTCATGGTGCTCACTGCCCCAGGACTGTCACTGTTTCTGGTCCCAGCTTCATGGTGCTCACTGCCCCAGGACTGTCTCTGTTTCTGGTCCCAGCTTCATGGTGCTCACTGCCCCAGGACTGTCTCTGTTTCTGGTCCCAGCTTCATGGTGCTCACTGATCCACGACTGTCTCTGTTACTGGTCCCAGCTTCATGGTGCTGACTGACCCAGGACTGTCTCTGTTTCTGGTCCCAGCTTCATGGTGCTCACTGCCCCAGGACTGTCTCGGTTTCTGGTCCCAGCTTCATGGTGCTCACTACCGCAGGACTGTCTCTGTTTCTGGTATCAGCTTCATGGTGCTCACTACCGCAGGACTGTCTATGTTTCTGGTCCCAGTTTCATGGTGCTCACTGACCCAGGACTGTCTCTGTTTCTGGTCCCAGCTTCATGGTGCTCACTGCCCCAGGACTGTCTCTGTTTCTGGTCCCAACTTCATGGTGTTCACTGACCCAGGACTGTCTCTGTTTCTGGTACCAGCTTCATGGTGCTCACTGCCCCAGGACTGTCTCTGTTTCTGGTCCCAGCTTCATGGTGCTCACTGACCCAGGACTGTCCCTGTTTCTGTTCCGAGCTACACGGCGCTCACTGCCGCAGAACTCTCTCTGTTTCTGGTCCCAGCGACACGGCGCTCACTGCCCCAGGACTGTCTCTGTTTCTGGTCCCAGCTTCATGGTGCTCACTGCTCCACAACTGTCTCTGTTTCTGGTCCCAGATTCACGGCGCTCACTGCCCCAGGAATGTCTCTGTTTCTGGTCCCAGCTTCACAGCGCTCACTGCCCCAGGACTGTCTCTGTTTCTGGTCCCAGCTACACGGTGCTCATTGCCCCAGGACTGTCTCTGTTTCTGCACCCAGCTACACGGCGCTCACTGACCCAGGACTGTCTCTGTTTCTGGCCCCAGCTACACGGTGCTCACTGCCCCACAAATGTCTCTGTTTCTGGTCCCAGCTTCATGGTGCTCTCTGCCCCAGGACTGTCTCTGGTTCTGGACCCAGCTACATGGTGCTCACTACCCCAGGACTGTCTCTGTTACTGGTCCCAGCTACATGGTGCTCACTGACCCAGGACTGTCTCTGTTTCTGGCCCCAGCTACATGGTGCTCACTGCCCCACGAATGTCTCTGTTTCTGGTCCGAGCATCATGGTGCTCACTGCCCCAGGACTGTCTCTGTTTCTGGTCCAAGCTACACGGTGCTCACTGCCCCTGGACAGTCTCTGTTTCTGGTACCAGCTGCATGGTGCTCACTACCGCAGGACTGTCTCTGTTTCTGGTACCAGCTTCATGGTGCTCACTGCCCCAGGACTGTCTCTGTTTCTGGTCCCAAATCCATGGTGCTCACTGCCCCACTAATGTCTCTGTTTCTGGTCCCAGCTACACGGTGCTCACTGCCCCTGGACAGTCTCTGTTTCTGGTACCAGCTACATGGTGCTCACTACCGCAGGACTGTCTCTGTTTCTGGTACCAGCTTCATGGTGCTCACTGCCCCAGGACTGTCTCCGTTTCTGGTCCCAAATCCATGGTGCTCACTGCCCCAGGACTGTCTCTGTTTCTGGTCCCAACTTTATGGTGCTCACTGACCCAGGACTGTCTCTGTTTCGGGTCCCAACTTTATTGTGCTCACTGACCCAGGACTGTCTCTGTTTCGGGTCCCAGCTTCATGGTGCTCACTGCCCCAGGACTGTCTCTGTTTCTGCTGCCAGCTACATGGTGCTCACTGACCCAGGACTGTCTCTGTTTCTGGACCCAGCTACACGGTGCTCACTGACCCAGGACTGTCTCTGTTTCTGGTCCCAGCTTCATGGTGCTCACTACCCCAGGACTGTCTCGGTTTCTGGTCCCAGCTACTGGGCGCTCACGGCCCCAGGGCTGTCTCTGTTTCTGGTCGCAGCTTCATGATGCTCACTGCCCCAGGACTGTCTCTGTATCTAGTCCCAGCTTCATGGTGCTCACTGACCCAGGACTGTCTCTGTTTCTGGTCCCAGCTTTATGGTGCTCACTGCCCCAGGACTGTCTCTGTTTCTGGTCCCAGCTTCATGGTGCTCACTGACCCAGGACTGTCTCTGTTTCTGGTCCCAGCTTCATGGTGCTCACTGACCCAGGACTGTCTCTGTTTCTGGTCCCAGCTTCATGGTGCTCACTACCCCAGGATTCTCTCTGTTTCTGGTCCCAGCTTCATGATGCTGACTACCCCAGGAATGTCTCTGTTTCTGGTCCCAGCTTCATGGTGCTCACTGACTCAGGACCGTCTCTGTTTCGGGTCCCAGCTCCATGGTGCTCACTGCCCCTGGACTGTCTCTGTTTCTGGTCCCAGCTACACGGTGCTCACTACCCCAGGATTCTCTCTGTTTCTGGTCCCAGCTTCATGGTGCTCACTGCCCCAGGACGGTCTCTGTTTCTGGTCCCAGCTTCATGGTGCTCACTGCCCCAGGACTGTCTCTGTTTCTGGTCCCAGCTATTTGGTGCTCACTGACGCAGGACTGTCTCTGTTTCTGGTCCCAACTTCATGGTGCTCACTGACCCAGGACTGTCTCTGTTTCTGGTATCAGCTTCATGGTGCTCACTGCCCCAGGACTGTCTCTGTTTCTGGTCCCAGCTACATGATGCTCATTACCGCTGGATTGTGTCTGTTTCTGGTACCAGCTTCACGGTGCTCACTACCGCAGGACTGTCTCTGTTTCTGGTCCCAGCTTCCTGGTGCTCATTGCCCCAGGACTGTCTCTGTTTCTGGTACCAGCTTCATGGTGCTCACTACCGCAGGACTGTCTCTGTTTCTGGTCCCAGCTTCATGGTGCTCACTGCCCCAGGACTGTCTCTGTTTCTGGTCCCAGCTTCATGGTGCTCACTGCCCCAGGACTGTCTCTGTTTCTGGTCCCAGCTTCATGGTGCTCACTGACCCAGGACTGTCTCTATTTCTGGTCCCAGCTACATGGCGCTCACTGACCCAGGACTGTCTCTGTTTCTGGTCCCAGCTACATGGTGCTCACTGCCCCAGGACTGTCTCTGTTTCTGGTCGCAGATTCATGATGCTCACTGCCCCAGGACTGTCTCTGTTTCTAGTCCCAGCTTCATGGTGCTCACTGACCCAGGACTGTCTCTGTTTCTGGTCCCAGCTTCATGGTGCTCACTGACCCAGGACTGTCTCTATTTCTGGTCCCAGCTACATGGCGCTCACTGCCCCAGGACTGTCTCTGTTTCTGGTCCCAGCTTCATGGTGCTCACTGCCCCAGGACTGTCTCTGTTTCTGGTCGCAGATTCATGATGCTCACTGCCCCAGGACTGTCTCTGTTTCTGGTCCCAGCTTCATGGTGCTCACTGACCCAGGACTGTCTCTGTTTCTGGTCCCAGCTTTATGGTGCTCACTACCCCAGGATTCTCTCTGTTTCTGGTCCCAGCTTCATGGTGCTCACTGACCCAGGACTGTCTCTGTTTCTGGTCCCAGCTTCATGGTGCTCACTACCCCAGGATTCTATCTGTTTCTGGTCCCAGCTTCATGATGCTGACTACCCCAGGACTGTCTCTGTTTCTGGTCCCAGCTTCATGGTGCTCACTGCCCCAGGACGGTCTCTGTTTCTGGTCCCAGCGACATGGTGCTCACTGCCCCAGGAATGTCTCCGTTTTTGGTCCCAGCTACAGGGTGCTCACTGCCCCAGGACTGTCTCTGTTTCTGGTCCCAAATCCATGGTGCTCACTGACCCAGGACCGTCTCTGTTTTGGGTCCCAGCTCCATGGTGCTCACTGCCCCTGGACTGTCTCTGTTTCTGGTCCCAGCTACATGGTGCTCACTGACCCAGGACTGTCTCTGATTCTGGTCCCAGCTTCATGGTGCTCACTACCCCAGGACTGACTCGGTTTCTGGTCCCAGCTACTGGGCGCTCACTGCCTCAGGGCTGTCTCTGTTTCTGGTCGCAGCTTCATGATGCTCACTGCCCCAGGACTGTCTCTGTTTCTGGTCCCAGCTACATGGTGCTCACTGACCCAGGACTGTCTCTGTTTCTGGTCCCAGCTACATGGTGCTCATTACCGCAGGACTGTCTCTGTTTCTGGTACCAGCATCATGGTGCTCACTGCCCCAGGACTGTCTCTGTTTCTGGTCCCAGCTACATGGTGCTCATTACCGCAGGACTGTCTCTGTTTCTGGTACCAGCTTCATGCTGCTCACTGCCCCAGGACTGTCTCTGTTTCTGGTCCCAACTTAATGGTGCTCACTGACCTAGGACTGTCTCTGTTTCTGGTATCAGCTTCATGGTGCTCACTGCCCCAGGACTGTCTCTGTTTCTGGTCCCAGCTACATGGTGCTCATTACCGCTGCATTGTGTCTGTTTCTGGTCCCAGCTTCATGGTGCTCACTGACCCAGGACTGTCTCTGTTTCTGGTCCCAGCTTCATGGTGCTCACTGCCCCAGGACTGTCTCTGTTTCTGGTACCAGCTTCATAGTGCTCACTGCACCAGAACTGTCTCTGTTTCTGGTCCCAGCTTCATGGTGCTCACTGCCCCAGGACTGTCTCTGTTTCTTGTCCCAACTTAATGGTGCTCACTGACCCAGGACTGTCTCTGTTTCTGGTATCAGCTTCATGGTGCTCACTGCCCCAGGACTGTCTCTGTTTCTGGTCCCAGCTACATGATGCTCATTACCGCTGGATTGTGTCTGTTTCTGGTACCAGCTTCACGGTGCTCATTGCCCCAGGACTGTCTCTGTTTCTGGTACCAGCTTCATGGTGCTCACTACCGCAGGACTGTCTCTGTTTCTGGTCCCAGCTTCATGGTGCTCACTGCCCCGGGACTGTCTCTGTTTCTGGTCCCAGCTTCATGGTGCTCACTGCCCCAGGACTGTCTCTGTTTCTGGTCCCAGCTTCATGGTGCTCACTGACCCAGGACTGTCTCTATTTCTGGTCCCAGCTACATGGCGCTCACTGACCCAGGACTGTCTCTGTTTCTGGTCCCAGCTACATGGTGCTCACTGCTCCAGGACTGTCTCTGTTTCTGGTCGCAGATTCATGATGCTCACTGCCCCAGGACTGTCTCTGTTTCTAGTCCCAGCTTCATGGTGCTCACTGACCCAGGACTGTCTCTGTTTCTGGTCCCAGCTTCATGGTGCTCACTGACCCAGGACTGTCTCTGTTTCTGGTCCCAGCTTCATGGTGCTCACTGACCCAGGACTGTCTCTATTTCTGGTCCCAGCTACATGGCGCTCACTGACCCAGGACTGTCTCTGTTTCTGGTCCCAGCTACATGGTGCTCACTGCCCCAGGACTGTCTCTGTTTCTGGTCGCAGATTCATGATGCTCACTGCCCCAGGACTGTCTCTGTTTCTGGTCCCAGCTTCATGGTGCTCACTGACCCAGGACTGTCTCTGTTTCTGGTCCCAGCTTTATGGTGCTCACTACCCCAGGATTCTCTCTGTTTCTGGTCCCAGCTTCATGGTGCTCACTGACCCAGGACTGTCTCTGTTTCTGGTCCCAGCTTCATGGTGCTCACTACCCCAGGATTCTATCTGTTTCTGGTCCCAGCTTCATGATGCTGACTACCCCAGGACTGTCTCTGTTTCTGGTCCCAGCTTCATGGTGCTCACTGCCCCAGGACGGTCTCTGTTTCTGGTCCCAGCTTCATGGTGCTCACTGCCCCAGGACTGTCTCTCTTTCTGGCCCCAGCTATTTGGTGCTCACTGACCCAGGACTGTCTCTTTTTCTGGTCCCAGCGACATGGTGCTCACTGCCCCAGGAATGTCTCCGTTTTTGGTCCCAGCTACAGGGTGCTCACTGCCCCAGGACTGTCTCTGTTTCTGGTCCCAAATCCATGGTGCTCACTGACCCAGGACCGTCTCTGTTTTGGGTCCCAGCTCCATGGTGCTCACTGCCCCTGGACTGTCTCTGTTTCTGGTCCCAGCTACATGGTGCACACTGACCCAGGACTGTCTCTGATTCTGGTCCCAGCTTCATGGTGCTCACTACCCCAGGACTGACTCGGTTTCTGGTCCCAGCTACTGGGCGCTCACTGCCTCAGGGCTGTCTCTGTTTCTGGTCGCAGCTTTATGATGCTCACTGCCCCAGGACTGTCTCTGTTTCTGGTCCCAGCTACATGGTGCTCACTGACCCAGGACTGTCTCTGTTTCTGGTCCCAGCTACATGGTCCTCATTACTGCAGGACTGTCTCTGTTTCTGGTACCAGCATCATGGTGCTCACTGCCCCAGGACTGTCTCTGTTTCTGGTCCCAGCTACATGGTGCTCATTACCGCAGGACTGTCTCTGTTTCTGGTACCAGCTTCATGCTGCTCACTGCCCCAGGACTGTCTCTGTTTCTGGTCCCAACTTAATGGTGCTCACTGACCCAGGACTGTCTCTGTTTCTGGTATCAGCTTCATGGTGCTCACTGCCCCAGGACTGTCTCTGTTTCTGGTCCCAGCTACATGGTGCTCATTACCGCTGGATTGTGTCTGTTTCTGGTCCCAGCTTCATGGTGCTCACTGACCCAGGACTGTCTCTGTTTCTGGTCCCAGCTTCATGGTGCTCACTGCCCCAGGACTGTCTCTGTTTCTGGTACCAGCTTCATAGTGCTCACTGCACCAGAACTGTCTCTGTTTCTGGTCCCAGCTTCATGGTGTTCACTGCCCCAGGACTGTCTCTGTTTCTGGTCCCAGCTTCATGGTGCTGACTGACCCAGGACTGTCTCTGTTTCTGGTCCCAGCTACATGGTGCTCACTACCGCAGGACTGTCTCTGTTTCTGGTCCCAGCTTCATGGTGCTCACTGCCCCAGGACTGTCTCTGTTTCTGGTACCAGCTTCATGGTGCTCACTACCGCAGGACTGTATCTGTTTCTGGTCCCAGCTTCCTGGTGCTCATTGCCCCAGGACTGTCTCTGTTTCTGGTCCCAGCTTCATAGTGCTCACTGCCCCAGGACTCTCTCTGTTTCTGGTCCCAGCTTCATGGTGCTCACCATCGCAGGACTGTCTCTGTTTCTGGCCCCAGCTTCATGGTGCTCACTGCCCCAGGACTGTCTCTGTTTCTGGTCCCAGCTTCATGGTGCTCACTGCCCCAGGACTGTCTCTGTTTCTGGTCCCAGCTTCATGGTGCTCTCTGCCCCAGGACTGTCTCTGTTTCTGGACCCAGCTTCATGGTGCTCACTGACCCAGGACTGTCTCTATTTCTGGTCCCAGCTACATGGTGCTCACTGACCCAGGACTATCTCTGTTTCTGGTCCCAGCTCTATGGTGCTCACTACCCCAGGATTCTCTCTGTTTCTGGTCCCAGCTTCATGGTGCTCACTGCCCCAGGACTGTCTCTGTTTCTGGTCCCAGCTTCATGGTGCTCACTGACCCAGGACTGTCTCTGTTTCTGGTCCCAGCTTCATGGTGCTCACTACCCCAGGATTCCCTCTGTTTCTGGTCCCAGCTTCATGATGCTGACTACCCCAGGAATGTCTCTGTTTCTGGTCCCAGCTTCATGGTGCTCACTGCCCCAGGACGGTCTCTGTTTCTGGTCCCAGCTTCATGGTGCTCACTGCCCCAGGACTGTCTCTGTTTCTGGTCCCAGCTATTTGGTGCTCACTGACCCAGGACTGTCTCTTTTTCTGGTCCCAGCTACATGGTGCTCACTACCCCAGGATTCCCTCTGTTTCTGGTCCCAGCTTCATGATGCTGACTACCCCGGAATGTCTCTGTTTCTGGTCCCAGCTTCATGGTGCTCACTGCCCCAGGACGGTCTCTGTTTCTGGTCCCAGCTATTTGGTGCTCACTGACCCAGGACTGTCTCTGTTTCTGGTCCCAACTTCATGGTGCTCACTGACCCAGGACTGTCTCTGTTTCTTGTATCAGCTTCATGGTGCTCACTGCCCCAGGACTGTCTCTGTTTCTGGTCCCAGCTACATGATGCTCATTACCGCTGGATTGTGTCTGTTTCTGGTACCAGCTTCACGGTGCTCACTACCGCAGGACTGTCTCTGTTTCTGGTCCCAGCTTCCTGGTGCTCATTGCCCCAGGACTGTCTCTGTTTCTGGTCCCAGCTTCATGGTGCTCACTGACCCAGGACTGTCTCTGTTTCTGGTCCCAGCTTCATGGTGCTCACTGCCCCAGGACTGTCTCTGTTTCTGGTCCCAGCTTCATGGTGCTCACTGACCCAGGACTGTCTCTATTTCTGGTCCCAGCTACATGGCGCTCACTGACCCAGGACTGTCTCTGTTTCTGGTCCCAGCTACATGGTGCTCACTGCCCCAGGACTGTCTCTTTTTCTTGTCGCAGATTCATGATGCTCACTGCCCCAGGACTGTCTCTGTTTCTAGTCCCAGCTTCATGGTGCTCACTGACCCAGGACTGTCTCTGTTTCTGGTCCCAGCTTCATGGTGCTCACTGACCCAGGACTGTCTCTGTTTCTGGTCCCAGCTTTATGGTGCTCACTACCCCAGGATTCTCTCTGTTTCTGGTCCCAGCTTCATGGTGCTCACTGACCCAGGACTGTCTCTGTTTCTGGTCCCAGCTTCATGGTGCTCACTACCCCAGGATTCTCTCTGTTTCTGGTCCCAGCTTCATGATGCTGACTACCCCAGGACTGTCTCTGTTTCTGGTCCCAGCTTCATGGTGCTCACTGCCCCAGGACGGTCTCTGTTTCTGGTCCCAGCTTCATGGTGCTCACTGCCCCAGGACTGTCTCTCTTTCTGGCCCCAGCTATTTGGTGCTCACTGACCCAGGACTGTCTCTTTTTCTGGTCCCAGCGACATGGTGCTCACTGCCCCAGGAATGTCTCCGTTTTTGGTCCCAGCTACAGGGTGCTCACTGCCCCAGGACTGTCTCTGTTTCTGGTCCCAAATCCATGGTGCTCACTGACCCAGGACCGTCTCTGTTTTGGGTCCCAGCTCCATGGTGCTCACTGCCCCTGGACTGTCTCTGTTTCTGGTCCCAGCTACACGGTGCTCACTGACCCAGGACTGTCTCTGATTCTGGTCCCAGCTTCATGGTGCTCACTACCCCAGGACTGACTCGGTTTCTGGTCCCAGCTACTGGGCGCTCACTGCCTCAGGGCTGTCTCTGTTTCTGGTCGCAGCTTCATGATGCTCACTGCCCCAGGACTGTCTCTGTTTCTGGTCCCAGCTACATGGTGCTCACTGACCCAGGACTGTCTCTGTTTCTGGTCCCAGCTACATGGTCCTCATTACCGCAAGACTGTCTCTGTTTCTGGTACCAGCATCATGGTGCTCACTGCCCCAGGACTGTCTCTGTTTCTGGTCCCAGCTACATGGTGCTCATTACCGCAGGACTGTCTCTGTTTCTGGTACCAGCTTCATGCTGCTCACTGCCCCAGGACTGTCTCTGTTTCTGGTCCCAACTTAATGGTGCTCACTGACCCAGGACTGTCTCTGTTTCTGGTATCAGCTTCATGGTGCTCACTGCCCCAGGACTGTCTCTGTTTCTGGTCCCAGCTACATGGTGCTCATTACCGCTGGATTGTGTCTGTTTCTGGTCCCAGCTTCATGGTGCTCACTGACCCAGGACTGTCTCTGTTTCTGGTCCCAGCTTCATGGTGCTCACTGCCCCAGGACTGTCTCTATTTCTGGTACCAGCTTCATAGTGCTCACTGCACCAGAACTGTCTCTGTTTCTGGTCCCAGCTTCATGGTGTTCACTGCCCCAGGACTGTCTCTGTTTCTGGTCCCAGCTTCATGGTGCTGACTGACCCAGGACTGTCTCTGTTTCTGGTCCCAGCTTCATGGTGCTCACTACCGCAGGACTGTCTCTGTTTCTGGTCCCAGCTTCATGGTGCTCACTGCCCCAGGACTGTCTCTGTTTCTGGTACCAGCTTCATGGTACTCACTACCGCAGGACTGTCTCTGTTTCTGGTCCCAGCTTCCTGGTGCTCATTGCCCCAGGACTGTCTCTGTTTCTGGTCCCAGCTTCATAGTGCTCACTGCCCCAGGACTCTCTCTGTTTCTGGTCCCAGCTTCATGGTGCTCACCATCGCAAGACTGTCTCTGTTTCTGGCCCCAGCTTCATGGTGCTCACTGACCCAGGACTGTCTCTTTTTCTGGTCCCAGCTACATAGTGCTCACTACCCCAGGATTCCCTCTGTTTCTGGTCCCAGCTTCATGATGCTGACTACCCCGGAATGTCTCTGTTTCTGGTCCCAGCTTCATGGTGCTCACTGCCCCAGGACGGTCTCTGTTTCTGGTCCCAGCTATTTGGTGCTCACTGACCCAGGACTGTCTCTGTTTCTGGTCCCAACTTCATGGTGCTCACTGACCCAGGACTGTCTCTGTTTCTTGTATCAGCTTCATGGTGCTCACTGCCCCAGGACTGTCTCTGTTTCTGGTCCCAGCTACATGATGCTCATTACCGCTGGATTGTGTCTGTTTCTGGTACCAGCGTCACGGTGCTCACTACCGCAGGACTGTCTCTGTTTCTGGTCCCAGCTTCCTGGTGCTCATTGCCCCAGGACTGTCTCTGTTTCTGGTCCCAGCTTCATGGTGCTCACTGACCCAGGACTGTCTCTGTTTCTGGTCCCAGCTTCATGGTGCTCACTGCCCCAGGACTGTCTCTGTTTCTGGTCCCAGCTTCATGGTGCTCACTGACCCAGGACTGTCTCTATTTCTGGTCCCAGCTACATGGCGCTCACTGACCCAGGACTGTCTCTGTTTCTGGTCCCAGCTACATGGTGCTCACTGCCCCAGGACTGTCTCTTTTTCTTGTCGCAGATTCATGATGCTCACTGCTCCAGGACTGTCTCTGTTTCTAGTCCCAGCTTCATGGTGCTCACTGACCCAGGACTGTCTCTGTTTCTGGTCCCAGCTTCATGGTGCTCACTGACCCAGGACTGTCTCTATTTCTGGTCCCAGCTACATGGCGCTCACTGACCCAGGACTGTCTCTGTTTCTGGTCCCAGCTACATGGTGCTCACTGCCCCAGGACTGTCTCTGTTTCTGGTCGCAGATTCATGATGCTCACTGCCCCAGGACTGTCTCTGTTTCTGGTCCCAGCTTCATGGTGCTCACTGACCCAGGACTGTCTCTGTTTCTGGTCCCAGCTTTATGGTGCTCACTACCCCAGGATTCTCTCTGTTTCTGGTCCCAGCTTCATGGTGCTCACTGACCCAGGACTGTCTCTGTTTCTGGTCCCAGCTTTATGGTGCTCACTACCCCAGGATTCTCTCTGTTTCTGGTCCCAGCTTCATGGTGCTCACTGACCCAGGACTGTCTCTGTTTCTGGTCCCAGCTTCATGGTGCTCACTACCCCAGGATTCTCTCTGTTTCTGGTCCCAGCTTCATGATGCTGACTACCCCAGGACTGTCTCTGTTTCTCGTCCCAGCTTCATGGTGCTCACTGCCCCAGGACGGTCTCTGTTTCTGGTCCCAGCTTCATGGTGCTCACTGCCCCAGGACTGTCTCTCTTTCTGGCCCCAGCTATTTGGTGCTCACTGACCCAGGACTGTCTCTTTTTCTGGTCCCAGCGACATGGTGCTCACTGCCCCAGGAATGTCTCCGTTTTTGGTCCCAGCTACAGGGTGCTCACTGCCCCAGGACTGTCTCTGTTTCTGGTCCCAAATCCATGGTGCTCACTGACCCAGGACCGTCTCTGTTTTGGGTCCCAGCTCCATGGTGCTCACTGCCCCTGGACTGTCTCTGTTTCTGGTCCCAGCTACACGGTGCTCACTGACCCAGGACTGTCTCTGATTCTGGTCCCAGCTTCATGGTGCTCACTACCCCAGGACTGACTCGGTTTCTGGTCCCAGCTACTGGGCGCTCACTGCCTCAGGGCTGTCTCTGTTTCTGGTCGCAGCTTCATGATGCTCACTGCCCCAGGACTGTCTCTGTTTCTGGTCCCAGCTACATGGTGCTCACTGACCCAGGACTGTCTCTGTTTCTGGTCCCAGCTACATGGTCCTCATTACCGCAGGACTGTCTCTGTTTCTGGTACCAGCATCATGGTGCTCACTGCCCCAGGACTGTCTCTGTTTCTGGTCCCAGCTACATGGTGCTCATTACCGCAGGACTGTCTCTGTTTCTGGTACCAGCTTCATGCTGCTCACTGCCCCAGGACTGTCTCTGTTTCTGGTCCCAACTTAATGGTGCTCACTGACCCAGGACTGTCTCTGTTTCTGGTATCAGCTTCATGGTGCTCACTGCCCCAGGACTGTCTCTGTTTCTGGTCCCAGCTACATGGTGCTCATTACCGCTGGATTGTGTCTGTTTCTGGTCCCAGCTTCATGGTGCTCACTGACCCAGGACTGTCTCTGTTTCTGGTCCCAGCTTCATGGTGCTCACTGCCCCAGGACTGTCTCTGTTTCTGGTACCAGCTTCATAGTGCTCACTGCACCAGAACTGTCTCTGTTTCTGGTCCCAGCTTCATGGTGTTCACTGCCCCAGGACTGTCTCTGTTTCTGGTCCCAGCTTCATGGTGCTGACTGACCCAGGACTGTCTCTGTTTCTGGTCCCAGCTTCATGGTGCTCACTACCGCAGGACTGTCTCTGTTTCTGGTCCCAGCTTCATGGTGCTCACTGCCCCAGGACTGTCTCTGTTTCTGGTACCAGCTTCATGGTGCTCACTACCGCAGGACTGTCTCTGTTTCTGGTCCCAGCTTCCTGGTGCTCATTGCCCCAGGACTGTCTCTGTTTCTGGTCCCAGCTTCATAGTGCTCACTGCCCCAGGACTCTCTCTGTTTCTGGTCCCAGCTTCATGGTGCTCACCATCGCAGGACTGTCTCTGTTTCTGGCCCCAGCTTCATGGTGCTCACTGCCCCAGGACTGTCTCTGTTTCTGGTCCCAGCTTCATGGTGCTCACTGCCCCAGGACTGTCTCTGTTTCTGGTCCCAGCTTCATGGTGCTCATTACCGCAGGACTGTCTCTGTTTCTGGTACCAGCTTCATGCTGCTCACTGCCCCAGGACTGTCTCTGTTTCTGGTCCCAACTTAATGGTGCTCACTGACCCAGGACTGTCTCTGTTTCTGGTATCAGCTTCATGGTGCTCACTGCCCCAGGACTGTCTCTGTTTCTGGTCCCAGCTACATGGTGCTCATTACCGCTGGATTGTGTCTGTTTCTGGTACCAGCTTCATGCTGCTCACTGCCCCAGGACTGTCTCTATTTCTGGTCCCAACTTAATGGTGCTCACTGACCCAGGACTGTCTCTGTTTCTGGTATCAGCTTCATGGTGCTCACTGCCCCAGGACTGTCTCTGTTTCTGGTCCCAGCTACATGGTGCTCATTACCGCTGGATTGTGTCTGTTTCTGGTCCCAGCTTCATGGTGCTCACTGACCCAGGACTGTCTCTGTTTCTGGTCCCAGCTTCATGGTGCTCACTGCCCCAGGACTGTCTCTGTTTCTGGTACCAGCTTCATAGTGCTCACTGCACCAGAACTGTCTCTGTTTCTGGTCCCAGCATCATGGTGTTCACTGCCCCAGGACTGTCTCTGTTTCTGGTCCCAGCTTCATGGTGCTGACTGACCCAGGACTGTCTCTGTTTCAGGTCCCAGCTTCATGGTGCTCACTACCGCAGGACTGTCTCTGTTTCTGGTCCCAGCTTCATGGTGCTCACTGCCCCAGGACTGTCTCTGTTTCTGGTACCAGCTTCATGGTGCTCACTACCGCAGGACTGTCTCTGTTTCTGGTCCCAGCTTCCTGGTGCTCATTGCCCCAGGACTGTCTCTGTTTCTGGTCCCAGCTTCATAGTGCTCACTGCCCCAGGACTCTCTCTGTTTCTGGTCCCAGCTTCATGGTGCTCACCATCGCAGGACTGTCTCTGTTTCTGGCCCCAGCTTCATGGTGCTCACTGCCCCAGGACTGTCTCTGTTTCTGGTCCCAGCTTCATGGTGCTCACTGCCCCAGGACTGTCTCTGTTTCTGGTCCCAGCTTCATGGTGCTCACTGCCCCAGGACTGTCTCTGTTTCTGGTCCCAACTTCATGGTGCTCACTGACCCAGGACTGTCTCTGTTTCTGGTCCCAGCATCCTGGTGCTCATTGCCCCAGGACTGTCTCTGTTTCTGGTCCCAACTTTATGGTGCTCACTGACCCAGGACTGTCTCTGTTTCGGGTCCCAGCTTCATGGTGCTCACTGCCCCAGGACTGTCTCTGTTTCTGGTCCCAGCTACATGGTGCTCACTGACCCAGGACTGTCTCTGTTTCTGGACCCAGCTACACGGTGCTCACTGACCCAGGACTGTCTCTGTTTCTGGTCCCAGCTTCATGGTGCTCACTAACCCAGGACTGTCTCGGTTTCTGGTCCCATCTACTGGGCGCTCACTGCCCCAGGGCTGTCTCTGTTTCTGGTCGCAGCTTCATGATGCTCACTGCCCCAGGACTGTCTCTGTTTCTAGTCCCAGCTACAGGGCGCTCACTGCCCAGGACTGTCTCTGTTTCTGGTATCAGCTTCATGGTGCTCACTGCCCCAGGACTGTCTCTGTTTCTGGTCCCAGCTACATGGTGCTCATTACCGCTGGATTGTGTCTGTTTCTGGTCCCAGCTTCATGGTGCTCACTGACCCAGGACTGTCTCTGTTTCTGGTCCAGGCTTCATGGTGCTCACTGCCCCAGGACTGTCTCTGTTTCTGGTACCAGCTTCATGGTGCTCAACGCCCCAGGACTGTCTCTGTTTCTGGTCCCAGCTTCATGGTGCTCACTGCCCCAGGACTGTCTCTGTTTCTGGTCCCAGCTTCATGGTGCTCACTGCCCCAGGACTGTCTCTGTTTCTGGTCCCAGCTTCATGGTGCTCACTGCCCCAGGACGGTCTCTGTTTCTGGTCCCAGCTTCATGGTGCTCTCTGCCCCAGGACTGTCTCTGTTTCTGGACCCAGCTTCATGGTGCTCACTGACCCAGGACTGTCTCTATTTCTGGTCCCAGCTACATGGCGCTCACTGACCCAGGACTGTCTCTGTTTCTGGTCCCAGCTACATGGTGCTCACTGCCCCAGGACTGTCTCTGTTTCTGGTCGCAGATTCATGATGGTCACTGCCCCAGGACTGTCTCTGTTTCTAGTCCCAGCTTCATGGTGCTCACTGACCCAGGACTATCTCTGTTTCTGGTCCCAGCTCTATGGTGCTCACTACCCCAGGATTCTCTCTGTTTCTGGTCCCAGCTTCATGGTGCTCACTGCCCCAGGACTGTCTCTGTTTCTGGTCCCAGCTTCATGGTGCTCACTGACCCAGGACTGTCTCTGTTTCTGGTCCCAGCTTCATGGTGCTCACTACCCCAGGATTCCCTCTGTTTCTGGTCCCAGCTTCATGATGCTGACTACCCCAGGAATGTCTCTGTTTCTGGTCCCAGCTTCATGGTGCTCACTGCCCCAGGACGGTCTCTGTTTCTGGTCCCAGCTTCATGGTGCTCACTGCCCCAGGACTGTCTCTGTTTCTGGTCCCAGCTATTTGGTGCTCACTGACCCAGGACTGTCTCTTTTTCTGGTCCCAGCTACATGGTGCTCACTACCCCAGGATTCCCTCTGTTTCTGGTCCCAGCTTCATGATGCTGACTACCCCGGAATGTCTCTGTTTCTGGTCCCAGCTTCATGGTGCTCACTGCCCCAGGACGGTCTCTGTTTCTGGTCCCAGCTATTTGGTGCTCACTGACCCAGGACTGTCTCTGTTTCTGGTCCCAACTTCATGGTGCTCACTGACCCAGGACTGTCTCTGTTTCTTGTATCAGCTTCATGGTGCTCACTGCCCCAGGACTGTCTCTGTTTCTGGTCCCAGCTACATGGTGCTCATTACCGCTGGATTGTGTCTGTTTCTGGTCCCAGCTTCATGGTGCTCACTGACCCAGGACTGTCTCTGTTTCTGGTCCCAGCTTCATGGTGCTCACTGCCCCAGGACTGTCTCTGTTTCTGGTACCAGCTTCATAGTGCTCACTGCACCAGAACTGTCTCTGTTTCTGGTCCCAGCATCATGGTGTTCACTGCCCCAGGACTGTCTCTGTTTCTGGTCCCAGCTTCATGGTGCTGACTGACCCAGGACTGTCTCTGTTTCAGGTCCCAGCTTCATGGTGCTCACTACCGCAGGACTGTCTCTGTTTCTGGTCCCAGCTTCATGGTGCTCACTGCCCCAGGACTGTCTCTGTTTCTGGTACCAGCTTCATGGTGCTCACTACCGCAGGACTGTCTCTGTTTCTGGTCCCAGCTTCCTGGTGCTCATTGCCCCAGGACTGTCTCTGTTTCTGGTCCCAGCTTCATAGTGCTCACTGCCCCAGGACTCTCTCTGTTTCTGGTCCCAGCTTCATGGTGCTCACCATCGCAGGACTGTCTCTGTTTCTGGCCCCAGCTTCATGGTGCTCACTGCCCCAGGACTGTCTCTGTTTCTGGTCCCAGCTTCATGGTGCTCACTGCCCCAGGACTGTCTCTGTTTCTGGTCCCAGCTTCATGGTGCTCACTGCCCCAGGACTGTCTCTGTTTCTGGTCCCAACTTCATGGTGCTCACTGACCCAGGACTGTCTCTGTTTCTGGTCCCAGCTTCCTGGTGCTCATTGCCCCAGGACTGTCTCTGTTTCTGGTCCCAACTTTATGGTGCTCACTGACCCAGGACTGTCTCTGTTTCGGGTCCCAGCTTCATGGTGCTCACTGCCCCAGGACTGTCTCTGTTTCTGGTCCCAGCTACATGGTGCTCACTGACCCAGGACTGTCTCTGTTTCTGGACCCAGCTACACGGTGCTCACTGACCCAGGACTGTCTCTGTTTCTGGTCCCAGCTTCATGGTGCTCACTAACCCAGGACTGTCTCGGTTTCTGGTCCCATCTACTGGGCGCTCACTGCCCCAGGGCTGTCTCTGTTTCTGTTCGCAGCTTCATGATGCTCACTGCCCCAGGACTGTCTCTGTTTCTAGTCCCAGCTACAGGGCGCTCACTGCCCAGGACTGTCTCTGTTTCTGGTCCCAAATCCATGGTGCTCACTGACCCAGGACCGTCTCTGTTTCGGGTCCCAGCCCCATGGTGCTCACTGCCCCTGGACTGTCTCTGTTTCTGGTCCCAGCTACACGGTGCTCACTGACCCAGGACTGTCTCTGTTTCTGGTCCCAGCTACACGGTGCTCACTGACCCAGGACTGTCTCTGTTTCTGGTCCCAGCTACATGGTGCTCATTACCGCAGGACTGTCTCTGTTTCTGGTACCAGCATCATGGTACTCACTGCCCCAGGACTGTCTCTGTTTCTGGTCCCAGCTTCATGGTGCTCACTGCCCCAGGACTGTCTCTGTTTCTGGTCCCAACTTCATGGTGCTCACTGACCCAGGACTGTCTCTGTTTCTGGTATCAGCTTCATGGTGCTCACTGCCCCAGGACTGTCTCTGTTTCTGGTCCCAGCTACATGGTGCTCATTACCGCTGGATTGTGTCTGTTTCTGGTCCCAGCTTCATGGTGCTCACTGACCCAGGACTGTCTCTGTTTCTGGTCCCAGCTTCATGGTGCTCACTGCCCCAGGACTGTCTCTGTTTCTGGTACCAGCTTCATGGTGCTCAACGCCCCAGGACTGTCTCTGTTTCTGGTCCCAGCTTCATGGTGCTCACTGCCCCAGGACTGTCTCTGTTTCTGGTCCCAGCTTCATGGTGCTCACTGCCCCAGGACTGTCTCTGTTTCTGGTCCCAGCTTCATGGTGCTCACTGCCCCAGGACGGTCTCTGTTTCTGGTCCCAGCTTCATGGTGCTCTCTGCCCCAGGACTGTCTCTGTTTCTGGACCCAGCTTCATGGTGCTCACTGACCCAGGACTGTCTCTATTTCTGGTCCCAGCTACATGGCGCTCACTGACCCAGGACTGTCTCTGTTTCTGGTCCCAGCTACATGGTGCTCACTGCCCCAGGACTGTCTCTGTTTCTGGTCGCAGATTCATGATGCTCACTGCCCCAGGACTGTCTCTGTTTCTAGTCCCAGCTTCATGGTGCTCACTGACCCAGGACTATCTCTGTTTCTGGTCCCAGCTCTATGGTGCTCACTACCCCAGGATTCTCTCTGTTTCTGGTCCCAGCTTCATGGTGCTCACTGCCCCAGGACTGTCTCTGTTTCTGGTCCCAGCTTCATGGTGCTCACTGACCCAGGACTGTCTCTGTTTCTGGTCCCAGCTTCATGGTGCTCACTACCCCAGGATTCCCTCTGTTTCTGGTCCCAGCTTCATGATGCTGACTACCCCAGGAATGTCTCTGTTTCTGGTCCCAGCTTCATGGTGCTCACTGCCCCAGGACGGTCTCTGTTTCTGGTCCCAGCTTCATGGTGCTCACTGCCCCAGGACTGTCTCTGTTTCTGGTCCCAGCTATTTGGTGCTCACTGACCCAGGACTGTCTCTTTTTCTGGTCCCAGCTACATGGTGCTCACTACCCCAGGATTCCCTCTGTTTCTGGTCCCAGCTTCATGATGCTGACTACCCCGGAATGTCTCTGTTTCTGGTCCCAGATTCATGATGCTCACTGCCCCAGGACTGTCTCTGTTTCTAGTCCCAGCTTCATGGTGCTCACTGACCCAGGACTGTCTCTGTTTCTGGTCCCAGCTTCATGGTGCTCACTGACCCAGGACTGTCTCTATTTCTGGTCCCAGCTACATGGCGCTCACTGACCCAGGACTGTCTCTGTTTCTGGTCCCAGCTACATGGTGCTCACTGCCCCAGGACTGTCTCTGTTTCTGGTCGCAGATTCATGATGCTCACTGCCCCAGGACTGTCTCTGTTTCTGGTCCCAGCTTCATGGTGCTCACTGACCCAGGACTGTCTCTTTTTCTGGTCCCAGCTTTATGGTGCTCACTACCCCAGGATTCTCTCTGTTTCTGGTCCCAGCTTCATGGTGCTCACTGACCCAGGACTGTCTCTGTTTCTGGTCCCAGCTTCATGGTGCTCACTACCCCAGGATTCCCTCTGTTTCTGGTCCCAGCTTCATGATGCTGACTACCCCAGGAATGTCTCTGTTTCTGGTCCCAGATTCATGGTGCTCACTGCCCCAGGACGGTCTCTGTTTCTGGTCCCAGCTTCATGGTGCTCACTGCCCCAGGACTGTCTCTGTTTCTGGTCCCAGCTATTTGGTGCTCACTGACCCAGGACTGTCTCTTTTTCTGGTCCCAGCTACATGGTGCTCACTACCCCAGGATTCCCTCTGTTTCTGGTCCCAGCTTCATGATGCTGACTACCCCGGAATGTCTCTGTTTCTGGTCCCAGCTTCATGGTGCTCACTGCCCCAGGACGGTCTCTGTTTCTGGTCCCAGCTATTTGGTGCTCACTGACCCAGGACTGTCTCTGTTTCTGGTCCCAACTTCATGGTGCTCACTGACCCAGGACTGTCTCTGTTTCTTGTATCAGCTTCATGGTGCTCACTGCCCCAGGACTGTCTCTGTTTCTGGTCCCAGCTACATGATGCTCATTACCGCTGGATTGTGTCTGTTTCTGGTACCAGCTTCACGGTGCTCACTACCGCAGGACTGTCTCTGTTTCTGGTCCCAGCTTCCTGGTGCTCATTGCCCCAGGACTGTCTCTGTTTCTGGTCCCAGCTTCATGGTGCTCACTGACCCAGGACTGTCTCTGTTTCTGGTCCCAGCTTCATGGTGCTCACTGCCCCAAGACTGTCTCTGTTTCTGGTCCCAGCTTCATGGTGCTCACTGACCCAGGACTGTCTCTATTTCTGGTCCCAGCTACATGGCGCTCACTGACCCAGGACTGTCTCTGTTTCTGGTCCCAGCTACATGGTGCTCACTGCCCCAGGACTGTCTCTTTTTCTTGTCGCAGATTCATGATGCTCACTGCCCCAGGACTGTCTCTGTTTCTAGTCCCAGCTTCATGGTGCTCACTGACCCAGGACTGTCTCTGTTTCTGGTCCCAGCTTCATGGTGCTCACTGACCCAGGACTGTCTCTATTTCTGGTCCCAGCTACATGGCGCTCACTGACCCAGGACTGTCTCTGTTTCTGGTCCCAGCTACATGGTGCTCACTGCCCCAGGACTGTCTCTGTTTCTGGTCGCAGATTCATGATGCTCACTGCCCCAGGACTGTCTCTGTTTCTGGTCCCAGCTTCATGGTGCTCACTGACCCAGGACTGTCTCTGTTTCTGGTCCCAGCTTTATGGTGCTCACTACCCCAGGATTCTCTCTGTTTCTGGTCCCAGCTTCATGGTGCTCACTGACCCAGGACTGTCTCTGTTTCTGGTCCCAGCTTTATGGTGCTCACTACCCCAGGATTCTCTCTGTTTCTGGTCCCAGCTTCATGGTGCTCACTGACCCAGGACTGTCTCTGTTTCTGGTCCCAGCTTCATGGTGCTCACTACCCCAGGATTCTCTCTGTTTCTGGTCCCAGCTTCATGATGCTGACTACCCCAGGACTGTCTCTGTTTCTGGTCCCAGCTTCATGGTGCTCACTGCCCCAGGACGGTCTCTGTTTCTGGTCCCAGCTTCATGGTGCTCACTGCCCCAGGACTGTCTCTCTTTCTGGCCCCAGCTATTTGGTGCTCACTGACCCAGGACTGTCTCTTTTTCTGGTCCCAGCGACATGGTGCTCACTGCCCCAGGAATGTCTCCGTTTTTGGTCCCAGCTACAGGGTGCTCACTGCCCCAGGACCTTCTCTGTTTCTGGTCCCAAATCCATGGTGCTCACTGACCCAGGACCGTCTCTGTTTTGGGTCCCAGCTCCATGGTGCTCACTGCCCCTGGACTGTCTCTGTTTCTGGTCCCAGCTACACGGTGCTCACTGACCCAGGACTGTCTCTGATTCTGGTCCCAGCTTCATCGTGCTCACTACCCCAGGACTGACTCGGTTTCTGGTCCCAGCTACTGGGCGCTCACTGCCTCAGGGCTGTCTCTGTTTCTGGTCGCAGCTTCATGATGCTCACTGCCCCAGGACTGTCTCTGTTTCTGGTCCCAGCTACATGGTGCTCACTGACCCAGGACTGTCTCTGTTTCTGGTCCCAGCTACATGGTCCTCATTACCGCAGGACTGTCTCTGTTTCTGGTACCAGCATCATGGTGCTCACTGCCCCAGGACTGTCTCTGTTTCTGGTCCCAGCTACATGGTGCTCATTACCGCAGGACTGTCTCTGTTTCTGGTACCAGCTTCATGCTGCTCACTGCCCCAGGACTGTCTCTGTTTCTGGTCCCAACTTAATGGTGCTCACTGACCCAGGACTGTCTCTGTTTCTGGTATCAGCTTCATGGTGCTCACTGCCCCAGGACTGTCTCTGTTTCTGGTCCCAGCTACATGGTGCTCATTACCGCTGGATTGTGTCTGTTTCTGGTCCCAGCTTCATGGTGCTCACTGACCCAGGACTGTCTCTGTTTCTGGTCCCAGCTTCATGGTGCTCACTGCCCCAGGACTGTCTCTGTTTCTGGTACCAGCTTCATAGTGCTCACTGCACCAGAACTGTCTCTGTTTCTGGTCCCAGCTTCATGGTGTTCACTGCCCCAGGACTGTCTCTGTTTCTGGTCCCAGCTTCATGGTGCTGACTGACCCAGGACTGTCTCTGTTTCTGGTCCCAGCTTCATGGTGCTCACTACCGCAGGACTGTCTCTGTTTCTGGTCCCAGCTTCATGGTGCTCACTGCCCCAGGACTGTCTCTGTTTCTGGTACCAGCTTCATGGTGCTCACTACCGCAGGACTGTCTCTGTTTCTGGTCCCAGCTTCCTGGTGCTCATTGCCCCAGGACTGTCTCTGTTTCTGGTCCCAGCTTCATAGTGCTCACTGCCCCAGGACTCTCTCTGTTTCTGGTCCCAGCTTCATGGTGCTCACCATCGCAGGACTGTCTCTGTTTCTGGCCCCAGCTTCATGGTGCTCACTGCCCCAGGACTGTCTCTGTTTCTGGTCCCAGCTTCATGGTGCTCACTGCCCCAGGACTGTCTCTGTTTCTGGTCCCAGCTTCATGGTGCTCATTACCGCAGGACTGTCTCTGTTTCTGGTACCAGCTTCATGCTGCTCACTGCCCCAGGACTGTCTCTGTTTCTGGTCCCAACTTAATGGTGCTCACTGACCCAGGACTGTCTCTGTTTCTGGTATCAGCTTCATGGTGCTCACTGCCCCAGGACTGTCTCTGTTTCTGGTCCCAGCTACATGGTGCTCATTACCGCTGGATTGTGTCTGTTTCTGGTACCAGCTTCATGCTGCTCACTGCCCCAGGACTGTCTCTGTTTCTGGTCCCAACTTAATGGTGCTCACTGCCCCAGGACTGTCTCTGTTTCTGGTACCAGCTTCATAGTGCTCACTGCACCAGAACTGTCTCTGTTTCTGGTCCCAGCTTCATGGTGTTCACTGCCCCAGGACTGTCTCTGTTTCTGGTCCCAGCTTCATGGTGCTGACTGACCCAGGACTGTCTCTGTTTCTGGTCCCAGCTTCATGGTGCTCACTACCGCAGGACTGTCTCTGTTTCTGGTCCCAGCTTCATGGTGCTCACTGCCCCAGGACTGTCTCTGTTTCTGGTACCAGCTTCATGGTGCTCACTACCGCAGGACTGTCTCTGTTTCTGGTCCCAGCTTCCTGGTGCTCATTGCCCCAGGACTGTCTCTGTTTCTGGTCCCAGCTTCATAGTGCTCACTGCCCCAGGACTCTCTCTGTTTCTGGTCCCAGCTTCATGGTGCTCACCATCGCAGGACTGTCTCTGTTTCTGGCCCCAGCTTCATGGTGCTCACTGCCCCAGGACTGTCTCTGTTTCTGGTCCCAGCTTCATGGTGCTCACTGCCCCAGGACTGTCTCTGTTTCTGGTCCCAGCTTCATGGTGCTCACTGCCCCAGGACTGTCTCTGTTTCTGGTCCCAACTTCATGGTGCTCACTGACCCAGGACTGTCTCTGTTTCTGGTCCCAGCTTCCTGGTGCTCATTGCCCCAGGACTGTCTCTGTTTCTGGTCCCAACTTTATGGTGCTCACTGACCCAGGACTGTCTCTGTTTCGGGTCCCAGCTTCATGGTGCTCACTGCCGCAGGACTGTCTCTGTTTCTGGTCCCAGCTACATGGTGCTCACTGACCCAGGACTGTCTCTGTTTCTGGACCCAGCTACACGGTGCTCACTGACCCAGGACTGTCTCTGTTTCTGGTCCCAGCTTCATGGTGCTCACTAACCCAGGACTGTCTCGGTTTCTGGTCCCATCTACTGGGCGCTCACTGCCCCAGGGCTGTCTCTGTTTCTGGTCGCAGCTTCATGATGCTCACTGCCCCAGGACTGTCTCTGTTTCTAGTCCCAGCTACAGGGCGCTCACTGCCCAGGACTGTCTCTGTTTCTGGTCCCAAATCCATGGTGCTCACTGACCCAGGACCGTCTCTGTTTCGGGTCCCAGCCCCATGGTGCTCACTGCCCCTGGACTGTCTCTGTTTCTGGTCCCAGCTACACGGTGCTCACTGACCCAGGACTGTCTCTGTTTCTGGTCCCAGCTACACGGTGCTCACTGACCCAGGACTGTCTCTGTTTCTGGTCCCAGCTACATGGTGCTCATTACCGCAGGACTGTCTCTGTTTCTGGTACCAGCATCATGGTACTCACTGCCCCAGGACTGTCTCTGTTTCTGGTCCCAGCTTCCTGGTGCTCATTGCCCCAGGACTGTCTCTGTTTCTGGTCCCAACTTTATGGTGCTCACTGACCCAGGACTGTCTCTGTTTCGGGTCCCAGCTTCATGGTGCTCACTGCCCCAGGACTGTCTCTGTTTCTGGTCCCAGCTACATGGTGCTCACTGACCCAGGACTGTCTCTGTTTCTGGACCCAGCTACACGGTGCTCACTAACCCAGGACTGTCTCGGTTTCTGGTCCCATCTACTGGGCGCTCACTGCCCCAGGGCTGCCTCTGTTTCTGGTCGCAGCTTCATGATGCTCACTGCCCCAGGACTGTCTCTGTTTCTAGTCCCAGCTTCATGGTGCTCACTGACCCAGGACTGTCTCTGTTTCTGGTCCCAGCTTCATGGTGCTCACTACCCCAGGATTCTCTCTGTTTCTGGTCCCAGCTTCATGATGCTGACTACCCCAGGAATGTCTCTGTTTCTGGTCCCAGCTTCATGGTGCTCACTGCCCCAGGACGGTCTCTGTTTCTGGTCCCAGCTTCATGGTGCTCACTGCCCCAGGACTGTCTCTGTTTCTGGTCCCAGCTATTTGGTGCTCACTGACCCAGGACTGTCTCTTTTTCTGGTCCCAGCTACATGGTGCTCACTGCCCCAGGAATGTCTCCGTTTTTGGTCCCAGCTACAGGGCGCTCACTGCCCCAGGACTGTCTCTGTTTCTGGTCCCAAATCCATGGTGCTCACTGACCCAAGACCGTCTCTGTTTCGGGTCCCAGCCCCATGGTGCTCACTGCCCCTGAACTGTCTCTGTTTCTGGTCCCAGCTACACGGTGCTCACTGACCCAGGACTGACTCTGTTTCTGGTCCCAGCTACACGGTGCTCACTGACCCAGGACTGTCTCTGATTCTGGTCCCAGCTTCATGGTGCTCACTACCCCAGGACTGACTCGGTTTCTGGTCCCAGCTACTGGGCGCTCACTGCCTCAGGGCTGTCTCTGTTTCTGGTCGCAGCTTCATGATGCTCACTGCCCCAGGACTGTCTCTGTTTCTGGTCCCAGCTACATGGTGCTCATTACCGCAGGACTGTCTCTGTTTCTGGTACCAGCATCATGGTACTCACTGCCCCAGGACTGTCTCTGTTTCTGGTCCCAGCTTCATGGTGCTCACTGCCCCAGGACTGTCTCTGTTTCTGGTCCCAACTTCATGGTGCTCACTGACCCAGGACTGTCTCTGTTTCTGGTATCAGCTTCATGGTGCTCACTGCCCCAGGACTGTCTCTGTTTCTGGTCCCAGCTACATGGTGCTCATTACCGCTGGATTGTGTCTGTTTCTGGTCCCAGCTTCATGGTGCTCACTGACCCAGGACTGTCTCTGTTTCTGGTCCCAGCTTCATGGTGCTCACTGCCCCAGGACTGTCTCTGTTTCTGGTATCAGCTTCATGGTGCTCACTGCCCCAGGACTGTCTCTGTTTCTGGTCCCAGCTTCATGGTGCTCACTGCCCCAGGACTGTCTCTGTTTCTGGTCCCAGCTTCATGGTGCTCACTGCCCCAGGACTGTCTCTGTTTCTGGTCCCAGCTTCATGGTGCTCACTGCCCCAGGACGGTCTCTGTTTCTGGTCCCAGCTTCATGGTGCTCTCTGCCCCAGGACTGTCTCTGTTTCTGGACCCAGCTTCATGGTGCTCACTGACCCAGGACTGTCTCTATTTCTGGTCCCAGCTACATGGCGCTCACTGACCCAGGACTGTCTCTGTTTCTGGTCCCAGCTACATGGTGCTCACTGCCCCAGGACTGTCTCTGTTTCTGGTCGCAGATTCATGATGCTCACTGCCCCAGGACTGTCTCTGTTTCTAGTCCCAGCTTCATGGTGCTCACTGACCCAGGACTATCTCTGTTTCTGGTCCCAGCTCTATGGTGCTCACTACCCCAGGATTCTCTCTGTTTCTGGTCCCAGCTTCATGGTGCTCACTTCCCCAGGACTGTCTCTGTTTCTGGTCCCAGCTTCATGGTGCTCACTGACCCAGGACTGTCTCTGTTTCTGGTCCCAGCTTCATGGTGCTCACTACCCCAGGATTCCCTCTGTTTCTGGTCCCAGCTTCATGATGCTGACTACCCCAGGAATGTCTCTGTTTCTGGTCCCAGCTTCATGGTGCTCACTGCCCCAGGACGGTCTCTGTTTCTGGTCCCAGCTTCATGGTGCTCACTGCCCCAGGACTGTCTCTGTTTCTGGTCCCAGCTTCATGGTGCTCACTGACCCAGGACTGTCTCTGTTTCTGGTCCCTGCTATTTGGTGCTCACTGACCCAGGACTGTCTCTTTTTCTGGTCCCAGCTACATGGTGCTCACTACCCCAGGATTCCCTCTGTTTCTGGTCCCAGCTTCATGATGCTGACTACCCCGGAATGTCTCTGTTTCTGGTCCCAGCTTCATGGTGCTCACTGCCCCAGGACGGTCTCTGTTTCTGGTCCCAGCTTCATGGTGCTCACTGCCCCAGGACTGTCTCTGTTTCTGTTCCCAGCTACATGGTGCTCACTGCCCCAGGAATGTCTCCGTTTTTGGTCCCAGCTACAGGGCGCTCACTGCCCCAGGACTGTCTCTGTTTCTGGTCGCAAATCCATGGTGCTCACTGACCCAGGACCGTCTCTGTTTCGGGTCCCAGCTCCATGGTGCTCACTGCCCCGGACTGTCTCTGTTTCTGGTCCCAGCTTCATGGTGCTCACTGCCCCAGGAATGTCTCTGTTTCTGGTCCCAGCTTCATGGTGCTCACTGCCCCAGGACTGTCTTTGTTTCTGGTACCAGCTTCATGGTGCTCACTGCCCCAGTACTGTCTCTATTTCTGGTCCCAGCTTCATGGTGCTCACTGCCCCAGGACTGTCTCTGTTTCTGGTCCCAGCTTCATGGTGCTCACTGCCCCAGGACTGTCTCTTTTTCTGGTCCCAGCTTCATGGTGCTCACTGACCCAGGACTGTCTCTGTTTCTGGTCCCAGCTACATGGTGCTCACTGACCCAGGACTATCTCTGTTTCTGGTCCCAGCTTTATGGTGCTCACTACCCCAGGATTCTCTCTGTTTCTGGTCCCAGCTTCATGGTGCTCACTGCCCCAGGACTGTCTCTGTTTCTGGTCCCAGCTTCATGGTGCTCACTGACCCAGGACTGTCTCTGTTTCTGGTCCCAGCTTCATGGTGCTCACTACCCCAGGATTCTCTCTGTTTCTGGTCCCAGCTTCATGATGCTGACTACCCCAGGAATGTCTCTGTTTCTGGTCCCAGCTTCATGGTGCTCACTGCCCCAGGACTGTCTCTGTTTCTGGTCCCAGCTATTTGGTGCTCACTGACCCAGGACTGTCTCTTTTTCTGGTCCCAGCTACATGGTGCTCACTGCCCCAGGAATGTCTCCGTTTTTGGTCCCAGCTACAGGGCGCTCACTGCCCCAGGACTGTCTCTGTTTCTGGTCCCAAATCCATGGTGCTCTCTGACCCAGGACCGTCTCTGTTTCGGGTCCCAGCTCCATGGTGCTCACTGCCCCGGACTGTCTCTGTTTCTGGTCCCAGCTTCATGGTGCTCACTGCCCCAGGAATGTCTCTGTATCTGGTCCCAGCTTCATGGTGCTCACTGCCCCAGGACTGTCTTTGTTTCTGGTCCCAGCTTCATGGTGCTCACTGCCCCAGGACTGTCTCTGTTTCTGGTCCCAGCTTCATGGTGCTCACTGCCCCAGGACTGTCTCTGTTTCTGGTCCCAGCTTCATGGTGCTCACTGCCCCAGGACTGTCTCTGTTTCTGGTCCCAGCTTCATGGTGCTCACTGACCCAGGACTGTCTCTGTTTCTGGTCCCAGCTACATGGTGCTCACTGCCCCAGGACTGTCTCTGTTTCTGGTCCCAGCTACACGGTGCTCACTGCCCCAGGACTGTGTCTGTTTCTGGTCCCAGCTTCATGGTGCTCACTGCCCCAGGACTGTCTCTGTTTCTGGTCCCATGTACATGCTGCTCACTGCCGCAGGACTGTCTCTGTTTCTGGTCCCAGCTTCATGGTGCTCACTGCCCCAGGACTGTCTTTGTTTCTGGTCCCAGCTACACGGCACTCACTGCCTCAGGACTGTCTCTGTTTCTGGTACCAGCTTCATGGTGCTCACTGCCCCAGGACTGTCTCTGTTTCTGGTCCCAGCTTCATGGTGCTCACTGCCCCAGGACGGTCTCTGTTTCTGGTCCCAGCTTCATGGTGCTCACTGCCCCAGGACTGTCTCTGTTTCTGGTCCCAGCTTTATGGTGCTCACTGACCCAGGACTGTCTCTGTTTCTGGTCCCAGCTTCATTGTGCTCACTGCCCCAGGACTGTCTCTGTTTCTGGTCCCAGCTTCATGGTGCTCACTGCCCCAGGACTGTCTCTGTTTCTGGTCCCAGCTTCATGGTGCTCACTAACCCAGGACTGTCTCTATTTCTGGTCCCAGCTTCATGGTGCTCACTGCCCCAGGACTGTTTCTGGTCCCAGGTACATGCTGCTCACTGACCCAGGACTGTCTCTGTTTCTGGTCCCAGCTTGATCGTGCTCACTAACCCAGGACTGTCTCTATTTCTGGTCCCAGCTTCATGGTGCTCACTGCCCCAGGACTGTTTCTGGTCCCAGGTACATGCTGCTCACTGACCCAGGACTGTCTCTGTTTCTGGTCCCAGCTTGATTGTGCTCACTAACCCAGGACTGTCTCTGTTTCTGGTCCCAGCTTCATGGTGCTCACTGCCCAGGACTTTCTCTATTTCTGGTCCCAGCTTCATGGTGCTCACTGCCCCAGGACTGTCACTGTTTCTGGTCCCAGCTTCATGGTGCTCACTGCCCCAGGACTGTCTCTGTTTCTGATCCCAGCTTCATGGTCCTCACTGTCCCAGGACTGTCTCTGTTTCTGGTCCCAGCTTCATGGTGCTCACTGCCCCAGGACTGTCCCTGTTTCTGGTCCTGATTACATGGTGCTCACTGTGGGACTGGGGAGGTTGGCTGAGGCGGCTGGCCCGGTTGCTGGCTCTGTGGACAATCTGACCTGCCACGAAAGTCGGGAACAGAAAATAAATGTAATTCATTTGATGCATTCCGAGTTTTCCGGACATTCTGGCCACGGCACCTGTGTCAGTGGAACCGGAACATTCTGCCTGTCATGTTGGGGGATAGCTGCTTGTTGCAACTCTGATTGCTATCCCTCCATAAATGGCATCACTCCGATTTTCCAATCTCTGGGTAGGATCACAGATTCAAAATTGAAGTGGGTACCAGCAAAGTATTAATGTTTAATAAAAGTAAAGTACAAAAATATTCATGAGCTATTATACATTTAAAACGATGAACAGAAAAGTGTATATTTAACTCCAAAAGTCCTCATCTTGATGTCCTTAATAGATCAGGACATTTTGAAGTATATGCACACCAACAGAAGAATTACATGATACAACACTGCTTTCTGCCCAATGTCACGCATTGCTGGACATCTCATAGTGAAGATGCAATGAAAGAGGGAAGTAAGAATGTACAGGAAACACTGGACAGGGCCAACTTTAAAAGTTTAGAGGGCACAGATGTCTATTGACTTCATTCTTATCCAGGTACACCTGATAGGACCCGAAAAGCCCCACAACAGGGACAATATTCAGGATATTCAAGAGAGCTGCCTTTGCTGTGCCTGGGACTTCCTCAATTGAAATCTCTGCAGCAGAATCCAATAGTTTTGTCACATGCTCAGCGGCAAATTGCAATGGAGGTCTGGACAAACTAGCTACTTTCCTATATCTAGTAGAAGTGACTGTTCCAAATGGGTGAGGGCTGTAAATCATGAGTTTCGAAACAGGCCTGCTCACCTACAAATCCCAATCAACTCAGAAGAGACGATCAGGATGTTGAACTTCCAGCCACAGCTTCTGGCCCTTTATCAATCTTATTTAAATGATTTATCTCTATGCCCATATCTTTAACACAGGGCTTCTTTCAGATTGTGTACAGCTTTGCTCGTCTCTGGTTTCATTTTTAGCTTGGGATCGTAACCAGAGATTGGTGAATCAATGATTTTCTGTGCTAAGTTTTAATCATAGATTATCATAGAATTTACAGTGCCGAAGGAGGCCATTCGGCCCATCGAGTCTGCACCGGCTCTTGGAAAGAGCACCCTACCCAAGGTCAACACCTCCACCCTATCCCCATAACCCAGTAACCCCACCCAACACTAAGGGCAATTTTGGACACTAAGGGCAATTTATCATGGCCAATCCACCTAACCTGCACATCTTTGGGCTGTGGGAGGAAACCGGAGCACCCGGAGGAAACCCACGCAGACACGGGGAGGATGTGCAGACTCCGCACAGACAGGGACCCAAGCTGGAATCGAATCTGGGACCCTGGAGCTGTGAAGCAATTGTGCTAACCACTATGCTACCGTGCTGCCCTAATGTAGTTTTGAGTTTAGGCTGCTTGAAGCTATTTGTACTTAAAAGCTGTTAAAGCGATGACATTTTTATCCCTTGTCTGAATTGATAAAACAGCCCTAGGTTTTCTAAATCATGCAGCGTAGAAACACATTAGTGTGACATTATACAAATGTCCAGCATGTGACGAGTTAATGCCATGTTAAGCCTAGCCACTAGAGGGAGCGAAGGAACAGTACTATAAATTGCACTGGCTCTTAAGCTAGGGGAGGAGATTAGGCTGGTGCTGATGAAGATAAGATTCATAGTGTATTGCAGAGTTAGTTTAGATATAATAGCTATAATTAGTAGAGATAGTGTTAGTGAGTGTAGTTTAATTCTTGCATGTATGTTTGCTATTCAGAATAATCGCCAAACTCAAATTTAGTAGTGTTCATAAAATTAGTTTAGTTCTTCAAAAGAGCTTTGTGTATCTTTATGATCACTACGCCTTCCATCCTGGAAACCCCTCACAAAGATCACCACAATTAGTGGATTAAATATGAGCCGGTGAGGTAATGGTGTGGTGGACGAGATACAACATTTTGCTTGTTTGTAACGAGGTAAAAAGTGGACAATCTGGCACAGAAACCCCGACTGTACTGCCTGCCAGTGCACTTCTCCAGCGAGGAAAATCCCTGCCGACATCTTGGTTCTCTCTCCCTTTTTACTAAAGAAGCAGACAGAGGAAAATAAAATGGGATCTGCTTACAGCTGTACCTGGCACTGCTAGATTTTACTATATCCTAATTACACTCAATTATATGATCCCTCTGGTTATTGTTCATCATGCTAATTGGCATTTCCCAGGGGTCTGCAAATATCCATCTTTGTTACATTTTTGTTTACGATTGGAATGACATTTTGTTGCCTGAATAAATTAGTTTTGATTATAATTATTGCCCTAAACAAAGCAGTTAAATCTTCTATTACATAAAGGAATGAAACGCAGCATTATTCTGCTTTACAAAATGAATGCTCATTCTTCTAGTGAACTGGTTCAAAGGCAAAAGCGATTCAGGATATTCAGGATTTTTTGAGTATCTTCAATTTAAAAAATGATCAAGTACATATAAACCTAATAAATAATGCTCGATATTCATTACCTGCCAGAGTTTACAAGTGACCCTCTGTAAAGATGTGCAGTTCTTTTACCTCATATAATGTAATATAATTTAATATTTGCACCATTCAACTAAAAATGAACAGCTGAGACAATTTGGTTTCAACCGCAGTGCTATCTTCTGCACTTGTGTTTCCCCTTAATTTATCTCAATTTTGAGTGATTCACCCTTGCATTCACTCGCATGGAACAGAGGAAACAGGGCAATTTTCCCCGGGAAATTACAAACATTAATCAATCTATATCAGATGAATTACCCTTTCTAGAACAGCATATTTAGTAGGAATTTATTAAAATAATTGTATCCCATAAGGAGCTCTTGAGGTTTACATATTGCAAAACCATTTCAATTCTTCCCACCTGCTCCATTATCACGAAAAACTATTCCATCATTGCTAATATTCATTGAACCAGTTAGTAAAATGGTAAGAAAGAAATAAGGGTCAACCTAATGTTTCCGTAATGATCTGATACCATACTTCACTGCTATGAGAATGAGGCAGACAGGAGGGGGAGCAGAGTTAAACATAAACTGAACAGCAATGGGTTGGCTGAGAGGGGATTTTCAGGTATAATAGGAGCAAACAGATTAAATATACATTGGGCTTGATTGTACCGCTCCCTATCATCTTATTTGAAGGTGAGAAGTGTGCATTGAAAACAAAGTGGATGGTCAGCTCACTGCCTTCTTGCTCACAACTGTGCTGTCTTCCATTTTATTAGGGGGAAGGTACCACTTTTGAGGTGTCCCCTGAGTCCCCCTCTATCCCTCACTCCCTCTCCGACCCTATCCCTTAGCATCCTCCACATCTCCTTTCTACGAGGAGGCAGGTTAGCATTTTAAATATGTTAATGGGAGAAGGCGAGCTCTGATTTAACCTTTCCCAGATGTTGGGAAACCAGACAGCTCAAGTAAGGCAAGGACAGCTCCAGGAGGAAGCACTATTTAGAGGCCAGAAGGAGCAGGGGGTGCTTCCCGTCAGCCCACCAAGCTCCCCACCAGCAGTGCTTTAACCTATCGGAAGCTCCCTGGGTTCCAATATCACAGGGTTGTACTCTGGAGTACTCCACGCTGGCTGGAAGCCAAGCCTTTCAATCAGCTGACCACCTATGCAACCTGACCCAGTCATCCATGCTATTGTGTCATGGCGTGTTACCCCACTACTGTATTCAAATATAGACTCTTTGGCAAGAATTATACCCCCCCCCCCAATCTGTGAATGGGTTGGTAAGTGGGGCAGCTGGGGGCGAAATCAGGTGGCATGGCAGGGGCACAGTGCACCTCACCTACGCACCTACAGTGGAATTCTACCTTTGGTGGGGTACGTGTTGGGTTGCCCGCTCACGCTTATGACAATTGAGGCAATAAATACTCATTAATTGGCAAGTAAATCTGGCCACCCAGCACAGGTAAATCTGGCCACCCACTATGCTGACCCAACGGCAGAGCCATTAGCGGAGAGGATGAAGCTTCAGATGAAGTTTGCAATAGTGTTGACGGGGAAGGCAGTGAGCCAACTTCGTCGGGCGAGAGGGATGTTCTGCGAGTATGGGGAGACGTCAATGGGGATGGGTGGGAGGTGAGGGGGCTGTGAATGCCAAGAGAACACCAGATAAACCATGGTGACCTGCTTGCAGGCTGGGTTGCTGCCTCCCCTTTGGACATCCTTTGACCGATGGATGACCCCCACCAATATAGCAGTTGCCTCTGCTTGCTCCCTCTATGGATCATGCTACCCCTCCCCCACCCTGCCCCCAGGCCAGCCCACACACTAGAGCCTGAATGGCCTCAGCAAAACCACCTTATTCATCTTGATGTCTGGTCTCCAGCGACAATCCCCGTGGAGGACTATCTGAAGTGCCAGCAGTGACCACTGATCCTGCTGGCACTGTGGCACTGGAGAGCAGCCGGCCATCTGATTGGCAGCACATGGAGGCGGGAGCCAAGATTCATCCAAAATGGGGGGGGGGGAAGGAAGCCACCACCTGAGCCAATCAAGTAGGGGCTGCTGAGCGGTGCAGAGATGGGCTCACTCCTGATTTTTCAATGTGGAGAAGGGGATGAGACAGGGGGGAACAACCACCTCCATTCTGGTCCATGACTTTTTAAAATTTTGTGAGGAATCCAGGAGTTGCTGAGGCAGAGTAACAATCTGAAATTTGTACCTAATATTATTTTTGCAGTGATTTGATCTCATCAGATGGTTAATTGCTGATATACTTCCTTTAATTTACTGAATAGAATTTCACAGTTTCTGTTTTAGTAGAAGAAATAAGTGACAGAGGGAATACTTTGCTGGAATTAATATGAGACATAACTCATTCTTGTTTGTGAATGCACATTCTCTGACTTTATTAAAAACTCCTAGTATCTTTGGCGCTCTACGTAAACCATTGAGATTAAATAAACAACACTGGAGGCCATCCTTTACTACAGTATATCTATACAGTAATGTAAAGCGGCTGTTCATGAGCCTGTGTTTGGATGGAGCACTCTGAAGGCTATGGTCTGGAACCAGGACAGAAAATGTAACTCGAATGGTTCGGAGTCGTTACAGGTGTGATTTTAAAGGCATTTTAAATAGCTGGATATTTCCTTCCTGTTGCTCTCCTGAACTTCACACACTCTAGGCTTTGTCCTTGCTGGGTAATCTTATCAGCCCTTGCACTAGTTGCATTATTTGCATTCAGTTGAGCATTTCCAACAAGAGGGACAGGTGATTTACATAAGAACATAAGAACTAGGAGCAGGAGTAGGCCATCTGGCCCCGCGATCCTGCTCCGCCATTCAATGAGATCATGGCTGATCTTTTGTGGACTCAGCTCCACTTTCCGGCCCGAACACCATAACCCTTAATCCCTTTATTCTTCAAAAATCTATCTATCTTTGTCTTAAAAACATTTAATGAAGGAGCCTCAACTGCTTCACTTTGCAAGGAATTCCATAGATTCACAACCTTTGGGTGAAGAAGTTCCTCCTAAACTCAGTCCTAAATCTACTTCCCCTTATTTTGATGCTATGCCCCCGAGTTCTGCTTTCACCGCCAGTGGAAACAACCTGCCCGCATCTATCCAATCTATTCCCTTCATAATTTTATCTGTTTCTATAAGATCCCCCCCACATCCTTCTAAATTCCAACAAGTACAGTCCCAGTCTACTCAACCTCTCCTCGTAATCCAACCCCTTCAGCTCTGGGATTAACCTAGTGAATCTCCTCTGCACACCCTCCAGCGCCAGTACGTCCTTTCTCAGATAAGGAGACCAAAACTGAACACAATACTCCAGGTGTGGCCTCACTAACACCTTATACAATTGCAGCATAGCCTCCCTAGTCTTAAACTACATCCCTCTAGCAATGAAGGACAAAACTCAATTTGTCTTCTTAATCACCTATTGCACCTGTAAACCAACTTTTTGGGACTCATGCACTAGCACAGCCAGGTCTCTCTGCACAGCAGCATGTTTTAATATTTTATCATTTAAATAATAATCCCTTTTGCTGTTATTCCTACCAAAATGGATAACCTCACATTTGTCAACATTGTATTCCATCTGCCAGACCCTAGCCCATTCACTTAACTGATCCAAATCCCTCTGCAGACTTTCGGTATCCTCTGCACTTTTTGCTTTACCACTCATCTTAGTGTCGTCTGCAAACTTGGACACATTGCCCTTGGTCCCCAACTCCAAATCATCTCTGTAAATTGTGAACAATTGTGGGCCCAACACTGATCCCTGAGGGACACCACTAGCTACTGATTGCCAACCAGAGAATCACCCATTAATCCCCACTCTTTACTTTCTATTAATTAACCAATCCTCTATCCATGCTACTACTTTACCCTTAATGCCATGCATCTTTATCTTATGCAGCAACCTTTTGTGTGGCACCTTGTCAAAAGCTTTCTGGAATCCAGGTATACCACATCAATTGGCTCCTCGTTATCTAATCAACATCACAACTGAACAAGTCTTGTATTCTTCCCAGCAATTCACAAAATCACACTTGGCATCACTGCAGGTACACTTTATGTAGCGCAACACCAGTTCAAATTGTGAGCTTCAATAGGGACAGCTTGCTGTCATAACTGCCCCGATGATACCTGCTGTCAGCAAAATCTCACCAAGAACAGGTGAAAACCATCGTAAAAACCAGGAACTGGGTTAGCTAAAGTATGTTACAAGACAGCAATATATTTGGAATTCAGACTGATAAGTTATTGGTGTTTTGGTATTCTAGCTTGTCCCCAATATGTTTTATTCCTTTAACCTCTGTGAGCTATTAAAACATTTCTGCAAATAATCTTCCCTGCATTTTGTGGAAATGAGTCAGTAATTGCAATGCATTTCTTTTCCATTCAGTAGCAGGTAGTCAATAGATTCAATGATTAGCCTTTCTGTTTCCTAGTCGAACACACGGCTTTATTTACTTTGTTTTTATTTGGCGATACTGCTCGTAACCCTAGCAACTAAAAGTCTGCGTTGCTACTTCTGTGAATTTTCAAAATTATGTTGCCATAGCAATGAGATATTGGTTTGCACCAGCTGTATTGCAGAGGTAAGCTTTTGAATATTTTCATTTGAGCTCTACAACAGTGTTAACACAAAGAGCATAGTAGGCCTCGTGTTAGCTAGCATACGTTACAATTCTGAGTTCAACCCTGAGCATGAATAGTTGGTTGTAGGGGACAAAACAGGCAGTGAACTGACTGGCACCCCATAATGTAAGGTTGGGGTGGGGTTTAACGCTATCATTTAAATTTGGCAACACTGATTCCTGCCATAAACTAGTGAGAGTTATGTCATCACTAGTGGGCAGGACTCATAATTTGTGGAGGATTAGTCCATTAGTAGGGACCTGCGATGTACTCTCCAGCAAGGTGGCTAAGGTTGGGGTGGGGGTTGCAGAGGGGACTGTCATTCCCAGTCATTAATTTCACTTGCATTAAAATGTCATTTTTCACTTTGTACTGTCGATTAGTGTGAAATTTACCAGATGGAAACAACTCTCCCAAAGTTTAAACCGATTGAACATGAACTGAACGTCCACACAATGTCAAAGAGTTTCACTGCACACTGAAACGTCCGGAAGATTTGCAACTTCCATGGCCTCAGGACTTTGTGGACAATAAAGCAATTTGAAATGTAGTTGCAGTTGTAATTTAATAAACATATCATCCAATTTTCGCCCAGCCATCTCCATCATACAGCAAATTCAATAAATATGGGGCTGGATTCTCCATTTGGGACAATATGTTCTCCTGCTGGAAGCTTGACCGCTACTGGTTTGCATTGACGCTGGAAGCATTGCCCAGAAGCGATTCATTCTCCCTTGCCATGCAAATATATGCACGGCGGGGAGTGAAAAAGATTCTGTTCCGAATCCGCTATCGGGACCCAATTTTGAGTGACTGGCCGGATAGTGAATTCTGGCAGCTGGCCCCTTCCCCCCGAGGATGCAAATCTTGCCCCCCCCCCCCACACACACTGACAAAGAGGGGCATCCTCCCCTCACCCCCACTACAGGAATTGTTGTGTCACCATCCCACACCGCAAACATGCATGAGGGTGACCCAACACCCCCCCAATCAGATACCTCCATCTGACCCTCCCACAAGACCCCTCCACCAGAGATGCCCACCAGAGACCCCCACATCAGACCACCCCGCCAGACTTTCCAATCAGAGCCTCTAAACAGAGGCCCAACCCTCATATCAGAGGCCCTGATATCAGAGACACCCATCAGAGACCCCATCAGAGACAGCCCATATCAGAGACATCCCTCCCTCCCTCCTCCCGCTATCAGCTCCCCCTGCCTGGAAGTTAAAGAGCAGTCCAGACAGAAACAGTGAAAAATCAGTTTGTGCACTCACCTGTCCCTTATGCCTACTGCCTCAGACAGAGGCATAGAAAGCAGCAACTGTACCTTCATAGAAAGCAAATACCACATCGCAAGGCTGTAACCCCCCCTCAGATACTTTGATCTGCAAGGCTTCTATTCACTTTCAAAGAGGCGGCAATTAACAGGGTATTAGCTTCCAGACAGCCAAGTGTCTGGATTGTTTATTTTTACTTCCCTTCACATTTGAATGCATCTCAAGTACACTGCTTTGTACCTACCCTCAATGTTTATAAACATCTAGCTATGATTGACAGCTCCTGACCACATCAAATGCAGTTACGTGCTTTCTGCTGAAAAAAAGAGGGTGAAAGCACTTAACTCCTAGAACTGATGTGTAACCGTGTTCCCTGGTGCACATTCCTTCTACCCTGACAAATTTAAACTGCTACCTGAAATACAATGAGTCGATGCAGGTCAATCATATACCATTGTCCTCAAGCCCATTTTCAGAGGTTATCCAATTAAATCACTTTTGTCTGTGACTGGTGTGATTGGGGGAGGGGGAATATCTGAAACATGCGGAAGAGGTTAGATGGTCAAGTGTGACAACTGAGATAATATTTGAGGAAGTGATGATTCTATTCAAAACTCAAATACTATTATTTTCTTTTTTGAATTAAAAATCTATTAATCAAATTGTAATACAATGTTTAGAATGAACCAAAATACAATATTTTTTAATGAAAAAGTTCTCAATTTATCAAGGGGGTTTGCCTTGAGAAACTCACTGAGCAATATTGCCTTTATTGATGGAGCGGCTATCAGTATTTGGATGGGATGTGTCACATCAAAGTTTACTATCTATAAAAAGACTGGATTCAAGTTTCATATCTGTGATTAGAGATTTTTTTTTCACAAAAAGATGAGCCTATCATTGTTTTTTGGAAGAGGTCAGCAACTATTATTGAGAGAAAAATATTTCAAAATATAAAGAACGAGAATGAATTGTCAAGTCATAGTTAATGCTTAGATTTTTAAATAAAAATCAGAAAATATTCTTTCATTTTTTAGATTAAAGGAATTTCCTTATAAAGGACTATCCTTTTTCTGCTCTATTACCTGCTAGAATAGTCACTCACTGCCCTTTTCTCTGCCTGTCACATGGAAATGCCAATAACTAGGTGGTGGTAGGACAAACTGTATCTTTTCGTTGTTTCCTGTTGAATGCTTGTGTTGAATTTAATACTGTGGCAGTGACTATGGCCATAGGCTGAAAAGCCTCAGGGGCCTGTCTTGGCCATTTCCAGGAGCCCTAATTGACTGCCTGATATCGGGACTTCTGCCCCTTTAAGAGCAAAGATCCCACCCCAAAAATCGACCAGCCAACCAACCAGTGGGCCAGAGGTTATTCAGTTGCAGCAATGCCAGCAGAAACAGTGGCTACTGCTGGGACTGCAACTAACCGGGAGCACCATCATGGAACAGGCCCTGGAACAGAGGTGAGTTGGATGAGGCTCATTGGGACCAGTCAGGCAGGTCCTGGCGGGTTGTGCTGGGTGAGTGGTCATTGATGAGGGCAATGGGTTGTTTCTGTGCATGTTCCCCAACGCCGATGGGCCCTCCATGGGCCACAGTGTGTCCTATTAGGGTGGACTTCCCCACCCACTGCGTTCCACTAGCCCCCACTCCCCATTGGACACATTCACCTGAGGAAGGAGCAGCGCTCCGAAAGCTAGTGACATCGAAACAAACCTGTTGGACTTTAACCTGGTGTTGTAAGACTTCGTATTGGACACATAGGCAGATTTCCAGCCTTTACTGGGTGGGATGTCCTCACTGGGAGGGGAAGGTGCCTCTGTAGCTTATGGAATGTCAGCAGCAGCAACAGAAACTGGCCCTCAAGTGGCTCTTAATGGATTGTGAGTGGACATGCCACCTGCAATCATCCCAGCTGCTCACTCAATTGGACAGAGTAGTAAAATTGACGAGCACTCCACACCCCACCTTCCCTCCTGCTTTTATGGCATGCTCCCCGCCCCTTCTCCTACCTGAGCTCCCAGCTTGCTCACATGGACCTTGAATGTTGCCTCTACTAACTCCTGAGACCCAGAGGAAAGGTGTTCTGTTAAGAATCACGCACTGCATAGAAAGAAATGGGTTCTATGTCCCACTGAAATTTTAGGTAGAATGTAATCTGGCCCACAGGACCAGGGAGTGAGATGAGTTGTGGAAGGAGGTTGGTGGCTGTAGAAGCTGGGGGGGAGAGGGGGGGGTGGATATGATCGCCACCTCTCTGACTCTGTCCTATGCAGTCACTGGCAAGGATGGTTTAGGATTGCCTTTTCACCCAAAGGCCCTTTCCATGGCCAATTAAGGACCTCTTTAGAGCCACTTTGTGGGGAGACCACCCACTAAAATCTAACAGCATCCTTGCAGGCTTCGGGGTGGGGAGGGGGCCCTTTTGATTAGACAGACTGTGGCCATACCTGTGGAAACAACCTTCAATGTGCTCCGCAATTAACAACCCTCCTCACAATCTTGCCAGGACCTACCTGATTAGCTCCAGCAAGCTCTACCCCACTCAGCTCCATTACGTGATCTGTGCCATGATGCCACTCCTGGCTGATGGCAGTTCCAGCAGAGATCATCACTCCTGGTTGTGTTTCTGGGACTGAGGACTTGCTGACCCTCAATTGACTGGCAGCTCCAGGAGACAGGGTTTCCATCTTAAAGTGTAGTAACTCCGGCGCCTGGAAGCTAAGTGCCTGATGGGTACAGAATCCAGAAAATGGCCAAGTTGGCTTTTTCACTGGCTTTCCAGCCTATGGTCAGGAACACTGTCATAATAGCATAAGCCCATAAGACATAAAAGCAGAATTAGGCCATTCTGCCCATCGTGTCTGCTCCGCCATTCAATCATGGCTGAAATGTTTCTCATCCCCATTCTCTTGCCTTCTCCCCATAACACCTGGTCCCCTTGCTAATCAAAGAACTATCTATCTCTGTCCTAAAGACACTCAGTGATTTGGCCTCCACAGCCTTCTGCGACAAAGAGTTCCACAGATTCACCACCTGAAGAAATTCATCTTCACCTCAATTTTAAAAGATCGTCCCTTCAGTCTGAGGCTGTGCCCTTGGGTTCTAGTTTTTCCAACCAATGGAAACATCCTCTCCATGTCCACTCTATCTAGGCCTCTCAGTATCCTGTAAGTTTCAATAAGATACCCCTCATCTTTCTAAACTCCGAGTACAGACCCAGAGTTCTCAACGGCTCCTCGTATGACTAGCTCTTCAGTCCAGGGATCATTCTTGTGAGCCTCCTCTGGACTCTTTCCAAAGCCAGCACATCCTTCCTTAGACATGGATGTATCTAATGTCATTGGCATTGAATTCAGTCCACCATGTAATTACTTTTTTGGTATGTCACAGGTTTAGTTTCAGAGATGTTTGAGAATAGCCAGCTGTTGTTCCCTCCACTATCAGCTTTTTGAAGCTGATCAATTTTTTGCTAGTGGCATATATGTGTAAATTTGTACCTGTTATGTTTGAAAGCAATAAACTCCAAGCACATGGAATGTCAAAATCAATTTTAAAAAGATCAAATAGTAATTTAAATAAATTGAATATGACGTCCCAAAATTTCATTGCCGTAATTAGGACTGAATAAAATAAACTACAATTGAACAATTAAATCAATCTTGATATATAAAGGCTGGATGATGATTTGTTTAAAGGATATTAAATTACCTTAAACATTGTAGGTAACTCATTATTAACTCAACACTGCAGTGTTAATTTTCTTGCATCCACATTGTTGATGTCATTTCCTATTTTTAGCAAGACTTATGTTCAGAATCGAGATTGATCCCTCTACTCTGATCAGGGACTACTGAGCGTGAGCAACTCTGACAATTGGTCCACAAGCAGGACGGGTTCTGATGAAAGATCACAGACCTGAAATGTTGGCCTTGATTTTTGATGAGTTGTGGGGTCTCTGGGGACTTTTACAAATGTTGGGTGAAATCTGGTTCAGAAGTCCCACCCCCATTTCTGACAGGTTATATTTTCATCAAAGGTGGGGGAATTTGGGTCAGGAGCTCATTGCTCTAATGTTAATGGGGGGAAGGTGCAGGCCAATACTGTACCATGGGGAAAATCAGGCAAGGCCGTGTTATAATACCCCAGGCAAGTGCACGGTCAATTCCAGCCCCATTCGTCCCAGAGTTACAACACAAGTGAATTAACCAATAATTCTTATAAAAACTCCCAAAGCCTTTCGCCCTTGGCTGCCCAATAATTAGAGTCACCATATTTGTAAATGTAAGCTCAATTATTGTTTATTTATAACAAGAATTGTCATGAAATATACAGCAGATATAGCTAGTTAACTATTAACCAATACCTAACTCCCACTTTAACTACACAAGGCAGAGAAACACGGAGGGGTAGAAGGGGATAAAAGAAAAGTAAGTGAGAGGGAAAAGAATCTTATGGTTGGATTCTCTGCATCGGGACACCGGCAATGCGAATCTCGAGGGGCGAAGAATGGGGCGGCGGCCGAAGTCGAAGCTCGTGCCGACGTGACCGCTATGCTCTAGCACCCCCCTGCTGATGGTGGGGTTGGGGTTTACACCCACGCACCAGTGGGAGGATGCTAATGGACCTTAATGACCCATTTACATCCACTTAGTGAACCCGTAGGCAGAGTTTCCGGTGCCTCGCGATTCTCCAGTCATCTAGGCTGGGAATCAGGTGGGCGCAAATCACTACAGGTATCACAAAAGGTGTACCTGATGTAGTTGTCCCTGTGGTGTGCCAAGGGGGTAGCTCCTTAAGGGAGTTGCCTTCAAAGTCCACCCAAGGGCCACCCCTCTGCTATCAGAATCCCCCCCAAGATCCCCTAAAATGGAGACCTCCACAGAGACCCCCTAGCTAAAGAGACCACCCACAGATGCCCTAAATAGAGGTATCCCCATGGGAGCCCCTTAATAGGCAGACCCCCAGGAATCCCCTAACTAATCAACCCCACAGAGACCTCTAAATAGAGGGGCCCACCGGGGACCCTGTTAATAGGGAGACCCCCAGGGACCCCCTTATTAGGGAGTCCCCCAGATACCCACTAACTATAGGGATCCCCACACAGGAACCCCTAACCTAACTAAAGGAACTCCCCACAGGGACCCCCTAACAAAAGGGACCTCCCACCAGCCCCCACAGAAACACCCATAAAAGAGACCCATGTCTGGAAGCTGGAGAGCTGGAGAGTGACAGAAATTGCAATTGTCACACCTACTTGGAAGCTCCACCTGTCATTCCTGAAAAGAGAACTGTTGTGACCTGTGTTTAAACACCTCAGACCCTGCAGTGCAACCCATTCATTTATTTCTGGTCGTGGGCTGTGATTGACAGCTTCCACAAAACTGCTGCAGCCTTGATTCATTCATCTCTCTTCATCAAAGAGAGGTGAGTGCATTGCAATTACACACTTGAGTGATTGGAATGCGCTTACCTCTCTTTGATATGGTTGATGTTCGTAAACATTGGGGTTTCAGCACTTAGTCACTCACCCATGAAGGGTAATGAACGAATCAAGGCTGAAAGAAAATCTAGGGGTGGGAGGAAGCTTTGCGATGCGGGGTGGGGTGCTGATTTGCCAAGCATGGGGTTGGGAGGGGCTGCTTTGCCTTAAAAACACATATCATCTGTGGATCAAAAACGTAATGACAAAACTGAAAGAAAGGGAAAATAAGGGAATTAAACAGGGAATAAACAGGAAGGACCCTTACAGCTGGAAATGTGGAGGTCCTGCAGGGCATTATTTAAATGACCTGCTGCAAACTCAGTATGATAGCTGGCCGAGTTGACAGAGGGTGAGAGTGTAAATATGGGCAGGAGACTGCAACTGGGAAGGAAGGAGAATAGGTGATGGGAGGTGTGGAACACCAGGGCCGCCATTGGAGCTGGGCCTGCCAATGGCTTCCTTGTGAGATATCAGTGGGGAACTCCTGGAGTGCTTAAAAGAAGATCTTCAGCACTTGCCTTGGCCAGTTGGCCCCTTCCACCTCAGATTTACTACCAGGAATCACAGAACAAAAGCCTCTCCTTCATTCACTATTAAATTTAAGATGCGGCACTGTTAATTGTGAATGTTAATTAGGCCCCACCTGTCCTTGTCAATGGCTTGAATTGTGTTTGTTACATTTTAAATAGGTGAGAATATGGTTGCCTTGAGGTTAGGTTGCTCCATCCTAATATCTTAACTCCCTCTGACACTTTCCCGCTCATTGGCGATTTAGGGTTGGTGCAGTTAAATCAACGGCTATAGTTTCCAATAACATAAATGAAAATGAAATGAAAATCGCTTATTGTCACAAGTAGGCTTCAAATGAAGTGACTGTGAAAAGCCCCTAGTCGCCACATTCCGGCGCCTGTTCGGGAAGGCTGGTACGGGAATTAAACCGTGCTGCTGGTCTGCCTTGGTCTGCTTTTAAAGCCAGCGATTTAGCCCTGTGCTAAACAGCCCCTGCTAAATTCAGCATAATATCCAAAATAATTTTACAACTGCTTGCATAATTGCAATAATTTGCACATTTTATCCACTTTACATTATCTTGTATACTTACAGATTAAAATCAATTGTTATTCTAATACCTACTACTTTATGCAAAATGCAGCCTCTATCATAATTGATGATAATATGTATCTTTATAATATTACATTGTTAATATAACAACTGTAAGCTTCCATTATCAAGAAGAAGCCCTTAAGTTTAAAAATGCTGTGCAAATTCAACTGCAAAGAGTAAGCATTTTGCAACTTTTAGTAATTTTAGCCACTTTATTGTCCTTTCCATATTCAGAATAAAGAGCCGATTTTGCTATTTTTTGCTTTGGAGTGATTCTGTATCTTTTGTCTTTCAATTGATGCTTTCATTATGCTTACACAAAGAGGAAAAGGTAGTAATTACTTGTAGTTGCATTATTGATTATATTTGGTATCACATTTTATTTTTCAAGGCTTGGTTTAATTAAAACTTTGTGAAAAATGTCCTGTAATTCGTAGATTAATCCTCTGACGCAGCACACATTAGTGGTTGTAAATGTTCCCGGAAAATCAATCTGAAAACTCCTGTCTTACTCTTCAGATAAACCAGATCTCACAATTTCTATCACCTGGGCACTAATCTTATATATTGCCTAACACCTGAATTTATTCGTTGTTTGATAGGCTTATGACAGCTGCTTCTTATCTATTTCCACCCCTTATCCAGTAATCTGAAAGAAAGTTAAAACTGAATAAGAAACATTATGAGGATATTATGAACAATGGAAGCTGTTATCCCATGGGGATCGCGCTGAGTCTAATTTAGGTCATACAGGCAGCGTGCTTCCTGCTAACTTAAATGATCGCGTTGTGCAGCTCAATGCTAAAACACACCGTTGAGCTGTCTGTCTCAGCAGTATTCTCAAATTCATGTGAGGCGAGCACCAATTAAGGCTAGTTTACTTAACTTAAAGCCAGCTTGCACTTAATAAATGACAGGTGCATTTTGGCTGAAGCAGGTGCTGGAAGTATTTGTAAAAAGAACACCTGACCTAAAGTAAGAGTGAAAATAGCGCACTGTGGCAGATGTTATATATTTACCAGTTTGCAGTATATTTTATTTACCTTAGAGAAATGAGGATGTGAATCTAGTTCTAAATCCAAACAGTTTATTTACCAAACTTTAGAACATTTCAGAACTTATAGGTTTTCCAATACATGCATGTTCATAGCTCAGAGTGCAGTTCATTTCTAGAACTTGCTCAGGCTTTCTTAACTCTCCGGTTCTGCTTATCGGCTTAAGGAATCAAGTGAGTGTACAAGAAGCAGTTACCCAACTAGCATAATGAAACACGGATGAAACAAACTACAGCAAAAAGAGGGCTCCCAGATTTTTTTCATGCAGCATTTGAGATTCATATACAGGAGGAGAGATGTCCTGTATCCACAGGGGACCAGGAGGCCCTCCATTGTTTAGAAGGGAATTTGAGCAGATGATCATAGAGGTCAACATAAACAGTGTTGTCCCAACGTCCAGGAAGCATTGCTGCAGACCTCACACCGATGATTAACCTTATTGAATTTATTTTGAAATGTCAAATCCTTACAAATGAACCACTAGCCTCACATTCTTCTCAATTCACTAGTCGCTCTTCACCTCCCAACATGTTTTGGCAAGCATGACTCAAGCACTCACATTCATAGCTTCACCTCATTCTCACAGAGTTCACACTGTGGCTCACACTCATAGGTGCATCCCTCCAGCTTGTAAACATTGACACCTAATCAACCATGCCAGGCACATTACCTGATGCATTGTACCACACTCACTAATATGGCTCACTATCTCTCTTGTCGAACAAGCTAGCACATAACCACAAGCAATAGCACCTAACTGCCGAGGAACAGACACAGATTCTGTCCTAACTCCCGTATAGAGGCGATAGTCATCAACGGCATTGGAGCTGCCGTCGCTGATATGATTAGCAGCAAAGGGCTGAGACTATAGAAGATGATGGTATATTCATACCAAATGCATCTTCTCACTTCACACTCATCCCTAAATCTCTTCTGATACACAAGTTGCAGAGGCTGTAAGTAAGCACCTCTTTTCACTCCCTTCCCTCATCACAACACAATCCTTTTGTCTTTCTTCTTTGAGATACTCAGGAACTGCCATCTAGTCACACACTGTGGGAGCATGATATCTAAGAGGAGCAAGGACTAAAGCTGAAACTCAATCGTTACCACCAGCTCAGATGTTGGCGCTGCAAATTCTTCAGAGGGTAACACAGAATCGGATTATTCATGTGGAGTCATTAGGAACGTATAGCCATCAGTCAGGGCAGGAGGAAAGGTGAGCGAAGGTTTTCAAGAAGCAGTTAGATATAGCACTTTGAGTGAAGGCGATCATAGGATAGGGGGAAACGGGAGTAGGCTATTGAGTTGGATGATCAGCCAAGATCATAATGAATGGCAGAGCAGGCTTGAAGGGCCAAATTCCTCCTCCTGCTCCTATTTTTCTTTTGTTTCTATGTACCAGCTCACCAGAGGGCAAGGTGGCATATGTGTCCTGCTGCAGATAACTCAGATGAGAACTTTGATGGGGCAGTGGATGATGAAAGGCTGATGGACACATATCATGAAATGATTGGTGCATTGGTAGGTCTGCCAGGAAGCCTGCTATTACTTTCCAGGAACATTGAGAAGTCTGACTCTATCATGACACCTGGGGCTGGATTCTCCGCCGGCGAGATGCTCCATTTTGCCAGCAGCCCGGGGATTTCCCGGCGGCTTGGGGCTGCCCCACAATGGGAAACCCCATTGACCAGCGGTGTAGGGAGAATCCTGCCGGCATGCTGAAACAGAAATGTGAAGCGGCGGGGCAGAGACTCCAGCCCATGGTTTTTCATGGAGCTTGAAGCCCAACTTTTTCAGTGTGGTAATATTCCATCATACCCCCTGACTTATGCCTTGTAGATGGTGGGCAGGCTTTGGGAAGTTAGGAGGTGAGTTACACTCCACAGAATTCTCAGCCTTTGGCCTGCTCTTGTAGCCATAGTGTTTATATGGCTTGTCCAGTTCAATTTTTGGTCAATGATAATGCCGAGGACATTAGGAGATTCAGTCATGGCAATGCTATTGAATGTCAAAGGGAGTTGGTTTGATTCTCTCTTATTGGAGATGGTCTTTGCCTGGCACTTGTGTGGCATGAATGTTATTTGCCACTTATCAGCCCAAGCTTGGATATTGTCCTGATCTTGCTGTGTATGGACACATTTCTTGCTATAAGTGAAACATATTGTCGCAATACAGAGGAAAGGTTGGGCTGAGATATATTAACAAAGCCTTCCTGAGGAAGAAGGTTAAATCATCTTAAATGTGATGATAGGAGAGTTGACTATTGCAACTGGTAAAGACATCTCTGTTCCATTGAATTAGCTGCTATAAATCAATTCAAAAAATGAAGTTCTGTTGCTCTGAATCATCACTTAGTAACAAAAACATCTCTGTTTTCGAGGGTACATTTATATCAAGAGAATAATCCATGAATCATAAAACAAGCATTTAGGAAACAATTGCTGAAAGGCGAGCACAAATGTCAAAACTGTGAAGAGATGGAACATGTTTGATTCTGGGCTATGAGTCATAGCATTGTGGCCTATAGTTCCCTGAGGAGTACTTTCTCAATTGTGGTTGTTCTCTTCTTTTACTCATCCTGGGCTTTAAATTTGACTGTTCTGGCTGTTGTTTGGGTGGTCACACCTGATGAGCTTTCATAAGCATGTGACCCCCTTCCTCATGACTTAATTGGGCCATGGTTTACGAGGGAATCCAAAGGTGGATGAACTTTTGACCCCATGACATTGAGGTACCTACCTTGGGCTGAACATTTTCAATTTGAATTTGAAATACAAGAAATATGGCAGCAAAACTATCAAGTCTTAGCTTAAGGTAAGCAGTGCATTATTGATGCCCAGATTCATTCACTTTTCGCGGAAAAATCTGTTTAATACACTAACTTCATCTCATGCTTTCTTTGTGACTCCAGTGCTAGAGGTGCACGAGGCGGACACAGCTCTCCAGTTTCTCATGTCCTCATCTAATGTCGTTGCATTGTCGTTCTTGTGTATGATGTCTAGCTGGAGATTTCCACTGACAGGCTTGGGTCGTCCTCTTCTTCCACATCCATTTGAAATCACTGCCTTTCAGATGAGCCGGCCACAAGTGCAGAGGTCAGTGGCATGGCCAAGCCAGCTGAGCTGTCTTTTGCAGATAATGAATGAAACTGGAGGCAGTTTGGAATGTTTTCTTATTTCAGTGATGCATATAAAATCTCATCAGTATATGCTGGAATCATCCAAAATATTTGGTATCCAAGCCATCAATTTTCCTTTCTTGTCAGGTTTTGAGGTTCCAGGTTTGACATGGATCTAATAATTACATGAGATGTAAAAGGCTTCTGAATATCCATTATATTTTAAATTTGATGAGTACTTGGTTTCACACTTCGAAGGCACCATGTTGCACAATATGAGTTGATTTTTGTGATTTCTTAGCAAATTCCCTTATTTGATTAATCAATTCCTTTTAAGAATTCTAATATTTTTTCATCCTACTAAATCGCTTAGTGTTGTTTTCTGATTACTTGTCCACTTCCTACCATGCCTCTGATCATTCCGAATATATCGCATTGAAACACTAATTTCAATGTTTGTTTCCTTTAACTCTTGGATTTGCCTGCTCATTCATCTCTCAAGTTTGTAAGCCACTTTTTAAATAAAACCAGTGATTATAAAACATTTAATTCTTCTACTTTGCATTCTTTCATGTAATGTGGACATTGCTGGCAAGACCAATTTTTCTTGCCCATCCTAAATTGCCCTGAGAAGATGGTGGTGAGCGCCATCTTGAGCCGCTGCAACCCATGTGGTGTAGGTACACCCACAGTGTTCCAGGATTTTGACCCAGTGACAAGGAAGGAATGGTGGTCTAGCTTCAAACCAGGGTGCTGTGTGGCTTGGAGGGGAACTTGCAGGTGCTGGTGCTTCCTTTGTCCTTTTAGATAGTAAAAGTCATGGGTTTCGAAGCTGCTGTCAAAGGAACCTTGGTGAGATTGAAGGAAACTATAATTTATAGGGATCTTAACCTGTCGAACTACGCCAAGTTTGGGGGAAGCTTAGTTGATGAATCAAGTCCTGGCACAATACGACAAGTTGTAAGATTTGTAATATTTGTAGACTGTGTTAAGTTGTTTGATTCCTTGTATTATTCGACTGTGTATAGTTGAAGGAATTTATATCATCTCTGCTATTCGGTTATCAGTAGCACTTTGCGAATACTGGAACTCAGCAGAAATTTGCAGTATAAACTCCTCAGATGCCAAAAAGAATTGTTTTATTTGTAGTCGCTTGATTACAATTTGAAAGTCATTTAAAAGGCAATTCGTAGACAATTCGAAGCTTTCAGAGAATTACAGACATTATCTTTCTTTGCTTAGGCAGACAGCTCGAAAGTAACTTTTTAAAGGTCAAAGTCTGGCAATGAAACATGAAGAGAGAGAGCAAGCTAATCTTCAGCTAAACTCAAACTCAAAGTCAAAAGTGGACTAACATCACTGACACAGACTGTTAAACTGACAACCCCCAAAAGACATAAACTAAAATGGAGACTAGAATCAAAGGCAAAAACTGACTAAACTAACAGAAAGACAAAACTTAAGCTACAAAGACAATACTCACAAAGACAACAAAACCCAACCTAACCTAACCTAACCTAACCTAACCTAACCTTACAAAGACAATAAAACCTAAAATGGCGGGGAGAAACTTTTCAGTTATACACTTTCATATCTGTCTTAAATCGTCTAATTACACCCCAATATAATCCTAATTGGTTTGGGTTAGACTCAAACACATTTGATTTGATGGCAAGCCGTCCATCTTCAATGTGCAACATCAGCTTTTCTGACCTAGCTGTTATCTGCATTGTGAACAATGGTGCTGTGTATTCAATCCCTTGACCTTGACAATTAGCACAAGACAGTGTCATTATCTTGAAAATATGCATTTGCCAGAACAACGGACTTCAGTAAAAGTGAATTATGCTGTATAAATGGGTATTTAAAACTGGGGCTCAACATTTATGCTTAAACAGCTATCTTTTACCTATACTAGTTGTATTTGAAATACTTGGCTTCTACAGTCGGCCCTTTGATAAATCGAAAAATTGAGATATATCAGAAAAGATTAAAATACATCATTAATGCGATAGGATAGGTAAAAGCGCAAAGAATCATTGCAGTTTTAAACAATAAAATGGAATTAACATTGCAACAGGCATTTCAAAATAATTATTAAAATTATTATACAATAAAAGTTGAACATATGATCTAGTAATAAATGGTAAAATGATTATCAAAATTGATGTCAAGTCTTTGACATCTTCTGGATAATACACAAAAGCTTGTTGAAAGGGTTAATTTTCTTACAGAGACAAAAGAGGCGTATAGCTTGGAATGATGCCATTCGCATCTTTAAACTTTTTTTTGTCACTCAAATGGACTGGGAGCAAAGTTGGATTGCTGCCAAATTCCCGTTATCAAATTTCTTTGAACAACCTGTTCTTTTGGCTTTTAATCAAAGATTGTTGGTTTTTTTTTTAAACCAGCTTCCACATTGTTTGAAGTTTTAATTTCCAGGCTAATTCCAAACATTTATTTTAAAATATCAAATACAATAACTTATTAAATATATAACTGAACCAATCTTGTGCTGTATCTTGATTTTCTGTAGATGAATTTGCCGATTCTGTTAAAGGAAACACAGCTAACAAGATATGTTAATTTCTTTAAATTAATAAAGCAACGTTCAGAATAATGACAGTTTTCTTAAGTTGACAGTTCTTGGCAACTTGTTAGCGATACATTGAGGTTTCTTTAGCTGCTTTGATGGCAGCCGTTCTCTTCTGAGTAAGTTCCCTTTTTCGTTTGGAAATTTTCTGTCCAAGTAAACATCTTTCTGGGCAATTTGTGCTTTGTGAAAGCTAGCTTTGTGACTGTTAGTACTGAGGTGGTTCAAGACCATCCGTAAATCTTTGTCATGATCATCTTTATTGATAGAGGTTATCAGAACATCATCTTCATATTGGATAATGGTGGAAGGCCGAACAGGCAGTTGCCTGAGATGATTCTGTAAAGCCATGTGGTAAACAGTTGGGCTATTATGATACTGTTGTTGATTAACTGTAAAAGCAAACCATGGTTGTAGTTGCTTAGCCAGTGTTGCTGACCAGAAGCCAAACTGGGTGTGTCTTGTTGGTACGTGTTACATGGTTGACCACGAGGTGGAGATGTATTGTAGTGAACATTGTCTACTTCATTATGATCTCTTGAATCCATCCGTTGTTTTTGATAGCATTTTGCCATCCAGTGTCCTACTCTACCACAGGAAAGACATTGTGGTATTTTCTTACGTGATTTTAATGGAGCAAGGGTACATGTTTGTTCTAGCGCTGGTGGTGAAATTGTAGTTACTGCTGATATTCCTGCAGGTGCTGCAACAGCCGCCGCTGGAGCAGCAGGTAACATGGGCTGGATTTGAGCAATAGGCTGCATTTGAGCAGCTGCAGTGTTAAAAGTTGCCTGATTGTGCAAACCACGATCTATCTGAATGCATCGGTCAACTATGTCTCGGTATGTGCCAGCTGTGGCCCAAGCTGGTAAAACCAAATTCAAGGCAGCAGAAACTCCAGGTTTAACACCGGCTATAAAAGCCGTTTTTAATGGACTTAAAGTGCTTGCATCCCATGTGTCATTTTCCTGGTCGAGTGTCATCCCTGAATATTCCATCCAAGTACGTAAAAACCTTTCCTCAAAATCCTGAATATCTTCATTCTTTTTTTGAAAGCAAGCTGTGATCTTAGACCAATTGGTCCTCGGGGGGTGAAATTGTAATAGCCAATTCTTGATTGTTAGCCAACCACCTTCTAAATTTTGCAAATCGTCTCCAAGGGCAACTTCTACTTCATTTCTAAGGGTTGAACTTATACGAGTACCTAGCATGATAGTCAGAATTTGTACTCCATCAAATGGGTGGAGACTGTAAATGGCTTGTAATCTGTGAATTCCATCCCATGTGGTCTTACCACCCTTTTTAGGGTGTGGAAGACCCTTGGACCATTCGTCAATTTTAGAAGGATCAATTTGTTCATGAACCCATTGGTGGTCAAATATGTTTCTAGTGATAGTTTCACCATCTTCTTCTATTTTTTTGCTTCCAACTCTAACCCGTTTGCGTTTTAAAGGGGCTAGTCGAATTGCTTTAGTATTTTGTATTGTAGGAACACTATCTTCGTCTGATTCATCCGACAGAGAAAATGATTTATTTTTAACAATTGATCTCGGCTGTGCAATTGCCAATTGTGCCACTAGGTGGGTGGCTTGGACTGCTTTCTGAGTTTGTTCAATCTTTTGTACAGAAAGCATGTTTGTCAAAGATTTACAATGTTCATTCACGCTGGTTATATTTCTTTCTAAAACACATCTTTCTTTCACTAACTTGCAATTTTCAAGTTCAATTCGCTCAGTTTTTAATTGCAATTGTCGGTATTTTGACTCCACTTCAAAGACTTGATTTTGGAATTCTGTTATTTGAAAAGATAACTGCTGGAGTTCAGAGGTTTTGTTTTGCAAATCTGTTTTAATTTCATCATGATGCTCAAGTTTGGATTTTGCAACTCGTAAATCTGTTTTAATTTCATCATAATGCTCAAGTTTGGATTTTGCAACTTGCAAACCTGTTTTAATTTCATCAGAATGCTCAAGTTTGGATTTTGCATCTTGCAGTTCTGTTTCAAGTTTGGATTTTGCATCTTGCAATTCTGTTTTAATTTCATCATAATGCTCAAGTTTGGATTTTGCAACTTGCAAATCTGTTTCAAGTTTGGATTTTGCATCTTGCAAATCTGTTTTAATTTCATCATAATGCTCAAGTTTGGATTTTGCAACTTGCAATTCTGTTTCAAGTTTGGATTTTGCATCTTGCAATTCTGTTTTAATTTCATCATAATGCTCAAGTTTGGATTTTGCAACTTGCAAATCTGTTTTAATTTCATCATAATGCTCAAGTTTGGATTTTGCATCTTGCAATTCTGTTTTAATTTCATCAGAATGCTCAAGTTTGGATTTTGCATCTTGCAAATCTGTTTCAAGTTTGGATTTTGCATCTTGCAATTCTGTTTCAAGTTTGGATTTTGCATCTTGCAATTCTGTTTTAATTTCATCAGAATGCTCAAGTTTGGATTTTGCATCTTGCAAATCTGTTTCAAGTTTGGATTTTGCATCTTGCAATTCTTCAACAACTGTAATTAATTGTTTTTTAGTGGACCTATACTCATCATCGCTTCGCTCAGTAGTTAATTGCAACTGTTGGTATTTTGACTCCACTTTAAAAACTTGGATTTGAAATTGCTGGAGTTCAGAGGTTTTGTTTTGCAAATCTGTTCTAATTTCATCATAATGCTCAAGTTTGGATTTTGCAACTTGCAAATCTGTTTTAATTTCATCATAATGCTCAAGTTTGGATTTTGCATCTTGCAAATCTTCAAGAACTGCACTTAGTTGGTCTTTAGTGGACTGAAGCTGATGATCACTTTTATTTTTAACAATGACCTCTTGCTGACTGTGTATCTGTCCCGTAATTACCAGGGACCATTTTACACGTTCTGCACCGTGTAATCGTGTGCATTTTCCCCATGCTCTCTTGATATTATTGAAGGACCACTGTCCTCTGGGGATATCATACTTTGATTCAATTTTTTTTGAGGTTTCACATAGGTTAAAATGTCTACGAGTGAAAGATCTACAATCCCCCAACATATCTTCAACAGAAACATCTGGTATTCCAGCACCCCCCTTGGATGTAGTGGGGAGTAATTTTCTGTCTGCTAAAGGCTCTGAATCTACACTTTGATTAGGATCAGCCATAACTTTTCTTGATCGCTGACTGACGTTTTATTTTAGTTACTGCAGTGACTCATCTTCCAGTCACGTCTGATAGTCTGACCGACTGACTGGCACTTGATTTATTTAACAGTCTATAAAAAATGTTCTTTTCAAGGGTCGAAGTACTGATTGATGCGGCTTTAAGACTTTTAATGGGTGAAAAAGATATTTCTTACCCCAGTCTAGCCGTGGGTTCCGGCTGTCTTCTGGGCCTCCTCCGATTATCTCCGAAGCTTCCCGAAGGTTCCCGACCTCCTCCGATTATCTTCGAAGCTTTCCGTCGTCACCTGGGCCTCCGAAGGTCGTCCTCAGTACTCCCCCCCCCTCCTGGCTGGCTCGCCAAATAAAGGAAACTATAATTTATAGGGATCTTAACCTGTTGAACTACGCCAAGTTTGGGGGAAGCTTAGTTGATGAATCAAGTCCTGGCGCAATACGACAAGTTGTAAGATTTGTAAGATTTGTAGACTGTGTTAAGTTGTTTGATTCCTTGTATTATTCGACTGTGTATAGTTGAAGGAATTTATATCATCTCTGCTATTCGGTTATCAGTAGCACTTTGCGAATACTGGAACTCAGCAGAAATTTGCAGTATAAACTCCTCAGATGCCAAAAAGAATTGTTTTATTTGTAGTCGCTTGATTACAATTTGAAAGTCATTTAAAAGGCAATTCGTAGACAATTCGAAGCTTTCAGAGAATTACAGACATTATCTTTCTTTGCTTAGGCAGACAGCTCGAAAGTAACTTTTTAAAGGTCAAAGTCTGGCAATGAAACATGAAGAGAGAGAGCAAGCTAATCTTCAGCTAAACTCAAACTCAAAGTCAAAAGTGGACTAACATCACTGACACAGACTGTTAAACTGACAACCCCCAAAAGACATAAACTAAAATGGAGACTAGAATCAAAGGCAAAAACTGACTAAACTAACAGAAAGACAAAACTTAAGCTACAAAGACAATACTCACAAAGACAACAAAACCCAACCTAACCTAACCTAACCTAACCTAACCTTACAAAGACAATAAAACCTAAAATGGCGGGGAGAAACTTTTCAGTTATACACTTTCATATCTGTCTTAAATCGTCTAATTACACCCCAATATAATCCTAATTGGTTTGGGTTAGACTCAAACACATTTGATTTGATGGCAAGCCGTCCATCTTCAATGTGCAACATCAGCTTTTCTGACCTAGCTGTTATCTGCATTGTGAACAATGGTGCTGTGTATTCAATCCCTTGACCTTGACAATTAGCACAAGACAGTGTCATTATCTTGAAAATATGCATTTGCCAGAACAACAGACTTCAGTAAAAGTGAATTATGCTGTATAAATGGGTATTTAAAACTGGGGCTCAACATTTATGCTTAAACAGCTATCTTTTACCTATACTAGTTGTATTTGAAATACTTGGCTTCTACAGAGATGCTGCAGTGCAACTTGTTTATAGCACACACAGCTGCCACTATGCATTGGTGTTTAAATTGGTGAATGAGGTACCAATCAAGTGGAATACTTCATCCTCATTGATGTCGAGCCGCTTGAGTGTTGTTGGAACCACGCTCATTCAGACAGGTATTCCATCAGCTCCTAAATTGTGCTTATAGATGATCGCCATGTTTTGGGAAGCCAGGATGTGAGTTTCTCACTTCAGAATTCCTTATCTCTGACCAACTGTTGTAGCCATTCTAGTATATTTATATGGCTGGTTCAGTTCAGTTTCTGGTCAATAGCAACCCGCAGGATGTTGATAGCGGGGGATTCAGCCATGGTAATGCCAGTGAATGTCAAGAGGAGAAGATTAAATTTGGTCTTGTCATTGCTGTCATTTGTGTGGTACAAATGTTCCTTGCCACTTATCAGTCCAAGCCTGTATATCATTCAACTCGTGCTACATATGGACATAGCACTTCAGTATCTGCAAAGTTGTGAATGATACTGAACATTGTGCAATCTTCAGCGAACATCCCCACTTTTAATCGAATGATTGAAAGAAGATCATTGATGAAACAGCTGAAGATCGTTGGTTGGGTTTAGGACACTATCCTGAGGAACTCCTGCAAAGATGTCCTGGGACTGAGATGACTGAACTCCAACAGACACAACGATCTTCCTTTGTGCCAAATGTGAGTCCAACCAGTGGAGAATTTTCCTCTGATTCCCATTGCCTTCAATTTTGCTGGGCCTCCTTGAAGTTACGATCAGTAAAAAACTCTTTTGTCCATGTGTGGACCAAGGCAGTAGGGAGTTCAGGAGCTGAGGTGCCATGGCAGAACCCAAACGGAGCATCAGGAGGCAGTTTATTGTTGTCTGAAGTGACACTTCATAGCACCTTTCATCAGAGGTGACTGAGAGAAGGCTGATGTGGTGGTAAATAGTAGGAGTGGATTTATCCTACTTCTGTGGACAGGGAGTACCTGGGTAATTGTACCTGTACAGCTACATTAAAACAGCTTAGCTAGGGCTGTGGCTAATTCTGGAGTGTAAGTCTTCAGTACTATTACTGAGATATTGTCAGGTTTCAGGGGTGTCAAGTGCTTTCCGCCATTTCTTTATATCAGATGGAGTGAATCAAATAGGCTGAAGACTACCATCTCTGATGGTGGGACCTTCAGGAGGAGGCAGAGATCCACTTGGCACTTCAGGCTAATAATGGTTGCAAATGCTCTAGGTTTGCCTTCTGCACTGATGTGCTGGGCCGACTCTATCCCTTTTAGTTGGGAATAGTCAAGGTATATCCCTCATTCCTTCACAGAGAAGGGTATAATAGCCAAGGCTAGCTCAGAACAAAGTGTGTCTTGGCAATTTCAAACATTTCTCAATAGGCAGAAACATAGTTTTGGATGAAGGTCTCTTATTTGTGACTTTTTGCAGCATGCCAGTAGTCTATTCTGACTTCTGGCAGTCCCTTTCAGGGACAAATAATATCTGTTTTCAGCATGCAAATACATACAAAATTTCTCTATTTTTTGAGAAAACATTCCAACTCAACTTTAAAAAACAGTCCGCGGAAGCCTGAAAGCTAAGAAGAGCTTTATGGTCCAACCCTTAGCCCTGAACCATGTTCAGGGCATCATAGATCCCCATTCCCACATATGGATATCACATCCCATTCCATTCAGCAGGAAGACTGCCGTGGCAACCAAGCAGCCAATACTAAGGGTATTTCACTATTTTTCCCTTTCTGAGCAGGGTTTAATAACGAGGGAATAGTTTTGCTATTTCCAACATTCTTCAATAGGCAGAAACATAGGTTTGGTTAAAGGTTTTTCACTTGTCACTTTATACTGTAGAGAATTTCACATCACTCATGTATGACCAATGCTTTAGAAAGTATATGAAAAACTTGCAAATTGGAAGAAATGTTCACCAAAAAGGATATTTAAATATCTTGTAGCACTGATTCCATCTTCGTTGATTTCTGCGTATTCATATCTGCGTCTTTCTGTACTCTTCTAATTCTATTGTTGCGTCAATATGACAAGAAAAGAAATCCAACGCTGTATGTATCAAAACTTTATTCTTTTTTCTGTTGTAAAATCGACTTTCTGTTGAACGAAGAAAGATGACTGCTACAAGTCACTTGAGCACAGGATTGACCCTTTGTTCTGGAAGATGCAAACAGGAGTTGCAAGAACAAAATAGTTCTCCTCTCGCCATTGTAGAATCTCACACCCAATTGTAAGGGTATTATAAATCCGAAACCAGAGGATTCACAGTTTGAAACATGTTTTGCCTGCAGACTCATCTCACACCTGGGATTATCCCAGTCCACTTTAAAAGGGGATTATGGACATTATTTGCCTCTTAATAAACATGCCCTCTAGTGGAGTCAGCGGGTATGCTTGGACATTGGCTTCCTGGCACAAGAGCACCAATATGGATGGTAACTCTTTAAAATCCTAATGGATGGGACATTATTAATCATGAAATCAAAGCCAGCTCCAGACACTGGATAAACATCCCTTTTGAAATCATTTTAGACAAAGAGGGTCACATGATCCGAGTGACCACTTTGAAATATCTATGTTCCTTTGCGGATTGAGAAAATTCTAAGTCTGCTTTTTAACATCCAACTCCGGTGAACGCCAAGAAGCAGAAGTCTTGGCTGAGCAAGCACAGTTTCTTGAAGCTCGTCTCTTCTGGAAGGTTTCCTACCATTGCCTGCAGAACTGACCCAGTCTCGATGCACCAACTCCACCTTGTTGCATCAATGGCAACTGTAAAGAGAATGCTACAACTCTGGTCTTCAGCCAGCTCAGCTCAATCTCCTATGTGGAAAAATTCCTCGCTAGATCCTGACACTCATGTGAATTAATATTTATGTGCTTCTTTTACTATTACTTTCCATAGTTGTAAAATGTTCTTTCTCTCCATCCCACGTTACTTTCCATGCATATAGTGGAGTGGGACGTTACAAATACTCCTCCCTCGTGTTTGAACGAGAATAAACTAACCTTCTTAGTTAATCATAATGTGAATTTTCTGTGAGTTATTAGCAAATTGGATCACACAACAGTGTTTGGGAAAACATGCCACAGCCTACTTTAAAAATAACTCAAAAACACCTGCTTACGGACAATTGGTGAGAGGTAAGAAGTTCAGTTTGCCTTTCTCTCCCGTCTGTAACACCATGCATAATCTTACATAAAAGATTTAATTATAATAGCATTGTGCATGAAAAAATATATACTGCAGATGTTGGAAACCAAACAAGAACAAAGAATGCTGGAAATACTCTGCAGGTCAGGCACAGCATAAGTGTAGAGGAGCGATACATCAATTTTCCAGCCATAACCCTGACTGAAATATTAACTTGCTAGATCTCTTCACAGATACTGTGCCTGAATTGCTGAGTGGTTCCAGCATTTTCTGTGTTTGTTTGAGCCTGATGTATTTGGCCTGACATGCAGTTGAACACTTTTTTGGAGTAGATAGGAGAATATGTTATCATCTAACGGTCTCCCTGGGCTGTGGTATCAGAATCATGGGATAGTCCCATGACATCTTATTCTGCTCATCCTATGCATAAGGGTTTCAGTTTTCACTTCAAGAAGACTTAATCTGATTATGGAAGTTCCTCTTTCTATAAAAGTTTAACATGTTTGGAAAAAGCCCAAGCCATACAAACACTCCACATAAAATTCTAGACACATGGCAGCGTTTTTAATCTCAGCAAACCAAAGTAAAGTCATGTGTTATTAATGAAAGCAATCTTCCAGTATTACATACGAACACTGGTCCATCGATGTGCACGGTTTTACTTATTAAAAACAACAAGGGAAGTAAGTATAAAGTATCATTGATTTATGTCAATCATTATAGGATAATTCAATGCTTCCAATTTTATTCTCATTGTCCCTATAATCATACATGAGACAGACACTTCCTTGACAACGTCTAGGTGCACACATAACTTACAGTAACTTTAAGTCCATCACAATTCTTATTAGATTTCATAGGAATATTAGTCTGTCAAAAGAGTGGCATTATTGTTTGTATTCAAACAGTTTAGGTTTAACTCAAAGCTTCCTATTATAAGGAGTTGCTCTGGGGAAAATGGAGAGTGACCGAATAATATTCACTGCTGAATGTTGTTGCTTGGATACATACATGCACACCAGCCCTGGTTACCATGGTGGCCATCCTGCACTGATGCTGATCAAAGTGTCCCTGTACTTCTCAAAGGAATAATGCATTCTCACAGAACCCCTCTGATCTGTTTCTAGTTATTTACTTAAAAACCTACTGCACCACATGAATATATTTACTGTGGGAACAAGCCATTGTGATGCAATATGAGAAGATGTTTCTGTGGGAATGAGTGTTGCTCAAACAATATAAAAATCTGGTAAATTAATTGAGGAAGTGCAACAGAGATTTCATATTAAAGATAACAAGCTCCTCAATATCTTACTACAACAAACTAAAATTCAGCGTCTGAGAAAGGTTTTCATATTTTTTTGGCTTTACAATGCACTTTGGGGGTTAGAAAGCTTACATCCTCATTTTTGAAAAATTATCTTTATTTCTTTCCTCTTTGTGTTGCTATTTAATGGCCTAGCTATCTCTGGTGAATGCTTGGAGATGGACATATATTTCAAACTGAACAAATTGCTTCCTCTTAAATGCAATAGAAAGGAAGCAATTTTAACGGCTCAGTAAGTATATGGCCAAGCACAAAAGGCTGGGAATGTTCCATGTTTTATTCCCAGACTGTGCTGGGTCAGCTGATTCCATTTGGGCATGGTGGAGGCATTGAAGTTGTACTCAGCTCCCTGGGTGTAGACAAAGAGAAAATCACCCAGTGTTTCTACTTCTAAATGCTATCCTTGCTGGAATTATAATGTGTGCGCCTTGGGCAGTGAGAGAATTTTCCTTGATTCTCATTTTACTTGTCATCAAATAGCTAATCTACTTTTTCTGTCAAGGTCCGTACATCAATAATGGCACTTGGATGAGGTACTGGAGGAGCACTGATGTCTGCGAAGCTACCATAGCAAGGCAAGGAGTGAATGCCTTTTTGAGGCTGGGGTTGGGGAGGGGGAGGGGTGTTGCAGTCAAAAATCAGCAACAAAAAGAAATGGGATAAAATTAGATAGGCCAGTTATCATTGGTAAGATTATAGGTCCGCACTTTGCTTGCTTTAGGTTGGAATTGTACAAAACTGACATCTTAGTGAAACTTGACCTATAGAAAAAAATGCCAAATTGTGTTTAGGCATTGAGCTACTCTCTATTGTCCTATAATTTAGGGCACCTCTATGGCAACAACACACACATCTTCTAACCACTGACCTAATGAGGTTGACTCATTGCTCAGGGTAATTGTTGAATGAATCAGAGATATGTTGAAGCAGAGATGTCTCGACAGATCGGTGGGGGTAGTTTCCATATAAAACCCAACCAAAGGCTGCTTCATGATGCACAACTTTGTAGTACAATTCGGAGAATCCTGGAAGAGACAATGAAGAGCAGCAAAGAGACTTAAAGGCTTGAAGTTATAGATACAACATAGATACAAGGACGGCGCGGTGTCACAATGGTTAGTACTGCTGCCTCACAGCGTCAGGGACCCGGGTTCAATACCGGCCTTGGATGGAATTTGCACGTTCTCCCCATGTCTAGGTGGGTTTCCTCTGGGTGCTCCGGTTTCCTCCCACAGTCCAAAGAAGCAGGTTAGATGGATTGGCCATGATAAATTGTCCCTTCATGTCCAAACGTTAGGTGGGGTTACTGGGCTACATGGATAGAATGGGGAGTGAGCCCAGGTAGGGTGCTGTTTCAGAGGATTGGTGCAGATTCGATGGCCTAATGGTCTCCTTCTGCACTGTAGGGATAGGGTGGGAGAGTGAGACCAGGTAGGGTGCTGTTTCAGAGGGTTGGTACAGACTCGACAGGCCTAATGGTCTCCTTCTGCACTGTAGGGATGATATGGATATTACGAATTCTAATATCACTTTCACGAGAAACATTCAATAGAATCTCATTGATAATATCTTCTCCTAATTATTTCCTTTGCCCATGGCAGAAGCTGAGCTACTTTCTTCTCAATAAATAATTCTTCACCCATGTTGTTGAACAATCAAATATCAGCTGCTAATATGGTATGCAACAACACAAGAACACTCTCTATATACACAGTGAAAATATTGTGTGGTTGAATCTAATCTTGTTCTATTTCAATGTGTTTTGCCAAAGGCAAGAATATGTGAGATGACTGGTTGCTGGATGCTCAAGAACTAGTGATTGGACTAAGTAAACAGAATCCTAAAATTCCCCTGCAACAAAAGGGGCAGTAAAGATGACAGCTGAGAGCGGGATTCTCCCGAATCCCCCGATGGCCCGACGACGGAGTATAAAAATGGCGCGAACCACTCCGGCGTCAGGTCAATCAGAAGTTGCGGAATCCTCTGCACTTCCGGGGGCTAAGTCGACGCCGGAGGGGTTGGCGCCGCGTCAACCGGCGGCGAAGGGCCGGCACGAGTTAGCGCATGCGCAGAACCGCCGATGTGGTTCCGCGCATACGCAGACCGGCCGGCGTAATCTTGCGCATGTGCAGGGGGGTGTCTTCTCCGCGCCAGCCATGGCGGAGCCCTACAGAGGCTGACGCAAAAGGAAGGAGTGCCCCCACGGCACAGGCCTGCCTGCAGATCGGTGGGCCCTGATCGTGGGCCAGGCCACCGTGGGGGCACCCCTCGGGGCCGGATCCCCCGCACCACCCACCCCCCCTCCCCGCCCGAGGACCACAGCAGGCGGCCTACCAGCTGGGTCCCGCTGTGTGGGACCATATCCATTGCACACCGGGGGGCCTGACCAGAAACCGACGGCTGCTCGGCCCATCGGGGCCCGGAGAATTGCCGGGGAGGCCGCTACCAACGGCCCCCGACCGCTATGGCGTGATCCCCGCCCCTGACTGAAAACCGGTGCCGGAGAATATGGCAGCCAGCGTCGGAGCGTCAAGGCGGGCTTCACGCCGCCCCCGGGGATTCTTCAACCTGGCGGGGAGCCGGAGAACCACACTGCTTGTGTGCAGTTGGAGAAACTACTGACACCTTGCAGCAGTGTTGTAGATGCCTGGACAGGAGAGCAGGCAATTTGAAATGTGGGTGTTTTGCGGTATTGGGGTCACCAAGGTTATAATCGTTTGTGTCATTCCTTTAATTTTGAAAGTATTTTTATTGAGCTTTTAACATTTTATATCACGCATTCACAGGACCAAACAAGGCCAACACATATATCGACAACAAGAGAGAGTTTCAGCAGACATCTATAACAATAGCTCCCTTTAAAGAAAATACTTCTCTTGCAGGCTTTGCATTGCCAGACTTGGTCATAACATGTATTTACAGTGAGTTATGTACATTGTGGTTCAGGCATTAATTTGCGAGAAAACATGTTTCTTTTAGTTTTGTTCCCTTCTGCCTGTCTCCCGTGTTCTTCTTTGGTGCATTCGTCCACCTATCCCCCCCTTTCTTTCTCTTCCTGGTTCTGTGACTTGCTGTATGTCACCCCCCCACCCACCCTGTCCCCCTATGCCCCCCTCCCTACATTATTGGTTGCTGGCGATGAACAGGTCTTGAAACAAGTTGGCAAACGGCTTCTAAGTACTGTGGAAACCTTCTTCCGACCCACGGATAGCGAACTTTATCTTCTCCAGCCTGACAAATTCCGCCAGCTCGGACAACTAGTCTGCAGATTTGGGTGGTGCTGCCGGTCGACAGTCGAGCAGGAATCTCCAGGCGGGTGTTCAGGGAGGCAAAAGCGACGACGCCGGCCTCCCTCCCCATGAAGAGCTCTGGCTGTTCTGATACCCCGAAGACCACCACTAGTGGGCACAGCCCTTATTCCCACAACCCTGGACATGGCCTCAAAGAAGAGTTTCAAATACACAACAAGACTGGGGCACGCCCAGAACATGTGGGTGTGGTTGGTCGGGCCTCCCTGGCACCGTTCGCATTTGTACTCCACCTCCAGGAAGAACCCACTCATTTGAGATCTCGTTAGTGCGCCCAGCACACCTCCTTTAGATGTATTAGGCTCAGCCCTGCGCATGTGGAGGTCAAGTCTGCCCTGTGCATTGCTTCAATCCTGAGTCCTCCACATATCTCCCTGCCTAGATCTTCCTCCCACATTTTCTTTGTCTCGTCTAGGAGTGAACTCTTCTAACAGTTGTCCATACATGTCTGCGCAGTTCCACTCCCCTAGGTCGCCGCATTCAGTAGTCTTTCTAACAGTGAGTGTTCTGGTATCTGGGGGTACATCGCCGTTTCCTTGCGGAGGACGTTTTTGACCTGTATGTACCTCAGGTCATCCCTTCTCAGGAGCTGAAACCTCTCCGTGAGTTCCCCTAGGGTCGTCTATATCGTCGTGTACATGTCCCTGACATTCAGTGTCCCCTCGTCCTGTCTCCACCGCCACCTGTCTCCTTTTCATTTCATTTCATTTCACCTCTTGAAGGAGGCCATTGTTGTGTGAGTGAACCTGTGATTATTGCAGATGGGGGCTATGGTGGACATTTCAGTTAGTCCAAAATGCTCTCATTTGATTCCACATGCGGAGCGCGGCTACTGCCACTGGGCTTTTCGAGTTAACTTCTCAACTTTTCAAAAGGCCTTGGGGATGTAGATTGGGAGGGATCTGATGAGGACGAGGAACCTGGGCAGCATGTTCATCTTGATCATCTGCACTCTCCCTGCCAGGGAGAGAGGGAGTCAGCCCAACCTCTGCAGGTCCTTTTTAACTTCCTTCAGACTAGTCAGGTTCCATTTGTGGACCCGTGTCCAGTCATGGGCAATTTGGATCTCCAGGTAGCAGAATTTGGTCTGGGCCTGTTTGAACGGCAGCCCTGTGGGTTCAAAGGAAGGTTTCACTCTTACCCTGATTAAACTTTTACCCTGAGAAGACTCCAAACTCTTTCAGGAGTTTCATTATTCCTTCATTCTAGCCAGGGGGTTCGAGATGTAGAGGAGAAGGTCATCTGCATGGAGTGAAACTCTGCTCTCTGTCTCTCCTTTGGATCCCTTTCCACCCCTTCATCGCTCTAAGGGCGATCGTCGTTGGCTCGATCGCCAGGACAAACAGCAGACGGGACAGTGGGCATCCCTGCCTTGTGCCTCTGTGCAGTCGGAAGTATCCAGGGCTGGTGTTGTTTGTACGTATGCTCACCAAGGGAGCACTGTGCAGTAGTCCCACCCAGGGGGTGAACCCTGGCCCAAACTCAAATTGTTTCAGTACCTCCATTCGACCCTGTCAGAGGACTTTTCTGTGTCCAGGATCACTTCTGGTGTTCTCCCTCGGATGGGGTCATGATCACGTTAAGCAGGTGTCTGATGTTCAATGTCAGCTGCCTGCCCTTGACAAAGCCTGTCTGATCTTCCGCCACGACATCTGGTATGCAGCCCTCCAGCCGCCTTACCAGGGCCTTCGCCAGGATCTTAGTGTCGTTGTTAAGGAGTAAGATGGGTCTGTAGGATCCACACTCCACCAAGTCTTTTTCCTTTTTACGGGATCAACGATATTGAGGTCTGAGCCATCGTTGGCGGCTGGGTACCCCTTGCTAGTGAGTCTGCGATCATTTCCCACTGGTGCAGGGCACTGCTGGCGCAAATGTTTTATAGACGTCCACTGGGAGCCCATCCAGCCCCGGCCCCAACCCCTTCCCCACCAGCATGGAATTACTGCTCTCCATGACTTCTCTCAGTACTAATGGTGCTTCCAGGTCCCATCCCCTATCTCCCCGCCAAGACCGGCATGTCCAGTCTGTTGAGGAACTGCTTCATCTGTGAGTCCCCCTCCGAGCGAGGCATGGTAGCACCAAGGGTAAACCATACTTACATTGTGGATGCGCCTGTGCTCTCCTTGGTTTCCCTTTGTCTGGGGTGTTATGGGCCAGAGTTTAGAGAACCCCAAAGTGTATCATGGAGTTCACCTGACCCACAACTTTTAATAGATTGTGGTATGGGGAGCACACGGCCCACTCTACAGGTGTGGCACAGCAGAAATGGAAAAGTATTTTTTAAAGCAAAACAATGTTTATTCTATGAACTCAAGTTGACCTTCTTAAAACATACAGTGAACATCTTAGCAACCATTAATTCAAATACAACCCCCAAAGAATACAACACTAAGTAATTTGTGAAGCTTTCCTTTTAACATCCATAAGACTTTTTAAAAAATATATCTTTTATTAAAGTTTTCAAACAGAATTTTTCCACTTTACAAATCAACATAAAAATAGCACAATAACTGATAAATAACATTATTTAAATAAAATAGTGAACTAACAAAGTAACAAAAAATAGTGCCCCCCCCCCCCCCCCCCCGGGCTGCTACTGACGATCTATTTTCCCTTAACGTTCCGCGAGATAGTCAAGGAACGGTTGCCACCGCCTGGAGAACCCCTGAGCCGATCCTCTCAGCACAAATTTCATTCGTTCTAGTTTTATGAACCCTGCCATGTCGTTTATCCAGGCCTCCACGCCGGGGGGTTTCGCTTCCTTCCACATGAGTAAGATCCTTCGCCGGGCTATCAGGGACGCAAGACCAGAATATCGGCCTCTTTCGCCTCCTGCACTCCCGGCTTTTCCGCTACCCCAAATATAGCTAACCCCCAGCCTGGCTTGACCCGGACCTTCACCACCTTTGAGATCACCTTTGCCACTTCCCTCCAGTACTCATCCAGTGCCGGACACGACCAGAACATGGGCGTGTGGTTCGCCGGGCTTCCCAAGCATCTGCCGCACTTGTCCTCCACTCCGAAGAACCTGCTCAGTCTTGCTCCCGTCATATGTGCTCTGTGTAGAACCTTAAATTGTATCAGGCTAAGCCTGGCACATGAAGACGAGGAATTTACCCTACTTAGGGCATCAGCCCACAGACCCTCCTCAATCTCCTCTTCCAGCTCTTCTTCCCATTTTCCCTTCAGCTCCTCTACCATCGCCTCCCCCTCGTCTCTCATCTCCTGATATATTTCGGACACTTTGCCCTCCCCGACCCATACCCCGGAAATCACTCTATCTTGGATCCCCTGTGTCGGGAGCAGCGGAAATTCACTCACCTGTTGCCTCGTAAATGCCCTCACTTGCATGTATCTAAAATTGTTCCCCGGGGGCAACTCATACTTTTCCTCCAGTGCTCCCAGGCTCGCAAACGTCCCGTCTATAAACAAGTCTCTCAGTTTCCTAATTCCTGCCCATTGCCAGCTCTGGAACCCTCCGCCATCTTTCCTGGGACAAACCTATGGTTGTTCCTGATCGGGGACCACACCGAGGCACCCGTCACCCCCCTGTGTCGCCTCCACTGCCCCAGATCCTTAACGTTGCCACCACCACTGGGTTTGTGGTATACCTTTTCGGGGAAAGCAGCAGCGGCGCCGTCACCAGTGCCTTTAGGCTCGTTCCTTTACAGGACGCGATCTCCAGCCTCTTCCACGCCGCCCCCTCTCCCTCCCTCATCCACTTACAAACCATCGCCACATTGGCGGCCCAATAGTTGTTGTCCAGGCTCGGCAACGCCAGTCCCCCTCTGTCCCTGCTAGGCTGCAGGAACCCCCTCCTTACCCTCGGTGTCTTCCCTGCCCACACAAAACTCATAACGCTCCTGTCTATTTTCTTGAAAAAGGCCTTCGTGATCAGAATGGGGAGGCATTGAAACACGAAAAGAAACCTCGGGAGAACCATCATTTTTGCCGCCTGCACTCTGCCCGCCAATGAGAGCGGCAGCATATCCCACCTCTTGAATTCCTCCTCCATCTGCTCCACCAGCCGCATCAGATTAAGTTTGTGTAGATTTCCCCAGCTCCTAGCTACCTGGATCCCCAAATATCGGAAGCTCCTTTTCACTCTCCTTAACGGCAGGGCGTCTATTCCTCTTCCCTGGTCCCCAGGGTATATTACAAAAAGCTCACTGTTCCCCATATTTAGCCTGTATCCCGAAAAATCTCCAAACTCCCTCAATATCTGCATAACCTCTGTCATCCCCTCTACAGGATCCGCAACATACAGCAGTAGGTCATCTGCGTAGAGTGACACTCGATGTTCCTTTCCCCCTCTAACCACCTCTATTCCTTAGAGTCTCTCAACGCTATGGCCAGTGGTTCAATTGCCAACGCGAACGTAGTTCCTGTTTCATCCCTAACTCCCCCAATCTCCCTCGCCGCTATCCTCTTGCGAAGTTGGTGGGCCAGCAGCCGGCTCGCCTTTTCCCCATATTCATATCTCATCCCCTGTGCCTTCCTCCACTGTGCCTCTGCCTTTCCCGTGGTTAGCAGGTCAAACTCCGTCTGAAGTCTTTGCCTCTCTCTATATAGTCCTTCGTCCGGGGCCTCCGCATATCTTTTATCCACCCTCAAAATCTCCCCCACTAATCTCTTCCTTTCTTTGCTCTCTTTTTTCTCCTTGTGAGCTCTAATGGAGATCAACTCTCCCCTAACCACCGCCTTCAGCGCTTCCCATACTACCCCCACCTGGACCTCACCATCGTCATTGGCCTCCAGGTACCTCTCAATACATCCTTGCACCCTTCCACAGACCCCCTCATCCGCCAATAGTCCCACATCCAGTCACCAGAGTGGGCGCTGCTCCCTCTCCTCTCCTAATTCCAGATCCACCCAGTGCGGGGCATGGTCTGAAACGGCTACGGCCGAGTACTCCGTTCCTGCCACCTTCGGGATCAGTGCCCTACTCAAAACCAAGAAATCTATCCGGGAGTATACCTTGTGGACATGGGAGAAAAAGGAGAACTCTTTGGCCAACGGCATAGTAAATCTCCACGGCTCCACTCCCCCCATTTGCTCCATGAACCCCCTAAGCACCTTGGCCGCTGCCAGCCTTCTTCCAGTCCTGGATCTAGACCGATCTAGCCCTGGATTCAGCACAGTATTGAAATCCCCCCCCCCCATTACCAGGCTTCCCACCTCCAGGTCCGGGATACGTCCCAGCATCCACTTCATAAATCCCGCGTCATCCCGGTTCGGGGCATATACATTTACCAGCACAACCTCCTTTCCCTGCAATCACCATCAGGTATCTACCCCCGTTATCCACCACTATATTCCTAGCCTCGAACGACACCCATTTCCCCACCAATATCGCCACCCCCCTATTTTTCGCGTCCAACTCTGAGTGGAACACCTGTCCCACCCATCCTTTCCTTAACCTAACCTGATCCGCCACCTTCAGATGCGTCTCCTGAAGCATGACTACATCCGCCTTCAGTCTTTTTAAGTGCACGAACACTCGGGTCCTCTTAATCGGCCCATTCAGGCCTCTCACATTCCACGTGATCAGCCGGATTGGGGGACGGCCCCCCCCCCCCCCCCCCCCCGCCGACTAGCCTTCCCCTATTCTAGGCCAGCCCCCCGTCTGGGTCCCGCGCAACCACCCATCCCCCAGGCAGCGCCTTCCCGTCCTGACCACCTCTTCTCTTGCCAGTTCCCCCTTGCTCTCAGCAGCAGCAACCCAGTTAGTCTCCACCCACCCCCCGCTAGATCCCCATCTAGCATGGTTACTCCCCCCATGATGCTTCCGAAAGTTAGCTAACTCTAACTGACCCAGGCTTCCCCCGTTCTCTCCTTGACCCCCCTGTGCGTGGTACTCTCTTCCTTCCTGCGCCTATCTTCCACCCATCATCCCCATAGCACGGGAAAAACCCCGCGGTTTCCTATCAGCCCCGCCCCCTCTGGCGCAGCTCCCTCATTCCCCATCCCCCCTCTCAGCCCCTTTTTCCACCGGCGCCCACATTTCTCCGTGTCCCCCCATCAAGAGGAGAAAAATTCCCCGTCTATCGTTTCAATACTATAAACCTCCCATTCCCCAATTTACACTTCGGTACAACAACCCCGTTGTCTCCCCCCAACATCAGTCTCTCAGTTCTAGTCCACTTTCTCTTCTTGGATGAAGGTCCATGCCTCATCCGTCGTTTCGAAGTAGTAGTGCTTGCCCTGGTGCGTGACCCACAATCGCGCCGGCTGCAGCATCCCAAATTTTATTTTCTTCCTGTGAAGCACGGCCTTGGCCCGATTAAAGCTCGCCCTCCTTCTCGCCACCTCCGCGCTCCAGTCCTGATACACTCGTATCACCGCATTCTCCCACCCGCTACTCCGTACATTCTTGGCCCAGCTCAAGACAGCCTCTCTGTCCGTGAAGCGGTGAAATCTCACCACTATCACCCTTGGTAATTCTCCCGCCTTTGGTCTTCTCACAAGGACCCGGTGAGCCCCTTCCACCTCCAGGGGGCCCGAGGGGGCCTCAGCTCCCATTAACGTATGGAGCATCGTGCTCACAGAAGCCCCAACTTCAGTTCCCTCCGTTCCTTCGGGGAGACCTAGAATCCGGAGGTTCTTCCTCCTCGAGCTGTTCTCCAGGGCTTCAAGCCTTTTGATACATCTCTTATGTAGTGCCTCGTGCGTCTCTGTTTTTACCACAAGGCCCTGTATCTCATCCTCGTTTCCGGCTGCCTTTGCCTTCACCCCACGGAGCTCTATCGCCTGGGCCTTTTGTGTTTCCTTCAGCCCATCGATTGCCAATAACATCGGCGCCAGCACCTCCTTCTTTAGTTCCTCCACACACCGTCGGAGGAATTCCTGCTGGTCCGGGCCCCATGTCGTCTGGGCTCCACCCGCCGCCATCTTGCTTCTTCCTTCCCTTCTCTGCCGCTGCTCCAAAGGATCCTTCACAATCTGGCCACTGCCACTGGTCTTTTCCATACACACCCGGGGGGGGGGGGGGGGGGACACCTTCCTTCGTCACCCCACACTGGGTTTGGTCTGAAAAAATTTCCGTATCCCGAAAAGAGCCCAAACGTCCGTTAGAACGGGAGCTGCCGAAACGTGCGGCTTAGCAGTGCAACCGGAAGTCAACATCCATAAGACTTAAAACACCTTTTACCAGAAGCACATCAGGTTAACGTCACTACTGTTATTAGTTTTAAACCACCAGGATCGATTTACAGTCTTTAGATTACAGAGAGAGATTCATACACCTTCTGGCTGTGACTATCCAGCTCTGAAAACCAAACTAAAACACACCCTGCAGCGATCAGCCTAAAACAAAAGTGAAAAGCTGACAGACAGCCCAGTTCCACCCACAGTCTGACATCACTGATAAACACCCATTTCTAAAAGGTACATTTCTTAAACATCCATTTCTTAAAGGTACTCTCACATGACACCTCCCCCCAAGAAAAAAAAATAAAACATCAACTTCAAGATGGTTTCATTTTTGATCTTTTCACTATCCTTTAAGAAATGCACACAGTAAATATACTTTTTTGTTTAAAAAAACAGCACAACAGGTATAATAATATAGTCCTTTTTTGTTTTTTGTTCTTCTTCCTCCAACTGGAATCCTTCTCGATTGACACCTCTTTGAACAAGATGGTCTCTGCACGATCAAGCCATTTCTCTACGCCTCGGCATTTCTCTTTAAAGTCAGATACTTTAGTTCAATCCGATCACAGAGTCCCTTATAATTCTCAAACACAGGAGCATTGGTTATTACAGCTTTCAGGCAGTCAAATGCCTGTTGAAAGTCCGCTGTCCACTGAGATTTTTGACGTTTCTTCAGCAAGTCCTTCAGTGGAGCAATCACGCTACAAAACTTTTGCACAAATGTTCGATGAAATCCACTAATGCCAAGAAATTGCATTATTTCCCTTCGTGTTGAGGGTATCGGAACCTCCTCAAGGAAAGTGACTTGGGCTTTTCCAAATTCAGTTTTGGCTAGCTTTATTACCAAACCCGCCTCCTGAAGTCGATCGAATAACTCCATCAGATGTTTTGTATGTTCTTTCCATGTCTGGCTGAAAATTACCAGATCGTCGCTGTATACCGCACAATTGGGTAATCCTGAAAGAACTTTGTTAGTTAACCATTGAAATGTGGGTGGGGCGTTTTTCATGCCAAATGAATGAAAATGAAAATTGCTTATTGTCACGAGTAGGCTTCAATGAAGTTACTGTGAAAAGCCCCTAGTCGCCACATTCCGGCGCCTGTTCAGGGAGGCTGGTACGGGAATCGAACCGTGCTGCTGGCCTGCCTTGGTCTACTTTAAAAGCCAGTGATTTAGCCCAGTGAGCTAAACCAGCCCCTAGAGAGCTAAACGAGCCCCTGGCATAACTTTGAATTGGTATATACCATCTGGAGTCACAAAAGCTGAAATCTCCTTCGCCCTTTCAGATAAAGGTAGCTGCCAGTAACCTTTAAGTAAATCCAGTTTGGAAATCAAAGCTGATTGTCCCACTTTCTCAATGCAATCCTCAAACGTGGGATAGGATAAGTGTCCGTTCTTGTAACTGCATTAACCTTTCTATAGTGCACACAATCAACCGTTGGGTACCGTCTGGTTAAGGTACAATCACCATGGGTGAGCTCCATTGGCTGCAACCCGCTTCAATTATGCCATTTTTAAGCATACTCTCTTTGTTAACCTGTGCCAATTTTAAAGGGTTAAGTCTATATGGATCTTGTTTGATTGGAACAGCCTTTCCCACATCTACATCATGTATAGCCATTTTAGTACTTCCCAATTTATCTCCACAAACTTGCCCATGTGATATCAATAACTCTTTCAGGTCAGTTTGTTTTTCCTCTGGAAGGTAACTCAACAATTTATCCCAATTTTTAAGAACATCCTCGTTTTCTAATTTAATTTGAGGTATGTCAAATTCACAGTCATTTGGATTTGGTTCGTCACTTTGAGTTAGAATCATTAAAACCTCCTCCTTTTTCTCTCCTTCCCTTTCAAAATACCTTTTAAGCATATTCACATGACACACTAGGTGAGTCTTCCTTCTATCTGGTGTTTTTATCACATAATTCACCTCACTGAATTTCCTTTCAATCTGATAAGGTCCACAAAACCTTGCTTTTAAAGGTTCACCTACCACTGGTAACAACACTAAAACTTTATCTCCACTGGCAAAACTACAAACTTTGGATTTCTTGTCCGCGACCCGTTTCATCACATTTTGTGCAACTTTCAAATGTTGTCTAGCCAATTCACCTGCTCTATTTAATAGTTCCCTAAAATTTGACATGTAATGCAATAATGTAAGTTCCGGCTGCTCACTCACCAATATCTCCTTAATCAATTTAAGTGGTCCTCTTACCTCATGGCCAAAAATTAATTCAGAAGGATTGAATTTGGTTGACTCATTAGGTGCATCCCTAATTGCAAACAGTACGAATGGAATTCCTTTATCCCAATCCTCTGGATAATCATGACAAAAGCCCTCAACATTGTCTTTAATGTCTAATGCCACCGTTCTAACACTCCCTGCGATTCTGGATGGTACGCAGTTGATTTAAATTGTTTCATTCCTAAGTTATCCATAACTTCTTTGAATAACCATGAGATAAAATTTGATCCTTGATCCGATTGTATTTCTGTGGGTAGTCCATATCGAGTAAAGAATTGAAGTAACTCCTCCACAATCTTTTTAGCTGTAGTATTACGTACTGGAATGGCCTCGGGAAACCTAGTAGACACATCCATTATAGTCAAAAGATACTAATTCCCACTTTTCATTTTAGGAAGCGGTCCTACGCAATCAATAAGGACCCTTGTAAAAGATTCCTCAATTGCTGGAATGGGTATTAAGGGCGCTGGCTTTATTGCTGCTTGAGGTTTCCCTATCACTTGACATGTGTGACATGATTGACAAAATTTAACTACATCTTTATGTAGTTCCGGCCAATAAAAATGTTTCTGGATTTTAGCTTGGGTTTTCCTTATTCCCAAATGACCTCCCACTGGTACCTCATGTGCAACTCGCAACACCTCCTTTCTATGCCCTACCAGCAATACTACTTGATGAACTTCTGCCCACTTTTCATCCGCCTGCATATGTAAAGGTCTCCATATTCTCATCAAGACATTACTTTTACGGTAATAACACTGGTATGCACTCAGATTCCTCTTTCGTGTATGCTATCTGATACATCTGTTTTATTTCTACATCTTTCTGTTCTAACTCCGCCGGTTTTCCTGAACTAAAAATATCCGCCTCTTCCTCCACCTGTTCTTGTTCTTTTTCAAACGTCTCATCAAAAATCGTTTCTGATAATTGCACTTCAACTTCATCTTCACTCTTTGATTTCTCCTCTTGTCTTAACCTGTGACATTGCGACCTTGTTACTACACAATCCGGAAAAATCCCAGGATATTCGTCCTTCAACACTTCAGTTGTCTGATTTTCCACTGGCTTATCAACCACAGTAGGCATCACTCCCACCTGCGATCCAGCTATATCATTACCCAAGATAAACTGTATTCCTGGACAAGTATGTTTCTCTATTACTCCTACTACCACTTCACCACTCTTAACTGGACTTTCCAACTTTACCTTATATAATGGAACACTTCCTCTCACCCTGAATTCCACATATTACCACCTTTTCTGGCAACATTCTTCCCAAACTACATAACTCCTCATCTCTTACCATTAAAGATTGACTAGTTCCTGTATCTCTTAAAATTGTGACTTCTTTACCTGCTCCTCCTGATACGCATGAGTAAACCGTACCCACACAAGTAAATTCTTTAACGAGATCTGGCACCTTTTTATCAATCACTTCTGAAAATCGCTTATTGTCACAAGTAGGCTTCAAATGAAGTTACTGTGAAAAGCCCCTAGTCGCCACATTCCGGCGCCTGTTCGGGGAGGCTGTTACGGGAATTCAACCGTGCTGCTGGCCTGCTTTGGTCTGCTTTCAAAGCCAGCGATTTAGCCTTGTGCTAACCAGCCTCTACTTGATCTTCTTGATCAGGCTGTACAATCTTTTGCCCCTCCTTCGCTTCACTTGGGCTTTCCTTTGCCACTTTAACAAACCCCACTGTCTTATCCTGTTTTACCACATCAGCCTTCCCAGTGCTTTTCTTCAACCACCAACACTGTGACTTTACATGGCCTAGTTTATTACAGTGAAGACATTTGAAACTTTTCATTTCTTTTCCACCCTCGTAGATTTCTTTTTAAATCTGAGGTACACTCTCTTTATTATCTCCCATTAGATCATCTTTATCTTTACCACTTGAGTATTTCTCATGTCCCCAGTTTCTATCCCTCTCAGGCTGAAACTGATGTCGGAAACCAAGCTTTGATTTGTGAACTAATTCATATTCATCTGCCATTTCTGCTGCTAACCTTGCAGTTTTAACCCTCTGCTCTTCCACATGAGTTCTCACTATATCAGGAATTGAATTTTTAAGCTCCTCCAAAAGTATAATTTCTCTGGGAGCTTCATTCATTTGGTCTATTTTCAAAGCCCTTATCCACCTATCAACATTATTCTGTTTGATCCTTTCAAACTCCATGTATGTTTGATCAAATTATTTCCTTAAATTTCTAAACCTTTGTCTGTAGGGTTCAGGCACTTGTTCATATGAACCAAAGATGGATTTTTTCACCTCCTCATACGTCCCAGATACCTTCTCCGGTAGTGATGCAAACACTTCACTAGCCCTACCTATCAGCTTTGTTTGAATCAGTAATACCCACATGTCCTGTGGCCATTTCATTTGTTTAGCTACTGTCTCAAATGAAATGAAAAAGGCTTCTACTTCCTTCTCATCAAACCTTGGCAATGCTTGGACATATTTAAATAGATCCCCAACGAGCCTTCGAATTTGACGCTCTTTCTCACTATCCTCATCACTATCATCCAACTGTACATTTCCCTTTACGTCTGCCAATTTTAAATGACTGTCATGTCTCATGGCCATTTTCTCAAGTTCAAACTCTCTCTCTTTATCTTTTTCCCTGATCTGTATCTCCCTTTCTCTTTCTTTTTGTTATGCTAGGGCTATTCTTTATTTTCTCCTTTCTTCTCTCTCCTTTTCTTTTTCCTCTCTCTCTCTTGCTTTTTCCTCTCTATCTCTTTCTCTTTCGTTTTCCGCTCTCTCTCTTTCTTTTTCCTCTCTTTCGTATTCAAGCTGCTTTAATTCTTTCTCATGTTCCATTTGTTTAATTTGGAACTGAATTTTTGCCATTCCCAATGAGTCAAACTGCACCTCAGGCAACTTAAAATGCTTAGCCACCGCCATAATTACCTCAGCTTTTCGCATTTTGTCAGTTAATGTTCACTGCAATATTTTTGCCCAATCTAACAGTGCTTTTAGTCTCTGTCCGTAAGGTACTGCGTGTGACCGTCTCCACCCCCAAAAACCTCAGAGCCTCTGAAAGAGCCATTGTCCACAACACACTCCCCACTTAAACTAAAATACCACACCTGAAAAGCAACCACAATATGCTCACCCCTCACTGTCTTTATGTTTACTAAGCTAATCCAATAGATGGACTTTTTTCCCGGACGAGCCCCCAATTTGTTATGGGCCAGGGTTTAGAGAACCCCAAAGTGTATCATGGAGTTCACCTGACCCATAACTTTTAATGGATTGTGGTATGGGGAGCACACGGCCCACTCTACAGGTATGGTACAGCAGAAATGGAAAAGTATTTTTTAAAGCAAAACAATTTTTATTCTATGAACTCAAGTTAACCTTTTTAAAACATACAGTGAACATCTTAGCAACCATCAATTCAAATATAACCCCCAAAGAATACAACACTAAGCAATCCTTAAGCTGTCCTTTTTAACATCCATAAGATTAAAAAAAACATTTAAACGGAAGCACATCAGGTTAAAGTCACTACTGAAAGCAGTTATTAGTTTAAAATCACCAAAGGATCGATTTACAGTCTTTAGATTACAGAGAGAGAGACTCATACACCTTCTGGATGTGACTGCAGGTACCCAGCTCTGAAAATGAAACTAAAATACACCCTGCAGTAAACAGCCTAAAATGAAAGTAAAAAGCTGACAGACAGCCCAGCTCCACCCACAGTCTGACATCACTGATAAACACCCATTTCTAAAAGGTACATTTCTTGAACACCCAGTTCTTAAAGGTACTCTCACATGACAGGGGGCCATCCAAGATGGGTGCTGTCGCCATGTTCACCATGTGTATTGGCCCTTGCACTGCAGGGTTTTCTTTGTTTGGGGGCCATCCAAGATGGCCGTTCAGGTGTACTTGTTTCTGTTGTTGCCATGTGTGCCCTGTTGCAGCCAGTCTTCTACCCACCCCCCGGAGTGATCTTTACCTTCCCCGAACCACGGTGTTCCTTCCCCCACTCCTCCTTCTCCATACCCATTTCTGCACCTCACCGCTCTCATCCTCTCCTTCCTGGCACTCCTAGCAGATAGAAACCGAGACAGTTCTGTCCCGCGCATTTGTCCTTGTTTTTAAAGTTTATGTTCAGTGTTGTTCCTGCTGCCTTCACAGCCTGTGCCTACGCCCAGATTTGTTTGTGAGGGTGGGAATTATATCTACTGTAGCTACAGGTCAATTATTACAAAAAACCTTTGGGAAGAGGATTATTTTCGGTACCAATTTATGATGGAGCATTGGCAAGGTATAGCTCTCTTATTTTCCAAGTCTGCAGTGGTAACTGTTGCTGCTTTGTGCCTTTCACGATCCCAGGGCATCATTCCTATGAGGAAATGATGGAGGTGTGGTACAAATTGTCAGTGTAATCTGAACATTGGCAAAGTTTGTATGTCACAGAATGTTTCCATTGCAAATTGACTGCTGCCTTACACAATTAGTTTGTCTATTGTAAAGTATTTTGAATGTTTACGGTACATGTTCATATCCAGCAGGGACACAATTGCACTGTAACTGAACATCTTGGTTCGCTAACATCTTAATAGAAGAGTTGTTTGCATAAAGCCACAACAAAACCCAGGTGCATTTTCTTCTATAGAAGAGTCCACGACCCAGTTATTCAAATAGCCATTTATCGAAAATACCATCTTCAATATGACAATTTCATGGAAATTTGCAGTGGATTCACCAAAATAGGTTTATAAACCAATATTGAACCTCACACGTGTGCTCATATTGCGATTGTAAAAAATCTTGGACACCAAGATCACATCAGGAGGAGGTGGTGGTTTAGTGTTATTGCCACTTGACTAGCAATCCAGAGAAACAGGGAACCACTCTGAGGACCTGGGTTCAAATCCCACCAAGGTAGATGGTGGAATTTGAATTCAATAAAACCATTGTCGCTTGTCATAAAAACCCATCTGGTTCACTAATGTCCTTTGGAGAAGGAAACTTGTTGTCCTTTCCTGGTCTACATATGATTTCAGACCCACAGCAATGTGGTTGACTCTTAACTTTGATAGAAGTGAAAAGCCACTCAGCTGTATCAAACTGCTGCAAAGGTGTGAAACCAGATGCACCATCTTAGGATTGACCCAGGCACGGAAATGACAACAGCATATCGAGTTCTCTCGACTCTGCAAAGTCTGGAGCATTGTGCCAAAATTGGGTGAGCTGTTTCACAGACCAGTCAAGCTAAGATATACATAATCAAGCCTGACGTAGTCATATTCATGGAATCATACCGCCCAGTCCCAGACACTGTCATCACCATCAGATGTGGTGGGCGGTACAGTGGTACTCAGTTGGGAAGGAGATGCCCTGGGAGTCCTCAACATAGCTTCTGGACCCCATGAAGTCTCATGGCACCATTTAAAAAAAACCTAATTTTCAGGATGTGGGCATCGCTGGTTAGGCCACCATTTATTGCCCATCCCTCGTTGCCCTTCAGAAGGTGGTGGTGAGCTGCCTTCTTGAACCATTGCAGTCGCTGAGATGTAGGTTCATCCACAGTGCTGTTAGGAAGGGAGTTCCAGGATTTTAACCCAGTGACAGTAGAGGAACAACAATATACTTCCAAGACAGGGTGGTGCGTTAATTCTAGGGGAGCATCCAGGTGGTGGGGTTCCCAGGTATCTGCTGCTCTTGTCCTTCTAGATGATAGCAGTTGTGGGCTTGGAAGGTGCTGTCTAAGGAATATTGGTGAGTTACTGCAGTGCATCTTGTAGATGATACACACGGCTGCCACTGTTCGTGGGTGGTGGAGGGTTTGAATGTTTGTGGAAGGGGGAGCAATCTGGATGGTGTTGAGATTCTTGAGTGTTGTTGGAGCTGTACTCATCCAGGCAAGTGTAGAGTATCCCATTATACTCCTGACTTGTGCCTTGTAGATGGTGGACAGACTTTGGGGGGCCAGGAGGCGGGTTACGCGCCATAGGATTCCTTGGGCGGGATTCTCCCGCATTTGGCGGGATGGCCCGACGCCGGTGCCATGAACGGCGCAAACCACTCCGGCATCGGGCCAACCAGAAGTTGCGGTATCCTCCGCACTTCTGGGGGCTAGGCCGGCGCCAGACGGGTTGGCGCCGTGCCAACCGGCGGCGAAGGGCCGACGCGAGTTGGCGCATGCGCAGAACCGCATGTGCAGAACCGCCTGACAATGTCCAGGCTTGGGTTGATAAGTGGCAAGTAACATTCGTGTCACCCAAGTGCCAGGCAATGACCATCTCCAACACGAAAGAACCTACCAACTCCCTTTGACATTCAGTGGCATACATTGCCGAATTCACCACTACCATTGACCAAAAACTGAACAGGACTAGCCATATAAATACTGTGGCTATAAGAGTAGGTCAGAGGCTAAGAATCCAGCAGCAAGTAACTCACCTCCAGACTCTCCAAATTCTGTTCACCATCAACAAGGCTCAAGTCAGGAGTGTGATAGAATACTCTCCACTTCCCTGATGCGTGCAGCTCCAACAACACTCAAGAAGCTTGACACCATCCAGGATCAAGCAGCCCACTTGATTGGCACCCTATCCGTAAACATTCACTCCCTCCACCACCGATGAACAGTGGCAGATGCACTGCAGAACTCATCGTGGTTCCTTAGACAGCACCTTCCAAACCTGTGAATTCTACCACCTGGAAGGACAAGGGTAGCAGGCACATGGGAGGATCAACACCTGGCGGTTCTCCTCCAAGTCACTCACCACCCTGATTTGGAAATATACTGCCATTCCTTCACTGTCGCTCGGTCAAAATCTACAAGTGTGTGGGAAATGAATATGAAATGAAAATCGCTTATTGTCACAAGTAGGCTTCAAATGAAGTTACTGTGAAAAGCCCCTAGTCGCCACATTCCGGCGCCTGTTCGGGGAGGCTGTTACGGGAATTGAACCGTGCTGCTGGCCTGCCTTGGTCTGCTTTCAAAGCCAGCGATTTAGCCCTGTGCTAAACGGGGGATTGATGCCAGGGGCATGGTGGTGGTGCCTCACCCTGGTTGGCTTAGGGGCTGCACATTCTCACCCGACACTTACTGGTCCTCCAGGTGGTGTCGCATGGGGTGAGGTGAGTTGGGGTGAGGGGGTTTGGGGTGTGGAGGTTGGGGTGTAGGGTGTGGGGTTGGGGTGAAGGGTGTGGGGTGAGGGGGGTTAGGGTGAGGGGTGTGGGGGGTTGGGGTGAGGGGTGAAGGGAGTTGGGGTGAGGGGTGTGGGGGTTTGGGGTGAGGGGTGAAGGGAGTTGGGGTGAAGGGTGTGGGGTTGGGGTGAGGGGGGTTGGGGTGAAGGGTGTGGGGTTAGGGTGAGGGATGAGGGGTGTTGGGGTGTGGGGGTTGGGGTGAAGGTTGTGGGGTTTGGGTGAGAGGGGTTGGGGTGGGGGTGGGGTTGGGTTGGGCATGCATTTGTCTTGAGGACCGCAACCAGGCAGGGGGTCTCGCTTCGTGGCGCGCTGCTGACCTCCAAGTCGGCGACATCTCTCTCCTCCACCCCACCGACAATGTCTAGTGCCCTCTGTTCAGGCACGGTGAGTGGATGCAGGTCTGGTGGTCCCCCACCAGTCTTCTCCCACTCCCAGTGGTTGTGCGCAGCCTTGCCCTGGAGGGGGGTGGGGGGGTGGGGGGGTTGCAAACACAAACAGCAACAGTGTTAGACGGTTTGACGCATGCAGCCCAGGGATTGGGTCTCAGGTGGCATCAGTGGCCAGGGCATCCAGCCATTGCGGCAGGCATGGGTGGGTGCAGCCATGTGGGTCAGGGTGGGGGTCTGACCATCAACACTGCCAGGGGCGGAGGGGGGGGCGGGTCACATGTGTGTGGCGGGTAGGAAGGAGGTCGTGCAGTTTCTTCCTGCGCTGGTCTGTCGTTCAGGCCACCTCCTTGACGGCGCTGAAGGCGCCTACCACCTCTGCCCAGGCACGGTGACCAATGGCGCCTGCTGATTTCCGGCCCGGCCCGGGGTACAGCACCAGCCTCCTCTCCTCCAGGAAGGTCTCTAGTTCGGCGTCCTGGAATCGCGGCGCCGCCCTCCTTGCGTCCATCTTGGCTGTGATGCTTGTGTGTGTGTGTGGGGGGGAAGGCGGGGGGGGGGGGGGGGGGGGGGGGGGCGGGGGGGGGGGAGAATGAGTTATGTGCAGCCGCGGCGGGTCGTCAATGAAGGAACCGGCGAATCGCCCTCCGGTCCATTAAGGTCTCGATGAGTTTCCCGATGCGCCCGTGCTAGCCCCTTGGGAGCAGTTGAATCTCTGCAGCTGGGGACCCGATGACGCCGTCTACCGTTTTCATGATGACATCAATACTTAGTCTCAGGAACGGTGAATTCAGCCTCTGGGGTCTCCTGTGCATGCGCCAGCCAGGAAAAGGCTGCACGTGCCTGGTTCGGAATGTTTCATGTCGGTATTCCGAACCATGCATTACGCCGGTTGGGAAAAGGCTATGCAAGCACAGTTCTGATTTTTTGACGTCAGCTAAGCCCACGCACATGTTATTTTGCGGCACACTTGTAGAGACTCCACAGCACACTAGTGTCCCGCGGCACACAGGTTGGGAACCTCTGCATTTGATTACAGCTGCTGATGCGTGCATTAGTTCTGGGCCATTTTCCTGATGATTTGTTCCTTTAGACTTGTTTTACACTGGTCTTTAGCCCCTGAAATATTCTTGGAGAAGCTGGTTGCTGATGCTCATTTGTCCTGGATTCCTGTTGTTAGTGAATTTTTTTTCTCAGCTTCCTGGCTGGAGAAATGTCACCCTGTATGAGGTGTTAAAAGAAAAAACCTTTTTCAGTTAATGCTGGTGATGACAGTAAATGTGATACTTTCAGACTCCACCAAAAACCGGACTTGATGTGACACTGTTATGCTCTGGGGTTGGATTTTTACCTGTAGCCCCCCAGAAGGAAAGTCAATGATGAGTCCGAATACAGGCGGGAGATAGAGAACCTAGTGTAGCGGTGTAGCGACAACAATCTCTCCCTCAATGCCAGCAAAACTAAAGAGCTGGTAATTGACTTCAGGAAGCAAAGTACTGTACACACCCCTGTCAGCATCAACGGGGCCGAGGTGGAGATGGTTAGCAGTTTCAAATTCCGAAGGGTGCACATCTCCAAAAATCTGTCCTGGTCCACCCACGTCGACGCTACCACCAAGAAAGCACAACAGCGCCTATACTTCCTCAGGAAACTAAGGAAATTCGGCATGTCCACATTAACCCGTACCAACTTTTACAGATGCACCATAGAAAGCATCCTATCGGGCTGCATCACAGCCTGGGATGGCAACTGCTCAGCCCAGGACCGCAAGAAACTTCAAAGAGTCGTGAGCACCGCCCAGTCCATCACACAAACCTGCCTCCCATCCATTGACTCCATCTACACCTCCCGCTGCCTGGGGAAAGCGAGCAGCATAATCAAAGATCCCTCCCACCCGGCTTACTCACTCTTCCAACTTCTTCCATCGGGCAGGAGATACAGAAGTCTGAGAACACGCACGAACAGACTCAAAAACAGCTTCTTCCCCACTGTCACCAGACTCCTAAATGACCTTCTTATGGACTGACTTCATTAACACTACACCCTGTATGCTTCATCCGATGCCAGTGCTTATGTAGTTACATTGTATATGTTGTGTTGCCCTATTATGTATTTTTATTCCCTTTTCTTCTCATGTACTTAATGATCTGTTGAGTTGCTCGCAGAAAAATACTTTTCACTGTACCTCGGTACACGTGACAATAAACAAATCCAATCCAATCTAATCCAACTGGCAGCCTGCATGCTCGAAAGAAGCCCACCTTGCAGAGAGAGAGAATGCTGTGAACAGGCTAAACAAAGTGATAGTGGGACGTCCACCCCTCTCTTGAGAGCTGCTAGTCAAGCAGATTGACTGGCAGCTCCAGCAGTCACCGCAGTGCAAGAGTTCAGCTTTGGGCAGTGCAACGAGATTGCAGGAAGAAGAGATGATGAGCACTAAAGCCAAGGGTAGGCCTTTTAGAGTGGGGATTGATAAGGCAGCTCAACAAGGAAGCAAAAGTGCTGGTGAGGCTAGTTTTGCAATCCAGGTGGGAGGAAATAAAGTGGAGGGGTTAAAGTTTTGGTGGTGGTGCTCCTGATCCACACAGGGCAGTCCACTCCCTCCTCCCCAATCTTCTCACTTTTTAAATACTTTGTTTAAAACATGGCCGACTCACTCCCACTTGGCTGCCTATGCCAACCATATCATAGTGTGCACAGACATGTTAACTGAGCCAATTGGCTTGTTAACCAGTTCAACTGACCCTTAATTTTTTAAATGGCATATGGGCTGCCGATGTCGACAGCTGCCCATCTACCGTGTTATGGGAGACAGCTCAGGGATGGGGGTAGGTGGTGGTCTTGACACCCAAGGCATTTTATATTCTGTCCCTCCCTGCTGACAAAGTCCTGCCCCTGGAATAGAATATACCGCCTGACAAATTTAATTGTGAAAATTGGCATGCTGTAGAATTACTGAGAAGTTGGTTCTCTACAAGCTTCTTGCAATGTCATTGATATTGCAGGCCTTGTCTCAGCTTGTCTGTTTCTCCTGGCCTTGCACCATTGTACCTCAAACACAGCTGGGATGCACTTTTGCACTTCAGTATGATATGCCAATCTTTCTTTCATAAACAGATTGCATTTTTCCACACCTTATTCGAACAATGGGCCTTCTGTGGTTCCGTATAAAATATTCTTTGCTAGAATTGATAGACTCACAGAGCTAGTACTTAATGTCATTGGAACCAATGGTGGCTGATGACCTTTTAGACAAGTGAGGCATCGCGATATTTCCCTACTGTAATAAGTCCACAGAGGCAGAGGTCCCATCACCAGAATGCCTTTTATTTACAAAACCAACAACCAGGTGCATTCAGCTTGCTGTCTGCACGGGGAGTGCAGAAGACCTGACACTCCTTGTTATATACAGAGAAAGGGGTTCCCTGATTGGGCCACTAATCAGGGAACTTGTATTCTAATTGGCCAATCTCAAAGGTCTGGCCTAAGTCATTACACCGACCTAACCAGTGTATCATCATGACAATGGGCTCTTCCTCTAGGATCTGATCAACAACATTATCAAGAAGAAAGGGAGGGAGAGAGAAATCTCTATTAATTCCTATTAACTCTCCTTGCACCTGCAATAAAAGAATCATAAAAGAACCCTAAAATTCCTACAGTGCAGAAGGAGGCCATTTGGCCCATCAAGTCTGTACCGACCCCATGAAAGAGCATCCAACCTTTGGCCACTCCCCACCCTATTCCCCTAACCCTATAACCCCACCTAACCGGCACATCGCTGGACACTAAGGGGCAATTTAGGATGGCCAATCCACCTAATCTGCACATCTTTGGGCTGGGGAGGAAACTGGAACACCTGGAAAACCTACGCAAACACGGGGAGAAAGTGCAAACTCAACTCAGACAGTTACCGGAGGCTGGAATTGAACCTGGGTCCCTGGCACTGTGCGGCAGCAGTGATAACTACTGTGCCACCATGCCGCCCTGAATTTGTAAACAATGAATGGAAAGGAGAGAGGGAGAATCTCATGTATGACAGAACCCTGGCATCTCCCTGACATTGAACCAGGGCATGAGCAGCATTTTATCAATGGTGACTCTTTGATGTAGTAGATTCTGTTGGTGGAAGAAACAGTTGCTGGGCAGTGAGATCATCCTGAAACATCTCACTGGTACTGCCATTGATCAAAGGATAAGGATTCACTTGAGACTCCTGAATGAGTCAGGAACAGATGCAATTGCAAGGAATGAATGTTGTCTCTGGTACAGAGCATCATACAGTCAGGGTTCATTAAATTGTTCTGATTTGGGAAACATGGGCTGGATTCTCCGCAACCCCACGCCTAAATTGTGTTTGGCACGGGGGCGGAGAATCGACGTTTCAGTCCGGATGGGGCCCGGCACGCATGAATTATGCGGCACGGCTGGGGGCCCTCCCAGCGATACTCTGGTCCCGACTGGCCGAATTCCCAACGACGTGATTCTAACCACGTCTGGCCGGTCGGGACTCTCGCGCGGCGGCTGCTGACTCAGTCCGCGGCTGCCCTGGTGGGGGGGGGGGGCAGGGGGATCAAGCATGGGGGGGGGGGGGGGGCCTTATGGGCGGCCGGAGCGGCGATCGGGCAGGTCATATGGAGCGGTGCGGGGCAGAACGGTGGGACCTTGTTTGTTGGTCCAGGTCTGCTGGCTGAGTCCACCATCGCGTTCGGCGCGGCCGCTGGAGGCCGCCGCCGTGCGTGTGTGCGGACTCGGAACCAGAAGTGCGGGGGTCCGTATCAGCAGCCAAAGCTGCGTGAAGCTCCCCGTGCCAGCTCCCTGCAGGAAGTGAATTGGTTTTTATTTATTTTAGGACAGTCTGGAGTGAAACGCCAGCGTTTTTACGCCGGCATGGGGACATAGCTCCATTTTTGGAGAATCCAGCCCCATGTCTTTAAAGACCGGCCAGACGTGGTTAGAACCATGCCGTCGGGAATTTGGCCGGTCGGGACTGGAATATCGCTGGGAGGGCCTCTGGCAATGGCCCCTCAGCCGTGCTGCGTAATTCGCTCGCGGGAGTGACGCCAGGCCCGATTCAGGCGTAAACGTCGATTCTCCGACCTGCGCCAAACATGATTTGGGCACAGGGCTGCGGAGAATTCAACCCATGGTAAAATGAAGGAGGTCATCTGACCCGTTCAGAAGTCTGCCTGGAGTAAATCTAGGTGATTTGATTGTTAGAGATCATAGGAAGGCATAGATCATTTCACTGCGAAGAAAGTGCAAGAGATTTACGCATGAAGATAAAACAGATCCGGACAGAAGAGAGTGAGATAAGAAACTTAAATCTCCTTTGCTAGGGCAAGCATTTGAGTCCAGCATCTGATTGATCCCAGCTCATAGGATGAATTAATCATATCAATTGCCAAGTGTTCATCATGGAATAATCAAATCTCAGCAAGTAGGGTATCATACAGATATATGTAGTAATATATACGGGTGTCTTTATTATATTATATAAATTGTTCAGGTCCCAGTAGAGACCAGTGATGTTTTTTTTTGCAAATCTGAAAATCCAGCTAGTTACTGAAAGAATGAAGCCACAACGTTCGAAGTTAAAACAAAAACATTTCACTGCACCAAATATCAAAGAAAATGAATATTAATGACTACATTATGGGCAGGATTCTTCGTTGCCTGACGCCGAACTCATGTTCGGCAATAGGGCGGAGAATGGGCTCCGACGCTGAAATCGGGGCCGGTGCTGGTTTGACGCTGGTCAGCCATGCTTCGCCCCTTTCAAAATGGTGTCATCGCGTCGCATGCCTCGTGCCATTGCAATGGCATTGGCACATCATCAGCCAGCCCTCCCGCGATGCTCTATCCCCAATGGGTCGAGTTCCCGGCGGTGCGGGACTCATGTGGTCTCAGCCATGTGTTACGGCAGAGGACCGGAGCGCCGCCACGCGCGGTCGGGATAAATGCTGCTGGTCGGGGGGACTAGCATGGCGGTCGGGTCCGCGCACGGCCAGCACCATGTTGTACAGCGCGACCGCTGCAGGTCGTCAGCCATGCGCGGCCAGGCCATTCTCCAGCCAATTTTGGAGTGGGGGGCGGGAGTTTCACCCAGAGCCAGTGCTAGCCCCTCACCAGTCCCAGAATCAGTGAGGGTTCCACACAGATGTTTTGGTCATAAAATACCACACATGCTCTGCTGGCGTCGGCACTTCGCCGCTGAAACGGAGAATCCAGCCCTATATCTTTAATAGTTTGTTATGTTAAATATATTGAAAGCACAATGTACACTGATACTTAAAGTTTACACCAAATGTCTTTCTTCAAATTCTACAACACCCATTTGGCTTACACCCAGAATAACTCAAGTCAGGTACTTACCAGACATTAGAAGATTAACCACTTGGAATAAGTACATTTTCAAAGATTTGTATTGGAGCTGTGATTTCTTGGGCCTTTCACTTACTTCAGCAAGGTTTTCCATTCAAATCTTCTCCAACCATCCCATGCGTGTAGATGCCCAATTCAACATAGGTGCCACTAGCATCTTAAGCATCTTAGGAGAACTCTCCTAGTTCTAATGTTCTTTAACTCTGAGTCTTGCATCTAAAGCTCTCTTTCTCTCTCTTATCAGCTTGGTATCCCAGAAGTTCAACTCACTGTTAGTAAGGTACTTGCCAAGGTTTACACACTTTTTTAGCCTGCATGCACAGAAATTCAACTCAGCTTAAAGAGATGTTTTCTACCCTCAGTTTCTTTTAAAACAAAAGTTCTACTTGAAGCCTGAGCCACAGCTACCATCTATTCTCCCTATGATTAACTTCTTGTTGATCTTTTTTCTATTGCTTTATCACCCAGGCAACCTGGTTACATCAGTTACTGGAAATCTGAAAACTTACCGGAAATCATCTCCGAGAGAAGCCCAGTTCTAAAAGTGACAATCATTCCAAACTAAAATATAGTTTTTTTTCCTCCAAAAGCACATGGACCATCACAAAATGCTTTAACGATATCCTTTTATAAATGCCTGGGATCATTGAATGATGTGAAGTACTGAAAAACCGAAACTCATAAGAATTGAGAAAGGTTTTTGAAACCGTTTTTTTATTGAATTAAAGTGAAGGGAAATGTTTATTTCAGAAAGCTATTGCAGGACTGTAATTGACTGCAATGAAGATCGGTAATCATTTTCATCGTTTTCAATTATTAATCTACACCTTTTGACTCATTCGTCGTCACATAAAAAAAATAGAAAGCTGCATTTTAAACGCATATCTCAGTATTGAATGGATTTGGTTGACCTCGTTTTCCCATTTTATTCACCTCTGTGATGCCAATGATTTGTGACTTTCCACAAACATCAGGACATCCCTTACTGCTTCAATGCAAGTGTAATATCACTTCATAGTCACAAGAATCTACAATATACATTGCACCAGGATTAATATTTAATCACAATGTTTTGAAATAGGGAACAAAATGACCAAAGTATTTTGTACATAATTTGAATCAATGCCATCAACTAGACCAATTTTGTAAGAATGAATGCGCAAGAGAGCTCTGTTGACAAGTATAGATGCAATAATTATCCAAGGTTACAGAGGATGTGATATGAAATACATCAAACTGTGAGGATGGGTATGAGTTAAGACTGCACTTTAATCAAGAGTTCAACCTATGTTGTGAAGCACTACAGTTAAGACTGAGTGGTTTATGGGCATCATGTTCAACGCTTGAGATTAAATTACATTCAGGCATCTACGATTTTAAAAAATACCGAAGAATTTCAGCTGGTTGGCGTGGCTGCAAATTTCAGGCAGTGACCTCTCGGTGCAAGCAATTTGGTCTTGATATTGGAAGCAAATTCTTTGCATGTATTCACGTCATCTACCTAAACAAGGCATTAGATCTCCTGATTTTAAAAATCAAGGTCATACCACTGGTTGTAGAATCCGATCTAAGATTTGGCTATAAATGAGCACGTTGTACTCTGATGAAGCAACTTAATTGTAATTCTTAAATAGATCAGTGAAGGCTGCAATGGCCATAAGACCTTCAAAAAGTTACATTCCTGCAGAGCCAAAAAGAGCAAGAAAGGTCTTCAAAATATAACACAGGCCACCGACTCCCCCCCCCCCCCCCCCCCCCCGCCCCCCGCCACTCCTCCCCTCCACCACTTGACCTCCTTTCCCCACAACCTACCTATGAGCTGATTTGAAGTGGAGATGGAGGAAACTCATCTGGTGACATCTGGTGAGCTTTATTTGTATCATTCATCCTTGAATTGTGCATGTCACTGGGAAGGCCAGTATTTATTGTCCACCCCTAATTGCCCTTGAAAACTGTCATGTGAGAGTACCTTTGAGAAATGGGTGTTTATAAATGGGTGTGATATAAATATCTGTAGTGAGAGTACCTTTAAGAAATGGGTGTTTACTACTGCAGTGATGTCAGAGAGTGGGTGGAGTTGGGCTGTCTGTCAGCTTTTTACTTTCGTTTTTGAGCAGGCTGCAGGGTGTGTTTTAGTTTCGTTTTCAGAGCTGGATAGCTGCAGTCACAGCCAGAAGGTGTATGAATCTCTCTCTGTAATCTAAAGACTGTAAATCAATTCTGGTGATTTAAAACTAATAACAGTAGTGACTTTAACCTGATGTGCTTCTGGTAAAAGGTGTTTTAAGTCGTATGGATGTTAAAAGGAAAGCTTTAAGGATTACTTAGTGTTGTAGTCTTTGGGGGTTGTATTTTAATTGATGGTTGTTAATATCTTCACTGTATGATTTAAAAAGGTTAACTTGAGTTCATAGAATAAACATTGTTTTGCTTTAAAAAAAAAAGTTTCCATTTCTGCTGTACCACACCTGTAGAGGGGGCCATGTGCTCCCCATACCACAATTTATTAAAAGTTGTGGGTCAGGTGAACTCCATGATACACTTTGGGGTTCTCTAAACCCTGGCCCATAACAGAACATATTAACGTATGAGTTCGGAGCAGGAGTAGGTCACTCGGCTCTTCAATCCTCAAGCTTTCCCCCTCAAAAGGGGAAAGCAGCCTATGGTCATCTGGGATTATGATGGCTTTACTTTGCATAGTTGATGTCTGGCTGGAGACACTTTGTTCTTCCAAATGGATTTTTATGGAAATGGGAAGTGATGTTTTGAGTTCTTTGAGGAGAATCACATCTCTAAGGCCCTCATAGGTTGAATTTATCGCAAGCATCTGTACCCATCTATTGAAACAAGTTGCTTAATCCTCTTAAACTCAATGTAGATTTGTTCAGACCATTTTCAGAAAGTTCAGAATTTTTGATGGTACACCTCTGGTACCAGCTCATATGCACGCAGGATAGCACTTTTCGTCTTCTCATAGTCTGGTGAACTTTCATCGCACAATAGAGGATAAACCTCATGGGTTTTTCCTGTTAATCTACTTTCCAGGAGAAGGGTCCAAATTTCAATTAACTACTTCAACTTTGCAAACTTCTCAACTGAAATGACAAATTCTTCAACATCCCTCATCAAATTGTGGCATCAATTGTGAGTACCTTAAAAGCTCAATACTCGATCCTGAGACAGGGACAGCTACCTCTGGGTACATGGGGACCTTTCCCTACTGAGTTCTAGCTGCCTCAATTCCCTTTCGTACTTTTCCTTCTGGAAAGCTTGCTCTTTTGCCCTTTCCTGGAATTCTCCATTCTCTTTCCATTTCTGTATCTCTTGTTCCTTCTTTTTTTGCATGGAATTCTAGCTCTGGGCCTGGATTCTCCGTGCTGAAATTGTGTTCGGCGCGGGGGCGGAGAATCCAATTTTATGCCAAAACCGGGCCCGACGCCGCTCCGGCGATTCTCCGGGACCCGATTGACAGAGGCCAGCCCAGCGATCCTCCGCTCCCAAATGGCCGAGTTCCCGACATCGTGGAACTAACCTGGTATTACCGGTCGGGAAGCTGGCGTGACGTCTGCGGACTCAGTCCGCGACGGCCCTGGTGAGGGGGCGGCGGGATTGGACACCGCGGGGGGGGGGGGGTCCTTATAAGCGGCCGGGGTTAGATCCGCGCGGTCAGATCGGAGGGGGGTCTAATTTTTATGTCTGCCTCTGTGGTCCGAGTCCGCCATGGACCTCGGCGCCGCCGCCGTGCACATACGCGGACTCAAAACGGAAGTGTGGGGGCCTGTATCCACAGCAAAAGCTGCGTGAATTACTCCGGGTCCCTGAAAGCCCCCTACAGGACATTGAATTAGCTGTGCTTTTTTCCAGCAATCTCTAGAGTAGAACTCCAGCGTTTTTACTCCGGTGTGGAAACATAGTCCCATTTTGGGAGAATCCAACCCCTGGTCTCCGCTTTTCCAGCAGTATCTTTGATAATGCCAGCCTGTCCATTTTTCGTTCTATATCCTTCGCCTAATCTTCAAGTTTAATTGCAAAATGGTTGGCCACATGTTTTAGGACTTTGAGGCTTCTATCTTTTGGATGGACACTTACCTCTGAATGACTAGCTGTGTAACTCGTTAATGGATAAGGTTTTTAAACTGTGGAATGTTACCTCACCCTATTCGAGAAAGGTACTGCCCTCAAAAAGTACTGTAGCACTGCAAACCATAAGAAAATCTGTATGGATGTATTTGAAATACTTGATTTGATTTCCCACATCCAATTTCTCATTTGTCTTTTGGTCCAAATAAGGACACAGCCTTCCAATTTCTGTTACCATCAGGTGAGGAGGGTTAGAATTGCCCCTCCTTGTTATCCTTGAAAAAAAGGATACACTTGCCAATTCAGTGCATGCTTAAGTGTTAATGTGCTCTGACTAGAAAAGATGCAGACAGGTTTCCTTGTGTTTTTAAAAAGGAAATGAGAATATTATTTATTGTACTTAACCTGGTCGAACACAATGATAAAATCTCTCTACACACACATTCAAAGTTCAGGTACACACACAAACACAGATTACAAAGGGCAAGAATAGATTTAGTGATTATTTTGAAGCCATATATGGAGAATTCATCTGTTTTTCTGAAGGTGCAGCTGTGGAGTTGAGTTATTTAAAAAAATCTTTGACTGCAGCACCTGGATAATCAAAATGGAGCACACAGGTTTCAAAAATTAGATGTAGAGAGAAAGAAAACTTCACTCAGGCTCTAGTTCCTTCAGCATCTCATTTGCTTGCCTTGGTCTGCAGAGAGAACAGGTGCTAAAACAAACAAAAGGTTGGCTTGTCACATGACCTCTCAACAATTGCCCAGTGACATAAATATGGTCATGGCCAGTGTATTCCAGTTGTAACTTGATTAGTTCAAGGCTGCAAATTCCTCTCTCATTTAGAGCCCCATTGTCCACCTGATTTTGTCTTCACCTAGTTGACTATCCAGATGATTGCCTGGAAACATTGCTAATGTGATAGGGGTTGGCCCCTGCTCCTTCAAGGCAACTGTTCCTGGTGAGCCTTTGCAGACAGGTTGGCTCCATTTAATGACCTTGGATTCTATAAGGTGCAGTGATGCAAATGTGCAGTCATCTTTGACTGCGATTTCAAGCCCATGTATGTGGTTTTTGTATTTAAACAATTCAAATGGAGGTTTCCATCCAGTAAATTTATAAAGTTGTTCTTCCTAAAGCATGGTTTTACAACACAGCATTTTGGAAAACAGTTCTGTGAATAATGTGCTAAACCAAGTGTCTCCAGATAAGTCCCCTTTTGAAAGGAAGCTCCAAGCTCATCATTGTTTCCTAATTACCTTTCTCATGCCATGCATATCTACTTAAAGTAACAGTTCACTCTCAGCTCCTGCTCTTTTCAAATCTCCGCTCTGACGCTTAGCTCTTGCTCTTTCTAAATCTCTGTGCTAAATCTCAGCTCCCGCTATTTTTAAATCTCTGCCCTGACTCTCGGCTCCCGCTCATTTTAAATCTCCACTCTGACTCTCAGCTCCTACTTTTTTTAAATCTCCGCTGTCTCTCAGCTCCACTCATTTTAAATCTCCGCTCTCACTCTCAGCTCCTATTCTTTTTAAATCTCCGCTCTCACTCTCAGCTCCCGCTCTTTTTAAATCTCTGTGCTGACTCTCAGCTCCAGCTTTTTTTGAATCTCCGCTCTGACTCTCGTCAGGTCAGGTTTGGGAGTGGTGAACAGACGAGTGGCTGGGGGTGAAGGTGACCGGGAGGTAGTCAGTTGGGTTGGGGGTAGGGTGTAGTCGGGTGATCAAAGGCAGTTGGGTAGTCGGGTTTTGTTGGGTGGTCAAGGGTAGTCACGTAGTCAGAGATAGTTGCATGTTTGGAGTTAGAAGGGTGTTTGGGGGTACTTGGGTGGCCGGGGAGGTGGTCAGGTGTGGTCGAGGTTAATCAGCTGGTTGGGAGGGTGGTCTGTGGAATAGCCGGGGGGAGTTGGGATGTACTCAGGCAGGCAAGGGGACAACTGGGAGAGCAGGGGTTAGTCAGGGTGGAGGGAGGCGGGAAGGGAGCCAGGGGGCTCGTTGGGAGGTTGGGGGGGGGTATTTGGATCTGGTCAGGGGTAATCAAGTAGTCAGGTGGATGATTGGGGGAGACGAGTCTTCGGGATTTGGGGGTAAATTGTGTAGTTACCCAGACATTAGACCAGGTTTTAATCTGCCTAGGTAACTATGCAGGTAAATATATCGGAACTTTCCAATGTCTCTGACTTCAACTCAGAGTTGGAGATATTAATTCAGGGCCCAGGCCAATTGCCCATCAAAGTTGAAACTTTTTGGGCAGTGCAGGACTTCCACAGGCTCCCAACACGCATCTCACTTGGACATTGCTCTCTGATGCCCCAGACACCAGAAGACTTGCGCCATGATAATATACCAATTCCCAGAATTTCTGTACTCATTTTCACTAAATTATATCATCCTTTTCGGTGATCATTCACTAACGAGTATGATCGTCCACTTAAGAAACTTTGTGTTACTGGTCATGGTTTCTGTGGTTTCTAGCATGGTCGATGACCCCATTCCTAGAGCCACATCTTCAACTGCACACTCCACAGGTGTTTCTGGGTGGTGGGATCGGTCCTTAGACTCTAGATCGCTGGTATTCCTTTGTCAGGCTCTTTTTCCAGGCCTCCTCTTGCTGTCAGGTGTCCTCAAAGAAATTTGCCCCTTTAATCAGTAGGCTCCTCCAAGTTGGTCACCTCTTCTGAGCAAGGGTGTCCCAGGCATTGATGTCTATGTTGCCTTTCTTGAGGGAAACCTTCAGGGTGTCTTTGAAAGCTTCCTTTGTCCTCCTCTAGTTGGGAAGCCTTCTTTGAGCTGGGCAAAGAATATTTGTTTTGGCAATCGGGACCCTGATCTCCTTAGCATATGGCCGACCCAGCGGAGTTGGTTTCGGATGATCCTGGCATTGATGCTAATGCTCTTGGTTCCCTCAAGGGCACCAATGTTGGTATACCTGTCCTCCCAGCTTGTCCATCTCAAACAGCAATGATGGTACCTCTCCAGGGCCTTGAGGTATCATCTTCCCGGTGATGGAGAGTCAGAAGACTCCTCTGTAGTTCCCACAGTCCGCTTTGTCTCCTTTCTTGAAGTTGGTGGCAATGACAACATCCGTGAGGTCACCAGGAATTTCTTCTTTGTCCCAGATTTTCAACAACACATGAGGGTGATCTCTTCTCCTCCAATTTTGAACACCTCCACTGGAATCCCATCCATTCTTTCAGCTTTTCCATTCCTCATGTGTTTAATGGTGGCTTTGACTTCATCCATGCTTGGTGGGAGTCCAAGATCATCTTTAATGGGGAGTTGGGGAGTTTCCTCAAACACATCCTCATCTATGGTTGTATTGCAATTTTGTAGTTCTTTGACGTGTTCTTGTTATCAAAGGCTGATGTTTTCTCTGATTCTCAAGAGGGTTCCATCCTTACTCCATATTGGTTTGAGGCCTAGGGTACTGGATCCATATTTTGTGTTGGTGGCACAGAAGAAGCCCCGATGTCATACTTGTCAGCAAGGAGTTGTAGCTCCTTATCTTTGTCAGTCCACCATTGCTTCTTGATTTCCCATGTTCTTCTTTATACCTCTGCCTTGGCTCTTCTCTTTGCCTTGTTGATTACGTCATTTTGCCAGACATGGAGAGCTTTCTTCATCTTGTCGATGAGGTCTTGGATCATGTGCTCGTCCTCGTCTTGATGATTCCTGATCTTGTAGCTGATGGTTTCTTCACAGCTTGAGATGACGATGATAAAGTTGATCATGTGCCAATGATTTGATTGTGGATATCTCCAGGAAGGCTTAAATTTGTCTTTTTGGTGGAACTGTGTATTATTGATGACAAGTTGATGTTCTGCGCATTTGGCAAGTAGGACTACCCTGTTGGAGTTTCAATTCCCAACTCCTCCCTTTCTGATGGTTTCTTTCCAGAGTTATGAGTCTTTACCAACTCTGTCGTTGAAGTATCCAAGGAGAATGATCTTATCTTCCTTAGGAATGTTGAAGAGTATGGTGTCCGGGGTGGAGTAGAAGATTTCTTTGAACTCATCATTGGCATCAAGAGTTGGGACATAGGCACCACTCACGACCGTTGCCTGTTGGTTCTTGGCAAGTTGTAGACAGAGGGGCAAGAGGCGTTAGTTGTTGCCGACAGGGAGCTCCGAGAGTTGGTTGATGAGTTTGTTCTTAATGGCGAAACCAATTCCATGTGTCCTGGGCTGATGATCGGGTTTTCCTCTCCAGAAGAAGGTGTAATCACTGCCATCTTCCCTCAGCTGCTCGTCTCCTGTTCTTCAGGACTTTTACAGGGAAGCAATTTCAATGTTGAAGTGCCTTAGTTCACGGGAAACAGGGGCAGTTCTCCATTCCAGTCATTTGTTTTGCTTATTATCCATGAGGGTTCACATATTCCAGGTTTCAAAATTCAGCTTATTGTTGGTTTTCCGACCGCAGGTAGATGAGCCTGCTGGATGCGGTTTTCCAGCTAGGTTGGGACGGAGCAGATTATTTTAGGACATCTTTTCTAGCCCTTTCCCCATGCGGAATGAGCAGAATGGATCCCGAAGAGGCCTGCTCAGTTGTGAAGAAAGCTGCCGAAACACTCTTCTATTCCAATTCCATCGCCTCCGTGCCTGTCCGAAGCTAGGGACTGCCAGTAGATTCCCAACAGCATTGCTCTCGGGATCAACGGAGCGTTCAAGCCTCTCCACCACGGCAAGGTGGCAATCCAAGGATAGGAGTAAATTATAAGAGATGGCCTTGATCCATTCCACTGATCATATGGAATTGCTTTCCATCACAGAACTGGAATGTTGTTATACAAAATTAGTTGAACTTAGGGCCATAATTAACCAGAATCTTTCTGCTATAACCTGCCTGCTTACCACTGGCTGGGGACTAATGGCAATCCCACAATTCTTAGAGAGTATGAGCTTCACCAATGAGGGGGGCAGATAAATCATTAGCAGATTCCCTGCATAAATAAAGCTGGCCAGTCTGAAACCACCTAGAGAGGAGTGAGCAGCAAGGGAGTTACTGCTGTTGTATAAATATATATGTTATTGTAAATAAATGTTATTTCTTCCTATCCTACAGCTCGTGCTGGATTCTCGTGGCCCTCACAAAACTGGCAACGGGGGTTAAAGTGGATAGCTGTCTACGCTGCTGAAGCCACCTCCCTGGATTTTTGTTGGATACAGGTTGGAATTGTTTTTCTGTTACACCATGCCTCTGTATGGACATTTGGATGTTTTTGATGCTGCGCTGGGAAGTTGGAACCAGTACGTACAATGGATGCGTTACTATTTCCGGGCAAACAATATCACCGAAAACGAGCGGCAGGTGGTCATTTTGCTCACCGCCTGCGGCCCGCATACGTTTGGGGTGATTAGGAGCTGCGCCGGACACCAAGGCGTTTTGACGTACTTGTTAACTTAGTGGGGCAACATTTTAACCCAACCCCGTCCATGATAGTCCAGTGTTACCGGTTTAATATTGCTGAGAGGACCCCAGGAGTATCCCTTGCAGAGTTTCTATCCAGGCTATGCAGGATTGCGGAGTACTGTGACTATGGTGAGACGTTGTCAGAAATGTTACGTGACCATTTGGTTTGCGGTATTAACAATGCGGCCACCCAGAGAAAGTTGTTAGCTGAGCCAACATTGACTTTTCAACAGGCCATTCAAATAGTATTGTCCCGAGGGAGCGCAGAACGGGGAGTGTAGGAGCTACAGGGAATGGAGGTGCACGCCTTGGGTAGCAACCCCTTCTGTCCAAAAGCGTCTCCCCGCACCCCTGCGGTACCTTGGGCGGGGCGGCGTCCGGATCGACACCAGTGGCTGCCGGATGTTCCTCTCCGAAGGGAGCCTTCTCCTGAACCGATGGATGAGGAGTGAGGAGCCATGTTAGTCTCGGACTTGTGGGCGCCGACCCCGTCGCGGACATCGGTCCTGGGGGCGCCAGAGGCACCGTCGTTCCGACAGAGACTGGGGCTAGCCCAGGGGCCGTACCTTCCATGTGGATGAACCTGCGGCGACTACTCCCGAGGACGGGGAGACGGAGGACGAAGGCCTGCAGCTGCATTGTGTGGCTGCTCCTCGTGTGGCCCCCATTAAGGTGACAGTATGTGTCAATGGTCACCCGCTTGAGATGGAGTTGGACACTGGCGCAGCGGTCTCCGTGATCGCCCAGATTACATTCGACCGCATCAAGCAGGGTATACAGACCCTTACATTAACCGAAACACAGGCTAGGTTGGCCACCTACACGGGGGAACCATTGGACATTGCAGGAACTACAATGACCCCGGTTGTTTATGGATGCCAGGAGGGGCGTTTCCCACCTATCGTGGTGCGCGGCCACGGGCCCAGCCTGTTGAGTCAGGACTAGTTGCGCCATTTGCGGCTGCAGTGGCAGCACATCCTCCAAACAGATTCTGGAGGGTTGAAGGAGGTACTAGGATGGTACCCAGATGTATTCCAGCCCAGTTTGGGGAAAATAAAAGGGGCCGTAGCCCGTATCCAAGTTGAACAAGGAGCCACGCCGCGCTATTTCCGGGTGCGCCCGGTGCCTTACGCCTTGCTCGATAAGGTAGAAGGGGAACTCACTCGTTTGGAGTCCTCGGGCCCGTCGCTGACTGGGCAGCACCAATTGTACCTGTAATGAAGCCAGATGCCACAGTTCGCTTGTGCGGCAACTATAAACTTACAGTCAATACGGCATCCCGGCTCGACCGATATCCAATGCCTCGCATAGAGGATCTCTACACGAAGCTTGCAGGTGGACTCTCGTTCACAAAATTAGGTGTGAGTCACCTACCTACAGTTGGAGCTGGACCCTGCCTCCCGGCCATATGTAACTATAAATACACACCGAGGCCTGTATGAATATACACGGTTGCCCTTTGGGGTATCCTCTGCCTGCACTATTTTTCAACACGTCATGGAGAGCATCTTGAGAGGTTTACCGCGTGTCGCTGTCTACTTAGACCACGTTTTGATTACAGGGACGTCGGAGCAGGAACATTTGGAGGCTGTCCTTAGACGCTTTTCAGAGGCTGGAGTCCGTTTACGTCGTACAAAGTGTATCTTTCAGGCGAAGGAAGTAGTCTACCTGGGTTATCGGGTGGACCACGAACGTTTGCACCCCATCGCAGACAAGGTGCGTGCAATTCAACAGGCCCCCGCCCCGACTGACACTTCGCATCTTTGTTCTTTTCTCGGCCTCGTAAATTATTACGGAAGTTCCTCCCCAATCTGGCAACTACTTTGGCCCCGTTGCACCTTCTGCTAAAGAAGAATCACATCTGGGTTTGGGGTCAGCCGCAAGAAACTGCTTTCCTGCGGGTAAAACAACAATTTTCGTCGTCTGGGTTACTAACCCACTATGATCCTGGAAAGCCTTTGCTCATAACGTGTGATGCATCCCCATATGGTATTGGGGCCGTACTGTCCCACAAGGTGGAGACCGGGGCTGAGCGGCCGATAGCTTTTGCCTCCCGCACATTGACTGCAGCGGAAAAGAAGTACGCGCAGATCGAGAAGGAGGGCCTGGCGGTGGTCTTTGCGGTGAAACGCTTCCACCAGTATGTGTATGGCCGCCACTTCACTATCGTGACTGATCATAAGCCTCTGCTGGGACTTTTCCGCGAGGATAAGCCAATACCGCCCATTGCTTCCGCACGGATCCAGCGCTGGGCTTTGTTGCTCACTGCCTACGAGTATTCTCTGGAACCCAGAAAGCGAATGCCGACGCACTGAGCTGATTGCCTTTATCGACTGGCCCCATGTCGACCCCCACGACCGGTGAGGTGGTTGCAACCATAAATTTTATGGACTCCTTGCCTGTCATGGCATCACAGATCCGTGAGTGGACCCAAACTGAGCCAGTCCTGTCAATGGTTCGGCATATAGTCCTGTATGTTGGGCAGCATAGACAGTTCCCAGGCGAGTTGCGGGCATTTTCCTCCAAGCTGTCAGAATTTAGCGTAGAAGACGGTATCCTCTTGTGGGGGATGTGTGTGATTGTCCCGGAAAAAGGACACGAGCTGATACTAAGGGACTTGCACAATGGGCATCCAGGTGTGACCAAAATGAAAATAGTGGCCCGGAGTTATGTCTGGTGGCCAGACCTCGACACCGACATTGAGAAGGTGGCCCAAAACTGCTCCATTTGCCAGGAGCATAAGAAGCTTCTGCCGGCCGCGCCCCTAAACCACTGGGAATTGCCAGGGCGGCCTTGGGTGCGCTTGCATGCGGAGTTCGCTGGCCCTTTTCAAGGTCCATGTTCCTTCTATTCATCGATGCCCAGTCTAAATGGTTAGATGTGCATAAGATGGTAGGCACAACGTCCTGCGCAACAATCGAGAAGATGTGTTTGTCTTTCAGTACGCATGACCTCCCCGAGGTGCTGGTCACGAACAACGGCACTCCATTCACAAATGAGGAGTTTGCGAGGTTCATGAAGATGAACGTTATACGCCATATTCACACCGCTCCATACCACCGGCTTCCAATGGGTTGGCAGAGCGCGCAGTGCAGACATTCAAATGGGGTCTAAAGAAGCAGTTGTCTGGGTCTATGAACAAGAGACTGGCTCATTTTTTGTTCTCATACAGGATCACTCCACATGCGGTGACTGGGGTAGCTCCCGCGGAACTCCTAATGGGCCGGAGACTTCGCACCCGCCTTAGCATGGTTTTCTTGGACATTGGCGCAAAGGTACGCCGCACTCAAGAACGGCAAGGACATGGTTTTTCTCGGCATCAGCCGATTCGGCAGTTTGCGCCCGGTGACCCAGTGTTCGTTCAAAATTTTGCTGGTGGTGCCCAATGGGCCCCTGCCGTTATCTTTCGCCGAACGGGCCCTATATCTTACCAGGTGCAAGCCCAGGGTCGTCTCCAGCGCAAGCATATAGACCACGTTCGGTCCAGAAAACCATCTCTTCCAAAGATTCCCCGCCCCCGGAGCTCATTTCTACAGCCACAGAGACCAGACACAGTGGAGAGTATTCCTCACAATCTTCCTCTGGTGCCGCACTCAAAGCCTGCGCAGGTCATTGCAGAACCGCGTGGAGATAGAGACGCCGAGATGACGGAGGCAGTGGACTCCGACTCCGAGATGGAGACACAGGACGCCTCAGAGGGGGAGTCCTCGGGCCCACGGGTCGTGGATGTACAACCGTTACGCCGTTCATCACGGAAGCGCCGTTCTCCGTCTCGTTACACATCGCCCGAGCCAGCGCCTCATGCAAATGGTGTCCGGCCTGCGGCAAAACGAGTCCGACACCCTCCTTCGCCAGGATCTTCGGTGGATTTCTTGGACTTTGTGGGGGAGGGATGTTATAACCTGTCTGCTTACCACTGGCTGGGGACTAATGGCAATCCCACAATTCTTAGGGAGTATGAGCTTCCTCAATGAGGGGGGATGGAGAAATTATTAGCAGATTCCCTACATAAATAAAGCTGGCCAGTATGGAACCACCTAGAGAGGAGTGGGCAGTAAGGGAGTACTGCTGCTGTTGTATGTATTTATAATCCAGCATTGTGAATCAGTTGCTAGAAAGTAGCCTTGACATCACTGGATCAGCGTGCTGCCACTTCTAATGTTATTGGAGCTAGATGCTGCCACCTCTTTTGGATCTCCAACTGCAAACACCATAGACAAATTCCATGCTTTTCACTATCATGACAAGTGCACAATTTTGCATTCATTAAAACCCTCTGATTTCCATGATCCGATCACTTTTTTTTTCTCTAGTTTACAAGCACCTTCTAAATCCATGTTTCTTGTGAGAGATCTTATCAAACGCCTTCTTGAAATTGGATTATATAATACGCCTTCCATTTTCCTACTCCATCGTCATGACATCTTTTTTAAAATCCAATATTTTGGCAGGCTGACTCATGATTTTTAAATCTTTGCTAACGGTCATCTATCATGATCAATTTAGGCAAATGTCCCTGAGTTGCATCACTTATTATTGACCTTGAATGTTTTTCCTGCAACGAATAAAACGTGAACAAGAACATAGCAGTTAGGGTCATGTTTCTGCTCTTTCACAAGCAGTGACTTTATCAACACCATATTCAAGTTCACTGATGGTAATCTCAGACCCCAATCTCTGCGATTACGGGCAATTCTCATAGTGTTTCCTCTTTTTTTACATCTTTTCATTTACTGTGTGAATTCCAAGGCCTTAATTCTTTTTCAATTTCTATTGTTGAAAGTGTGGGGGGTGGCCAGGGAGTGGCCTGTGGGGTAGTGGATGGCGGTTCGGGTCCACGCACGGCCGGCGCCATGTTGTACGGCGCGATTGCGGCACGTCATTGCCATGCATATGCGTGGCCAAGGACCTGGCCATTCTCCAGTTGTTTTCGGTGTGGGAGCCGGGTGTTTCACCTGCTGCCGCTGCTAGCTGCTCACCGGTCTAGGAATCGGTGAGGGTCTCGGCACGATTTTGGCGTCGTAAAACATCTGTGAATTCTCTGTTCAAGCCGGCACTTAGCCGCTGAAATGGAGAATCCAGTCCTATATATTTGATGAAGGATCTCATTTAGTCCTTAATAGTAGCACAATCAATCACCTTTTTCTGTTTTACTGTTTTTATTTTTAAAATTTGTTTTTATTCAAACTTTTTCAATAATTTTTACAAACCACTACAAAAAGGAAGCAACACAAAGTATAGTAATAATTAAGAAAACAACTTAACCAATTAGCAAAGCAAGGTGGGGTATCTGCCCTTTACAAACAAACTCTATCCACTCTTTCCCCCCCCCCCTCCGGTTTGCTGCTGTTTCGACCTCCACTTAACATTCCACGAGAAAGTCAAGGACCGGTTGCCACCGCCTGGAGAACCCCTGCAAGGACCCTCGCAAGGCAAACTTTATCCTCTCCAACCTGAGAAATCCCACCACGTCACTGACCCAAGCCTCTACATTGGGGGGTTTTGCGTCTGTCCCCATTAACAAGAGCCTTCTCCGGGTTACCAAGGAGGCAAAGGCCAGAACTCAGGCCTCTTTCTACTCCTGCATTCCCGGACCGTCTGACACCCCAAATATCGCTATCCCCCAGCTCGGTTTTACCCGAGTGTCCAAGGCCATGGACATAGTCTTTGCAAAGCCTTTCCAAATTTCTGTAAGTGCTGGGCATGCCCAAAACATATGGACATGGTTTGCTGGGCCCCCTGAACACCTCACACACCTGTCCTCCACCCCAAAGAACTTACTCATTCTCACCACTGTCATATGCGCCTGGTGCACCACCTTAAACTGAATCAGGCTAAGCCTGGCGCAAGATGAGGAGGAATTGACCCTGCCCAGGGCGCCAGCCCACAGGCCCTCATCTAGCTCCTCACCCAGCTCCTCCTCCCACTTGCCCTTCAGCTCTTCCACCGAGGCCTCCGAGGCCTCCTGCAGCTCCTGGTGTATGTCCGATACCTTGCCATCCCCCACCCACGCGCCCGAGACCACCCTGTCCTGTATCCTCCGGGCAGGTAACAATGGAAATTCCCCCACCTGCTTTTTCACGAACGCCGGAACCTGCATGTACCTAAAGGTATTTCCTGGGGGCAACCCAAATTTCTCCTCCAGCGCCCTCAGACTAGCAAAGGTCCCATCAACAAACAAATCCCCCATCCTTTTGATACCCGTTCTGTGCCAGCTTAGGAACCCACCATCTATTCTACCTGGAACGAACCTGTGATTGTTCCATATCCGGGTCCAGACTGAAGCCCTTGCCTCCCCCCTGCGCCGTCTCCACTGACCCCAGATCCTCAATGTCGCCGCCACCACTGGGCTCGTGGTGTACCGTGACGGCGGGAGCGGCAGCGGAGCCATTATCAATGCCCCCAGGCTAGTATCCCTGCAAGGCACCACCTCCAACCGCTTCCATGCTGCCCACCCTTCCTCTACTACCCACTTTCGAATCATGCAAAAGTTCAGCAGCGCCATCCCACCCCCACCCCGACTGCGCTCGAAGAACAGTCTCTTAACATGCGGGGTCTTGTTTGCCCACACAAATCCCGTAATAATCCTTTTTACCTGCTTGAAAAAGAACTTGGGGATGAGGATGGGAAGGCACTGGAAGACGAACAAGAACCTGGGGAGGACCGTCATCTTCACGGACTGCACCCTGCCCACCAGGGAAAGCGGCAGCAGGTCCCACCTCTTAAAGTCCTCCTCCATCTGATCCACCAGCCGCACTAAATTGAGCTTGTGCAGGGCATCCCAACTCTAAGCCACCTGAATGCCCAAGTAGCGAAAGCTCCTCTCCACCATCTTAAGCGGTAGCTCTCCCAGTCTCGTTTCCTGGTCCCTCGCATGTATCACAAAAAGCTCGCTTTTCCCAACATTCAGTTTATACCCCTCCTTGGAGGATTCCGCGTACCTCCTGTCCACCCTAAGTATCTCCCCCACCAACCTCTCCCTCTCCATCTTGTCCCTCTTCTCCCTGTTGGCCTTGACTGAAATTAGCTCCCCCCTGATAACTGCCTTCAGCCCTCCCAGACCACACTCACTGAAACCTCCCCCGTATCATTGGTCTCCACATAGCTTTGGATACACCACCGAATCCGCCCACAGACCTCCTCATCCGCCAATAGTCCTACGTCCAGTCTCCACAGAGGGTGTTGGCCTCTCTCCTCCCCCAGCCCCAACTCCTCCCAGTGCGGGGCATGGTCCGAGATCGCAATGGCCGAATACTCCACCCGCTCCATTCTCGGGATTAGCGCCCTACTTACCATGAAAAAATCAATCCGCGAGTACGCCTTGTGCACATGGGAGAAGAAAGAAAACTCCTTCGCTCTTGGCCTGGCAAATCTCCACTGGTCCATTCCCCCCATCTGGTCCATGAACCCCCTCAGGACCTTGGCCGCTGCCGGCCTCTTACCCGATCTCGACCTAGACCTGTCCAGTGCCGGGTCCAGGACCGTATTGAAGTCCCCCCCCCCCCCCCCCCCCCCCCCCCCCGCATTACCAAACTGCTTGATTCCAAATCCGGAATCCGCTTCATGAACCCTGCATCGTCCCAGTTCGGAGCATACACATTCACTAGCACCACCCGGGCCCCTGCAACTTGCCACTCACCATAATATATCTACCCCCTTTATCCGCCACAATACCGGCCACCTCAAATGCCACCCGCTTGCTCACCTAAATTGCGACCCCCCCCCCCGGTCTTCACATCCAGCCCTGAGTGGAAAACCTGGCCCACCCATCCCTTCCTCAGCCTGGTTTGATCCACGATCTTCAGATGCGTTTCTTGTAGCATGGCTACGTCTGCCTTTAGCCCCCTTAAGTGCGAAAACACACGGGCCCTCTTGACCGGCCCATTCAGGCTCTCACGTTCCACGTGATCAGCCTGGTCGGGGGACTACCCCCACCCCCTGCCGACTAGGCATCTCCTTTTTTAGGCCAGCCACGTGCCCGCGCCTCCCGCACCTTCTAGCCCCCCAGGCGGAGGCTCCCCGTCCTGACTCTCCCCTTTAACATCGATTCCCCCTCAGTCAACAAGCAGCATCCCAGCCCCCCCCGCCCCCAGTCAAGCATCCACTTAACCCCCCTCCCCCCCCCCCCGCCCCCCCCCCCCCCCCCATGCACTCCCGTAAGTCAGTTGATTCATGCTGACCCCGGCCGCTCCCGCATCCACCTCCAATCCCCCTGTGGGTTCCCCTTACAAATCTCCAAACCGTCCCCCCCCCCCCACCTAAGTGGGGTAGAGAGAGTCCCCCCCCCTACACCCCGTGTGAACAGAGAAAGAAAAACAAAACAACGTACTGTAACTCAAACCCCCAGCTTCAGGTGCCACCCCACCATTTTGCGGGTAAACCGCGCTCCCTGTCTGGGCCGACCCCACCTCCTGTGACGCAGCTCTTCCCAACTGCGACCTTGCCCAAAGCCTCGAGGGCCCAGGGCAAAGGAGCCACAAAAACACAAGAAAACACGGGGAAAACCCCAACATAACACCGCCCCCCCCCCCCCCCCCACCAACAACCCCCACAACATAATGCAGTCCATTAACTCGAGTCGAGCTTCTCATTCTTGATGAATGTCCACGCCTCGTCCGGCGTATCGAAATAGTGGTGCCGGTCCTGATATGTAACCCCCTCGCCGGTTGTAACAGCCCGAACTTCAGCCCCTTTCCATGGAGGACCACCTTGGCCCGGTTGAATCCCGCACGCTTCTTGGCCAGCTCTGCACTCCAGTCCTGATAAATCCGGATCTCGGTGTGCTCCCACCTGCTGCTCCGCTCCTTCTTCGCCCATTGCAGGACACACTCCTTGTCAGTGAAGCGGTGGAACCTTACCACCATAGCTCTCGGTGGCTCTTTCGCCCTCGGCATTCTTGCCAGGACTCTGTGCACCCCATCCAGCTCCAGGGGCCGCGGGAAAGCCCCCGCGCCCATCAGCGTACCCAGCATCGTGGTCACATACGCCCCAGCATCCGACCCCTCCACGCCTTCAGGGAGACCCAGAATCCGGAGGTTCTGCCTCCTTGACCTATTCTCCAGGTCCTCCAGGTTCTCCTGCCATTTTTTGTGCAGCGCCTCGTGCACCTCCACTCTAACCGCCAGGCCCAGAATCTCATCCTCATTATCAAAGGCCTTCTGTTGCACCTCCTTGATCGCCGTCCCCTGCACCTTCTGGGTCTCCACCAGCCTCTCGATCGACGCCTTCATAGGGGCCAGTACCTCCGCCTTTAACTCCGCCAAGCAGCTTCTCAAAAACTCCTGCTGCTCCCGTGACCACTGGGCCCACGCTGCCTGATCCCCGCCAGCCGCCATCTTGTCTTTTCGCACCCGTTCTCCTCTCTTCTCTAAAGCCGCTTTTTTGACTGCCCCACTCCTGGTCCACTCCATACAGCGCTGGGGGACCCTCACTGTTTCCTTCCCACACCTGGAATCATCATCAAAGTGCCGCTGGAGCTCCTTAAAAGGGCCCAAAAGTCTGCTGACCATGCAACCTACCTAGGCATAGCCTCAACCGGAAGTCTGTTTTACTCTGTTAATTAAATTATTTACCAGTTTTGTACATTCCAAACCCCATCTTCTCATTGAATGGTGGAGCAGACTCAATATCCCGATTGGCCTACTTCTGTTCCTATGTCTTATGTCTATGTCCACCTGATTTTTAAAAGAAATCACTAATTTTTACAGGACGTGGGCGTCACTGTTATGCCAGCATTTATTGCTCATCCCTAGTTCCTCTTGAGAAGGTGGAGATGAGCTGCCTTCTTGAACCGCTGCAAGATTTTGACGCAGTGACAGTGAAGGAACAACGATATATTTCCAAGTCAGGGTGGTGAGTGACTTGGAGGGGAACCTCCAGGTGGTGGGGTTTCCATGTATCTGCTGCTCTTGTCCTTTTAGATGGTAGTGGTCGTGGGTTTGGAAGGTGCTGCCGAAGGAGCCTTGGTAAGTTGCTGCAGTGCATTTTGTAGATGGTTCGCACGGCTGCTACTGTTCGTCGGTGGTGGAGGGAGTGAATGTTTGTGGAAGGGTTACCAATAAAGCAGGCATCTTTGTCCAGGATGGTGATGAGATTCTCAAGTGTAATGGAGCTGCACTCATCCAGGCATGTGGTGAGTATTCCATCATATTCCTGACTGCCTTGTAGATAGTGTACAGGTCCTGGTGAGTCAGGAGGTGAGTTACTCACCGCAGGATTCCCAGCCTCTGACCTGCTCTTATTTATATGGCAAATCCAGTTCAGTTTCTGGTCAATTGTAACCCCCAGGGTGTTGATAGTGGAGGATTCAGTGATGGTATTGTCAAGGGGTGATGGTTAGCTTCGCTCTTTTTGGAGATGGTCATTGCTGGGCATTTACTTGCCACTTGTCAGCCCTAGCCTGGATATTGTCCATGTCTTGCTATATTTGGACATAGCCATAGAGGTCTACAGCCCTTGACCCATTGCATTTACGTCTGAGCTTCAGTATATGAGAAGTCGTGAATGGGGTTGCACATTGTGTAGTCAGCAGCGACATCCTCACGTCACTGAGCGAAGGCCATTAATAAAGCAGCTGGAGATGGGTTTTTAAAAAAAAAAAAACATTTTTATTCAAGTTTTTAACAATATTTTCAACAAAGCCCCTATACTTACAGAAATAAGAAAAAACAAAGAACACATAAATAAACATCATATAGCTATGTCACGTAGTCCCCCAATATACAAGCCCCCCATTAAACGATAATAAGCACAGTAGTAGACACAAAGTACGCCCCCCCCCCCCCGGGTTGCTGCTGCTGCTGTCCACCTCCTAACGCTCCTCTGGCAAGTCTAGGAACGATTGCCACCACCTGCAGAACCCTTGCACAGATCCTCTTAAGGCAAATTTTACCCTCTCCAATTTAATGAACCCTGCCATGTCACTGATGAAGGCTTCCACGCTTGGGGGCCTCGCACCCTTCCACTGTACCAGGGGCGCAAATGCCAGAATACTGGCCTCTTTCGCTTCCTGCACTCCCGGTTCGTCCGATACCCCAAATAGTGCGTGCTCCCAACTCGGCTTAACCCGGGTGTTTACCACCTTCGACACCGTCCTCGCAATGCCCCTCCAGAACCCATCCAGCGCTGGGCACGCCCAGAATATGTGGGCGTGATTTGCTGGACTCACCTCACACCTCACACACCTGTCCTCTACTCCAAAATAAAGACTCAGCCTTCCCCCAGTCATGTGCGCCCTATGCAGATATCAGTCTAAGCCTGGCACATGAGGAGGAAGAATTTACCCTACCCAGGGTGTCCGTCCACGTACCCTCGTCTATCTCCTCCCCCAGCTCCTCCTCACATTTACCTTTCAGCTCCTCCACCGAGGCCTCCTCCTCCTCCTGCATCTCCTGGTAGATCGCCGAGACCTTGCCTTCTCCAACCCAGCCCCCGAGAGCACCCTATCCTGGATTCTACATGCTAGCAGCAGCGGGAATTCCCTCACCTGCCGTCTTACAAACGCCCTTACCTGCATGTACCTGAAGGCATTTCCAGGGGGGAGCCCGAATTTTTCCTCCAACGCCCCAAGGCTCGCAAACGTCCCATCTATAAACAGGTCCCCCATCCTTCTAATACCTGCCCTGTGCCAGCTCAGGAATCCCCCATCCATTCTCCCCGGGACAAACCGATGGTGCAGCTGGAGATGGTTAAGCCTAGGATACAACCCTGAAGAATTTCTGCGATGTCATCTTGGAAGTGAGATGATTGACCTTCAATCACCACAACCATCCTCCGTTGTGCCAGGTATGATTCCAGCGAGCTGAGGCTTTCCCCCTAATTCCCATTGACTTCAGTTTTACTGGGGCTCCTTAATGCCACACTCAGTCAAATGTTGCCTTGATGTTGAGAGCAGTGACTCTCAACTCACTTCTGGAATTCAGCTCTTTTGTCCTTAATGTTTTCTTTCTCTTGCTGAATCTCTGGTTTCGAAGTTATCCATTTAGTTCTTGTGAATTTACTCACAGTCACTTCTCATTTTGCATTTTCTTTAGAGGTTACCTGGTTAATGTAATTGCACAGAATCTCAGTTATTGGATGGCTAACCCGACCCATTTTAAAAGTGAATCAAGTTATTCATATTTATTAATTGGGTGGGTATATTTCATTTCTATAACTTTTTCAATATAACAATTTATCAAAATAAATCGAATAATGTACGCAATGCTATATGCATTTTAACTTTTGTGTAAGAACTAGCAAATCTGTAGTGTGGTTCACAGGTCGCTAGTTCTTACACAAAAGTTAAAATGCATATAGCATTGCGTACATTATTCGATTTATTTTGATAAATTGTTATATTGAAAAAGTTATAGAAATGAAATATACCCACCCAATTAATAAATATGAATAACTTGATTCACTTTTAAAATGGGTCGGGTTAGCCATCCAATAACTGAGATTCTGTGCAATTACATTAACCAGGTAACCTCTAAAGAAAATGCAAAATGAGAAGTGACTGTGAGTAAATTCACAAGAACTAAATGGATAACTTCGAAACCAGAGATTCAGCAAGAGAAAGAAAACATTAAGGACAAAAGAGCTGAATTCCAGAAGTGAGTTGAGAGTCACTGCTCTATGTTCTTATGTCAATGTGGAGAAGATGCTTCTTTTTGTGGATGAACTAGAATGAAAGGCCACTGTTTAAAAATAAGGGGTTGTTCATTTAGGAGAGAGACGAGGAGAATTTATTTTCTCTCAGAGGGTTTGAATACTTTTAAGGCAGAGGTAGCTAGCTTATTGATAAGCGAGGGGGTGAAAGGTTGTCAGGGGTAGGTGGGAACGTGGAATTGAGGTTACAATCAGATCAGCCATGATCTTATTGAATGGCAGAGCACGTTTGAAGGGCTGAGTTGCCTACTCCACTTATGTTCATTATTCCCAGGAGAAATAATTGTATAATTTTTATTCAGGATGTAGTTCCTTCACATGCATAATTAATGAATGGATGAAGGAACTCCATTAATAGTTGAAAAATTGTATTACAGCTGGGTGGATGGTGCTGTAAGATTTCACATCCTTGATGCATAAAAGCTTCTCTCCCCATGGAACAATTGCGAACATTGCAGTGTTAAAAGCATCATTATTTCACAGAAAATGTCACTTTACTGACAAAAACAGATTGCCCCACTTGATCACAAACACTAGAAAAATTGTGGTTATGTGGTGAAAGGCCAAGATCATGAAGAGTATGGCAAATGCTTCATGTAAGAACATGACATATTTGATTCATTCCTTATTATCTGTATACTGGGGCTCAATTAGCTCAGTTGGCTGGACTGTGGTGTGGAATAATGCAAATGACGTGGGTTCAATCCCCTGACTGATTATGGTAGTTCATGGAGGCCTGCCTCCTTGCCTTAGTGTGAAGTGGTGCCCATCAAGACCCTAACAAAGAGAGATGCCTATGGTGTCTCATGGATAAGCCCAATTAACATACATTTCTACCTTCAGTGGATAGAACTTAAAATTTAGCAGACTGTTCAGCTTTTAAGGAAAATTCTGTATGCCTAGTATCAGTTAATTGTGTACATTCACTTATTTTTTTTAACTTGGTGGAAATCTCCACTGAGAACTAATGCAATAAAGACAGCATCTGCAGAAGTAATAGTTGTGGGGGCAGTTCGTTCCCCAATAGGATAATCTCCTAACACTCCACACCTGATACTTCCAGAACACATTTCAGTAAGCATTTTGTAATTTCTAATTTTCCAAAATAAATTCGAGTGCTCATCCCAGTGGAAGGCCCTTGTGCCTATCTTATGTGCTTTCCTAACTGAACTAGTGCTCTGATGAGGTTCTTGGCCATTGGCTGCAGCATGGGCAGTTGTTGTACCTCAGCTAAAGGTTCTTAAGATGTTTGTGTTTGGTGCTCTCTCGGCCTTTAAACCTGAGTGGGCTCAGCTGCACAATCCTGGCAGTTGCCAGGGAAATCGAGCCAGTGAGCTGGAATTCCAGCCTCATCGGGGATGAACCTCCGATTGACAACTCGAATAGCGTGGGCTGCTCATTGTCAGAGGAAGGCTTTAACTAATGATTAAATATTCTATATCCTTCTTAAATCAATAAGCTTCCTACTTACAGTTTGTTAAGCATTTAGCACATATTTAAACATGCACTTAAAAGGCTATACTAACCACCATATCAGACCATGGATGGGTTGGAGACTCAAACACAGTGTAGTTCTGAGTTCAGTGTCTTAAGCCTTTACAAATCCATTAGAGCCTGCCACATTATAAAATTCTTTTTCTCACTCCAGCTGGGTAATTGTTTCTGCAATATGTGATGATAAAAAAGTCAAAATACAACTCCTGATAAGGAGAATGTAATTGAAGTTGTCCCTTACCAATAACTTTAGGAAATAAACTGCTTAATGACATCTTTCTCCACTGGACCAACAGGATCTACTCCCTGATTTTGTTAGGAATAGGTCTGCACTTGTTATATATCATTGCCATCACTATAAGTGAAAGCTTGAATGATAATCTGTTTTTGATTCTGCATGATTCTACATATCCTTATTTTATAGAAAAATATGATGATGTCTGTTAGATCTGAGGGAAGCAGACACACATACACAGTAGTTCAGAAAGGCACAACGAGGTTTATTACTAGTTTCAGTCAAACACCACCACCAACACTCCCCCGGAGGGTCTCCTTCCCTGACCTGCACCCAGGTCAGCGTTTTTATACTGGAGGGGCTACTCAGCTTAAAGGGAAGTCCTGCCCCATTACCGGGGATGTTCATATTCACTGGAGGGCATGGGAAACCAGATGGTTCCTACCCCGTGACCACCACTGGAGTTATAACCACCCCCCACCCCCAAGTCCAGAGATGGTTTAGATCGGGGCTGATACTCTGGCGTGGTCTGTGTCAGCCTAGACTGGAGAATGGCACTTGCATGACGACTGCTGAGGCACCTGCGGCATTGCTGGCGCGGTGGCCGGTGCTGCTGCAGGTGCCTCGGGTGGGGGCAGCGTGTCCATCTCGGTCTCTGACTCAACATCTCGGTGTCCTCAGTTGGGGGCTTTTGTCTGTGACCACCACTGGGACCAGAGCCGTTGGTGATGGCAATAGGGGCGTTAGGGCCAGTGGCGAGCCTGGGACTGCAGAGGGAGCGGGTCAGGATAATTGGCACGTGGCTCCAAAGGTGATCCAGGTGGCGATCGGATTCCTGCCCTTGTGCCCTGACCTTGTAGAATACCAGCCCACTGGCTGCCAAGATGACACCTGGAACCCAAACGGCCCCAAGGCCAAAGTTTTGTCGTGTACTATTCCGCCGGTGGCAAAGCAGTGGGTCAATGCATGCTGACCGACGTCAATCTCAGACTGGTCCTGGTTCTGACAGACCCTCCTATTTCGGGGATGACCAGAGTCGATGACCCACCAAGAGCTCTGCTGGTTTGACGCCTGTCGTGGCATGCGGTGTCGTGAGATTAAAAACAAATGCGCCAGGTGAGTGTCCCAGGATCCAGCCACCAGCATTTTCATGCCCGACTTAAAAGTTTGGGCTGCTCTTTCGGCCAATTCGTTTGAAGCCGGCTGATAGGGTGCAGTCCCCAAATATCGAATCCCGTTGGCGGAGGTAAACGCCGTGAACTCTGGGCTTGTGAACGCCTTGCCGTTATCAGACACCAGTACCTCAGGAATTTTGTGCGTGAAAACGTGGCAGTGTTTTTCCATGCTTGCCTGGGTGGTTGTCGCCTATATCTGCGCCACTTAGAGTGAGCGTCTATCAGGACAGGAAAGAGCCCTCAAGGCGGACATGAACCCAGTCCTAAGACCTTCCGGGCAATTGCCAAGGGTGGAGTGGGGCTGGCAGGGGTAATCGTTGGTGTGCCTGACATTGGGGGTGTTGTTGGGCTACTCTTTCAATGTCCGCATCGGTGCAGGGCCACCAGACGTAGCTCCGGGCAAGCATCTTCATTTTAGACACTTTTGGTTGTCCATAATGGAGGTCCAGTAAGAGCAGCACACACCCATGCTTGGGGACCACCACGCAGGTGCCCCATAAGAGCCCGCTCTCTTTGATGCTGAGTTATTGGGCAATGTACTGCACCATGTGCCTGCCGAGGGAGAGCTGTGAGTCGGTTTGGGTCAAGCCATGGGTGCGAGATGGCATGATGAGTAATGAGTTTATGAAATGAAGGGCAGCTATTACCTCAGCGGCCGTGTTGGGAGTAGGTGGCTCAGTGGGCAGTGTTAGGTGGCTCAAAGCGTCCGCGTGATGTATGTGGGCCCCAGAGCTGTGTACCGATGCGTAATCATACGCTGCCAGGAATAGCGCCCAGCGCTGGATGTGGGTGAAGGCTAAGGGGGAATCGCACGGTCCTCCTTGAAGAATCTCAGGACGGTTAAGTGGTACCCGTAGATGTACTGATGGAATTTGTTTACGCCAGTCCTTTCTCCACTTGCACGTACTGTTTCTCCATGTCGGCTAATGTCCTAGATGCAAACACAATAGGTTACTTGGAACCATTTTCCATTACTTGAGCTCGCACAGCCCCCACGCCATAAGGGGATGCATCTCAGGCCAGTAAGAGTGGCCCAGAAAGGACAAAATGAGTAAGCAGTCTTGAAGAGGAAAGCTGCTGTTTTACTCTGGCAAGCGCTCGGCGTAGGCCCATTCCCAAAGTTCTCCTTTCTTTAGTAGTCTATGGAGGGGAGCCAATGTTGTGGCCAACCCTGGAAGGAACTTTCCATAACAATTGGCCAACCCCAGGAACGCCCTAAGTTTTGTTGGTCCCACTGATACTCGAGGGGCTACTCCCGTTACTGGGGAAATTCATATTCCTCGGAGGGCACGGGAAACCTGGTGGTTCCTATCCCATAACCTTCGCTGGGGTTATAACAAAGTCTAAAAAGTCTTCAAAGCAGAAACTGCAATTCCTCTCATTGCAATGGATGAATATTTTATTATTCTACCGCCCTTCTGCAATGATTGGAAAATATAAATCTGTCCATGTTATCAGTGCTAGTATGCCTAATTTTCCCTCCTGAATTTTCCTCCTCTGTTCTTCCAATATATCTTTCCCGCTCCCTGAATAATCACAGCATTGAACAAAAGTCTTACCATGCTGTCTCCTCCCCAAATAATTATTTTGAAAGAGTTCATCCCTCACTCATTCTCCTCTGCTTCAGCCTCATGAAACCCCAACCTTGGTATTACCTATTTACTAATCTTTGAATTATCCTGTTATTTTCAATGTCAGTCGTGTCCTGTACTTCTTGATTTTGCCTTTCTCTGTTTAGAAAGAGCATGATTCCTCATCAGTGTTCAATTTACCTGTTCTCTCATTTCCAGAAATTAATACTCACAATTCTGTTTAAAATTGAATCTATTAGCGCACTGGCCCACATTTCAGAATGGTATCGCATATTCTGTTATTGGATATAATGTGTAGCATCAATCCAATTTGGACTGCAGCATACCTGGAACACACATGACACTTTGTTGTGCTGTGCCTATTCTGTTAAGTCTGAGAGCTATTTTCTGTGACCCATTTAATAATTTTGTACTATTTCCCCACATCTTTTAAACTTCGCAATTTTCTACAAACCTTTCGAAAATTATCTGAAAAGTTTTCACTACTTACTTCTGTCAAACACAGTAAATGAATTAGAAACTGTTATAAATCTCCTAGATTCCACACGACGGGACCTGGCAGGTAGGTCAGCTGGGGCAGTCCTCGGGGGGTGGGCATGGGGGGGGGGGGATCTGACCCGGGGGGGGGGGGGGGGGGGAGGGAGGGCGATCGGGGCCCACCAATCTGTGGACGGGTCTGTGCCGTGGGGGTACTTCTTCCTGAGAAGACAACCCCCTGCGTGTGCGCCAGAATACACCGGCCGGTCTGTGCATGCGCTGAACCACACCGGCGGTTCCCCGCATGCGCAAGATCATGCCGGCCCTTCGGCACCTGCGCAAACCCGCATAGTCACTTCGGCGCCGGTTGGAGCGGCGCCAACCCCTTCGGCGTCCACCTAGCCCCGGAAAGTGCGGAGAGTTCCGCACTTTCGGGGGCTGTTGGTGCCGGAGTGGTTGGCGCCAGTTCACCCGCCGGCATGGGGACTTAGTCCCCGGAAAGGAGAATCCAGCCCCTTATCTTGGATGCTGTCCGCATTTTCCAGTGATCAGTGCTCTGTCATGCATAGTGCCGAGTTTTATCTCTGTGTCCTGTATAGTAATCAAGGCTCCCACCGCAGTGTTCGCCCCATCTAAGAAGAAAAGCATGTCACTTGAAACATGGGATCACACAGTCCCATTGAAACTAGCATGGGATACAATAACAAATCACTATTCATCAGCCAGAAACATTTCTATTTGGCATTGTAAAAATGTTGATTATTACCTCTGGGCACATAGCCCTCTAACCTGCAGATTTTAGCTTAGAATTGACTTACATGACTTGGACATTGGTTCATTGACTCAAACATTTTTATTTGACTTTGCTACTTGGTTTATGGATCAAATCTAAACCTGGTATTGGAACGAGCACAATGATCAATATCTTTGGAAGTAATTTGTGCATCATGGTTGCAAAAATTTAACGCAGTTCATTAGGATAAGGTCTCTTATTAAAACGGTAATTCATCCTGGTTAGCAATTCAGACTCTATTGAGAAACATATATCAGTTATGTCAGGAATTGAGTATCTTAAATTGCTTGCCTGCAGTCAGCTTGTTAAATGCTATCCATAAATAGTCACAACTTAACAGGAGATGAAGTCTGGAGTTCTCATGAGATTGCTTACTTATATGGCATCATTTAAAATAATACAGGGGTGCCCCCACTACCACTACCATTACCAATGTCAGGTTTACTGGCCTATAATTCCCGATTTTCTCTTTACACTCATTTTTCAATAGTGGGATTACATTAGCTACCCTCCAATCTGTAGGAACCTTTCCCATTTTACCTTTGTGCCAGACACGAAGAAACAATTGCTGCGGCTCTGCCATCCGCTCCTTGAATGTTTGCCATTGCCTATCCACAGTCATCCCTTAAAGTAACGTTTCCCAATTGATCATAGCCAACTTACGCCTTATATCGTCGTAGTTTCCTTTATTAAGATTCAGGACCATAGCCTCAGAATCAACTCCATCATTCTCCACCTTGATGAAAAATGAGGGTAATTGTAAGCTATTTTCTTGAGTGATGTTATGGATATTTTAATACTGTGTTAGTAATAAAGTTTGTTTTAATATACCATATCCTTATTTTGTGTGAAATCATACCTGGAGCGAGGTATCCTTTCCTCACAGTCTTACAAAATTAAAACAAGATATTATGGTTTATGTCCAGTACCCTAGCCACTGTTGCTGTCTGGTCCAGATAGTAATATACTGAATGTAAATGTCTTTAATTGGCATCAGTAGAATTTTAGAGCAAGATGCGTGACTGCATTTTCAAAGTTGGTGTAAGCTTGAAAATACTTAAATATAAAAATGTCCAGTGTACATTAACACTTACTATTGTTATGATCAGGTACAGTGAGTACAATGACTCCTCTCTTTTCCCACTCCCCATTTTGTCCTAGTAGAGGTTTTGAATTTTAAAAGGATACTGTGTTACCAATTCAGGAGGTACTTGACTGTGTTCAGTAAGGATGAATTAAGCCAAACAGGCCTTTTCGTATTAAACACATAAGGTAATATATTAAAAATGTTTAAAATATAAAAACAGTCCCAATTGAGATGGCCCTCATAGTAAATGGAAAGCCACTAAAGATGGAGTTTGACACTGGGGCATTGGCCATGGTTGTGGGAGAACAAACGTTTAAATATCTTCGAAGATGAGTTCAGTCTTTGAACTTGAGATGTACAATGGTCAGGTTGGCGACATATATGGGATAGACTGAAGATTTTGGGGACAACCATGACGCCAGTGTTATATCAGCAACAGGATGCCCAGTTACCTATGATCACTGACGAGGGACATCGGCCATGTCTCATGGGACAGGAGTGGCTGTGCCAAGTCAAGTTGAACTGGTTGGATATCTTCAAAATTTTGGATTGTGTTTTCCAGGACGTATATAAAGACGTATTCCAGAACGAGTTATGTCAAATAAAAGGAATAAAGGTCATTGTTTGCATCAGTCCTGATCCGATCCAAAGTTTTTCAGGGCGAGACCGGTCCCTAACACTACAAAGTGGAAGCTGAACTTAAATGCTTGTAAGAACTGGGAATTATCAGATCCATGCATTTTCTGAATGGGTGACCCCAATCGTCCCCGTGTTAAAACTGGACTGCTCAGTTAGAATTTTCGATGTAATACCAGGGAGCCTTCCAATATAACAGAACAAGGGCTTATTGGTAACAATAAAGGTAAACTATACACTGGTGAAGCCTCTAAAAGGGTCTTCACTCTCTGGCTCCCGGTCCATTCTGCCCAAGACCCTGCTTCCAGGACCCCGCACTTTTTCCTCATTGCTCGGTGTTTGTGTGCTCCTGCATGATAGGCCCCGAGCCTGTCACATGGACTCCAAGGGATTGCCCCTTAAAGGGGCCACGCTACTACAACTTTATATAGCTGATATGACAAAAATACATCTCATAGATTTCTAATGAGGCACACTTGGCAAATATGTTGCACCGTATGCAGTTCCAATGTCTCTCACAGCTCAATCATCCTCTTGTAGATATCAATCATTCTTTCAACATATTGGATCTAATCCACAAGTAACCATCCGGGTTCGATGGATATAATTACCACCAATTAGACATTTGATTTGCAGACATGGAACCCCCTTCACTTGGATCTTGGTTTCCCAGGATGAACTTCATCAAACCAGTTAATGACATCCTGGTACATGTTGCGGCAAGCTCTAGTAGAATCCACCCAGCTCTTCAGCATGTCTGTTGGCTCACAGTATTTTTAGAATTCAGCCCTCTCAGCTGGCTAATACAACCCGGTTCATAGCCACACTCCTGTTCTGACCTTAAGCTGAAATCTGACCTCCCTGCCTGATTTATTCTTTCCAATTAGCTTCTGTTTCCTTAGCAACCAAATGCACAGGTTCATTTGTCAGAAGTCTGATGCGACTGCGAGGAAATCCAGTTACAAATCCCTCTCCCAGAGAGATTCTGTTTTAGTTAGGGATGGTCTGAAAAAATACACACGTGGAAGCCATTACATTACATGTTTAATGGACCTCCATGTTTGTAAATCAAATGTCAAATCAGGCAGTAAGGCTCTTCGACATCACATTTAAATGAGTATGCCACCACCCTCACAGACTTCATCAGCAAATGTGTGGACGACTGGGTGCCAAAGAAAGCAGTACATGCGTTCCCCAACCAGAAAGCATGGCTCAATCGCGAGATTGACTCCCTACTGAAGGACAGGTCTGAGGTGTTCAAGGCAGACGACCCTGACCTATACAAGAAATCCAGGTACGACCTCCGCAAAGTCATCCAGAATGCCAAGAGAGAATATCAAACCAAGCTAGAATCACAGACAGACACTCGGCGGTTGTGGCAAAGACTAAACAACATAAAGGGCTACAAAGCGAAGCCGAACAGTATCTCTGGCAGCAGCGCACCCCTCCCCGATGAACCCAATGCATTCTATGCTCGGTTCGAGCAGGTAACCAACAATCCGCTGGCGGGTGCCCCAGCAGCCCATAATTCACCCATACCCACCATCACAGCTTCCGAAGTCAGATTGGCCTTCCTGAAAGTGAACCCTCGGAAGGTGACAGGCCCAGACGGGATCCCTGGTCGTGCACTCAGAGCCTGCGCGGACCAGCTGGCAGAGGTATTCACGGACATCTTTAACCTGTCCCTACTCCACTCCGAGGTCCCCACCTGCTTCAAGAAGACCACCATCATACCGGTACCAAAGAAGAACCAGGCAACGTGCCTCAATGACTACCGACCAGTGGCCCTGACTTCAGTCGCAATGAAGTGCTTTGAGAGGTTGGTCATGAGGCGCATCACCTCCATACCCCCAGAATGCCTTGATCCACTGCAATTCGCATACTGCTGCAACCGGTCCACATCAGACACCATTTCCCTGGCCCTACACTCATCCCTAGAGCATCTCGAAAACAAGGACTCCTACATTAAACTCCTATTTATTGACTACAGCTCCGCCTTCAACACCATAATCCCAGCCAAGCTCATATCAAAGCTCCAAAACCTAGGACTTGGCTCCTCCCCAATCTGCAACTGGATCCTCTATTTTCTGACCAACAGACCACAACCAGTAAGAATGAACAACAACACCTCCTGCACAATAGTCCTCAACACCGGCGCCCCACAAGGCTGCGTACTTAGCCCCCTACTCTACTCCCTGTACACACACGACTGCGTGGCAAAACTTGGTTCCAACTCCATCTACAAGTTTGCTGACAAAACGACCATAGTGGGCCGGATCTCGAATAACGATGAGTCTGAATACAGGAGGGAGATAGAGAACCTAGTGGAGTGGTGTCGCGACAACAATCTCTCCCTCAATGCCAGCAAAACTAAAGAGCTGGTCATTGACTTCAGGAAGCAAACTACTGTACACACCCCTGTCAGCATCAACGGGGCCGAGGTGGAGATGGTTAGCAGTTTCAAATTCCTAGGGGTGCACATCTCCAAAAATCTGTCCTGGTTCTCCCACGTCGACGCTACCACCAAGAAAGCACAACAGCGCCTATACTTCCTCAGGAAACTAAGGAAATTCGGCATGTCCACATTGACTCTTACCAACTTTTACAGATGCACCATAGAAAGCATCCTATCAGGCTGCATCACAGCCTGGTATGGCAACTGCTCGGCCCAGGACCGCAAGAAACTTCAGAGAGTCGTGAACACCGCCCAGTCCATCACACGAACTTGCCTCCCATCCATTGACTCCATCTATACCTCCTGCGAGAAAGCGGGCAGTGTAATCAAAGATCCCTCCCACCCGGCTTACTCACTCTTCCAACTTCTTCCATCGGGCAGGAGATACAGAAGTCTGAGAACATGCACGAACAGACTCAAAAACAGCTTCTTCCCCACCAGACACCTAAATGACCCTCTTATGGACTGACCTCATTAACACTACACCCTGTATGCTTCATCCGATGCCAGTGCTTATGTAGTTACATTGTATATGTTGTGTTGCCCTATTATGTATTTTCTTTTATTCCCTTTTCTTCTCATGTACTTAATGATCTGTTGAGCTGCTCGCAGAAAAATACTTTTCACTGTACCTCGGTACACGTGACAATAAACAAATCCAATCCAATCCAATCCAATTTTGGCCAGTTAGGGAGTATTTGCAGTGTTTGCAACCTGCCCGAGTAAGTACCCTTCCTGAAAGGGATGCCATGCAGGCTGCGCCAGACGTAACTGCATGGCCCATTCAGAGGGCCTGTGGATTCCTTAACATCAATGCTAGCTGCATTACGGATCTGAATATCATGCCCAGTATGCTTAAAGAAATGAAGTGAAGGCAATTTACATTGAATCACATTTGGCAATTATTGCAGTGTCATAAGTATTAATTATTATTTAATCGAATGAACTGGGGAAATATTAACTGAAGTTAGAAAGCAGACCAGCATCATTCTTCAATGAACTAATTTGCAGTGGTGATTAAATCAGTATTTGTGTATCAAAATCGTGATTGCCATTGATTTAAATTGGAGAAGAGTTACTCTAATTAACTGTTCACTGTGCAGAGAGGGCAGCAATGGCGTAGGAGAGAAACCCGGAAATTAGGGCATGGTGTAACTAGTTGTGCAAGTAACTTACACCCTAATTTCCTGGGACTTTTGTGCCATTCCATGTTGTATGAGATTGATCTGTCATGATAGCACAAGTCTCTGAGAAATTCTGAGCCATGATGCCGAACAAAACTATTGCAGCTTCTATTTTGAAAGCCCTAACCATGCAGAGGTGAAATTTATATTAGAAATTCAGAATATTCATACACCAAATTTAAAAATCTTTATCACTTTAGTCACGGCACTGAAATTTATTTTTATAGATTTTAAAATATGATATCTTTCTCACATGCAAAAATAATTTTCCATAATTTGTCAACAACTGTTAGTTAGCGAGCAAAATTACAGATGTACTGACAAAAGGTTGATCTGGTCTTGATTTATTTTTGGCTCCCACTGTAGACAGCAGTGCTGTGTACTTTGAAAGGTCAAACAAACAGTATCACTGAAGATTTACAGAGTGAATTTTTGTGAATCTGTGCCTTTAGCTTTTTGAGATCCAATTCCCTCTGACAAAGTATCCCTTTCTTTCACAATTACCCTCATGTTTTAATAAACAATGCTGTTCCCCATAAATTCTGATTTGAGGGGAGATTCTTTGAATTTTATTTCACATAAATTGCTGTTGATAATAATATTTCACATAATCGTACAAATGGCAACACTAATGGGCAACGGTAGAAATGAAAATCAACGACAGGACAGGAAATGAGACACTTACAAATAAAGCACTCCCTCTGCAAAGAGACAGTAGGAGACCCCTGGGCCCCAGAGACCACACTATTAGAGGACCTGATGACCACGAATAATAAGGAAGGGGGACTCTATGGGAAAATATACGGACAGCTACTGGACAGAGCCCGAACACCACTGGACGAGACCAGACGGAAACCGGAGGATGTACTGGGGACAGAAATGGGGTGGGGACTCTGGAGCGAAGCACTGAGCAGGGCCAAATCCACCTCCTCCTGCACAAGGCTCAGCCTCATGCAGTTCAAAGTGGTACACAGAGCACACCTGACCAGAACCTGAATGAGCAGGTCCTTCCCGGAGGTGGAGGACAAATGTGAATGGTGTCAGAGGGGCCCGGCCAACCACACCCACATGTTCTGGGCTTGTCCCAAAGTTGCTGGGTTCTGGACAGCCTTCTCCGAGGGGGTGAGGGTGAAGCCATGCCCAAATGTGGCAATCTTCGGGGTATCAGAGCAGCCAGAGCTACATATGGTGAAGAGGGCCGGCGCCCTAGCTTTCGCTTCCCTAGTCGCACGCCGAAGAATCCTGCTCGGCTGGCGATCAGCAGCAAAACCCACAGCTGCAGACTGGCTTGCTGACCTCTCGGAATTCCTCTACCTGGAGAAGGTCAAATATGCCATCCGAGGGTCGGAGAAAGGTTTCCTTACTGCATGGGGGCAATTTGTCGGTCTGTTCCAAAACCTATTTGAGGCCGACAACAGCCAATAGAGAGGGAACTGGAAGGATTAGAAAGGGAAAGGGAAAAAACAAAATACAAGGAGGAATGCTAGGCACGCACTGTGGTGTTGGGTGCTCTGAGGTACAGATGAACCAACACGGTTACAATTGGTACAACGCAGTTTTACTCCAACTTGTTATTTACAGATCTGTCTTGGTACTCAGCACGTGATGACTCTCTGAGTGTCTTGTTAATCAAGTCCTGTCCTTGTCCTTGTCTCCAGATGGACTGTCCACCAGGTGTCGTGTTTCTTGTCTTATACTGTCTCTGCCCTTGTCTGTGATTGGCTGCCGTGTTATGTGTGCTTGGATGCGTTCAGCCTCGTGGGCGGCCTGGCTTGCCGATTCGATTGCTAGGGACCCCCTCCGTGCCGATTTGGTCGCCTGAAATTGGGCAAAGCGGCTGGTCGCATTTTCATGGAGGACACAGGCTTCCACCGCAGATGCTAAGGTCAGGCCTTTAATTTTAAGAAGCTGCTGGCGTAGGCCACTGGAGGCAACGCCAAAAACGATCTGGTCCCGGATCATGGACTCTGAGGTGTTGCCGTAACCGCAGGATTGCGCGAGTATGCGGAGGTGCGTCAGAAAGGGTTGAAAGAGCTCATCCTTACCTTGCAGGCGTTGCTGAAAGATATACCTCTCAAAGCTTTCATTTACCTCAACGTTGAAGTGCTGGTCGAGCTTGAGGAGGACCGTGTCATATTTAGATTGGTTCTCGCCTTCTGCGAACACCAAGGAGTTGTATACATGGATGGTGTGCTGACCTGCGGTAGTGAGGAGCGTGGCAATCTTTGTTTCGTCCGAGGCGCCCTGTTTTTCGTTGGCTCGCATGTACAGTTCAAATCGCTGCTTGAAGAGCTTCCAATTGGTGCCCAGGTTCCCAGCGACTTGCAACGGCTGCGGTTTGTTGTTGATGTCCATGGCTCAGGATGGCAGATTTGCCGGCAGGTATCGATCCACTCACTGGTATCATGTGGTGTTGGGTGCTCTGAGGTACAGATGAACCAACATGGTTGCGATTGGTACAACGCAGTTTTATTCCAACTTGTTATTTACAGATCTGTCTTGGTACTCAGCACGTGGTGACTCTCTAAGTGTCTTGTTAATCAGGTTCTGTCCTTGTCCTTGATAATCAAAATGCTAGACTGGGTAACGCATTTTATTATGGGTGGCACGGTAGCACATGGGCGGCATGGTAGCACAGTGGGTAACACTGTTGCTTCACAGCTCGAGGGTCCTAGGTTTGATTCCCGGCTTGGGTCACTGTCTGTTTGGAATCTGCATGTTCTCCCTGTGTCTGCGTGGGTTTCCATCGAGTGCTCCGGTTTCCTCCCACAAGTCCCGAAAGACATGCTGTTAGGTAATTTGGACATTCTGAATTCTCCCTCCAAGTACCCGAACAGGCGCCGGAATGTGGCGACTAGGGGATTTTCACAGTAACTTCATTGCAGTGTTCTTGTAAGCCTACTTGTGACAATAAAGATAATTATTATTCTTATTTGACGCAATGGCTGGAATTATCAGGCCGTTGCGATTCACCTGTTGTTCAGTAATTTGGTAGAGATTTCAATTCTTTTCTAGCTACGATCTTTCAGCTCACTTATCAAATTTTGCAGAAAGCGAGAGAGTTTTAGATGTTCCTGCAAAAGCTAGCTAGCTTTGCAGGGCCCCTGCCTCGGTTATTGCATTCTTTTCTGTGTGGCAAACATTCAGTTTCTTTTCTCACAGCACATGCAGGTCAGGATGGAAGAATCAAAATTCCTAAATGAGGTAACATTTTTCAATACTTGTTCAAGTCTGTCACACAGACCGACAGACAGGCTGGTAGCAAGCAGGCTTTTAACCCCCAGATGTGTTTCAGGAAGAGCGGAATGCACCAGCCTGTCTAGGCAATTATACCCAGGTCTTGGAGATGAGAGGGCCATTACGTTCCTTTGTCCTTACTGAAGATTGTAATCAATCTTTGGATGGTTGTCCAGAAGCACAGGGGCTGCTTCCAGTGTTCCTTAGAGAAATCCCCTGCAGTCATTCCTGTCAGTGACTAGTTGTACATTCTCAGTTATATTTCATGTCTGTCTCCATGTACAACTCAGGTCTATTTTAAAGTCCAATATTTAGTTGTATAATTCCAAGGTATTTCTCCATCGTCATAACACAAGCTATTTGAATGCAGAGAGCACTGTAGAGAGATTGGTTCTATTCTCACTTAATGCCTATCTCCGGGAGCAAATGCAGGAACCCTGAACAATTTTCCTCCTCAGAACCTCTACTGCTGCTGTAACTGAGATCAGTCAACATTCTTTAGCTTTGGTCTTTAATGTTCAGATACACCCCGGACTGGCTGAGCAATCAGGAGAATGATAATCTTTCTATCATTCCGAATATGACAGTGTTGAGATAATTTGACCAGCTGATTGTTTTACATATTACAGTGACACTTTTTTGATGAAGTAAAGTATTAAAGAATTCAAGAAGATAGCAATCTCTTTGAAAAAAAATCTATTGATCATTAATGAAATAAAGAAGTACAATTTTAATATAAATTCAAATTTTCACATTTAATATTTTTATCATTATGGTTTAATGCAATATGCCATTTTTAGTGCATGGGTTTAAATTTATCAGGAAGAGAAATTAAGATACATATTAAGAAATATCAATTTTACATCAATTGATATGCAAAATGTTATACAGTGTCAATAAGAAACAACTCATAGGATGTGATGTTTGAGGTGATTTAGAATGTTTGTCCAATAAATGTGAAAATATTTATTTGAAATGTTATACATCGTACTTACCCAGGATTCTGCCTGATCCGAGAAAGATTTAATTATGTGCAGCCTTGTTTTTGGTTGTGGTACATGGATCCAACTGCCTGTGCCAAACATTTCAACACCTTTGTTCCATACCATTTAGTTCAACTAGCATCACATTCAGTCATCAGTGAAAGAACACCAATTGCAGCAAACTCCCAGCACACCATCTTAAAGTTACATTGAGAGCAATTTATTCTCCACTGCGGATGCAATCTCTTATAGCCATGTTCTGCATGGCAATTAAACCCCAATGATAATATGTAATTAGTTAAAATACACTCTGCAATGAAAGAGCAGATGGAATGATTCTGCTTTATACTACACATAGGGTTACAGGCTGGTTGATTTCACCAGTCACATTTAAACAGAATACAATCAAGAGTAACAATTCTTTCTAACATTATTATTGTACAAAAAGTAATTAACAAAATAGTTTATTTCTATAACGTGAAGATTCTACTTCCTCATGTAGTCTTAATGTTCTTTATTATCTTCTGCTAAAGTGTGTATGCAAATAAATCAATGCACTATTATAAAGGTTTTGCCACACTGTGTAGCAAGTGCTTAATATATAAGCACTTGCTACACAAGTCCAAAGACGTGCAGGTTAGGTGGATTGGCCAAGCTAAATTGCCTCTAGTGTCCAAAAAAGGTTAGATGGCATTATTGGGTTATGGGGATAGGGTGGAAGTGAGGGCTTAAGTGGGTCGGTGCAGACTCGATGGGCCGAATGGCCTCCTTCTGCACTGTATGTTCTATGTTCTATGTTTTATATACTTGGCAAAAAAACTGTCAGTGATAAGAAGAAGAAGAATTTGTTCATTGCAGGGATTTTTCAGTAGTTTAGCTTAATCTAGAAGTTGTGCAGTAAAGGTTAATAAGGAGCTGCCCCACCCACTCACATAATATATTTTGGGTGTAAGAAGCTTAATAGAAGAACAGAATTAACCAAGAGACAAATTAAAAGGGGCTGCTCCTATTGGAGCCCAAAAATGACTTAAGAGAAATGGAAACGTAAAAACATCATATCGAAATGTGAAAACCAGCGTCGATAAAGCACAAACCCCTGCGATGCCCACCGAGCACGAAGGCCTCCCACTCACATAACTGAGTGGCAGTTAACTGTCAATCGCCTGCAGCCTAATTAGGAGGCAAGCGGCGCTGTTTGCAATTGTTTTGCTTTTAAGTTACTAGGTGTGTGAGTCATCCCAGCCCAGCTCAGACCTATTTAAGAACAGTCCCAGAGAAGGCACATCGAAGAGTGAGTTTGAGAGCTGGGAATTCGAGGCTGGGTGGGAGGAGGTGCTTTCTAATCCCTTGATTTGTCACTCTCTAATTTCCAGTGAATAGCCCTGCCCTGCTGCAGGTGACTAAAAGGGAGAGAGCTGATTGGTGAGTAGCAGGTAAGACAGGTAAGTCCTTCATATCGGGAGCGGAGCTGAGTGGGGGAAATCCGGAGTGCAGTCTGGGAAGGCTCACCGGAGTAGGTTTTGAGCTGCATTTTGCAAGGGAAGAGGTTTTTTTTCTCTTCTCACACTTACCAGAGGGCAAGCTAGATTTAACATTATACGCCAACCTGTACTAACCAGGAGACACATTAATTTTTGGGGGCCTATTCATGAAAGCAGCAGCAGTAAATTTCTATTAAGGGCCTAACTAGTATTTAGTTTTTAATCTAACAACCAATAGAGGGAGAGAGATGTCAATTGGTGGTGTTGTGTGCTACTCCTGCACGACGTGGGACATCACAGGCAGCTCATGTGTCCCTGAGGACTACATCTGTGGGAAGTGCATTCAGTTGCAGAAGCTCACCGAACACATGTATGGGTTAGAGCAGCAGCTGGAAGCACTGAGGAACACAAACTTAGCAGAAATTGTTATAGATAATAGCTACAGAGATGTGGTCACACCCAATGTACAGGAAAATAGATGGGCGACCACCAGAGGGGATAGACAGACAGTGCAGGGGTTGGCTACGGCTGTCCCCCTATCTAACAAGTATGACGTTTTGGATACTGATGAGGGGGAAGGTCCATCAGGGGACAGCAGGAGCAGTAGCCTGAACGAAGGCACAACAGCTAGCCCTGCTGCACAGGTGGGGCATACAAAGCATAGCACAGCAATAGTGGTGGGGGATCCAATAGTCAGGGGCACAGATAGGCATTTCTTTGGCCGTGAAAGGGACTCCAGGATGGTAGTTTGCCTCCCTGGTGCCAGGTTCCTGGATGTCTCTGAGCGGGTAAATCATCCTAAAACAGGAGGGAAATTAACTCAGAGGTCATTGTCCACATTGGCACAAATAACATAGGTAGAAAGAGTAGAGAGGTCCTGCAACGGCAATTTGGGGAATGAGGTGGACGATTAAAAAGCAGGACCTTTCGGGTAGTAATCTCAGGATTACTCCCCATGCCACATGCTAGCGAGGCTAGGAACAGGGAGATAGTGCAGCTAAATACGTGTCTAAAGAACTGGTGCAGGAGGGAGGGCTTCAGTTTTTGGGATCATTGGGATGTCTTCCAGGGAAGTTGGGGACTGTACAAGAAGGACGGGTTACACCTGAACTGGAGGGGCACCAATATCCTGGCTGGGAGGCTTGCTAGTATGGTTCAGGTGGGTTTAAATTAATGTTGCAGGGGGGTGGGAATCAGAATAGTAAGCCAGCAAGTGTAGAGACTGGGGATGAGAATGGTAGCAGGGCCAGGTTGGCTAACAGGAAGGGCAGGCTTGAACTCAGTGGCCTGGAGGTCTGGAGTGCATCTGCTTCATTGCACGGTGTAAAACAGGTAAGACAGATGAACTTAGAGCCTTGAATCATGCGTGTAACTTCGATGTGGTTGCGATAATGGAGACTTGGTTAAAAAAGGGACAGGACTGGCAGCTAAATATTCCAGCATAATGGTGTTTTAGGCAAGTCAGAGGGGAAGGTAAAAGAGGTGGGGGAGTTGCAATACTGGTTCGAGAAGATATTACAGCTGTAGAGAGGGAGGACATCTTGGAAGAATTAAGTAACGAGACACTGTGGGTAGAACTCAGAAACAGGAAGACGGCAGTCACTATATTGGGTATATATAGTACTGGTCTCCCAACAGCCCACGAGAAGTTGAAGAACATGAGACTTTAATTTTCCTCATATTGACTGGAAATCCCTTGGAGCTAGGGGTCTGGATGGTGAGGAATTTGTTCAGTGTGCCCAGGAAGGTTTTTTGGAACAATATATGGATAGTCTGACTAGCGAGAACAAGAACAAAGAACAAAGAAATGTACAGCACAGGAACAGGCCCTTCGGCCCTCCAAGCCCGTGCCGACCATGCTGCCCGACTAAACTACAATCTTCTACACTTCCTGGGTCCGTATCCCTCTATTCCCATCCTATTCATGTATTTGTCAAGATGCCCCTTAAATGTCACTATCGTCCCTGCTTCCACCACCTACTCCGGTAGTGAGTTCCAGGCACCCACTACCCTCTGTGTAAAAAACTTGCCTCGTACATCTACTCTAAACCTTGCCCCTCTCACCTTAAACCTATGCCCCCTAGTAATTGACCCCTCTACCCTGGGGAAAATCCTCTGACTATCCACTCTGTCTATGCCCATCATAATTTTGTAGACCTCTATCAGGTCGCCCCTCAACCTCCGTCGTTCCAGTGAGAACAAACCGGGTTTATTCAACCGCTCCTCATAGCTAATGCCCTCCATACCAGGCAACATCCTGGTAAATCTCTGATGCACTAAGCGTCAAGAACCACAAAGACATGTGAGACTTTAACTAAGGCTTTAATACACTACATAGGAAGCTTACCCGACACAGACGACCCCAGACAAAATGGGTCTGGTCTCAGAAGTTGGGTCTTATACTTAACTCCCGGGGGAGTGGCTAAGGCGGAGCTCTCCATGGCCAGGTCAGGTTACATACAGGTGACCGAACCTCTACAGAGCTACAGTACAATACACAGTACCATACACAGGATTACAAGGCCACGTACTATGTACAATGCTAGGGAAGTACAGTGGTGTATCACCACATTCACCCCTTGTTTAGAAGGAAGTCCAGGGTGAAAATATGGAGTAGCAAACACAGTGAACAAATAGGGAGTAACGAACAGAGTCCATCAGGAGGTTCCGTGTCGTCAGAGGTCGAGACGAACGATGGGTTTGGTCGATCTCTTTGAACGTCGGAGCTGCGGCGCTGAGGTAGTGTCCGGTGGTACCCGTGCGGTCGGTGGTGCTGGGTCGCGAGGCGGCATGACGTCCCCCACCGCTTCGGCTGGCTCGAGGCGAAACTGCGGGATGACAGTGGCTGGCATGGAGTAGTAACAGGCCGAGGGATCGACGGGAGCAGAGAGGGAGCGGGGTGGAGGTTGCGGGGTGGGGCGGAAGGGGCCCCAGAGGGGGCCAGGTCCTTGATGGAGATGGTCTCCTCACGCCCGTTGGGGTACGCTATGTACGCGTACTGTGGGTTGGCGTGGAGGAGACGGACTCTCTCCACCAGGGGCTCCGCCTTAGAGGTCCGCACGTGCTTGCGGAGCAGGACGTCTCCCGGGGACAGGAGCCAGGACGGAAGCGATGTCACGGATGCCGATCTCCTGGAGAAGAGAAACATCCGCTCATGAGGGGTAGCATTCGTTGCAGTACACAAAAGGGACCGGATGGAGTGGAGTGTGGCAGGGAGGGCCTCCTGCCAACGGGAGACTGGTAGGCCTTTGGACTTGAGGGCTAGCAGCACGGCCTTCCAAACTGTCGCGTTCTCCCTCTCCACCTGTCCATTCCCCCGGGGGTTGTAACTGGTCGTCCTGCTCGAGGCAACGCCCCGGGCGAGCAGGTACCGACGCAGCTCGTCACTCATGAAGGAGGAGCCCCGGTCACCGTGAATGTAATTGGGATAACCGAACAGCATGAAGAGGTCGTGCAACGCTTTGATGACGGTGGCGGAGGTCGTGTCGGGGCAGGGAATGGCGAAGGGGAACCGCGAGTACTCGTCGATGACGTTGAGGAAGTACGTGTTGCAGTTGTGGGTGGGGAGGGGCCCTTTGAAGTCAATGCTGAGACGTTCAAAGGGGCGGGTAGCCTTGATTAGGTGCGCCTTGTCTGGCTTGTAGAATTGCGGCTTGCACTCCGCATAGACTTGGCAGTCCCTAGTCATGGCCTCAGCCTCCTTGACTGAGAAGGGCAGGTTGTGGCCCTTGATATAGTGGTAGCGCCGCCTGACGCCCGGGTGACAGAGGTCATTATGTAGTGCCCACAGTCGGTCATCCTGTGCGTTGGCACAAGTACTATGGGACAGGGCATCAGGAGGATCATTGAGCTTACCTGGCCGGTATAAGATAGTATAATTGTAGGTGGAAAGTTCGATCCTCCACCGTAATATCTTATCATTTTTGATTTTACCTCGTTGTTTGTTGTCGAACATGAACGCAACTGATTGTTGGTCAGTAACGAGGGTAAATGGTTTTCCGGCCAGGTAGTGCCTCCAGTGCCGGACGGCTTCCACTATGGCCTGTGCCTCCTTCTGAACAGAGGAGTGGCGGATCTCGGGGCCTTGGAGTGTGCGGGAAAAGAAGGCAATGGGCCTGCCCGCCTGGTTGAGGGTGGCACCCAGGGCAAAGTCGGAGGCATCGCTCTCGACTTGGAATGGTGCAGACTCGTCTATCGCATACATGGCGGCTTTGGCGATAGCGGTTTTTAGGAGGTGGAAGGCCTGGCAGGCCTCGGGCGGGAGGGGGAATGAGGGGGAACGGAGGAGGGGTCGGACCTTGTCAGCGTACTCGGGCACCCACTGGGCATAGTAGGCAAAGAACTCGAGGCATCGCCTCGAGTTCTTTGGGGCAGGTGGGAATGGGGAGTTCGAGAAGGGGGTGCAGACGGTCGGGATCGGGGCCGAGGACACCGTTCTCCACCACGTAGCCAAGTATGGCGAGGCGGGTGGTGCCGAAAACACATTTTGCCTCGTTGTACGTGAGATTGAGGCGTTTGGCAGTTTGGAGGAATTTAGTGAGGTTGACGTCATGGTCCTGCTGGTTGTGGCCGCAGATGGTGACGTTGTCCAGATACGGGAAGGTAGCCCACAGTCTGTTCTGGTCCACCATTCGGTCCATCTCCCGTTGGAAGACCGAGACTCCATTGGTGACGCCAAAGGGTACCCTAAGAAAGTGGTAGAGGCGGCCGTCAGCCTCGAAGGCCGTGAAGTTACGGTCCTCCGGGCGGATAGGGAGCTGGTGGTAGGCGGATTTCAAGTCTATGGTGGAGAACACCCGGTACTGTGCAATCTGGTTGACCATGTCAGATATGCGGGGGAGGGGATACGCATCAAGCAGCGTGTACCGGTTGATGGTCTGACTGTAGTCAATGACCTGCGGTGTTTCTCGCTAGACTTGACTACCACCACTTGGGCTCGCCAGGGGCTGGTGCTGTGAGCAATGATCTTTTCCGAGAGAAGACGCTTAATCTCCGCTCGAATGAATTGGCGGTCCCCGAAACTGTAACGCCGACTTTTAGTAGCCACGGGCTTGCAGTCGGGGGTGAGATTAGCAAACAGTGAAGGGAGGGGAAATCCTGAGCGTGGAGAGACTACAGGTGGGACCCGGGGGGGGGATCAGGGAAGAACTGGGGGTTGGAGACCATGAGGGGGCCGTTAAAATGCAAAGTGAGGCTGCGCAGGTGGCGTTGGAAGTCCAGGCTGAGGATCGCGGCGGCGCAGAGGTGAGGGAGGACCATGAATTTGAAACCCTGGAACACCGCGCCGTTCACTGAGAGGGTGACGACGCAGTAGCCCGAAACCTCGGCCGACTGGGAGTTGGAGGCCATGGAAATATGCCTGCGCGTGGGTAGTACCTTGAGGGAGCAGCGGCGTACTGTGTCCGGGTGGAGGAAGCTCTCCGTGCTGCCGCTGTCGAAGAGGCAGGTAACAGTGAAACGATTTACCTGAACCTCCATGGTGGATCTGGCGAGCTGATGCGGTCGGTCCTGGTCGAGGACGATGGATGCGATGGTGGAGCTGTTGGAGAAGGGTGCCGGATCCGGCGAGCGGCCTGCGGAAGAAGGTGGCGGCGCCCAGGCGTCGTAGGCTGCTGTTGGAGGCCAGGTTGCTGTCAGTAGCTGCATCTCAGTTGTTTGCAGCATTTTGGTCGAGTGCGCAGGACCGGAAGTGACGATCGGCGGTGGACCGGAAGTGACGTAAGTCAGGGTTCCGGGCGGCGCCCATGCAGACCAGTGCGCAGGACCGGAAGTGACGATCGGCGGCGGGGTGGACCCGGAAGCGACGATCGGCGGCGGACCGGAAGTGACGTGTGGCGGACCGGAAGTGACGGGAGCCGGGCCGGGGATAATCAAAGATGGCGGCGCCCCTGCGTCGCACATGTCGAATATCGAGCCGGGAACGGAGGATGGCGGCACCCAGGAGTAGCAGGCCGCGGTGTTGGACCCCAAGGCAGCAGTGGAGCGGCAGACGTTTGCAAAATGGCCTTTCTTGCCACAGGCTGAACAGGTAGCATCTCTAGCAGGGCAGCGTTTCCTGGGGTGTTTTGCCTGGCCACAAAAGTAACACTGGGGCCCAGGCATTATTTTTACTGCTGTGTGGCTGGGTGGGCCGTGATTTGCAGGGGTTGTTGCTGGGAGGTAGCGGCCACGTAGGGAACGTGGGCAGGCATATAGGAAGTTTGTGCAGGCGTGTAGGACGCATTATTGTCATAGGCTGCCTGTTGGGCCTTTGCCATAGTGACTGCCGTGTCCAGAGTCAGGGTAGTTTGTGCCAGTAGGAGTTGGCGAATTGGGACGGAAGCGATGCCAGCTACAAAGGCATCGAGCGCCAGGGCCTCAGTGTTCTGCTCAGCGGAGACTGCTGGCGCGTTGCAGGTGAGTGCGAGGGCACGGAGGACCCGAACGAACACGGATAGGTGTTCACCCGGCTGCTGGTGCCGGGAGGCGAGTGGTGGCGGGCGTAAATAGAATTAACAGTTCGTGCATACCGGCTTTTGAGCTTCACGATGGCATCGGCGTAGGTCGTAGTTCCCGTGATTAGGTCGAAAAGGCCGTAGTCGAGCCGTGAGCTCAGGAGGTTGAGTCGGTCAGCGTCTGTTTTGGCGAAGGCGGAGGATGCTTCCAGGTAGGCCTCAAAACACCGGAGCCAGCAGGTGAAAAGGTGATCCGCGCGTGGAGCGTGGGGGTCGAGCGAGAGCTTGTCGGGTTTCAGAGCAGCCTCCATTATAACTGTACTGTATTAAATTGATGCACTATGCGTCAAGAACCACAAAGACATTTGAGACTTTAACTAAGGCTTTAATACACTACATAGGAAGCTTACCCGACACAGACGACCCCAGACAAAATGGTTCCGGTCTCAGAAGTTGGGTCTTATACTTAACTCCCGGGGGAGTGGCTAAGGCGGAGCTCTCCGTGGCCAGGTCAGGTTACATACAGGTGACCGAACCTCTACAGAGCTACAGTACAATACACAGTACCATACACAGGATTACAAGGCCACGTTACACACAGCTATTATATAACTATGTACAATGCTAGGGAAGTACAGTGGTGTATCACCAGAATCTCTTCTGCACCCTGTCTAAAGCCTCCACATCCTTCTGGTAGTGTGGCGACCAGAATTGAACACTATACTCCAAGTGTGGCCTAACTAAGGTTCTAACTAAGAGGGGGCTATACTGGACCTAGTACTAGGGAACGAGCCCAGCCACGTCATCAAAGTTGTAGTGGAGGAACATGTGGCGAACAGTGACCACAATCCGTAAGCTTTCGGATACTCATGGAAGAGGACAAATGTTGTCTTGGGGTTAAGGTTCTAAATTGTGGGAAGGCTAACTACAACCAGATTAGGCCGGATTTGGAGGCTGTTGTTTGGGAGAGGCTGTTTGAGGCTAAATCCACATTTGGCATGTGGGAGTCTTTTAAGGGGCAGTTGATGGGAGTTCAGGATAGGCATGTGCAGATGAAAAGAAAAGGCAGGATTCAGGAACCGTGGATGACCAGGGAAATTGCAAGTCTAGTCAAAAAGAAAAAGGATGCATACATGAAAAAAGCACGAAAAGACAGAACTCAGGAGAGGTTACGATAGTCCCCATCTCACAAAATATGACACGGTGTATGGAAAGGCTCAGTAAACCAAGGTCCACCACACTAAGAAAACAAAAGGGACGGTCAATAGAGAATTAAAGGTGCTATATTTAAATGCGCGCATTGTACGGAACAAGGTAGATGAGCTTGTGGCCCAGATTGTGACTGGCAGGTATGATGTGGTAGGCATCACAGAAACGTGGTTGCAGGGGGTTCAGGACTGGCATTTAGACATCCAGGGATTCACAACCTATCGAAAAGACAGAGAGGTGGGCAGAGGGGGCGGGGTTGCCTTGTTAATTAGGAATGAAATTAAATCAATAGCACTAAACAACATATGGTCAGATGATGTGGAGTCTGTGTGGGTAGAGTTGAGGAACCACAAAGGCAAAAAAAACAGAATGGGAGTTATGTACAGGCCTCCTAACAGTGGTCAGGACAAGGGGCACAAAATGCACCACGAAATCAAAAGGGCATGACAGAAAGGCAAGGTCACAGTGATCATGGGGCACTTCAATATGCAGGTGGACTGGGTAAATAATGTTGCCAGTGGACCCAAAGAAAGGGAATTCATTGAATGTTTACAGGGGGGCTTTTTGGAACAGCTTGTGATAGAGCCCACGAGGGAACAGGCCATTCTGGACTTAGTGTTATGTAGTGAGCCAGACTTGATAAAAGATCTTAAAGTAAGGGAACACTTAGGAGGTAGTGATCATAATATGGTAGAATTCAGTCTGCAATTTGAAAGTAAGAAGGTAGAATCAGATGTAAAGGTGTTACAGTTAAATAAAGGTAACTACAGGGGCATGAGGGAGGAACTGATGAATATCGACTGGGAGCAGAGCCTAGTGGGAAAGACAGTAGAACAGCAATGGCAGGAGTTTCTGGGAGTAATTGAGGACACAGTACAGAGGTTCATCCCAAAGAAAAGAAAGGTTATCAGAGGGGGGATTAGGCAGCCATGGCTGACAAAGGAAGTCAGGGAATGCATCAAAGCAAAAGAGAAAGCCTATAATGTGGCAAAGAGTAGTGGGAAGTCAGAAGATTGGGAAGGCTACAAAAACAAACAGAGGATAACAAAGAAAGAAATAAGGAAGGAGAGGATCAAATATGAAGGTAGGCTAGCCAGTAACATTAGGAATGATAGTAAAAGTTTCTTGAAATACATTAAAAACAAACGAGAGGCAAAGGTAAACATGGGCCGCTCCAAAATGACGCTGGTAATCTAGTGATGGGAGACAAGGAAATAGCTGAGGAACTAAATAAGTACTTTGCGTCAGTCTTCACAGTAGAAGACATGAGTAATATCCCAACAATTCAGGAGAGTCAGGGGGCAGAGGTGAATATGGTAGCCATCACAACAAGAAAGTTTTAGAGATACTAAGAAGTCCAAAAATTGATAAATCTCCGGGCCCAGATGGCCTACATCCTAGAGATCTAAAGGAGATAGCTGAAGAAATAGTGGAGGTGTTAGTTATGATCTTTCAAAAGTCACTGGAATAATGGAAAGTCCCAAAGGATTGGAAAATCGCTGTTGTAACCCCCCTGTTCAAGAAGGGAACACGAAAAAAGATGGAAAATTATAGGCCAATTAGCCTAACCTGGGTTGTTGGCAAGATTCTAGAATCCATCGTTAAGGATGAGATTTCTAAATTCTTGGAAGTGCAGGGTCGGATTAGGACAAGTCAGCATGGATTTAGTAAGGGGAGGTCATGCCTGACAAACCTGTTAGAGTTCTTTGAAGAGATAAAAAATAGGTTAGACCAAGGAGAGCCAATGGATGTTATCTGTCTTGACTTCCAAAAGGCCTTTGATAAGGTGCTTCACGGGAGACTGCTGAGTAAAATAAGGGCCCATGGTATTCGAGGCAAGGTACTAACATGGATTGATGATTGGCTGTCAGGCAGAAGGCAGAAAGTTGGGATAAAAGGTTCTTTTTCGGAATGGCAACCGGCGATGAGTGGTGTCCCGCAGGGTTCAGTGTTGGGGCCACAGCTGTTCTCTTTATATATTAACGATCTAGATGACGGGACTGGGGACATTCTGGCTAAGTTTGCCGATGATACAAAGATAGGTGGAGGGGCAGGTAGTATTGAGGAGGTGGGGAGGCTGCAGAAAGATTGAGACAGTTTAGGAGAGTGGTCCAAGAAATGGCTGATGAAATTCAACGTGGGCAAGTGCGAGGTCTTGCACTTTGGAAAAAAGAATAGAGGCATGGACTATTTTCTAAACAGTGACAAAATTCATAATGCTGAAGTGCAAAGGGACTTGGGAGTCCTCGTCCAGGATTCTCTAAAGGTAAACTTGCAGGTTGAGTCCGTAATTAAGAAAGCAAATGCGATGTTGTCATTTATCTCAAGAGGCTTGGAATACAAAAGCAAGGATGTACTTCTGAAGCTTTATAAAGCACTAGTTAGGCCCCATTTAGAATACTGTGAGCAATTTTGGGCCCCACACCTCAGGAAGGACATACTGGCACTGGAGCAGGTCTAGCGGAGATTCACACGGATGATCCCAGGAATGGTAGGCCTAACATACGATGAACGTCTGAGGATCCTGGGATTATATTCATTGGAGTTTAGGAGGTTGAGGGGAGATCTAATAGAAACTTACAAGATAATGAATGGCTTAGATAGGGTGGACGTAGGGAAGTTGTTTTCATTAGCAGGGGAGACTAGGACCCGGGGGCACAGCCTTAGAATAAAAGAGAGTCACTTTAGAACAGAGATGAGGAGAAATTTCTTCAGCCAGAGAGTGGTGGGTCTGTGGAATTCATTGCCACAGAGGCCGGTGGAGGCCGGGACGTTGTGTGTCTTTAAGACAGAAGTTGATAAATTCTTGATTTCTCGAGGAATTAAGGGTTATGGAGAGAGAGCGGTAAATGGAGTTGAAATCTGCCATGATTGAATGGTGGAGTGGACTTGATGGGCCGAATGGCCTTACTTCCGCTCCTATGTCTTATGGTCTTATGAGGTCTAGGCAACTAAAATCGGATGAAGCACTTGAAGAATACAGGGAAAGTAGAAAAGCGCTCAAACTGAGTTAGGAGGGCAGAAATGGGTCACAAAATGTCCTTGGCAGACAGGATTAAGGAAAATCCCAAGGCATTTTTTGCATATATTAGGAACAAGAGGATAGCTAGAGAAAGAGTTGGTCCACTTAATGACAAAGGAGGGAAATTATGCATGGAACCAAAGGAAGTAGTTGAGATCCTTAATGAGTACTTTGCATCGGTATTCACAAAGGAAAGGGACACGTTGATTGCTGGTGTCTGAGGGATATGTAAACACTTTAGAACAAGTCATTATTACGAGGGAGAAAGTGTTAGGTGTGTTAAAACGCATTTAGGTAGACAAATCCCCAGAGCCAGAAGGCATCTATCCCAGATTTACGAGGGAGACAAGAGATGTAATTGCTGAGCCTCTAACAGAAATCTTTGTTTTCATGTTGGCCATAGGTGAGATCCCAGAGGATTGGAGGATAGCCAATGCTGTCCTGTTATTTAAGAAGGGCAGCAAGGATAACCCGGGTAATTATAGGCCAATGAGCTTATCGTCAGTGATAGAGAAATTGTTGGAAAAGACTCTCCGAGATAGGGGGCTGGATTCTCCGATCCCTGACGCTGAAATCACGTTTGGCGACAAGCAGAGAATCCCCAATGATGCCAAAATCGGTTACTGCACCGCTTTCGCAATGCTCCACCCCCATAAAAGCAGCGTACTCTCGGAGTACATTGCATGCTATATCCACAGCCTCAGGCCATTGCCCGAGGCCTGTCCCGTGATGCTCTGTCCCCGACCGGCCGTGTTCCCGATGGCGTGGGATACATGTGGTCTTTCCCGTCGTGAACTCAGCGTGGCGGCTGTGGACTCAGTCCAGCCACAGTCAGGGGCGGGCCGATCTGCAGGCAGGGTGGGCTTTACTCAGGGCTGGCGGCACTGTGGGGGGGGGCGGGGGGGTGGGGGGGGGCGGACCGGGGCACGCGAGTGGCCGAAGGGGGGGCACTATTTTTACGGTCCGGGTCCGCGGGCTGGGTCCGCCATGAAGCACCGCACGGCCGCTGTAGACCGCCGCCATGTGCATGTGCGGCCACGGACCTGGCAATGCTCTATGCTGGCTGGCTGCTAGGTCTCCCTGGAGCAGGGAATCAGTGGCCATTTTGCGGCGGTTTTCCTGGCATAAAACACCACCGTTTTCACCCCGTCGTGGGGACTTTGACTCCCAAAAGGAGAATCCAGCCCAGGATCTATGCACATTTGGAAGCGAATGGTCCTTTTAGCGACAAACAGCATGATTTTGTACCAGGGAGGCCATGTCTCACTAATTTAATTGAGATATTTGAGGAGGTGACAAAAATGATCAACGAGGGAAGGGCTGTGGATGTTGTCTCTGTGGACTTTAGTAAAGCATTTGACAAAGTCCCTCATGGCAGGCTGGTGCAAAAGATTAAATCACACGGGGTCAGGGGTGAACTAACTAGATGGATTCAGAACTAGCTTGGCTATGGAAGACCGATGGTAGCAGGAGGAGTGTGTTTTTCCGAATGGAGGTCTGTAACTAGTGGTGTTCCGCAGGGATCAGTATTGCGACTTCTGCTGTTTGTAATATATGTAAATGACTTTGAAGAAAACATAGTTGGTCTGATTAGCAAGTTTGCGGTTGATGCTAAGAATTCAGGAGTTGCAGATAGTGATGAAGATTGTCAGAGAATACAGCAGGATATAGATAGGCTGCAAAATTGGGCGGAGAAACGGCAGATGGAATTAAATCAGGGCAAATGCGAGCTGATACATTTTAGTAGATCCAATTCAGGTGGGAGCTTTAAAATAAATGGCAGAACCATCAGGAGCATAGACACACAGAGAGATCTGGGCCTACAGGTCCACAGATCCTTAAAAGTGGCAGCACAGGTGGAAATGGTGGTAAAGAAAGCATATGGCATGCTTGCCTTCATTGGACAGGGCACCGGGTATAAACGTTTGCAAATTATGTTAGTTATATAGAACATTGGTTAGGCCACATTTGGAATACTGTGTCAATTCTGGTCACCACACTACTAGAAGGAAGTGGAGACTTTGGCGAGAGTACAGAAAAGGTTTACCAGGATGTTTCCTGGTGTGGAGGGTATTAGCTATGAGGAGAGATTGAATAAACTGGGATTGTTCTCCCTAGAGAGACAGAGGCTGAGGGGCGACCTGACAGAAGTTTATAGAATTATGAGGGGTATCGATAGGGTGAACAGTTGGAGGCTTTTTCCCAGGGCAGAAATGACAATTAAAAGGGGGCGCAAGTTCAAGGTTAGGGGGGATAGGTTCAGTGGAGGTGTGTGGGGGAAGTATTTTTACACAGAGGGTGCTGGTGACCTGGAATGCACTGCCAAGTGAGGTGGTTGAGGCAGAGAAGTTAGCGACCTTTAAGACTTATCTAGACACATGAACTGACGGGGTACTGAAGGATGCAAGCGGTTGGACTAAATAGGACATGTGATCGGCGCAGGCTTGGACGGCTGAAGGGCCTGTTCATGTGCTGTACTGTTGTTTGTTCTTTCTTTGATATGAGAGTTCAGATATTGGGTCAGGATTGGCTTGGATAATCTTTTGAACTATTTTTGACCTAATTAAGGAATCAATAATTTGATTACCAATTCATAGCTTCAAGGATAGGGTGGCAAATGCCTAACCGTTCAATGTGTTCAAAAGTTCCTGAATGTACATCTAACATTTTCTTAAAGCTCTACAAAATTTTCATTTGTTCAGCAATGCATTAATGGTGGTCTACTGAGAGGGACTCAAAGATTAGGAAGAGACTTTGCAACCAAATCGATTGACTGACATAGATTGAAATCACCGGGGGGAAAAAAAACAGTTGGAGCTGTTTAGTGTAACAGGAAAGTCTGCCAATAATGACTCGTAAAAAGAAGATTTGTGCCCAGGCAGATGGTCTAAATTTCTTGTGGGGTTAATAATTTGAAAGACAAGTTTGTTCAGACACTGAAAATATCATCATGATAGCCATTAATGTTGTGTTTGCTCAGTTAATGCTGGAAAGTCTGCACTGAAAATTTATCAGCTATAGGATTAACACTACCACTGCTGCTGTGTGTACAGTACATGATATCAATTAGAAGGAAGTGTGAGTTGTACCATCTGGGATAAACTATTGGCAAAAGTTACTGAGTAGAGTTTTTTTTTAGTTAGCCTGAATTTTCCAGTACCTAATCCCAACACCATGCTGAAGTCTCCAACCTAGGTCAGTGAGAAACCCACATTCTGGCATTTGTTTCAGCCAGATATGGAATCTATACTGCCTGAGTATTGAGTATGAACATGTGGCATTTACTTAAGTGCAGGAAGTTTAGATGCAGATTAAGGAAGGTAGCAGAATAACTATCCAGTTAACCAGTCCAGTTAAGCTTATCTTAAAAAGCCCATCTAACCTATTCGGAGATTGACATTCAAGGATATTTATAACCAACTGAGAAATTCCCAGTACCATTAATACGTTTATCGTTGCATATGAACATATGAATTAGGAGCAGAATTAGGCCATTCGGCCCCTCGATCCTGCTTCACCATTTGATAAGACATCGGCTGATCTGATTGTAGCCTCAACTCCATTTTCTTGTCTACCCCTTATACCCTTTGATTCCTTTGTTAACCAAGAATAAATCCAACACAGTCATAAAAATATTCAGTGACCCTGCTTTCATTGCTCTCTGGAGAAGAGAATTCCACAGACCAATAAACATCTTAGGTTAAAGATTTTCTCTCAATCTCTGGCTTAAATGGGAGATCCCTTACTTCTAAACAATGTTCCCTAGTTCTAGTCTCTCTCATAAAAGGAAACATCTCAGCACTCACCCGATCAAGTCACCTCAGGATTTTATACATTTCACTGAGATCACCTCACTCTTCTAACTCCCAATCGATACAGGCCCAACCTGTCAGACCTTTCTTCATAAGATGACCCCTTTACCTCAGGAATCAGTCAACTGAACCTTCTGTGAACTGCTTCTATTGCAATTACATCCTTTCTTAAATAAATAAGCTAAAGCTGTATCCAGCACTGCACTCCAGATGTGGTCTCATCAATGCGCTGTTCAATTGCAGCAGAACCTCTCTACTTTTTTATATTCCATTCTTCTTGCAATAAACGGCAACATTCTATTTGCCTTCCGAATCACTTGCTGTACTCCCATACTAAACTTTTGTGATTCATGTACCAGGGCACCCAGATCCCTCTGTACCGCAGAGTTCTTCAATATGCCTTAATTTAAATAATATTCTGCTGGAGAAGGATGAGGGGCGACTTGATAGAGGTTTATAAGATGATCAGGGGAATAGATAGAGTAGACAGTCAGAGACTTTTTCCCCGGGTGGAACAAACCATTACAAGGGGACATAAATTTAAGGTGAAAGGTGGAAGATATAGGAGGGATATCAGAGGTAGGTTCTTTACCCAGAGAGTAGTGGGGGCATGGAATGCACTGCCTGTGGAAGTAGTTGAGTCGGAAACATTAGGGACCTTCAAGCAGCTATTGGATAGGTACATGGATTACGGTAAAATGATATAGTGTAGATTTATTTGTTCTTAAGAGCAGCACGGTAGCATTGTGGATAGCACAATTGCTTCACAGCTCCAGGGTCCCAGGTTCGATTCCGGCTTGGGTCACTGTCTGTGCCGAGTCTGCACGCCCTCCCTGTGTCTGCGTGGGTTTCCTCCGGGTGCTCCGGTTTCCTCCCACAGTCCAAAGATGTGCAGGTGAGGTGAATTGGCCAATGATAAATTGCCCTTAATGTCCAAAATTGCCCTTGGTGTTGGGTGGAGGTGTTGAGTTTGGGTAGGGTGCTCTTTCCAAGAGCCGGTGCAGACTCAAAGGGCCGAATGGCCTCCTTCTGCACTGTAAATTCAATGATAATCTATGATTAATCTAGGACAAAGGTTCGGCACAACATCGTGGGCCGAAGGGCCAGTTCTGTGCTGTATTTTCTATGTTCTATGTTCTATGTTTTCTATTCTTCCGGCCAAAGTGAACCCGTTCATATTTCTCACATTCTCCTCCATCTGCCAAACTTTTACCCATTCTGTTAACCAATCTAACTCTCATTGTTATGTCTCTATGTCTTCCTTAAAATTTACTTCCCTAACTACCTTTGCGTCATCAGCAGTTTTAACAACCATACATTTAGTCCCTCATCCAAGTCATTTAGATAGATTGTCAATAGTTGAGGCCCCCGAACTAATCCCTGTGATACTCCACTAAATACAGCTTGCCAACCTGAAAATTAATCCTTACTCTCTGCTTACTGTTACTAACCAATACTTATGTTACTTACTCTAGCACAAGCTCATATTTTGTGTTGTAACCTTTGCTGTGGCACCTCAATAAATGAGCTTTGGAAATTGAAATGCATTACATGTATTCATTCCTCTTCATTCACATTATTTGTTACTTCGTCAAAGAACGTTAATAAATTAACCAAACATGATTTCCATTCACAAAACCATGTTGACGCTGCCTAATTGAATTAAGAATTTCTAAGTGCACTACGATAATCTCTTTAGGAAATCATATATTCCCTATGACAGATGTAAGCCAACTGGTCTACAGTTTCTTGCTTTCTGTCCCTCTCCTTTCTTCAATTGTGGAGTCATAGTTGCTATTTTCCAATCGGATAAGACCTTTCCAGAATCTAGGGAGTTTTGAAAAATTACAATCAGTGTACCTACTATCTCTACAGCACTTCTTTGCAGTTCCCTTGTAGAAGTCAGACTGGGTGATCAATCATTACTAGTAGTCTGGAGTACTACAAACATGCCTGGTTTAGATATCAGATTGCATACACTGCCATGGAGGAGTGAGTTAGTTCCAATTTTCCATCACTGGGTGTATCATGAAAACAACTCCATCTCAAAGGGATGACAACTATCTCCTCCCCCCCTGAGGATAATAACTAATTGTGAGGATAATAACTAATTGTGAGGATAATAACTAATTGTGAGGATAATAACTAATTGGTCATTAGACGATTTACAGATTAATATTTCACAAGGTGGACAGCAGATGCTAGAAACTCCTTATGGATTGTTTGGCAGTCAGCACAAATAAGCATAAACTGAATGAATGTATTAGCACCCACAATGGCATGGGCACACCAAACTGAATTGTTTTCTGGAGTTGTCAAAAAGATGGAATGAATTGAATTAAAGAATTGGATAAAAATAAATTAATAAGGATTCAGCTGCACCTAGGGTTTTTGCTATGCGGATTGGCCTAGAAACAGGGTGAACATATATTTCTCTGAGTGAAGTGAAGAACAATAGGGTATAGAGAGTTAAAGATACCAGGAGGTAGGGGTTCAAATGCAGAAATAAGAATGGATGCCACACTTGCATGCTAAAAAGGGGTCTCACAGGTAGGAAATGCTAAAAGGGGGAACTTCTAAGTTAAGTTGTTTAGGTAAGGTTACATCAAAAGAAATACACAGTATATTAGTGGTAACTAAGAACACAGCCATGCCCAACAAGCTTTTGCCTGAAGGTTGCTGCTTTAAACCCTAGGTGGCCAACTCTACACCAGAAATAAATTTCCCAGAAGAAAGGCGTGTGTGGTAATTATTGCTGGATTTGGCTCATAGTGTCAAAATCTATGGGATGTTGTATTTGGGGAAAGTATATTCTTGGAGTTCAGGAAAGTAGGTAGATTTGCAATGATATAGTGTGTGTAGCCACGATTGTAGTGGGGTGTAATTTTTGTTCTGTATTGTTGTGTATTTTACAGTTTAATAAACATTTTAGTTGAATGATTACAACAGGACTGGAACATTCCTCACTGGTTGACATTTCTTTCGTCACATTGTACCAAATTGCAAACAAAACAGTTGAAAACCGGCTTTTTCAGTTTCCCTATCTAGATTTGGTATACCCTTGCATTTAACATCAGCGGAGTTCTTTTTAGAGTCTATGCCAAACATAATTATATGCCTCATTATCCACTCTTAATTTCAATCATTTTGATTTGAGTAGGCCTGATGCCTTCACTTTCATAAGAGCAATTAGGGACGAGCAACAAATGCTGACCTAGTCGGCGACACCCATAATCCCATGAATTAATTTTTTTTAAAGTTCAACATTCCAATTGTCCGCCTGGATTATGTGTTCAAGTCTCTAAAATGGGAATTGAATCAACACCCTTCAGATTCAGAAGGAGGAGTGCTGCATTCTGAGTCAAGTCTGAGGTACAAGGTATTAATTACAGGAAGAAACATAGCAGATATAGAAAGTTATTTGTGTAAGAGAAGAGGTGCCCTGATTTTGGAGGCTCGGTGCTCGTAACATGCATATTAATTTGAGTTGAAAAACTAGAAGCATTCTTACCAGGCCACTTTTTCTCAATCCAGAAAATGTATTTCTTATCTTCTCCAACAATCTCTGAACATGGAATACAGCATTATTTTTTTCCTGCCATACACACTGCACTGTTGGTTGAAGAGGAACACTCCCTCTACCTCAAATATCGTGCCCTCCTCAGTATCATGTTTGCCAGAATATTGAATTTCCCTTCACCAGAAAAGTGTATTTCTGCCCATTCTTCAGGTTTCCTGCGTAAGTCAGGCAAAACCAGCAGGTTGTCTCAAAAAGAGCAACAGTCCATTAGACACTGACATTGTCCCTTAGCAGCCGTGACATTCCTGCACTCATGAAAATTGAGTAGAGAACCTATGAATTATTATGATTAAATTTAGAAGAGTTTAACTTTCACAATTAGATGTCCCAGCAAATGAATACAGTATAAACGTAAGGTTGAGTAGATCTTTTGCATTTTGAAGTTGGAAATCATAGTCAAAGTTGAGGATCAAGAAGTATCCATAAGGTAAAAGCGAAATACTGCGAATGCTGGAAATCTGAAATAAAAACAGAAAATATTGGACGAACTCAGCAACATCTGGGGAGAGAGAAACAGAGTTAAAGTTTTGAGTCAATATGACCCTTCTCCAGAACTCCAGAAGGATAGAAATGAAATGAATTATGTAGTTGGAGAGGGAGGGTGGGGTAGAATTAAAGGTCAGGGATGGGTCGGAGTTAAGGAGAGATTGACAAAGATGTCATGGACATAAGACACAAGGGTGTCAATGGTGCCAATAAGGACTGAAGAAGTGCTAAGAGTGATATAAAGGTAGGATTACAGAATGTGTTAACAGGAGAACAAAGGTTAGAGCTCAGTGGGAGCAAAACTTAACCACAAGGGACAGTTGGCCATGTGGAGCGGGGGTGAGGTGGTATTCGGGCAAGCCAAGGGAAACAAAAACAAAAAACAAAAGGGCGGGCTCAAGATGGAGGGGAAAGTTCACAGTCTAAAGTTGTTGAACTCAATGTTACATCCAGAAAGCTGTAACATGCCAAATCGGAAGACAAAGTGTTGTTCTTCTAGTTTGCATTGGGTATCAATCTGAGCTTTGCAGCAGACTGAGGAAGGACATGTGGGCACGAGAGCAAGATGCAGATTTGACATGCAAGCAGCTGGAAGGTTGGGGTTGTGCATTTAATCTCCCCCATGCCAGTATTCCGGAGGGACTACTCCCTCCATGCCACCCTGGTCCACTCCACCATCATTCCCAACCTTCAACCCCATTCCACGGCACCTTTCCATGCAATCACAGAAGATGCAACAACTGCCCCTTTACCTCCTCCCTGCCAAGGGCCTAAACACTCCTTTCAGGTGAAGCAACATTTCGCTTGCACCTCCTTCAATTTGGTCTATTGTACTCACTGCTCCCAATGCGGTGTCTGCTATTTGGGGGAGACTAAATGTAAACTGGGTGACCACAATGGACAGAGGATAGTCAGGTACCAGCTTGCCATGCTGTTTGCACCAGTACCCACCTCAGAGGTCAACAGGATATTATGGGGCTAAGAACTAAAAGTAATATAAACTGGTCCCAATCATAAAACAGGGAGCAGACTCACTCCAGGATGGGAGGCCATCAGAGCAACCCCCAAGCTTAGGAGCGCCCTAGGAGGGAGGGCCAACCTAACCCATGAGACACCCCTGCTACAACCTGGGCCACTGAAAGGAAGAAAGGATGAGGCCACTCAAAATCCAATGTAAGTCCGTACCTGAGTGTCCGTGACACCAAGGCTCAACATTCAACACCGCCACAGTCAGTCCACACAGATATCAATAACAGTCAAAGAGGGAGCCCCACATCAGGGGAAACAGCCGGCTCCCCTTAAAGGGGAATCCGGCAAACCCCAGTCCCCAGCAGTATAATACACAGCTCACCGGGGCCTGAAGAAGAAAAGACTTAGCCTAAAGTTAAAAAAAGACATTAGCTCTCACTGGAGGAAGCCTTGAACAAAGTGACGACAGAACTAATCCCACTGACCCTAACACTCCACCGCTCCTCCTGCTCCAGCTCTGCTCATCTCCTCCCAGCCCCAGGATACAATAGGATAAAGATGCTTTGGCACAAATCATGGATTCAATATTCAGCTTAACATAATATAAACTTATTAAATCAGGATAACCAGTGGTGCAGGGCATCAAGCCCAAATTATTTACTTCCCTGCAAGCAAATAAATTGACGACATCCACAGGCAACACCATAATTATTAGTGGTGAAGTCCAGGATAACAACTGACATGCGAGGCAGTCATCAGGATAAAGACCTCTCCACTGGGGCATGAAGAAAGCAGAAATCAAAGATAAAGCAGGATCAAAGATGGAGAGCAATTTTCAGGATCTTCCAAGGATTCCAACGATCGAAGCACAAAACCTCACTGCTTCCAACATGCTGACTCGACTGCCCGGGCCCAGGCGGCTAACAACCCAGGATGCAGCAGTGGGGAATGACCTGGTGGAGTCAGCCATCCCCAACCCGCCTCGACCGACATTAGGAACAGGACAACATGGGACCAGGGGTCGGAAGACCCACCCAGTCTCAGACATTGGAGATAGGATTAAATGTGCTCCCTGGATCCACCAAGGACAGTGCTCTCTCTGTCATAAAAAACACCTCATCCGCCTCCAATGCCTCCAAAAGAATGCCTCTCAACTCTTGAAATTGGGTTTTAACAACTTGCATTGCAGATCCCAGATATTTGAACGGATCAATATCATCACCAGCAGCCGTCATCCATTGGAACACACCGCACCTTTGGGGCACTGTGGTAGTCACCACTGATGTATATATTAGGTGCTTGGTGGTAAGGCCCTGTACTACAGGTACAGGGGTAGTTCCCTGCCTGCTGGCTCCGCCCAGTAGGCGGAGTATAAATATGTGTGCTCCTCGTACAGCAGCCATTTCGCCAGCTGCTGTAGGAGGCCACACATCTTAGTGTAATAAAGCTTTGATTGCACCCAACTCTCGTCTTTGTGCAATTGATCGTGCATCAATTTATTACACTAAAGTTTTCAGAAGATGGACCTCCGCATCAAGCAGGATCGTCTGCAGCTGGATCTGCAATCAGGCAATGCCAAAAAGGACTTTGAACATTGGCTAGCCTGTTTCGAAGCTTACATCAGGTCTGCACCAGACCCAGTTCCGGAAGCTCAGAAGATTCAGATCCTCTACACGCGGCTGAGCTCCAACGTCTTCCCACTTATCCAGGACGCGCCCACCTACGAAGATGCCATGGCGCTACTGAAGGAAAACTATGCTCAGCGGACTAACGCACTCTACACCAGACACATCCTCTCCGCTCGTAGTCAACTTCCTGGTGAGTCAGTGGAAGATTTCTGGCGTGCTCTAATTCCCCTAGTCAGAGACTGTGACTGTTGTGCTGACATACATCACTGTAAGTACACAAAGGGTTAATGTACATACACTACAGCTAGCTAGATACTAGAGGGAGCACCAGAGACATGACAAACAGGCAGTCAACCAATAGGTCAGTAAGATAGGACACGACCAATGGGCAGTCACGATACACACAGAGGTGACACTACCACAGGAGGGCATTACACCAACCCATAAAAAGGACACATCACACATGCTCAGTCTCTTTCCAGTGGAGACACTCTGAGTACAGACACCGGGTTGATTGAATATCACTCCCACCACGTGGATTGTAGCAGACTGGTTCGTCAGTCTGAGTAGCTATAGCAGGATTAACAGTAGCGTCAAATCCAAGTAGGAGAAGTGTTAATAGTTTAATAAACATGTTAAAGCTATCTCCAAGTCTGAACCTTCCTTTGTCAGTGCACATCAAGGAAGCAGCTTATGCTACGTCAAGAGTATAACAAAACATGGTTGGTACAATCCACGTTGTGGGAGTGATATTCAATCAACCCGGTGTCTGTACTCACTGAGTTTCTCCACTGGAAAGAGACTGAGCATGTGTGATGGTGTGTCCTTTTATATGGGTTGGTGTAATGCCCTCCTGTGGTAGTGTCACCTCTGTGTGTATCGTGACTGCCCTTTGGTTGTGTCCTATCTTACTGACCTATTGGTTGACTGCCTATGTGACATGTCTCTGGTGTTCCCTCTAGTGTCTAGCTAGGTGTAGTGTATGTACATGAACCCTTTGTGTACTTACAGTGATGTATATCGCCACACCTGTCAGGCCGTCACAGCCACGGAATATTCAAACTTGCTCATGAAAGACGCTTTTGTTACGGGGATAGGGTCGGATTACATCTGCCAGTGCCTCTTAGATGTGGCCACGCTCCACCTTGCGGCAACCAAAAAGCTAGCGCTCTCGCTGACGGTCGCTTCGCGGAACATCCAGGCCTCCACCCCCAGCAGCATGGCCCACCCCTCTTATGCAGCGTGGATTCCGCAGACGGCCGCCCCATCAGAGACCCCACTCAGCCAATCCCACGCCTGTGCCGTGTGGCAGCCAACCAACCCCGGGGGCCCCAAAATCTGTGGGCAGCCAAAACACCCCCGACAACGCTGCACGGCCCGGAGCACCCTTTGCAAGGCCTACAGCAAGAAGGGACAATTCGCTTCGGTGTGCCAGGCCCGCGCAGTCGCTGCTATTGTTTCAACACCCCCCACGTACGGCCAGTGGGCGCCGCCATCTTCCCCTCCCCGGATCACGTGCGGCCCGTGGGCGCCGCCACCTTGTTCGACCCCCACCACGTGCGGCCCGTGGGTGCCGCCATCTTGTCCTCCCCGGGATCATCAGGCGCCGCCATCTTGTTTCTCCCATGACACGTGTGGCCCGTGGGCGCCGCCATCGTACAAGGACCCATGCCCCTGGGCACCCCATCGTCTGCCACCATCAACGACCAGCCGCATCTCGCCTCGGTCACGATTGACCAGTCCCGTCCACGCAACCTAGCAGCGGCCTCTACCAACGTGAAAATCGATGGGCATGAGATCACCTGCCTGCTGGACTCCAGGAGCACCGAGAGCTTCATCCATCCCGATACAGTAAGCCGCTGCTCCCTCGTGGTACACCCCACCAACCAGAGAATCTCCCTGGCTTCCGGGTCCCACTTCGTGGCGATCCGGGGGTATTGCATAGCCATTCTCACTGTCCAGGGCATGGAGTTCAGCGGTTTCCACCTCTACACCCTCCCCAACCTCTGTGCTGCCTTGCTACTCAGCCTGGACTTCCAGTGCAACCTCCAGAGCCTAACATTGAAATTCGGCGGGCCCCTACCACCCCTTACTGTGTGCGGCCTCGCGACCCTAATGGTCGACCCACCTTCCCTATTTGCAAACTTAACCCCAGATTGCAAACCCGTCGCCACCAGGAGCAGACGGTACAGCGCCCAGGAGAGGACCTTCATCAGGTCTGAAATCCAGCGACTTCTTCGGGATGGCATCAGCAAGGCCAGCAACAGCCCCTGGAGGGTCCAAGTGGTAGTTGTGAAAACTGGGGAGAAACACAGAATGGTCGTGGACTGCAGTCAGACCATCAATAGGTACACACAGCTCGACGCGTACCCCCTCCCATGCATATCTGATATGGTCAATCAAATTGCACAGTACTGGGTCTTCCCAACTGTCAACCTAAAATCCACCGACCACCAGCTCCCCATACATAAGTCGGACCGCCCATACACTGCCTTTGAGGCAGATGGCCGCCTTTACCATTTTCTTAGGGTTCCCTTTGGCATCATCAACGGGGTCTCGGTTTTCCAATGGGAAATGGACCGAATGGTTGACCAGTACGGGCTGCGGGCCACTTTCCTGTACCTAGACAATGTCACCATCTGCGGCCACGATCAGCAGGACCATGACGCCAACCTTGCCAAATTCTCCACACCGCCATTCTTCTCAACCTAACTTATAACAAGGAGAAGTGCGTGTTCAGCACAAACCGCTTAGCCATCCTCGGCTATGTGGCCCAGAACGGAGTTCTGGAGCCGGATCCCGACCGCATGCGTCCCCTCATGGAGTACCCCCTCCCCCACTGCCCCAAGGCCTTCAAACGTTGCCTGGGGTTCTTTTCTCACTACGCCCAGTGGGTCCCAAATTATGCAGACAAGGCATGCCCACTTATTCAATCCACTCTTTTTCCCCTAACGGCCAAGGCTCACCAGGCCTTCAACCGTATTAAGGGTATTAAGGCTGACATCGCCAAGGCCGCGATGCACGCAGTCGACAAGACATTACCATTTCAAGTCGGGAGCAATGCATCAGGCGTTGCTCTAGCCGCCACCCTCAACCAGGCAGGCAGGCCCGTGGCATTCTTTTCATGAACCCTTCATGCCTCCGAAATTCGGCATTCCTCCGTCGGAAAAGAGGCCCAAGCCGTCGTTGAAGCTGTGCGGCCTTGGAGGCATTACTTGGCCGGCAGGAGATTCACTTTCCTCACTGACCAACAATCGGTAGCCTTCATGTTTAACAACACACAGCGGGGCAAGATCAAGAACGATAAAACCTTGAGGTGGAGGATCGAGCTCTCCACCTACAACTACGAGATTTTGTATCACTCCGGTAAGCTCAACGAGCCCCCCTATTCCCTATCCCGAGGTACATGTGCCAGCGCACAGGTGTACCGACTCCGGACTCTGCACAGCAACCTTTGTCACCCGGGAGTCACACGTTTGTACCACTTCATCAAGGCCCAAAATCTGCCCTACTCCGTCGAGGAAGTCAGAGTAATCACCAGAGACTGCCAGGTCTGCGCGGAGTGCAAACCGCAATTCTACCAGCCAGACAGTGTGCACCTGGTGAAGGCCTCCCACCCCTTTGAACGCCTCAGCATGGACTTCAAAGGGCCCCTCCCCTCCACCGATCGTAACACATACTCCCTCAGTGTGGTCGGTGAATATTCCAGATTCCCCTTCACGATCCCATGCCCCGACATGACATCTGCCACCATCATCAAAGCCCTCAACACCATCTTCGCTCTGTTCGGCTTCCCCGCCTACGTCCAAATTGACGGGGATCCTCATTCATGAGCGATGAGCTGCATCAGTTCCTGCTCAACAAGGGTATAGCCTCGAGCAGGACGACCAACTATAACCCCCGGGGAAACGGGCAGGTGGAGAGGGAGAATGAGACGGTCTGGAGGGCCGTACCAGCTGGCTCTATGGTCCAGAAATCTCCCGTCCTACCGCTGGCAGGAGGTCCGCCCCGACGCACTGCACTCCATTCGGTCGCTCCTATGCACTGCGACTAATGACACACCCCATGAACGTCTCTTTGCCTTCCCCAGGAAGTCCATCTCTGGGTGTCACTCCCGACATGGCGCGCAGCTCCAGGACCCGTACTCCTCCGTAAGCACGTACGACTCCACAAGGCAGACCCGTTGGTTGAGAGGGTACAGCTACTCCATGCCAACCCACAGTACGCCTACGTAGCATACCCCGATGGCCGACACTGGAATCGCCGCCATCACTGCGGCGCTCCCAACAGCAGATCAGGGCTCCGGACAGACTGAACCTGAAACTTGATCGGGACTCTTAAAAAAACATCATCCTTCTGTATAACTCTCCTCCACCCCCGCTGGACTCAATTTTTTTTCTGTACTTTAAAACATCTACTTGTCTCTAGTTCTCCACCACCCCGCCGGACTCAATTTTAACAGGGAGTGAATGTGGTAGTCACCACTGATGTATATATTAAGTGCTTTGTGGTAAGGCGCTGTACTACAGGTACGGGGGTAGTTCCCTGCCTGCTGGCTCCGCCCAGTAGGCGGAGTATAAATATGTGTGCTCCTCGTACAGCAGCCATTTCGCCAGCTGCTGTAGGAGGCCACACATCTTAGTGTAATAAAGCCTCGATTGCATCCAACTCTCGGCTTTGTGTAATTGATCGTGCATCAGGCGGGAAGCTCCCAAAAGTAACTGCGCCATTAATGAGAAGCCCCACCCCAAATCCTTGCAGCTGCAATCTGGAACGCAAAAGTCACTGCTCTTGTAATAAGTATTGTTCACTTCCCCTTTGAAACAAATCAACGAGGATTTCAGCATTTTGACTCAGTTCAATAGCACTGAAATATTGACCAACAAATCTTAGGACATAGTAGTAAAAACTATTTACACCAAGAAAAGACATAAAAGAAATATGCAAATGCATAACAAAAGTTCAAAGGTGAGCAGAGCTGGAGCTGGTAAAAATGCAGCCATACCAGTATTCACATCACGTGACCGTCACCCCAGATTCATTTATCTTATAAAAGGAAAAGGCCAAATATGAAGAAATGCTTCCAAACTATGTGGGCTTTGTGCTTTTAATTGTGCAACCATTCTCTGAATTGGAAGGATCGCCGAGGCTATAGTACGTAGAATGCTTGCAAGATCATGCTGACAATATCACACTGGGGTTGATTGCTCCAGCGGCATTCTTCAGGAGTGTAAGGTAGCTGAGCCTATTGTTGATAGGTACTGTAAACTGGGTGGCCACATGGACGCTGGGATGACGCAGGTGCATACGTGGTCACGTGTCGGGAGGGCCGGAGTTCTCCACGGAGAGTAGGCAGACACACTGCATGTAAGAACTGCTCAGAGTTATCAACAATCCTTTATTGATCTCCGTTCTTGGTCATTAGTCATTGCAATCCAGTACTTCAACAGATTGTTTCTTACAAACCAGAAACTGTATCACACTCTGCGAATGGCCAGCATTATTCATGAAATTCCATTAATACTTTCATGTTAATATCGCAATTTTCTAACCAGGCAAATAGTTTTCTCCCACATAATGCCTTTTGATTGGAAATTGGATACGGAGTCTCTCTTCATGGTTCTCTCCTCCACTGATCCCAGACGAGTCCTATAAGTGCAGCATTTTTTGTTTTAAAATGCTATTCTTGGTTTTCAGGCCATACTCCACTCCTCTTCACGCTTTACTCCACAAGTTTCCTACATTGGTCCCAATATTGTGTTACTTGCTGTGATTCTGCTCCAAAACAGTATGAGAGTCAGGTTAAATACCAATAGCTGCACTCCAGGTACCAAATTTCCCGTGAATAATACCATGGAAAATCAGCCCCTGTGTTTGAAATCTGAGTTCACGCACTGATTATGCCTCAGCTAGGCTGGCCATTGCAGGTCTGGTTATTTACATCAGATCATTGTCAATGGGACCATGTCAGTCCCTGTAGGAACGTTTCGATCTGAGCCAATTTGTGAAGACATGAATGATTTAAAGATTATTTTCATTACTAAAAATAATTGTTAAAAACTAAAGTGTCACTAATCGAATGAAGAATCTATTTCATTATTAATGCAGAATGAAAATTGCTTTGACAAAGGGTCATCTTTGTGGGCAGCACAGTAGCATAGTGGTTAGCACAGTTGCTTCACAGTTCCAGGGTCCCAGGTTCAATTCCCGGCTTGGGTCACTGTCTGTGCGGAGTCTGCACATTCTCCCCGTGTGTCCGTGGGTTTCCTCCGGGTGCTCCGGTTTCCTCCCACAGTCCAAAGATGTGCAGGTTAGTTGGGGTGGCCATGATAAATTGCCCTTAATGTCCAAAAAGGTTAGGTGGAGTTACTGGGTTACGAGGATAGGGTGGAGGCGTGGGCTTAAGTAGGGCGCTCTTTCCAAGAGCCAGCGCAGACTTGATGGGCCGAACAGCCTCCTTCTGCACTGTAAATTCTATAAAATCTGGACTCAAAACGTTAGCTCTTTTCTCTCTCTACAGATGCTGCCAGAATTGCTGAGATTTTCCAGCATTTTCTATTTTGGTTAACCTGACTGGTTTAACATCTCACGATGCAGTTAAAACACAGCAGTTTAAGAAGTTTGGTTACCTTAACTACTACGCATAAAGGTTTTGTTCTTCAATGTGCTTTTAATTTTTTAATAAATCTCCTGGAAAGCAAAAGTCACTGCTCTTGTAATAAGTATTGTTCACTTCCCCTTTGAAACGTTGCCATGTTCAGTTTCATTTGGTGAGCAGTTTAACATAATTATTTTGTAGATGTTCCAAAATTGATGCAATATTCTTTCCTTGCTTATTCAATTTTTCTGGGGAAAATGTATTTCGATCAGGATTCAGATTGAAAAAAGGATAAAAACATAAAATGCTGGAGACAGTCAAGAATTGATGAAAGCTCATTGACTTGAAATGCTGCCCTGGATTTTACCCCGAGCGATGTGAAGTATTGGCTTTTGTCATTCAACATTCACCTTCTGTAGTTAGCCAGCCAATGAGTTGGGCAGTATGTCAGGCATCTGACCAAGTGCTGTGTAATCTAGAGGGAATCTGTGGCATTTGTGGACAGGTTAAACAGCATGGAGACTCTTCAGCCAAACAGATTGAAGAATTCTCACTGAGTCACGCATACTACAAAAGAGGAAGTAAAACAGGAAATATCCTTTATAAATAAATAATTGATCAGGAAGCACAATAAAGATTGGGGCATCCATGTGGGATTAAAGGGGCATGAAAGAAAAAAAGCAGCAAAAATAAAAAATGTATAATTAAAAGAAAACTGCAATGTTAATTTTCTTCTGATGAAATGAGATTCCACATTTGCAATTCTTTCAGGGCTAGAGAGGATGTTCAGCTATAGTTATCATTGTTTGTGGCATTAAAATCCCTGTTACTTCTGATTGCACATGTCCTAACTTCATCCACTTTATTGCAAGGCAAGTGGATATCACCTACAGCATACTGATTTCTGTGTTAAACTGCACATGTGGAGAAGTTGCTTTCAGTTTTACCCTGCAATAGCACCCAGCGCTGACATCGTCACCGTTATTTGTCCAGCAAAATCTGAGTCATCAACTCTTCTGCAGATGCTGGCTGACTGGTTGAGTGATTCCAACATTTCCTAATTTATTTCAGATTTATCCTTCTCTTTCTTCCTGAAAAAAGATGATACATTATTGACTGCACAGCTGTTTCTTGCCACAATTTCCATATTTTAGAATTGAAATATTATACCAAAGCCTCTGCTATCTTATTTCTAGTTTCTTTCAACATTGCCTGTTCACAGTCCAGCATCTATATCTTTGGCTCTTTGTTATCCTTTCCAATTCTTACATTGAACTTATATCATGGCTGCTATTTTCAACTATTCTCTTGCAATCATGCCAGTTATTTGATAATCACATTGTTTGTGTGTGTAGGTTTGGGGATGGAGTGGGGGGGGGGGGGGGGGTGCAGTGATTATACAAGAGAAAAATATGATGAATGGTGGAAATATAAAATAAAATTACTCAACCAGTCAGGCAGCATATATGGAAAGCATAACCTTAAAAAGTTCTGATTACCCAAAAGTAGAGGGCATGGCAAACTGTGAAAACTTTAGGAAGATATTGAACAGTTACCAGATTGGCAAATGATATATTGTGATATTTTAATGTGCATGAATGTGAGATAAAACATTTTGGAAAGTAACAACAAAGAATTAGAATATCGGCTTCATAAAAAGATGAAGGATGTGGATGAACTGAGATAACTAAAGGTTCAAATACATCATTCCATGAAAGGAGATAAATCCATGAAAGGGTCAGCAATATTTTGTGTTTTACCAACAAGGTTGGTAAATATTGATGAATTTTCAGAAAGCATTGGTTAAAGGCAGAATACAGCACACATTTTGGGTTCCCGAATATAAAAGGAATCGAAAGGTATGGAGAGCATACAATGTAGATTCACTAGAAAGAGGTCAGAGAAGGAAAAGGAATTTCATTAGTAGAGCTTTGAGATACTCTGAACATCTTCACCAGTAATAAAACGGCAAAGAGCTGATTTAGGGGGTGATACTCCGAGCCCCGCGCCGGGTCGGAGAATCGCTGCAACCGTGCCACGACGCCCCGGCGCGGTGCGCGATTCTCCGAGGTGCAGAGAATCGGCACCATTTGCACCGCCGCGTTTGATGCGGGGCCGGCCGTGGGCCACTGGAATCGGCAGGGCCACCGATTCTCCAGCCCGAATGGGCCGAGCGGCCGCGCGGATACAACAGAGTCCCGCCTGCGCCGTTCACCCCTGGTCGCTGCCAGCGGGAACTCTGTAGTGTCGGGGGCCGGCCTGTGGGGTGGGGAAAAGCGATCTTCCACCGGGGCGGGGGGGGGGGGGGGCTCCGATGGGGTCTGGCCCGCGATCGGGCCCACCGAACGGCAGGCCGGCCTCTTCGCCTCTCTCTCCCCCCCCACCGGGCCTACTTTGTTGCGTGGCCGGCCCCTGAATCCCCACGCCATGTTGCGTCTGGGCCGGCACGCTGAAGAAGTCCCCCGCGCATGCGCAGATTCGTGCGGCCCAACTGCGCAAGCGTGGGTTGGCACGGCGCCCATTTGCCGCCGGGAAGGGAGGCTGAAGCAGCGTGAACCGCTCCAGCGCCGTGCTGGCCCCCTGTGAGGGACAGAATCGGTCGTCCCCATGCCCGTTTCGCGCCATCGTGAAATGTGCCGCTGCTCACGCCGGCGCGAGCACTTCATCTCCATTTTGGAGAATCGCCCTCAAAATGTGCATGCATCATAACGTTGGGGCTCAAGTGCACTGGTATATGTCATTAAAATGTGTATCTGGCTGTGCCATAAGTGAATGAGGGTGGGTTAAGGAGTTTAATGGTTGGTAGGTATGGACGTTTAGGGGAGGGAACAATAAGGCTGTGGGATGGATGTTAATCATGGTAGTAGATCATAGAATCATAGAATTCCTACAGTGCAGAAGGTGGCTATTCGAGTTTGCACCAATCCACTGAAAGAGCACCCCCATCTACCCCCAGTCCACCCGCCCTATCCCCGTAACCTCATGACCCCAACGAACCTGCACATCTTTGGACACAAAGAGGTCATTTATTATGGCCAATCCACCTAAGCACATCGTTGTTCTGTGGAAGAAAACTGGAGCACGCGGAGTAAACCCACACAGACACGGGGAGAAGATGCAAACTTCACACAGTCACCCAAAGCTGGAATAGAACCTTGGTCCCTGGCGCTGTGCTTACTATGTGCTACCGTTTAAGTGGCAGTTGTGGTTACAGATTTGGGAAGGCGACAAAGAGGAGAAAAGTTAGTAATTCAAGGAAACTTGATGACAATTAATTATTTTTTTAAAAAAAATGTTTATTCAAGGTTTTCAATAGATTTTTACAAGACACTCCAAAAAGGAAAGAAAATATACATAAGAAAAATAAAAAGGGGGGCCTTACGCCATCCCCTCCAACAACTTAAACCACTAAACATTAAACTATCTAACAAACTAAGAACAAAAATGGGGCAAACGCCCCTTACAGTAATAAAAACAACCCCCCCCCCCCACCCTTCTCCCCCCTGGGTTGCTGCTGCTCTTGACCTCCACCTAATGTTCCACGAGAAATTATAGGAACGGTTGCCACTGCCTGGAGAACCCCTGCACAGACCCTCGCAAGGCAAACTTTATCCTCTCCAACTTGATGAACCCCCTGCCATGTCATTAATCCAAGCCTCCACGCTTAGGGGTTTCGCATCCCTCCACATTAGTAGGATCCTCCACCGGGCTACCAAGGACGCAAAGGCCAGAATTCCGGCCTCTTTCGGCTCCTGTACTCCCGGCTCATCTGATACCCCGAATATTGCTATCCCCCAGCTCGGTTTTACCCGAGTGTCCAAGACTTTGAACATAGCCTTTGCGAAGCCCCTCCAGAACTCCTCTAGCGCTGGGCACGCCCAGAACATATGGGCATGATTTGCTAGGCTCCCCGAGCACCTCATGCATTGGTCCTCCACCTCAGAAAACTTGCACATCCTCGCCCCTGTCATATGTGCCCTGTGAACAACTTTGAACTGGATCAGGCTAAGTCTGGTGCCAGGCGAGGAGGAGTTAACCTTCCCCAGGGCCTCCGCCCACAAGCCCTCATCCAGTTCCTCGCCCAGCTCCTCCTCCTACTTGCCCTTCAGCTCCTCCACCAAGGCTTCCTCCGCCTCCTGCAACTCCTGATAGATCGCCGAGACCTTGCCCTCTCCCACCCATACACCCGAGGTCACCCTGTCCTGAATCCTCCGTGCGGGAAGCAGCGGAAATTCCCTTACCTGCCTTTTCACAAACGCCTTCATCTGCATGTACCTAAAAGCGTTTCCGGGGGGGTAACCCAAATTTCTCCTCCAGCGCCCCCAGGCTAGCAAAAGCCCCGTCGATAAATATGTCCCCCATCCTTTTAATTCCCGCCCGATGCCAGCTTAGGAATCCGCCATCTATCCTGCCCGGTGCAAACCTATGATTATTCCATATTGGGGACCAAATTGAGGCCCCCAATTCACCCCTGTGCCGTCTCCACTGCCCCCAGATCCTCAGTGTCGCCGCCACCACCGGGCCCGTGGTGTACCGCGTCGGCAGTAGCGGCAAAGGTGCCATCACCAGCGCTCCCAAGCTAGTACCCACGCATGATGCCACCTCTAATCTTTTCTATGCCCCCCCCCTCTCCGTCCATTACCCATTTCCGAATCATTGCCCCATTGGCTGCCCAGTAATAACTACACAGGTTCGGTAGCGCCAGCCCACCCCTGTCCCGACTACGCTCCAGAAACAGCCTCTTGACCCTCGTGGCCTTACTTGCCCATACAAACCCCGTAATACTCCTGCTTACTGTGGTGAATGGAACTACTGTTAATTCACCAGTGCACTGTGATATCATGTTACTACCGTGTCGTGTTACATTATGTGTTTAACCCTGTGGGCTCCATCTATGGGCCATTGTACGGCTTCACCCACAGGGGGATATGTCGGGGCATGTACGGGCTCGCCCATGGCTCCACCCCTTACAGGAAGTATAAATGCAGCTAACCTGCGGGGCGGCATTCATTGTTGTACTGGTCACAGGCAGGTTCAGTTGTAAGCTGATTAAAACCACGGTTTACTTCTCAACGTGTCTCTCAGTGAATTGATGGTCGCATCAATTTAATCAGCTTAAAATACTACTATGGAATCAGCCCTCAAACCTGATAGACTGGAACTCGATCCACAGGCCGCGGAGGCGAGATAAATTTTTTCGCACTGGCTTCGATGCTTCAAGGCCTATCTTGCCATGTCGTCTACGCCAACCGTCACAGACGAACAGAAACTGAGTCTTCTCCACGCACGGGTGAGCCATCGTATTTCTGTCCAGCTCGACGGCGCCACGTCCTATACAGAGGCCCTCGCACTACTCGAACGCATATATGTACGGCCCGTGAATGAGGTCTATGCGCGACACATCTTCACCACTCACCGCCAGCGCCCCGGGGAGTCGCTAGATGACTACCTACGCAACCTCAAAGCCCTCGCGCGCAACTGTAACTACCAGGCCGTTACGGCCCCTCAGCATATGGAGCTCGCTATCCGAGACGTTTATGTGGCGGGGGTCCGATCGAACTATGTAAGACAGCGCCTGCTCAAAAAAGGGGCCCAGAACCTGGAGGACACGGTAACACTAGCTACCCCTCTGGAGGTCGCGTTTCATAGCCTTAATGCGTTCCCCGCCGACCATGCGACCCCCTTGTGGGCCCCCGACCAGAGACTACCCCAGGCTTGTGCCGCGCGGCCGCCCGCCCATCATGGGGGACTGCCCTGATATTTTTGCGGCCAGTCCCAACACCCCCGACAGCACTGCCCGGCCCGCAATGCGAACTGTAGTAACTGCGGGCGAAAAGGACAGTTCGCCAAGGTCTGCCTGGCCAGGTCTAAAAAGTCAAACTCACAGACCCGATCCACAGACCACAGGCCTGCAGACCCCGCAAAGTGGCAGGGTGTCTACCGACTCCGCCTCCACACAACACATGCGACTCATGGGGACCGCCAACGTGTCTCTCAGTGAATTGATGGTCGCATCACTTACTCGCTTAAAAAAGGCCTTGGGGATGAGGATGGGCAGGCACTAGAATACAAACAGGAACCTAGGGAGGACTGTCATCTTAACAGACTGCACCATGCCCGCCAGGGTTAGTGGCAACACGTCCCATCTCCCAAAGTCTTCCTCCATCTGGTCTACCAACCACGCCAAATTAAGCTTATGCAGGACCCCCCAACTCCTGGCCATCTGGATACCCAAATATCTGAAACTCCTCTCCGGCCTCTTAAGCGGCAGCTCCTCCAGCTCCCTTTCCTGGCCCCTCGCATGCACCACAAAGAGCTCACTTTAAGCTTGTAGCCTGAGAAGTCCCCAAATTCCCTAAGGATCCGCATAATCTCCACCACCCCCTCCACTGGATCTGCAATGTACAAAAGCAGGTCATCAGCATACAACGAGACCCGATGTTCCTCCCCTCCCCGGACCAACCCCCTCCAGTTTCTAGATTCCCTCAACGCCATGGCCAGCGGCTCAATTGGCAAAGCAAACAACAGAGGGGACAGGGGGCACCCCTGTCTCGACCCACGGTACAACCTAAAATATTCTGATCTCAGCCGGTTCGTAGATACGCTCGCCACCGGGGCCTGGTGTAACAATTTGACCCACCCTATGAACCCCTCCCCGAACCCAAACCTGCCAAGCACTTCCCACAGGTACTCCCACTCCACCCGATCAAAGGCCTTCTCCGCATCCATTGCCGCCACCACTTCTGCCACCCCACCCTCCGAGGGCATCATAATCACATTCAGGAGCCTCCGCACATTTGCATTTAACTGCCTGCCCTTCACGAACCCTGTCTGGTCCTCGTGTATCACTCCCAGGACACAATCCTCAATCCTTGTTGTCAGGACCTTTGCCAGCAACTTGGCATCTACATTAAGGAGCGAGATTGGCCTATACGAGTCACACTGCAGCGGGTCCTTGTCCCGCTTAAGGATCAGCGAGATCAGTGCCCGAGACATTGTCGGGGGGAGAATACCTTCTTCCCTCGCCTCGTTGAAGGTTCACAAAGCAGCGGACCCAGCAGATCCACAAACTTCCTGTAAAATTCGACCGGGAACACATCAGGCCCCGGGGCCTTGCCCGCCTGCGTGCTCCCCAACCCCGTAACCAGCTCCTCTATCCGAATCGGGGCTCCCAGACCTTCCACTTGCTCCTCCTCCACTCTCGGGAACTTCAATTGGTCCAGGAACCGCTGCATCCCCCCCCCCCTCCGGGGGTTCTGACTTATACAGGTTCCCATAGAAATCCCTGAATACCTCCTTTATTTTAGCCGAACTCTGCACCATGTTCCCCCTCTATCCCTGATTCCTCCAATTTCCCTCGCCGCCTCCCTCTTGCGTAGCTGATGGGCCAGCATCCGGCTCGCCTTCTACCCATATTCGTATACTGCCCCCTGCGCCTTCCTCCACTGGGTCTCAGCTTTCTCCGTGGTCAACAAATCAAATTCCGTTTGGAGGCTCCATTGCTCCTTCAGCAGCCCCTCTTCATGGGAATCCGCATACTACCTAACCACCCTTAATATCTCCCCCACCAACCTCTCCCTCTCCGTCCTCTCTCTCGTCTCCCTGTGAGCCCTAATTGAGATTAACTCTCCCCTAACCACCGCTTTCAGAGCCTCCCAAACCACACCAACCGGTACTTCCCCATTATCATTGGCCTCTATGTATCTCTGAATGCACCCCCAGACCCGCCCACAAACCTCCTCATCTGCCAACAGTCCCACGTCCAAGTGCCACAGTGGGCGTTGGTGCCTTTCCTCCCCCAACTTCAACTCCACCCAGTGCGGGGCGTGGTCCGAAATCGCTATGGCCGAATATTCCGTGCCCTCCACTCTTGGAATCAGTGCTCTTCTCGAACGACACCCGCTTACTCACCAGGATTGCAACCCCTCTATTCTTTGCTTCCAGCCCCGAATGAAAGACCTGCCCCACCCATCCCTTTCTCAGTCTGATCTGATTCACCACTTTCAAGTGCGTCTCCTGCAACACAGCAACGTCTGCCTTCAGTCCCTTTAAGTGCATGAACCCCCGGGCCCTCTTGACCGGCCTGTTCAGGCCCCTCACGTTCCATGTGATCAGCCGGATCGGGGGACTGCCCGCCACCCCCCCTCCCTGCCGACTAGCCATCTCCTTTCTTAGGCCAGCCACGTGCCCACGCCTCCCGCACTCTCCAGCCCCCCCAGGCGGAGGACCCCCACCCTGACTCTCCCTCTTATCTCCAGCTCCCCTTCGGTCAATGCAGCAGCAACCCAGTCCCCCCCACCCCCCCCGCCCCCCGGCTAGAAAACTGTCTAGCCCCCTTGCACTCCCGTAAGTCAGCTGACTCCTGCTGACCCCAGCCGCTCCCGCCTCTGCCAACAATCCCCCGTTTAGATTTCCCGTCAAACTCCCCCCCCCCCCTCCACCTTCAGGTCGATACGGACACCCCTCTGGCAACGCCCCTCCCATCGGGCCACGCCCCCTTCTTTAGCGCGGGAAAAAAGCCCGCGATTTTCTACTTGGGCTGGCCCCGCCCCCTGTGGCGCAGCTCCTTTCTCCTGCAGCCTCTCCCCAATTCCCAACGACCCAGGGCCCCCTGCCCCCCTCCCCCCTTCGAACGCGAGGGGCGAAATCTCCAAAACAATACCCATGCCCATTAAAACACACATATCACATCCAATCACCTCCTCCCACTCCCCAGCTTTCCCAAAACCCACAGCAAACCATTAGTTCCAGTCCAATTTTTTGTTCTGAATAAAGGTCCACGCCTCCTTCGGCGTATCGAAATAATGGTGGCGGTCCTGAAAGGTGACCCACAATCGCGCTGGCTGCAACAGCCCGAACTTCATCTCCTTTCGGTGAAGAACCGCCTTGGCCCGGTTGAATCCTGCCCTCTTCATGGCCAGCTCTGCACTCCAGGTAGATGCGGATCTCTGTATTCTCCCACCTGCTGCTCCGTTCTTTCTTCGCCTATCTCAGGATGCACTCTCTGTCCGTGAAGCGGTGAAACCTCACCACCACGGCCCTTGGCGGCTCATTTGCCTTAGGCCTCCTTGCCAGGACTCTGTGAGCCCCATCCAGCTCCAGAGGCCTCGGGAAGGCTCCCGCCCCCATTAGCGTATTCAGCATCGTGGCTACATATGCCCCGATGTCGGACCCCTCCACACCTTCAGGGAGACCCAGAATCCGGAGATTATTCCTCCTCGACCTGTTCTCCAGGTCCTCAAACTTTTCCTACCCCTTTTTATGCAGCGCCTCGTGCGCCTCCACTTTCACCGCCAGGCCCAGGATCTCGTCCACGTTTTCAGAGGCTTTCTGCTGCACCTCTCGAATCGCCGTCCCTTGAGCCTTCTGGGTCTCCATTAGCCTCTCAATCGATGCTTTCATTGGGCCAGCATCTCTGCTTTCAGCTCCGCAAAGCAGCTTTTGAGAAACTCATGCTGCTCCCGCGACCATTGCGCCCACGCTGCCTGTTCTCCACATGCCGCCATCTTACTTTTTCGCGCCCGTTCTCCTCTCTTCTCCAAGATCACTTTTTTGACCGCTCCACTCCTGGTCCACTCAATGCAGTGCTGGGGGAACTTTACTGCTGCCTTCCCACCCCGGGAATCGTCGTCCAAGTGCCACTTAAAAGAGCCCAAAAGTCCGTTCTCGGCGTGAGCTGCCGACCGTGCGACCTACCCAGGCATAGCCGCAACCGGAAGTCTGATGACAATTAATTATGAAATGAGCACAGAAATGTTTGTTAGGATGAATTGTGAATGGGGCAGATGGCTGAGGATAGTAATGGAAAAAGAGTGAAGCAAAGTTTAAAATGTATATATTTGTAAATGTTGGCAAGAAGACTCTTGGGAGTTTTGAGAAGAAAAACAAAAACTTAGGGAGAGAGATTACACACAACTATGCATCCATCACATATGGGACTGTTCAAAAGAACACACATAATGCTGTAACATCTGAGTTCCCCAGCATTGTATGGGAGTACCCCAAAGATGCACTGGGGAATCTCCTTCAGACTTTCCCAGGTAAGGTTGTACGGCAATTGCCCGGCAATGCAAACTTCCCTTGGGCAATGCCCTGCACTAAGAACCATCCGAAAATGCAAGTTAAAGCACAAACTTCACCGATTCCGATTGGGTTACAATAGTTACCCAGAAAATGATGGAAGAATTAAAACTACTTCTAACCTCTAGGTAACTATTGTAAAGACCCAGATTGAACTCCTCCCTTGACACACCCCACACAGTCCCGACCCTCCAATCAACACCCCACACTGCAAGCACCGCAGAGAGAGTCCTCCACCCTCGCTAACCCACGCATAGCACCCTCCACACGCACCTAACCCCCACTCCATTCCTCCCCCTAGCACCCAGCGATCTCCCCCACCTTGCAAATCCAGCCACCCATGGGATCCCCAACCTGCACACGACTCTTCCACCAGCACCCCCCCCCCCCACCCCGCCACAGCAGGGCCTACTCTCACTCCCCTCCTTTGTGCATCCCCCCCTTCCCCCGCATCCTGAAGTCTAATCCCTCAGCATACACTCCCCACCCCCACAAGGCCCGACCTAAACCAAAATGATGTGCACGCCCCAAGGTACAACAAGTGCACCTCCCGGTCCAACCTAACCCAATGCCCTCCCCCCAATACACAATACCCTACGCACACTGACCCGTGCCAACCCAGCCTGAGACCCAAAACTCTCCTCCCACCCCGAACAATCCAGAGCACAATCGTCCCCCACCCCCTCACCACCCGAGGCTCGACATTCCCCCAACCCAGGCCCGATCCAACCCAAACTGAGGCCCAGCCCCACCCCAGCCTGAGGCCCAGGAATTGGAGTTGAACTGAAAGAAATACCAACACATGGAGTGGATTTTTACATGATCCCACCAGTGGGCTTTAAGCAGGGGAGTTCAGAAAAGACAGGTGTGGGCTGCCGATCATCTACCCAGCTGCCCCGATCTGTCTCCCATGGCAGTAGAACCCACACCAAGGATAGCCTGGCAGCTTTAACTACAGAGGCAGGAGCCAGGCTGAGGGATTCTTTGGGGATCCCCTGTGCCCACCAGAGATATCCCCTCATAAACGTCCCTTTGACTCTCCCCACACTACCCTTTCAGTCCCCCCGACACCCACTCACTTCCTTCTTTGGGTCTGCTATCAGACCCCGCTGAAATCCCAGATGCACCATCGGTCTGGCCTCCATTTAGTAATAATAATCTTTATTATTGTCACAAGTAGGCTCACATTAATACTGCAATGAAGTTACTGTGAAAATCCCCTAGTCATCACACTCCGGCGCCTGTTCGGGTACACTGGGGAGAATTCAGACTCCGGGATTCTCCATTGTGGGGATTAAGTCCCATTGCCGCTGAACAGCCGCTGAAAGTGCAGAATTCTCCGCACTTTCGGGGGCTAGGTGGACGCCGGAGGGTTTGGCGCTGCTCCAGCCTGCGTTGAAGGGACTACGCGTGTTTGCACATGCGCTGAAGGGCCGGCGTGATCTCGCGCATGCGTAGAACCGCCGGCGTGGTTCCGCGCATGCGCAGACTGGCCGGCATATTTTGGCGCATTCTCCGGCCATGGCGGAGCCCTACAGGCTCCCGGCATGGAAGAAAGGAGTGCCCCCACAGAACAGGCCCGCCCACAGATCGGTGGGCCCCGATCGCGGGCCACCTACGGGGTTGGATCCCCCCGCGCCCCCCCCCCCCCCCGAGGCCTGCCCCCGTCGACTTACCTGCCATGTCCCGCCATGTGGGACCATGCGTAACCCATGCCGGTGGGACTAGCCAAAAATGGACGGCCGCTCAGCCCATCGGAGCCCGGAGAATTGCCGGAGGGGGGGGCCGCTGCAAATGGCCACCGACCGGCGTGGCGTACATCCCGCCCTCGCCCGAAATACGGCGCCGTAGAATACGGCTGCCGGTGTCGGAGTGGCGGGGTGGGATTCGCGCCGCCCCCCAGGGATTCTCCGACCCCCCCGCCCAAAATGTCCAATTCACCTAACAAGCACATCTTTCGGGACTTTTGGGAGGAAACCGGAGCACCCAGAGGAAACCCACGCAGACATGGGGAGAACATGCAGACTCTGCACAATGACCCAAGCAGGAATTGAACCCGGGACCCTGGCGCTGTGAAGCAACAGTACTAACCACTGTGCTACCATGCTGCCCTAATTGATGGCTTATCCAGTCATGTTTAGATGGAAGAAGATGGACAAAATACACTATCCAGAAACATTTACTATATAGTGCATAAGTAACTATCAAGCAAGGGCAAGATGAGACTAATTCACACCCCGATGTTCAGCAATAACAACTTTCATTTAGATGGCACCTGTAAGGTAGCACACCATCTCAAAGTGGTTAACTGGACCCTCTGCCCAGGTATTCATATAGGAAATGGCCACAGAACACCATCACAACATGAAAAAAGGTAAAGGCTTCACGCGAGGAAAAAATAGGAAAACAGGTTTTCTTTTGTTTGTATTCTTTCATGGTATGTTGGCATTGCTGGTGAGGCCAGCATTTCCATTCATCCCTAACTGCCTTTAAGGGGTGAAGGTGAGCTGCCTTCTTGAACGGCTGTAGTCCATGTGGTGTAGGTGCACCCACAGGGCTGTTAGGAAATGAGATCCAGGGTTTTGACCCAATGTCAGTGAAGGAGCGGCGATATATTTCTGAATCAGGATGATAAGTCACAGGCGGAGGAGTTCCTATGAGTCTGCAGCACTCACTGTTAAAAGACACTTCTTGGTGCATTAAAATACTGGGTGAAATTCTCCGGAAACGGCGCGATGTCCGCCGACTGGCACCCAAAACGGCGCCAATCAGACGGGCATCGCGCCGCCCCAAAGGTGCGGAATGCTCCGCATCTTTGGGGGCCGAGCCCCAACATTGAGGGGCTAGGCCGACGCCGGAGGAATTTCCGCCCCGCCAGCTGGCGGAAACGGCCTTTGGTGCCCCGCCAGCTGGAGCGGAAATGACATCTCCGGGCGGCGCATGCGCGGGAGCGTCAGCGGCCACTGACAGTTTCCCACGCATGCGCAGTGGAGGGAGTCTCTTCCACCTCCGCCATGGTGGAGACCGTGGCAGAGGCGGAAGGGAAAGAGTGCCCCCACGGCACAGGTCCGCCCGCGGTTCGGTGGGCCCCGATCACCCCCCGGGGTCAGATCGCCCCGCGCCTCCCCCAGGACCCCGGAGCCCGCCCACGCCGCCTTGTCCCGCCGGTAAGGTAGGTGATTTAATTTACGCCGGCGGGACAGGCAATTTATCGGCGGGACTTCGGCCCATCCGGGCCGGAGAATCGAGCGGGGGGGCCCGCCAACCGGCGCGGCGCGATTCCCGCCCCCGCCGAATATCCGGTGCCGGAGACTTCGGCAACCAGCGGGGGCGGGATTCACGCCAGCCCCCGGCGATTCTCCGACCCGGCGGGGGGTCGGAGAATGTCGCCCACTGAGTGCGATTTAATGGCCTCGTTGCGCCCGACTTGGTAACACAACACGGCCGTTTTATCACGACACTCGGAACATCTCACGAGATGTCACCATCTGGATCTCACGAGATTGGGCGAGATCCAGATTAACATATTTAAATGAGTCCTCTTCTCTATGGAAAGCCTGCAGTGGCAACACTCAAGTCTGGCACTGCTGGGACTACCTAACTGTCGGCTTCCGACTGTCCGCCAATTGCCTCAATTGGGACTCCGATGCGGGTGGAAGTCTTGCCCTCAGCCAGTTAGGGCCCCTCCAAACAATGAATAGCTGTAAGGCCAAAGGGGTGTATCCCCATAACTCTTCAGGTGGTGAGCCAGTGGATTCCCACTATTCAAAACATCCTGCCCTTGGGGAAAATAAGGAAATAGTTGGGCTCTGGGGAATGCCAAAAAGGTCATAGTGGTGAAAGTTTAGTTCAATAAAACAAATTTTCAGGATATGGATGTTGCCAGCAAGACTGGTATTCATTGCTTAACTCAGGTTGCAAGGTGAATAGTTCAGCATGCCACTTAAGAGTGAAACATGTTGATGTGGTACTGGGGTGCAATAAAACCAAACTGGGTGGGGACAGAATGTTTTCTCATTAACAGACATGAGTAAACCAGTTGGGTTTTGATGACAATCCTAACAACTTCACAGTTACTTTAACTGGCTTTTCATTTTCAGAGTTTTGAAATTAAATTAAAATCCTCAAACTATCACAACGGTATTTTAATTCACATTTGATTAACTATTAGTCCAGGCCAGCGGACTACTAATCCAATAACATTATTATGCAATTACCATACACTTTAGTGATTGGTAAGTGTTGAAGCGATTAAGAAGGAATATTGGAATGTCCCAGGAAATTTGTTGTTGGTATGTTTAAGAACAATCTTCATTAGTGTCACAAGTAGGCTTGCATTAATGCTGCAATGAAGTTCCTCTGAACATCCCCGAGTCGCCACACTCCGGCGCCTGTTCGGAGAATGCTGAGGGAGAATTCAGAATGTCCAATCCACCTAACAAGCATGTTATTCGGGACCTGCGGGAGGAAACCGGAGCACCCGGAGGAAACACACACAGACAACGTGCGGATTCCGCACAGACAGTGACCCAAGCCGGGAATCGAACCCGGGTCCTTGGTGCTGTGAAGCAACAGTGCTAACCACTGTGCTACCATGCCACCCTCCTTGTGACTTGCAGTCTTTGCAGAAACACAAACTGCAGGGTTCAGTTTGGAGCTCTCATGTAACGTTAATTGATATGCCATTTTATTAAAATCTGTCATGCAACAACACATTTACAGGGTCACCTTCAGGCCAAATGCAATTGGAACCTTAAGGTCAAAATACCAAATTTAATAAATTATGTTGATATGGTAAATTGATGATTTTCATTTCTGTGACATATTAATGTTAATTTTCATCCTGTGAGAATAAAACCTCTACCAGTTTGTTTGGCAGATTGTTTTTTAAGAATGATAGAAGACAGCAACTAAAGGTTAATTAGCAATAAACTGAAATAAACAAAGAAAAGTGCCACTGCAATATAATGTGAACAATGAGTTTATTTTTTAAAACCCCATCTGTTTGTTGAAAGATGCCAAATTCAACATCTATTAGAATGAAGAGACAGAATGTGTCTGACAGTGTTGCCAAAGTAACTAAAAAGTGACTCCCTACAGTAGAATAATTCTATCAAACACTAAATCCTACATGTTAGGAAAGTTAAGGTACTTCTAAGGGATTTATACTTGTATTGGTAAATATTAGAAATAAAGTATAATTTTAAGTGGGTTTAATTTAATGTTTCTGTGCCTGGAAGGATAAAATCTATAGTTAGCTTTATGTTGGAGATGGGTGTTTGTATGTGTGGGAGTTGTTTTCAATTCCAACTGTGACTCTCTTGTGCTTAGAGAGGGCTAGGATGTGAAAAGTAAATAAACCAGCAGTGGTTGCTTAGCAACTGGGACCATGTAAGGTAGAGAAGCTTTTATGATTTAGTTTAACTGATTCAATTCCAGTTGGAGATAGGTAGTGAGAGAGAAGGCAGCTCTCACAGCTCTGCTAGAAACAGTTGGTTGTAGAAGGCTAAAGAGGGAACCTCTTTCTCAGCCTTGCTAGAAGAAAACGATGGAGTAATGGTTAAGAAAACAAAGGGCAGCATCGTGGCGCAGTGGTTAGCACTGCTGTCTCACAGCGCCGAGGTCCCAGGTTCTATCCTGGCTCTGGGTCACTGTCCGAATGGAGTTTGTATATTCTGGGAATCGAAAGGTCAGCTATTTAAGGAAACTAGAAAAATGAAGAGAAGTTTCCAAGACTTTCAGAGTTAACGGAGCAAAGGAACTGGGAACCAGAACAGATTAGTGTTCAGTAAAGTCATGAAGAGTTGAAAAGGCATTGGATCATGTGAGGGCTGTGGTGACATGCATCACTGTAAATACCCAAGGGGTTAATGTAAATACACTAAGACTAAGTAAACACCAGAGGGAGCACCAGAAACATCATGACATGCAGACATACAGCTAATGAACACATAGAATAGGACATGACCAATGGGCAGTCAAGTCACCCAGAGGTGACACTACCACAAGGGGGCAACCCATATAAAGGACAGGGCACACATGCTCTTTCTCTTTCCACAGGCGACACTCAGAGAGGACAGGGGCAGATCAGAAGCATCACACCCACCGCATGGCTTAGAGCAGACTGGTTAGTTAGACTGAGTTACTATAGCAAGATTAGCAGGAGAGTCGAGGGGGCACCAGAGACATCATGTTAATTCAAACCTCATCTACTCGAGCCTCTCCACAATAAAATGCATTCCTGAACGTTTTGACTCTGGACGGGGAGCATCAAGACATAGAGCATAAAGCATAGAACATACAGTGCAGAAGGAGACCATTCGGCCCATCGAGTCTGCACCGCCCCACTTAAGCCCTCACTTTCACCCTAGCCCCGTAACCAAATAACCCCTCCTAACATTTTTGGTCACTAAGGGCAATTTATCATGGCCAATCAACCTACCCTGAACGTCTTTGGACTGTGAGAGGAAACCGGAGCACCCAGAGGAAACCAACGCAGACACTGGGAGAACGTGCAGACTCCACACGGACAGTGACCCAGTGGGGGATCGAACCTGGGACCCTGGCGCTGTGAAGCAACAGTGCTACCGTGCTGCCCAAGACACCTCAGATGATTCAAGTGAACCTGAAATGACTCCGGACGGGGAGTGTCAAGAAATCAAAGCGGATTCAGGTGAACCGGACATGACTCCAGACGGGGAGCGCTGAGGAATCAGAAACGGCACGCTTAATGAAACAGTAGATGCCATAAAGGACACCGACACAAGTAACTTTGTGAAGGACTCGAATTCTCCACTCGGTGTGGTCATTGAGCGCAACACATACAACAACAAAACCTACAAAGACAACAACGCAGACAACAGCAAGAAGCGTACCAAAGGCACCGTCAACAACAAGCATGACAAAATCAACAACACTGGAACAACAACTGGTATGACATGGTACAACTCTGCCAATGCAGGACACTGTGACATCACAGCTCAAGACCATGGCAAGTGTGCAGACATACCATGGCATGATAACGCATCTTACACATTCACGTTTGCTCCACTACACGCGAGCAGACCAGCTTGCAAGGCAGCTGACATAAGGCATCAATACCGCGAACACAGACACCAGTGCAGGTCAGGCAGGAAAGATGACATCAAGAATCGCTACCACAAGCATCGGAAAAAAAAAAGTCCAAATCGGACAACGAAGTGATTTGACCATTTGAACACCTCCTGATGACTTCTTGGTTCCTTAAGCACAGGGACACTGACGGCATTCACAAGGACATGACAACATCAACATCGACACTTTCATAACAAAACAAGAAAGCCACTCGACCATTTAAATTCATGAACTTTGGACTCATACATATTATTTGGTATTGTATAATCATCACTGTCATCATGATTTGTGCATGTCATCACTTATCTATCTATTTTGTTCAATTTTCTTTAACACTGTACAGAAAATATGTAACACGAAAAAAGGGATGTGTGATATGCATCACTGTAAATACACAAGGGGTTAATGTAAATACACTAAGACTAAGTAAACTCATAGAGAATTGTGCTAATGGTTCAATAAATCACATTGAACTTACTTCAAAGTCTGGAGTATCTTTTTGTCAAAGCTGCATCGAGTTGCAGCCTGTGTTATCCCAGAGTATATAACACATCAAGGCCAAAAGAATATCTGCAGTAGTGCTGAGAAATTTATACAGTTTGGGGAACATTATTTGTAATAATTGTGGAAATCGGTGTCTAGACCTTGGAGTTTGTCTTTAAGACAAAGGAAACCTAAAGGGAGAGGTATAAAACCTGAAAGTGAAACCTTGATGGAAGCAGCAGAGGGAAAGCATAATTTAAAAGAAGATTTGCGAGTGTGACTTTTGAACCACTCATGTGGAAACTGGAGTTCAGTGGGACAAGGTGGCTCATGTATAAGAATCAGCTGGGGAGATTTTGAGGAGAAATCCACAGGTTTTCATTTGGGTTCAGAGAGAAGTGAGTCAGTCATCTTGTAAGTTTATAAAGGACTTTGTGTGTTTTTGAAAACATCATGATGTGCTTTGTAAACCGTGTTAATCCTAAAATCTGTGAGTAATTGTGAAGCTAAGGGGGGAGTAAAGGAGTATTGTATAATAATCCACTTTTTCTTGTTATTAAGACTAATTCGCGGTCCTGTGACTGTGTTCCTCCACATCTTATTCAAAAAAGCAATGGTTACCTTCTTTTGAGCCAGGGTTCTATTTTGGGATCTTCCCACCCAGTTATAGCATCAACTGGGATCGTAACATAGATCGCAAATTAACCCTTTTCTATGATTTTGTATATGTGTCCTCACCCAGGTAAGTTCTGGATCATTTGGTTCCACTTTGTATCCAGTGATACAACAAATGTGACCAGGTTTGACTAAAATGGACTAGGTCAAATGTTGCCCTTTGATTGCACTCCTTTTACATCCAAGGCTATTTACTATTATGCTAGTCATCATTTGACTAGGAGGAGCCTCATCATAGATTAAAATAGAATTATTTATCAGAAGAAATTAAGTATTAAGCAGGCTTTATTTCTGACACACATCAGGCAACTGTTTTTGCAAACAAACATTTTTTTTTGTTTGTCCGTGAGAAATGGACATCACTGACTAGAGCCCACATTTGTTGCCTATCCCTAATTGCCATTGAGAGCAGTTCGGAGCCAATCACATTGCTGTGGGTCTGGAGTCACCTTTAGACCAGGCCTGGTACGGGTGATGCTTCCCTTCCAGAAAGGACATTAGTGAACCATTAGTGATGGGTTTTTAAGACAAAGAATATCAGTTCTATGACCCTTACTGAGACTAGGGACAGAATTTTCCATTTATGAGATGGGGCAGTTTCGGCAGCGCACAGCACATTGGCTGGAATGGCGGGAACTCACTCCCGATTCCGCGGTTGGAAGCTTATTAATTATGCACAGGTGGGTATCAGGCCAAATCAACTGGCAGGTCAGGAGCTGATTTGTCTGTCCGCCATCAGCTGGCAGGGTCTGAGGTCTAAGAACCATACTTAAATGCCAATCCAACACTCTTTCCACTCCACCTGTCTTCAGGAGACTGTCACAGATGTCTGGCAACCAGAAGAACAAGGCTCGCGGCCTGAAAATGTAGGCAACATCCCGCTTCACTCACCAGGTACTCGAGGCCTTGATGAAAGGAGTGCAAGTTCACAGTCAAAGCCTATATACTGGAGATGGCTTCAGGGCGCACACCAACCTTATGTCTCCAGTCTGGGGAGCCATTGCAGAGCAGGTCAGCATGGCTGGCAGCCGTGTCTGAAACACCATCCACTGCAGGAAGAGGATGAATAATCTCATCTGCTCCAACAAGGTAAGTCATCCTTCAGCTCCCTCCATGTCAAACTTTCACCATGGCATCATATACTCAAGCAGCTACTATTTTCAGGGACCTCACATATCCATTAGCAGAGGACACAAAGCAAAATTCATTTTCTCACAGAGACATTCACATCACCACCATCCCATCTATCATGTTTCTCCCATTCCGTTCTGTCATCCTTCTGGGAAGGGCATGTCATGATATTCAAGTGAACATCACAGCACATACACACATACATAGTGATGGACAGATCAACGGACCAATTAGCGCGCACAACACAACAGCCAATCACAGACACGAGCATACACAGTACAAAACAAGGAACACGACACTTCCTGGGCAGTCCAGCAGGAGATGGCTCAGGGCAAGGACCTCCAAGCCAGACACTCAGTCACCATGTGCTGAGTACCAGAGTTTGTTATATAAATAGTTAAAAGAAATAAAACTGCATTGTACCAATCGCAACCGTGTTGATTCGTCTGTGTCTCAGAGTACCCAACACTTCATGGTACCAGAAGTGAATTAAAACCTACCCACAAATCTGCCATCCTGCGCCATGGACACCGTCAACATGCCGCAGCCGTTGCAAGTCGCTGGGAACCTTGGCGTAAATTGGACGCTGTTCAAACAGCGCTTCGAACTCTTTTTGGAAGCCAACGAAAAACAGAGCGCCTCGGACAAAAGAAAGATCGCCATCCTCCTCACCACCACAGGTCAGCACGCCATCCATGTCTACAACTCCCTGGTGTTCGCGGAAGGCGAGGACAAATCTAAATACGACACGGTCCTCCTCAAGCTCGGCCAACACTTCAACGTTGAGGTCAACGAGAGCTTTGAGAGGTATGTCTTCCAGCAGCGCCTGCAAGGTAAGGATGAGCTCTTTCAGTCATTCCTGACGCATCCCCGCATACTCGCGCAGTCCTGCGGTTACGACACCACCTCAGAGTCCATGATCCGGGACCAGATCATTTTTGGGGTTGCCTCGGGCAGCCTACGCCAGCAGCTTTTAAAAATAAAAGGCCTAACCTTAGCATCTGCAGTTGAAGCCTGTGTCCTGCACGAGAACGCGACTAGCCACTATGCCCAATTTCAGGCGACCGAATCGGCGCGGAGGGGGTCCTACGCGACCGGATCGGTGCGCCAGGTGCCCCACGAGGCCGAACGGGTCCAGGCGATCGAGTTTCTCCCGGTCCGCGGCCCGGACGAGGGCAGCCGTTTCGCGTGCTTTTCGAGGCCTCCGGCGTTTGTGCGCGCCAAAACCTACGGCAACACTGAGGGACGCGATGCGCAGGCGCGCTCGACGCAAGACCGAACTGCGCATGCGCAGTGGCGCAACGAACGCCATGACGTCACGATGTGCGGCAACTGTGGAGCTGCACATTTAAAAGGGCAATGTCCCGCAAAAACCCGGCAGTGCCTACGCTGTGGCAAGGTGGGCCACTACGCTGCTTACTGTCGAGCAGCTCAACCTGTCGATCTTCCACATCTCTGACAACCTGGCAGGAACGTGCGGACAATTCAGCCTCCACATTACGGCATCCAGACCGATGACACATATGACCGAGACGCCTTCCGGGTTGCGGTCATTGATGGGAACCGAGTCAACACAATCAGTCTGGGTGATGAATGGTGTGCCACCCTGACGGTCAACCCGAATTCATCGCCCACCTACTAGACTGGACTTATGAGACTGTTTACACGTTGAACTCATGCAACCACTGTTTTAACATGTTTATGTTCTTATCGTTACAGGAATTCGTTTTATCGTTCCACATTTCCACGATCTTTGTTATGGTACAACCTCGTTATTATGTCACACCCGACATCGCCCCTTGTATATAGTTAAGCCCCATGTACATGCTGTAAATATTACGCACACACACATTTAGCTGCACTCAGTACACATCTCTATTTATAACCACGTAGGCACATAATCTTGTAAAAAAAGGGGGGATGTCATGATATTCAAGTGAACATCACAGCACATACACACATACATAGTGATGGACAGATCAATGGACCAATTAGCACACACAACACGACAGCCAATCACAGACAAGAGCATACACAGTACAAAACAAGAAACACGACACTTCCTGGGCAGTCCAGCAGGAGACGGCTCAGGGCAAGGACCTCCAAGCCAGACACTCAGACAGTCACCATGTGCTGGGTACCAGAGTTTGTTATATAAATAGTTAAAAGAAATAAAACTACGTTGTACCAATCGCAACCGTGTTGGTTTGTCTGTGTCTCAGAGTACCCAACACTTTAGGGCACACCACAACACGGGAGTCATACATGTCAACCAATCTCTGCTTCATCCCGTCTCATCATTTGCCTTTCTTATGTCTTCATACAAGCTAAGCTGGCACACAACACGCACAAGGGTTTGTAGACCAGAGGAGGGATGGCTGAGCTCATTGCCCTCACTGAGTTCCAGGAGGCTGTAGCAGAGCTGGCTGGGGATGTGGCATTGCGCCGCCTCTCCTGCTGCTCAGGTCACCGAGGGCACTTCTGCCCCTAAGCAGGGGGACACTTATCAGGCTGGGGCCCTTCGGGCCTGGGGTCACAAGAGGACGTCCACCAAGATCGTCAGAGAAATCAGGATGTAACAGTCAGTGGGCTGACTCTACCTCTGCTGTGGATGTTGCGGCTGCACCCAGGTGTAATAGTAGAGCTAGGAAAGTTAAGAAATTTTAACATCACTTTTGGATCATGGGTATGATCATTTGTAAAAAAATCTCGCTTTTGTGAATACATTTCCTGGTTATGTGAATGTTTTGGTCAGGCGAATGCATTGCAAATTTGTGCACTGTAATCCTCTTATCGAGATTTAGCCATCCTCCCACTCAGTAATAGTCCCACTGTGAGAATAACATTCACGTGATGTCATCTTCGGTTGAACTAGTCTTCACACCCATGTGTGACATCAGGGAGACAAGTTTAACTCTTTATTTGAAGTGTGTGATGTAAGCATTTCTAACCCTTCTTCCTCATGGAACACCACTGAATGACGGCAACACATCGGCATCAATATTCCAGCAGTATTTGTGTCTCCTCAGTGGTAGTGGCAGAAGGCAAAACCTGCATGGGAGGAGGAGATCCCTAGTCATGTCCTCATCAGTCACAGCAGTGTTTACATCATTAAATGGTGACAAAAGCTTCAAATCTTTTCTCACACCGCACTTGTTCCTCAGTGGATTCTAAGTTCCCTGAATGAACTCATTCAAAGGACACCGCAGACCAACGTGGATAGAATGGCGATTCATCAGGCCAGAATGCACAAGTGAAAATGCAGGACTCATTCTCGCTGCAAGAGGTTGGACATCCCCTGAGATGACAGAATGGCATTGAGGGCCAGGAGAGATGTGACCATATGCCCTCACTTAACTATTCTTCCTGGAACCTGTCAGTGATTAAAATGTCATGGGCATGTCTCCCACTACTTCCTTCCTTCATGGTATCATCATACTCATACTGACTCTCAGCAGCCTCCTGAGGTTTCTGGGCCTCCAATGAGTTCTCCTCCTCAGTTCACCCTCTGGCAAGGGATCGCCTCTTTGCATTCAGATTGTGAAGGGTGCAACACAGTGCGATAATGTGGAAAACCCTGTCAGGAGTGTATTGTAGTGAGCCCCCAGAGCGGTCCAAACATCTGAAGTACGTCTTCAGAAACCTCTGGTCTGTTCTATAAAGGAACATGTGGAGATGTGAGCAGCATTGTATCTCTCCTTGGAGTGGCTCTGAGGGAGACTCACTGGTGTCATCACCCAGCATTTTGGTGGGTATCCTTTATCCCCAAGAAGCCTGCAGATGTCCTTACCCCTCAAAAATCTCAGACACCTGCGAGTGACTGGGGATGTAGGCATCATGGCAACACTCAGGGTATTGTTCACAAACGTACAGTATGTGCTTCTGATGATCACACCAGTTGCGCTTTGATGGAATGGTAGGCCTTGCGGTTTATAAACGTTAGGTGTTGCTGTCATGGAGCTCATATAGTCACATGGGTGCAGTCTATTGCACCCTGAATTCTTGAGAAGCGGAAAAGCCAGTGAATCTTACAATTTGGCTATCTTCAACCAGAGCAAACCTGACATAAAGATGGAGGTTTCTCAAAAGGGCATTTGTGACCTCCTCTGTGCAGCAATGTGTTGTGGACTGAGATAACACACAGGCCCGCTGTTGATCCCTGGAAATCCCCAGAGGCAAAGAATTGGGTGTTATAAAGCCTCGGCAGGGAACAGCCTCCAATCCCATGGGGTATCAGGTCTTCACGAAGGATGTGGCATATGTGATGTACCAGATCACTGGACAAGTGCAGATGAGCCCGACATTGTCTCTCACTTATTTGTAAATAGGAGACTTTTCTATGGTAAACCCTGGGTGGGATTCTCCAGCAGTGGGATTCTCCATTGCGCTGGCTGTGCACACGCCCGTGGGTTTTCCGGTGACATGGCGTGACCACAATGGGCAATCCCATTGACAGGTAGCGAAAAAAGAGAAACCCGCTGTCAACGAGGGTGTGCCGCCGATGAACAGGAGTTGGCGGATCAGAGAATCCCGCCCCCTGTGTCTGGTGAATCACCTCTGTTGTCTGGCTCACGGCTTCCTGTTCATGCTCTGGCACTTCTTGACATGTTCTTGAGGCGACGCGTCCTGCTGGAGCTACAATCGGTGTCACTTCTCCTTCCTTCCTGTCCTCCATTGAACTAGGATTCTGTCAAAAGCAGCATTGAGCCCTGGATCCATTTGTCCTTTGATATTCTATCTGAAATAAAACATGGAAGTCAAGAATGATGAAAGGGTCCAGAAAGTGAAGCTCTAAGTATGAAACCTATGGGAAACGTATGGTTTTATGGCTTTTCCTGTCCTACCTGCATGGTGGTTGATGCAGCATTGTCCCAGAAACATTGGCACACGCACATTGAGATGACCATAATTGCATCCCAGAAATGTGACATCTATGAGGAGGCCTGCATGTGATGATAAGGTGTTAGTGAGATTACTTAACCAAAATTGTGCTCCAATCTCTGATGTTGCATACTGATGACCAGTCAGTTACTCACAGTCTATGAGTGGATGGTCCGTCCCGAATGCCAATTCTGGTGAACACATGACTGACCTGCATTGATGGAATGTCAAATGTGGTGCAGCTGTACCTTCTTCATTAATGCCTGCATTCACAAATTCTAAATTCCTACATGTTTCTCTTGAGATGCAGAGACTGTGACGTGAAGCCATTAAGTCCTGAGTGTGGCTTTAACACCACTAATGAAGGCATTGGCTTTCAGTCACTTTCTTCCCAAGGAGGTCGTCCTCTTTCCTAATTAAGCTCTCTACTGTTACTCGCAGCACCAGAAAGTCAGAGGATGTCCCTGGAAGGGTCCCAAGAAATGTGCTTCTCTCACACTGCCTCAGATCCCTCCTGATCAGATTCACTTTGAATCAGTCTATTGCTGTGGCACAGCAAGATGGTGGCCCTTCACTTTTACTTCCAAATGGAATTTGATGCTCCCTCTCTCACTGTCCGTGTGGCAGGTAATAACCTTTGCCCTCACGATGTGAACTTAGAGCTTCCTCCTAATGTTCTCCAGCCTCCCCCAATAATACTAGATCGCATAGTTGCTGTGGTTGACATTTCCACCCTCCTTCCGAAGCCCATTACCTGTGATGTGCCCATGCCCCATGTGGACCTCTACTCACCCCATCTGGAGGCCGTGGGCATGGACATCTACCGAGGTGGGTCCACCACAGGAATGCTTCACATAGCCCAGTGCAGAGATAGCCAAGCCCAGGACAGCGACTGTGAGACAGGCCTTCAAACCAGGTTGCATTTTTTTCCCTCTGAAACAAGTACTTGCCCATCTCTGCAGCTGGAGTTCACCATGTTCTCAATGATTCCTCCTACTGCATGCATGCTCTTTGCACCCCTGGACTGTATCCTATCTCTGATTGCTGACTGTGAGGTCCACATTGCCCCTGGACTGCCTGAAAGCTGTGACACCTTCCCACATTACCACAGAGTGTCTGTACCCTGTGAATCCTGACTGCAAGCCCAAGACCAAGGACATAGACTTTCACAGAGTTCCCCATTGACATGAAGATGAACATAGAACATAGAAAATACAGCACAGAACAGGCCCTTCGGCCCACGATGTTGTGCCGAACCTTTGTCCTAGATTAATCATAGATTATCACTGAATTTACAGTACAGAAGGAGGCCATTCGGCCCTTTGAGTCTGCACCGGCTCTTGGAAAGAGCACCATACCCAAACTCAACACCTCCACCCAACACCAAGGGCAATTTGGACATTAAGGGCAATTTATCATTGGCCAATTCACCTAACCCGCACATCTTTGGACAGAACTACAGCTTCCCCTTTGAACCATCACCTGCGCAGTGGTTCTCGCAGCTCTGGCTGCGGATACGGGCCCCCACACTTCCGGTTGGGAGTCCGCACAAATGAACCCATTTGCCCAGAGTATAAGTAGTCCAGTGACCACAAGGCTACCTCCCCCCCCCCCCCCATTATAGCCGCATTCTTCAACTAACTTTCCAAATTAAAAAGCTGTGATTCGGACAAGCCATGGCAGTAAATGAAAAAATAAATAAATAAGCTTTATTGTCACAAGTTAGCTTACATTAACACTGCAATTAAGTTACTGTGAAAAGCCCCTAGTTGCCACACTCCGGCGCCTGTTCGGGTGCACGGAGGGAGAATTCAGAATTGTCAGCTGGTACGGGAATTGAACCCGCGCTGCTGGCCTTGTTCTGCGTCACAAACCAGCTGTCTAGCCTACTGAGATAAATCAGCCCCAAAACTTTGGATGCTTAAGCCCATTGCTACTTAACTGCCTCAGTCAGGAACTCCCAATTCCCACCAGGATCACAGTGGCTCCCTCCTTCTCTGCCCACTGCATTCAATAGGCCATGAGGGAAGTCCAGGTCAACACGTATTTGCGGAATTTTCCTGTCTCAGATGAGAGCTTTAGTGGGACAGTTGGTTGATCTTCAAGATGTGAAATAATGTAATTAGCCATAGTCCACAAAGGACCACAAAGGAACACTCTCCATGAGAGAGAGACAATTGGTTATATAGTTGAGGGGGCATCACATCATATCAAGTGTAGGGAATGGCAAGACTCCATTAACTACCACAGTGAGTACAGGATTGAACCCACACTCCAGGTGTCATTCTGCTCAACACTCTAAGCACCCTACTCTTGGTGGCTTCATTCCCGCTATGAGGCCATTAAGAATCACACATACGCATGCAGCAGAATGAGGGAACAACTCAGTGGCTGCAGATCCATACACACTTGAGTAAGATGAAAAGGAGGATGTTGTGGAGGAAGCTGGTTTACAGACTGACGACTGAAGCAACGTTCGGAGATTGAAAACCACTTCCAGTGATTGATCACTGAACAACCTTGTCATAACTATGAAAGCCTACACATTGTTGCCTCAAAGATTATATTCATTGGCGTTTAGGAGGTTGAGGGGAGATCTAATAGAAACTTACAAGATAATGAATGGCTTAGATAGGGTGGACGTAGGGAAGTTGTTTCCATTAGCCGGGGAGACTAGAACCCGGGGGCACAGCCTTAGAATAAAAGGGAGTCACTTTAGAACAGAGATGAGGAGAAATTTCTTCAGCCAGAGAGTGGTGGGTCTGTGGAATTCATTGCCACAGAGGGCGGTGGAGGCCGGGACGTTGAGTGTCTTTAAGACAGAAGTTGATAAATTCTTGATTTCTCGAGGAATTAAGGGCTATGGAGAGAGAGCGGGTAAATGGAGTTGAAATCAGCCATGATTGAATGGTGGAGTGGACTCGATGGGCCGAATGGTCTTAATTCTGCTCCTATGTCTTATGGTCTTATGGTCTGATAGCCTGCACGTTCCTGAAGTTGAACAAATGTATTTCCACCCTTTACAATTTCCATGGTCCAAACATTGCCTACACTAAGATACAATATGCAGATCATTTTTTTGGTCATTGTTTATCCTAAAATGTAACCCTCGACATCCTATTATCAGCGTCATCCTTACAATGCTTGTCCAACCACCTAATCTAAGACTATGGAACAGTTTTGCACAGAGGTGGGAAGATTCCACAGATAAGCTCTGTTTACGTGTTATAATCAGAAGTTTAAAAAAAATCCCCTACTCTTTAAAATTGAAAAAGGGGAAAGTGAAGTGGGTGCGAGGCATACATTGGTGTGGAGGGACCATGGAGGTTATAGAGGGGGTATGTGAAGGTGCATGAGGAGTTAGAGTTGGAGAGCCTGATAGCTTCTAAAACAACTGGAACAAAGTCCCAGTGAACTGGGATGGGTCTCCTAACCAGCCCGCCTCAGCTCTTGCCCACCTCGGCTCTTGCCCGCCCCGTAAACAACTCAGATTTGCTTCCAGAGGTCAGCGGGCTTGACTTGATCCTGCCCGACTAACCAAAGTGAAAACTGAGTCCCCAGTCTGTCACAATAGGCAATGACATTCACACAAGTGGATATCCAAGATTTCAAGTATATTGGAACATAGTAAATAAGAGCAGTAGGCCACTCAGCCCCTTAAGCCTGCCCTGCCATTCAAATAGAGCATGGCTGATCTTCTACCTTAAGCACCATTTACCTGCACTATTCCCATATCCCTTGATGTCTTTACTATCTAGAAATCTATCGATCTCTGTCTTGAGCATATTTATTGAGCCTCCACAGGCCTCTGGAATAGAGAATTCAAATGATTTCTCACCATTACCGATATAAGAAAGTCAAATAGAGCATGTTTACTTCGTACTTTGTGGTTTCCTTGCATTTCTATTGCGATGCCAGTCATTTCATGGTACTCTGTATTTGTCTAAATCCTTCACATATGATTGCAGTGATTTCAAAAATAGACATCCTCCATCAACTGCTTTTCACTGCTCATAGTGCTTATGAAGTTTGCTTGAAAGGATCAGGAATGTCGCACTTCAAAGACTCGGTCACCTTAACAGCCAAAGGCAATGTGACCCCATTCATGGAACTTTTCTGCAGAACCTCCTCCCCATTTTGCCTCAGCTATTAGTTTCGACCTTTTAAAAAAGAAGGCAGAGCTAAATTGGGATGAAAAGGCAGTGGGGTGGAGCTACTCACAGTGGTCACTTATCTTGCGCCACGTCAGCCACATCTGGACCATTTAACAGCAAATATATATCCAATGATCTTCTGAAAAATACTACTGAATCTGTTTCCACCACCCTTTAAAGTTCATTATTCTTTTTTAAAATAAATTTAGAGTACCCAATTCATTGTTTCCAATTAAGGAGCAATTTAGCGTGGCCAATTCACCTACCCTGCACATCTTTGGGTTGTGGGGGTGAAACCCACACAAACACAGGGAAAATGTGCAAACTCCACACGGACAGTGACCCAGAGACGGGATCGAACCTGGGACCTCGGCGCCGTGAGGCAGCAGAGCTAACCCACTGCGCCACCGTGCTGCCCCCAAAGTTCATTATTCTACCATATGGTCTGCCTGCTTTCCCATTGGACACAGCATTTGCCTGTGTTGTCATTCTCTTGTCACAAGAGAACAATAACAACAGGAGCAAGACTGGGCCATATGATCCCTCAAGGATGCTCTGTCATTCAATAATATCATGGCTGATCTGATCTTGGCCTCAACTCCATTTTCCTATCTGTTTCCCATAACCTTTGACTCCCCTCCAGTTAAGAAGCTATCTATCTCAACCTTGAATATATTTGATGGTTCAAATCCCACAGCAGTCTGGAGTGCGAAGTTCCAGAGATTCATAACACTCTTCAGTCAAGAAATTCAAATCTCATCTGCATTTTAAAAGGGAGACCCCTGATTCTGAAACTGGGCTTTCTAATTATAAATCCCCCAGAAGGGAAAGAAAGTATCCTCTCAGAATTTACCCTCAAACCCCCTCAGAATTTTGTTTCAATAAGATCACCTCTCGTTCTTCTAAATTCAAATGAGTATGGGCCCAGACTGTTCAGCCTTTCTCCCTTAAGAAACCCCTTTCATCCAATAAATCAACTTACTAAACTTTCTGTGAATTGCTTCCAATGTAAGTATGCCTCGCCTAAAAATCCAAAACTGTGCACAGTGCCGAACAAATTGTGGTCTTATCAGTGCCTTGTAATTAAAACAAGAATTCCCTAATTTTATACACTACCCCCTTACAATAGAAGTCAAACATTCCATTGCCTTCCAAATTATTTGCTGTACCTGCATGATAACTTTTTGTGTTTCATGTACATGACACCCAGATCCTCTGTACTGCAGCATTCTTTCGTCCCTCTCCATTTAAACACTATTCTGCTTTCTATTCTTCATGCCAAAGTGGATAACCTAACATATTCCCACATTATACTTCCATCCGCTATTTTTGCCCCACTCACGTAACCTATTTATATCGTTGTGTAGACTCTTTGCATCCTCCCCACTGCTTGCTTTCCCACAATGACAGGGGATGTTGGGGGGTGCTGAACCACGAAGGACTGGAGGGTTCCAAGCTGAAAGACACTGCTGGTTGCCAGTCTCACACTCTCTACAATTCCTTCCAGATATTACACGGGATGCCTACACGGTGCTGCTGGCAAGCCAGGCTGCCAGACGCCACAGACGGCACTACCAGCATCCAAGGCTCGAGGCGGCTGCCCACGTGCAGAGCTCCACCCCACACCCTGATGACCCAATGCCCATCAGCCCACGGAGGGACCCAGAGAGGGAGGCTGATGATGGCACAAGGTATGCCGGCGTTGCTGGTCTTTGAACTGGTGATGGATAGCATGTGCTGCAGGAGGCTCCACCTCAGCAAGGGGATGGTGCAGCATCTATGCCATGACCGTGTGGACTTGGCACCATGTGGAGGAGGACGATATCCGCTTCCAGCGGCCATCCAGGTCACCGCAGCCGTGAAATTTTAGACCTCAGGCTCATTCTAGGGCCCGGGTAGGACATTGTGCACTTCGCAAGCTACAGCCCAGAGGTGCATCCATGAGGTCACAGAAGCCCTGTTTGCCCAGGCAGCTAGCTATATAAAGTTTGACCAGGCCCAACAAGATGCCTGGGCAGCAGGATTCTCCACCATCGACGGGATGCCCCAGGTCCAGGGGGTAATAGATGGCATGCTGGTTGCCTTGCATGCAGTGGGCCATCAGGGAGTGCCCTACATTAACAGGAAAGGGTTACATTTCTTGAATATGCAACTCGTGTGCAACCACCACATGAAGATCATGCACGTGTGTGCACAGCTACTCCTGGGGCAGTTGGACATCCCCGGCTTCTTCAAGGACCACCCCAGGATGGTTAGTTTGCTTTTGGGGATAAGGGGTATCATAATATACACCAGTATATCATGGTGCAGATACACACACACTGATGGACACACAGCGGGACCAATCAACACACACAACACCGCAGCCAATCACCAGTTAGAGCACATGCACTATAAAGACAGGGGGCATCAGAGTTCCCGCTCATTCGAGCTGCAGCTTCCTAGTAGGAGAGAGCTCACAGCCTGCAGCACAGATCTTCACCATGTGCTGAGTGCATAGACTGGTTAGGACAAGGCATAGGTCTTTAGTTCAATCTAATATCTTGTTAACCCACAGTGAAAGTATGTTCAACAGTTTCTGACTGAATAAAATAGTGTTGCACTATTTTAAGTGTTGGTGGCCTGCATGTGTTCCACGGATCCAGAGCACCCAACACATCAAGGGGTACCCACTGAGGACCTGGCTAATGTCGCCAGTATGGAGGCCGGTGACCAATGCGGAAACCCGATACAACGAGGCCCATGAGGCCACCCGGGCTGTCATTGGATGGTGCATCAGACTCAAAATACAGCTCCGATGCTTCGGCTGCTCTGGTGGTACACTGCAGTACACATCCCAGAGGGTGGCCCACTTCATGGTGGTCTGTCGTGCCCTCATAAACCGAGCACAGATATGGTGCAATGAGCTAGAGGTGGATGGGGAGGAACATACGACTACCAAGAGGTGCTGGAGCACGAGCCTGGGAATAGAAGACAAGCGCAGTGGCGAGGGCCCAGCAAGCACGAAGAGCCAGGGAGGCCCTCATCCTCACCCGCTTCACATAGGATGAGGCTTCATCCGTCATTTCTCCCTTCCCCCCCTTCCCGCCCCTCACTCATCCCCCCCCCCCCCCCCCCCCCCAACTACCTTGACTTGTGCCTGTCAGCTGAGTGCTCGCTCATATCCTGCACGTGGTGTGCCTTGGAGGAGTGAAATCCAGGGCCACCATGTCCGGGGGGCTAGGGCAGAGGATTGAGGATTGGCCCACATTGCAGAAGAAAGTGCGAGAGGTGTCAAACTTTTCAGGTGCCACGTTTTGTAATGCTGTTCATATGTGTCCCGAACTGCCCCTAGCCCCCCCAACGCTTCTCAGTGACTGTCATGCTCTGGTGTGCCCGAGTAAGGTCCACCTTTGACCGGGACATGTCTCCTAGCGAATGGTACATGTTCCAGAGTGCTTCGGCAATGCTTGAGACTGGGGCATGCTCCACAGTGCCTCAGAAAGGTCCACCTGAGACTGGGACATGACCCATGAGAGTCGGAAATATTACTGATGCACTCAGCCATGGCTGTCACTGACTGAGCCACACCTTGGACACCACCAGTCATGCTACTGATGTCGTGCAGCAGGCTCTCCACTGCGGTCTGCACCCTAGCAGTGTTGGTCTCGGTGCCGCGCCTTGCCGGTGCCCATAGTCTCTGGGACTTCTCCAATCGGCAATGGACCTGCTGGTGTATTGCGGATACCCCCCTCTGAATATCACTGCCGCCCCTCTCAACTGCATCATCTGGCACTCCACCGCCTGTCTTGGTCCTCTCCCATCTGTTGTGGGCCAAACTCTCCTTCAGGGACACAGAGAGGGCAATGTGAGCTGTATACTTCGTTCATCGCGGGCCGGGGTAGGAGGTGGGGGGAGAGAGGATGGGACGGTGGGGCAGGTGTGGGATGCATTGCTGTACATGAGTGGGCAGGGGCATGGTATGGTGCTGAGCGGGGGTGTTGCCAGGCGCATGGTCATGGGGGGGGGTGGGTGGGGGGGGGGGGGTGCGGGTGGAGCCAATGCCAACCCACCCATGTGTCCCGGTGGAGGTCATTGATCTTCTTACGTCACTGAATCCTGGTCCTCTTGGTGAGACTCCCTGAGCTGACGGCCGCTGCCACTTCCTACTAGGCAGCACTGGCTGCCCTGTGGCAGACCCTCCGAGTCCCTCGGGGAAACAGGACATCCCATCTGGACTCGACCGCGCCCAATAATCTGCCTAGGTCGGCATCCCCAAATCTTGGGGCTGGTCTCCCCAAATCCCGCGCGCTGTGCGGGCTTTGCTTTGTGGAACCGGTTTAAGTGTTGCTCTCCCTTGTTGGCAGGGAGCAGGCAGGCGCAGTCCCGATGAATTAGCTGGCGGGACCATCATTTGTGGCGTGAAGCCTGTAGGGTCTTGTTAAATGGACCAATTAACTTTTGATACCAGTGATGGCCTCGCCCAGTTGAGCGTCGGGAAGCTCGTGGCAGTTCCCGTTCGCTACCAAACTTATAAACCTCTCCATTAACTCGCGCCCATTGTAAAGTAAATAGAAATACATTGTTAAAAGGCAGTTTAGAGCCAAAATGCATTGCAAAGCGTGTAAAATACAATATTATTTGCACTCCCAAGAGTGTTGGGCCTGTCTTATTTGCAGGCACAAAAATTATAACTTAAATGGGCAGAACATCAGGCAATGCTGGCCCACACTTTACAAACATTGTTCCCTGTGAGAGCTGCTCTTTACCACGAGACCACCAATAAATTATCTGACCAAACATTCCCCTGACATCCATTGTTCATGCTTCAGTCTTTGCTCTGTGTTTCAGTTCATTTCAAACTGTTTCCGGGTTGGAACTGTAATCTGCAAGTCAAAATGTAATAATACTAAGATAAGACTGCAGTGAATGGATGTTTCCTGCAACTGCATCTCTGAAAATTAAATATTTGGGCTTGGTATGTTCGGTTTTACAATGAATTTATGACCATATAAACGCATTTCCCATTAAATGGAACAATAAATCATTGTTGTATAAACAAAGTGGAACATCTTATTCCATTTGTGTCCTGACAGAATGGCTTTGCCTTGCATTTTACAGTACCAGCAAGACTCTCCTATTCTTTCCAGCGTATTTCTCATCGTTCATCACTTTTTTGGTAACCATTAAGGAATAAGTTAGATGTCTAATTAATGCAGCAACTGGGCATCTGTAACTCAATTTTATTGAACTGAAGGTCACAATGCACGATATTACCACTATCATAAACAAAAATGATTAATGACTTAAATGAGAGGAGAATATACCAAGTGCTAACATCAGAAATGACTCGATTCTCTTGTCCCACCCACCCCGGGATCAAAAATTCCTGCCCGAGGTCAATGGACCTTTCAATGGTCCAGCAAAATTTTCCCTCTGCCCGCGATGATTCCCTTGACGGACAAGGCCAGAATATTTAGCTCGGCATCGACACTGTGCTGAACTCTTCTACTACCTGTAGAGGGTGCCATCTCCGCTACTCCACTACTGGGCCGATATCTGGGGCTTGAATATCTGTGTGTGTCTCTCTCCAGCCGGCACTGAAACTTCAGAGGCCAGGGGATGTCGCACTGGGACACTTCCACTGAAGAGAGCGGGTGCCATCTCCGCTACTCCACTACTGGGCCGATATCTGGGGCTTGAATATCTGTGTGTGTCTCTCTCCAGCCGGCACTGAAACTTCAGAGGCCAGGGGATGTCGCACTGGGACACTTCCACTGAAGAGAGCACTGATTCAAGTCTGCCGTTTATTCCTAACCGACAGCCTGAGACTTATATCACACAGATCTCCAGACCCCTACCAATACCCAGGTGATTCTCTCTCTTGCCGGTGGTACAACCCCCACCCGGTTCCTACTCCACTAGAGTAGCTTTCCCAAGAGAGAGAATAGGACACTGCTGTTTATTTCCTAACCAGCAGTCTGTCCTGAGTGAATCGCTCAAGATGACCCTCGATTCTTGAACCCGGAATTAAGGTGAGGAGTATTTTTAACAATGACTTGGTCAGAGATCGCTGGTGAAGGATTGAAGAATTTAAACGACTCCAATTAGCATCAAATCAAGGTTTATTGTAAAACCCAGGTCAAAATCATCAACAGAAGAAACACAATAAAATCTTATGCTCTAATACAACTAAGTCTATTCAAAAGGTAATATAGCGGACACAACGAAAATTCTTACGGTTACACAGGTTTTAGCAAAATCACAAGGCACAAAACAAGTTCCCTTCCCCAAAGCCTCAACCACTATTAAAATCAAGGGAGTTTCGTAAGCTGCTGCGGAGTACTTACGGTCACAGGCTGCAGAGGTCAAGTCAGGGGTGCAGAGGTCGAGCCAGGAACGAAGAGACCCCCAATTGAAAACACAGCCCCTTTTATATTGCTTTACCTGGCTTTGTTCTGTGATCGGCCAGCCCCTTTTGCATTGAAAAGGTAAGTTTTAAAGTTCCCGCTGGTCCCGCCCCCTTTGAGCCGGTCAGAGCTGTCGAGATGGGAGTACCTCCCCTAGGTCCGCCTCCAGTCTGTTTTTTGAGATAACGAGGTTGAGCTCCCTTGAAGATTTTCAAAGACTTCCATCTGCTCCGGAGATGCTGCTATGTTGATGGGGTGTTGATTGGATTCTGCTCTGGTGGAGGCCAGGTCATTTACATTTGCATGGGGCTATGACCATCCCATTGTCCTGCTTGCATGCAAGCCTCCTGTGTATTCCCGTGCCCCTTTGTCTGTGTCTTGATGTTATCTTGTTGTCTGGCTCCTTCTTCCTTGTAGCTCCTAGGGGGGTGTTTGTAAATATTTATGTGCTTATGTCCCCACTCAGCTCAGCGGGCCAAGCCTGCTGGGAAAACTGGTTCTGTTCCCTTGGCTGGAAAGTCAGTTTACAGTCTCTGAGTTTCGCCAAAAGGGCCGAATTGCCCGAAAACCTTACAGATGCCCCTTCGATACGTCCCTACCTGCTTGGACCGTATCGACACAGGTGAAGGGCAATTATTTCCTTTTGTGTGGACCGTAGGTCCCCCCCCCAACAACATGCGAAACTACAAGTCCCAAGACAGTTCCCTTAATCTAGGCTACCCCTGATTTCAATGAAAGGGAAAGACAAGACCATACTTAATTCAAGCAGACAGTAACATATACACATTGCACCGGAACCCCAAACGTAAGGGTCCCTGTACATATATCCCAGTCAAGTAACTGGGACCCGCGAATCCATACAACTATTTACAATTGCATCTCTTTATTTCATCAAGGATCCTCCTTTCTTGGCTGCACTTCGCTTCTTCCCGTTGAGGGCTCTTCATTTATCCTCCATCGTCGATACCTGCAGCTGAAAGGTTTAGTCCAACTGAGGCGGCAGCATAATGTACCCCCTGGACAACATTTCCTTTGTGGGGGCAAACACTAAACCATTCTCAGGCTCCCCCCTGGTGGTGATCGGACAGTTGTGAGGGTCGATCGGTTGGGCTGTGGGCAGGGGTCGCTTTACCTGAACCAGCAGTTCGGTAGCTTCTACAGTCATCCCTTCCCTGGGCGTTACACATCCCTCCCCACTGCGGTCAATTTATCCCGTTCCCTGGGTTCTGCCACCACCTTACAAATGTGATTAATGCCCCTTGTGGACATGCCTTGGTAGATCCCCATGAACACAAATAAATGCCCTGGTCAGAAGCCCACCCCTTATCCCCGCAAACGGTGATCCTACCCGGTGACCCCGTGATGGTCCGTTAGGTGTTGTCCAGTCCGTTCCCAGTCCGAGGACCGATCCCTCATGTCCAGCCTCAGCTTCCTGGGCCACCACCGTCTCCCCAAAGGAACGTCCCCCTCACAGGTTGAACACACCCGCCTGCCCTCAGTCACCCTAACCCGGTCAGTCGAAGGACTCTTCTGTCTCGCCTCTGCGGAGTTCTCCCGGTCCCACCATCGCCAAGATCAGCAAACTCCACATCGTCGGGTGCCCCATCTGTAAAAACAAAACACATTCTTGCCTCTACAGCCCTACCTACCTTGAAGTGCATGGGTGCTATCCGGTGGCGGCAGCAGCTTCTGCTTTGAAGTTGCCGCAGCCTGTCTGGGGTTCTGTGTTTACAGCCCGGCTCCCCAGGGTCCTAGTGCCTGCCGCTATCCGGTGGCAGCAGCAGCTCCTGCTTTGAAGTTGCCGCAGCCTGTCTGGGGTTCTGTGTTTTACGGCCCGGCTGCACCAGGGTCCTAGTGCCTGGTGCTTCATCATTTTACCCTTGCACCAGGCGCTTCTGTGTTCCCACGATCCTAAATACTTCACACACAACTACACACTAATTAGAACTAGCAGGGGGAAAGAAAAAGGAATATGATATATACAATGCCACCCGTCTCCGGGTGGCCAAATTAAAACTGTGCCCCGCTAAACTGGGGCAGTCCACCTGTTTGGTCGAACGGCTCGGGCCAGACCGTCCCCTCCCGGGGGTTCGGGCTGCCCCTTGCCTCTCCTTTCCCAACAGGGTTCGGTGATCCCTCATCGCTCCCTTCTACTCGGGCCCCCTTACTGCGGGACCGGGTGACAGGGAGGTGTGATGGGGACCATCTTACCGGGGGCTTGGAGACCCGATTGCTCCTTCGTCCCCTGACTGGTTCCCAAACCCAAGGTGATACCTCCACTTCCTCCGCCTCCTTAGCCTCTATACTAAGGCAGGCTACCTGACCCACAGGTAAGGGCTTGGGAATCGTTCCTGTCCCTGGGCTGGGTGCTTGCAGCACTGTCGGTCTCTTTGGGACTGCCCCTTCGGGACAGCACCTTGTCACCGGTTGTGTGATCGTGGAGTCAGGGACCTCCCCCACCGTCGTTAATTCTACGGGGGGTTTCTCCACTACCACCCCCAGTCTTCCCCCCACCTTGCTCTTTCTTGTCCTTATGGGGTGGAACAATTTAAATTGACTGATGTGGCGTTCGCATGGGTCCCACCTTAAGGGATTTAAACTGCAAATAGCCCCTGAGGCAGCCTCCAGAATGGGACCCTGCACCTGGACCGGACCAGGGTCTGGGGCTAGAACTACCCCTGCGCTCCCTTTTTCCTGAGGCTGCTCCCTGGGTAGTCATACGGGTTCTTGTGGTGTGGGTGCGGGCAGGCCCTGGCCCGTTGCCATTGCCACCTGTCCCGACCCAGCTGCTAGGCTCTGCAAAAAGGCTAAAAGTTTCTTTACCTCGAAGGTTTCCGGGGCAGCTGCTCCTGCCGCCGGGGTCTGACTCTCTACTGCGGGAGCCCTCTCCTGCTTGCTAGGGTTTTTACATTCCCTCTTGAAATGCCCGGCCTTCCCACACCCGTAGCATACCGGTTTCTCGTCGGAGGTCCGGGTGCCCTCATGCTTCCACTCTCTCTTAGGGGCTGCTGGCGCGATTTCATGCACCCTACCCTTAAGGGGCTTGTCCTCACCCCTCTCCCCATTACGATATGCGAGGGTAAGTTTCCTAAGGACCTCTTCCTCATTAAGGTCCGGACTCTGCGGGTCGAACCAGTGTTCGGCTTTTGCCCTAACGTTAGGGAGACAGTTGGCAACTAGGGTCTTCAGCCAGTGGGCGGTTCTTTCCCCTAAATTCCGTCTATCCGCTTGAACCCCGCATGCCTCCATATAGACAGTCCACAGTCTGTCTGCGAACATGGTGGGAGATTCCCCTGGTTGCTGCTTGGTTTCCCCCACCCTCATGAAAGGGCTCCCCAGATTCAAGCCCATTGCCTCCAGAACAGCAGTCTGTGCTGCCGCCCAGGTGTCAGGTCTTCCCCCATTCCCAGAGGTCACTGTCCTGCATAGCTGGGCATCTAGGGTTATCAGGAGCATCTTTATTTGCTCCCCTTCGTCGCAGTCATTGATGTTGGCAGCCTGTTCCACCTCCATAAAATGCAGCGACGGATCCCCCTTTGGAGTTAGTCTGGGAACGTGGGCCACCATCCCCCTGAGCGCGGATGCCCCATGAGGAACGATAATGTCGCCCTCAACCGGTCCCCTGTTTGCCATCCCCGCCGGGGGACCATACCTTCTTTGCCTGACAGGGCACATCTGCCCTACCTGGGGTTCCTGCTCCTCCTCCCCACTGTCCAGCTCTCCTGCCTCGTTGGGTAGCCCCCCTGTCCCCGGGCTAGCTACCCATATAGGAGACGCCGCTATCTGGGGATACACTGCCGACCCCCCTTGGACTTGCCCCTGAACGTGCAGCCCGATCCCCCCCTGCCGACCCGGACACGATCCCGGTGCCTCAGGAGGCGGTCTATTCCCCTTGGCCTTTGGGGAATCATCCGCTGCGAGGAGCACCTTGCCCCTTGGGACCCCCCCTGGACCTACCAGGTGTATCTGTCCCCTGAACTTGGACAAGGTCTCCTCCAACTCCGTTATTCGTGCCTGGCACGGCCCATGGGCACAGTCCCCTACTTCCTCGCGAGCCACTCGGTATGCTGCCTGGATGTCCCGGAACTTCCCCTCCAGCTTCCTACACTGCTCTGTACTCCGAGCATAGAGTTCCTGGAGCCTCCGTTCCTTTTCTTTACCCTCCACTATCTGGCAGTAGAGATAGTCCTTCTCACACCGGTTAGACTCGCTTTCATGTTTCATTTCTGCCATTTCTTCCCGCAGTCGTTCCGCTGCGCTAGCGCTGTCCCCTGCGCTGGCCCTCACTTCTCTCAACTCCTGCTCTAACTCTTCGACCCTATCCTCTGTTTTGACTACCTGCTCGGACAGGCAAACCAGCCAAACTGCCTTCTCCAAGTGCCTTTTGTGCGCCTTACTGTCTGTCCATGCAGCCGCTGCCATTACCGGTTGCTCCGCATTGATCAATTCTGAGACCCAAGGTTTGGTGAGGTTGACCTTTTGCCACAAATATGAGGACATTCTCTCCTCCATTTTGCTTCGTTCCCTCACCCCCTCTGCCAAGTCACATACTCCAAACCACCGGGCTCCTGCCCCGGTCGCCATTGTAGAGGGTGCCATCTCCGCTACTCCACTACTGGGCCGATATCTGGGGCTTGAATATCTGTGTGTGTCTCTCTCCAGCCGGCACTGAAACTTCAGAGGCCAGGGGATGTCGCACTGGGACACTTCCACTGAAGAGAGCACTGATTCAAGTCTGCCGTTTATTCCTAACCGACAGCCTGAGACTTATATCACACAGATCTCCAGACCCCTACCAATACCCAGGTGATTCTCTCTCTTGCCGGTGGTACAACCCCCACCCGGTTCCTACTCCACTAGAGTAGCTTTCCCAAGAGAGAGAATAGGACACTGCTGTTTATTTCCTAACCAGCAGTCTGTCCTGAGTGAATCGCTCAAGATGACCCTCGATTCTTGAACCCGGAATTAAGGTGAGGAGTATTTTTAACAATGACTTGGTCAGAGATCGCTGGTGAAGGATTGAAGAATTTAAACGACTCCAATTAGCATCAAATCAAGGTTTATTGTAAAACCCAGGTCAAAATCATCAACAGAAGAAACACAATAAAATCTTATGCTCTAATACAACTAAGTCTATTCAAAAGGTAATATAGCGGACACAACGAAAATTCTTACGGTTACACAGGTTTTAGCAAAATCACAAGGCACAAAACAAGTTCCCTTCCCCAAAGCCTCAACCACTATTAAAATCAAGGGAGTTTCGTAAGCTGCTGCGGAGTACTTACGGTCACAGGCTGCAGAGGTCAAGTCAGGGGTGCAGAGGTCGAGCCAGGAACGAAGAGACCCCCAATTGAAAACACAGCCCCTTTTATATTGCTTTACCTGGCTTTGTTCTGTGATCGGCCAGCCCCTTTTGCATTGAAAAGGTAAGTTTTAAAGTTCCCGCTGGTCCCGCCCCCTTTGAGCCGGTCAGAGCTGTCGAGATGGGAGTACCTCCCCTAGGTCCGCCTCCAGTCTGTTTTTTGAGATAACGAGGTTGAGCTCCCTTGAAGATTTTCAAAGACTTCCATCTGCTCCGGAGATGCTGCTATGTTGATGGGGTGTTGATTGGATTCTGCTCTGGTGGAGGCCAGGTCATTTACATTTGCATGGGGCTATGACCATCCCATTGTCCTGCTTGCATGCAAGCCTCCTGTGTATTCCCGTGCCCCTTTGTCTGTGTCTTGATGTTATCTTGTTGTCTGGCTCCTTCTTCCTTGTAGCTCCTAGGGGGGTGTTTGTAAATATTTATGTGCTTATGTCCCCACTCAGCTCAGCGGGCCAAGCCTGCTGGGAAAACTGGTTCTGTTCCCTTGGCTGGAAAGTCAGTTTACAGTCTCTGAGTTTCGCCAAAAGGGCCGAATTGCCCGAAAACCTTACATACCGCCTTTGTCTCTGTGCGCACTTCTTCAGGCAGGCGTCCTCCCCTCATTCAACAGATCCTTTCATCCACCTCCAGTATTCTCCCTCCACCTGGATCCCTCCCTCCGGCCTCTAACCTGCTCTTGATTTTTTCATTGAGAACTGTCAGTGTGACATGGACCGTCTCAATTTCTCTGCTCCTCTCACCCACTCTAACCTACCTCCTTCTGACCTTGCTGCACTCCATTCTCTCAGGTCAAACCGTGACTTTGTCATCAAACCCACTGACAAAGGTGGGACTGTTGTTGTCTGGCATACTGACCTCTACCACATAGAGGCTGAATGCTAACTCTCAGACACTTCCTCCTATCTCTCTCTGGACTATGATCCCACCACTGAACATCAAGCTATTGTTTCCAGGATTGTCACTGACATCATCTCCTCTGGAGTTCTTCTCTCCACAGCTCCCAATCTCGTAGTCTCTGAACCCCAGACAGCCCGCTTCTACCTCCTCTCCAAAATCCCCAAAACGGGACTATCCCAGTAGGCCCATCCTGCCAGCCTGTTCCTGCCGCACCAAACTCATATCTTCCTATCTTGACTCCATCCTCTCTCCTCTTGCCCAGTGCCTTCCTACCTACATCGTGATTCCTCCGATTCCTACATCATATCAACAAATTCCAGTTCCCTGGCCCGAACCACCTCCTCTTTACCATGGTTGTCCAATCCCTCTATACCACCATTCACCAGCAGGGTAGTCTGAGGGCTCTCCGCTTCTTCCTCAAACAGAGGCCTGAACAATCCCCATCCACCACCACTCTCCTCCATCTGGCTGACCTTGTCCTCTCACTGAACAATTTCTCCTTTAACATGCCTGGGCAGCACAGTAGCACTGTGATTAACACTGCTGCCTCACAGCTCCAGGGACCTTGGTTCAATTCCGGCCTTGGGTGACTGTCTGTGTGGAGTTTGTACGTTCTCCCGTGTCTTCGTAGGTTCCTTCAAAGTGCTCCGGTTTCCTCCCACAGTCCAAAGATGTGGGTGGAAAGATGAGACAGGGTAGGTGGATTGGCCATATTTTTATCAGTTCATTTTCATTTCTTCCATCCATCCATTTCCCCCCCACCATTGTCCCCTCCCTCCCCCGTCCCACCCCATTTGGGAATACCATTCCTTGTTTCTAGTTGCCTTTGACACACTGCCATTAACACATTTGGATCTCTTAAGATGCCATCAACACCCTTCTTAGCATTGACTACCACCATTTACATTCCCTTTGTATTTCTATTCACGACATCTTTGACAATCTCCACCTATCGCTGGCCCCCTATCCAGCCCCACTGCTCCACCCCCCCCCCCCCCCAGCTCCACCCCCCACAAGAGTATTAATCTGATCCTATTTCCAGTTCTCTCTAGTTTTGACAAACAGACTTGAAATGTTTGCTCCCTTCTCTCTCCACAGATGCTGTCAGGCTTGCTGAGATTGTTCAGTAATTTCTGTTTTTGTTTCAGATTCCAACATCCACAGTAATTTGTTTTTATTTACCAGAAAATGTACCCATTTTGATGCAGAAGAAAACATAATTGTACAGGGATGAACTTTAAGGATTCAACAGATTGCATCTACCTACCTACCTAGCTACCTACCTACCTGCCTACCTACCTGCCTACCTACCTATTGTATCCTTCCTACCTACCTACCTACCTACCGTATCCTTCCTTCCTACCTACCTACTTACCTATTGTATCCTTCCTACCTACCAACCTACCTGCCTACCTACTTACCTACCTATTGTATCTTACCTACCTATTGTAACCCACCTGCTTGCTTACCTACCTATTGTACCCTACCTACCAGCCTACCAGCCTACCTATCATATTCTACCTAGCTATTGAATCCTATCAGCTGTCTATTATATACTACCTTCATACCATTCCCTACCTACCAAATGTATCATACCTACCTACATATCCTACCTACCTATCGTATCCTACCTACCTCCCTATCGTATCTTACCTATTTACCTTTTTTTTTTTCCTACTTACCTACCTACCCATCTACCTACTTACCTACCATATCCTATTTATCTTGTCTAATCAGCAGATGTTTCTCTATTAGCAATTGGATTCAAGAAGAAACCAGGAAGTTCCATGCCCAGCCACCAGTATCTTTCTGAGGAAATGCCAGCGGAAGATTTGTTGGCACCAGAATGGCATCGTTCCTGCATCTATGCCACCCAACCAACACTACTTTGGTGTGGGGTGTTAGAATGGTGCACCAGAAACATGCAGTGCATGCATGAGTTTTGTAGCAGAATGGCCCCTTTAAGGGGCAATCCTTCGCAGGCCATGTGACAGGCCCAGAGCCTGTGGGGATGGAGCATGCAAAATCTAGCATATCAGGTGCTTGTGCGTGGGCATGGCATTTGGGGTGTGATCAGAGTTAGGTTGGAAGTGAAGGGAATAAGACCGGTGTCGTGGTTGTACTGGTCTGTATATAAAGTTCTTCTTTGATAAATAGATCAGCTTTGTGATTCAACACTGTCTCGTCGCTTGCCTCACAATACACCAAGTTTAATGTCAGTTTAATCCATTTAACTGATGTCAATTTAATGTTGATTTGGTGCCAGCACTGCCATTTGTGATCTCAACACTCCAGCTAATGCATTTTAAAAAAACTTGCACAGCTGAACAAGCAGGAAGAAGGACATCCCACCAGCCAGTCATCAACTTGTTTGCTCCTGTTCAGCTCATCACTGTTATGAGAGATTGTGAAACATCGTGTTATCCACCAAAATCCGTTGCAGCTTCTTTACTGAGCACTAGCGGCACTTTAATTGCCAACCACCCCTTAATTATCCTCCAGGGAGGCCATTCCTAGTGAATGCTTCAACTCCTTTATCAAGATGTTGTCTTGCGCTACAGTTGGGCTAAACCCACATTGGCGTTTAAGTGCCCTTCATGGTCACATCAGAATCTCTTTAGTGCATAATGTGCCTGGAGTAAATCATCCCCACTCTCCCTTAGATTACATCAGCATTTATAAATTTGTACTGCCTCCTAGATTTCTTCATTCAGTGAAATTTTATACCATTTAAAATAAGCCATTATATAATTATGTAAAGCAGAATGAAAGAATATAAACATGTGGCATTCTGTAATCAAATGTGGAAAAAAACCCAGGAATAACAAATGAAGAAGCACTAACGGCAGATTGTACCTTGGTACCAAATTTCCAGTCCAACTGCAATTCTGCCGAACGCACAGGACAGTGTGAATTAAAAAGTCAAGAATGTTTTTTTTTAAGTGTTTACGGCATAACTAAATAATGGATTGACACGCAGGCCGGAATTCTCCAGTCGTTGGGATTATCTGTTCCCACTGGCAGCGCAACCCCGCCCGCGCGTTTCCAGGTGGTGTGGGGTGGCTTCAGTGGGAAATCCCATTGGCAAGAGTGGGAAGGGAGAACCCCGCCGCCTGTGAACGGTGTAGTGATCTGTACATCTGTACATACATCTGCACATACACCAGGGACTACAGACAGATGTAACAGCCACAGCGTCACTAGAGGGCAGCATCCAAAACGCGTATAAAGGGTCGAGCCCAAGGGAGGATCTGCTTCTTTCAGAAGCACGGGGCTAGTGAGCAGCAGCAGACAGAGACAGCTCAGCATAGGCAGTTTGCCTTAGCTTCACTGGTCATACCTCTTGACTGTATTATATCTAGTTACGCTCTGGAAACAGAGCGAACCCACTGAATAAAGTATTTGTGTTAACTGGAAGTCTACAATCTTTATTCAGACTTAAAGAATAACATATGGTACCAGGCGTGGGGTATATGTTATTCTCTGCTGCTCCCTAGCCCTGTGCTTCTGAAAGAGGCGGGTCCTCCCTTGGGCTGGACCCTTTGTACCTGTCTCTGATGCTGCCCTCTAGTGACGCTGTGGCTGTTACATCTGTCTGTAGTCCCTCGTGTATGTGCAGATGTATATACAGATGTACAGATCACTACAAATGGCGCACTGCCGAGAAACAACACGGCTTGTGGGAAGGTGGGGGAGAGTGGTGGGGGGGGGGGGGGGGTGGTTGCAGAGAATCCAGCTCATCGTAAATTAAATGCATTATTAGAATGAAAAACATTTCAGGCAGTTTTTGTAGACTGACTAAAGATAGTGATTTTTGAAGATAACAAATACATGAGCAGAATCAATGAAATATTACATGAAAGGGATACTGAGCTCATTCTTATGTCTCATTAAGACAAAATCCCAGCATTTCTCATAACCAGTATAAATGAAGCAGATTTCAGAACAATTATTTTCCACTGATGCAACTGAAAAATAAAATGATTGCAGCAGGAGGAGATTTGCCTTTATCTTTACTAAATTAACTGTAGTAAGATATTATTGTGGCTGTAGAACAATAACGAACATTGGCTTTTATTTTCAAAGTATCAATTTTTCCAACTAACACTGATCATCTTTTCATCAAATTAACTCCATCAGAAAATTATTTCTTCACACTAACCGCAACTCAGTAAAACACTTTAGATCTTCGGCAAGTATAATGTTTTATTCTTTAACAACAGGAAAACTTTAGTTCTATACAAACAAGGCTGCTCATTAAATTCAGCACTACTGTCTTATACATCACAATTGCTTAATTTAAGACCTGGTGACTCAGGTCTTATTCCCCATTACTAGATGTGCCTTGACTTCAAAGTGAATTGCCTGACGCAAAACAAATTTACAAGCTTGGTATTTTAAGCTGAAGAAGCTATCTCAAAAGATGGTTGAATATTTTTGGTTTCTGTGAGTAATCTTATGAGAATAGACCGAGCACCGATTGTCAGCAATGACATGCACTAGATTCTGAATCTCTTCGTACTCAATGCTTCACAATGACGTATGTGTGAGTCTGGTGTTATAATAAATGTTCAATTTATTGACAACTTCATTTCCAAAATGTTGTAAACTACACAGTCTCTTTTGAAACCATTTGCTTTAACAGAAATAATAAAGAGCTTACGATATTGTGCAAGAATAATCTGCACATACAAATGGGGAGGGATTCTCCGTTGGCCGACATTGAAATCACGAAACACGATTGGGTGGAGAATCAGTTCTGACACCAAAAACGTGGCGGGCACTGATTTCACGCCAAATCGGAATTCTTCATCACATAGACAGCGTCGTCAATGCGTTCCAGAACGCACGTACAGTAAACACTGTTTGCGTATCATTAGCGGGCCTGACGCGGTACTCCCCCGGGCCTCCACGATTCTCCGTCCCCGATGGGACGAATTCCCGACAGCGAGGTTCACTTGTGCTCTTAAAAATCGTGAAACCGGCTTCATGGCTGAGGAGGGAGAGAGAGGGAGTACAGAACATTGTCTTAGTTTGCTGACAGTTGTGCCGTTGGCTGTTGTGTTATGTTACTTCGAGTGACATAAGCTGCTACTTGATGTAGGCTTTGCTGAAGGATGCTCCAGACTCTGAGATAAGTTCAACGTATTTATTGAGTGATTAACAATACTCCTGAATGAGTTCAACACTCTGCTAATCTGACTCTAATAACTTAGTCTACTCCGCTAACTACACAAGCTTGCTCTAGACCACGTGCTAGGGTGTGATGCTGCTGTTAATCAACCCTGTTTTGCTCTCTAGGTTTCTGCCGGTGGAAGAGGCAGAGCCTGTGTGCCTTGTCCTTTTTATAGTGGTCGTGTAGTGCCCCCTTGTGGTAATGCCACCTCTGGGTGTCCTGATTACCCATTGGTTGTGTCCTGTTCTGATGACCCATTGGTGTCTTGATCCTGACAGTGTCTGCTGGGGATAGCACGTCCAGATCAGTGGCATGTGCGTCATAGTTCTGTTTCTGACTGTTGCGTAGCTGTTGCATCTTTTGTAGTACTGGTAGGTGATCTGGGTTGGGCAGGTGTAGGGCTGGAAGTGTTGTTCGCAGGTCCTTGTTCATCAGCAGTTGAGCTGGTGACATGCCAGTTGGTAAGGGAGTCGCCTGGTATGCTAGTAGTGCAAGGTGAATGTCGGAGGCAGAGTCCGAGGCCTTGTGGATGAGTTGCTTGACGGTGTGCACCCCCTTTTCGACTTTGCCGTTGGACTGCAGGTAGTGCAGACTGGAGGTGACATGTCTGAAGTTGTAGCGCTTAGCAAACGTGGACCATTCTCGACTGTGGAAACGCGGGCCATTGTCGCTCATGACGGTATTTGGGGTACCATGCCGCGAGAATGTCTCTTTGCACGCTTTGATGACGGTCCTTGAGGTGAGGTTGGACAGCTTCAGCACCTCCGGATAGTTCGAAAAGTAATCAATGAGTAGGATGTAGTCGCGACCATCACGTGGAATAGGTTAATGCCGACCTTGGACCATGGAGAGGTTTCCAGGTTGTGCTGTTGGAGCATCTCCTTGCTCTGTGCTGGTTGGAACCTATGACAGGTTTCGCAGTCCAGGACCATGCCCGTGATGTCCTGGTTGATGCCGGGCCAGTAGACGGCTTGTCGGGCCCTGTGTCTGCACTTTTCTATCCCCAGATGTCCCTCATGAATCTGCCGCAGCACCATGCGCTGGAGATGCAGCGGGATCACTATTCTATCCATCTTCAGCAGGATGCCGTTGATCAGCGTTAGGTCATCCTTGACGTTGTAGAATTGAGGGCATTGATTATCTCCTTGCCAGGCATGTACACCAGATTGAAATTGTACCTCCGGTGTTTGAGCAGAATCCTCTGCAATTGGGGCGTCATGTCGTTCAGGTCCTTTTGGATGATGTGGACCAGAGGTCTGTGATCCGTCTCAACGGTAAATGTCGGCAGGCCGTAGACGTAGTCATGGAATTTGAGGATGCCAGTGAGAAGACCTAAACACTCCTTTTCAATCTGCGCGTACCTGGTCTCAGTCGGTGTCATTGCCCGTGACACGTATGCTACTGGGACCCAAGATGATGTGTCATTTTTTGTAGCAGCACTGCCCCAATGCCATCCTGACTCACATTGGTCGATATCTTAGTTTCCCGGTCTTGGGTCAAAGAATGCAAGGACGGGTGCAGTGGTGAGCTTGGGCTTCAGCTCCAACCACTCTGTCTGATGTTCTGTCTTCCACTCGAAGGTGGTTGATTTCTTGATCAGTTTTCTGAGGGCCGTTGCGTGTGTGGCCAAATTCGGGATGAATTTGCCTCGGAAGTTTACCACTTCAAGGAAGCGCAGTACTGCTTTCTTGTCCTCGGGGACTTTCATTTCCTCGATGGCTTTTATTTTGTCCGTGTCCGGACGTACACCGTGTTTCGACATCTGATCACCCAGGAACTTCAGCGTGGATGTCCCAAAACAGCACTTGGCTTTGTTTAGTTTGAGACCATGTTCATGTATGCAGGAGGATACTCTCTTTAGTCGTGACACATGTCCCTCCGGAGTTGAAGACCAGATTGTGATTTTGTCAACGTAGACACGAACCCCTCCTATTCCTTCCATCATCTGTTCCATGATGCGATAGAATATCTCTGATGCCGAGATGATGCCAAATGGCATTCGGTTGTAGCAGAATCTGCCAAAAGGCGTGATGAAGGTGCCGAGCCTTCTGCTGGATTCTTCAAGTTGAATTTGCCAAAATCCTTGGGATGCGTCCAGTTTTGTGAAGAAGCGTGCGTGTGCCAACTCGCTCGTGATTTATTCCCTTATTGGGACTGGGTAATGTTGTAAGACCATAAGACATAGGAGCGGAAGTAAGGCCATTCGGCCCATCGAGTCCACTCCACCATTCAATCATGGCTGATTTCAACTCCATTTACCCGCTCTCTCTCCATAGCCCTTACTCCCTCGAGAAATCAAGAATTTATCAACTTCTATCTTAAAGACACTCAACGTCCCGGCCTCCACCGCCCTCTGTGGCAATGAATTCCACAGACCCACCACTCTCTGGCTGAAGAAATGTCTCCTCATCTCTGTTCTAAAGTGACTCCCTTTTATTCTAAGGCTGTGTCCCCGGGTTCTAGTCTCCCCTGCTAATGGAAACAACTTCCCTATGTCCACCCTATCTAAGCCATTCATTATCTTGTAAGTTTCTATTAGATCTCCCCTCAACCTCCTAAACTCCAATGAATATAATCCCAGGATCCTCAGACGTTCATCGTACGTTAGGCCTATCATTCCTGGGATCATCCGTGTGAATGTCCGCTGGACCTGCTCCAGTGCCAGTATGTCCTTCCTGAGGTGTGGGGCCCAAAATTGCTCACAGTATTCTAAATGGGGCCTAACTAATGCTTTATAACGTTTCAGAAGTACATCCCTGCTTTTATATTCCAAGCCTCTTGAGATAAATGACAACATTGCATTTGCTTTCTTAATTACGGACTCAACCTGCAAGTTTACCTTTAGAGAATCCTGGACTAGGACTCCCAAGTCCCTTTACACTTCAGCATTATGAATTTTGTCACCGTTTAGAAAATGGTCCATGCCTCTATTCTTTTTTCCAAAGTGCAAGACCTCGCACTTGCCCACGTTGAATTTCATCAGCCATTTCTTGGACCACTCTCCTAAACTGTCTAAATCTTTCTGCAGCCTCCCCACCTCCTCAATACTACCTGCCCCTCCACCTATCTTTGTATCATCAGCAAACTTAGCCAGAATGCCCCCAGTCCCGTCATCTAGATCGTTAATATATAAAGAGAACAGCTGTGGCCCCAACACTGAACCCTGCGGGACACCACTCGTCACCGGTTGCCATTCCGAAAAAGAACCTTTTATCCCAACTCTCTGCCTTCTGCCTGACAGCCAATCGTCAATCCATGTTAGTACCTTGCCTCAAATACCATGGGCCCTTAATTTACTCAGCAGTCTCCCGTGAGGTACCTTATCAAAGGCCTTTTGGAAGTCAAGATAGATAACATCCATTGGCTCTCCTTGGTCTAACCCAGTTGTTATCTCTTCAAAGAACTCTAACAGGTTTGTCAGGCACGACCTCCCCTTACTAAATCCATGCTGACTTGTCCTAATCCGGCCCTGCACTTCCAAGAATTTAGAAATCTCATCCTTAACGATGGATTCTAGAATCTTGCCAACAACTGAGGTTAGGCTAATTGGCCTATTATTTTCCACCTTTTTTCTTGTTCCCTTCTTGAACAGGGGGGTTACAACAGTAATTTTCCAATCCTCTGGGACTTTCCCTGACTCCAGTGACTTTTGAAAGATCATAACTAATGCCTCCACTATTTCTTCAGCTATCCCCTTTTGAACTCTAGGATGTAGCCCATCTGGGCCCGGAGATTTATCAATTTTTAGACCTCTTAGATTCTCGAGCACTTTCTCCTTTGTGATGGCTACCATGTTCAACTCTGCCTCCTGACTCTCCTGAATTGTTGGGATATTACTCATGTCTTCTACTGTGAAGACTGACGCAAAGTACTTATTTAGTTCCTCAGCTATTTCCTTGTCTCCCATCTCTAGATTACCAGCGTCATTTTGGAGCGGCCCAATGTCTACTTTTGCCTCCCATTTGTTTTTAATGTATTTAAAGAAACTTTTAATATCATTCCTAATGTTACTGGCTAGCCTACCTTCATATTTGATCCTCTCTTTCCTTATTTCTCTCTTTGTTATCCTTTGTTTGTTTTTGTAGCCTTCCCAATCTTCTGACTTCCCCCTACTCTTTGCCACATTATAGGCTTTCTCTTTTGCTTTGCTACATTCCCTGACTTCCTTTGTCAGCCATGGCTGCCTAATCCCCCCTCTGATAACCTTTCTTTTCTTTGGGATGAACCTCTGTACTGTGTCCTCAATTACTCCCAGAAACTCCTGCCATTGCCGTTCTACTGTCTTTCCCACTAGGCTCTGCTCCCAGTCGATTTTCGTCGGTTCCTCCCTCATGCCCCTGTAGTTACCTTTATTTAACTGTAACACCTTTACATCTGATTCTACCTTCTTTCTTTCAAATTGGAGATTGAATTCGACCATATTATGATCACTGCCTCCTAAGTGCTCCCTTACTTTAAGATCTTTAATCAAGTCTGGCTCATTACATAATACTAAGTCCAGAATGGCCTGTCCCCTCGTGGGCTCCATCACAAGCTGTTCCAAAAAGCCCTCCTGTAAACATTCAATGGATTCCCTTTCTTTGGGTCCACTGGCAACATTATTTACCCAGTCCACCTGCATATTGAAGTCCCCCATGATCACTGTGACCTTGCCTTTCTGACATGCCCTTTCTATTTCGTGGTGCATTTTGTGCCCCTGGTCCTGACCACGTTAGGAGGCCTGTACATAACTCCCATTATATTTTTTTTGCCTTTGTGGTTCCTCAACTCTACCCACACAGACTCCACATCATCTGACTCTATGTCGTTTAGTGCTATTAATTTAATTTCATTCCTAATTAACAAAGAAACCCCGCCCCCTCTGCCTACCTCTTTGTCTTTTCGGGAGGTTGTGAATCCCTGGATGTTTAAATGCCAGTCCTGAACCCCCTGCAACCACGCCTCTGTGATGCCTACCACATCATACCTGCCAGTCACTGTTCCCGCATAATGTTTTTGTTCAGATCCTTGGGGTCGATGCAGATGCGTAGGTCCCCCGAAGGTTTTTTTACGCACACCATCGAGCTGACTCAGTCGATTGGTTCAGTGACCTTAGAGATGATGCCTTTCTTTTATAGGCTTGTGAGCTCTGATTTCAGTCACTCCTTCAGTGGAGCAGGGACTCTTCATGGTCTGTGGACCACTGGTTTGGCGTCAGGCCGCAGTAGAATCTTGTACTCATACGTAAGTGTGCCCATCCCGCTGAAGACATCTGGATACTGGGTCAGGGTGTCGTCGATGCTGGCCTGAAGATCCGGATGAGACAGTGCCTTAATTGTGTTGCCAGTGTAGTCCTGGAGTTTGCAGGCAGCTGGAAGGATTTTGGGAGCCTTCTTGATTCTCGTGAAGTCCAATTGTGAGATCAGGTTGGCGGAGGCATCTATGTCCAGTTTGAACTGGATGGGGCATTGGTTGACATCCATCACTGCGTTCCATTCGTCCTCGGAATCCATGGCAAGGATTGACCGGACTTGCGATGTGCCCGGTGTGGCGTATTCGCACTTCGTGATGATGCCCACTCGGTATGTGTTATCCAGGTAGTCATCGTCTGGATCTGGAGCACTGCCTTGATCAGAGTCATGCGTTGGTGTCGCACAATTCTCATGCGATCCTGCCTGAATTGTGGTCGCTGACTCCTGACTTGTGGTGCAGATCTGCACAGGGCTGCATAGTGGTTAAGTTTCCCACAGTGTAAACAGCGTTTGCCTCTTGCATGGGCATTTTGTTCGAAAGTGGGCGGTGGCGCAGTTTGCACACTTCATGATGTCAGCGTCATGACGCTCAGTGCATCGTTGCGCATGCGTGGTGCGGTTCTCGTCCGCTTCGTATTCCCGGTCGTATTGCGCATGTGCCGGACCCCGGGAGGAGCGCGCGAAATGGCTGCCGTCGGAGACGTGGAGGCGCTGCATCTGGGAGATGGCCTGAACACTCTTCACCTTGTGGGAGGCTTGTTTCTCACTCTCAGCATTTTTGTATTGTGAGTAGCGATGTTTTGAATGCTCATTCAGAGTGCACATTTCAATAGCGACTTTTAAGGTCATGTGCTTGATTTTCAGCAATTGCTCTCGCAGAGGATCAGAGTGGACTCCAAAAACGATTTGGTCTCTGATCATGTAGTCAGTTATGTCACCGAAGTTGCAGGATTGCGCAAGCAGTCTAAGGTTAGTTAGATAACTATTGAAGGATTCATCTTTACCTTGCATCCTCTGCTTAAAGATGTGGCGCTCAAATATTTCATTCGTGTCCACCTTGCAGTGGCTGCCGAATTTTTCCAGGATTGTTTGGTATTTCGTTCTGTCCTGCCATTCTGTGTACTGAAACGAGTTGAAGATCTCTGTCACATGGTTACCCGCAGTGGTCAGTAGAAGAGCTATTTTCCGAGCATCGGTCGCGCCATTTAGGATGCTTCCATGTATAGTTGGAATTTTTGTTTGAACGAACGCCAGTTAGCACTAAGATTACCACTGGTCCTGAGTTGATGAGGAGGCTGAATCTTGTCCATCGTGCCTGGATTCGGTAGCTGGTTGTCTCTGACCTTACTGAGTTGAACTAGGGAGATTGAGCAGTCACTCCTGTACCATGTTGTGTTATGTTACTTGCTGCTTCTTGATGTAGGCTTTGCTGAAGGATGCTACAGACTCTGAGATAAGTTCAACGTATTTATTGAGCGATTAACAATGCTCCTGAATGAGTTCGACACTCTGCTAATCTGACTCTAGTAACTCAGTCTACTCCGCTAACTACACAAGCTTGCTCTAGACCACGTGCTAGGATGTGATGTTGCTGTCAATCAACCCTGTCTTGCTCGCTAGGTTTCTGCCGGTGGAAGAGGCAGAGCCTGTGTGCCTTGTCCTTTTTATAGTGGTCGTGTAGTGCCCCCTTGTGGTAATGCCACCTATGGGTGCAGTGATTACCCATTGGTTGTGTCCTCCTCTGATGACCCATTGGTTGCGTGTCTGCATATCATGACACTGGCCAGGGGGCTTCTGCCAGGGCCGGGAGGGGGGGGGGGTGCAGGTGTAGTAGGCGCTGGCCAGGAGGAGGGCTGTGGGGTGGGGGTCGACGGACATAATTGCAAGGCAGCCATGCAGCTGCACACGCCGTTGACTGCCCAGCGTGAACTTAGGGCCACAAGTTGTATGGGTGTCCTGCAGGATCCCCCCAGGTGCCCTCTGGCCCCAGCCGACCTATCAATGGGATGGTCATGCTCTGGTGCAACCAGTGCCATCTTGCTGGTTGGGATGAGTGTGTATGGGGATTGTAATGTGTATATGCGGCTGTAGTTTGTCAGCCTCCTGAGTGTCAATCACGGACCCGTCGAATCCTGCACCATTTCTCATTGGAATCGATTGTGTTCCATGGCGCCAGTGCTACCCCCTCCACGGTCACGGAATTAGTCCAGGTTCGGCGCCAGTTTTGCTGTTGTGGAAGTCCACTAATTCTGCCCCAGCGTCAACACTTAATCTCCGGAACGGAGGATCCCCCTCCATTGTATATTACCTGCTGGCATAAGTAGATTTGTAGAGTGGTTACACTGCACAAGGAAGCCATTAAGCCCATTGCATCTGATACAGCTGTCTACAAGAGCAACTCAGCTAGCTTCATTCCCCCGTGCACATAGCAAAAAGAACAACAAAGAACAAAGAAATGTACAGCACAGGAACAGGCCCTTCGGCCCTCCAAGCCCGTGCCGACCATACTGCCCGACTAAACTACAATCTTCTACACTTCCTGGGTCCGTATCCTTCTATTCCCATCCTATTCATATATTTGTCAAGATGCCCCTTAAATGTCCCTATCGTCCCTGCCTCCACTACCTCCTCCGGTAGTGAGTTCCAGGCACCCACTACCCTCTGCGTAAAAAACTTGCCTCGTACATCTACTCTAAACTTTGCCCCTCTCACCTTAAACCTATGCCCCCTAGTAATTGACCCCTCTACCCTGGGGAAAAGCCTCTGACTATCCACTCTGTCTATGCCCCTCATAATTTTGTATACCTCTATCAGGTCGCCCCTCAACCTCCTTCGTTCCAGTGAGAACAAACCGAGTTTATTCAATCGCTCCTCATAGCTTATGCCCTCCATACCAGGCAACATTCTGGTAAATCTCTTCTGCACCCTCTCTAAAGCCTCCACATCCTTCTGGTAGTGTGGCGACCAGAATTGAACACTATACTCCAAGTGTGGCCTAACTAAGGTTCTATACAGCTGCAACATGACTTGCCAATTCTTATACTCAATGCCCCGGCCAATGAAGGCAAGCATGCCGTATGCCTTCTTGACTACCTTCTCCACCTGTGTAGCCCCTTTCAGTGATCTGTGGACCTGTACTCCTAGATCTCTTTGACTTTCAATACTCTTGAGGGTTCTACCATTCACTGTATATTCCCTACCTGCATTAGCCCTTCCAAAATGCATTACCTCACATTTGTCCAGGTTAAACTCCATCTGCCATCTCTCCGCCCAAGTCTCCAGACAATCTAAATCCTGCTGTATCCTCAGACAGTCCTCATCGCTATCCGCAATTCCACCAACCTTTGTGTCGTCTGCAAACTTACTAATCAGACCAGTTACATTTTCCTCCAAATCATTTATATATACTACAAAGAGCAAAGGTCCCAGCACTGATCCCTGTGGAACACCACTGGTCACAGCCCTCCAATTAGAAAAGCATCCCTCCATTGCTACCCTCTGCCTTCTATGGCCTAGCCAGTTCTGTATCCACCTTGCCAGTTCACCCCTGATCCCGTGTGACTTCACCTTTTGTACTAGTCTACCATGAGGGACCTTGTCAAAGGCCTTACTGAAGTCCATATAGACAACATCTACTGCCCTACCTGCATCAATCATCTTAGTGACCTCCTCGAAAAACTCTATCAAGTTAGTGAGACACGACCTCCCCTTCACAAAACCGTGCTGCCTCTCACTAATACGTCCATTTGCTTCCAAATGGGAGTAGATCCTGTCTCTAAGAATTCTCTCCAGTAATTTCCCTACCACTGACGTAAGGCTCACCGGCCTGTAGTTCCCGGGATTATCCTTGCTACCCTTCTTAAACAGAGGAACAACATTGGCTATTCTCCAGTCCTCCGGGACATCCCCTGAAGACAGCGAGGATCCAAAGATTTCTGTCAAGGCCTCAGCAATTTCCTCTCCAGCCTCCTTCAGTATTCTGGGGTAGATCCCATCAGGCCCTGGGGACTTATCTACCTTAATATTTTTTAAGACACCCAACACCTCGTCTTTTTGGATCACAATGTGACCCAGGCGATCTACACCCCCTTCTCCAAACTCAACATCTACCAATTCCTTCTCTTTGGTGAATACTGATGCAAAGTATTCATTTAGTACCTCGCCCATTTCCTCTGGCTCCACACATAGATTCCCTTGCCTATCCTTCAGTGGGCCAACCCTTTCCCTGGCTACCCTCTTGCTTTTTATGTAAGTGTAAAAAGCCTTGGGATTTTCCTTAACCCTATTTGCCAATGACTTTTCATGACCCCTTCTAGCCCTCCTGACTCCCTGCTTAAGTTCCTTCCTACTTTCCTTATATGCCACACAGGCTTCGTCTGTTCCCAGCCTTTTAGCCCTGACAAATGCCTCCTTTTTCTTTTTGACGAGGCCTACAATATCATTCGTCATCCAAGGTTCCCGAAAATTGCCGTATTTGTCTTTCTTCCTCACAGGAACATGCCTGTCCTGTATTCCTATCAACTGACACTTGAAAGCCTCCCACATGTCAGATGTTGATTTGCCCTCAAACATCCGCCCCCAATCTATGCTCTTCAGTTCCCGCCTAATATTGTTATAATTAGCCTTCCCCCAATTTAGCACATTCATCCTCGGACCACTCTTATCCTTGTCCACCAGTACTTTAAAACTTACTGAATTGTGGTCACTGTTACCGAAATGCTCCCCTACTGAAACATCTACCACCTGGCCGGGCTCATTCCCCAATACCAGGTCCAGTACCGCCTCTTCCCTAGTTGGACTGTTTACATATTGTTTTAAGAAGCCCTCCTGGATGCTCCTTACAAACTCTGCCCCGTCTAAGCCTCTGGCACTAAGTGAGTCCCAGTCAATATTGGGGAAGTTGAAGTCTCCCATCACCACAACCCTGTTGTTTTTACTCTTTTCCAAAATCTGTCTACCTATCTGCTCCTCTATCTCCCGCTGGCTGTTGGGAGGCCTGTAGTATACCCCCAACATTGTGACTGCACCCTTCTTATTCCTGATCTCTACCCATATAGCCTCACTGCCCTCTGAGGTGTCCTCTCGCTGTATAGCTGTGATACTCTCCTGAACAAGTAGCGCAACTCCGCCTCCCCTTTTACATCCCCCTCTATCCCGCCTGAAACATCTAAAACCTGGAACGTTTAGCTGCCAATCCTGCCCTTCCCTCAACCAGGTCTCTGTAATGGCAACAACATCATAGTTCCAAGTAGTAATCCAAGCTCTAAGTTCATCTGCCTTACCCGTAATGCTCCTTGCATTAAAACATATGCACTTCAGGCCACCAGACCCGCTGTGTTCAGCAACTTCTCCCCGTCTGCTCTGCCTCAGAGCCACACTGTCCATATTCCCTAGTTCTCCCTCAACGCTCTCACCTTCTGACCTATTGCTCCCGTGCCCACCCCCCTGCCATACTAGTTTAAACCCTCCCGTGTGACACTAGCAAATCTCGCGGCCAGGATATTTATGCCTCTCCGGTTTAGATGCAACCCGTCCATCTTATACAGGTCACACCTGCCCCGGAAGAGCTCCCAGTGGTCCAGATAACCGAAACCCTCCCTCCTACACCAGCTGTTTAGCCACGTGTTTGTCTGCTCTATCTTCCTATTTCTAGCCTCACTGGCACGTGGCACAGGGAGTAATCCCGAGATTACAACCCTCGAGGTCCTGTCTTTTAACTTTCTGCCTAGCTCCCTGAACTCCTGCTGCAGGACCTCATGCCTCTTCCTGCCTATGTCGTTAGTACCAATATGTACAACGACCTCTACCTGTTTGCCCTCCCCCTTCAGGATTCCCTCTACCCGTTCGGAGACATCCTGGACCCTGGCACCAGGGAGGCAACATACCATCCTGGAGTCTCTTTCACGTCCACAGAAGCGCCTATCTGTTCCCCTGACTATAGAGTCCCCTATAACTATTACTCTTCTGCGCTTTGACCCTCCCTTCTGAACATCAGAGCCAGCCGTGGTGCCACTGCTCTGGCTGCTGCTGTTTTCCCCTGATAGGCTATCCCCCCCGACAGTATCCAAAGGGGTATATCTGTTCGAGAGGGGGACAACCACAGGGGATTCCTGCACTGACTGCCTGCCCTTTCTGGTGGTCACCCATTTCTCTGCCTGCACCTTGGGTGTGACCACACTTACATAACTGCGATCTATGACGCTTTCCGCCACCTGCATGCTCCTAAGTGCATCCAATTGCTGCTCCAACCGAACCATGCGGTCTGTGAGGAGCTGCAGTTGGGTGCACTTTCTGCAGATGAAGCCATCCAGGACGCTGGAAGCCTCCCGGACCTGCCACATCTCACAGTCAGAGCACAGCACCCCTCTAACTGACATTGCGTCAATTAATTAAAATTAAAATTTGTCTTTTTTTTTTTAAATTACAAAGTTACTGTCAACTATCTGTTTCCTAGCACTAGATTTCTAATAGAAATGCGATAGCTAACTATAATATCCTCCGATCTCTGGCTTAGATATCCTCTAAATTATAATTAAGTTATTATGTTTAATTAGTTCCCAAATAGTGAAAAAAATTTAGGTTAGAATCCCAACCAGCCACTCAGGTCACAGCTTTTCTGTCCCCCCCGACACACACAATTTGTAATAGCCTTGCAAATCTTTTCTCTTCAGACACTTATCCAAATTTGTTCTGAAAGCCATGATGGAATCTGCCTCCACCACACTCTCAGGAGGTATTCCTGCTCCTAACCTTGCTGCCTACATTACCTAACCTCCATTAAAAAAAATTCTCATGTTGTCACTGGTTCCTTTGCCATTCCCATTATATTGGTGTCTGCTGGTTCTTGGCCCTCCAGCCAATGGGAACAGTATCTATCTATCCTGTTTTGACATCTCACGATTTTGAACACCTCTATCAAATCTCTTTCCAACCTTCTCTTTTCTAAGGATCCCAGCTTTTCCAATCTATCTTGTAGCCACGTAAAATGGCTGCGTTCTGATTAATCTGGCCAAAACCCAGTTTAAAATGGCTAACCCGAAAGACTGCTGGGAAAAGCAACTAAGAAGACACAAGCAGGCAGCTGCAGACAGTATTGCATATTCGGCTCTGGGAAGTTAGCCCAGATCGATACTCAGGGCTATCAACAGCCCATCAACCCAAGTATTTGCAGTTGCATTCAGGACTGTTTGCAGCCCCTGGGCCCTATAAAAGTGAGGGTCCAAGTTCAGATCTCTCTCTCTCTCCTCTTCGCCTGCTCGAGACCTTCGCAAGAACAGCAACTGGCAACAGTAAGTTTGAATCCAGCGATCGCTATCCGGTAGAGACACCTAGCCACCGACCTGTAGCAGCCTTTTGAATCCCGCGGGCCAGATCTGATTGGACAAGCCATTCGTTTCCCTGACCTGGTGGGCTCTTCCTAAATTAAGTATTGGCCAGTAGTGATAGGTTTATTATATAGAAAGTAGTATTAGGGTATTAATATTGCTTGTTGTATATAATAAATGATCGTTGTTTTAATCCTTACTAAGCGGTGTGCTGTATTATTAATCATAACCTGAACTTGGACCACGTGGCGGTATCATAAAGATACCTGGCGACTCGTGAGCAAAGGTGACGTAATCAGAGCCAATAGACTAAGGTTAAAAAGAGCAACAATCTAAATAACTGAAGTCCCTCCTCACTGGAACCAGTGTTGTAAGCCTTTTCTGCACCCTCTCTTAAACCTTCACTTCCTTCTTAAAGTGCGCTTCCAACTGAGCATAATTAGGTGAAACAATGTGGGAAATAATTCTATCTTTACCCTCTAAGTATTCCTTGTAGGAAATTTTTTCATACAATCTCCTCTGGCCTAGAGTGCATGGATGTCAAGGATTGACAGTGGCATTCCTCCCAATAATTGCTAATTCTACTGCACACTTGGTCTTCTGAAACATGCTTGATTTTTTTCTCAAGCCTTTGTAAAGTAGGGTAGCTCACCACCGAGAGACACAGCTGGTTATATAGCAACAAACCTTTGGCAATTGTTCTGACTATGGTCAGTTATCTGGCTTTAGGGTAGCCTTCTACACCAAAACCCTTTCAAATATTTAATTGTGAAGTCATGGCATACTTGTTAATTTAGGAAGTGTTGCTCAATGTGAGATAAAGGCATAGATTTTCCTTTGGGAATTTGAATGATTTTGTCATTGAAGATCCTAGAGTGGTGCCTCAAGGAACATGAGGAGGCGAGGCCAATTGTCAAAATTCTGTCCTTCCCCACCCAAACATTTTCTCCTCACCGCATCAACATGGATGTTGACAACCAGCTCCTCGGTTGCTCCATTGTAAGTAAACAATGGCTGTTCTTGGATCTAAATTGAACCTTCTTTTTTACTCATCACTGAACCACTAAATGAATCTCCGGATGACCAGAATAAAGAAGATGATGAGGGGGATGCAGGAAGTAGATGGTCTTGTTGTCAAATGACAAATGTCCACCTCCCAATCTCCCATGCTATGAAAATTGTTGAAACATAATTCTGGAACTTTCCAAAGCCCCTTCGAAATTTTAATCACCATTATCTAGTGCACTTCTTCACCCTTATATCCTGCCCTATCTATTTCTATTGCTGCAACAAATGTCCTGCTGTAGCACCAGAAGGTTTACCTTCCTGGCAGTGGGGACTCACGTTGCAGAGGTATCTGACAGCCCATGCTCCTTGAAGAGCTGATTGATGATTATGATGGAGTTTGGCCAGTAAGCAATGAACAGCCTACATCCAGCAAATGGAAAATTCAGGCCGTAATCCTTTAATGGGAAGTATCATCGAGTGAACTGACCCGTAATGCTAAATGTTGAGATAATGGAAGAGATTTGTGCACTTGGGTTTGCCAATTGTCTACATCTTGCCGGAAAGTAATTTATGTTAATATCTAAACTAATATCTAAATATGTACTTTAATAAAAGAATGTATGCACAATGACATTGTGCAAATAGCATAATTGTCATTACTCCTCTCCACAGAGACAAGGTTTAAGAGAATGACCTTTAATGCACTTTCCAAGAGATTGTTCAGCAGCTAAGCATCTGTTACACCTCGTTGCCATAGCAATTTCACTATTTTGTTCTTCTCTCATAACATTGCTGAAACTAAAGAAAAATAATGGGCCCAAATCAAACAGCAATGTGTGTAATATTGAACACTGTGCAAAGAAAGCAAACAAACAAGAAGATAACGAAAATATCACTACAGAATATTTGACTCTGCATTCTCTAATTACTTCTTACTGTATTTTTGTTTTTTCTCAGGGTGTGAGTGACTCTGACAATGCTGCATTTATTGTCCATCCCTATTTGCTCTCAGAAGATAACAAAGTTCCTCTTGAATCACCATAATCCTTGTGGTGATGATACTCTCACAGTCCCTCAGTTTGCAATCTATCATTGTCTCTCTTGTTTTTATCTCTCCCTCTGGCTATTTATCATTCCTCCTCTGTTCTTCATTTTGTAAGTCTCTCCTTCCCCTTGTTTTTACTTTCTTCTGGAAAGCTATCAGCTATCTCCCCCTCGGCATCATTGATGCAGACAGGGGTGTGTATGACACTTTGCTTCCTTAAGTTGATGACCAGCTCCTTTGCTGACATTGAGGGAGAGATTGTTGTCGTTGCACCATGCCACTAAGTTCTCTATCTCCCTTCTGTACTCTGACTCATTGTTTGAGATATGACCCACTTCGGTTGTGTCATCAGCAAATTTGTATATGGAGTTGAGCCGGATTTTGCCACACAGTCGGGTGTGTACAGTGAGTATAGTAGCGGATAAGTATGCAGCCTTGTGGAGTCCCGATATTGAGGACTATCCTGGAGGAGGTTTCGTTGTTTATTCTTACAGATTGCCTGATGGGATTTATCCTAGGATTCTCTGGGAGGCCAGGGAAGAGATTGCTGGACCTTTGGCTTTGATTTTTATGTCATCATTGGCTACAGGAATAGTGCCAGAGGACTGGAGGATAGTAAATGTGGTCCCTTTGTTCAAAAAGGGGAGCAGAGACAACTCCGGCTACTATAGACCGGTGAGCCTCACGTCTGTAGTGGGTAAAGTCTTGGAGGGGATTATAAGAGACAAGATTTATAATCATCTAGATAGGAATAATATGATCAGGGATAGTCAGCATGGCTTTGTGAAGGGTAGGTCATGCCTCACAAACCTTATCGAGTTCTTTGAGAAGGTGACTGAACAGGTAGACGAGGGTAGAGCAGTTGATGTGGTGTATATGGATTTCAGCAAAGCGTTTAATAAAGTTCCCCACGGTAGGCTATTGCATAAAGTACGGAGGCTGGGGATTGAGGGTGATTTAGAGATGTGGATCAGAAATTGGCTAGCTGAAAGAAGACAGAGGGTGGTGGTTGATGGGAAATGTTCAGAATGGAGCTCAGTCACAAGTGGAGTACCACAAGGATCTGTTCTGGGGCCGTTGCTGTTTGTCATTTTTATCAATGACCTAGAGGAAGGCGCAGAAGGGTGGGTGAGTAAATTTGCAGACGATACTAAAGTCGGTGGTGTTGTCGATAGTGTGGAAGGATGTAGCAGGTTGCAGAGGGATATAGATAAGCTGCAGAGCTGGGCTGAGAGGTGGCAAATGGAGTTTAATGTAGAGAAGTGTGAGGTGATTCACTTTGGAAGGAATAACAGGAATGCGGAATATTTGGCTAATGGTAAAGTTCTTGAAAGTGTGAATGAGCAGAGGGATCTAGGTGTCCATGTACATAGATCCCTGAATGTTGCCACCCAGGTTGATAGGGTTGTGAAGAAGGCCTATGGAGTGTTGGCCTTTATTGGTAGAGGGATTGAGTTCCGGAGTCAGGAGGTCATGTTGCAGCTGTACAGAACTCTGGTACGGCCGCATTTGGAGTATTGCGTACAGTTCTGGTCACCGCATTATAGGAAGGACGTGGAGGCTTTGGAGCGGGTGCAGAGGAGATTTACCAGGATGTTGCCTGGTATGGAGGGAAAATCTTATGAGGAAAGGCTGATGGACTTGAGGTTGTTTTCGTTGGAGAGAAGAAGGTTAAGAGGAGACTTAATAGAGGCATACAAAATGATCAGGGGGTTGGATAGGGTGGACAGTGAGAGCCTTCTCCCGCGGATGGAAATGGCTGGCACGAGGGGACATAACTTTAAACTGAGGGGTAATAGATATAGGACAGAGGTCAGAGGTAGGTTCTTTACGCAAAGAGTAGTGAGGCCGTGGAATGCCCTACCTGCTACAGTAGTGAACTCGCCAACATTGAGGGCATTTAAAAGTTTATTGGATAAACATATGGATGATAATGGCATAGTGTAGGTTAGATGGCTTTTGTTTCGGTGCAACATCGTGGGCCGAAGGGCCTGTACTGCGCTGTATTGTTCTATGTTCTATATGTTCTATATTATGGTCTATGGGTCAGGAAGTTGAGGATCCAGTTGCAGAGGGAGGAGCCGAGTCCTAGGTTTTGGAGTTTGGATATGAACTTGGCTAGGATTATGGTGTTGAAGGCAGAGCAGAAGTCAATGAACAGGAGTCTGACATAAGAATCCTTGTTGTTGAGGAGCTGCAGGGATGAGTATAGGGCAAGGGAGGTGGCATCTGCTGTGGACCAGTTGTGGGAGGTGGCAGGCAAATTGGTAGGCAAGGCAATCTGGAAGGATGGAGTTGATGTGTCGCACGACTAACCTCTTGAAGCACTTCAAAGTGTGCACGGTAGCACAGTGGTTAGCACTGTTGCTTCACAGCGCCAGGGTCCCCGGTTAGATTCCCGGCTTGAGTCACTGTGCGGAGTCTGCATGTTCTCCCTGTGTCTACGTGAGTTTCCTCCTGGTGCTCCGGTTTCCTCCCACAAGTCCCGAAAGACTGGCTGTTAGGAAATTTGGACATACTGAATTCTCCCTCTATGTACCCGAACAGGCACCGGAATGTGACGACTAGGGGCTTTTCACAGTAACTTCATTGCAGTGTTAATGTAAGCTTACTTGTGACAATCAAGATTATTATGCAATCACAAATTCCCCCTGGCCATGCTAGACACCACCGTCAAAAGGTGGAGACGAGACGGGGCCACACTGACAGTCAGGGACTTTTACATAGGGCACAGACTGGCGACGCTGGATGAACTGACAAAGAAATGGAAGCCATCTAAAAAGGACAGGAAATGAGGCACCTTCAAATAAAACACTTCCTATGCAAGGAGACAGTAGGGTACCCCAGGACCCCAGAAAACACACTATTAGAGGACCTGATAGGCACAAGCAGCAAAGAGGGGGGACTATGTGGGAAAATATACGGACAGTTACTGGACAGAGCTCGGACACCACTGGACAAGCCCAGATGAAAATGGAAGGATGAGCTGGGGACAGAGGAGGGGATGCTGGAGCGAAGCACTGAACAGGGCTAACTCCACCTCCTCCTGCGCAAGGCTAAGCATAATGCAGCTCAAAGTGGTGTGCAGGACGCACCTGACCAGAACCCGAATGAGCAGATTCTTCCTGGAGGTGGAGGACAAACGTGAACGGTGCGAGAGGGACCCAGCCAACCACACCCACATGTTTTGGGCCTGCCCCAAGCTTGCTGAGTCTGGACAGCCTTCTCCGAGGCAATGTCCAAGGTTGTGGGGATGCGGGTGAAGCCATGCCCAATTGTGACAATCTTCGGGATATCGGAGCAGCCAGAACTACACATGGGGAAGAGGGCCAACGCCCTCGCTTTCGCTTCCCTAATCGCTCGCCGGAGAATCCTGCTCGGCTGGCGATCGACAGCACCACCCACAGCTGCAGACTGGCTCGCTGACCTGTCGGAATTTCTCCACCTGGAGAAGATTAAGTATGCAATCCGAGGGTCAGAGGAAGGCTTCCTAGATACATGGGGGCAGTTTGTCGGCCTGTTCCAAAACCTGTTTGAGGCCAGCAACGAGGAATAAGATAAGAAAACGGGAAAGAAAGGAAGGAAAAGATAGATGGGGAAACCAAAGGAATGCGCAACCTGGGGGAGGGAAGGAGTGGGGGAGGAGAAGAAATAGGAAAGGCGGGAAAGCCACAAAAAAAGAGAAGAGGTGGAGGGGGGAGAGAAAAGGGAGGGGGGAAGATTCAAAGGAGTCGGGGGGCGGGGTTGGTGGGAGGGGGGATGCAAGGGACCATAGGCTGAGTCAGAGGGCGGTGAAATGTTTATAAAGTTAATTAAACATTTCTGTACAATAAAGTAAATTAACGCGGTTAAGAAAAATGCATATAACAGTTTATAAATGTGGGAAATGCCAATAAAAAGATTTTTTTTAAAATAAAGATTATTATTATTATAACGATAGATGCCAGGGCCACCGGTCAGTAGTCATTGATGCACATGGCTTGGTTATTCTTTGGCACTGGTATGATAAATGCCTTCTTGAAGCAGGTGGGAATCACAGAACGGAGTAGGGAGAGGTTGAAGATGTATGCGAATACCCCTGCCAGTTGGTCCATGCAGGATCTGAATGCATGACCGGCAACTCTGTCAGGACCCATTGCTTTCCAAGGGTTCACTTTTGAGAAGGTCTAAAGCCTGAGGCTGTGACAGTCGGTATGGGTGTGTCCGAGGCTGTTGGGGTAGTTGACAACGGTTCATTGGCTTCCTGCTCAAAATGAGCACAGAATGCATTGACTTTATTGGGGTTGGATGCTCTGTTACCTGAGATTCTAATCGGCTTTGCTTTGTAGTTTGTTATATTGTTTAAGTCTTGCCACAGCCGATGAGAATTTGTGTTGTTAATCTTGGACTCTAGCTTAGTCTAGCATTGTCTCTTGCCATCCTGGATTGCTTTGCTCATGTCGTACCGAGATTTTCTGTATAGGTTAGGGTCACCCATCTTGAGCGCCTCAGACCTAGACTTCAGTAGGAGAGGATCTCCCGTTTAAATGGTGTGGGAAAAGCTGAAATGATTCAATGGATTTTTCTACTGTGTAGTAAATGTAAGGTCAGGAGATTGTGGTGAGGGAACAATCTGTTAAAGAAAGCTTTGTAGTCTTCTGGAAGCAAGTCATAAAGACAGCAAGTCTTTATTAACCACTCATAGTTATATACAAACATACAGTAAATGTACAGGCATGGAGCTAACTCCATCCATGTTGTTAACACATCACAGGCTAACACCACACTGACCCTACGTTTAAGTCATGTGCCTTCTTACATTACTGTGTGGGCTGTACTGTACTTAAACCCACATTAGCCCTGGATGTGTCAGACCCTTATACTACAGCTGCATCAGAGATTAAAATTTAATTAAAAATCTGAACTAGGAACCCAACCCACCGCAACCTTGACCTCATTGAGTTTTAGCAGAAGAGGGACAAGTGGATATGACTAGCCTGCTTACGGGTAGTGGATTCATTGTTTGAATATTATAATGAGGCTGCCCACTTTCATGTTATCACTCATGTTATTCCTTTCATGGTATTTTTAACACGTCAGACAGGGTTTTCATGCCTCAATTAACCAGGCTGATTAAAGGAGGCAGGAGGGGTTGAATCCATGAGGCAAGTGCCTAAACAGCACTTATTATGGGCCAGGCGGAACAGGACTGTTCATTTCAGGCCCAACAAGCTTCGCAATAAACCAAATCCCCACAGGATTCTCCTCTCCCACCACTAAGCATCCACAGCAATTGGTACCGTACCCCTGCAGCAGGAGTGCGCCTCTCCCAACTCTGAATGTGATTCCTTCACAATCACAACCTCCCATCCTCTATGAGCCACAACCCTACTGCAATTGGGAGATCCTCTTCCCTCCCCCCAATTGGATTGCCCTGACCAGGATTAAAATTCCCGACAATCCCAAACATCCCGAGCTCCCCTGGGCTGTGGCCTTCTGCTGCAGGCTTCCCATCAAAAAGGACCCTGGCTTATCAAGAGAATGTCCATACCACCTCCATTGTCCCTGAAATCACCCATGCTACCTTCATGCACCCTCATATCCTGCAGACCCCCCATGCCCCCTGAGACCTCTTTGCCATGATTTCCCCATGTATCCTACATAGCACTCACTCAGCGTGCACAACATTCAGTCCTCAGGAGCCATGCAATAGCAATGGGAATTATTTTAAAATCACTGGGGAAAAAAATTAAACCTCTAACAATCCATAAAATGTTGAATTTAAGCATACTATCATTGATAAAAGGAAATAACTCCTGTGCAAAATATTCATAGAATTTACAGTGCAGAAGGAGGCCATTCGGCCCATTGAGTCTGCACTGGCTCTTGGAAAGAGCACCCTACCCAAGGTCAACACCGCCACCCTATCCCCATAACCCAGTAACCCCACCCAATACTAAGGACAATTTTGGACACTAAGGGCAATTTATCATGGCCAATCCACCTAACATGCCCATCTTTGGACTGTGGGAGAAAACCGGAGCACCCGGAGGAAACCCACGCACACACGGGGAGGATGTGCAGACTCCGCACAGACAGTGACCCAAGCCGGAATCGAACCTGGGACCCTGGAGCTGTGAAGCAATTGTGCTATCCACAATGCTACCGTGCTGCCTTGTAATCCTTTAAATCCTATTTAGTTTGTAAACAAACAAGAAACCACATCATAGGTATATTCTGTTATGCCTTAAAAACCTAAACATTTAATTTGCTCTGTTTCATTTCACCCTCTTCATAAGCAAAGAGGTGAAAGGTTACCACCGGGTGTGGGCAGGAATGTGGAGTTCAGATAAAAATCGGATCAGCCATGATCTTATTCGGGGCTGGTTCGAGGGGCGGAGTGGCTGACCAAGCTGCTAATATGTATGTATGCATGTTCTTGGATCAATAGACTATTTGTTGAGCTGAAGTAATTATCAGATTTTGAAACCGAGGCAGTGATTCATAATGGCCATAGCTATCATAACAACATTTTCCAGCTATATTGCCTGAAACTGACATAGCAGAATGGTATCCAATTTCATTTCAAAGCAGTGCCTGCCAATCAATGGAGTTGAACAGATTCAGAGGTTTCTTTAAACTTTCAAATACGGGTTTTTTTGAACAGCCAGAAATGTCAGTCGATTTAAATCGCGACACAAAACATGATAGCAGAGGCTAACAGGACCTTTGTTTTTATATTTTTTCATTCATCGTGGCATGTTTGACAATTGGAAAAATACTGTCATTCATGATAACAGCACTGGCCCATACAAGAATCCACTTACCATTGCAGGACAGATGTATATGATGAATCACTGTATTAAAAACGCATCTATATTACAGTGCAGCATCTAACATTTGACGGTGTCAAAACATTTACACTTATGTTTAGAATGTTCCCAACTCCTCAACAGGTTTCCCCCAGTGGTCACAAGCTGTCCAAGGAAATACTCTTTTTAGGGCTTACAGAACCTACACCAGAAAACAAAAATAGTGAAGAGGAGGAAATACAATTTTCCTGTTGTCTTCACAATGGGGACTCCGACCTTGGAAGACGTGCATGTGCATTTTGCATGCAAGGCCTTCCAGACCCACCAAAAGGCCACACAAAAATGGCATGGGTTCAGGGAGGCACAGGAAATTTGATTTTCCAGAGAAAAAAAATTAAGTTCCGTGCTTCATGGCCCAATTCACACCTCACTTGGGAGATGAAAATCCAGCTCTGATCTCTCAATTGGTTGAGCTTCATCATTTCCACATTAATGCAAAGCCCTGAAAAATAAGTTCAGAACAAACCTGAAGTACCAGGCCACAAAAAGTGAAATAGTTCAGGAGCAGAGGCAGTTGCAAAACATAACAGCTACATTTAAGACTCCTGCGTCATTCAGAATTAATCATGTTCATTTTATAGGTGCTTGGAGTTGGAGCTGGTAAAGAAGCAGCGGGATCAATCCTTTACGGTGGTCCCTGATGGTTCACCATTTGTGAAGGCAGAATTGGAGATAGTGGGACCAGTTAAACGGGTAATCGGGATGGAAATCGCAATGTGCACCCCAGTGTAATTATCTGTGTGAATATGTCTGCCAAGCTTTTTCAACACTTTCTGTCCACACTCATGGCAGTAGGGTGAGTTCCCTTAAATATACTGCTACCGGTGAGTGCCCACACAACATTAGACACCCATGTGCCCACCAGACGAGAAAATTAATAAGGCAGCCAACATAATTCTACCATTTGCAATATCTTTGAAACTCTAAGCAACATTCTAGGCCTAACATGTGGTAACAATAATCATAGTGAACACCTAATGTATGACACCTCTGTCTGATATTTTAATAGACTCTTGACCACTGCGCCCAGTGACCCTCCCCCCCCCAGATGAATTACCTGAAGGCTGTCCAGGAAACCTCAGGGTTGTCTGATATCGAAAGGGTGTAATCTGATAAACTGCCAAAATTAGGGGAAATTGTTCCTCAAGCACTTATGTGTCACTGATGTGACTAATGCAAGTATTCATGAAGCTTAAGGCATATAACTCTGAGTCCTGAGACATCCTCTTATCAGACTTTGTGCAGAAATATTCAAATATTCAAAACTTCTATTCTTCCAGATCTCCCGTACTTGGTGACTTATCAATAGGTTTCCTGACTATAGCTAACTAGTTCACTGCCCCTCACTCTCCCAGTCGCTGCACTGGTGCCTAAAACAGATGGATTGAGTTCTGCAGGTGTTAGGACAGTGATAAGGGTATGTGAGGGTGGTATACTCTCAGAGAAGTGCAGAAGAATAGGGACATGGTCTATTGCCTCATCCTCATCATCATTCTTTTCTTCCGGGCCTTCAGAAAGCAGAGCTATGGGCTCCCTTTTTCATCTTCTCCTTGAGATGTACCTTCCCCCAGTCAGTCCACTCCAGCAGTAAAATAGTTAATCAATCCTGACCAGGTACCAGGTACATTTCCCCTGCGGGTCCAAAAACAAAAGAAAACTTGAATCTCTTTCAAGCACTTGGTCATTCATCTCCATCTTTACCCTCAAAACCTTCAATTATATTTTTTTCAACATATTTATCCAGCATCATTTAACAGTAATTGATCGACCTAATTCTTTTGCCAGGGGCCATTCTCACAAATCTAACACTCAGTGAGGAGAGATTTCTTTTTACAATTTGTAGTGTTGCTTGAAGATAATTGCTATTATGCTTATGTCCTCTAACCCTGCAGCCACAAACTAAGCTGAGTAATCTGTTTGTGTCTACATTGTGCAGGCATTTCAACTTCTAAAAGGCTGGATCATGTTCCCTCTCAAACACCATTGATAAACAAGTTGAGTTTGGGTATTAGTCTTCGTAGCTGAGAAAGTCAAGCCTTGGAATAAAGCTTGTCACAATTCTCTCAATGTTCTCCAAGAAATCAATCTTAACTTGTAGGTATGCAGGGTACCAATACAAAATGAATCAAATGTAAAGTTAGCTATCATATAAAATAGGATTTTCATATAAAGGTTTCAATGCTGCGTGTATTGCTGAGAAACAATTGCGGACAAATATGTCTTGAAAAAGATATGTTTCAATCAAAGGAAAACTTACAGTTCAAGGAACCATAAATTATATTAAACTCTGCAAACACAGAGCAGACACATGGAAGGGAGAGATAAGTCTGACCCACTTTCGCTTTAGTGTTGATACATTATTTAGAATATCCAAATGAAATAGTTCCTGAAAAGAAAGTTGCCATAGGGAAAGCATCTTGGCCGCAATCTAACAACCACACCTGACTGGGGGTGCAAAGCGCCGGTAAATCTCTGAAGAGGCCGCTCACGAGATTTACCCGGTTCGCCACACCTCACGAGATCTAACAGGGTCTTGTGAGATGTCGTGATCGTGGGCGGGATCTGTATTTGGCACATTTGCATATTAAAGTGAGCAGCTAGTCTCACTTTAAGATGTACTCACCAGATTTACCCAAGGCGTTGAGGTCTAATCCCTCTGCTTGGAGACCCCAGGAAAGTGCCGTTTAGCACTATTCACAAACAGGGACCAGATGGATTGGCTTCCCAGTGGATCGAGGCCCCTGGTGACTGGACTCTGGACAGGGTGGTACCTTGGCACCCCTGGTTCCACCCTGGCACTGCCAGGGTGCTCTAGTGGCACTGCCTGCCTGGCAGGAGTGGTGCCAGGCTGGCCGTACCTGGGTGGCAATTTGCCTGCGCTGGGATCAGGCCCCAAGATGCCCTGCCCTGATTAGATGGGGTGTGGGATCTTGATGACCCCCTTACAGATTGCGACAGGAGGGGGTCTTCAAGATTTTAAAATGGCGTCCTGATCTCTTCCTGCATTGGCGAGCGGAGTTCATCAGTGCAGGAAATGAGGCTAAGTGCGGCCCCAACGGGGCATTCCCAGTGCTGCGAGCACCGAGGAACACTCAGCTAAACGTGCTCGACATAGGACTCTGTTTCATTTCCGTTAGAACATGCCCCTTGCTTGTCTCAAATTAAGACTATGCTAAATTTGAAATTGCTTTCTTCTGTCTGCAGTATAAGTGATTTCAACAGTATAACATGGCACTAAAATTAACTGATAGTATAGTTCTATAAACTCTGCTGTCTATGCTTGATTACATTTTAGGCCTGGAATTTCCTTGATCAAATTTACACCATAAACCTAGTTACACTGTTGTACTCACCAATTGCTCTGATAGCTTCATTCCCTCACACATGCACCAAAACAAATTCTGAACTCGATATTATACTGAATTCTTTGTCTGCTGCCTTTGCCTCTGCAACCATCGTTTGAACCAGGAGGCTAATTATCGCATATTCAGCCATTTTTCCTCTTCTCAACCTCCCTGGTCCATATGAACCCATCTCTGTTCTGTACCCTCCCTTGCTATCATTGGGAACTGGTGGCATAGGAACTTCGGAAGGTGCGGTTTTGAAGGAGGAGTAGATCCTGTTGCATTATTCAACGAGATCATGGCTGATCGGATTGTGATCTAAACTTCTTTTTCCTGACATTGACTGCACCAGTTACTACTCCCTTCATTCATTCTAATCAAGTTCTCCCTGAACTTACAGTTCTCTCACTCTATTTCGGACATCATCAACAAACCTGCTGAGAAAGACGATGGCCGTCTCATTCATGGCGGGTGTCATGGTGGACAGGAGTGGAAAATATCAGGAGAAGATCAAAAATTGGCATTTTGTTGTTGTAAAACGAGGTCACAACTGTGTGTTCCACAAATCTGTGGGCAGATATGCACCAGACGCACAAAGGGATCAAGTAATACAGAGGGTCGATTGAGAGGCCGGTGCGGGAGGGAAACCTGAACATTAACCTTCTCTGGAAGGATCGGTGAGTTTTCTGTATGCTCACAGGGAAGTTACAAGCTGATCTGGCAGTGAGAGTTCTGCGCCACCATCTTCCATTTAGCATCAATGACGCAGTACAAAATTGAAATGAAGAGATGTTCTGCTGCTGAGGGCTCTGTGGGAAAATTGGGGGGCAGGTACATGCACTGGGGTGGGGGGAGGGTGGGGATGCTGATTAAAGGGGCACCCAACTGAACTATGCATTTCCAAATGAGGAGAGACACGGCTGAGACATGTTAGGAACCTTTCAATGACAGTACAGGGAATCAATAAAGTGAAGGAATGATGACCATTCACATGAGACTAATCCCGCAGAGGCACTAATCAACCGTGTTGTGTGGACCCATGTTCACAGCATGGAAATTCCCCAGAGTTAAAACAAACTCTAGAGCAATTGGGCAAACAGCTCCAGGTTCTTGTTAGAATTGTGATGCTGGATGGTTCACAAAAGAGAAACTTCAGACCCTATAATCTAATTCGCTGACTAAACATTTACCCTCATGTTTATTCGCAAAACTGTAGTATTAGAGTGCTATGGATGAGGCTCCCAGTGTCTGAGCTGTAAGCTGCACATCCAAGTGCTTGGCCAATGCAATATTATAGCAGTAAGTCAAGTAGGGGTCTAGAGTTGGGTGGGGTGGGGGGGGGGGGGGGGGGGGGGGAGGTCTTGATAGTCATATCACATTGGCCTCATTTCAGGGACGAATACTCTCCAGCATGGGAACAAAGCCCTTCAATACACAATCATGAGTCATTGATAGGAAGAAGGCCTTTGGTGACTAATGCTGTCTCTTGTCTTTTTCTCACTAATGCTGCAGAGAGGAGACCATAAAGAAGATGAAGGCTAGATTTACTGCTGTCTGCATTATCATTTACAAGGTTTTGATTACAGTTGATGTTATAGTGGACGGGGAGGTTCCAGAATGTAACCCTGGCTCAAAAGACTGTAACTTTTACTTTTTTAAAAATCCAGTGTGGAAGAACAGAGTCACAGGACTGCTAATTAACAAGAAAAACACATTTATTAAACATGGAGAAATTAGATTTACAATATAATACTCCTTTATTCCCCCTTAGCTTATCTATTACACACAGGGTTTAAGATTAACATGGTAACAAAGCACATTTGAAGCTACATTGGTCTCATTGAAACACAAAGTTTCTTTGACGTACATAAAATGCCTGTGGTCAAATATGCAAGCCACTCTGAAACCCCAAGTGAACGTCTGCAGATGGCTCCTGAGAATCCCCCTCAGATGATTGCCATATGAGAGTTTCCAAACTCTATCCCAAAACATCTTCTCTTATAATCATGCTTTCCATTCGCAGTTTGCATTCTGAAATCCAGTCCATATTTTCCAAAAGACTCTTGTGAGCAGAGCTTCCACTCCACTTTACCAGTAAATCCAGGCCAGGATATTACACCAACCCTTCAGGATTCCTTTGTCTCGACTGACATCCACTGTTACACGAACTCTGATATTTAGCCAGTGCCATTCTCCCAATTACTTTATAATTTGTTTCACACACTGCAGTAAGACATTCCAAACTTTAGGATTACTTTAGAAACCTTTAGGATTACTATAGAGACCTTTAGAAACCTAACTTCTCACCGATTAATTCCACCTTTGTCGGGGATGCTAATGAACAGTATGCTGTTCTATTTCCATGTTTCTAGAACTAATTGTCCTTTAGTTCCTTGGAGCAGACTGTCTTGCACATTACTCCACTGTACAACTTTTCCTGCTTCAAACTGAGCTATGAGAATTAGTTTCTCATTCACTCCCTGTCTCCAACTGCTGTGACTTTTGGTTTAAAAAACTAAGAACAAAGGAAATTCCTTTGCTCTGGAAATTGGCCTTCTGTTGCTAAGCAATGCGTTAATTCTATTTATTTTTCACACCGTAGCCCTCTCTAAGAACAATAGAATCTCAGTTGGAAATTAAGCCAACCCTCACACATACAAGCGCCTTGTCCAGTATGAATTTAGCTTTGGTCTCTTCTGGGCACGGAAACATTAAATTAAACCCTCCTAAAACTATACCTTATTTCTAATGTTTACCCATACAGATATAAATCCCTTAAACCTGCCTCTGCTTTCCTAACAACTGGCAGGAGAGAAGTGAAAAATGGCGACGGAGCCACTTGCAACACCAAAGGGAGGAGAAATACCCTCAAAACCAAGGGCCAGCAGGGCCTCTTCCACCATAGAGAATGAGGCTCACAGAGACGTTGTGCATAAGTGGCTCGCAATAATAATGGTGTACAGAATTTACAAAAAGGAACAGAAAAGAAGCAACAAGGGTTGGAAAACATTAGTGGGATAGGCTTCCAAACAGTAGTTAGAAAATAGGAGATGGCATTATACAGGATATTAGAGAAGCATATAGCGAGGGTGCTACTGAAACCATGGGTGTGTTTAATCTACAGACAGACTTGACAAACCACATTAATAATATTACTGTGACGGCTGGATTCCTGGAGTGTGTACAGGATGATGTTTTGAGGAACCAACTAGGGAACAGGCTATCCTAGATTTGGTATTGTGCAATGGGAAGGGAATAATTTATAAATGCTGTGCGAGGTCCTTTAGGGAAGAGTGATAGAAGTCACCAGTGCAATAGAAAGTGAAATAGTCCAATCCAAAACAAGGGTACTAAATCTAAACAAAGGAAACTTAACAGGGGCTGTTTAGCACAGGGCTAAAGAGCTGCCTTTGAAAGCAGACTAAGGTAGACCAGCAGCACGGTTCAATTCCCGTACCAGCCTCCCCGAACAGGCGCCGGAATGTGGCGACTAGGGGCTTTTCACAGTAACTTCATTTGAAGCCTCCTTGTGACAATAAGCGATTTTCATTTCATTTAGTTAGATATAAAGTAGTTAATGCTGTAATGAGGTACTACAATACAATCGATTTTGGGCAGCACGGTAGCATTGTGGATAGCACAATTGCTTCACAGCTCCAGGGTCCCAGGTTCGATTCCGGCTTGGGTCACTGTCTGTGCGGAGTCTGCAGATCCTCCCCGTGTGTGCGTGGGTTTCCTCCGGGTGCTCCAGTTTCCTCCCACAGTCCAAAGATGTGCATTGGCCATGATAAATTGCCCTTAACGTCCAAAATTGCCCTTAGTGTTGGTTGGGGTTACTGGGTTATGGGGATAGGGTGGCGGTGTTGACTTTGGGTAGGGTGCTCTTTCCAAGAGCCGGTGCGGGCTCGATGGGCCGAATGGCCTCCTTCTGCACTGTAAATTCTATGAAACTACAAAGGTATGAGGGGAGGGGTGAGTTGGCTGCGATAGATTGGGTAACTTCGGTGGATAGGCAATGCTTAATATTTAAGGAATGAATGCATGCATTGCAACAATTAAACATTCCTTTCTGGCACAAAACACAACAGGGAAAGTGGACCAACCATTGCAATAAAATAAATTAAGGCTAGTATTAGATCCAAAGAGGAGTCATATAACACAAACAAACGGAAAATGTTGGAAAATCTCAGCAGGTCTGACAGCACCTGTGGAGAGAGAACAGAGCTAATGTTGAGTCATGTACAGTTGCTAGAAAAAGTAGCAAGCCTGAGGATTGGGAGCAATTTAGAATTCAACAAAGGAGGACCAAGTGATTGATTAAGAAGGGAAAAATAGAGTATGAGAGAAAACATGTGAGGAACATTAAAGTGGACTGTAAAACCGTCTATAAGTATGTAAAAAGAAGACTGGTGAAGACAAATGTAGGTCCCCTTACAGTCTAAAATGGGAGAATTAATAACAGAGGATGAGGAAATGGCAGAGCAATTAAACAATTACTTTGGTTCTGTCTTCCCAGAGATGTAAATTGCTTCCCAGAAATGTTAAGAAAGCATGGGTTTAGTGAGAAGGAGGAATTGTAAAAAAAAAAAATGCTGAAGAAATTATTGGGACTGAAAGTTGATCATCTACATCCCAGGGTACTAAAGGAGATGGCCAGAAAATAGTGGATGTATTGGTTGTCAACATCTAAAGTTCTGTAGATTCTAGAATATTCCCAGCAGATTCAAGAGTGGGATATGTAACCCCACTATCAAAAATGGAGGGAGGAAAAAACAGTAAGTTTTAGAATAGCTAAGGGTGACCCAGTGGAGGTGGTGTATTTGTATTTTTAGAAAGCCTTTGATAGAAGGAGAATAATCTTTATTGTCACACATAGGCATACATTAATACTGCAATGAAGTTACTGTGAAAAGCCCCTAGTCGCCACTTTCCGGCACCTGTTCGGGTACACTGCGGGAGAATTCAGAATGGCCAATTCACCTAACAGCATGTCTTTCGGGACCTGTGGGAGGAAATCGCAGCATCCAGAGGAAACCCACGCAGACACGGGGAAAATGTGCAGACTCCACACAGACAGTGACCCAAGCCGGGAATCGAACCTGGGACCCTGGCGCTGTGAAGCAACAATGCGAACCATTGTGCTGCCGTGATAAAGTCATACATACGTAGTGTGCAAACATAAAGTGCATGGGACTGGGGATAATATACTGGAAGGGATTGATACTTGGTTAGCAGATAGGAAACAGAGAGTAGGAATAAATGGAACTTTTTCGGGGTGGAAGGCCAGTTACGAGTGGGGAACCGCAGGGATCTGTGTTTGAGCCCCAGCTATTCATTATATGTATCAATGATTTGGATGAGGGAATCAAATGTAATATTTCTAATATTGCTGATGACACAAAACCAGGTGAAATTGTGAGTGGTGAGGAGGAAGTAAAGTGGCTTCAAGGTGATTCAAACAAGTTGAGTGAGTGGGCAATTACATGCCAGATGAAGATAACGTGGATAAGTATGAAGTTATCCACTTCGGTAGGAAAACAGAATGGAAGAGCATTATTAAATGGTGATAGATTAGAAAATGTCGATATACAAAAGGACCTGGTTGTTCTTGCACACCAATCACTGAAAGCAAGCATGCGGATTCAGCAAGCAGTTAGGAAGGCAAATGGCATGTTAATCTTCATTGCAAGAGGATTCGAGTACAGGAGCGAGGATGTCTTACTGCTTCTGTATAGGGCCTTGGTGACACCACATCTAGAGCATTGCCTGCAGTTGGAATTCTCTGCCAAATAAGGCTGAGGCGGCCAAGTCACTGAATATATTTATTAAGAACTAGACAGATTTCTAGACACTAAAGGTGTCAAGGGGTAAGGGGAGAGTGCAGGAGAATGGCACTGAGAAAGAGGATCAGCCACAATCACATTGAATGGTGAGGCAGACTCTGTAAATGAGAAGGGTATCACTCACTCAAGGTACAGCTGGTCTATGACCATAAGAAGCGTATTGTGCAGGTTTGTGCCAGATTCCCCAAAGCATCCAAGACTCATACATCTTGAGTAGTTTACAGATCCCAGATACATTTGCACGAACACACAGAATCCAGCGTTGGCTCCTCGAGGACAAAGTACAGCCGCAAAGGAAGTGGTTGATGACTCCTGTCCAGTGTCCTCAGACTCCTACAGGGGCTATCCGGTGTCCTCAGACTCCTGCAGGGCCTGTCCGGTGTCCTCAGACTCCTGCAGGGCCTATCCGGTGTCCTCAGACTCCTGCAGGGCCTATCCGGTGTCCTCAGACTCCTGCATGGAGAAGATACAATGAGGCTCATGCTCGTAGCCATGCATTGGTGGGGCACACCATAGCGATACCAAAGATGCGATCCCGGTGTCTGGACAGATCTGGTGGAGCACTTCAGTACAATCTCCATAAGGTCTCATGGGTTATTGTGGCTTGCTGTACATCTCACAACCTGATGCTGCAAAATGGAGAGGACTAACCAGATGACGAGATGGAGGAGCTGCACATCTCCTCCGATGAGGAGATGGGCGATGACTTCAAGGAAGCCGAGAATGCAGGGCGAAGAGCTGGATTGGTCACCAGGCTGGACCTCCTGCACTCAGAGCAGGGTTAGAGGACATGGCGGTAGGCCACGACTGTGTCCGGCAGACGCATCACAGAATTTGGGGCTGCTGTGTTCTTGGGATTCGGGGCCATGTCTGCGGTGGAGCAGTCCTTGCATTGAGAAGGCTGTGCTTTAAAGGCCTGGAGTGAGAAAGCTGTGAGCTGATGGCAGGGCAGGCAAATCAAAGGCCACCTGCCAGCGACCCAGTGTGTTTCAGCTGCTTGCACAATCATTTTGTTTTCCAATTGAGCAGCAATTTAGCGTGACAAATCTACCTACCCTGCCCATCTTTGGGTTGTGGGAGTGAGACCCACGCAGACACTGACCCAGGGCCGGGATCAACCCCGTGTCCTTGGCATCATGAGGCAGCAGTGCTAACCACTGCACCACCGTGCTGCCTCTCGTTGGCACAATTAATGAAGCCGGGAGCAGACGATATGGCGTGAAACACCGCCATTGCGGCTGGTGGATAACACACCGTTTTCCATGCCCGCTCCCGCACTTAGTGCAATTGGGGGAAAGTCCCTCCCAATGCTGCTGTTAAGTGGACCTAGGGGGCGGGATTCTCCTATATTGAAGCTGAGTGTCCGCGCTGTCGTGAACGCCGTCGCGTTTCACGACGGCGCGAAACGGCTGTGGGCACGATCGATTCAGGCCCCGAAAAGAGGCAAGCAGCGGGGCCGCATGAAACATGGTGGGCGTGGCGCCAGAGCAGCGGCATCATAACGCAACGCCAGGCTGATGCCGCGCCGCGTCATTTAAAATGCGCGATCCGTGCACTGGACCTGAAGGATCGAGATGGCTGAGCCCCGCCGTGCCGCTCCCAGGTTCCGGGAAAGTGATCTCGAGACGCTGCTGGACGCTGTCGAAGAAGGCAGGGCCATCTTGTGCACAAGACCTGGGCACCAGCAACCATCCAGCACTGTGATGCGCGGCTGGCGTGAGGTGGGCACCGCGGTTAGCGCTGTGGGGCACACCCCCTGCTCTGGAGGCCAGTGCCGAAAGAAGCTCCACGACCTCACGAGGGCTGCTACGGTAAGTACCCCAAGGGTTCCCCCGGGCCACACCCCACCCCTTCCTTCCCCCCCCCCCCCCACCATGTCTCGCGGGACCTCCCCCCCCCTGCCCACGCAGGAGGGGGGGTGGTTGGGGACATCATGTTGTACCCGACCCACATGGGCAACACCCCCCCTGAGAGCTGCCATGGCGTGGTGCCCAGTGTCCCCCACCCAGTCATAATGTTGCCAACATCTGCGTGTCTTGATGCTGACTCTGATGCCCCTCCCCTCCCCCCGCAGGATAAGACTGCTCACAACCAACATGAGCGTACAAGAACCAGAGGGGGTCACCTGTGCTGCACCCTCTCACCGTCCATGAGCAGAGGGCTCTGGTTCTCGCTGGGGGAGCCACCACCCGGGGGGTAGTGCCATGCCAGATTCGAGGCGTAGGACCAAGTGAGACTCCCCTGTCTGGCTACACTCCCTTAGCCCGTCACCTCCCCCCCCCCCTCACACTACACCCCCTACCACTGCCCCCAGGTCTCCCCCTTTCAATCCACCCCGTGACACATACCCCTCCACTCCTAACCCACACTGACACTCCACCCCCTCACAATGCCCCCATGACCCCCCTTTCAACCCACCCCCTCACACTGCCCCCTCCACCCCCTAACACCCTGACACTCCACCCCCCCACACTGCTCCTCCACCCGCTAACACCCCCGACATTCCACACCCTCACACTGCCCCTCCGCCCCCTCACGCCCGACTGCACGTGTCTAACGATACATGCCTCATTGTCTTCCCCAGGGCCAGGAGCCGATCATCCAGGGACGTCTCGGACAAGCCCCCGCCGTACAGCTGCAAGCTCATCCGCCCCCACGGACGCACGGCAGAGGGGGGAAGGAAGACGGGCAGGAGGGCCCTCGTCTGAGGCGGGGGCACTGGAGGGGGATGCACAGAGGACGGACAGACACGACACGGACGAACACAGGATGGACAGTCAGGACACTGATGGCCGTGAGTTGGACGAGGAGAAGGCTGCGAGCCAGGACAGTGATGGAGAGAGGACGGGGACTCTGGACAGTGATGCACAGAGGACGGCCAGGCAGCCGACAGACACACCGGACACGGCACCTAACATGGGCCGCGGACTAGTTGCATCGGTCCAAGGATCGACACAGGAGACCCCAGACCTGGGGCCAGATGAGGACCTCGAGTTTGCGGCACTGCTGTCACCCACAACATCCACCATCGCAGATACACTCACCTCAGTTGGACACATAAGTGATGAGGCTTCGGGGTCACTGCCTGGTGCGCAACACACAGCCGAACAGATACAGCAGGTGGAGGTAGTAGGGGCTGGACGGTCGGAGAGCAGCCCAGGCCCAGCACACAGCTGCCGCCCAGACGGTTCCCGGGTTCCTGGACTTACTAGACCCACCCACAGACCCGATGCACTTGGAAACCCAGGGAGTGGACAACGGGATGACTCCCATCTTCCAGCATCTGCAGACACAGTTGGAGGAGTCCATACGCGTCTAGGAGCAGCGAGTGGTGCCGGTCATGCCTGCCACCCAGGCTGACACCGCACGGGTGGCGTCCGCGGTGGAGGCAATGGGGGTAACGGTTTCGGCCATGGGTCAGGTTCTGCAACGCGTGGGGCTTGATGTGCACTCGTCATCCGTGGCCCAGGGCAGGGCTGCCCTCTCACAGGCAGCCATGCGCCAGAGACAGCTGGACATTTCCGCCACGCTCCGCGGCCTGGCCCAGTCCCAGCAGGCCATGGCCCGGTCCCAGCAGGCCATGGCCCGGTCCCAGCAGGCCATCGCTGAGAGCATTGCCGGCCTTGCCCACGTGCTGGATGGCGTCGCAGAATCCCAGCGGGAGGTTGCGCCGTCCCTGACAGGGATGGCGCACTCCCTGAGCTCCATCGCTGCGAACATTCAGATCCTGGTCGATTCCACAGCGGGCCTCTAGGATTGGCAGCACCAGGTGTCTTTGGTGCCACGGCACCTACACGGCACGCACCACCGTCCCATAGTGAGGCCTGACGGCCACCGGGCTCCCCGAGGGAGGAGGAGGTTCTGGTGCCCGTCCCGGTTACTCCAGCAAGTGAGGTCCCGGAACACTCGGACTCCGCTGTTCTGACCCTGGTGCATGAAAAATGAAATGAAAATCGCTTCTTGTCCCAAGTAGGCTTCAAATAAAGTTACTGTGAAAAGCCCCTAGTCGCCACATTCCGACGCCTGTTCAGGGAGGCTGGTACGGGAATTGAACCGTGCTGCTGGCCTGCCTTGGTCTGCTTTCAAAGCCAGCGATTTAGCCCTGTGCTAAACCCTGTGCATTTGGTGGGCAGCGGGCAGAGCAGGGTGGCACAATGCCATCCAGCACGCCCGCCGAGCAGCCTGGCCCATCCAATCCGGGACGCCCCAGGAAACGCGTGCCGACGGGGACAAATGTCGCAGGGCAGGAGTCTCATCAGTCCGCCTCCACTCCTGCTGTACCGTCTGAGGAAACACCAAGACATAGTGGTAGGGCCCGTAAGGCCAAGATGTTAGACACGTAGTATGTTGGCACAGGTGCAGGGCACTGTTTAGTTGTAGGGGCTAGGGCACTTGTATGTGAATGTCACGATTAAAGTCACTGTTACATCCCGCCCCCAGGTCGTGTCTGTGCCCCCCCCCCCTCCTCCTCCTCCTCCTCCTCCTCCTCATGTGCAGAGACGTCACCCTCATCAGGCTCCCCCTGTGCATCCTCCTCCAGGACATCGCCCCTCTGTTGGGCAATGTTGTGCAAGACACAGCAGACCACAACTATGCGCCCGACCCTGTTGGGGTGGTACTGCAGGGCCCCCCAGAGCGGTCCAGGCACCGGAATCTCATCGTCAGGAGGCCAAGGCACCTCTCCACAACACCCCTGGTTGCTGCATGGGCCTCATTATAGCGGGCCTTCGCGTTGGTCTGTGGCCTCCGTATAGGCGTCATCAACCACGACCGAAACGGGTAACCCCTGTCGTCCAGCAACCAGCCCCTCAGCCGGGGGGAGGAGGTCCCTCGAACATAGGGTGGATGAAAGAATGAGCCAGTATGAAAGCATCATGCACGCTGCCAGGGTATTGGGCGCACACGTGTATTATCTTCATGCGATGGTCGCAGATCACCTGAATGTTCATCGAGTAGTTCCCCTTCCTGTTCAGGAAAATGTCCCTGTTATCCGAGGGTGGACGCATGCTGACGTGCACCCCATCAATCACCTCCTGGACCAACGGCATCCCCGGCCATGGAGGCGAATCCCGCTGTCCGGTCAGCCTGGTCCTCCGGAAAATTTATGTATCTGTCGGCGATGGCATACAGGGCATCGGTGACGGCCCTGATGCACCGGTGCACCGATGCCTTCGGGATTCCAGACAGGTCCCTGATCGGCACCTGGAAAGGCCCCGTGGTGAAGAAATTGAGGGCAACCGTGACCTTGACAGTCACCGGGATAGCATGTCCTCCCCCCCGTTCCACGTGGTGCCAGGTACACCATGAGGTGGCATATATCTGTCACGGTCTCCCGACTCAATCGGAGTCTCCTCCTGCATGTCGTATCTGGAAGCTGCTGGAACGACATGCGGTCCCGGTACACTCGAGGCCGCATGGGGCGCCTCCGGCGCCTTGGCACCACCACCTGCTCCTGCTCCTCCCCCTGCACCCCATCAGGATCCAAATCCTTGTCCTCCGCATGCCCGACGAGGTGGTGGTCATTGTCACCCTCCGCCTCCTCATGCACCTGTCGGGCGGGAGGGCCTGCAGCATGAGTGGCTGACATGGGGCCTTCAGCAGCCAGTCCTTCTGCTGCATCCGCCGCTTCAGCAGCTGCTCTGAGCCGCCTGTGGCGGCGGTGCCGAATGGCTACCTGCAGGGCAGTCACTCCCGCCACAGCGGAAAACATAGCTGCCTGGTGCGCAAACATGACGAACTACACGAAGGGGGGGGGTTTGGGAAGGAGAGACAACAACATGTTTAACGTTGGCACTTTGACACTTCGACAGCCAGGGCCCATGGGATACATGGGTGCCCCGGCTGCCTTGTACCGCTGCAGACACGCAGGCAACCTTCGCCCTGCCCACAGTATCCGTCCACCACCCACTTCACCCCGTCCCTCCTCATTGCGGCACCACTGCCTCAGCCCATCACCATGACCTGCACTTGGAAGCGTGCCCTCGCCACAGTCTTGCCATGGCAGGCCGGCTGGCATGTTGCTCCCGCGGGTAACCTTGCCCGCCCTCCCCCCCCGACCCCACCCCCACACCATGGCAGCATCATTTCCCCCACCCCCTCCTCATTCCTCCACCACCCTCCTCCTTCCTCCACCCCCTCCTCCTTTCCCAACCCCCTCCTCCTTTCCCCACTCCCTCCTCCTTTCCCCACCCCCTCCTCCTTCCTCCACCCCCTCCTCCATTCCCCACCCCCTCCTCATTCCTCCATCCCTCCTCCTTTCCCCACCCCTCCTCATTCCTCCACCCATCCTCCTTTCCCCACTCCCTCCTCCTTTCCCCACTCCCTCCTCCTTTCCCCACCCCCTCCTCCTTCCTCCACCCCCTCCTCCATTCCCCACCCCCTCCTCATTCCTCCACCCCTCCTCCTTTCCCCACCCCTCCTCATTCCTCCACCCATCCTCCTTTCCCCACTCCCTCCTCCTTTCCCCACCCCCTCCTCCTTCCTCCACCCCCTCCTCCTTTCCCCACTCCCTCCTCCTTTCCCCACCCCCTCCTCCTTCCTCCACCCCCTCCTCCTTTCCCCAGTCCTTCCTCCACCCCTTCTCCTTTCCCCACCCCCTCCTCCTTTCCCCACTCCTTCCTCCACCCCTTCTCCTTTCCCCACCTCCTCCTCCTTCCTCCACCCCCTCCTCCTTCCTCAACACCCCCTCATTTCCCCACCCCTCCTCCTTTCCCCACTCCTTCCTCCACTCCCTGCTCCTTCCCCGCCCCCACTTCCCCGAGCATGGCTGCATCCTTCCCCTACCCCCCCCCCCCCCCCCCAAGGCATGGCGGCATCCTTCTCCGAGAACCCTCCCACCGCCCCCCAGCACCGGCCGTGGACGCCACTTCCTGCTGCCTATGGTGAGGCCGGCCACTCACCTCCTTCCTCCACATCGTCAGCGAGCACAACTGGCTGACAAATTTATTTACCGGGGTGAACGGGACTTCAACCCATCCGAGCCGCTGAATGGTGGAAGGCCCGGAGAATCACCGTACTTAGTACCTCGGCCGATTCTCCGGAGGCGCGGCGCCGACCTCGATGACGCCGTTCTCGTCGGTTGGAAGAATGGCGGAATGGTGACGCACCTGCGCCGCGGGAAAAAATGGCACGAACGGCAATTCTCCCATACGGCGCAGCATGGGAGAATCCCGCCCAGGAGCTTTGCTTTTGTACAGCTGAAGCTGAACATTATGTCACTCCTCCAACCTCTGCCTAACCATAACTACCCCCTGCCACATTCCCCATCGGTTTTCATGTTTCCCTTTCTGCCCCTTTAGCTCGTCACGCTCTCTCTGTGTCTCATGTATTTTCTATTTCTCTGATTTCTTTCATGATAACACTCTTTATTTCCTGTCAATTTCATTTCAGCCATATAACCATTTCTTGTTCACACCCAGGCACAGCTCAGGTCATGCTATTTAATTTCCTTTGTACGTTTTAATTTCCCCTCTCCCCTTCCCTTGTTCTGGTCTGTTTTAAATGCTGTTCATCTATAATATCTTCCAGCCCTGAGGAGGGGTCTCCCTGATTTTCTGGGGGGAGAAACATTGTCACTCTCCGTTAATTGTGCTAATAGTAAGAATGACAAGAAACTTTAATCTGTCTGTTTTTGTTTCATTATTGCTGTAAAGAAGCCTGACCAGATATCCTTATCTGTTTTGAAGCTTTTTACCTCATCCATGGTCCTGACTTTTCTTTTTTACAGATGATGAGCAGGGCTGTTGTGACTTTGGAGTATTTCTGCTATTAATTTGAGTTCAGCATTCTTTATAGCTTTGTTTAATTTATAAAAGCTATGTAGATTCGGCATGTCAATGAAACATTACAAAATGAAAGGGGACAGTGCAATTTTACAGCTGTAGAATATTTTTGAAAGAAATGTTATTCTTACCCTTATTTTTTCTTCACTGTTCATTTGTTCAATCCCAATAGCTTCTTTGCTGCTGTTAATACAACTGCGGGTTGTGACACATTGGTATTTAGCATCTGATCGATCTGCTGCAAAACATCAACAATTTTTAATTAAGGATACATTTAAATCTTCGCGATCGCTATGCCACCATCCGTTTCTGGCATTCGCTTCTTGGCATGGGTTGATCTTCAACATCAAATTGCTAATAAATGAGTTTGAAAATGCTGCTCTTGTATGTCTGAGAGCTACTACAGATGGAAAATGGGGCTGTTCTCATTAATCATCTACCAACAGTGTACACCAGGCACAAAGGCATGTAAAGTGGCAATACAAATAATATTTGGTAAAATTGGTCATCAAATAACTTTGCATGTCTTTGTTTTCCAGTGGGTACAGAATACAACACTTACACCTAAAGAATAAAAATGCTTTCAGGGCTTGGTATAACTCTTTTGAAACATCAAACGCAGTAAACATGGAATTCTACTCAAAATATTGTGACTTACATTAATCTTTCTTATGACTATTGTAGTTTTTTATTCCCAGACCAATCATTCTGTCATGAATTATGACACTGCAAGCTTTGGAAATAAAAACAAAAAATACTGGACATGCTCAACAGGTCAGGTGGCATCTATGACCCCTGTGTAGGCACCAGCAGCGCAGTAGCACAGTGGGTAGCACTGTTGCTTCACAGTGCCACGGTCCCAGGTTCGATTGGCGGCTTGGGTCACTGTCTGTGCGAAGTCTGCATGTTCTCCCTGTGTCTGTGTGGGTTTTTTCCAGGCGCCGCTTCCTCCCACAAGTCCCGAAAGACTTGTTAGGTGAATTGGACATTCTGAATTCTCCCTCTGTGTACCCGAACATGCGCCAGAGTGTGGCTACTAGGGGATTTTCACAGTAACTTCATTGCAATGTTAATGTAAGCCTACTTGTGACAATAAAAGATTATTATCATTATAATCTAACAAAACCAAATTTTTTGAACGACGCCCAAACGAAGAAATTATGACCAACATTCACCTTTGTAGCTTTTATTTTAAAACGAATCAGAATCAACAAATTAAACATGGATTAACATGAAAATTATACTTCAAAATAAAAAGGCAAATTGCACTTTAAACAGTTGCTGCACAAAGATACATCTTAAACAACCACACAACCACATCAGTCCCCACCTGGAACTGGAAATATGTAGCTAGGTAGTTCCATGATATGTTATTCTTTATTCAAACAGTGCCGATCAGGGGTCTTACCTGACAATAGCTTTCACCTTTGCTTTTCGTGGGTACAATTATCATCAGCAAGGCATACTTCTATGAACCCTCTCTATGTTGGTCCTCTACAATACTGATGTTGCAGCTTTCCAGAGCTCCTTTTTAACTGACCAAGGCATAACACCCACTGCATGGTTTGACCACTTGAGGGAAAACACCCAGCTTTTTAGTGTTTCACACAGATTTCCATTTTTAGACCTTTTTAGCCAGCTCACATAGTAATTCCAAGAGTTCCTATCACCTTTTCTGTGAAACAGAGAAAATGAAATATTCCTGAGAGCGATTTGCTCTTCTTCTCACAATAATTTTCAATGTTCCTCTTTCTGTCTTTGTCTGCTTTCTCTTTGTGTTTGAGCCTGTGCATTGATCACTCCACCCTTCAGCTCTTCTGCTTGTAGCTCTCCTTTCTGACTGCAGATTTTCTTTGTGTGTGCTAACCTTACGGCTTCATTCTTACCTTCCTTCCTGCATCCAGGTCAAAGGTCACCAGGGCACATGGACCAGCATTTCTTATTATTCAAGCAGATTGCAATTGATCCCTATACAATGGATTCAAGTTCTTAAAAGTCATTGACAAACATTTTTAAAATCAATTATAGATTTCACAGACACTGAAAGAAAATTAAAGATTTTCCTGACTGTACTACATACAGGTCAACAGTCATCTAAAGAGAGAAAGAAAGTTGACATTTCTTATTTATGGACTCTAGGCATGGTACTTGGTTACTAGACAGAATCTGGTATCTTTTTAAAAATTCATTTACGGGATGTGAGCGTTGCTGGTTAGGCTAGCAATTATTGACCATCCCTAGTTACCCTTCAGAAGGTGTTGGTGAGTTGCCTTCTTGAAGCGCTGCAGTCCTTGAGGTGTAGGTACATCCACAGTGCAGATAGGGAGGAAGTTCAAAGATGTTGCCCCAGCGACAGTGAAGGAGCGGCGATTTATTTCCAAGTCAGGGTGGTGAGTGACTTTGAGGGGAACCTCCAGGTGGTGGGGCTCCCAGGTATCTGCTGCTCTTGTCCTTCTAAATGGTTGTGGTCGTGGGTTTGGAAGGTGTTGTCTAAGGAACCTTGGTGAGTTACTGCAGTGCATCTTGTAGATGGTACATACAGCTGCCACTGTTCGTCGGTGGTAGAAGGTTTGAATGTTTGTGCAAGGGAGAGCAATTAAACGGACTGCTTTGTCCTGGATGGTGTCAAGTTTCTTGAGTGTTGTTGCAACTGCACTCATCAAGGCAAGTTGAAAGTATTCCATTACACTCCTGACTTGTACCTTGTAGATGGGAACAGGCTTTGGGGGTCAGGAGGTGAGTTAATTGCCGTTGGATTCTTAGTCTTTGACCTGTCCTGGTAGCCACAGTATTAATGTGGCTAGTCCAGTTCAGTTTCTGATGAATGGTAAACCCCAGTTGAAAGTGGGGGATTCAGCGATGGTAATGCCATTGAATGTAAAGGGGCGGAGGTTAGGTCCTCTTGATGCCTGCAGTGCCGAGAAAGACCCCACTATTCAACGACACTTTGCTGCTTTTTTGGCCTTGGCGAGGAACTCCCCTTGGAGTCCGCACTTTAATGGGTGGCACTGACAGGATGCTCAGGTGGCAGTGCCAATATGCCAAGCTGGCAGTGCCAAGGTGCCCAGCTGCTAGCAGGAGAGCCAGGATGCAACCCTGCCCAATGCCTGACCACCCGGGGGTCTCCAATGGCCCCAATTACGAATGGTCTATGTTTATGTGGACCAGTACTAAAGGGTGCGCTGGCAAGGTCTCCCAGGCAAAGTCGGTGAATCGCGGGCCCTGGGTGAATCCAGTGAATGCATATTTAAATGGGCCTAATGGATCATTTAAATATGTATATCTGGACTTTGCCCAGCGAGAGCAAGATCCAGATCATGACGTCTCGCGAGATTCTGTTGAATCTCTCGAGACATTTCGAGTGTCGAGAATCTCACAAGAGGCCACTCGCGAGATTCAGTGGCCCGGCACCCAACACCAAACCTGGCGCGACAAGACCACTGAATCGGGTCCGATGCTTCACCTCCCCAAGTATACTACCCCATTTTCAACAACAACATTGAACCATGGACTGGATTCTCCGAAAATGACTATGTCCCCACGCCGGCGTAAAAATGGTGGAGTTTCACTTCTGAAATTTCTGGATAAAAGTTAAATGAATTCTTAGCCCTGCAGGGGGCTAGCAGGAACCCGGAGTGAATCTTGCAGCTTTTACTGCAGTTACGGGCCCCCGCACCTCTGGGTCAAAGGCCGTGCATGTGCACGGCGACGACCTCCAGCGGCCGCTTCGTGCTCCATGGCGGACTCGGACCACGGAGCCAGACGGACGAAAGAGACCTCCCGATTGGCTGCGCGCCCGAGCCTCAATCCCTACACATTTAATCCCCAGCCGCCTGTAATGCCCCCCCACCCCCCGGTCTCCGATTCGCCCGCCCCCAACTAGGGCGCCATGCGAGCATCCCGACCGGCAATAGGTAGTTAATTCCACGCCGTCAGGAACTCAGCCGGGCGGGAGCGGAGGATTTCTGAGTGGACCTCTGGTAATGGGCCCCCGGTGGCGCAGCGTACCCCATGGTGACGCTGATTTCCGTTGCCCGGGAGATATTCTCTGCCCAATCGCCGTTCCCGATTTCGGTGTTGGGGTTTCTTCTTTTCTTGGAGGACATCAACATCATCAGAATGGGACAGTAATTTAGCAGCATTGTTGGTAAACAGAGTGTATGTTTCAGAATGACTAAAATGCAAAGACAATGAGCACTTTTCAATAAAAGACTGAACCAAGAGAGAAAACTGAAGAGCAATAACATTTGGACTCTCTGAAACAAGGATTCAGGACACTCTCAGGACACGCTGCTCCCTCAAAACACAGAGGGAAAGATCTTCAGAGATGGAATGATCTTCAACTCCAGGGAAGACTGTCACAGCCATATTAAATGCTGCTATATCAAAGCTGGAAAAGCATTGAAGATCCGAGATTTCAATGAATTTAACCAATGAAGGGAAAACAAATTCCTGTAAATCCGATGTATTTTTTACATTGATGTTTCCACACTTGTCACCATGTTCTGCGATGGTCCTTCTCATCTATGGACTCTAGGCATGATATTTAGTTAATAGACAGACTGCTGTCCTACACTGGTATCTGCTGAACACTTATTTATTAGTACTACATCCAAACAGGTCACAGAGTAGACATGTTCCTGGGCATTGTGTTCCAACCTCTCTGTTGAGACAGAGAGAGAGCGAGGAGGAGTATCCAATACATGACTGACTGATGTCAGTGATGCATCATCATCTATGTCATATATTAACATATTCCATATGTTAACCCTTTAAACTTCAGATTCTACAATTGTTACATGCAGAAAAATAAGATTATAGCTGGACTGATTGTGGTATCTAGTGGCTTCAATGTGCAGTGGGTAAAATACACCAAAGTCTGAGTGGCACAGATGTAATGATAATGGTGCTCTGAGCACATTCTTTGGCATCAATGCAGAGTTAATTTCCCCAGCAATAACTTTTGTTAAAGTCAGGAATAAAGGGTGGGTTTAAAGAATCAAGAAACATGCAAATAACCACTTAGGCTCCAGCTTCAAACTAGACCAAAGATATACTGCAGCTTCTGTGAAGCCCTAATACTGTGAGAAGGCCTATTTAAGCAGATGACAAACCAAGTAATCTTAATACACTTCAGTGTGAGATGATGATCTCATATCCGAGTTACATTACTCAATTTCAGGTCAATGAATGGCCAAACCCAATTCAAGCCATCAGAATGTGTCAATTGTATGCCTAAAGCGTATTTTTGCCCAACCTATTTAAAACAGCAGAGTATTTTGTCTAATTTGACTTCAATCTTATTATTTAAATATGTACAAAAGCTAAATTTACTGTGGTCCTGAACTCTGCCAGCACTTGTCCATTGTTTGCAACTTAAATTCACTAAAGGGATTGGAGCGTTTAAACATGTAATAGGGTCAGGTTGGAGAGGGTGGTGGATAGGGTGGTGGTGTGAGTATGCCTTGCCAAAATATAAACGTGTCCATGATCCTGAGGGAATGTATATCAAACATTCTTCAAGTTGATGATTTTCCATTATGTCAGTGTCTATAATGCAATGAATCATTCTGTCTTTGAAAACGAAAACATTCTCCTCTTCACAGCCGTTAGCAATGATGAGTGCCAGAGAGGTACAGCCATCCACCTCACTCAGTATTGCTAGAGTATAAATGATGGAAAATTTCATGTATTTCTTTGATGGTCTAGGACCATAATATGTCTACACTTGTTTGGGTGGAAATGGTATATTAGGCAAGTCAGATATGTGCCTACAATAGATGCTCCTGTGTCATTTGAGTACTGCAGCAAATGCTGTTGAGCGCAGAGAACAGGTAAAATGGCTTTGATCTAAATTTCTTCCATCACTTATGGCAATAGTTGCATGGGAACAGCAAAACTAGCAAGTCCCCCTCCAAGTCCCACATCATCCTGACTTGGAAATCTATTTGTTTTCTATCATTGCTACTGGGTTAAAACCCTAGAACTCCTTTCCTAACAGGACTGTGGGAGTGCAGGTGGTTCAAGAAGGTGGCTCACCACCAGCATCTGAAGAGTAAATAGGGGTGGGCAATAATTGCTGGATTTGTGAGTTGCGCCCACATCCCATGAACAAATACAAAGTGGTATTTTGTAAAACAAGCTTAGTAGATAAAAGTTAAGAAAATCTTATTTGGTGGAGCATATTGTTCATCAAGTGTAATACTTTATAATTAGTTAGGACTATGACCAAAATAACTAATAGCACTCATTGTGCTTGGAGCAATGATATTTTCACACCAAGTAAGCTTTGTTTCAAGCAAAATCAGGAAGTGTATGAACGACACTATTAACAATACTGTTAGCAAAAACAATGAAAATTCAGCCCTTCCCCAATTTGATGAATTCACCCAATAATCCCTCCGATACACATTCTGTCTTGTAATACACAGGACTCCAGCTATATTACAATTTTACTTTAAATAATATATATCTACAAATTTCCATTCAATGCTGTGAAATATCAACATCATAGAGGCTGAAATCTAGGATATAATGATTTAAGTTCAAATGATTAAATATTTATGGTATCACACACTTCAATACTAAACCTTCCATTAATATCGGAGAATCTTGTCCCAGCCCCAGTTCCGTTACTGAAACCACTCTACTTATATGGTAGGGCAGCTTTTAGAACAGTTGAATTAACTACACAGTTTGGTTGCAAAACAGGAAGTACCAGTTTGAAGTCCATGGAAATGATATGTGCTGGGTAGCTGATCCATTACTGCCTGTTTTGTGTTCCCCCGAAAAACAATTTCATCCCAATCTCTTCAACTATTTTGCCAGTACTAATCGTTCCTTCCACAAAGGCAGGAATGCTGTAGGCCAGCAGTGGCAGAACCTGCTTGTTTTACTTGCCACTTGATACTCCTGGTGTGTTTTTAATGTGCTATCACAAGTCAGGTACAGCAGCTCAGTCTTTTCATTTGGAGTTGGCTGTAAGTTAATAACTGATTCTGGAGCCTCAACCTTAAGTGGACTTTTTCACTCACCACTTCTTTTTCAAAATCTGAAACTACTCCTCTCATTCGTCAGTACCCCCCTGCATATAACACACATGGGCTCTGAATCCATATTTATATTGGCATAATTGATAAAACCATACCTCAAGAATTCATCTTTATTCTGCTCTGTTCCCGATTGAAGTTTCTTCTTTGTAGGCTGTTAACCAGGGGCCCTAGAGCTCTATCATTGCTCCGTCCTGCTTTGAACACTGCTGAGCAGTTCTCTCCAGCAGATTCAGATGTGAGATCCTAGCCTGTAGGTACACTGCCTATTTGTGTCTCTGGCCGTCTCTTCCTTATAACAAACTGATCCACCTTCACAGTCCTCTTGCCTTGTTTGCTTACAACTGGAAAATGATTTTGTGCCAAAGGTGTATATGCAGGGCATGCTGACCTGCTCACTGCTGCTCTTATGTGCTCACTGCGTACAGCCTCATTTTGTTCTCATTTTAATGCTGGTAGCATTCACCATTCTCTGTTTAAATGCCAGTAGCAGCCAGTGGGTGCTTCTCCTGCAGGAATGCCATGACCGATCAAGCCGCTATCCTCCCAAAAACCCACCTGTGCCTCACCCGCAGGTTGCAACCCGCATTTTGGAAAAACCCTGCTTTAGAAACGACAAAGCAAAAAAGAGAAAAATATATATAGTGGAAGGAGGTTAACAATAAAGATAAAATTCTGCAAATGAATATGAACTCGGGTCAGCATCTGAAAGTGAAAGTTAGCATTTCTAATAATCTTTATTAGTGTCACAAGTAGCAATGAAGTTATTGTGAAAATCCCCTAGTCACCACACTCTGGCGCCTGTTCAGGTACATATCAGGGAGAACTCAGATTGTCCAATTCACCTATCAAGCATGTCTTTTTGGACTTGTGGGAGGAAACCGGAGCACCCAGAGGAATCCGATGGAGACATGGGGAGAACGTGCAAGACTCCGCACAGGTAGTGACCCAAGCTGGGAATCGAACCTGGGTCCCTGGCACTGTGAAGCAACAGTGCTAGCCACTGTGCTACCGCGCTGTCCCCTCCTTGGTCAAATTGTTAATTTATCTTTCTCTTTTAGATGTTGACCACTCAGTATTCAATTGTTGGTGTAATTCATGGGCACGCAATGCTGACTTTCAACTAGACTAGTTAAAAGAGTTATAGGTGTTGTACTATTGTGACGCGTGAAGGATTTTAGGAATTTTGGCTTCTAAATATCGGGACAAGTTAAGGGTTAAAAGCCTTGAATTATAGTATTCTTCACTGTACTAGTCATGTTTTTTAAAACGATTTTGATTTGTAAAGGCTTGGATACCCCTAGGAAACGGCATGTGACATTGACCAGAGGAATGTGGTTTGATTGGGGAAGACCCCAGGGAGTTAATGTGCTTTTGCAGATTGCAGAGATAATTTGTTTTTCAGTGTGGGGAGATTAGGGCATTGCTGGGTCGAGCCCAGGAATGCAGAGAGGCAATGGATTTTTGGAGAAGCTTTGGGAAAGAGGAGTTGAATTCTGATCTGCCTGACACTGAGGGCACAATTCTCAAACAGTAGGATAGTTTTCAAAGAGTAATAACATGTAAAGCAGAGCAGTCTTGTCTTGGGAACAAGGAGGAAGCTGAAACACACCAGTTGAATCAGCTTTTTGAAGATATTCAGCCAGAGCCTGAAGGGGTTCTATCAGGAGCCAACCCTGTTTTCTAAAGCAAGTATTACTCTATGCCCTACTGATTTTAAGATAGGTTCAGAGCTGTATTTTTCTTTTGTTCTCTAATGGGAAATTGTGTCAGATTGGAAGCTGTTCTTTCTGGGTGTGAAGTTAAAATTTTAATATTGTATTCATAAGAAAGTTTTGTTTTAGAAATAACCAAGCCCTATTTCTTCATGCAATCACTCCTGGAGGGAATCATTCTTTCCGCACAGTCTTACAAATAAACTAAAATGTTGGGGTGCCGATCCAGTATCCTAGCCACTGTCGGGGTCTGGTCAGGGACCGTAATATTATCAAGAGATAAATGGTGAAGAACATAAATAGTGGTGGACCCTAAAATCACACAAAATCGCAGACAGTATAAATACATTAAAATCTCATCTCTGCGCTTCACGTGCAAAATCAGTTGCCTAAATCTAGCTGAATTTCCGTTCAAACGTACAAATGAATCATGGGGGTGGGTGGTGGAGAGAGAAATTCGACAAGTTGTATTCAAATTCGTCCAAAATTCAGCTCAGGATTAGAGTAATCTTTCTCCAACTCCCAGCGGACCTTTCTTTTGCGTGTATGCATGTTCCAGACATAACGTAGTCAATGCTGCTCACCCTGCGAGCTCACGGTGCTGGCTGCTATTCTAACTTCCCCTTGTATTCAGTGATTAAGGCTGTACTGGCGTCAGAGTTTGGCTGACGCAGGGTCAGGTGGTTCTGACTTGTTGTGGAGCTGCTTTATATATATAGGGAGCTGTCCGACTGCTGAAATTCCAGTCCCACTCGCTCCAGCCGCTCTCGCACGAAAGGCAGGTGATGTTTTCAGACGAAAGGACTTCATTTTAAAACGCAGGTAAACCTTTTTGTACGGCACGGCCGAGGCACTCAGTCTGTCTTCAAAGGAGGTGATCGCGGCTGCTAATAATCCCGTTAACCGCGCCGTTCTTTCCATAGCAACCTGATGCGCTTCTGTGAATGGTACCGCGCTCCCGATTCACCTCAAACCCTTTGGCGCGTTGGCATTTACACACTTAGGTGAACTGATGTATTTTGCGTTTTGTTTAAAAGCCTTTTAATGGTGAATTCCGGAGAGGTGACAGACTGTAGAGACCAACCCCGCCCCCCCCCCCCCCCCCCCCCGATCTGAAGTTTTGGTGAAGTAAAGCTTTAACCGAATGTAGTGGAATAAACATGATGGGCTATTTCTCCAAACTTCAGTCAAAATGAACCTCGCGTTAGAATCTGTTAACATCACAGGGCGACTTCAGTAGTCTCCTTTCGTCTTGTTGCGCATAAGAGATGTCCTTTTCCAGCTATCAGTGGCAGGCAGGCAAATAAATTGCCACGTTGCCGTGGCAACAGATACTGCAGCATTTGCAGACCCAGCGAAGCCTGCGGTGAAAAACACAACACGCCGGGTGGATTTAGCATTGGCACAAATAAAACCAGCTCGCAACGGGTGGCAAATATCGTCTTGGAACTGTCTAACCGGAAACGCCCCGGTTGCCTAAACGCTTGCATTGCTCCCCATTTCGAGGAAAATCTTAACCTCGTTGAGAAAACACACAAAATTTCAGTTAATATCCAGCCATTCGTTGTGTCTTAGTTTTATAGAGAGAGAAAAAACGCCTCTTTCCAAGTACAAAGGAGCGTTTAAAGTGCTGGAAAGAATTTTACCAATCGGCGTATATGGGATATTTAGTAAGTTGTAGCTGGGAAGACACAGAGCGCAAGATATTTTTATTCTGGAAGTTTGAAGTTGCAAATTAAAATGTAAGTCATTTTGTTTTTGTTTTATTTCCCCAGTTCTGGGCAACATTGTAAAGATGGCGGTGATGGAATCATTTCCAAGATGCACGATATTAATCCTCAGCATCCTACTCTATTCCGACTCCCTTCTGGCTGCTTCCTTGGTGCCCACCAGGTACGATTCGAGCACCTTTAAAGAAAGCCCGTACAACTCTCCGAACCCGGATATGATTAAAGCCCTCGAGTTCATTGAGAATTTAAGACAAATCAGTGAAGACACACCCATCCCAGACTACGATGCGCGAGGCACTTTCCGACCAGTTCAAGAACACCTCTTTAAAAAGTTACAGGGAGGTGACCGAGAGAGTCAGCAGTGGGACACCGCCAGGGAATCTGTGGGCGAGGGCAAGGCCGAATGGCCCAAACTCTTACTGCAAGCACTGCTGCAGGCGGAAAGCAATGGCAGAATCAATGGCAAACCTTCCAGTTCAGGAGCTCGGCGCTATCACCAAGAGGAGAGGGCAATGGGGCTTTTGGGTGACCAGCAAGACTACGATGGAGACGAGGTGCCAGAAAGCGACAGAATCGAGCAAGTGTCAAGGAGGCACCATGTGGCTTTCCCAGAGGACAGGTACAGGGTCAGTCCCTATAAGCGCACCAATGAAATTGTGGAGGAAGAGTACACTCCCCAAAGCCTTGCCACCCTGGAGTCTGCCTTCCGTGAGCTCGGCAAACATGCAGCTTCCCACAAGGAACGGGGAAGGCTGGAGGAGGAGCATTTCCGCAAAGACGAAGAGGATGATATCTCCCAGGACAGGGACGTCTCCTATGAGGATGTGGCAGACGGAGAAGGCTGGAACTCGGTTGAAATGAAGAACAGGCATCAGCAGAAAGCGACGAGATTTCAGGACGAGGAGGCAGAGGTGGATCAAGACTCGGAGAGAGGAGGAGGCAGGGGGAAGAATCCCGGAGCTGGTTTCGGTGAGGCCGAGTTGGACCAGCTGGATTCCCAAGAGAAAGCCACACTGGAGCAAGGCAGCGAGGAGGAGATGCCAGACGCGGCGGCAGACTTGATGCTCCAGTATTACAAAGGGCTGCAGGACAGAATGGAAGGGGGGCAATGGAAAAGGGAATCCGGAGCAACCGATGGAGACAGGAAGGTGGGAAATGAGAGAATGCCGAACAGGCACTCCAGAGTATCCCAGGGTGGAATTGACCCACAGGTAGTGAACCAGTTGGTGGAACTGTCCAGCAGACTGCAAATACCACCGGATGATATCGTCAAGATGCTGAGAGAGACGGAGCAAAGGAAGCAAGGGGAGCTCCAGGCTGGGCTGAGGGACTGGGCTGCTGAGAGCTCGGAAACGGCTGGAGAAGACAAAAGGTTCAGGGAAACCCACACCCGGGGCCACAAGGCAGCAGAGAGCGCAGTTGAAGATCTCACTCCAGAAGACATTCTGAGTATCCTGGGGCTGGATGATAGGATGCTGGACAAGCCGGCCTATTTCCCAATGGATCAGCCGGAACCCCATTTGTCCGCAAGGTTGAAAGGGGATCGCGACCGGCAGTTGTACGGACACGGAGGCGGCAGGGCACACGACCAGGACATCAACATCGAAGACGGAGAGCTGGCCAGGTACCTGGAGGAGATGCTGGCCAAGAATCCCGACTTCCTGAATTCAGCCGGCTACCAGGACCCCGGCAAAGAGTTTCTGCGGGGCATGAACCCCCGGAAAGCTGCAGAAATCATGTCAGTCATCAATAGTCTTGCAGGGAACGATTACCAGGCCCCCCGAAGACAGCAGAACGGGGAAGATACTTCGCCAGTCATTCAGAAGTTAATGGAATTGATAAATGAGCAGAATGAAGAGCGGGGTGGCTCGGTAAAGGCATTAAACAGAGGAATGTTCGGCGGTGATGTCTAAACTGTATTAGTGAAGAATAATGGGTTGTCTTTGTTAGCAGATGAAACGGTAGATTGTCTAATCATCAGTTAACGTCCTTACTTAGTCAAGATGCCCGCAGTTAGCATACATGGACAATGACTTGAGTGTAAAACCTCTATTGTGAACAGGAGGTGGTTGCAATGAATCTTTCACCACCAGCTTTTCGGCATTATTTGAGCTGTGAAAATGTTTACTTTTGAAAGTTCTCAAACGTTGTGACACTTCTTGGCTGAAACGTGTGTCCATTAAGGCATTGTTAACCCGTTAGCATACTCCCGGTCGTTGGTTGATTTTTTTCCCCCCCGAAATAAAATTATGTTTTTTCTTAATTACCGAAATGAGTTCGTTGTTCTGTTCTTTCTTGTGAAAAGCTGAGAATAAAGTAGCATTATTAAACTAAAGAAGCATTTGTTCTTGTACATCTTCCTCGTGTTGTTGTGTGACTGAAGACACCAAAGCCTACCATTGAATTCCTGCTATTGGGCAGGATCTCTGTTGGCGATGCCTTAATCGCGAAATGCTAAAATCGCAGTGGGCACCGATTTGACACCAAATCGCAATTCTCCGTCACCTTGACACCGGCATCAATGCGGTCTGGAACCCACGTACAGTAGATACCATTTGCATATCATTAGCGGGCCCGAACCAGTATCTCTGTGGCCTCCGCGGTGCTCCGCCTCCAATAGGTTGAGTATCCGACGGCGCGCTTCACTTGTACTTTTAAACATCGTGAAACTGGAGAAACAGTCTTGGAGGGCTGCTCTGGTTTCGACCAGGATCTGCATGCTCGCGGCCATGGAGCACGGGGAGTGGACGATCACTGTCTGGGATTGCGGTACAGCACGCTGTGACAGTGCCACCACCTTCTAGGGTTGTGTCACATCAGCCAGTGACTGCATCCTCTCCCTTTGGGACTGGGCCACTTCTCTCTGTGTCTGCGCCATGTCGGTCAGTGCCTGGGCAATGTTCCCAGTGTTATGGGCCAGGGTTCAGAAATTCCAAAGTATATTATGAAGTCTACCTGACCTATAACTTTTGATGTTGTATTTGGCTAGGATGAGCACAAGAGCCTACCCTTCAGGTGTTATTCATCAGTCATCCCAGACACCTTAAACAAACAGGCTTTATTCTAAGAACTTAATTAACATTTATATAAACACACAGCAAGAATTTTCATCAATTACAAACATAAATACACCTCTCAGCTACAGCAATCTATGAATAACACTTATTGAATTGCCCCTTAACTGTTCCAATTCAAAAACAAAATTCCATAAACCAAAAACCCTTATTCAAGGGCGTGGTCCAGCACTCTGCATTCTCACTTGAATGAGACTGGCTTTCCCTGAATATATCTTTTAAGTTACCAAAGCAGGTAGTCACAACCTGTTTACTTCTGGAACAGATATTTAAATTGATAACAGAGAGAGACAGGTCAAAACACTTCTTTCTCCTTGTTTGTAGTCCACAGCAGTCAAAAACTGAAAGCAGAACCAAAAACCTCATACAGCCACAGCCCAGCTCCACCCACACAATGACATCACTGAAGCCATGTGATAAGATAAAAACCTTTCTTAAAGGGACACTCACATGACACCACCCATGGCCTGCTGTGACTGGACTACACTCAGGTGTGCCGCTATGATGTCCAGGTGGCTCTGGCACATGGTTGCCTGTGAGTCAGCAACCCTGCCCTGGGCCAGTGCCTGCACAGAATGCCCCAGGCCTTGGACATGCTGATTCATCACTAAAACCGTTAGTTAAAACCCTCTGCTCAGCCACAGTGAGGGGCCGCCGGTCCAGCGGTCCCCTAATGCATCCACCATGGACGCCGTGATGTGTTCGCCTGGGTGGCACACATTGTCGACACCACCACCTGCATGTGGTTGGACTCCTTCAACGGTGCCTGCAGGTACTGAATGCTCGCCGACAACCCCTCATGTAGTCCCTGACTCTGTGACTACATCTCCAGATTGATGGGACTGCCCGTTCCAGAAACCCGATACCTGCCTGGACTGCAGGTATTCCCTGGGGTCGGCCCGCCCTCTGACAGTCCTCCCCTCCGGGTTTTCTTATCTCCACCTGCTGTACCAGATCAGCTGTGTGGTGCACACCAGAAAGTGTCCCAGGTGCGTTTTCGCTAAAGTGTCTCTGGGATGGTGGAGGGTGTCGGAGATAGCTGTGGCGGGAAATCACTGCGATCATCCAATCAAGCTCCGGGGTCTCTTGAGTCTTGTGCGGAGGGCTGGTGTCTGAGCTGCTCCAATCGCTGCTCAATGCACGGGGGTGGGGTGGGGGTGGGGGGGTTCCTCCAATGGTGGTACTGGCTGGGGGTGGGTGGTGCCAGATGGACCTGCCCTATCACCAGCAGGTCCTGTAAGACACAAGACAAGACGCATGATTAGACCGCGGGCCGGGGGCGAGTGTGTGGTTGGGGGGTGATGGTGTGGGGGTGTGGCTGGTGTGGGGGCAGTGTTGGGGGGAGGGGGTTGATGCACATGGCATGGGGAACCGCAACTAAGTGTGGTCTCACTTCCTCGCCCACGGCCAAACTCCGCTTGGCGACCTCCCTTTCCTCTGGGCCGCCAACTACTTCCAGAGCCCTCTGCTCAGCCACAGTGAGGGGCCGCCGGTCCAGCGGTCCCCCTCCTGCCTTCTCCCGCTCTCGGTGGTTGTGCGTTGTATTCTCCTGGGGCGGAGGTGGGGAGGGTGGGGGGGGGGGGAGAGGACAAAAAGCAACAGTGTTAGACAGTCCAACACATGCAACACATGGGATGAGTAACTGGTGGCCTCAGTGGCCTGGGCATCTGGCCAAGGCAGCTGGTATGAATGTAGTGCAGGGTGGGGGTTCGGCCACCCTCCAGGTGGGGGTGGGTTGTAGGGTTACGGGGCATTAGTGCCAGGGGCACAGTGCTGCCTACTCACCATGGCCACCCTGAGGAGATCATGCCATTTTTTACAGCACCGCTAGTCTTTGCGGACTACGTTGTCCACGGCGCTAACTGCGTCTGCCAACTGCACCCAGGACAGCCACGGCTAGCAGCCTCCTTCCCGGGCCAGGGTACAGGGTATTCCTCCTCTCCTCCACAGCATCCAGGAGGGTCTCAAGCTCTGCACCCGTGCAATGTGGGGCCCCGCGTCTTACTGTCAGCTCGCTGGCTGAGGTGGTGTGTGTGGGGCGTGGAATGTGTATATGCGGCTGCAACTTGTCAGCCTCTTGATTGTCAATCCTGAAACTGGCGAATCCGGCACCATTTCTCATCGGAATCGAATGTGTTCCATGTGGCGTCGGTGCTAGCCTCTTAACCGTAGCTGAATCGGTTCAGGTACAGCACCAGTTTTGCTGTCATGAAGGTCCACGAATTCTGCATCGGCGTAAACACTTTCAGAAAGCGAGAATTCTGCCCATTAGCTCTGCTGCACAGAACTAAGAGCCCTGGCTCCTGATGAAGAATAGTGTGGATACATCAAAAATAGTTGCTTCACTGGGCAGTCTGCTTGTGAGCTTGCACAAAATGGCTGAGAACATGGAGGAGCCCAACTCTGCAATGTCAGGGGTTCATATAGACTATCAGGGAAATTTGGTTAAACATTAAGTGAGTGGGCAGCTCCATGCGGCCTATCATATTTGAACCCCTGGAAACAGCTCTGACAGCTTGTCTCTCTGCTTTCACTGCTGCTATTGAAGCTCGGGCTGCTGCCATCTTAGCTTTGGGGCCCACAATTGAGAGAGACATATAAAGCATCCAATTACATCTGCACCTCATTGTTATGTAAAACATTAATAATCTGGTGGTTTGGCCCCAGGACAGTTGGTATTGGCTCAATGGGAGAGGCAGCTGCTATTCTTTATCAGGAAAATAGCATGCTTGCACACCCCATCCATTCTGCCTGTGCTGTTCTCAATGCTGCAGTCTGCAGTTAGGTACTTAAAGCCTATCGCTACACAAGATCAACAACCATTTCCATCCAAAATATCCCTATTGGAAACTCACCAGCCATCCATCTCACGAATGGAGCCACTGGGCAGACGCTGCATGGGAACACTGGAATAGGTAAACAAGCCCGGCAATAGAGGCTTGAACAAAAGATATTCTTAATTTAGCAAGTTGTCTGTTACCCAGTTACAAAGTGAATTATTGCTGTACTCAGTTGCAATATTTGAAGTCACATGAGCGAAATACACAAGAAGTTGAACTGCAGGAGAATAGCCAGATGGTGGCAATGGGCACAGTGATTATAAGGATAAGGGGATAAGGCAGCACGGTAGCACAGTGGGTAGCACTGTTGCTTCACAGTTACAAGGTCCCAGGTTCGATTCCTGGCTTGGGTCACTGTCACTGTCTGTGTGGAGTCTGCACGTTCTCCGTGTGTCTGCGTGGGTTTTCTCCGGGTGCTCCAGTTTCCTCCCACAAGTCCAAAAAGACATGCTGTTAGGTAATTTGGACATTCTGAATTCTCCGTCTGTATACCCGAACAGGTGCCAGAATGTGGCGACTAGGGACTTTTCACAATAACTTCATTGCAGTGTTAATGTAAGCCTACTTGTGACAATATAAAGATTATTATTATACTATGGAAGGAGCAATGGTTCAGGTAAAGCTCTTGACTGTTACTTTCGAACAGATCTAGCAGCTTGGGAGGCAAATGCCAATGCTTTACCTGCTCTTCTTCGTTGTCATGCTTCTCTTCTCCCTGACCACATTGTGGTAAGAACTGACCCATTTGTATTGCAAAATTTTGCAGCATGCAGCATACACAATTACTTTGGAGATACAGTGAGGAGCTTAAGGCAAAGCTCTGCCAGAATGATCCAGGCAGTGGGACCATTGTTTGAGCATGCCACTGGTCTGCTCAATGAGATAAGGTGGTGGCCTGGCTCTCATTGCAGACCAGCTAGGAGCCTGTGTCCAGGTACTTGACATGTGTCAGAGCCGTTTCTTGAAGGAGTGTCCCTTGCCCCTAATAGTCAAACTCCAATTCGCTGGCCCATTTGGAATAGAGGTGGGCAGAGGACTGGTTTGAGATGAAGGTATCATAGGAATTGGGCACAGACAACGATCACAACAGCTCGTATTCATCTTACACCTTTAATGTAACAAAATTTACCAAGTTGCTTCACTAGAACACTATAACACAAAATTTGATACCAATCCAAATTAGGAGATATTAGATCAGATGGCCAAAAACGTGGTCAAAGTTGAGGTAGGTTTTACAATGTGTCTTCAAGGAGGAAAGCAAATTTGAGAGACAGGGAATTGCAGAAATTAGGTGGGTGGCTATCAAAGGCACAGCTACCAATTAAAATGGGGATGCGCAAGAAGAGTGTAGAAATCTTGTGGGTTGTGGTGCTGGAGGAAATTGCAGAGATAAGGCTGGGCAAGGCCTTGGCAGGATTGAATACAAGGATAGAAATGTTTAAATCAAACTTTGCTTAACAAGGAGCCAGTGTAGCTTAATGAGCATGGGAACAAGACAGGTGTATGTAAGCACATGGGTAATGGAGCTTTGGATGAACTCAAGTTGATGGGGAGGGTAGTAAATGGTAGACCAACCACTTGTACCATTGCAGATGATACTTTGGCTATGATTGGATAAGGATAGAACCAGGCAAGTGCAGTCTCATCCACCTGGATGACAGTGGTGAGGCTTTGGAGGAGGTTAGTTTGATCAACCATGTCAAAGGCTGCAGACAGATCAAGAGGGTCGAGGAGGGAATGTTTACCATTGATACAATCAAATAACATGTTATTTGTGGCTTTCGTATGGACTGTCTTGGTACTGTGGTGGAGTGGAAGCACGATTAGAAGGATTCAAGAATTCAAAGATGGGCATAAATCTGGGAGGCAAAATTGCAGTTAAGGACTTTGGAGATGAAAGGGAGGGTGAAGGAGAGTCGGTAACTTGAAGGGTGGTGATGTCACTGGCTGTTTTTGTGAGGGCAGTGGTGATGACAGCAGATTTGAAAGTGAGAGGAAGAACACCTGTAGAGAGTGAACCATTTACAATGCATAAAACACCGCCCAAAGTTTGCAAATGAGCTGGGTGTTGAGGGGACACTGTTCCTTTCCGTTGAGGAAGATTCCTGGCAGGTGAAGGGAAGCAAAGAAGTCAAAGTGAAGCAATCTGAGATTTCGTGAATCCTGTAGAAACCTACATTGCATAAATCTTTTGAATTTATTTATGGGATATGGGCACAACTGGCTAGGCCAGCATTTCATTGCCCATCCTAGTTGCTCTTGAGAAAATGGTGGTGAGCTCTCTTCTTAGACCGCTGCAGTCCCTGAGGTGTAGGTACACCCACAGTGCTGTTAGGGAGGGAGTTCCAGGGTTTTGACCCAGCGACAGCGAAGGAACGGTGATATATTTCCAAGTCAGGATGGTGAGTGGCTTAAAGGGAACTTCCAGATGGTGGTGTTCCCAAGTATCTGCTGCTCTTGACCTTCTGGATGATAGTGGCATTGGGTTTAGAATGTGCTGCCTAAGGAGCCTTGATGAGTTCCTGCAGTGCATCCTTTAGATGGAACACACTGCTGCTACTGTGCATCGGTAATGGAAGGATTGAATGTTTGTGGAAGGGGTAGAAATCAAGCAGGCTACTTTGTCCTGAATGGTGTCAAGCTTCTTGAATGTTGTTGGAGTTGCATTCATCCAGGAATGTGGAGAATATTCCATTACACTCCTGACATGTGCCTTGTAGGTGTAGGACAGGCTTTGCAGAGTCAGGAGATGAGTTACTTGCTGCAGGATTCCTAGCCTTTGACCTGCTTTGGTAGCCACAGTATTTATATGTTTGGTCCAATTCAGCTTTTGGTCAACGGTAATCCCAAGATGTTGTTGGGGATTCAGCGATGGCAATGCCATTGAATGTCAAAGGCGATGGTTAGATCCTCTCTTGTTGGAGGTGGTAATTGCCTGGCATTTATGTGGTATGAATGTTACTTGCCACTTGTCAGCCCAAGTCTGGATATTGTCCAGGTGTTGTTACATTTGGACATGGAGTGCTGAAGTGTCTCTGAAGAGTTGAGAATGGTGCTGAACATTGTACAGTCATTAGCGAACATCCCTATTACTGACCTTATGGAAGGAAGGTCATTAATGAAGCAGCTGAAGATGGTTGGGCCTAGGACATCACCCTGAGGAACTCCTGCAGTGATGTCCTGGAGCTGAGATGATTGACCTCCAACCACCACAACCATCTTCCTTTGTGCCAGGTATGACTCCAACCAGCGGAGACTTTCCCCCTGATGCCCATTGATTCCAGTTTTTCTAGAGCTCCTGGTTGCGATTCTCGATCAAATAACTTAATCTAATCCTGCCTTGATGTCAAGGGCAGTCACTCTAATCTCACCTCTGGGGTTCAGCTCTTTGGTCCATGTTTGAACCAAGGCTGCAATTTTTAAAAATAAATTTAGAGTACCCAATACATTTTTTTTCCTGATTAAGGGGCAATTTAGTGTCGCCAATCCACCTACCCTGCACATCTTTGGGTTGTGGGGGTGAAACCCACGCAAACGCGGGGAGAACGTGCAAACTCCACACGGACAGTGACCAAGAGCCGGGATCGAACCTGAGACCTCGGCGCAGTGAGGCAGCAGGGCTAACCACGACACCACTGTGCTGCCCTCAAACCAAGGCTGCAATGAGGTCAACAGCTGAATGGCCCCGGTGGAACCCAAACTGAGCACCTGTGAGCAGGTTATTGCTGAGTAAGTATCGCTTGATAGCATTGTTGATGACTCCTTTCATCACTTTAATGATGATGGCGAGTAGACTGATGGGGCAGTAATTGGCCGTTGGATTGTTCTTTTTCTTGTGTGCAGGACATATATGGGCAATTTTCCACATTGCCGGGTAGATGCCAGTCGTTTCAGGATTGGAACAGCTTGGCATGGTACACTACAACTTCTGCAGCACAAGTCTTCAGAACTATTGCTGGAATATTGTCAAGGCCCATAGCCATTGCAGGAACAAGTGCCTTCAGCCATTTCTTGATGTCAGTTAATCAAGCTGGCTGAAGATTGACATCTGTGATGCTGGGATCTTCCAGAGGAGGCCACCATTGATCATCCACATCGCACCTCTGGCTGAAGATTGTTGCAAATGCTTCAGTGTTATCTTTTGCACTTATGTGCTGGGCTCCTCCATTATTGAGGATGGGGATATCTGTGGAGCCTCCCACTCCAGTGAGTTGTTCAATTGTCCACCCATTCACGACTGGATGTGGCAGGACTGCCAAGTTTAGATCGGATCCGTTGGCTGTGGAATAGCTCGGTCTATTACTTGCTACTTATTCTGTTTGGCATGCAAGTACTCCTGTGTTGGAGCTTTGCCAGGCTGACATCTGATTTTGAGGTATACCTGATGTTACTACCGGCATGCCCTCCTGCACTCTTGCTTGAACTAGGGTTGATACCCTAGCTTGGTGGTAATGGTAGAGTGGGGTATATGCCAGGCCATGAGATTACAGATTGTGGTTGAGTGCAATTCTGCTGCTGCTGATGACCCACAGCGCCTCATGATGCCCAGCCTTGAGTTGCTAAACTTGTTTGGAATCAATCCCAATTAACACGGTGGTAATGCCACACAACACAATGGAGGGTATCCTCAATGTTAAGATGGCACTTTGTCTCCACAAGCACTGTGTGGTGGTCACTCATACCGATACTGTCATGGACAGATGCATCAGCAGCAGGCAGGTTGGTGAGAATGAGGTCAAATATGTTTTTCCCTCTTGTTGGTTCCCACCCCACCTGCTGCTGTCCCTAACAGCTATGCCCTTTAGGGCTCAACCAGCTCAGTCTGTGGTGGCAAGACTGAGCCATTCACAGTTATGGACATTGAAGTCTCCCATCCAGAGTATATCCTGAGCCTATGCCACCCTCAGTGCTTCCTCCATGTGGTGTTCAACATGGAGGAGCTCGGATTCATCAGGTGCCGGAATGTGGCGACTAGGGGCTTTTCACAGTAACTTCACTGAAGACCACTTGTGACAATAAGCGACGATTGTCAGCTGAGTGGGGAGGGGGGGAACTTATGTGGTAATCAGCAGGATCTTTCCTTGCCCATTTTTGACCTGCTGCCATGACACTTCTTGCGGTCCAGAGTCGATTTTGAGAACTCCCTCCCATTGTACCACCACTTCTACTGGGTCTGTCCTGCTGGTTGGACAAGACACACACAGGGATGATGAGGGAAATGTCTGGTACATTTTCTGTAAGTATGATTCCATGAGTATGACTATGTCAGGCTGTTGCTACTGTCATGTGCCACTGTGTAGGAGGTACCGGGGGTCCTCCTGGAGTTTAAGGTAAACATTCTAAGTAATTCACCTTTAACTGGGAGATGCCACTGATATCATCTGCTACAGCTTGGATGACCTACAGTCTTAGGGATAATGTCATGAGCCACAGTGACCCTAACAGACATAGGCAGTAATGGTTCGAACGTCGGATGGAGCTACTACAGATGTCAGAGTTTTGTTGCATCCTCGTGATGTGTGTGTGTGTGTGTGTGTGTGTGTGTGTGTGTGTGTGTGTGGGGTGTGTGAGTGGTGTGAGTGTGTGAGTGTGTGTTTTTGCTGATTTCTTTTCCTCGTGTTTGTTTTCACTTTGAGTTTGGATGGCCATCATTCTGCCATTCACACCTCACCTGGACACAACTTTTGGTTCTTTACCTGTCCCATTACTACCCTCTTTGGCTTTGCACAAACAGCCGTTTTGTCATTCAATCACACTTATCTTCCACTCTATCGCAAGCCTTATCTTTCTTCCTCCCAGACACCCCCTGCCCTCTCTGACACCCCCCCCCCCCCCCCTTTCACGTGCTCAGTTATTGCATTTCTAATTTTTCTCAGTTTTGATGAAGCATGACAGACCTGAAATGCTGACCTGGATTTTCACCCATGAGGCGGGTAAGGGAAGTCAAGAAAATCCCCGGCTTGGCCCAGCCACCCCAGACGCAAGGACCTGTAAAGGCGGGATCTTCATTGCTGGGGCTTAGGACTGGTCTGGAGTCGGGCTAGCTGACAGGGGAAGAAGTGTGGGGGCAGTGACAGGGGCTGCTGGGGGTGGGGGAAGGTTGTTTACAAGGACCGTCTTGGTATTGTGGAACTGTGTCCTTGTAAAAAAAACACTAATGTCCTCCAGCCCTATCCCCCCTTTTGCCCTCCAAAAACAGCCCATGTCACTTACATGCCACCTCACCTATCCTAGTGACCCCTCATGCAGACACCTGTGAATTTTTTCAGTAACTTTTCTTCAGTTTAAAAAATAAATTTGGATTCTATCAAGCCATGATCCCCCCTCTGACCTGTCCATAAAATTAGCTGGAAATCTTTAATCACTGACAATCCCAAACAGAAAGTTTAATGTGCCTTCATCGAGCGAATAACTGATTAATTCCATGGCCTCATCTGAACCTTATTTGTTTGTGAGTAAGATTATCATCTGGCAAGCTTAGTGCCTTTGTAAAGCATGCTTGCAGCTCTGTAAGGGGTCATTGAACTCATTCAAATTGCTTCTGTACTTTAGGTTGAGTGATGTCTCGAATTTCAGGAGGTGCAGAAGTGGACAATTTGATGGGAAAGATGATGCTTCAGTAACAGAAGTATTTCCTCTCCACTAAAGTGGATTTAAATAAAGTAACTTAGGGAGCTCAAACTCAACATGGCTACTCAATAATACAAAATAATGGTCAGGATTCTCCATTTGGCCATGTTCTCACGCTGGAGCTGAATAGCACCACTGGGAACGCAAATCAGGAAGTGAGTCTTAATCCTTAGCCATGAAAATTTATGCATGGCAAGAATTACAAGAGGTTCCCCCTATTGGGCCACCATTTTGAGTGGGCAGCCCGATTGAGGGGTCCGGCCGCTGGGGCCTCACACAGTCGCAATGCAATTTACCCCCCCCCCCCACACAGTATGGGGGTGACCAGACCGCCCCCACTGCACCCCACCAGCCCACAACCAGAGACCCCCTAAATAAAGAGACCCCATCAGAGAACCCCTAGATGTGAAATCCCTACCTGGAAGCCCCCCCCAAAGAAGAGACGCTCCTGTCTGGAAGCTAGAGGGCAGTCCTGACAGAGGCTGTTTTTAACTCTCTTTGATGTGGTGAAGGAGCTGATTAGTTTCACAGCTGACTACAACAAAACCACTCAAGCCTGAAGGGAGATGAATGGAGCAATGGTGACAGCTGTGTATGTGTGGAAGCTTCCAATCAAAGCCTGATAAAATCGATATCACAGAGAAATGAATGAATGGCTTGCAGATCAAAGATCAGAGGGGTTCAAACACAGCTGATTGGTTTTCTCTTTCCAGGAAGTGACAGGTGCTGCTTCCTGTGCCTGAGCCAGCAGGTGTACGGAACAGGAGTTTTAAAGCGGTGATGTTTTTCTCTCTCTGGTGGGTGTCTCTTTATTTAGGGGGTCTCCAGGCACCAATTGTTTTCTGCCCAACACTGGATTTTCCAACACCGCCGCTGGTAGCAAAGTTCCCGAAGCAGTGGAGAATCCAGCCCAATATCTGGGATTTAACCTGGTTTATTTTAGCGCTTGTCAGCTCTAGTTTGATGCCAGTAATTTCTTTCAAGAACTGCCAGCTAGCCAGTTGGATTAAGTTTGTTGCCCTTGCTTTCTAAAGTTATTTACTTCTCAAAATTACCCAATTCGGTATAGTGTAGGTTAGATGGCTTTTGTTTCGGTGCAACATCGTGGGCCGAAGGGCCTGTACTGCGCTGTATTGTTCTATGTTCTATGTTCTGTGAATGTTCCAGATTAACCCTATTTTACACATAGGTCACCTTTCTCAGGATTAATCTTTTTTCGCAGTATTAATCTTTTATGTTATTTCCTGTCCCTCTGAACGGTTCCTCTAAACATTTAACTTAGTTGACATTGCCTCTTGCATGTCCAAGCATTTCACAGCATCAGAGACAATATGCACTTCCAACCCTATTCCATCTTCTTTTTTACTATTTTGTCTTGGTTTCTCAGTGATTAAAAAAAAACCTCGGGCGCGATTCTCCACTCCCACGGCGATTGGGAGAATTGCCTGGGCCGCCGAAATTTCCGGGGACACCGGTCCGACGCCCTCCCGCGATTCTCCCAAGCGGCGGGAACAGCCCGGTCAGGTTTTGCGGGCCGCAGGCCGGAGAATCGCCGGAGACACCGAAAATGGCGATTCTCCGGCACACCCGCGATTCTGAGGCCCGGATGGGCCGAGCGGCCAGGCCAAAACGGCGGGTTCCCCCCGGCGCCGTCCACACCTTGTCGCTACAGTCGTGGGCGGTGCGTGAACACTGGGGGGCGGCCTGTGGGGGGGGGCGAGGGGGGATCCTGCACCGGGGGGTACCTTAAATGTGGGGTGGCCCACGATCGGTGCCCATCGATTGTCGGGCCGTCCTCTCTGAAGGAGGACCTCCTTCCTTCCACGGTCCCGCAAGATCCGTCCCCATCTTCTTGCGGGGCGGATTTGGACAGGACGGCAACCACACATGCGCGGGTTGGCGCCGGCCAACCCGCGCATGCGCGGATGACGCCCATTATGCGGCGCCGGCCACGTCATCTATGCGGCGCCGCTTTTACGCGGGCGACAAGGCCTCACGCGGGTAGATGATGCGGCCTCGATACTGGCCCATTGTCAGGGCCTGAATCGGTTGGGACCGGGGCCGTTCCGCACCGTCGTGAACCTCGACGGCGTTCATGACGGCGCAGCCACTTCGGCGTGGGGGTGGAGAATCGCGCCCCTCATGTTCAGGCAAATTGGAACTCTGCGCAGGCAAGTTCTGTTGATCAGCAGTTTGCTGAAGCAAATGCATTTCTGTTCAATTAATTTGGGTGCAATCCCTTTTTTAAAAAATTGTTCATGGAATAACAAGCATTTATTTCCCACCCCTAATTGATCTTAAGTAGCTGCCATGAGTTGCTTCAGTTCATGTGGTAAAGGTATACACACAAGGGCAGCACGGTGGCACAGTGGTTAGCTCTGCCTCACCACGCCAAGACCCCAGGTTCGATCCCGGCTCTGGGTCACTGTCCGTGGGAGTTTGCACATTCTCCCTGTGTTTGCATGGATTTCGCCCCCACAACCCAAGGATGTGCAGGGTAGATGGATAGGCCAAGCCTAATTGCCCCTTATTTGAAAAAAATAAATGAATTGGGGACTCTAAATTTATTTTTTATAAAAGGTAAACACACACACAAATGTGCCAAATGTTCTCTTTTTGTAATTATGTTGGCTTCATCTAGTTAAACATCAATGGTTGCCATCAGTCATTTTCCCCATTTTGTTGCAGTAGATATTCACCAAAGACAAGCTAGGGATGGGAAACAATAGTTGTTCTAATAGGATTTGATATACCGGCACGGGAACAGAAAAGGCTGAAAGGAAATTGGATAGAAATGTTAAAATATGGACATTTGCTGCTTTCCCCTTTGACAGGGAGAGCTGACTGGTGGTGATTTAACCTGAGGATCACCACACCTCAAGCGAGGGGCAAGGCTGAGAAGGCAGGGCCTTCATGAATGGGGTTGGAACCCACGCTGTTGGCCTTGCTCTGCAACAGGAACCAGCAGTCCATCCAACTGAGCTAAACAGGCTCCCATTTGTAATAGTGAATAGGGCAAAACCATTTCCTCGGATTGAAAATTCAGTTGTCCTCAATTTAAAATTGCCATCAAGATAGTGTGGAGAGAGGTTGATTAAAAACTTACTTACATAGCGATGTTTGACCACACAGAATAGGTGATGTGGAAGTCGTTGGAACTTTTTGAGAAAAATATAGTTAAGTGTTAAAAGAGAAAGATACAAGCCAACTGGGAGTGAGCAATACAGTGGACTATAATAATGGCTCATGTAGCAAGGGATAACACAGCCACAATAGACATCAGTGTTCAATAGCACAACACCACACTAAATTTGCACTGACTGTCTAATAAGTAACCATTTCAACAACTTGTGCAATGGTGCTTATGGAACCTTGGTCAAAGAATACGGGTGGTTAAAATGACTCACTGAATTAGCTGTACAATTTTAATTACAATGCTTTAATTTTACATCTAGGTTTAAACAATAAAATTAGCTTATATACAACTACTATTGCAAAATTCTTCATAGCCTCATTTTAAAAATTTGACCTTAAATACATTTTTCAGGATTATGATTGGAGAACCTACATCTTTCTAAATTAAAACAAAACCTTTGAGAATAGGATTATTGTGAAAGATTTTAGAAAAATACATATATATATATATATATATATATATATATATAATTGGTTGTTTCTTTCAGTGGAATATTGCTAAAATGAAATAAAAAACAGAGATTTTAATATTCATCAGAGAAATACCTATATAAAGTTAAATAATCAAAAATGGATGTCAACACAAAAGGCTTGTAGAAACTACAAAGCTACTGAAAAACCACAGGGCATTATTAACATATTGCACCTTGCTAATCTAAGAATATTAATAATAAATAAGATAACGTTTTTATCATTTGCATTGGGGTTCTACTGTAGTTTTCACATAGATGGATAACCTCACTCTGCATTTCAACAGATAATGGAATTCTTTGGTAAAAATGGGCTCCACATTCAAACGCCATAGGCTTAAAAGGTGATTCTCTTAGTCCCCAATTACCTTTAGTCTGGTTCGCCTATTGAGCAGTGGTGACAATTAGCTTTCAAGAACTTTACACTGATTCATGTCTTAAACCAGAATTTAAACGGGTCTCGGTATTCAGAATGGGCCAACTTCTTAACTGGACAATTTGAATGCTTTAGAAAGAAATAACATTTTCAGTTTTGCGTTGATGTTAAATAATCCATTTTGGTAATGTTGGCTAAAGCACACCATGATCATTTCCTCGCTCTTCTTCAAGTAGGTCTATGAATCTTTTATACCCAACTGAACAAACAGGTGGAATCCATGTTCAAAGTCAGCACCTCTGAAAATTCAGTCCTCCCCTGTATGGTAGTGCCAGCCTGGACTATGTCCTCAATGTTTTAAGTTCTTCAACCTATTCCAAACATTTTAAAGTAATGTTCTTTTTGTCTTGAAAGATTATCAAAACGATAGAACCTAAATGGAGGTGATAGTTTTCAGAACACATTAATTGATTTATTGACAACTTTAGTCCCCTACCTGAATTTGGTACATCATAAATTTCAGGATTAATGTTTTCTTAATTTTTAAGATGAGAAATATGTTTTGCAAATTTTATTTTTTAGAAATAGGATTTATTGACACTAGAAGAGTTCCAACATGATCTATTTAGAGATTTGTAAGGTGTGCATATTTTTTTTAATAAAAAGTATTGAAGCATCATACCTCCTGCTTGACAATAAAATGCTTAGAATAAACAGTAAATTGACAGCTATAACATAACATTATAAACAAACTATGGCTGAATATTGCAGTGCTAATTTGCTAATGGCTTTTTGGGTGATATCCTTCTACTTTCTTCTGGTTACGTAAGCAAAATGTATGGATCTAAATTTTAAGTCACTGTAGGTTTATGTGCATAGTCTTTTCAGCCTATCGTCCAGTTCTTCAGAACCCGAGTTAAAACGTTGGCTTAGCCATATATTCTTCCATGGTCTGGAACAAACATATCACAGAGTTAGATAAATCAACTCAACATTAAAGTTGTTTCATAAAAAAATGTTAATAACACTACGCAAAGTATGTAATATGGCACTGGTTTATTTATTTTAGAATGATCCAATAAAATATTTCCAAGAAAATCTAAAATCTGCAAACTGATCAGTAATTATTTGCAGAAATTGATTTCAAAGCAAAGCAATTGTCCAAATGAAATGAGTGAATGTGACCAAGGGATCAAAATAAAGTTAAATGGTGAGAGCATTCAATACAAATGGAAGGAGTAACTTCGACACTGGGACGTATGCTTTTCAGAAGTATGGGGCAGCGTTTACCGGCCTCGCCGCATCCGATTTGGTGATGAGACGAGGCTGTTGAATCTCGTGAGATGTTTTACACATTTCGAGAGATTCATCCGAACCTTGTGAGACGTTGTGATCTGGATCTCACCTACTTGCATTCATTCACACCCTCCCGCTGGTGTGCAGCCATGCACCTCGATCCAGGTGCCAGCGGGATGTCGGAGAATCACGATCGGGTCGATCCTGATTTTCCCCCCCGACGCCCGATTCTCCTTCCCATTGGGAAACGCAACCTGGGCAGAGAATTTGGGGGCGTTGGGCAGCTCCTCCCTGGTCTAGTCCACACTTTGGAAATTTTTTCAGCAGTGGGGAGCTGAACCCACCGGCGAGACCGGCTCCTCAGAGATTGGGCTGCCTGGTTGAAAGGGTGCCCCGATCTCTAAGCCACCTCGAGGGTCCCCTGCATCCCCTGCACACATGGGCATTACTTCCCCCCACCAAGTGAGCACATCCCACTCCCCCCCTCTTTTAAGCCCCCCTTTCAGGACCCCTTATCCACTCCCCAACTGTTATGAAGCCCTTTTCATACCACTCTGCAGCCCCTCCATTTCCTGGACATGGCCTCCCTCAGGCACTGACCCGTGGCACCCTGGCAATGCAAACTGGGCACGCTGACAGTGCCAGACTCGCACTGCCAGGGTGCAGGGTTATTATTGTCAGGGTACCTGGGTGTCAGGGTTGAGGCTTCACCAGTGTGGCCAGTGACTCCTGGGCACTGAGTAAATGCACCCTCAAATAGGCCAAGCATATTTAAATGAGCCTTGCCTCATGGCTTATTTAAATAGGAATATTGATCATGCCCAGTGAGGTTGTGAACCAGATCGCACTGGGCGCCTTGGGTTGTGTGACTCGCGGGTGTTTTTGTACCCAAGGCAAAGCCCGTCGTGGGCCTCACCTGCGATTCTCCAGTGGGCAGCTGAAGTCAGTGACGAGACTGGTTACTCAGAGATCAGAGGTCAATTTTGAAAAAGTGACTGATCTCTATGTGTGTTCGAGGGTCCCTCATCCATGGGCAATGCCATTCTCCCCCCACAGACATGGGCATTATGCCCATCCCCAATTGAGGACACCCCGCTATGGGGATGCTGCGAGTCCCCTCACTTTACAGGCCCACCCTTCACCCTCCCCCCAACCTTTATGGGGTCCCTTCATACCCCATTCATGGCCCTCCTTTCATAGGCATGGACCCTCTCAAGACCTGGTCCTTAGCAGTGCCAATCTAGTTCCCAGGCACCTTGACACTGCGAACCTCTAACTGCCTGGAGTGCCACCCAGTGTGTGCAGCTGGCCATGCCAAGGTGCAAGACTGACAGTGCCAAGGTGCCAGTAAGACCTGACCACCTGGAATCTCCAATGATCTGGGAGACCCTCACCCCCACACCCCCCCCGGTGCCATTAGAACTGGTCCACATTTGTATGGGCCAGTACTAAACAGTGCCCTGGCAAGTTCTCCCGAGCATTTCCGGTGAATTCTGAGCCCCAGGAGTATCCGGCGAACTCATACCTAAATGAGCCAAATGGCTGAATGGCTCATTTCGACATGCTTAGCTGGCGCTTGCCCAGCGAGCTTGCGACACCAATCGCAACATCTCACGAGACTCTGTTAAATCTCGTGAGAGGTTTCGAGCGTTGCGAATCATGTGAGAGGCCTCTCGGGAGATTCAACAGCCTCGTCCTGACACCAAGTTTGGGCGTAACGAACAGCGCCCCATTTTTAAACACATTATAGAATAACATGCAAACATTTGTACAAACATGAATATAAACCCGAGCTCTTTGCTTCAGGTATCAGCAAGTTTATTCCTTACCTCTTGCAACATATCTGCTTCTTCTATCGCTTTTGGTATACTTTGCTTTGAGGTGTCCTGCAATTCTCCTCCAATTAGAAATTCATCCAGTATAAAATAGGCCTTCTCAAAATTAAAGATGATGTCTAATTCACAGACCTACGAAAAGGCACCAAAATTGAATCTGCTGAACTCACACTGAAGAGATGAAATCATTTGTTACTATAAATAATTATGCAAATAAATTGTGCAGCTGTGCCGTCCTCAAAATATTTCAGTTACATATTTAGTGCAGTTGAATGCTAAATATTCTAGTTGCTATTGAATTTTAAATACAATATTTATGCCAAGTGATTTTCTTTGTTTGCATTATATCCTCAGTTCCTTGAAGCACAACAGGAGCGTGAATTATGTTCCGTTGCAAGTTTTTCATTTTACACTATTACTTTAGAAAGTGCCTGAGGGTTAATTGGCAGAGAAGTTAGTATCTTTCTATTCTAAGATGGAAGTTTAAATCCAATCCAGGCTAATTTGGTAAAGTCTATTCTCTCTCTCTGATACGCAAGTGAAATTAATTCAGTCTCATCCTCGCAGTTGACGGTACAGATCTAGCCAGTATTTATTTCTGATTGGGAATAGCCCAGTGCAGTATGAGAAGTGCTTTGCATTTACAATTGAGGGACATTATCTACATTTCTAATCCATAACCTGCATGTAATGAAAAAATGGGAGATAAAGGACAATTTTCTAACATTCATTATCTTGATAACCACAAAATTCAGTTTAAAAAAAACCAAATTCAGAATTAGAGATTCAATGGAAACATTTCAAAGTCTGGTTTTGGGCGCGTTTGGCGGGGTGTTTCGTGATGGCCGTGTTGGCGAGATTTCAGCCCGTATTCAATGGCACTTCATGCCAAAGATGAGCCACTACAAGATTCTCAATATTACTGACTACCTGATTTGCCCGACTCTCGCATCACAAATCGCTGCTAACAAGGGGAGCTGCTTTTAAACGCTTCCTCACCACTCACTACCAGTCAACACCGACCATTCCTGAAACAGGATGAGGGCCAGGGGGGTAGGCAGACTGTTAAATCAGAGGGTGATGTTCACGGTGACAAGGATGATTATGGACCGAGGGGGACGGTATGTCATTGTCAGCAGTGTCCTCGATAGGGAACCGGTAGTCCTGGTGAACATGTATTCTCCCAACTGGGACAACACGGAATTTGTAAAGAAGATCATGGCGGATATCCCGGCCATAGACACACACCAATTGATCATTGGGGGGGGGGGGGGCTTTAACGGTGTACAGGATGGACAAGTTGAACCCCAAAACCGGGAAGACCTCCAATATGGCGAAGGAACTTGATGTGTTGGGTGTTCTGGATCCGTGGAACACATACTGGTCACCAACACTTAAAATAGTGCAACACTATTTTATTGAATCATTAACTGTTTAACATACTCCGACTGTGGGATAACATGATACTAGCTTTAACTAAAGACCTTTGCCTTGTCCTAACCAGTCGATGCACTCAGCACATGGTGGATGTCTGTGTTACAGGCTGTGAGCTCTGTCCTCCTAGCTGGCTGCTACTCGAATGAGCGGGAACTCTGATGCCCCCTGTCTTTATAGTGAGTGTGCTCTAACTGGTGATTGGCTGCGGTGTTGTGTGTGTTGATTGGTCCCACTGCGGTGTTGTGCGTGTTGATTGGTCCCACTATGTGTCCATCAGTGTGTGGCTGCACCATGATATATTGGTGTATATTATGACTTCCCCCTTTTATAAAAAATGTACCTGTGTGGCAATAAATAGTGTATTGTGAATGTTCCCGACTACGTGTATGCAAAATATTTGCAGGACTATGTACATGAGAACTAGGCTATTTACATGGGAAGGTGCCTGGTGCAGAAAAACAGTATGTCACAAGAATAACGAGATGAACACTATATACAAACCACGTAAACGACTGAACGGAAGAGCAGAACAAATCACAAAGTCCATAGTCCACAAAGTTCACAAATTAAGTCTCTGAGGTTGGCAACGAATTCTGGTTGACCGCCTCAAGGGTGGGTTGGGAGCCGCCGGCTGAGGAGCGGGCTGGACTGCATCAGAGTGAGGAGGATGCAGAGTGACCGAGATCTCTGCATAGTCCAGGGCAGGGTCAGCAGGAGGGCGAGGCGACAGTGAAGGATCACGAAGCAAATGCGGAACGAGACGAAGGGCACGTCAATTGAGGCGCAGAATGGAGCCATCCGGTAGACGAACCTGGAACGAGCGAGGGGCTACCTGCCGAAGGACCACAGCAGTTGCAGACCAGCCACCATCCGGAAGATGGATGCGGACGTTGTCATCTGGAGCCAGAGCAGGGAGATCAGCTGCATGGGAGTCATGAGCCACCTTGAGCTGTGCACGAGACAGCTGCATCCGTCGAAGGACCGGAACGTGGTCGAGGTCTGGGACATGAATGGATGGCACCATGAGCAGCTGGGCTGGCGACAGGCCAGTGGACAGTGGGGCGGAGCGATAGGCCAGCAAGGTGAGGTAGAAATCGGACCCAGCATCGGCAGCCTTGCAGAGGAGCCGTTTGACTATGTGGGCGCCCTTCTCCGCTTTGCCGTTGGATTGGGGGTACAGGGGACTGGATGTCACGTGCAAAATTGCACCGCCTGGCAAAGTTGGACCATTCCTGGCTTGCGAAGCAGGGGCCATTGTCCGACATCACTGTGAATGGGATGCTGTGTCGAGCAAAGGTGTCCTTACAGGCACGGATGACAACAGACAATGTGATGTCGTGCAACCGTATCACCTCCGGGTAATTTGAAAAGTAGTCCACAATCAGGACATAGTCCCTGCCCAGCGCGTGGAACAGGTCGATGCCCACCTTGGTCCAAGGTGACGTGACCAATCATGGGGCTGCTGGTACCATGATGTGTTGGGTGTTCTGGATCCGTGGAACACATACAGGTGACCAACACTTGAAATAGTGCAACACTATTTTATTGAATCATTAACTGTTTAACATACTCCGACTGTGGGATAACACGATACTAGCTTTAACTAAAGACCTTTGCCTTGTCCTAACCAGTCGATGCACTCAGCACATGGTGAGTGTCTGTGTTACAGGCTGTGAGCTCTGTCCTCCTAGCTAGCTGCAACTCGAATGAGCGGGAACTCTGATGCCCCCTGTCTTTATAGTGCGTGTGCTCTAACTGGTGATTGGCTGAGGTGTTGTGTGTGTTGATTGGTCCCACTGTGTGTCCATCAGTGTGTGTCTGCACCATGATATACTGGTGTATATTATGACAGAACTCAGCCTATTCATAGAACAGATGACCCATGGCGATTCACCCACACAGGGGAGAAGGAGTTCTCCTTCTTCTCTCAAGTACATAAAGTCTATTCACGGATTGACTTCTTTGTGTGGGAAAATTGGTGCTTCCAGGGCAGGTAAGACCGGAATATCCCGCGTTCATAATCTCCGGCCACGCTCCACATTATATGGATGTGAGGTTGGAGGCGGGCCGTGCCCAACTTCTCACATGGAAGTTGGACACGGCCCACCTGGTTAATAAGGCTTTCTGCGAGAAAGTATCTCAGGCCATAGGCGAGTATGTTTCTAATGACCAGAATGGAGAGGTCTCACCCTCAAAGTTCTGGGAGGCACTGAAGGCTGTGATCAGGGATGAAATGATAGCATGAAGAGATAGGGAAGAGAGGGTGGCTAGGCAACAGCTAGTCAAATCCATACTGGAGGTAGACCGGCGATACTCCGAGGCCCCGACCATAAAGCTGCTGGTGGAGAGGTAAAAGCTACTGATGGACTTTGTCCTGCTCTCCACAAGGAAAGCAGAGCACCAACACGGGGGACCCTGTAAGAACACAGAGACATGGCCAGCCGCTTGCTCGTTCTCTAGCTGAGAAAGCAGGCAGACACGAGGGAAATAGCCCAGATTAGGGACCGCAAAGGCAAATTAGTAGCAGATCCAGAAAAGGTCAACCAGGTACAACTGGGGGACTGTACACATTGGAGCCTACAGCAGGGGACTCTGGGATGAAACAGTTCCTTGATGGACTGGACATGCCAGTTGTGGGGGATGATAGGAGACGGGGGCTAGAAGCACCGCTAGAAATGGGAGAAACCATGAGAGTATCACCTCCATGCAGGTGGGGAAGGCGCAGGGACCGGACGATTTCCCAGCTGTCTTCTACAAAAGATTTGTGACAGTTATGGCCCCGCACCTGCGGGAGATGTTATCAGACTCACTGGCGAGGGGCACACTGCCACCTACGCTAGCACAAGCCTCAATCTCGCTGATACCCAAGAAAGACAAAGCCCCAGCAGAATGCGATTCCTACAGACCTATCTCGCTGCTAAACCCAGAAGTGAAAATACTGACCAAGATCTGAGCCTAAAGGTTGGAGGACTGCGTACCAGAGGTGATAGCAGAAGACTAGACGGGCTTTGTCAAGGGTAGACAGCTAACATCAAACATCAGGCGCCTGCTAAACGTGATCATGACCACATCTGGAGGAGAGAACACCGAGGTGATCACCTCCCTGGACGCTGAAAAGGCCTTTGACAGGGTTGAATGGAAGTACCTCATGGAGGTACTGGAGCAGTTCGGGCTTGGAACAGGCTTCACCGCCAGGGTGAAACACCTGTACAGCACTCCCACGGTGAGCGGACAGACAAATACCACCAGGTCTTGGTACTTCCAGCTGCACAGAGGCACAAGACAGGGATGCCCATTATCCCTTTGCCCTAGTGATCGAACCACTAGAGATCACGCTTAGGGCGGCAAAGAATTGGAAGGGGATCCGGAGAGGAGGCAGAGAGCACAGAGTCTTGCTCTATGCGGATAACCTGCTCCTCTCCATCTCGGACCCGCAAAGCAGCATGGACGAAATTATGACGCTCTTGAAAGTTTGGAGCCTTCTCGGGCTACAAACTAAACCTGAGCAAAAGTGCGATCTCTGCAAGGGGGAGGGATGAGCTGGAGGGGCTGCCTGTTAAACAGGCCTGACATAATTCTGCTACCTGGGAATCCAAATTGTTCATGACTGGAAGGGCTTCCAAAAGTGGAACCTGACCAGCCTGATGGAGGAAGTTACAAAGAGCCTGCAGAAATGGAACACACTCCCACTTTCCTTGGTGGGGAGGGTGCTGACAGTCAAAATGAACATATTGCCAGGTTCCTCTTCCTGTTTAGATCCATCCCTATCTACATCCCCAAGCCCTTTTCAATTCACTAGACAAACTGATTATGGCGTTTGTATGGGACAGGAAGAATGCAAGGATCCCAAAGAGAACAGGATCCATGGGTGGCCTAGCCCTCCCAAACCTGCAATATTACCACTGGGCAGCGACTGCAGAGAGTGTAAAAGGATGAATAAAGGAGCCAGAAGCTGAGTGGGTGCTTATGGAGGAGGGAGGGCTCCTGCAAGGGGACCTCCCTGCGGGGCTTAGTCATGGCGGCACTCCCATCCCCACTGTGGTAGTCACCACTGATGTATATATTGTATATATAGGATGTTGATATACGTGTTTTACGGTAAGGCCCCTGTACTGCAGGTATGGGGGTAGATCCCTGCCTGCTAGCTCCACCCAGTAGGCGGAGTATAAATATGTGTGCTCCCAGTACAGCAGCCATTTCATCAGCTGCTGCAGGAGGACACACATCTCAGTGTAATAAAGCCTCGATTACATCCTACTCTCGTCTTTGTGTAATTGATCGTGCATCAATTTATTACACTGAGTTTTTCAGAAGATGGACCTCCGCATCAAGCCTGATCTCTGCAGTTGCATCCACAAGAAGACAACACCAAAAAGGACTTTGAACATTGACTAGCCTGTTTTGAAGCGTACATCGGGTCTGCGCCAGGCAAAATCCCAAAAGCACAGAAGCTCCAGATCCTTTACACGCGGCTGAGCTCCAACGTCTTTCCACTTGTCCAGGACGCGCCGACCTATGCAGAGGCCATGGCGCTACTGAAGGAAAACTACGCTCAGCGGACTGACACACTCTACGCCAGGCACCTCCTCTCCACGTGGCGTCAACTTCCCGGTGAGTCGGTGGAAGATTTCTGTCTCCTGTTCCCCCTAGTTAGAGACTGTGACTGTCAGGCCGTTTCGGCCACAGAACTCTCAAATTTGCTAATGAGAGACACATTTGTTACGGGCAGAGGGTCTGCCTACATCCGCCAGCGTCTCTTAGAGGGGGCCACGCTCGACCTCATGGCGACCGAAAAACAAGCGCTTTCACTTACAGTCACATCACGCAACATTCAGGCCTATGCCCCCAACCGTGCGGCCCACCCCCCCGTGCGTCGTGGACCCCGCAGGCGGACGCCCCATCGTGGACCCCATCAGCGACAGCTCTCAGCCAATCCCACGCCTGTGCCGCGCGGCAGCCAACCAACCCCGGGGGCCCCAAATGCTACTTCTGCGGGCAGTCAAAACACCCCCGACAGCGCTGCCTGGCACGCAGCGGCCTCTGCAAGGCTTGTGGCAAGAAGGGACATTTTGCTGCAGTGTGCCAGGCCCGCTCAACCGTCGCTATTGTCCCGGCACCCCCACGTGCAGCCAGTGGGCGCCGCCATCTTCCCCTCCTAGGACCACATGCGGCCAGTGGATGCCGCCATCTTGCTCGACTCGCAACACGTGCGGCCCGTGGGTGCCGCCACCTTGTTCCTCCCAGGACCAACGGGCACCGCCATCTTGCTTTCCCCACGACACGTGCGGCCCGTGGGCGCAGCCACCTTACCCGACTCAGGACCCATGCTTGTCGGGCACCTCATCCGGCCGCTCATTGCCTGCAACCGCCAACGACCAGCCGCGTCTCACCTCGGTCACAATTGACCAGTCTCAACCACACAACCTCGCCACTGCTTCAAATAAAGTGAAGGCCAACGGGCACGAGATCTCCTGCCTGCTGGACTCCGGGAGCACGGAGAGCTTCATTCACCCTGATATGGTAAGGCGCTGCTCCATCGCGGTACACCCCGCTCCAGAGAATCTCCCTGGCCTCCGGGTCCCACTCCGTGGCGATCCGGGGATACTGCATCGCCACTCTCACTGTCCAGGGTGTGGAATTTAGCGGCTTACGCCTCTACATCCTCCCCAACCTCTGCGCTGTCTTGCTACTCAGCCTGGACTTCCAGTGCAACCTCCAGAGCCTAACCTTGAAATTCAGCGGGCCCCTACCACCCCTTACTGTGTGCGGCCTCGCGACCCTTAAGGTCGACCCACCTTTCCCTTTTGCAAACCTAACCCCGGATTGCAAACCTGCCGCCACTAGGAGCAGACGGTACAGCACCCAGGACAGGACCTTCATCCGGTCTGAAGTCCAGCGGCTGCTTTGGGAAGGCATCATCGAGGCCAGCAACAGCCCCTGGAGAGACCAAGTGGTAGTGATCAAAACTGTGGAGAAAAACAGGATGGTCATTGACTACAGTCAGACCATCAATCGGAACACGCAGCTTGACGCGTACCCCCTCCCACGCATATCTGACATGGTCAATCAGATTGCACAGTACCGGGTCTTCTCAACTGTCAACCTAAAATCCGCCGAGTACCAGCTCCCCATCCACAAGGCGGACCGCCCATACACTGCCTTCGAGGCAGATGGCCGCCTTTGTCACTTTCTTAGGGTTCCCTTCGGGGTCACCAACAGGGTCTTGGTCTTCCAATGGGAGATGGACCGAATGGTTGACCAGTACAGGCTGCGGGCCACTTTCCCGTACCTGGACAATGTCACCATCTGCGGCCACGATCAGCAGGACCATGACGCCAACCTTGCCAAATTTCTCCACACCGCCACTCTCCTCAACCTCACGTATAACAAGGAGAAATGCGTGTTCAGCACGAACCGCTTAGCCATCCTCGGCTACGTGGTCCAGAACGGAGCTCTGGGTCCCGACCCTGATTGCATGCGCCCCCTCATGGGACTCCCCTCCCCCACTGCCCCAAGGCCCTCAAACGTTGCCTGGGGTTCTTTTCGTATTACGCCCAGTGGGTCCCAAACTATGCGGACAAGGCCCGCCCACTCATTCAATCCACTGTTTTCCTCTGACGGCCAAGACTCACCAGGCCTTCAACCATATCAAGGCCGACATCGCCAAGGCCGCGATGCACGTGGTCGACGAGACGCTCTCCTTCCAAGTTGAGAGCAATGCATCAGACGTTGCTCTGACCGCCACCCTCAACCAGGCAGGCAGACACATGGCAATCTTTTCCCGCACCCCCCATACCTCCGAAATTCAGCACTACTCCGTCGAAAAAGAGGCCTAAGCCATCGTTGAAGCTGTGCGGCATTGGAGGCATTACCTGGCCGGCAGGAGATTCACTCTCCTCACTGACCAACGGTCGGTTGCCTTCATGTTTAATAACACACAGCGGGGCAAGATCAAAAATGATAAAATCTTGAGGTGGAGGATCGAGTTCTCCACCTACAATTATGAGATTTTGTATCACCCCGGTAAGCTCAACGAGCCCTCCGATGCCCTATCCCAAGGTACATGTGCCAGCGCACAAATGGATCGACTCTGGACCCTGCACGACAACCTCTGTCACCCAGGGGTCACACGTTTTTACCATTTCATCAAGGCCCGCAACCTGCCCTACTCCATCGAGGAAGTCAGGGCGATCATCAGAGACTGCCAGGTCTGTGCGGAGTGTAAACCGCACTTTGACCGGCGAGACCGTGCGTGCCTGGTGAAAGCCTCCCGCCCCTTTGAACGCCTCAGCATGGACTTCAAAGGGCCCCTCCCCTCCACCGACCGCAACACGTACTTTCTCAGTATGGTCGATGAATATCCCCGATTCCCCTTTGCCGTCCCATGCCCCGATATGACGTCTGCCACCGTCATCAAAGCCCTCAACACCATTGTCGCTCTGTTCGGCTTCCCCGCCTACGTCCTCAGCGACCGGGGTTCCTCATTTATGAGCGATGAGCTGCGCCAGTACCTGCTCAACAGGGGCATTGCCTCGAGCAGGACGACCAGCTACAACCCCAGGGGAAACGGGCAGGTGGAGCGGGACAATGGGACGGTCTGGAGGGCCGTCCAGCTGGCCCTACGGTCCAGAAATCTCCTGGCCTCCCGCTGGCAGGAGGTCCTCCCCGACGTACTTCACTCCATTCGGTCGCTCCTGTGCATCGCGACTAATGAAACCCCCCATGAACGTCTTTTTGCCTTCCCTAGGAAGTCCATCTCCGGGGTTTCGCTCCCGACATGGCTGGCAGCTCCGGGACCCGTTCTCCTCCGTAGACACGTCCGACTCCACAAGGCGGACCCGTTGGTTGAGAGGATACAGCTACTTCACGCCAACCCGCAGTACGCCTACCTAGCATACCCCGACGGCCGCCAAGACACAGTCTCCCTCCGGGACCTGGCACCAGCTGGTTTCACATACACACACCCCTCCGACCCGGTGCCACCCTCCCTCCCCCTGGCGCACCCCACCGCAGCCCCCGCTCCGGGACAATCCATCCTTCCCTTGCTCACACCCGGGGATGAAGAGGATTTCGACACGCTCCCGGCGTCACCGAAGACCAAGCCGCCGGAGTCGCCACCAGCACTGCCGCGCTCTCAACAACAGATCAAGGCACCGGACCACCTGAATTTGTAACATTATCTGTACTTTTAAAACACAACTTTCTGTATATAGTTCTCCACCCCCCACCCCGTCGGACTCATTTTTTTTAACAGGGGTGAATGTGGTAGTCACCACTGATGTATATGTTGTATATATAGGATGTTGATATCGGTGCTTTACGGTAAGGCCCCTGTACTACAGGTACGGGGGTAGATCCCTGCCTGCTGGCTCCGCCCAGTAGGCGGAGTATAAATATAGTACAGCAACCATTGCGTCAGCTGATGTAGGAGGTCACACATCTCAGTGTAATAAAGCCTCGATTACATCCTACTGTCGTCTTTGTGTAATTGATCGTGCATCACCCACCTAATAAATATTCAACAAGCCCAGTGGTGAGAGCAACACTCCGGTCGTGGAACCAACTGCGACATTATTTTGGTTTAATCAAAATGTCCGACAATGCCCCCAACTGCTACAACCACAGGTTCACACCTGCAACTGTAGGCACCACCTTCAAAAAGGTGAAGACAGGACGGGGGGAGGGGAGCCGGCTGGGACGCTGACAGTTCGGGACTTCTACACCAACAACAGACTGACAATCCTCGAGCAACTGACATAAAGATTCCAGTTGAGGGGAGGAAAACAAACTTAGGAACCTACAAATCCAAAGCTTCCAAGAAGGGAAACAAGTACGTATCCATGACTACCACGACAATCACTGCTAGAGGACCTGTTGGACGTGGACATCCTAGGGAAAGGAACTGTGGTGACATGTATGGGCGACTGCTAAGGTGGGCCAATACCCAACTGGACTAGACGAGGGATGAGTGGGAGGAGGACTTGGGTTTGAAATAGGGTGGAGACTCTGGAGTGAAGCATTGCACAGGGTCAATTCCACCTCCATATATGTAGCCAACAGCTAAAAAATCAAAGGACAGGAGGGGGTAGCCAAGGCACACCAGGGTAGCGGGGAGGAGAGTGGGGGGGAGGGGGGCCAGGGAAACATGGAACCCAACCATGTCCAACAAAAGAAGCATGAGAAACAAGGGGGGGGGGCAGGAAAAGAGAAAAAAAGAGAAAAGGCGGGGGGGGGGGGGGGGGGGGGGTGCAACAACCTGAACCAAAAGGGAAAAAAACGGTGGGGAATGAAACACAGGAAACCACAACCACCACTGTCAATAACGTAAGAGGAAAAAAAAACATGATGTATGGATGTAAATAGTTGAAACCGACCGGTGTAAATATTTTTCTTTTTCCTCTGTCTCCTACTGTTTGTCCATATTTATCACTGTTTTGTATACCACAAAAAAAAACTCAATAAAAACACTTTTTTAAAAAAAGAAGTGATTCTAACCTAAATAGGTGGGCATTAATTTAATCGTATACTTTGCAGAAAGGTACATTGAATTGTGTTGTCTAATGTGGTGAAAAAAATTAAAATAGAAACAATATTTAAACATAACTTTTAAGGCCAATCAGAACCTGAAGACTGAAAAGTTCAATTTGTTACGCACCGTGCTTTCATTTTTAAGCCTCGTGTTAAAAGGTCATTGTCTTTTCATGCTGTTTGGACAGGCCTAATCTGGTTCCTAAAACAGAATGCTTTCCCTTAGGCTGCTGTGAAAAATATCACCCGGTTAAGGGCTGAAACAAATTGTGGAGACTGAGCTAAATGAGCTTTATACATTTAGCAGTTAACCATGCTCTATTTGTACTTGAACAAGAGGTTTGTGTTCCATTCCAAAGTGCTAATAAGCTTCACTTTGCGTAGAAACCTCAAGGTTTTTTCTTAAAAATTAGAATTTAATCAAATAAACAATTTCAACCAGCACAATGGGACAACATGGTGATAAAATTAAGCAAACTTAAAATGCATTTACCACAGAAAACATACATTTCCAAAATACCTATCCAGCAGTTCCACATAGCGATGGATGATTTCTAGAGTCAGAAGCTCATTGTCTTGTTCCTCTATCGCGCAACAAAAATATAAACTAGCAAACCTAAGGGATGGATGAAAAACAAAATCCCAGAAATATGAATTTATGCACAGCACCTGAATTATGACAGTACATGTTATATTAACTTATAGTAAAAACTTGTTACTCATTTGCTTACGTCCAGAATGGTCTGATGGTTGATGTTCAGTAAAACTCTGTCTTCAAATTAAGTAAATACTGTTTATTGAGTAATGATTATAAATAACTATGAGTTTGTTGACTCTTCTACAATTATAACTGAAGATTAGATAAATAAGAATAAGTATATATATTGTTTAACTACACCTGCTCACTAAGCTAACTTTCTGTTCGCTAGTCACTCCTGATACGAAGAGGCGAGAATCTCCTGAGTGTAGCTTATATACATAGATCTGCTGCTGCCATCTAGTGGTTGTCTAGCACTTACTTACAGATGTTAACCCCTTACATACCAGCAGATATACAGATCACTACAGTACAGTTCTATTAACTTTCGAATATTCTTCCATTGATGTTGTGGCATTTGGGATTTTCCAATACAAACTGCTGATTTTTCTATTTGTGAAAATTTAGTGATCAGTTGTGAACTAGAGGCCTTTGTTAATAAAACAAATAAGGGAAGTTACACACTCCTTTGAAATAACTTTACAATAACTGTGGAAAATCCAAAGAACAACTTTACTAATTATGCATTAAATTATATATTAAATCATACCTGTTGAATGTCAGAAATTCACTTCAATATTATTTACAACAAAATCTCAAATTGGTAGAGTAGTGATTTAAAAGCCATTATTACAGTTGGACATCTGCCTTAATGATTATCACAGAGATGGATCGACGAGTCAGAGCGAGCTTTACATTTCTCATTGGAGAGTTCATGGATATGGTTTTTGTACACCTATTGTGATGCAATGCCAATTTTCTGAAGTCTTTCTGTTCAGCAACCAGGCAAACATTTGTGCTGATCCAAATCAGAGTTACACAAATCATATGCAAAAGCAACCTGATCAAATTACTGGGCATTTCTCCAATATCTTCTTTTGACATCGACTTCTGGGTGAATGGAAAATGCTTGCCATATGGTTACAAGTAACTCTGTATTTTAAATTGTATTTTGGCATAGGACAATAATGTTGCTGTTTTGTTTTGAGCACCACACTTGGGGGCAGCATGGTAGCACAGTGGTTAACGCTATGGCTTCACAGCGCCAGGATCCCAGGTCAATTCCCCGCTGGGTCACTGTCTGCACGTTCTCCCCGTGTCTGCATGGGTTTCCTCCGGGTGCTCTGGTTTCCTCCCACAGTCCAAAGACGTGCAGGTTAGGTGGATTGGCCATGCTAAATTGCCTTAGTGTCCAAAAAAAGATTAGGAGGGGTTATTGGGTTACGGGGATAGGGTGGCAGTGAGGGCTTACGTGGGTCAGTGCAGACTCGATGGGCCAAATGGCCTCCTTCTGCACTGTATGTTCTATGCACGCTATTTGTTTGACACCACCATGCAAAATGGTCGCTGTGCACCATTTTAGTGAAACTATAAATTTACTGACAATTTTCCTAGAAAAGAAATTTCCCCATAATTGGTCGGCAGAGCATAAATAAATACTTTGCCTCATCTTTGTCGAGGGACAGGGGAAAAAAGAAATTGATTTTTAAAAGAAACGAGACGCAACATTATTTTCCCCGAGGGCAAAAATATCATTCTTCAAATCTCATTTCTCCTTTTATGGCACCAAATCCTTTCCTGGATTCTGATTATGGTGATGCAATCCACCTGATGCCTGACAGTTCTCCCTCAGGCTGAAACTTAAGCTCGTTATCTTTGTGAAGCCAGTCGAAAATTAATTCTACCACCACAAAATACTTCAAGTTAATGCTTCTTCAATCAAATATAAAGCACAATGAAATGGTACTCTAAACAGAGGTGGTACACAAAAGTTAAAAAATCTTGAACAGAGTGAAATATTGCCAGAATCTAGATGCAATGTACAAAATTGTTGATGATATAGCATCCATATTATCAGTAAAAATCCCTTAAATATACCTATTCTGGAATATGAATAGAAAACTGACACATGGAACTTCTATTAAAAATCAACATTGTAGAGGGAACTCATATTCATTTAAAATATCAATGAAAAGTGATCAGATTCACAAATGATACCAAACTGAAAGGAGGAAATGTAAATTGATGAATCTAAAGAGGCACGCAGATACAATATGTAAATGGAAAGAACAGTGGGAAATTAAATTTAATGTGGACAAGTGTGAAGGGAATGGTGGGTATGTGAATGCTGTCAAAATGGTAAAGGTTAAGAGACCTAGGGATGATAAGTGATGGGCCAGGTCCTCAAATGTACCTAATGACCACATGGTTTGGATTTGGATTTGTTTATTGTCACGTGTACAGAGGTACAGTGAAAAGTATTTTTCTGCGTGCGGCTCAAACAGATCATTTAGTACATGGAAAGAAAATACATAATAGGGCAACACAAGGTATACAATGTAAATACATAGACACCGGCATCGGGTGAAGCACACAATAGTGTAGTATTAAGCAGTTCAGTCCATAAGAGGGTTATTTAGGAGTCTGGTAACAGCAGGGAAAAGCGTTTTTTGAATCTTTTAGTGTGCGTCCTCAGACGTTTGTATCTCCAGCCCGATGGAAGAAGTTGGAAGAGTGAGTAAGCCTGGTGGGAGTGGTCTTTGATTATGCTGCTCGCTTTCCCCAGACAGTGGGAGTTGTCGACAGCGTCAATTGATGGGAGGTGGGTTTGTGTGATGGACTGGGCGTGTTCACGACTAAAGCAAATAGAATGGAGAATGCTTCAGCTAAAGCAGCCAAGTACAAGTCTGAGAAATGGATACTTAAATTGTGCAGAACTCTGGGCAGACCACACTTCCAGTTACATGGCCACTCAGAACTCTTGAGACTCAAAAGAGATGTGTTACACATTAAACTGTATGGTAAAGGCAAATCCCAACACCATAGTCCGACAAAAAGGGCATTGGGCCTCAATAGTTTAAATGGGCAATAGCCAATCATGAAACCTGTTTTACATCTTAGCCCCTTTCAATTTCAACTGAACTCAAACATTGGATGCTGATTATTGCCGAACAACTGAAAAACGGATGGCATCACTCCACCCTAACTAATTAAAACGTTTACACCAGAAAGCGAATGAGTAATTGCTAACAACCGCAGTGACATAATAATGGGAGTGGCTCACTGGAGCTGATGCAATCTCATTTCCTTCCATTGGAATATGAGGAATTGGCAGAGTGATGGAAAAAGGTCTAGCCACAAAGTCTGCATAATGAAAAATATTACTGATATTGACTGGTTAGGCTGAATGGCCTGTTTCTGTGCTGTATGTTCACATAATGCAGCAGAACATGGGCACAGTTACTAACAGATTTATCAGCTGGAGTTCAGTTAGTGATACACAACACAACATATATTCATATGGCACCGTCCCAAGGCGGTTCTCAGGGGCATTATAAAACCAACTATGACAAGAAACCACACAAAGAGAGATTAAGTCAGATGTAAAAGTTTGGCCAAAGTGGGAGGTTTTAAGGAGGAAGGAGAGGTAGTCAGTGAATCCCAGCTCTCAGGACTGAGGCAAGCAAAGTCACAGCCACCAAAGGTGAAGCAATTAGAATCGGGGATACAAAAGGGTCACAATTAGAGGAGTATCTCTTGAGGGTTATGGGGCTGGAGAAGATTACAGAGATAAGGCCATGAAGGAATTTGAAAACAAGGATGAGAAACTTTAAATAAAGCCACTGCTTGACTGAGAGCTAATGTAAGTCATCAAGGACAGGGGTATAGGGAAATGGGACTTGCTGCAAGTTAAGATATGGACAGCGAGTTTTGGATGACCTAATGTTTGCTCAGGAAAGAAGGTGGGACATTGCCCAGGAGAGTGTTGGAAGAGTCACGTCTAAAGGTAACAAAGGCCTGAATGAGAGTTTCAGCAGCAGGATGAGCTGAGCGAGGGGTAAAGTGCTAACAAGCGGTACTTGCTTTGAAATAACCTGCTCACTAATGTTTCCTTTTGGTTTCACCAGGGTCACTAAGCTCCTGACTCAGTAAAGCCTTGGTTCAAACTTGGGCAATTGAACTACAGGGGCGGTACCTCAGATCTCCCAGGAACATGTTTCTCAGCAGCGAGAGGTGTCACGCTGTTCACTGGTGGCCAGACCCTTTGTTCCTCCCGTTATCGATAGGAATTCCCATTGAAGCCACCCGATGCTGCTGCGGGTGTGGGTGCGCTGCCAGCAAGACCGGAGAATCCGGTCACCAGCAGATGGACGGCGAGTTCCAGTGCAGGGAGTGAGGTGAGAGTGACTGCCCTCGACATCAAGGCAGCATTTTATGGAGTGTGACATCAAGGAGCCTGAGCAAAGGTGAAGTCAATGGGAATCTGGAAAATCTCACCGCTGGCTGGAGTCACATCAGCACAAAAGAAAGATAGTTGCGGTTGTTGGAGATCAAACATATCAGTTCCAAGGCCATTATTGAAGGAGTTCATCAGGGTAATGTCCTAGGCCCAACCATCTTCAGCTGCTTCATTAATGATCTTCCCTCCATCAAAAGGTCAGAAGTGGAGTTTGTTGATGATTGCACAATGTTCTGCACCATTCGTGACTCCACAGATACTGTAGAGTGTGGCACCGTGGTTAACACTGCTGCCTTACAACTCAGGGACCCAGGTTCAATTTGACCTTGGGTGACTGCCTGTATGGAGTCTGCACATTCTCCCCATATCTCCATGGGTTTTCTCTGGGTGCTCCATTTCCTCCCACAGTCCAAAGATGTGCAGGTTAGGTAAATTGGACATGCTAAATTGTCCCTTAGTGTCCTAACGTTAAGTGGAGTTACAGGGATTGGGGTGGGAGAGTGGGCCTGGGTAGGGTGCTCTTTCAGAAGGCTGGTACAGATTTGATGGGTCGAATGGTCTCCTTCTGCACTCTAGGTATTCTATGATTCCATGAAGTAGTTCATGTCTAAATGCAGCAAGACCTGAACAATATCCAGGCTTGAGTTGCGAAGTGGCAAGTAGTATTCGCACCACACATGTGCCAGGCAATGACCATCTCTAACATGAGAGAATCGAACCATCGTTCCTTGACATTCAATGGCTCGCAAATATCCTGGACTAGCGATATAAACATTGTGACTACAAGGTCAGGACCGATGCAATGAGTCCTGCAGTGAGTAACTCAGCTCCTGACTCCACAAAGCCTGCCCACCATCTCCAAGGCATAAGTCAGGGGTGCTGGAATACACTCCACTTCTATGTGTGCAGCTCCAACACTCAAGAAGTTTGACACTTGCCAGGACAAAACAGCCTGCTTGGTTTGCATCTCATTCATAAACGTTCACCCCCTCCACCACCAGTGCACAGTAGCAGCAGTGTGTACCATCAACAAAATGCACTGCAGAAACTCACCATGGCAGCTGTCACCTAGAAGTATAGGGCAGCAGACAAATTAAACCACCACCACCTGGAAGTTCCCCTTCAAGACACGCAATATCCTGACTTGGATATATATCGCCGTTCCTGTTCCTTCACTCTTGCTGGGTCAAACTCCTGAACTCCCTTCCGAACAGAACTGTGAATGTATCTCCACCACAGGGACTGCAGCGGTTTAAGAAGGCAGCTCACCACCACCTTCTCAAGGGAAATTGGGGATGGGCAATAAATGCTGGCCTAGCCAGCGACACCCAGATCCTGTAAATGAATAAAAAGTTGAGTGATGATGGTATGAGAATGAGGTCAGAAGCTCATCTTGAAGTAAAATGTTTACACCCAGCATGCAAAGAATGACTGGCTGAATCTGATTGTTGCTAGGGAGAGCTAGGGAAACCGCGCCTGAGTCACAAGGGGCTGGATCTTCTGAGCAGTGGCAATTATCAATGGATCGTCGCCTGCTCAAGCATTCCCCCATTCAGCACAACACTGCTCCGCGTTTCGTCCGGGACATTCCGAATCCGGCTTTCCCAGAATAGCGGTGTGCATTGTCCCTCAGAGTGCTCTGTCAAAGCAGGGTTGAGTGTGGTAGTGGCGGGTGGGGGGGGGGGGGGGGGGGGGGTGCTTTTTATGGCAGTATCTGCCATACAGCAAGTTTAGAGGTCCAGCTTGAATGTTGGTGGATGGGTAAGTTAATTAGGATGGCGTGGTGGTCGTCAGACTGGGAGAGTAGTCAGGTCATTAGGGGGTAGTCGTGTGGTTCAGTGTAAGTGATTGTGTGGTGGTTGGGGAGATCTTAGTTCTCCAAGAGTTAGACAAGGTTTTAATGTAATATTTCCTGCATAACTATCTTAAGTTGGATCTCCAAAAGTCTCAGACTCTAACTCGGAGTTGAGACATTCACAGAGGGTCCCTGGAAGCAGGGATATTGCCCATCAGAAGCAAAAACTTCTGTGGTAATTCCCATAGCGGTCAGTATGTTAGAACTTCCATAAAATCCCGATGTGCATTTCCTGATGCGCCAAAGACCAGAAGATCTGGTCTAAGGTTCTGGGTTCAAAGTTGAAGACAAAAATGAACGCTGACACTACCATGATGTAATGAGGGAGCACTACACTGATAGAGGTGAGGTTTTGTCGATGAGTTGTTCAAATCGAGATCCCATTTGCCTACTCAGGTGCAGGTAAACATCCCATGACACTATTTTGAAGAAGATCAGGACAATTTTTCTCAGTTTCATTATTTATCCTCCTCTGAGCACGCCAAAAACAGATTACCTGGTCACCATCACATTTAAAAACATTTTTATTCAAGGCATTATCACATATACAAACAGCATCAGAAGAACAACCAAACAAGTCAATAAACAACCAACACCCACACCCCCTGCTCCCCTGATGCCACTGCCTCCTCAAATCCCTCCTTCCCCATTTTAACCCCCATCCACCACCCCCCTTGCTGACCACTCACACGGCCTTTAAAAAAAAAAAAAATCAATAAAACGGCTTTCACCTCCGGGTGAACCCATCCGTCGACCCCCTCAAGGCAAAGTTAACCTTCTCGAACCTCAGGAATTCCGTTAGGTCACTCACCCCTACATCTGATTTCAGCGGCTATGAGTCTCGCCACCTGAGATCCGTCTCTGGGCTATCAGGGAGGCAAAGGCCAAAACGTCGGCCTCTCTCACACCCTTGACTCCCGCCCGCGTCTATCGACACCTCGAACATTGCCACCTCTGGACTCAGAACCACCACCACTCCCAGGACTTCGGACATGACCGCGAACCCCTGTCAAAACCTCCTCAATCTTGGACAAGCCCAGAACACGTGGACATGATTCGCGCCCCCCACCCCCCGTGCACCTATCTCCACCGCCTCAAAGAACCTAGTCATCCTCACCACTGTCATTTGAGCTCTATGCAACACTTTGAACTGGATGAGGCTTGGCCTCGCACACGCGGAGGACGCGTTCATCCTCCGCAAGGCCTCCGCCCACATCTCGACCCCCCACCTCCCCTCCCACTTGCATTTTATGTCCCCCACCACGGGTCCCCCCACTCCATCAACTCCTTATTGATATCCGACACCTTCTCCTGCCCTATTTTGTCCCTCAAGAGCACTTTTTCCTGCAACCCCAGGGAAGGATGGCACCTCTCTCCTTACAAAGCCGTGAACCTGCAGGTACCTAAATCCATTCACCCTGGGCAACTCCTCTCCCTTGCTTCATTTTACGCTCTCACCAGCAGCACCATCACATTGTTCTGCACAATCATGCTTTCTACATTACAATAGCAACTACACTTTAGAAAGCACTTCAATGGCCCAAAAGCATTTTTGCAATAGCCTGAGATTGTGAAAGATGCTATGTAATTACAATGTGATGTGGGTTGCAATTCTCCGGCCGTTGGGATTCTCTATTCCTGCTGGCAGCGTACCCCAACCGTGGGTTTCCCTGTGGCGGGGGTGGCTTTAATGGGAAATCCCACTGAACAGGAGCGGAAGTAGAGAATCCTTCCGTCAGCGAACGATGCGCTGCTGAAAAACGTGCGCTGTGAGACTGGAGAATCCCACCTGTGGTCTTTGTTTATATTTAGTGATTGGTGATTAGTTATTAAAGTCTGATTTTAGTGCGGATGGAGCAGGGGGAAGTCTCATCAACTTTGTTTGAGTATCTGTAACTCCTAATCATGACTTGTACTGGAATAGACTGTGCTTTAAATAATTCCTCTTTTTTTGGATTCACTGTGAGGAGCATATCAAGACAGTAAATTAAAACTCACCTTTCACCTGGAAAACTGTCATCACAGAACAACAGGTGGAATGGTACAGAATAAATATTCAATAAGATGGCATGGGAAGTTACTGAGGAGAAGCGAGGAACTGTAAGCTCTGTTTTGGAATAGTCATTCTAAACTAAGTTAAAAGGAATCAATACAAAATACTGGATGCTGGAAATCTGAAATGAAAGTACAAAATGCTGGAAATATTTTTCATAAAAACAAAAAATTCTGGAAAGACTCAACAGATGAGGCAGCATCTGTGGAGAGAGAAACAGAGTTAATGTTTCAAGTCTTTATGACTTCTTCAGAGCTTGGAGCCATACAGACACGAAACGGTAACTCTGGGTGCAATTTAATCAAACAAAATCCCCGTTTTGGGCGCTTTTGGGGAACTCTTTTTTTTGGCCTCAGCGAGGAACGCTCTGCCGAGGATGCATTTAGCAGTGCCACACGGGCAGCTTGGCAGGTTGTCACTGCCAGGGTGCTCAGGTGGCACTGCTGAGGTGCCAGGCTGACAGTGCCAAGATACTCAAATGCCAGGAGTGCCAGAGGACCACCCGGCCCAGAGCCTGACCACCCGAGGGCCTCTGATGGCCTGGGAGCCCCTGAGCACGCCCCCGCTCTCCCCAGGTACATTACACCTGGTCCACGTCTGTGTGGACCAGTGCTAAACGACACCATGGCGCGTTCTCCCAAGCGCTAGTTCCCGGGCATCATGAGAATCGGGCGGCGACATATTTAAATGAGCAGAGTGGCTCATATGCTAATCTGGATCTCGCCCAGCGAGGACGAGATCCAGATCGCGACATCTGGTGAAATCTCGTTAGATCTCGCAAGGTGTTCTGAGCATCAGAAATTTAATGGCCTCGACGTGTCACCGAGTCATGCGCGACGAGGCCATTCGATCGCGTCCTCTGTTTCTCTCTGCCTCTCTGATGCTGCCAGACCTGTGGAGTCTTGTTGTAGAACCTGTTTGTTGTTTCCTATAATGCAGTCACAGCTATATTACGTTTAATACCCGGTTATTAATTTGAGTACAAATAGTGAAACATTGCATAAATCGGCATTATTAAAAGATAGTTCAAACCTTTTATAAATAATTTTGGAATCCCGCCATTCCACAAAACTACACATTCTGGGTTGTCGTGTCAGCACAATTTGGACAAGTTCCCGAGTAATCTTTTTCTTCTCCTTTTCAAGCATTGTGGTGTACCACTTCTGGAGTCTCAATTTGCCTTGACGGCTGAAAAGCAGCATAAAACGCATCTGTGAAAACAAATATTTATCCTTAAGCACTCAACATAGCGGGAAGATCTCATGGCACAGTGGGTAGCATCACTGCCTCTGACCTCCGGAAGCTCTAGCTTCGAGTCCCAATTCCCTCGCAGCACTTTATGGCTGAGGAAGGGGTGTTTATAATGCAGTCGAACAGGTTAATTAGCAACCTGAAAATCTTTCAACAACACACCAATGGCAGGCTGCAAGAGCAGGAGAGATTCTTGGTCAGCCATGTCTTGGAAAGGAAATTGGGGCCTCTCCCATCACGAGCCATAGTTCCAGATGACAACATGCATGTTAAAAGTGCATGTTGCCACATAAACTCAGACTCATCTGGAACACACTACCATCAATCGGTATAGCACCTTGATTTGCTTCTAACCCTATTGTGCCAGTGCTTCCATCGGAGGTGGAGGCAAGATGATCAAAATGCTGTGCAAAGTAGCTCAGTGTGACAAAAGCCAGGAACAAAAAAAAACCTGTCAATGTAGGAAGCAATGAAAGCACACATCAGGTAAAATGTTGCAATCTATAAAAAACAGAACACGTTGGAAATATTCAGCAGGGCTGACAGCATTTGTGGAGACAGAAACAGAATCGGAACAAAACGTTTCAGGTTAAAGACCTCTCATAAACATGTCCCAGGTTATGTGTAGTCAGATTCAAGGGATAGAATCTTACACCCCTCCTCGGCAGGTTTTGAAGCGAGTTGGGGGGAGCATAACATTGTATTAACAGGATTCCCCCCAGTATCCCGCAGTCCCAACCCAGATGGTTGGCTTTGTATCTAAATGCACAAAGCATTCGGAACAAAATTAATGAGTTAACAGCACAAATAGAGACAAAAGCGTATGATTTGGTGGCGATTACTGAGACATGGTTACAAGGAGACCAGATCTGGGAATTGAATATCCAAAGGTACTCAGTATTTTGGAAAGATAGACGAACGGAAAAGGAGGTGGCGTAGCTTTGCTGGTGAAGAAAGGGATCAGTGCTTACAACTAAAATATATTCCAGAGAGGAAGAAAGACGGGAAGAGGGGTCAAAAAAAATGCCCATGGCTAAGCAAGGGGATTAAGGACAATATAAAGACAAAAACTGAGGTATCCATATTGCAAAGGCTAGTGGCAGGCTGGAAGCTTGGGAAACTTTCAAACATAAACAACGAGTGACTGAAAAAGTAATAAAAAGAGCTAAGGTAAAATACGAAAGAAAGCGAGCGCAAAATATCAAAAAGGATAGCAAAAGCTTCTCTAAGTAATTAAAAGGGAAGAGAGTCGCCAAAGTGAAGATTGGTTCCTTGGAAGATGAAACCGGAGAGTTAATAGTGGAGAACACAGAAATGGCGGAGATGCTAAATCAATATTTTGCCTCGGGTTTCACGGTGGAAGACCATCCTACTAGGAACGGTTTTAATTCAGGGGTAACAGAAAGGGAGGAACTTAGAACAATCAACATCAATACAGAAACAGTACTCAACAGACTATTGGGATTGAAGGCAGGCAAGTCCCCAGGGTCTGATGGCCTACACCCTAGGGTGTTAAAGGAAATGGCAGAAGAGATAGTGGATCCAAAAGTTATAATATTCCAAAATTTCCTGGACACGGGAAAGGTTCCAGTGGATTGGAAAAATGCTAATGTAATGCCCTTATTCCAAAAGTGAGGGAGGCAGAATGTAGGAAATTATAGAGCAGTTAGTTTAACATCTGTTGTTGGGAAATTGTTAGAATCCATTGTCAAGGAAGTAATGAAAGGACATGTGGAAAGTCAAATCCATCAGAGTTTTATGAAGGGCAAATCATAATTTGCTAGAGTTCTTTGAAATTGTAACAAGCCAAATGGATAATCAGAATCTTGTACTGTAGTATATCTAGACTTCTGCAAGGCACCTGATAAGGTGTTACACAGAAGGTTAATACACAAGGTAAGATCACATGGGGTGAGGAGACTGGCTGATGGACAGAAGACAAAGTCAGGCTAAATAGATATTTTTCTGGATGGCAAGATGTAACTAGTGGGGTGCCACAGGATTCAGTCCTTGGGCCCCAACTATTTACAATCTATACAGAGATAGAAGGTTCTATAGCCAAATTTGTAGATGACACTAAAATAGGTGGGACTGTAAGTTACAATGAGGAAATAAAAACCTTACAAAAGAATATAGATAGGTTAGGTGAGTGGGCCAAAATGTGGCAGATCGATTTTAACGTGGATAAGTGTGAGGTCATCCATTTTGGTCAGAAAAATGGAAAGGCAGCTTATTATCTAAATGGGGAGAGACTTCGGGGGGCTCCAATGCAGAGGGGTCTGGCTGTCCTCATGCATGAGTGGCAGAAAACTAGCATGTAGTACAGCAGGTAATAAAGAAAGCAAATGGAATGTTGGCATTTAGAGCTAAGGAATAGAGTATACAAGTAGAGAAGTGTTGTTACAACTGTACAAGGCATTGGGGAGACTGCACCTGGAGTGTTGTGCACAGTTTTGGTCCACTTATTTGAGGAAAGATGTAGTGGCATTGGAGGCAGTTCAGAGGAGGTTCCCTAAATTGATTCCAGAAAGGAGGGGTTTGTCTTATGAAGAGAGATTGAATAGTTTAGACCTATTCTCTCTATAGTTTAGAATGAGGGGAAACTAAATTGAGGTATAAAAGATGACAAAAGGTATGGCTAAAATAGATGTGGAGCAGATGCTTCCTCTTGTGGGGCATTCTAAATTGAGAGGTCATAGTCTCCGGATAAGGGGTATCAAATTTAAAACAGTGATGAGGTGAAACTACTTCTCCCAAAGAGTCGTAAATCTGTGGAATTCGATACCCAGAGTGCTGTAGATGCTGAGACAGTCAGTAAATTTAAGGAGGAGTTAGACAGATTTTAAATGAGTAATGGGTTGAATGGTTACGGAGAACAGGCAGGGCGGTGGAGTTAAGGCCATGATGAGATCAGCCATGATTGTGTTGAACAGTGGATTAGGTCCGAGAGGCTAAATTGCCTTCTCCTACTCCAAGTTCTTATATTCTAAGAAAGAACTATTCTCTCTAATTCCACCTTCCAGCTCTTGGTCTGCAGCCTTGTAGGTAACAGCATCTCAAGCACAAATCTGGGGCGAGATTCTCCGACCCCCCGCCGGGTCGGAGAATCGCCGGGGGCTGGCGTGAATCCCGCCCCCGCCGGTTGCCGAAGTCTCCGACACCGGATATTCGGTGGGAGCGGGAATCGCGCCGCGCGGGTTGGCGGGCCCCCCCGCGCGATTCTCCGGCCCATCCGGGGTCTTTGGGAGAAGTAGTCCCGCCGCTAAAATGCCTGTCCCGCCGGCGTAGATTAAACCACCTACCTTACCGGCGGGACAAGGCGGCGCGAGCGGGCTCCAGGGTCCTGGGGGGGGCACGGGGCGATCTGGCCCCGGGGGGTGCCCCCGCGGTGGCCTGGCCCGCGATCGGGGCCCACCGATCCGCGGCGGGCCTGTGCTGTGGGGGCACTCTTTCCCTTCCGCCTTCGCCACGTCTCCACCATGGCGGAGGCGGAAGAGACTCCCTCCACTGCGCATGCGCAGGAATGCCGTCAGCGGCCGCTAACGGTCCCGCGCATGTGCCGCCCGGAGATGTCATTTCCGCGCCAGCTGGCTGGGCACCAAAGGCCTTTTCCGCCAGCTGGCAGGGCGGAAACTCGTCCGGCGCCGACCTAGCCCCTTAAGGTTGGGGCTCGGCCCCCAAAGATGCGGAGCATTCCGCACCTTTGGGGCGGCGCGATGCCCGACTGATTTGCGCCGTTTTGGGCGCCAGTCGGCGGACATCGCGCCGTTTCCGGAGAATTTCGCCCCAGGTGTTCTTGATTAGAAAGGTTATGGGGATGAGGAACATATCAGCCTTGATCGAATGTGGAGCAGACTCAATGGGCTGAATGGCCTAATTCTGCTCCTGTATCATTTGGTCATATGGCTTGCATTGGGTGGGGAACAGAGATAATCTTTTCTCCATCTTATGTGCAAAATGGGGGAGCCTCAATTTGAAGGCCCCCTCAGATTTGGAGCGCCCTCCCCTCCCAAACTTGGGAGCTGTGCCCCCACCCCCCACCGAATCCTGAGAACAGTCCCGGGACTTGGTTCCAGGCAGAGTGCTGCAGTACTTCTTCTGGCCACTGCAACACTGTTACTGTATCTGGACAGACTGGAGAGTTGACGGACAGCTCTCATTAGATGGGGCTTCCTTCCATGGGGCTGGTTTAGCACAGGGCTAATTAGCTGGCTTTTAAAGCAGACCAAGGCAGGCCAGCAGTTCCCGTTCCAGCCTCCCCGAACAGGCGCCGGAATGTGGCGACTAGGGGCTTTTCACACTAACTTCATTTGAAGCCTACTTGTGACAATAAGCAATTTTCATTTCATTTCATTTCCACCCATTACCAATCAATACTCGAGTGGGTGCTAAATGGCAGGGGGTTTCTGAGAGGTGGAGGTAGCATATTACATGCCGACTCTCAGGATGGCATGTAATATGCTCAGTTCTGCCTAAGGTTTCAATGTTGTTTTGTGCTGTCCACATTGGCTTCTATGTTGGTGAGGTTGTTAATGCAAGCGCAGGGAGCCCCTACTAAAGGTCTGCAGAATAACCACATTGTGAAGTCAATCAGCATGTGAAAGGCGACTTGATGCCAGTGCTGCCACATTACAGCTCAATACTCCAGCTGATGTCCCCACAAAGCGAACATACTTTCAACAGCAGGAAGGATCACGTCAGCAACACTACGTAAAGGGATAATCCCCTACTTTCATATTAATTGCTGACTGATTTATATTGATCTGGCTGAGTTTGTGGACTTTTTTCGTGGTTTCCAGAGTTGTTTAAAGTTGCTGACATCTAAAAAGGAATGGTGTGGTACGTGCTTTATGAGTTTATCCTAATGTCAAGGATTCTGCAAAACCCACCTACCCCCAGGCATGAGTGCAGAAGTATATGGCCCCCCTCATGATAGGGAACATAAAGCAGGATAAGCTACTGGAAGAGAGTAGAGGTGAATGAGGGGGACAAGGGTTCGTAGAAAGAGCCCATATCCACCCATGTGTTCATAGAACAAGCGTCCTCCCTGAACCTCAGGGAGAAATAATCTATCGGATGTCTCCACTTCACTAATAAGATGCTCACTGAACACCGCAGGCACAATTGAAACCTCCAAGCAGGGCTCAAACAGCATTGCCAATGACTGTGAAGGTTACTATGGCCATTAATGTTATTGTAGCAGATTCCTTCCAAGCTGCAGAGAGCAATATTTGCAATCGCCCAGTTTGCCGTCCATTGTTGTTCAAGCAAGGTCACCGAGGCTTTGTATTGCAAGATATCTGAATATATATTTCATTTTCTCTTGCCGGAGAGAAGCAGTTGGAATAAACATGCAACTTTGAGATTACCATCTTTGGAATGATGCAGGATATGTCAACGTTAAGATGTACACAACTAAAAAAAAAAGAGATTTCACTCCCTTGATTACTCACTATATAAACATATATCCATTATTCACTGCTTAAACAAGTAGACTAATATATTCATATGATGCATTGTTATATAACAAAGATTATTTAAAATACAGTGCATCAGCTCAGACCATGTAAATTGATTTAATTTAGAATACACTTCACAAATCCTCTCTATGTACTAAGCGTGATTCATACTAAGCTCTGGAAATTAACTCAAGTGCATGTTTTCTCATATTTAAGAAAATAACAAAAGTATTATACAACAACATTGCTGAACCTGTTCAGCCTGTTTCCAGGTGTTGCATTATCCTGTGGGGATTCTTTTCAAGTGTTTTGTAATATGGGAGCACAAGCTACTTACCAAATATCCTCAAATAGACACAGCAATATCATTAACAGAGAGAGAGACAGACACGCATAGACTTCGAATCAATGCAGTAGTAAAGACACCGTTCCAGAGAGGTAAGGAATGAACCTACTCACCTAGCCAGACAGAAAGTTATTAATTTTACCACTAGTAATTTCAATGTACCTACCATTCTGATTGTAGGTTAGAAATATGTTTGTATCTTTACTTTCAGGAAATTGTAATCACTTTCCCAGAGTTCCTCAAGGTAAAAGCTCCACCCTATTTCGCAATGTCTTCAGAACCTACATGCAAATTAATTTAACTTAATTTATAACCTTTTACTTCACATGAAAAAATGGCAACATTCAAATTTTCTTTAATGTTCACTTTCCCCTACTTCCATTCATTGGCTTTACCTGTAGTTTGATTTCTCCACCCAGCTTTAATGCTTTTTGAAATGACTCTACTGCTTGAAATGTGATAATTAACCCCAGTGATAACAGATTAAGCCTCAGTCACTAAAAATACAGGACATGCAAGTGTACAACGTGACCTTTATGACACAATTCAAAATATTTTGCCTATAATTCCTTCATTTATTCATTAATTCGTTCATTTAAAAAAAATCTATCCTGAAGCTTGACTCACAAGCAAATGATAGAATAACATTGTACGTAAGGATATATGGCATACATGGCTTTATGGGTTAATCTGTAGCCCGACATTTAATAATTGGTTATTTGTACTTCTCCACACCCTTTGTTCCTCAACCTCAGCTTGACTTGTACCTTCCAAGTAATCCCTATCCTTCCTGCCTAAATGTATCACCCTACAGTGATTATAATTTAATTTGCCAAATATTTGCTCATTCTGCGATGTTCTCATGCAAATTATTCAAGTCCTCTGCAGTGTGCAGTCCCATTTTGTGTCACCTGCAAATTTAGAAATTGTGCTTTGGATTTCAGAGAATCATTAATGTAAATTGTGAACAGCACTGATCCTTGTGGATAACCACTTCCCATATTCAGCCATTCTGAATAACTACCCCACTCTCTGCTTCATGTCTTGAAGCCAACTAGCAATCCATTCTGCAACTTAGCCCCAGACTTTACATTCGCTGACCTTATTCATTAGTCTATTACGGAGCACCCTATTGAAGACATAGAACATAGAACAAACAGTGCAGAAGGAGGCCATTTGGCCCATCGAGTCGGCACCGACCCACTTAAGCCCTCACTTCCACCCTATCTCTGTAACTCAATAACCCCTCCTAACCTTTTTGGATGCTAAGGGCAATTTAGCATGGCCAATCCACCTAACCTGCACGTCTATGGACTGTGGGAGGAAACCGGAGCACCCGGAGGAAACTCACACAGACACGAGGAGAACGCGCAGACTCCGTACAGACAGTGACCCAGCGGGGAATCGAAACTGGGACCCTGGCGCTGTGAAGCCACAGTGCTATCCACTTGTGCTACCGTGCTGCCCGAAAGACCTTATGAAAATCCAGATAAATTACATTGACTGCATTACCCTTATCTACTCTGTTACCTCCAAAAATAAGGTTGGTCAGGAAAGCTGACTATTGTTTATTGTAGATTTAAATTGTGAAGCTATAAATTCAGTAATATCTTCTATAAATTGTGAATAATTATTGTTATTTTACTCAATATCATAGCATCCATTTGACCTTTTCTCCCCCGGCATGCCAAGCTCCTACATTACAATGACGACGATACTTGAAAAGTTCTTAATCAGTCGTCAAACTCTTTGGCACACAGTAAATCTTAAAGGCACTAAACAATTCTGAATTCTCTTGTTTTGTTCAATTATAGTAAAGAGGGCAAAGGGTCAAATTCTTCTCCAACCAGACCTCTGGCCTAAAAACTCTTCTCTAGGTTTCAGTGTGCCTCTTGGTTCCTCCTCACAGCAACACTGCTAAGACCTGGAATGAGAAAAGGCCTAACACCCTCAACCTTTCCTCGTAAGACCTACTCTCCATTCCAGGCAACATCCTGGTAAATCTTCTTTGCACCTTTTCCAAAGCTTCCACATCCTTCCTAAAATGAGGCAACCAAAACTGTACACAGTACTCCAAATGTGGCCTTACCAAAGTTTTGTACAGCTGCATCATCACCTCACGGCTCTTGAATTCAATCCCTCTGTTAATGAACGCGAGCACACCATAGGCCTTCTTCACAGCTCTATCCACTTGAGTGGCAACTTTCAAAGATGTATGAACATAGACCCCAAGATCTCTCTGCTCCTCCACATTGCCAAGAACTCTACCGTTAACCCTGTATTCCGCATTCATATTTGTCCTTCCAAAATGGACAACCTCACACTTTTCAGGGTTAAACTCCATCTGCCACTTCTCAGCCCAGCTCTGCATCCTATCTATGTCTCTTTGCAGCCGACAACAGCCCTCCTTACTATCCACAACTCCACCAATCTTCGTATCGTCTGCAAATTTACTGACCCACACTTCAACTCCCTCATCCAAGTCATTAATGAAAATCATAAACAGCAGAGGACCCAGAACTGATCCCTGCGGTACGCCACTGGTAACTGGGACCCAGGCTGAATATTTGCCATCCACCACCACTCTCTGACTTCTATCGGTTAGCCAGTTCGTTATCCAACTGGCCAAATTTCCCACTATCCCATGCCTCCTTACGTTCTGCATAAGCCTACCATGGGGAACCTTATCAAATGCCTTACTAAAATCCATGTACACTACATCCACTGCTTTACCTTCATCCACATGCTTGGTCACCTCCTCAAAGAATTCAATAAGACTTGTAAGGCAAGACCTACCCCTCACAAATCCGTGCTGACTATCCCTAATCAAGCCGTGTCTTTCCAGATGCTCAGAAATCCTATCCTTCAGTACCCTTTCCATTACTTTGCCTACCACCGAAGTAAGACTAACTGGCCTGTAATTCCCAGGGTTATCCCTAGTCCCTTTTTTGAACAGGGGCACGACATTCGCCACTCTCCAATCCCCTGATACCACCCTGTTGACAGCGAGGACGAAAAGATCATTGCCAAAGGCTCTGCAATTTCATCTCTTGCTTCCCATAGAATCCTTGGATATATCCCGTCAGGCCCGGGGGACTTGTCTATCCTCAAGTTTTTCAAAATGCCCAACACATCTTCCTTCCTAACAAGTATTTCCTCAAGCTTACCAATCTGTTTCACACTGTCCTCTCCAACAATATCGCCCCTCTCATTTGTAAATACAGAAGAAAAGTACTCGTTCAAGACCTCGCCTATCTCTTCAGACTCAATACACAATCTCCCGCTACTGTCCTTGATTGGACCTACCCTCGCTCTAGTCATTCTCATATTTCTCACATATGTGTAAAAGGCCTTGGGGTTTTCCTTGATCCTACCTGCCAAAGATTGTTCATGCCCTCTCTTAGCTCTCCTAATCCCTTTCTTCAGTTCCCTCCTGGCTATCTTGTATCCCTCCAATGCCCTGTCTGAACCTTGTTTCCTCAGCCATACATAAGTCACCTTTTTCCTCTTAACAAGACATTCAACCTCTCTTGTCAACCATGGTTCCCTCACTCGACCATCTCTTCCCTGCCTGCCAGGGACATACATATCAATGACACGTAGCACCTGTTCCTTGAACAAGTTCCACATTTCACTTGTGTCCTTCCCTGCCAGCCTATGTTCCCAACTTATGCACTTCAATTCTTGTCTGACAACATCGTATTTACCCTTCCCCCAATTGTAAACCTTGCCCTGTTGCACGTACCTATCCCTCTCCATTACTAAAGTGAAAGTCACAGAATTGTGGTCACTATCTCCAAAATGCTCCCCCACTAACAAATCTATCACTTGCCCTGGTTCATTACCCAGCACTAAATCCAATATTGCCCCTCCTCTGGTCGGACAATCTACATACTGTGTTAGAAAAGCTTCCTGGACACACTGCACAAACACCACCCCATCCAAACTATTTGATCTAAAGAGTTTCCACTCAATATTTGGGAAGTTAAAGTCGCCCATGACTACTACCCTATGACTTCTGCTTCCCAATCTGTTCCTCCACGTCTCTGCTACTATTGGGGGGCCTATAGAAAACTCCTAACAAGGTGACTGCTCCTTTCCTATTTTTGACTTCAACCCATACTACCTCAATAGGGTGATACTCCTCGAACTGCCTTTCTGCAGCTGTTATTCTATCTCTAATTAATAATGCCCCCCCCCCCCCCCCACCCACCTCTTTTACCACCCTCCCTAATCTTATTGAAACATCTATAACCAGGGACCTCCAACAACCATTTCTGCCCCCCTTCTATCCAAGTTTCTGTGATGGCCACCACATCGTAGTCCCAAGTACCGATCCATGCCTTAAGTTCACCCTCCTTATTCCTGATGCTTCTTGCATTGAAGTATACAAACTTCAACCCATCTCCGTGCCTGCAAGTACTCTCCTTTGTCAGTGTTCCCTTCCCCACTGCCTCATTACACGCTTTGGCGTCCTGAATATCGGCTACCTTAGTTGCTGGACTACAAATCCGGTTCCCATTCCCCTGCCAAATTAGTTTAAAGCCTCCCGAAGAGTACTAGCAAACCTCCCTCCCAGGATATTGGTGCCCCTCTGGTTCAGATGCAACCCGTCCTGCTTGTACAGGTCCCACCTTCCCCAGAATGCGCTCCAATTATCCAAATACCTGAAGACCTCCCTCCTACACCATTCCTGCAGCCACGTGTTCAACTGCACTCTCTCCCTATTCCTAGCCTCGCTATCACGTGGCACCGGCAACAAACCAGAGATGACAACTCTGTCTGTCCTGGCTTTTAACTTCCAGCCTAATTCCCTAAACTTGTTTATTACCTCCACACCCCTTTTCCTACCTATGTCGTTGGTACCAATGTGCACCACGACTTCTGGCTGCTCACCCTCCCCCTTAAGGATCCTGAAGACACGATCCGAGACATCCCTGGCCCTGGCACCCGGGAGGCAACATACCTTCCGGGAGTCTCGCTCGCGACCACAGAATCTCCTATCTATTCCCCTAACCATTGAATCTCCTACAACTATTGCTTTTCTATTCTCCCCCCTTCCCTTCTGAGCCCCAGAGCCAGACTCAGTGCCAGAGACCTGGCCGCTAGGGCCTTCCCCCGGTAGGTCATCCCCCCCAACAGCATCCAAAACGGTATACTTGTTTTGAAGGGGAACGGCCATGAGGGATCCCTGCACTGTCTGCCTGTTTGTTTTTTTCCCCCTGACTGTAACCCAGCTATTCTTGTCCTGTACCTTGGGTGTGGTTACCTCCTTGTAACTCTTCTCAATCACCCCCTCTGCCTCCCGGATGATCCGAAGTTCATCCAGCTTCAGCTCCAGTTCCCTAACACGGTCTTTGAGGAGCTGAAGTTGGGTGCACTTCCCACAGGTATAGTCAGTGGGGACACCGGTGGTATCCCTCACCACCCACATCCTACAGGAGGAGCATGTAACTGGCCTAGCCTCCATCCCCTCTTACCTGACAGAATATAGCTGCCCTGTGGACTAACTAGATCTCCGCCCTCCGACCCTGCTCCCAGTCAGCTACACTTTCTGTAAACTCCTGGCTCTCTTCGCACTCTTTGCGGAAATGTAGGAAACAAAATGAAAGGAGCACCTTACTCCCTCCTCACCTAACTCCCTCGGTCACCAAACTCTCACTATCGCACTCAAATGCACCAAACTCTCACTATCGCACTCAAATTCAGCACTCCCTCGGTCACCAAACTCTCACTATAACACTCAAATGCACCAAATTCAGCACTCAGTGCAAACAAAGTCTGCACTGTAGGGGATCACTTTTATACTGTGAATCTAGCCTCTGAAAACTGGCCTAATCCAATTAACTAATTAACAAGCTCCAGCTGCAAGTGCCTACAAGTAGAAGCCTGTTTAAAGCTTATTGAAAATTCACCTTCTTCTCAACCAAACAGCAACTTTTAAGTTAATTAACTAAATAAAAGAAAGACTAAACTTTAGATAAAAATGAAGCCTTATACTCCCTCGGTCACCAAACTCTCACTATCGCACTCAAATGCACCAAATTCAGCACTCAGTGAAAGGTAGACACCAGTTAAGTTGGCACATGTGCATCACATAGGATTGCATTAGGGGCAAGGGCACAGTTGTAGGACATAGCACTGTTACAAATAAACACCTGTGTTAGTGCAACAAAGGTTCACCAGACTGGTCCTTGGGATGGCGAAACTGTCTTATGAAGAGAGATTGGGCAATCTAGGCCTGCATTCCCCAGAGTTTTGAAGAATGAGAGGTGATCTCATTGAAACCCATAAAATACTTAAAGACAGGGTAAATGGAAGCAAGATGTTTCCCTTGGTTGAAGACTCTAGAACCAGGAGGCACAATTTCAAACTAAGGGGCAGCCACAGGAGAAATTTATTTACACAGAAGGTGACTATTCGGAATTCTCTACCCAGAGAACCGTGGATGTTACAGTAGGGATTGACAGATTTCTGATTAACAATTACATAAAGGGTCATGGGGATAGTGAGGGTAGAAGATATTGAATTGTCCAAGATCATACTGAATGGCGGAGTAAGCTCGAGGGGTTAAATGGTCTACTCCTGATCCCATATCTCCACATTAGCATCCAAAACCTCTGACACCCCCCCCCCCCCCCAAACATATGCTCTTCATCACATTAATTTTCATTTTTCCACACAATATTGAACATACAAGTGACTGCCCATCAATGTTCATGAATCAACTTGCTACCCAAGAATTCTTGAGAGCGGTGAGATAACCTTGATATACCCATGGACATATTGCTTCTCCCAGCCAGCAGACCTTTTAAAGGATCCTGTCAGATCAAAATCAATTAACATTACGTTTGATTAAATCAATTAATTTTATTTTTTAATTCCTGTTCTGTTAGTTTATTTTAATGACTACTTTGTGGTAAAATGAACCTCAGCCTGAATTTTAGGCCCAATATAAAATTGGACACTACTAAATTAAGAATTGGACATTTTAAATTAAACCACAGTCAGCTCCAGGCAGCCCTCATAGGAATTCACTGATCCGAGACAGACAGTCGGGACAGGTCTGGGTTGGCCTGTCAACAGGACATCAGGAGATAATCAGTCCCATTCAAGTGGATCGGGATTGTTGTGGATTGCCCAGATAAAGCTAGTCTTTCTGGCACCCAGTTTATTTTATGTGGAGAAAGATTATGTGCGAACAATACATAGAGAAGAAACCCTGGGGCTGATTCCTGGTGTCCTGCCGGGTTGCAATCGGCAAATCCATGGAGTGTTGACGCCCCCCCCCCCCCCCCCCCCCCCCCCCCCAAGACCTCAATGACTGAGGACCAGAAAACCTTCTAGAAATGCATGAAGAGGGATATAAATATTGACCACCCACAAACCTCCCTAGCGAAGATTCAGCACTGAAGTAACAGAGAAAATTTAACAACAGACCAGAGGACGGAAGGGACGAAGGCCCTGAGACAACCGAGACTCAACTTGCAACCGAGAATTCAACCCGCAACTTGACTGACTTCATTGGCATGGGTAGTATTAAGAATCTTGGGATTATTAATAGTTATGATAATTTACGGGGGATAACTGTTTTACGGTGTTTCATAATAAATTTGGTTGAATCATAAACTTGTATTTCTCCTTTGTTACGCACACCACCAGCTCGCGACGAGACGGCAAATCCCCGGGGAAATCGCTGGACGAATTCTACAGTGCGCTGTTAATACTGGGGAGAAATTGCAACTGCCCACCGGTTTCGGCTAATGAATATACGGAGCTACTGATTTGGGATGCTTTCGGGCAGGTATGCTTTCGACCCAAATTCGCCAGCGATTGCTGGAAAGAGACGCACTAGGCCTCAAGGAGGCAGGGGCCCTCGCTGCCTCGCACGATGTAGCATCGCAGAACGCCCGTGCCTACGCCCCCGACGGCGCGGCAGCCCCTTGGGCACCGTGGACCCCCGCCGCGACCGATCCCCTGGCACCCCACCCCCTGCCAGAGTGACAGATCACCCGGGGGGGCCCCGCTGCTACTTTTGTGGACAAGCGAAACTCCCCGACTGCGCTGCTCGGCCTGCTCAGCCCTCTGTAAAGGGTGCGGCAAAAAGGGGCACTTTGTAGCAGTGTGCCCAGCCCGGGGGGTCACCGCAATCTCCAGCGGTGAACCAGGACCCCAAGCTCAACCCCCGCAACGATCCATGTGCGGCCAACGGGCGCCGCCATCTTGGGTCCTGGACTCCATGCGGGAGGGATGGGCGCTGCCATTTTGTGCTCCTCCGGCCAAGTACGATCAAGGGCGGCGCCACCTTGTCCACCACCGGCCGTGTGCGACCCGTGGACGCCGCCATCTTGGCTGACGGCTAAGGACCCCGGGATGGATGCCCCACGGGGCCTGAGGAAAACGCCCCGTGCAGCAACAGCGACTGGCTTCGGTGACCCTGGACCAGCCGCGGCACCGAACTCTCCAAACGGCAACAACGACGGTATTCATAAACGGGTACGAGACGCCCTGCCTGATCGACTCTGGGCGCACGGAGAGTTTTATACATCCCGATACGATAAGACGCTGTTCCCTTCCGATTCACCCGAGTAATCAAAAGATTTTCCTGGCGGCAGGGTCCCATTCTGTAGAGATCAAAGGGTTCTGCATCGCGAACCTCACGGTGCAGGGGAGGGAGTTCAAGAACTACCGGCTTTACGTCCTCCCCCACCTCTGCGCTGCCACACTCCTGGGGTTGGATTTTCAGTGCAACCTCCAGAGTTTAACATTTCAATTCGGCGACCCTATACCCCAACTCACGATCTGCGGCCTCGTGACCCTCAAGGTCGACCCGCCTTCCCTGTTTGCGAACCTCACCCTGGATTGCAAACCAGTCGCCACTAGGAGCAGACGGTACAGTGCCCAGGACCGAACCTTTATCCGGTCAGAAATCCAGCGGCTGCTGAGGGAAGGCATAATCCATGCCAGCAATAGTCCCTGGAGAGCTCAGGTGATAGTTGTAAAGACCAGGGAGAAGCAAAGGATGGTCATAGACTATAGTCAAACCATCAATAGGTACACGCAGCTGGATGCGTACTCTCTCCCCCGCATATCCGACATGGTCAATCGGATTGCACAGTACAAGGTCTTTTCCACGGTGGATCTTAAGTCCGCCTATCACCAGCTCCCCATCCGCCCGAGCAACCACAAATACACTGCTTTTGAAGCAGATGGGCGGCTCTACCACTTTTTAAGGATTCCATTCGGCGTCACTAATGGAGTCTCGGTCTTCCAACGGGAGATGGACCAAATGGTTGACCGGTACGGTTTGCGAGCCACGTTTCCGCACCTCGATAATGTCACCATCTGCAGCCACGATCAGCAGGGCCATGACGCCAACCTCCGCAAATTCCTACAGACCGCAAACGCCCTGAATCTCACATACAACAGGGAGAAATGCGTGTTTAGCACCTACCGTCTAGCCACCCTCGGCTACGTAGTGCGAAATGGAGTTTATAGGCCCAGAACCGGAACGCATGCGCCCCCTTATGGAGTACCCCCTCCCCCACTGCTCCAAGGCCCTGAAACGCTGCCTGGGTTTTTTCTCTTATTACGCCCAGTGGATCCCCAACTACGCAGACAAGGTCCGTCCGTTAATTCAGTTCAATGTCTTTCCCCTATCGACAGAGGCCTACCAGGCCTTCAGGCGCATCAAAGCGGATATCACAAAGGCCATGATGCACGCGATCGACAAGTCCCCCCCCTTCCAAGTCGAGAGCAACGCGTCCGACGTAGCTCTGGCGGCCACCCTCAACCAAGCGGGCAGACCCATGGCCTTTTTCTCACGCACCCTCCATGCCTCAGAAATCCGCCACTCCTCAGTGGAAAAGGAGGCCCAGGTCATAGTAGAAGCTGTGCGACACTGGAGGCATTACCTGGACGGCAGGAGATTCACTCTCCTCATGGACCAACGGTCGGTGGCCTTCATGTTCGATAATGCACAGCGGGGCAAGATCAAGAACGACAAGATCTTGCGGTGGAGGATTGAACTCTCCATCTATAACTATGAGATCTTGTATCGTCCCGGAAAGCTGAACGCGCCTTCCGATGCCCTATCCCGCGGCACGTGCCAACGCACAAGTGGATCGTCTCCGAACCCTCCACGAGGACCTCTGCCACCTGGGGGTCACTCAGTTCTATCACTCCTTGAATACCCGCAACGTGCCCTACTCCATCGAGGAGGTCAGAATTCCTCCTGCAGAATGTTTGAGGTGAGAGACGCCGACAGTGTCCCTGCTGATTTCATCTGTGGGAAGTGCACCCATCTCCAGCTCCTCAGAAACCACGTTAGGGAACTGGAGCTGGAGCTGGATGAACTTCGGATCATTCGGGAGGCAGAGGTGGTCATAGATGGAAGCTTCAGGGATGTAGTTACTCCGAAGAATAAAGATAGATGGGTGACGGAGAGAGGGGCTGGGAGGAAGCAGTCAGTACAGGGATCCCCTGTGGTTGTTCCCCTTAGTAACAAATATACCGCTTTGGATACTGTTGCGGGGGGGGGGGGGGGGATTACCAGGGGTAAGCCATGGGGAGCAGGTCTCTGGCACAGAGTCTGTTCCTGTCGCTGAGAAGGGAAGGGGGGAGAGGATTAGAGCATTAGTCATTGGAGACTCCATAGTTAGGGGGTTAGATAGGAGATTCTGTGGGAACGAGAGAGACTCGCGGTTGGTGTGTTGACTCCCAGGTGCCAGGGTGCGTGATGTCTCGGATCGTGTTTTCGGGATCCTTAAGGGGGAGAGGGAGCAGCCCCAAGTCGTGGTCCACATAGGTACCAACGACATAGGTAGGAAAAGGGATAGGGATGTAAGGCAGGAATTCCGGGAGCTAGGGTGGAAATTTAGATCTAGGACAAACAGAGTTATTATCTCTGGGTTGTTACCCGTGCCACGTGATAGCGAGACGAGGAATAGGGAGAGAGAGGAGTTGAACACATGGCTACAGGGATGGTGCAGGAGGGAGGGTTTCAGATTTCTGGATAATTGGGGCTCATTCTGGGGTCGGTGGGACCTCTACAAACGGGATGGTCTACACCTGGACCAGAAGGGTACCAATATCCTGGGGGGGAAATTTGCTAATGCTCTTTGGGAGGGTTTAAACTAGTTCAGCAGGGGCTTGGGAACCTGAATTGTAGCCTCAGTATACAGGAGGTTGAGAGTAGTGAGGTCATGAGTAAGGTTTCATAGTTGCAGGAGTGTACCGGCAGGCAGGAAGGTGGTTTAAAGTGTGTCTTCTTCAATGCCAGGAGCATCCGGAATAAGGTGGGTGAACTTGCGGCATGGATTGGTACCTGGGACTTCGATGTTGTGGCCATTTCGGAGACATGGATAGAGCAGGGACAGGAATGGTTGTTGCAGGTGCTGGGGTTTAGATATTTCAGTAAGCTCAGGGAAGCTGGTAAAAGAGGGGTAGGGGTAGCATTGTTAGTCAAGGACAGTATTACGGTGGCAGAAAGGACGTTTGATGAGGACTCGTCTACTGAGGTAGTATGGGCTGAGGTTAGAAACAGGAAAGGAGAGGTCACCCTGTTAGGGGTTTTCTATAGGCCTCCGAAAAGTTCCAGAGATGTAGAGGAAAGGATTGCAAAGATGATTCTGGATAGGAGTGAAAGCAACAGGGTAGTTGTTATGGGGGACTTTAACATTCAAATATTGACTGGAAACGCTATAGTTCGAGTACTTTAGATGGGTCTGTTTTTGTCCAATGTGTGCAGGAGGGTTTCCTGACACAGTATGTAGATAGGCCAATGAGAGGCGAGGCCATATTGGATTTGGTACTGGGTAATGAACCAGGACAGGTGTTAGATTTGGAGGTAGGTGAGCACTTTGGTGATAGTGACCACAATTCCATTACGTTTACTTTAGTGATGGAAAGGGATAGGTACATACCGCAGGGCAAAAGTTATATCGGGGGGAAAGGCAATTATGATGTGATGAGGCAAGACTTAGGATGCATCGGATGGAGAGGAAAACTGCAGGGGATGGGCACAATGGAAATGTAAAGCTTGTTCAAGGAACAGCTACTGCGTGTCCTTGATAAGTATGTACCTGTCAGGCAGGGAGGAAGTGGTCGAGCAAGGGAACCGTGGTTTACTAAGGCAGTCGAAACACTTGTCAAGAGGAAGAAGGAGGCTGATGTAAAGATGAGACATGAAGGTTCAGTTAGGGCGCTCGAGAGTTACAAGTTAGTTAGGAAGGACCTAAAGAGAGAGCTAAGACGAGCCAGGAGGGGACATGAGAAGTCTTTGGCAGGTAGGATCAAGGATAACCCTAAAGCTTTCTATAGATATGTCAGGAATAAAAGAATGACAAGGGTAAGAGTAGGGCCAGTCAAGGACAGTAGTGGGGAGTTGTGCTTGGGAGTCCGAGGAGATAGGAGAGGTGCTAAATGAATATTTTGTATTCACACAGGAAAAAGACAATGTTGTCGAGGAGAATACTGAGATTCAGGCTACTAGACTAGAAGGGCTTGAGGGTCATAAGGAGGAGGTATTAACAATTCTGGAAAGTGTGAAAATAGATAAGTCTCCTGGGCCGGATGGGATTTATCCTAGGATTCTCTGGGAAGCTAGGGAGGAGATTGCTGAGCCTTTGGCTTTGATATTTAAGTCATCTTTGTCTACAGGAATAGTGCCAGAAGACTGGAGGATAGCAAATGTTGTCCCCTTGTTCAAGAAGGGGAGTAGAGACAACCCCGGTAACTATAGACCAGTGAGCCTTACTTCTGTTGTGGGCAAAATCTTGGAAAGGTTTATAAGAGATAGGGTGTATAATCATCTGGAAAGGAATAATTAGATTAGATATAGTCAACACGGTTTTGTGAAGGGTAGGTTGTGCCTCACAAACCTTATTGAGTTCTTTGAGAAGATGACCAAACAGGTGGATGAGGGTAAAGCACTTGATGTGGTGTATATGAATTTCAGTAAAGCGTTTGATAAGGTTCCCCACGGTAGGCTACTGCAGAAAATACGGAGGCATGGGATTCAGGGAGATTTAGCAGTTTGGATCAGAAATTGGCTAGCTGGAAGAAGACAAAGGATGGTGTTGATGGGAAGTGTTCAGACTGGAGTCCAGTTACTAGTGGTGTACCACAAAGATCCGTTTTGGGGCCACTGCTGTTTGTCATTTTTATAAATGACCTGGAGGAGGGCGTAGAAGGATGGGTGAGTAAATTTGCAGATGACACTGAAGTCGGTGGAGTTGTGGACAGTGCGGAAGGATGTTACAAGTTACAGAGGGACATAGATAAGCTGCAGCGCTGGGCTGAGAGGTGGCAAATGGAGTTTAATGCAGAGAAGTGTGAGGTGATTCATTTTGGAAGGAATAACAGGAAGACAGAGGACTGGGCTAATGGTAAAATTCTTGACAGTGTGGATGAGCAGAGAGATCTCGGTGTCCATGTACATAGATCCCTGAAAGTTGCCACTCAGGTTGAGAGGGTTGTTAAGAAGGCGTACGGTGTGTTAGCCTTTATGGTAGAGGGATTGAGTTTCGGAGCCATGAGGTCACGTTGCAGCTGTACAAAACTCTGTGCGGCCGCATTTGCAGTATTGCATGCAATTCTGGTTGCCGCATTATAGGAAGGATGTGGAAGCATTGGAAAGGGTGCAGAGGAGATTTACCAGAATGTTGCCTGGTATGGAGGGAAGATCTTATGAGGAAAGGCTGAGGGACTTGAGGCTGTTTTCGTTAGAGAGAAGAAGGTTAAGAGGTGACTTAATTGAGGCATACAAGATGATCAGAGGATTGGATAGGGTGGATAGTGAGAGCCTTTTTCCTCGGATGGTGATGTCTAGCACGAGGGGACATAGCTTTAAATTGAGGGGAGATACATATAAGACAGATGTCAGAGGTAGGTTCTTTACTCAGAGAGTAGTAAGGGCGTGGAATGCCCTGCCTGCAACAGTAATGGACTCGCCAACACTAAGCATTCAAATGGTCATTGGATAGACATATGGACGATAAGGGAATAGTGTAGATGGGCTTTAGAGTGGTTTCACAGGTCGGCGCAACATCGAGGGCCGAAGGGCCTGTACTGCGCTGTAATGTTCTATGTGTTCTATGTTCTATGTTCTATGTACAGCCACCAGGAACTGCCAAATCTGGCAGAGTGCAACCCGCACTTCTACAGGCCAGATAAAATGAACCTGATAACGGCTTCCCGTCCCTTTGAGCGCCTCAGTCTGTACTTCAAAGGCCCCCTCCCCTCCACCGACCGCAACACGTACTTCCTGAGCGTGGTTGACGAGTACTCCCGTTTCCCATTCGCCATCCCCTGCCCCGACATGACCGCGGCCACGGTCATTAAAGCCCTCTGCACCATCTTTATACTGTTCGGTTTCCCCGCCTACATACGTAGCAATAGGGGTCCTCCTTCATGAGCGACGAACTGTGTCAATTCCTGCTCAACAAAGGCATTGCCTCAAGCAGGACGACCAGTTAAATCCCCAGGGTAATGGACAGGTAGAGAGGGAGAACGGAACGGTCTGGAAGACCGTCCTGCTGGCCCTGCGGTCCAGAAATCTCCCAGTCGCCCGCTGGCAGGAAGTCCTCCCGGACGCCCTCCACTCCATCCGGTCGTTGCTTTGTATGAAATGAAAATTGATTATTGTCACAAGTAGGCTTCAAATGAAGTTACTGTGAAAAGCCCCTAGTCGCCACATTCCGGCACCTGTTCGGGGAGTCTGATACGGGAATTGAACCCGCGTTGCTGGCCTGCTTGGGTTTGCTTTAAAAGCCAGCTATTTAGCCCACTGTGCTAAATCAGCCCCTGTATCACAACAAATCAAACACCTCACGAGCGCCTCCTTGTCTTCCCTAGAAAGTCCTCATCCGGAACGTCACTCCCGACCTGGCTGGCAGCCCCGGGACCCATCCTGCTCCGAAAGCATGTGCAGGTGCACAAATCGGACCCGTTGGTCGAGAGAGTTCATCTCCTCCATGTGAACCCTCAGTATGCCTACGTGGCGTACCCCGATGGCCGACAGGACACGGTCTCTCTGCGGCACCTGGCGCCCGCCGGAACTCCACACATCCCCCCAACATCAATCACCACCTCCCTCCCACCGGCGCACCCCACGGCCACCCCCTTCCCGGGTGGATCGGTCCTTCCTCCGGACCCGCCTAGAGGTAGTGAAGCAGGAAGAGACATCGCTACGCTCCCAGAGACGACGGTGCCCGAGCCAGCGCCTGCATCACCGCCAGTGCTGAGACAATCGGGGAGGACGACCAGGGCACCCATTCGACTCATCAAATCTTTACAACAAAGCAAGAAATGCCTCTGTAAATAATTCAGTTGCCCAGTAAAAGCGGCATTGTAAATAGTGCTAGTAGTTTGATATCGGAGCATAGCCGCTGTGTTAGTGGCATCCCAGGTATCGACTCGGTAAACCCCTACCACCATACGGCCCACTACCCCCGTCGGGTTCACTACCCCCGTCGGGTTATTTTTTAACAAGGCGTGAATGTGGTGGTATGCATTAGGGGTATTACGGTACCCTGTGATACCGAGAGGCTATTGGTGAATAGACGCCGGGTCCTGATTGGATCAGCCGCCTACTGGCTCCACCCAGTAAGGCGGAGTATAAGAACCCGGGGTCTCCCAGCAGCCGCATTCTTTAACTGTGCTGATGGGGAACAAGTCTGCGTAATAAAGCCATTGATTGACTCCTTCTCATATCATCTCGTGAGTGATTGATTGTGCTACAATGGGTATGATGGGTATAGAGGGATATGGGCCAAATGCGAGTAATTGGGACTAGCTTAGTGGTAAAAACTGGACGGCATGGACAAGTTTGGCCGAAGGGCCAGCTTCCATGCTGCAAACCTCTATGATTCTATTTTATTCAGGATGTAGTTCCTTCACACAATACATGAATCATCAGTCAATGGATAAAGGAACTCCATTAATTGTTTATATGATGTATTGCTGCTGGGAGGTTGATGCTGTAAGTTTCACATCCTCGGTGCACATCAGGTCAGCCACAATCTTCGTGAATGGTAAAGCAGTGATGAGGGGCCGAGTCAAGTGGCCTTCTCCTGTTCCTAATTCGTATGAATTTTATATTAGTTTGACCAGCCAGAACTGCATATGTGGAAGAGCGCCAAAGCTTTTGCCCCCCTAATCGCACGCCGGAGAATCCTGCTCGGTTGGCGATCGGCAGCACCACCAATCACAGCTGCAGACTGGCTGCAGACCTGTCGGAATTTCTCCACCTGGAGAAGATAGAGGACACCATCCGGTCAGACGAGGGCTTCCAAAAATCATGGGGGTCATTCATCAGCCTGTTCCAAGGCCTGTTCAAGGCCAACAGCGACTAGGGAAAGAGGAGGGGAGGGGGGATGGAGGAGAGCAGGTAAGAACATACACACAATGGAGAGGAGCAGAGGGAGACGGGGAGGAGGGAACCCAAGGGAGTTGCAGAGCGAAACAAAGGGAAAAAAGGAGGAGGGGAGGGGCAGGAAGCTCCCACCCGAACTCGCAAGGACAACACCTAAAACCGCATAAGAACAGAGCATAGTGCGAGACACCCGGGGCGAAAGTTGGTGCCAGGGAAGAATGGAAAGGGCAGGCGGAGAGAATGTATGTAAAAATTTGTAAATAAGAAACGTCACTACATGTAAATCCCAGGTGCACTATATGCTAATTTGTTATTCTGTAAAAACTGAAAAATGGCAATAAAAATATTTCAAACAAAATATTAGTTTGACAAACAAATTGATTGGTTTCCGGTTTATAAAAGAAGCAATGAAATTATTTTCTACTTTGATTTGGAAGCATTGAAAAATAGATGCTGAATAATATGGTGCCACACCTTCTCAGTGTTCATCTGCTGATTAATACAAGGCTACTAATATTTAAAACATATCCATTAAGATTATTGCACAACATCAGCTGAATTGTAGCTGGCCGACAGTCAGCACGTCCTGATACCCAGCAATGGAAAACATGCTCTCCAATTGATGTATCAGGCTAGACCTAATTTCAGCTGCCCCGAATAACACTCCAGCAGTGTTGTTGTGGGTTTTTGAGGCAGACTGAGGAAGGAGAAGAATCAGAAGCGCAACCTTGACCTAGTTGTCACATCATGACCACATCATTATATGGTGTCAAATTAACAAATGGATAAAGGTTTGACAAACTCTTCATAATCTCCAAAATGAAAAAGCAACAAGTCTCCATTAACAAGGAAGTGCAGCACAGCAGGTGGAGCAGAACCTTATCATCAGGGCTGTCACTTCAACTGAGCTGAAAGGAGCAGACAGCAGGTGGTGGGCGTGTTTACTAGCGCATTGGTATCTTAAACAAACTGAGTACAGGTCATAAAGTCTCACATCGACACACTAGTAAAAAGGCAACATTATACCATTTTAAAGCATGGGATGCATTGGCAATTGAATTCTTTTGTAAGATACTTTCAGGAGCATAAGATATATAGACTTTAATCTAGCGGCCACGCTAGCTGTGAATGCAAATCCCGTAACGGCCACTGAATCTCGAGAGATTCCCAAAACTGGATTTGTGTCAGCCAGATCTCAGAATGAGATCTTCCCAGCTCCCGTCCGATGATGTAATCAAGTTCATGCCCAGGAACGGCACGGTAGCACCGTGGTTAGCATCACAGCTCCAGGGTCCCGGGTTCGATTCCCGGCTTGGGTCACAGTCTGTGCGGAGTCTGCACGTTCTCCTCGTGTCTGCGTGGGTTTCCTTCGGGAGCTCCGGTTTCCTCCCACAGTCCAAAGACGTGCAGGTTAGGTGGACTGGCCATGCCAAATTGCCCTTAAGTGTCCAAAGGGGTTTGGTGGAGTTGCTGGGTTACGGGTATGGGGCGGAGTTGTGGGCTAAAGTGGGGTGCTCTTACAAGGGTCACTGCAGGCTCGATGGGCTGAATGGCCTCCTTCTGCACTGTAAATTCTACGTTCTATGAAGGGCATCACGCCAGCATGAACCACTACATGTTTTCACAAAAAAAAACGTTCATGATGACTATGTCGGGGGCACACAGATAAGTATAACCTGATCGGGAGGGACATTGCCAGGGTGGCAGTGCCAAGGGCAGGCCCTCTCGGGAGCACCATTGGGGGGAGGAGGCGATGTTTCACTTTCTGTGTGGTGGGGAATGCGCCCCAAAGCCCATGGACGGGGGGGGGGGGGGGGAAATGGGAGGAAAAGAGGTGATGCCTGTGAGGGGGAGGGCCGTTGCTTGTGAGGGGAATGCACTGATATGTGCGTCATGGGTGAGGGAGTTTATTCGCACAGATTCTGGTGCCCTTTCAAGATGGCGCCCCGATCTCTGTGGAACGGGCCTTGCCGACGCTTCAGGTCGCGCCGCACCCAGAGTGACATCATACACCCAGATTTCCTGTGCACCGAGTGTCAGGTAATCTGGGGTGAAAACTCAGCCACATGCCAGTTTCCAGTCTGATTCTGCCCACAGTGGAATGGAAGAATTAATTCCCACTGACTTCACTAGATGGTGCCAGAGTACACTATTTCGAGTTTTCACTGGACACTCAAAGCCCAAACACAGATTATATGGATGGTTTGAGATCCTGAAGGACCAAGTACAACTTCACTGTGATATCTGAAAGGCATCCAGGAAAATAGCCTGCCAAGGACTTGTATATATTGCTGCAAATCAACATTTAATGTAGTGAATATCTGTTGGACTGACAGTTTGTTAGGCTTTGTTGCTGCTGATTTAAGTGAATGCTAAGTTTAAAGGTTTAAAGCTCTACTGCCTGGCAATGAAATCATACAGAGAGCACAAATTTAAACAAAGTTAGTCCAAGACATCTTTACAATGCAGTGACCATCTATTATTTTTGGTTGGGTTACACACCACTTCTAATGCAAAATATTTGGGCCTAGATTTTCCTGGGGTTAGGGGTTTGGCAGAAAACTTGCCAGCAATACACCTTTCGAGCTGACTGCAACTTCAGGATGTCAGGCACGCACAGGTTAGCGAGGAAATTCTAAAGTCGTGGCTGGTGATTCAGGGTTCCGATACTGGTTGGACAGTTGTGCCAATCTCCACCAAAACCCCCCAAACCTAACCAGTGCCACAATCATGAATCAGCAAGAATTACAACTTTGCCGCTTGCGCATCACCGTTGGAAATCCCCTACAAGGTCACACATTCAATCATTTGAAATTGTGTTTTTACAAAGAGTGATATGATTAATGAAATTTGATGAATAAAAGAAATGACCCTGAAAAAATAATTTTGCAATTGGTGCGCTGCTGATTGATATGAAGGGGGCTGGTTTGCTCAGATGGCTGGCAGCTGGTTTGTGATGCAACACAGGTTCAGTTCCCGTACCGGTTGAGGTTATTCAAGAAGGTCCCGCATTCTCAATCTTGCGGTGAACCTCAGGTTAAATCACCACCAGCAACTTCTCCGTCTCAAAGGAAAGCAGTCTAGGGTCATCTGGGGCTTATGGCAACTTTACATAAATGATTAGAATTTTAAAAATCTAACCCCCCCCCCCCCCACAATGTGTTTGTCCCAATCTTTAATTTGCCTCAAAAAAAAAGTAATTTTCCTTCTGTGAAAACACTATAGTGAATCGGCAATAATGAAGCAAACCATGCTCACTGCTGACCTCACAGCATGGCTCGCTGAGAGATCTGGCATAAATATTACCTCTATCGGGTATTACTGCAACTAATTGCAGCATTCTTATTGGGTATTTCCAACGTAGAGCGCAGTGATGTCAGATGTCACCAGGTTTTCCAGCAAACTTTAAGCCTGTATGTCCAGTGCCACTTCATCTATTTTTTTCAAGTTTTGTTTTCAGTCTCCACTGGAAAGGATTTTGGGATTGTGGGATTCAGTTATCTTTAATGAGTCAGTTTAAAACAAAGTGAATTTTGACATGGTTTAAAACAGATATTGAATAACATACATTAAATCCAGAATAACCAGGGCCAGGGCCATTAAGCCATTCATTAATTTATCTTGGGTGACACAGCATGAGGGGTCTGCAGAGGTAATGTTGACAGGTCTCTTTTTGACTCATTGCCTGAGGTGTCAGGCACATTGTCCATGTCCATGTGCTTACAGAGGCCAGAATTAACTGAGTAAAGGTACACAAGTCAGTTTAGAAACAAATAATGGGCTGAATCTTCAGAGGTGTGGCAATAATGGCAATCACTAGATTGCCACTCTGCTCCCATTGAACCTACCTTGCACTGGAACTCAGCAGTTCACCGTCAGACTTCCAAATCAGGCCTGTTCAGAAATGCAGAGTGAACCCATTCCGGGATTCCTTCCTTTATGGGGCAGGATCATTGGGGGTAGCCAAGCCACACACCCTTTTTACAGCATTAGCTGCTGTATTCCAGTAAGTAGAGAGTTTAAAGATTATGAGCCACTTTGAAATGCTACAGAGAGTAGGTAAGTATGTAACGCTACAGAGAGTAGGTAAGTATGTAAGGTATGTGGGTAAGGTGTTAGGGTCTATATTGGGCAAGTAGTCAGGCGATCAGGTGGGGTAGTCCAGTGGGGAGTTAGTGCGGTCAGTAGCACACTGACATGGGAGTTAAAACTGGTTTTAATCCTTCTAATTTTTCCTGGGTACCCATTATGATAAAGGGAGTCAGAACCATCCAAAGCAGTGGTGAGTAAGCGGAGGTCCAGGGACCACATGCAGCTCACCTGGGTTCGGAGAGCGGCCACAAGACATTTTGTTGACCATTGCCCAGGCACAAGGTTGCCACATTCTGCTGGTTTCTATCCACATAGCTTCTTATCTACCGGCATAACTGAAGTGATACGGACGTGAAGCAAGGGCACGTGAAGTGAGGTGCGTGCTGATTGCTCATGACAGTGACTGTGAGAGCCATGTGCTCCCTTCTGTGTCCAATCAAGCATAAATATTTATTTTGTTTTTACCAATAGAAGTTGATGACAATTCTATTGATATATAAATGATTAAAGATTTTCTATAATTCATTATGAAATACTTGGTGTGCATTAAATGTATTTAATCTTATAATGGGGTCATGGTTAGTGGACAAGCCTGATTCCAATCTTGTGGCCCACTGAGATGAGGAGGGGATGCTCATGCGGCCTCTGCAAGAGCCTAGGTTGCTCATCACTGATCCAAAGTCTCCGACTCTTAACTCAGAGATGCAGAAGGCTCCAGCTGCAGGGGAATTTCCCATCAGAAGTCCAAATTTCCCATGCTATTCCTGCATAGTTAGTGTCAGAGCTTCTGAGGTCCCCCCAACACACCTTGGGTGATAACTCCTAGGTAGCAAGCCGATATTAAAGTCAGGCAATGTCACAAACAAATAAGTCAGCCTATGAAAGGAACGGGCATGTGGTTTATTATTCCACCAACCCCACAGTTAGTTATGAAGCACTTCTGATGGTCACAAAATATTCCAAAGTGTTTTATAGCTAATGAAGTTGTCACTGTTGGAATGTCATATATGGAATTTCTTGACTTATCGCTGGTCACTTCTCAAGTGTTAAAACCCATCTTGAGTTATTTTAAGTTCACAATTTGATATTGGATATCACAGACACACCTTTTAATGAAAGGCATTCAGAGTATTCACAGGAGTAACTAGCACCACGGTGCCTAAGAGAATATCTATGGCATTCTTTCAACGTGCAACATTTATAAACAACAGTCCTGGCTGAAAACATTCTGTGATATACATTCAGAATAAGAGAATAGAGGCCTGGCTTGAATAAGAGGTCTTTACTGGAACTATAGAAACAGGCAGTTTCAGACTTAAGGTCCACATAAGATCTTCCTGTATGTGCAAAGACAAAACCTCTGAATAACAAGTTCAGTTTTCGATTCATGATTCAGACTGACATAAAAAAGAGCAAAGATCCTTTCCATGACTCCATGCATGTTTACGGCAGGTAAATTGTTTGTGACCTTCATCAGGGTTGTTTGTACAACTGGATGTGAGATTTAATTGGGCGCTACAATTTCTGATATCATATCATAAATTAATGTCACAACATGTCAATGAAAACCTTTGCGTTCTGAGACGGAGCTCAATTTTACATTAAAAAAAACAAGTATTTTGTGTTAATAAAACAGATAGGAACATTTATGCATATGAGCTGATCACTTACAAGTGTAGTAGCAGTTTATCAAACATCGAAACCTTATGCATGTCACATGTTTTGAAATAACTATAGTTTTTGCTCCTATCAAAATAATACAATTATGAGGGAGCTGAGCCATGTATGGTGACGTAAGGCTATGGTATATATGTTCTACTGTTCTATTAGTATTGTTATCTCCACAGTGTATATACTTATTGTTATTGCTGTTCTGTTGTTGGTTGTTGCTGTTGTACTGTTGGAATGTTATTATTGGTGCTGCTGTTGGCTCCGCCTGTGGCTCCGCCCAGCTGCGGAGGTATAAAGCCTGTTGACCTGGGTCAGCCCTGCAGTGCGGGAGGAGCTACAGGTCGGCGCATATTTAGCTTATTAAAGCATCGGTTCACTGCTTCTCAGCGTCTCGTCTGAATTGATGTCTATCAATTTAATAAGCTAAAATTTTGATAATGGATGCTGCCCTCAAACCTGAACGTCTCAAACTGGACCCGCAGGCCGCTGAAGCGCCGGCTATCTTTGAGCATTGGCTCAGCTGCTTCGAGGCCTACCTTGAATCCTCGACTGCTGCGGTTTCCCCGACACTCAGTAACGTCTCCTCAACGCCCAGGTGAGCCACCGGATCTTCCAGTTAATCCGAGATGCGGGCTCGTATATGGAGGCTGTAGATGTACTCAAGGAACAGTTTGTGAGGCAAGTCAACAAAGTCCTCGCCTGACACCTCCTCACCACGCGGCATCAGCGCCAGAGTGAGTCGCTCGCGGAGTATCTTCGTGAGTTGAGGGTACTCGCCCGCAGTTGTAACTGCCAGGTGGTCTCTGCATCGGAGCATTTGGAGCTAATGATTCGGGACACTTATGTGGCTGGAGTCCGGTCCAGCTATGTCCGGCAGTGCCTCCTCGAGAAAGGGGCTCTCGACCTCCAGGCGACAGTGAAGCTGGCGACCTCATTAGAAGTGGCTTTCCAGAGCCTCAAGGCCATCCCGTCCAACCACGCGGCATCCTTGGGACGTCAGAGGCGAAGCCATCATCCGACCCAGGCGTATCTCACTCCTGCGCCGCACGGCTGCCGGCCAGCTCCGGAGGACCTTGCTGTTATTTCTGCGGGCAGGGCCACCATCCCCGGCAGCGCTGCCCAGCACGCAGCGCTGTGTGTAATGACTGCGGCAGAAAGGTCATTTTGCGAAGGTATGTCTGAGCCGCTCTAAAGACCCAATATCAAAAGCCGGTAGGCCTGAGGCTCACACACCCCACAACGTGGCATTGTGCCTGACGGGACCGCCCCCTTCCGACGAGTCATCCGCCGCGTGCGACCCATGGAGGACGCCATCTTGGTCATTGTCGCCGACGCGGCCCGCCACGTGCGACCAGTTGGCGCCGACATCTTGGCCGACATCGTCGACGATGCCATTTTGTGATCACGCTGCTGCCACAGATAGTCCCTCGCATTACCTCAGCTCGGTCCAGCTCGACCAGTCCCGGCCTTACCATCTGCGAAATTCGATGATGGCTGTCAAACACGGGCAGGAGGCGTCCTGCTTCTTCGACTCCGGGAGCACAGGTAGTTTTGTCCACCCGGATATGGTAAGGTGCTGCGCCCTCCAGGTCCTCCCCGTCTCGCAAACTAAATCCCTCGCGTCCGGTTCGCATTCCGTCCAGATCCGGGGTATTGCGTCACAAACCTGTCAATACAAGGCGTAGAGTACACTAACTTTAAGCTCTACGTCCTCCCTCATCTCTGCGCTCCCCTCCTGCTCGGGTTAGATTTCCAGTGCAACCTCAGAAGCCTAACAGTAAAATTCGGGGGGGCCCTGCCCCCTCTCACGATCTGAAGCCTCGCAACCCTGAAGGTCGTCCCTCCCTCGCTCTTCGCGAACCTCACCCCAGACTGTAAGCCCGTCGCCACCCGGAGCAGATGGTACAGTGCTCAGGACAGGGCCTTCATCAGGTCAGAGGTTCAGCGGCTCCTGGAGGAAGGGATCATCGAGGCCAGCAACAGCCCCTGGAGAGCGCAAGTGGTGGTTGTCCGGACCGGGGAAAAGAACCGGATGGTAGTCGACTACAGTCAGACGATCAACCGGATCAAGCTCGATGCGTACCCGCTCCCATGCATGTCTGATATGGTCAATCAGATTGCGCAGTATCGAGTCTTCTCTACGGTAGACTTGAAGTCCGCGTACCACCAGCTCCCTATCCAGCCGGAAGACCAGTACACTGCCTTCAAGGCAGATGGCTGCCTCTTCCATTTCCTCAGGATCCCCTTCGGCATCACCAACGGGGTTTCGGCCTTCCAACGAACAATGGACCGAATGGTGGACCAGTACGGTCTGCGGGCCACATTCCCGTACTTGGATAATGTCACCATCTGCGGGTATGACCTGCAGGCCCATGACGCAAACCTAGACAAATTCCTCCGCACCGCCCGACTCCTTCATTTAATCTGCAATAAAGGAGAAATGCGTTTTCCGCACAACCCGCCTAGCCATCCTCGGCTATGTCGTGGAAAACGGTGTCCTAGGGCCCGACCCCGACCGCATGCTCCCCCTTCTCCAGCTCCCCCTTCCCCACTGCCCCAAGGCCCTGAAACAATGCCTGGGGTTTTTCTCGTATTATGCCCAGTGGGTCCCCAACTACGCGGACAAGGCCCGCCCACTCATTAAGTCCACCATTTTTCCCCTGACGGCTGAGGCCCACTTGGCTTTCAACCGCATTAGAGCCGACATTGCCAAGACCATGATGCATGCTGTGGATGAATCCCTTCCATTCCAGGTGGAGAGCGATGCGTCTGACTTTGCCCTGGCCGCTACCCTCAACCAGGCAGGAAGGCCTGACGCCTTTTTTTCCCGTACCCTCCATGCCTCCGAGATTCGACACTCCTCCGTCGAGAAGGAGGCACAAGCTATTGTGGAAGCTGTGGCGACACTGGAGGCATTACCTGGCCGGCAGGAGATTCACTCTCCTCACAGACCAATGGTCAGTTGCCTTCATGTTTAATAACACGCAGCGGGGCATGATTAAGAACAACAAGATTTTGTGGTGGAGAATCGAACTCTCCACCTATAAATACGACATCTTGTATCGCCCTGGGAAGCTCAACAAGCCCCCAGATGCCCTGTCCCACGGTATGTGCGCCAGCGCGCAAACAGACCGGTTATGGGCCATCCACAATGACCTCTGTCACCCGGGGGTCACCCGGCTTCTTCACTTCATCAAGGCCCGCAACCTGCCCTACTCCACTGACAATGTCAGGGCTGTGACCAGGGATTGCCAAGTCTGTGCAAGCCGCACTTCTATCGGCCGGACAAGGCTCACCTGGTGAAGGCCTCCTGCCCTTTTGAATGCCTCAGCATGGACTTCAAAAGGGCCACTCCCCTCCACTGACCACAATGTGTGCTTTCTCAACATTGTTGATGAGTACTCCCGCTTCCTGTTTGCAATCCCTTGTCCTGATATGTATTCTGCCACTGTCATCAAGGCCCTGCGCAACATTTTCACCCTGTTTGGTTTCCCCACCTATATACATAGAGCTGCGTTTTAGTAAGGGCATCGCCTCGAGCAGGACTACCAGCTACAACCCCGGGGGAACGAGCAGGTGCCGAGGAGAATGCTACGGTCTGGAAGGCCGTCCTTCTGGCCCTACGGTCTAGAAGTCTCCCAGTCTCCTGCTGGCAGGAGGTCCTCCCTGACGCGCTCCACTCCACCCGGTCGCTTCTGTGTACTGCCACAAAAGAGACCCCTCACAACCGTCTATTTGACTTTCCCAGGACGTCGATCTCCGGGGTCTCGCTCCCGGCCTGGTTAACAAAACCTGGGCCGATCCTCCTAGGGAACACGTGTGGAGCCATAAGGCCGATTCCCTGGTCGAGCGGGTTCAGCTTCTCCACACGAACCACCAGTACGCGTATGTGGCACACCGCGATGGACGAAAGGACACAGTCTCCCTCTGGGACCTGGCTGCCGCGGGTACACCTGCGCCCATTATCACCGCGCCCCTCCCAGCCACCTTCCCACCCACTTCCCCACCTACACCAACATTTCCCACAGGGTCCTTTAGCCCTGCCTCTGCGTCGTCACACTATCCGGGACCCTGTTGTGCGGATGATGTGCTCCCGGAGCCGAAGGTTTTGACGCCAGTGTCCACGCCGCAGCCGGAGCTGAGGCGTTCGCAGTGAACAATTCATCCTCCTGTCAGACTGAACTTATGAGTCCGTTTCACCCCCGCTGGACTTTTTTCTAAACGGGGGGTGAATGTGGTGAGCCACGTATGGCTACGTAAGGCTATGGTATATATGTTCGACTGTTCTATTAGTATTGTTATCTCCACTGTTGTATATACTTATTGTTATTGCTGTTCTGTTATTGGTTGTTGCTGTCGCACAGTTGGAATGTTATTATTGGTGCTGCTGTTGGCTCCGCCTGTGGCTCCGTCCAGCTGTGGAGGTATAAAGCCTGATGACCTGGGTCAGCCCTGCAGTGTGGGAGGAGCTACAGATCGGCACATATTTAGCTTATTAACCATCGGTTCACTGCTTCTCAGCATCTCGTCTGAATTGATGTCTATAAGTTGTGTTTTATCTAATTTTAATTCTCCCTCCTCTTTCTGACCCAAATATCTCAACCATTTGAGATTGCTAAAAAAGATCAAATAGTGATTGGTTCTTGTACATTGAAGATTAAATATTCTCATCCATGGAGGTAGTAGAACTGCTTCGTTTATAATGGCAGGCAACTTTGCTCCATCTAATAGTCTTTATATTATTTAACATTGAGTTGTATATCATAAGATTTTTTTCTTTTACAAATGTAATTATTTCTTTACTGTAGTAGATGATGCAGGAGAGGTCAACTAAGTAATGAAGGAAGAAGAAAGATTTGTATTAATATGACACTTTTCATGACTTCAAATCATCTGCACTTGAGAGCCAATGAAATATTTTTGAAATGTAATCTTTGTGACAATGGAAATATGGCAGGCGATTTGTACGCAGCAAGTTACCACCTTCAGCAAAATTATAATGACCACATAATCTGTGTGAGCAATGTTGATGGAGGGATAAGTATGGACCAGGACACTGGGAATAACTAAGGGTGCCCATCCTCCTGGAATGGCTGGGAGTCCCCAGCGATCAACATCGATTTCCCAGTGACCCAAGAAAATTCTGCGAGATTTTAAAACACTGTTTTCACCAAATCATTCACAACATTCAAACTCCTGAGCCAAAGTTGGATCCAGCACAGTGCCACCCAATCAAATTCAACTCTCAAACCGGGAAAGAAAAGCCAGGGGGACTGCAATTAGCTGGGGCCTTTGGCATGCTGCACTGGGATTTCACTGCAGCTTAATGCCATGCTTTGAGCCTCAGTCTTCTGGGTCACACTTGACGCTTATATTGAAAAGGAAATCACAGCCCTTAGAAGGGAACAGATTTCACCTTTTAATGGGCAGTAAAATGTTTAAGTCCTTAAGTGGAGACACAGTCTGATTAACTTTACTGCCACGAGCCCTGTTCCTGTCCTAGCAGCACTGACTAAACCCCAGTCCCTGTCATGGCAGCACTGGCTAAACGTTGCCGAGGAGTGGGGAGAAAGTCAGATCTATATCAGGTGTCAGCAGCGCCAACTCATCCTTTCCTGGGCTCTGGCCAAGAACAGATCCAGCTCCATTTCCGTGGCCAGGTGCTCCTGCCCCATCACTGCTGAGCAGCAGCTGATGATCTCGGGGAGGAGAAGCAGGCAGGAGTCTCCATCTGGAGCTGAGCTCGTCAGTGCAGGAAGAGATGGGGCACCCTTTTTAAATGCTGCCCCGATCTCACGACACCCCACCACGAGCTGAGGTAAGTGCAGCCTCATCGGGGCTTTCCTCGCCAAGGCTCAAAAAAAAAAGAGTCCCGTTTAATAGCGGGGTTGTTCTCAGCACTGCAGATACGGAGAAGGAACCCACTAAACGTACCCAAAACAGGACTCTGTTTTCTTCCCCATTAAATCATGGTCACTGTATTTTGCATTGGGCATTAAATTAAGGCCCTATCAGCTCTTTTGCGTGGATCAAGAAAATTCCAGGACACTACTTTGAGGAAGAGCAGATGGATATTCTGAGGGTTGCCAACTCCATCTGGGCATTGAGGGGGAGATCCAGATTGGGACATCTCGTGAGTCATCCACAGTGTTGTATACCTCACAAGAGGCCTCTCGCAAGATTTACCGGCATCACTGAGTCGGGCACAGCGAGGCCGTACGATCGCGGCCAGCACCTCATCGCACACCCTCACTATGACACGGGAGCACATCTGCTTAGATTTTTGTGTTCACTTTCCCAGAGTGGGACATGAACACACGCCTCCTGGTTCAGAGGAGACAGTGCTACCAACTGTGCATGATTGACCTGTGTGGAATAGGAGAAGGTGGCTGAACACTCAGCCACAAGGTGGCCAATGCCACCTGGGAGGAAATGGCAGGCAATTACTGTCAGCTTGGGAGCATCACCAGGAAATTCAATGACCTCCGCCAGCCTAGAGCGCCACCTCCCCCTCCCTCCCTCCCTCTCCAGCCCCCCAAAACCATTCCCCCCCCCTCCCTCTCCAGCCCCCCAAAACCATTCCCCCCCCCCCCCCCTCTCCAGCCCCCCAAACCACCCCCCCCCCCCCCCCCCCCCGGTTCCTGTGTCCGTGATGTTGCTTCCTGCAGTGTTCAAGCACAGTATCTGGCTATCACAATCTGATTGGGATGCTAGGCAATAACTCCCACATGCTACATGGCATGCCTACTCATGGGAATCCACTTGGAAGGCGTAAAGTGCTCACTTAACTACGATTGCTAACTCCCTATTAGCTATAGCATTAAGCCATGAGGCAGAGGCCTCCGTGGTCAATGGAAGTTGTGCAGTTGGTGAGGCAGGCGGGCCGGGGCTGCTCCCGGGGGGTGGCATGGCAGACCCACAGGCACGAGACATCCATCTCCCCCCCTTCCCCCCCTGCCCCGGTTCCACACACCCCCATCACCGATGGCAGCACATCCCGAGCGAGACCACCCCCCACCACCCAAGCTCCAGGGCAGCATCCCCAGTGCTACCGGGCTCAATGCCTGGGAGCGAAGTTGGTTAATCATCTATTCAGATCCCCACAGCAGTCTTTCCACCAGCCTCATGCTTTTAAAAAGGAGTAGTAATCGGCACCCGCGTGACCATTTGCTGGGGAGTCGGTTTGATCACATGAGACCATTCGATAGGGGGTCGCTCCCATTAATTGTTGATTATTGCATTCTCACCACGTTACGACGGGTCCTGATGGGAGCGGGCCGGTTAGATTGCAAACTGAGCGACGCAGTTCTCATTTTCGGCCTGTCTCACAATCTAACGGCCTAGTCGCACTCTCGGCTTAAGCGCAATGTGTCCATTAAATCACTCCCTCAGAAACCTTTCCGTTAAATTGTGCCCCTAGTCTCAGATGCCATCAGACCTGCTATTTTCTGTCAAACTTTCCAGCATTTGCTTTGCGTGTTTTTTTTAAAAAGAGCTGCAATAAAATCAGCCATACATTTTGTCCAGAGTGGTACATTTGCACATTACATTTTTCAAAAAAATCAGGGAATGTTTTAATTAAAGTCAGAAAAATCCTGAATCTCAGCAAGCCATCAAACATGATTAGTTAGATATAAAAGTAGCTAATGCTGTAATGAGGTACTACAAAACAATCGATTTTAACATTTTTAACCTTTATTTCACCTTTATAAGTACCTGTAGTGTAATTCCTAACCCGTTTCTTTAAAATACATCAGGTACTCATAATTACAGCAACAATGTCTGGATCTAATGAATAGTAAACTCTTTCTTTCAATGTAGGCCATCAGGTGTGTACTTGTATTTTCACCTGCACAGCCAGGTAAAGACATTGAAAACTGCACTTGACAATGTAACTCTGTACTTATTTCTTTTAAGATGCTGCCGAGGAATAGAATATACTAAAAAAAAAGACTTACCATTCTGCTTTAAAGCATAAGGTGGAGGAGTTTAACCTCTCTCAGAACCTGACCACAAAACATTTCCTGTTAAGCTGATATTCAGGAACCCATGGCACTTATCCCAGAATTCTTTGAGTTTAAGGCTCCTCCCTGTCTGTGGATTGAACATTAACCTGCAGTAAATCAGCAGGGTAGGGCAACCCTCAATACCTTATTGTTTCGTTAGGCCTTATTATCCTGATCCTTAACATTTCCTGTGTTGTACAGGTAGGATCGGCAAAAGCTTATCAATCTTGCAAATGAGTGCTTGATAAGATTTTATTTAATGCTATTTCAGTGGTTGTGAGCGTGACAAGCTTTGGAATGACAAACATTTTGAATGTTATTGTTGATTAATACTTTTTGGTGACCCAATGCTAGGCAAGTAAATGCAAATTGTTCGATATTATTCACATTTATATTACAAAATGTAATTATATTGGGCAGCACGGTAGCACAAGTGGATAGCACTGGGCCTTCACACCGCAGGGTCCCAGGTTCGATTCCCTGCTGGGTCACTGTCTGTGTGGAGTCTGCACATTCTCCCGTGTCTGCGTGGGTTTCCTCCGGGTGCTCCGGTTTCCTCCCACAGTCCAAAGTCGTGCAGATTAGGTGGATTGGCCATGATAAATTGCCCTTAGTGACCAAAAAGGTTAGGAGGGGTTACGGGGATAGGGTAGAAGTGGGGGCTTAAGTTGGTCGGTGCAGACTTGATGGGCCGAATGGCCTCCTGCACTGTATATTTTATGTCTATGTCTTATATGTCTTTGAATTATTTTAGTTGAGCAATGCCCTCAATCTTAACAGTTCATCCTTGTTTTCAAATCCCACTCTCACCATTTCCGTGATCACTTCCAGCCTCATAGCCCCCAAGATCTCTGCACGCCACCAATTTTTTAAAATTCCTTCATGGAATGTGGGCATCCCTGGGCCACCATTTATTGCCCTTTTCTAATTGCCCTTGAACTGAGTGACTTTTAAGAGGGGGTTTAAGTGTCAACCACTTTGCTGTGGATCTTGAGTCACTTTTAGGCCAGACCAGGGAAGGTTGGCAGATTTCCTTCCCTAAAGGTCATTAGTGAACCGGATGGGTTTTCATGACAAGTGACAATGGTTTCATTGTCATCATTAGATTTTTAATTCCAGACTTTTCTTTTTATTGCATTCACATTTCACCATTTGCTGTGGTGGGATTGAAACCCTGGTTTCCAGAGCATCACCCTGGATCTTTGGATTACTAGTCCAATGACAATATCACTATCCCATCACCTCCCCAATCCTGGCCTCAAGAACCTGTTCTGATTTTAATTGGCTCACCATGAGTGGTCATGCCTCAGCTGCCAAGGCCCTAAACTCTCAAACTTCCTCCCTAAATCTCTCCTCCTCTTCACTTCTTCCTCCCTCAAGACACTCTTTTAAACTTGCCCCTGTGACCAAGGTTTCATTGCGGTGTGCTGTCACTTAGGGGTGGCTACTCTGCTGCAGGTAGCAGCGTTCCCGATGCAGTGGAGAATTTCATGCCGGGCAAAAAAACGGGATAGGCACCAGATCAGACGGTCTTAGTCCCCTGTCAGCAGCGGCAGTGAGCTGCATGCTCCCACACTGGCAGGAGGATGTGAATGGGTCATTTGAACCCTTTTGCATCTGATTAATGGGCTGGACACCCGATTCTCCGTGCTTCCGTGATGCTCCGGTCCTCTAGGCCGGGATTCACGTCGGCATAGATTGGTGCAAGTGGTACAAGTATGGCCCTGATGTGGTGGACCTCATACGTTAAGTGGATAGGCCCCAAGAGAACAGCTCAGAGGAGAGCTCCGAGGAGACCACCATTGAGGCATCACAGCTTTCACCCGCACCTTCCACCAGTGCAGAGACACTCACCTCAGTGGGAGACATTCGTGGACAGACTTTTGGGGCACAATCTGGTGAGCACCACTCAGTTGCTGATGCAAATCAGGGAGAGGAAGGAACATCCAAGGGAGGCAGCAGTCAGAGCTCTACTGGACCTCAGGTCACAGTTGGGTCTCAGTCAGATGCTGGGTCTCTGGACAAGATTCTCCCTGAGCTGATACAGATGATAGGACTGAGCCATGAGATTCAGCAGTGGTGTTCGCAACATCCCAGCGACTGCAAGACTGATTGGATGAGTCCCAAAAGATTCAGGCACAGAAATGGCATCGACAATGCGTCAATAAAAGGTCAATATTCCTAGTGACCCCTGTGGAAAATCTGGAGCACGATGTCCGCATCTTGAGTGGTGGTGCCCAAGGAATGGCTCAGTCCATGATGACCATAGCTGAAGATCTTGACACCATGTCGCAGTCACTGAGGAACATGTCACAGACACAGGTGGACATTGCCGAGTCACTGCAGAGCATGGCCCAGTCACTGAGGACCATCACTGAGGGCGTCGACAGCATGGTGCTGAAAATGGGAGCCTCACCCCCCAGGCCAGGTGAGACCTCCGACCTGGAACGCTTCAGCCCTCCGACCAAGCCCAACTCTTCCGAGTCGTCCTCCCCCCCCAACCTCCTCCCCCCCGCCCCCCCCCCCCCCCCCCCGCCCCCTGCCGCACCCCCCCAGTGCCCTTGAGCTTCATGCCAGAAAATGGAAAGAGTTACTCACCTCCTCACTTCCTTCCAGTAGCCATTGTGCCAGTTTGACATTTACCGACATCCACGTGACTTCCCACTGGGGAGTTGGGTAATTCCCGGGAGGCCGCTGCATTTGACTTCAATCTTGATAATGAGATTGAAATGCTTGCAAATTAGGGTTAATGATATTCTCGCCATTTTTGTGCGAGATCCGGGACTCACCATTGGGAGCAGGCCAGGTGAATCGCAAAATAGTTCATGTCCAGCGCGAATCCCGATTTTGCACTCTCCCGCTATTTACCCGACACACGACGGGCGTAACACGGTCGCTAAATCACAGCCAGATTTCTCTTCTCAAAACGTCCACAATTTATAATTCTGTGACCAAATTAGACAAGTACACCCTGTCCTTTGCTTTTGGTCTTTTGAAAATGAGAAAGCCGAGAACTATTTGTCTAGCAATGAAGACAGACAGTTAATGATGAATAGAAGACTGACAGATATTCGAGTTTTGTTGAATTTAACTGTCTGATGTTCTTCTTGAATTCTCACTCTCAACTAATTTTGACTAACTGTTTTGGTCTCCTTAAAACAGATTATGTAAGAGTCCATTTTAAGTGGATTTGGGATTAATAGACTGCTTGATTGTCTTTTACGAATCGCATTTTACGGTCTGATATTTTAGGTATGTTTTTTGCCAAAAAATGTTGCAAAAAAACATTCCCTTGTGGAAATCTTATCTGTACAGAAAGATGTTCAAGTTATTAGATTCCCCTGCTAATTTTTTTGATTATTGTGGGACAGCTTTCTGAATAATGTCAAACCACTTTGTACATTTGTTTTTCTCTGCAAGATACTTGCCAATGTTATTTCCTGATCCTGATTGATTTATATTTTATTACAAAAATGTGTCTGGCCTCAGCAAGCCTCTGCAATTCCTGTATATTCCACAAATATTCTTGCAAGTTATCAAATGGTAGATTTGGCAAATAAATCTGGAGTCCTTGTCCCAGTTTTTTTGACTCTTCCTGGAACTGTGTATGTTCCCTTTGCTGTGATATGCACCCCATTTCACTTTTCCCACCTAAATCCACTATTACATGATACAACTGTGCTAATGTTCTACTTAGCACATTTTAAAAATATAAACTGAAGCTGCCCATTTCTCTCCTGCTTTACTTCATTTCTTGAGGTGCTCGAAGACATAGCTCTAATCCCACAGTATCAAATCGCAGAATAATACAGCACAGAGGAAGTCCTTCAACCCCAGTCTGCACCGACACATGAAGAACACCTGACCTGCCTACCTAATCCCATTTATCAGTACTTGGCCCATAGCCCATAGTATAGATTTAACTAGGTTCACGTTTCACAGCTCATTTGCCTTGAAAAGTATTTCTTTTCAATCTGATGTACTTTGAAATTTTATTTTGGAAATAAAGTTTTAGATTACTTCGGTGGGATTCTCCGTTCCTGGCACAAAGTGTTTACCCCGGGGCAGGATTCGTGGACTTCCACGATAGCAAAATTGGTGCCGCAACTGGACCGATTCAGCGAACGTGGAGGGGCTAACACTGGCACCATGTGGAACACAGTCGATTCCAATGATAAATGGTGCGGGATTCGCCGGGTCCATGATTGACACTCGAGAGGCTGACAAGGTGCAGCCGCGTATACACACTTCACTCCCCACACACACTCATCCCATGTACTGGAGCACGCCCATCCCGCTGATGGGTCGGCTGGGGCCAGAGGGCACCTAGAGGGGTGCCCGTGCGGTAAACCCATAGGACCTGTGGCCCTAAGTTCACAGTGGGCAGTCAGAAGTGTGTGCAGCTGGATGGCTGCCTTGCAGGTCGCGGCAATGGTGCTTCATGCCTGTCCACCCTGACCTCACAGCCCACCTCCTGGCCACCCCCCGCTACTTCCTCCCTCCCCAGCCCTGGCAGAAGCCCCCCCAGCCAGTGCATGACTGTCAGAAAACAATAGTGATGTTGGACACTTTCCATACCCCGTCTATCTTCATCAGCCACGGCGCCAGTTTCACCATTTTTGAAAGCACAAGTGAACCTCGCCGTCGGCAATTCACCCCAGGGGAGGCAGAGCATCACGGAGGCCCCGGAGAATACCGGGTCAGGCCCGTTAATGATATACCAATGGTGTTTACTGTACGTGCGTTCCGAAATGGATTGACGCTGCTGTCAAGGCACCAGAGAATTGCGATTTGGTGTGAAACCGGCCCCCACCATGATTTTGGCGTCAAAACCGGCATCCCCACTGGTAATGGCAGCAAGCTACACCACCACCCCTCCCCCACATACAGGAGGATGAAAATGGATCATTTGAACCCTTTTGCATTCAATTAACAGACTGATTCTACACACCTCCATGATGCTCCAGGCCTCTTGGCAGGGATTCATGCGGGTGTGGTTTGGCGCACATATTTTCAAGAGTAGCCCTGACACGGTGGACCCCATGGGTCAAGGGGGTAAGTATTTAACGTTGGTGTCCCCAAAGACAATCGGAGGCCCCCCTACACCCACAATGCAAATACTGCCCACTTCATGCCCCAGTCCCACCATAAGAGACCCCCATCTCAGAGGTCCCCCCATCAATCACCCCTGCCTGGAAGCTAAAGTGCAGTCCAGGCAGAAACAGTGGAAAATTACTGCTTTTGCACTTCCCAGTCTCTTATATCTGCTGCTCTAGACAGAAGTGTACTTCCTGTGGTAGTGGGGAGGGTGCCCCTACTTGTCAGTGGAGGGTGGGCAGGATTTGCATTGTGGGGCCTAGTGGGGTGAGGGGGGGGGGCAGCCGCTGGACCTAGTCATCGGGCCACCCATTCAAAATGGCCACCTGTCATGAGCTCCCCACTATGCATAAATTAGCATGTAAGAGTGTGCTCCATGAAGGGGGGGGGGCACGCCTCCTAACACCAGCACAGACCAGGAGTTATTCTACTCAAGCAGGAGAACCTAGATGCCCAGATAAACCAGCCTTTCGTGTTCCTGCAAATCAGTTGGTCTCCTTCCTTTGTGTTTCTCTATCTCTTCAGCTTGTCTTTCCCTTCTCTTCTGCCGCTGTGTCTGTACTTTTATTTTCTCTTGGGTGGGAGCTAGTGTATAGTGCGGTGATGAAAATAAATCCTGAGGAAGCTGCATTTTTGTTGGTAATTTGTAATAGTTGGCATTCCCTCTCATCCCCTCCCTGCTACACTTTCCACGTGCATCCTGCCCCAGCCCTCTTGCTATCTTGCCCTCCCCCACCCAGCCACTTGCTCATATATGATCCCCTAACCTTTAGCATCCCACTATCACCTTCAGTCCGGCTCACTTCCATGAGCGAGTTAAATTCTGAAAGTGACTTCAAATTGCATGAGTAGAACGAAGACCACACTTTCAAACTGGTAAATAGAAAATTTTGAACTGACATAAAGAAATTCTTCCTGTAAAAACTGTGAGGCATAAGCTGGCCCTTTCATGATAGCAATTCTTTCAAATCAATTGTTCCATCTCGCAAGGAGGGGTGTAATCCATAAAAACACTTTGTATCACTCCATTTCATTAATTTACAGATGTTGGAATCCTTCGGAACCAGATTTAGAATGAGCTACCAAACTTCTCCTTGTTCCAAAGGACCATCACTCCATCCCATACACTCAGCTGGTGGGTCATCTCCCAGATGGCCCAAAATGAGCACATTTAGCCTACCAGCAACACATTTGGTTAGCAATCTTAATTTTAGCAACGATCTCTGTACCATTTTTACGATTACCCCGAACTAATTTGTAACACTCTGCCTCTAGAATTATCTGAGCAATTCCCATCCAACTTTCGGTCTCACCCACCAATCATAGCTCATAAAGTCCAAAACTTAAGTGCTGGCTCATTTCAGTGGTAATTTCACACCATGGCTGATCCAGGAAACCAAACTGGTGGCTGTTTTCTAAACGATGGACAACTGCGAGGGCGATCAGAAAGAAAAACAATTTGCATGTTTCAACCAACTTTCCAGAATCCTGACCTCATCACATCTCTGCACGTTTTACTGCCAATGAAGTGTTATTACTGTTTGTAATGTAGACTAACAGTAATATATCATATCAGTATTTCATTGTCCTGGGTCATTCATTTTGTAGCCTTCAATTAATCTTATTTAATAAATAACAGGTTGTCACATTCATAACCTAACCAATGTTACTAGAGAGACCGTAACAAGAAGCTTTGTAACCTATATAATACCATAGGCTGAGTGGCTAAAGGTGTTCAACCTGTACATTGTACATGTTTCAAGACATAACTGCTTCATATTTGTTACACACATTATATATATGTCACATTATAATGGAGACATAGTTGATCTCTACCATGACTCGCCTTGTGAGAAATCAGTCATCCTTTTGCAGTGCTATGACATCAATGGAATGGTTCCATTTGCTTTGATGTCACAGGCATATTTCTTTCGGGTCTTTCACAGATGGGATTGTTTATGTAATAAATGGAACAAGTAAGGTACCATTGGTGCAGACTCGATGGGCCGAATGGCCTCCTTCTGCACTGTATGTTCCAATAAGAGCTTGACGTACCCTGTCTCAACCACATTGTCTGCGAACTGCTGGCCAATGCCTTCCTCTTCCAGACGGTCCATGGCAATATCCTTTATTGTAAAATGACGTTGTAGGTTCTGGCCACCTGTATTACACCCTTCCCTATCTCCCCAAACTATCTGGGCATCAGAGCCACTGCTTCTGCCTATCTACTGTTCTTTTGACTTGGACTTTGGCAGCTGAATGCATTGTGTCTCAGCTTTTGTGTGCTGGTGCTTTTGGCCACCATCAGAATAGCAAGAATCATAGGTCAGAATTTTTTCAAGAGGTAAGAAATCCTACCACTGGGAGCAAAAGAAAGATCTGACTTGAGTGGGAAGATAGACACTGGGCGGCATTTCACCAGCGATGACCAATGATGCCATGGCAGGATCTCAGTACCAATGAGAATCCGCAACACCCCCCCCCCCCCCCGCCCCGCAACCTGACAGCTACATGAATAGAGTGGCCGCTATGTAGACTGGTCCCACCCTCCAATGGCAGCACCATTGCTGTTGGGAATCCCTCAGTGTCATATAATAACCAGAAAGAGGAACCCCACCTGCTCTCCAAGAACCTGTTGGCAGGCAGTCTCCCCACGTGTTGGGGGCCACTCCAGGTGAGTGTAGGAAGTGGCCCTATCTATTAAATTAGTTAAAGTGCCTGGCCACTAGGTTTCCTGGTGATAGGAAGACATCAGAATTCCTCCTCAATGCCTTTCACTGCTATTTTATAAGGCCTCCTTCTTTAGACCAGCTCCAGAGGGCTGAACCATCTCTTTGAGAAGGCAATTTTGGACACAGTAGGAAGATTAATGCAATCAGAGGGCCAAGTTTAAACGGAAGCACCATGTCTGGGTGTACGTGAACAAAATTGATGGAGTCATAATCTTTGTAAACCATGAATGCTGTTTATTATGTTGTGGCACAGCAGCATACTTATTCCAGAGATTAGTTACAGATCAGCTTGCTGCACCATTGTGTCACAGCAACTCCCCTCCCCCAAGCAGCTTGGCCAGTTTACGCACTTGGCTGACAAGTCAGGTAAGTTCCTGTTTACACAGTTAGAACTGTGGGTGGGTGGTGGCAGATACAACTCAAATACATAATTGGTAACATCCCTACTTGTGCGATATTAAAGATTTCTATGCCATTATTCTCTTTCCTCAACTAGCACCAAATTCGATCAGTGAGTCATTCATCTCGGTTTGCGGGATCTTGCCATTGAAGAATGTCTGCCACTGTGTACTGCATGTTCTTTTCATCAGAGTCAGCATTAATCTTCCACCTGCACGCCAAATCTTATCCAGTTTCCCAGGTCAGAGATTATCTACCTATTCAAGTGCTCACCACTGTGATGAAGGTATAATCAAGTTGAAATGGGACTTCCACTGGTGCTTCAGGAGGAGGCACCTTTAAGGGAGCAGAAGAACTGCAAGGACTGGTGTGAATATTTTCAATTAGGCCTTCACGGAAGTCCTCATATATGGTTAGAACCGGAGGAATAGCAGATGTGACCATGCCTGGACCTGCTCGTCCAATCACCGACTTTCTACCATGGCCTCAAGGGCTATGACAACCCCTCTGCTGGCCGCGCCCAAGTTAGCTGAAGTGTTGGGTGCTCTGAGGTACAGACGAACCAACACGGTTGCGATTGGTACAACACAGATTTATTCCATTTAACTATTTATACATCAGACTTGGTATAATGTATGTTTGAATATCATGACATCCCCCCTTTTTTTACAAGATTATGTGCCTACATGGTTATAAATATAAATGTGTCCTTAGTGCAGCTAAAGGTGTGTGTGTGCGTAATATTTACATCATGTACATGGGGCTTAACTATATACAAGGGGTGATGTCAGGTGTGACATGCTAACGAGGTTGTACCATAACAAAAAGAAGAACAACGTGGAAATTTGGAACGATCAAACGAAGCATGTAACGAGAAAATAGAGACATGTTATAAAACAGTGGTTGCAAAAGTTTGACGTGTGAACAGTCTCATAAGTCCAGTCTAGTAGGTGGGCGACGGATTTGGGTTGACCGCCTCAAGGGTGGGTCGAGAATCACCGGCTGAGGTATACGGCAGCTCCACAAAGTCGCTATCAGGAACCAGTGGAGGACACGGTGTCTGTGTAGGGTCCCGTTGCGAGCGTGGACGTAAGCGAAGGGCTCGGCAATTGCGCCTACGCACGGATCCATCCAGCATGCGTACCAGGAACGAGCGGGGAGCCACGCGTCGGAGGACTTCGGCAGGTGCTGACCAGCCACCGTCTGGTAGGTGGATGCGGACGTTGTCTCCAGGGGCCAGGGAGGGAAGATCAGTTGCCCGTGTGTCGTACAATCTCTTCTGGCGACCGCGCTGCAGTTGCATCCTATGCAGTACCGGAGCATGGTCTATTGTTGGTGCCAGGATGGAAGGCACAGTGGTTCTGAGGGCGCGACCCATCAGCAGCTGTGCTGGTGAGAGACCAGTGGCTAATGGGGCCGAGCGATAGGCCAGCAAGGCGAGGCAGAAGTCCGACCCGGCAGCAGCAGCCTTGCAGAGGAGCCGCTTGGCAATGTGAACGCCCTTCTCCGCCTTTCCATTTGATTGGGGGTGCAGAGGGCTGGACGTCACGTGTGTGAAGCCATACGAAGCAGCAAAGGACGACCATTCCTGACTGGCAAAACAGGGCCCATTGTCCGACATGACAGTCATCAGAATGCCGTGGCGAGCAAAGGTGTCTTTGCAGGCCCTGATGACAGCAGACGACGTCAAATCGTGCAGGCATATGGCTTCAGGGTAGTTTGAGAAGTAGTCAACTATGATGACATAGTCCCTGCCGAGCGCGTGAAACAGTTCGACACCCACCTTCGCCCAGGGGGACGTCACCAGCGCACCCCTTCGATGCCTTCCATCATCTGCTCCATGATTCTATGGAAGACCTCGGATGCCGAGATGATGCCGAATGGCATTCGGTTGTATCAGAACCTGCCGAAAGGGGTGTTGAAGGTACATAGCTTTCGGTTGGATGGGTCCAGTTGGATCTGCCAAAACCCTTTAGGAGCATCCAGTTTTGTGAATATCTTCGCCTGGGCCATTTCACTGGTGATCTCCTCCTGTTTGGGTATGGGATAATGTTCCCTCATAATATTATTGAGGTCTTTGGGGTCAATACAGATACGGAGCTCGCCGGAGGGCTTCTTGACACACACCATGGAGCTGACCCATGGCGTGGGCTCCGTGACCCTGGATAGGACCCCTTGGTCCTGGAGATCCTGCAGCTGCTGCTTGAGGCGGTGGTTAAGTGGCGCAGGAACCCTGCGAGGTGCGTGAACGACCGGGATGGCGTCTGGTTTGAGGCGAATTCGGTAGGTGTATGGCAGTGTTCCTATGCCTTTGAATGCCTCCTGGTTGTGGGCGAGCAGCGATTGGAGCTGTGCGCTGAACTCTGCATCCGGGAAGTCAGACGTGCCGTCTGGAGAGAGAGAGAGTGGATTCGTTGCACAAGGTGGAGAGCCTTGCATGCCTGTGCGCTCAGCAGGAAGTCCTTCGATGAGCCGACTATCTTGAACGAGAGTGTGGCCGTGTGTGTGTTGTGTGTCTCCTGGAGCTGGCAGGATCCCATGGCCGAGATAACATTCCCGTTGTAGTCGACCATCTTGCACCAGGATGGCCGGATTGGTGGTCTGACCTTCATGGCGCAGAAGGCTGACCATGCTATGAGGTTGGCAGAGGCGCCAGTGTCCAGGCGGAAAGTGATCGGCGATCGGTTGACCGTTAGGGTGGCACTCCATTCATCGGCCGGATTGATGGTGTTGACCCGGTTCCCATCACTGACCGCAACTCGGAAGGCGTCTTGGTCATCTGTGTCATCGGTTTGGATGTTGTGATGTGGAGGCTGAATGGTCCGCACGTTCCTGCGAGGTTGTCGGAGATGTGGAAGATCAACAGGTTGAGCCGCTCGACAGTAGGCAGCGTAGTGGCCCATCTTGCCACAGCGTAGGCATTGTCGGGTTTTTGCAGGACATTGCCCTTTTAAATGTGCAGCTCCACAGTTGCCGCACATCATGACGTCATGGCCTTCGTTACGCCACTGCGCATGCGCAGTTCGGTCTTGCGTCGGGCGCACCTGCGCAGCACGTCCCTCAGTGTTGCCGTAGGTTTTGGCGTGCACAAACGCGGGAGGCCTTGAAAACACGCAAAACGGCCGCCCTCGTCCGGGCCGCGGGCCGGGAGAAACTCGATTGCCTGGACGCGTTCGGCCTTGTGGGTGGCCTGGCTTGCCGATTCGGTCGCGTGGCACCCCCTCCGTGCTGATTCGGTCGCCTGAAATTGGGCATAGCGGCTAGTCGCATTCTCATGCAGGACACAGGCTTCAACTGCAGATGCTAAGGTCAGGCCTTTTATTTTAGAAGCTGCTGGAATGGGCCACTGGAGGCAACGCCAAAAACGACCTGGTCCCGGATCATGGACTCTGAGGTGGTGTCGTAACCGCAGGACTGCGCGAGTATGCGGAGGTGCGTCAGGAAGGACAGAAAGAGCTCATCCTTACCTTGCAGGCGCTGCTGAAAGACATACCTCTCGAAGCTCTCGTTGACCTCAACGTTGAAGTACTTGTCGAGCTTGAGGAGGACCTTGTCATACTTAGCTTTGTTCTCGCCTTCCGCGAGCACCAAGGAGTTGTATACATGGATGGCGTTCTGACCTGCGGTTGTGAGGAGCATTGCAATCTTCGTGTTGTCCGAGGCGTCCTGTTTTTCATTGGCTTGCATGAAGAGTTCGAAGCGCTGCTTGAAGAGCGTCCAATTTGTGCCCAGGTTCCCAGCGACTGCGGTTTGTTGAGGGTGTCCATGGCTCAGGATGGCAGATTTGCCGGTAGGTATCGATTCACTCCTGGTATCATGAAGTGTTGGGTGCTCTGAGGTACAGACGAACCAACACGGTTGCGATTGGTACAACGCAGTTTTATTCCATTTAACTACTTATACATCAGACTTGGTACTCAGCATGTTGTGACTGTGTGAGTGTCTTGCTACGAGGTCCTGGCCCTGTGCCGTCTCCAGATGGACTGCCTAGGAAGTGTCGTGTTTCTTGTTTTATACCGTGTCTGTTCTTGTCTGTGATTGGCTGTCGTGTTATGTGTGCTAATTGGTCCGTTGGTCTGTCTATCATTATGTATGTGTTATGATGTATGTTTGAATATCATGACATTAGCGATATCAGAGGGAACTAAGACAGGAAAAATCAGGCAGGTTGTCACGCACCCCACCCCTCGGTCATGAACAGGGTAGGGAAGAAATATCCTGCAGCCTTCCCAACCAACAGGGAAGGTGGGGGAGGGGAGGGGTCTGGAAGGGAAAAAAAGGGGAAGGACAAGTTGGTTGGTCTCACTGCCCAATTTCTCTTTGCTACATTGTATGATTTTGGATGGTATAGAGGAGGAAAATCAAGCACACAAAAGAGTGACATCTTCAGTTTGTGGCAGAATTGGGTGACAGAAGCAACAAACAGTAGAAGTTAACTTACCCAGTGACTTTTTAAGTGTGGTTTAGTACACCAAGTTGCTTATCAGAGGGACATTCAAACAGATGTGAATGGAATCGTGGTGCTTGCAAACAAAGGAAGCTTAGAAACAATGAATGCAAAGGTTCCCTTCTGATGTAACTACTGGTCAAGAGGATGATTCTTACCTAGGTAAAGTAAGAATGCTGGCTGTCTGGAGATTTGCATGCCTAACATGGGAAACTTCAGTCGCTATGATGTTTGATAGCCATAAAGTAACTAGTATTCTAGTAACAGAATTTTAGTCATTCCCAAAAAGACAACTGTTATACAATCAGAGGGGATGAAACAGCCTCATGGCTCCTATGCATTCAGCGAACACAAAAGTTAACACAACAGGATGGGTTTAACAACTGAGAGTTGGGGGGTGGGTGGGGATAGTAAGACAGAGCAGAGCCTGTTCTCTCCAAAAGGTTATAGAATTCTCAGGAGAGCCGGAGGTTCACTGCAGAAAGTCTAGAGCTGGAATGGATCATTCACTCCATAGTCCAGGAACCAGGTTGTATTATTTGGATGGTATTTAATGCACACCTGTTCTACAGTATTATAGCAACAACTTTTCAGTCAATGTACATATTACGGCTTACCATTTGAAACCAGTACAGACAGAATCACGCAGAAGTTAATAACCTTTAGTTGTGACAGTAACTGCAGTAAAATATTTCGTGGTTTTCACACACTGCTATTTCCACAGTTAAAACTGCCCATTCAATTTCAAATCTCGCTGAAATTATGATGCAAGTCTCCACCTAGTGGAGGAAGATTGTCAGATTTAAGTTGTATTGTTGCTGTGGCTATTGTAAAAATCTGGGGTATGTGTGTTACATCAGTAAAGTACTTTTATATTGATTTCAAGCAAAATAGACAATAATGCACGGAATAAAAATGTTACTTCTTCTACCTCCTCCTACCCATCAATGGTGCACACACTTATTTCCCTCAGCAGTATATGGATTGCGACCTTTCATCAGCCATGTGATTTCAGACTCAAATAAATTCTCTATTATAATAATGATAATAATTTTTGTTGTCACAAGTAGGCTTCCATTAACACTGCAACTGTGAAAAGCCCCTAGTCCCCACATTCCAGCACCTGTTCAGGTACACAGAGGGAGAATTCAGAATGTCCAAATTACCTAACAGCTCATCTTTTGGGACTGGTGGGAGGAAACCGGAGCACCCGGATAAAACCCATGCATACACGGGGAGAACGTGCAGGCTCCACACAGACGGTGAGCCAAGCCGGGAGCTGTGAAGCAACAGTGCTAACCACTGTGCTACCCTAATTGATGGCTTATCTAGTCATGTTTAGATGGAAGATGGACAAAATACACTATCCAGAAACCTTTACTATATAGTGCATATGTGACTATCAAACAAGGGCAAGATGAGACTAATTCACACCCCGATGTTCAACAATAACAACTTTCATTTAGATGGCACCTATAAGATAGCACACCATCTCAAAGTGCTTAACTGGACCCTCTGCCCAGGCATTCACATCGGAAATGGCCACAGAACACCATCACAACAAGAAAAAAGGTAAAGCCTTCACAGGAGGAGAAAATAGGAAAACAGGTTTTCTTTTGTTTTTATTCTTTCATGGTATGTTGGCATCGCTGGTGAGGCCAGCATTTTCACCCATCCCTAATTGCCCTTGAGGGGGAGAAGGCGAGCTGCCTTCTTGAACCGCTGCAGTCCATGTGGTGTTGGTGCACCCACAGGGCTTGTTAGGAAATGACATCTAGGCTTTTGACCTAATGACCCAGTGAAGGAACAGCAAAACATTTCCGAATCAGGATGGTAAGAAGTCACAGGCGGTAGCGTTCCCATGAGCCTGCTGCCCTTATCCTTCCGGGTGGTAAAAGTCGCGGATTTGGAAGGTGCTGTTAAAAAGACCCTTCTTGGTGCATTAAAATAGTGAGCGCGATTTAATGACCTCATTGCGCCCGACTTGGTAACGCAACAAGGCCGTTTAATCACGACACTCGGAACACGTTACGAGATGTCACAATCTGGATCTCGCCCTCCCTCCGCGAGATCCAGGTTAACATATTTAAAATAGTCATTAGGTTCATTGAAATATGTCCACATCGGATTCTCCCGAGGCCCAGGAACTAACGGTCCCACCTGGGAAACCTCACCATGGCACCGTTCAGCACTGGTTCACACAAATGTGGACCAGGCTTAATGGCACCTGGGGGAGGGGGGGGGGGTGAGGTCTTCAAAGCCATTGGAGTGCCTGGTTGGTCAGGCTCTGGGCAGCGTGATACCCTGGCACTCCGATTGGCAACCGGTCACCTTGGCACTGCAGCCTAGCACATTGGCGCTTCCACCTATGCACCCTGGCAGTGCCTCCTGAGTACTACCAGGGTGCCACTAGCAGGGGCACAGCCAGGAATCAGGCCCAGGTGCCCTGTCTGGAAGAGCTGGGATGAGAAGGCTCGAGGACGACCCCCCCTCCCCCAAGAGGCAAGTTGGGGCAGTGGGGAGTTCCGGAGTGTCCGACGGGGCGGGGAGGTGGGGGTCAAGAGATCGAGGCAGCATTTTAAAATGGCACCCTGATCTCTTCCTGTGCAGGAAATGAGGTAAGTGCAGCCTCAGCAGGGCGTTCCCCGCAGAGGCCCAAAACACCTCAAAGAACTGTTAAATAGCAGGGTCATTCTCAGCGCTGCAGGTGTCAAGAAACACCCCACTATACACGCCAAAAACGGGACACCTTACATGGTGTAACTGGGTTTGTAAACAGTGTACCAAATCATAGTGACTACTGAAGAACTCGCTGGCCCTGGAAATCTAATTCATACTTGTGTAATGTAATGTAAAAGCTTTCTATTATGCGAAATTCCAAAGTTTTAACAATTTTAAAAAATTGATTTTTTTCCCCCCCCATTCATTGTTGCAGGATTTGGGCTTCACTGGCTAGGCAAGAATTTTTTGCCCATCCATAATTGCCTTTGAGAAGGTGGTGGTGAGCTGCCTTGTCTTATGCAGTTCCATGTGGTATAGGTACACCCAGTGTGTTATTTTTTGACCCAGCGACAGTGAAGGAAGGAACAGCAATATATTTCCAAGTCAGGATGGTGAGTGACTTGGAGAGGAACTTCCAGGTGGTAGTGTTCCCAGGTATCTGCTGCCCTGGTCCTTCTAGATGGCAGTGATCATTGGTTTGGAAGGTGCTGCCTTGTTGAATTCCTGCAATGCGTTGTGTAGATGGTACGCAGTGCTGATACAGTGCAAAAGTGGTGGAGGGAGTGAATGTTCCAGCTTTTAATATGCAGGCCTCAAATTTATTTTGCTCTCTAAAAGGTAGGGATTTTACTTCCTGGCTTGCAGTGAGAATACACAATGTGATTCGCAGCTTTATCCCGCTCCATGACATCAATATTATCGGATGCTAAGTGGTCCCCTTGATTGACACCAAACACCAACATTGATTTTGTCACCAATCATTCGATCTCAGTTGGTAGTTTTCAGAGGTGAGTGCTATTACTTCACCACTGAGTGCAAATTCTGGACCAAAAATGTCAAAAGGATAGCGTGTTAAATGTTTGCTGAAACTTATCATTTTAAATTGAGGTTGTGCAGAAATGAATGCATACCTCTAACTGTGCTTATGGATAAGTAGTCAGTCACTGTCAACCGATTATTGAGGCTGTGCAAAAATGAATGCTTATCTCGAACTGTGCTTTTGGGTAAGCAGTCAGTCACTGTCAACTTCAATTATCCACTTAAGAAGAAACACGGAGGCAACGTTATGTACTAATTTTACAACAATGAAAAGCTCTGGAATGTGGTAAAATTTGAGAAAAGATTTAAAAAGCTCTTTTTTTTTTTAAAAATTAAAAGCTTCATACGCTAGGAAGCTACATTGAGGGGTAATGGAAAGACCTCACAGGAGTTGTATAGTTGCATTACTCTGTGCTTGAACATTCAATCAAATGTTCAGCCTAAAATCAGAGTGATATCTATGACATTCATTCCACGAGAACAACATACACAAGAAATTCATGTTTTATGAAGCTAGTTTATTTTATGGCAGCAAGTTACAATTTTGATGTATAGTACAGATATATAAACAGAACAGAAACTAGCCTGAAATTCAGCAGCATCAGCATAAAGAAATTGCTGATTTGTGTGTGAAATACCAAGCCCATTAAACAATGCTACTATTCTATACTATTTATATGAAGACCTACAGGGAAGTCTTTACAGCAAATATTCAAATATACTGTTGAAAAACAGACTTGTGATAGGCGTTCTTTCAACAGTAAAAGCCTGTTTGTCAATGTCATCTGCACTCAGCTTTCAACAATGCTTTCCATATTTTTCAATTCTTTCCAAAAGATACATTTTCCAAGTTTCAGACAAGACTGATTTTCAGCATGGTACATGATATGATGTGGCAGATGGAAAGATTTCAAGAATTAGGTTGTTCTGCAAAGTAGAACTTTTGAGTTTTGAGAGAAAGGAAAATTATCTGGACCCAATGTGTTTAGTTGACACCAAAGTACGAGTACACCCATTGGCAAATACAAAAATGAAATTCTGGCAGACAAATCAACTTGCTCCTCATTTTAATATTGAACAAAACAGGTATTTTCAATTTTTCTTCCATCGCCCAACATACCATTGCCCAACACATCATTTGAAAGGAAACACTTAAAAAAAGGGTATTTTAAAACTCTTGGTATAGTGCCCAATTGAAAATAAAAGTCAAACCAATTGATCAAAACAATACCATCTGTACACTCCATCTATGCAAAATGATGGGGAATGTTAAACAATTGAAATACAACAGTAAATGTCACTTTGGACAAATAGGCAAATTTAAATAGTCCCATGTTGCTATTTAGTTACTCGAGTGATTTATAGGTGCACTTAAGTATTTTTAAAGTGGTTTGCTTTATGGCACTGATCATATCTCCTACCATTGGGGTGCGAATTCAATAGAAGCCAACATTCTTAGGTCAACATCTCCTTCGAGCTGCCCTGAAATTAAACTGATGAAAATTCTTCGGGCAAACAAATTTGACTGAACTTTTTTTAAAAAAGAGGGGAAAGAAAATGGATTGAAGGTCCTTAGAAACACATAACATAATGTAGTGCAACGTTTGCTGTGCATGATTCACACTTTAAAATTATACATTGATTATTCTCAAGGCTGTGTATTTTCCACTATTCTTCCATTATTGTAAATTGTTCAATGCAGAATTGGATCACATGATTCAGCTCTACTCAGCCTAGGAATTAACTAGGATAACTATAACAAACATCTGAAATCATAAAGCAGTAATTGACAGGTGTTACGATCAAAATCCTAATTGTACCATTTGAGGTAAAAATCATATGCTTTTACTGGAATTGTAACCTGCGTGAAATGAATGCTCACTACTTCTGCAATCCTAGTGTTAACTAAACAGAGTTTGTAAATCTAATATACCCACAGTGAGTGGAGATTTCTTCATATCAAATGTTTTTTTGCAAAATTGCAACGAGTCCTCAAAATAGTCATGCTACTGCTGAAGAACATGGCTATGCGGCACATTCAAAAGAATATGATAAAACCCCAAAATTCTTTAATCCCTCTGTATCAGATTATATGTTCCACTGCAAAAGGAAGCATACTCAGTTATGTAGGCAATGAAAGGAAAACATGCTTCTGGCTCATCACCATTGGAAAAATAAGTAAATTGATTAATGGGAATAGGTTTTTGTTTTGTTTGTAAACCCAAATATTTGCTGTGCCATTTAAAAAATGTAGCTCGCGTTCCCCATAAAGTGCCCCTGTTTATCCAAACCTGGTCACAAACTGTATACGACAGGAATTTGCAGTGTACAACTAAAACAAACACCGAATGCCATCGTACTGTAAACAGACCAGGAATCACTATAATCTACAATATCTAAATTGCATTCCGACCAGGGGAAGAAAAAAAAAAAAAAAAAAAAAAAAAAAAAAAAAAAAATCACACTTTTTTTGTATCTAAAAATTATCTTGCGCAGTTTTTCTTCATTAAAGACATTAATTAAATCATGTTAGGTTGTGCACAGAATAAATATAGAACAAATATAGAGTATATGTAATATTGGTGCTATTTTACAATTTTATTCAGAAAAGGTAGTTTTTATATCTTTTGCAGAGTTTTTGCTGTGCTTATAGATTCAGGCACACACTGTATTTATTCAGTGAATATTTATTCAGTCCTTTGGGCAAAATCGAAGCTTATCACGTGAATCTCTGCTCAACTTTAATAGCACTGTCTCCACGGTAACATGTAGGCGGGACTGGTTCTGAGCAGTGTAGGTGAAAGGTGCAGTGCTCTAGGAGGTTGGAGGTCAACGGGAAGAAAAACCTGTTGCCAGACTGCAGCCAACAACTGGCGTCATGTCCCAGATCTGCAGAGAAAGCAAAACATAAGGCAATGTTATAACAAAGAGGCAATTTTTACATACACTAAATACATATACTAAATATCCACAGAAATAGGTTAGGATATTATAGTTGCCAATGTTCACTTTATGAGTAGCCAGCTAGCGTTTACAACCCTTTTTTCATTCCCTTACATAGTATTTATTTCATATTCCTGGCTCTTACAGCAAGATCACTTCTCCAATTTAAAATGGCAAAATAGCAGCAGGAATTTCCCAGGTAGTGGATGCCTTCCACTAACTTAGGTGGAAATATCTGCTTGGGGGACAAATAATTGGAGCCTCCGAGAGAAGACAGAGTGCGTCAGAATCTGTACCTGCCAGCAGGTACCAACTGCCTTGTTCCGTTCCGAACTCTTGTGCCAGGGCCTGCTCGTCCCTAGAGGCTCAGATAATTCAATCCCCAGGAGCCTTTACATGGTGTGCTCTCTCTGCCATGTGCACACACAATCGGTGCCATACAAATAATCTTGTTGCACAGGTTACGAAAACTCGAGCCACTGGCCAATGTTTGCCATTCTGAAATGGAGAACACTGGGACTCATGCAATTTCTGGCATACCAGAAACCATTGCATTCTTCAGAATTCGCTAAAGCCAGTTATGCTATTTTAGCAGATAAAACACCAATGGCATAAATGGAGATTGTTACTCGACTGTTTACAACTGTGTAATCTTGTATACGTTAGCATTTCTCCATTAATTCCACTGATGAGATACTGGGCATAGTTTCAGCTTAGGCCATGTCAAGTTCAACTATCAAATTTTTTATGCCGCAGATGTTAATTTTCATGGACAAAATATATGCTGAATTATGGAATCCAGTTCCAACATGTTAAAAATCCAACATAATAAACATTGAATTCAACTTATTCAGTTGCCAGGAAGCATCAAAATTAACCTTGGGTCTTTTGACTGGGTTGTTTTTCACTTGCATCTCCCTACTTTCCATCTCTTTCATAACTCCAAAAGAAAATCCTAAAACAGACATTCTTTTCCCTGAGTGCCCAGGACCAAGGTCCCACCAGCAGCATCTGTGTGAAATCACCAATTTCCGAGACAGGCAAATGAATCGCTTATTGTTTCTAAATTTTGAGGAAACAAACTGATTAATTAGCTTTTTAAACTAATTCTGGCTAAGTACTTTTTGAAAATAAGTTTGTGAATACATTGTGAGAAAATGGCCAAGAAATCCTGAAATAGGACTCCGCCATACAACCATATAACACTTAGGGATACAGGCCGTGAACAGTATATTTACATGACAGTCAATCTAATTGACCGTTAATTATTCAGACAAGATTGTGACAGCATGCACCCACCCAGTGAGCAGTGATGCTTGCTGGCAGCACATTTCAGGAAACAACAAATTTTAAATGAGCATTGTTAGGACTCCCGTGTGAGAATCACAATTTACAATTTGTAAGACTATAAGGGAAGACTATTAACCACAGGAGTGAGAACACGGAACAAAAGGTATTTTTCCAGTAAAACAAACGTTAATTTAAACATAGAATTAATCACAATACCAACACAGTAACAGCTTTCTAATTGACTGTTAAAAAAGTTCTTAAATAAAATAAAAATAAAACTTTAACTCACTATCTACACTTGACACTGTATATTTCAATTAAGCAAACCCAATACAGTTCAAATGTACCTATAAATGAAGTTAACAATCACAGTTACCTGCTTCTCTGTGCAGACCTTTGGAAAGAGACCCTTTCAGGAAGAACCTGAAAATCAGCCTAAAATCCTATGGTAAACTGCAAACTACAGACAGACCTAGCTCCTCCAATTAATTACATCATCTGCACCCAAAGCATAAGGTATTCTCAGACTCCTAGCACAAAGATGTCCCATGACCTGCTTAGATAGGACTAAATACAATCTCTCATAAATTACCTACAGCGAGGGAACCTCCGTTACCCATCTATATGTAAACAAGTCATTGGTTGAAATCAATTTACAACCCCTTAATCATAGCTTTAGCAGACATTTGAACCCAGAGTATTTAATAACATTTGTCATGATGTTATTTATGATATTATTCCAACTTGGAACACCAGTTGGTGGGGGTGTATTGTTGTTTTTTGTTTTGATGGGAGGAGACAAGTGAAATCCCAGTGAGAATAAATAGCCCAGTCATTGTGTAATAATTATCAAAAAGAAAAGTCAAATACACACAAACTCTACCCTCAAGCAATTAAGATGTATGAATTACAAAATACATGCGGTTTCTATAGAATGTACCCCTTGTTATAAGATATATCGAGGATGTCTGCAAGATCCTGTTCCCCATCAGCATCCAAATTGAATAATCAGCTGTAGTTACCACACAATGCAGGGATGGTAGTAAAATCTGGGAACCGTCTTTTTCCTGGTCCAGCGAAGATTTTTTAAAACTTCTGTTACAAAAGGTTTTCTGCACTGCCTTGGCTCCAAGACAGAGAAGCCTGTTTGCTGTAAACTTGGCCTTCAGGCTTGGAAATTGGTCAGTCCACTTTGAGACTACTAGCTCAGAACTGCCCCTCCTGGCTGCTCAGGATCTGGCCAATTATACTTTCCCCAATTGTCTATAATCTATTTCTCCTCCATAAGGTATTCACACTTGATTATTATCTAAATTGCTGTTATAAACCAGTTACAGAAAATGAAAAATGAAAATGAAAATTGCTTATTTTCACAAGTAGGCTTAAATGAAGTTACTGTGAAAAGCCCCTAGTCACCACATTCCGGCGCCTGTTCGGGGAGGCTGGTACGGGAATTGAACTGTGCTGTTGGCCTGCCTTGGTCTGCTTTAAAAGCCAGCGATTTAGCCCAGTGAGCTAAACCAGCCCCTGCTGGGAGAGATGCATACCAATTGATGTCCTTTGAATACTGTCTGCTGCTGACTCCAGGTGAATTCATGACCACAGTACGGCAACAAAATATAATATATAACAATTCCTACGTTCATCACAGCACAGAATATGTAATTTCTTGTGACAAACTCAGCGACAGCACATTTTTGAAAGGAGCACATTTTTTGAAAGGAGAAAAACTGGACCAGAACTTTCTGTCAAATAGCCTGTGAGGCTAATGCCACTTACTGTTATTTATGTGGAAATGGTACAGCAGCTTCAGGAGAGGGGCAGATGGACAGTTAAATGTGAATATTCAGGAGATTACTGACCGAGTTGCACCGCTGTGCCCTGTCATTTGATTCACCAAAATGTCATTTTGTAGTCATACTCACCATTGACATGCATTGTACGTCACAAAATTGCTGTATTTGCACAGTAGATATTAAAAAGGAGCAGAAGCAAGTTTCCTGCATGGCTGTGCACAAATCGGCCCTTTAACTTACCATGCATGAGTGGCCACCCAAAACATTTAAAGAGTCAGCCATGGAGAGACTTCACCCATGCACTCAAAAAAGAAAAGTGAGAAGCTGATGTGATTCAGTTAATTACTGACAATCATAAGCTAACTGTTACAAGAGTGGAGTTCCACTCCTTCAGGTTATGAATGGTTTCAGGAAATTTTAACGTCTTCAAAAAAAACATTTTCCTCTTATCTCTGTTTTCTCTCTTAATCCAACCTTTCTTTCTGTACCTGATTTGACATTGAATTCAAACCCTTAAATTCAATCTCCTCCTCAGTCTTTTCTTTTTTAATTTCCCAATCCTAAAGCTGGTTGGTTGCCTGCTTAACCCGAGTCCAAGATACTGCTTCTCTTGCTTTGCCCTCATCAAGAGTCACTTCTACAACCTTAGAGAGCAATTATTTCTTTTGAGCTGATGGGTACAGGAGTAAGTCTAAATAATGGCATATTATATGCCTTGCTACATCAAAGTCTGGTACATTTTTTCTGCATGTTTCACATCTTCACGCAGGACACTGAATACAATATTCTTGTCAGCAACTTACTTTGCATGTAATGTACAATGTAGAATGTGTGCGCTCTCTCTGCCATGTGCACACACAATCGGTGCCATACAAATAATCTTGTTGCACAGGTTACGAAAACTCGAGCCACTGGCCAATGTTTGCCATTCTGAAATGGAGAACACTGGGACTCATGCAATTTCTGGCATACCAGAAACCATTGCATTCTTCAGAATTCGCTAAAGCCAGTTATGCTATTTTAGCAGATAAAACACCAATGGCATAAATGGAGATTGTTACTCGACTGTTTACAACTGTGTAATCTTGTATACGTTAGCATTTCTCCATTAATTCCACTGATGAGATACTGGGCATAGTTTCAGTTTAGGCCATGTCAAGTTCAACTATCAAATTTTTTATGCCGCAGATGTTAATTTTCATGGACAAAATATATGCTGAATTATGGAATCCAGTTCCAACATGTTAAAAATCCAACATAATAAACATTGAATTCAACTTATTCAGTTGCCAGGAAGCATCAAAATTAACCTTGGGTCTTTTGACTGGGTTGTTTTTCACTTGCATCTCCCTACTTTCCATCTCTTTCATAACTCCAAAAGAAAATCCTAAAACAGACATTCTTTTCCCTGAGTGCCCAGGACCAAGGTCCCACCAGCAGCATCTGTGTGAAATCACCAATTTCCGAGACAGGCAAATGAATCGCTTATTGTTTCTAAATTTTGAGGAAACAAACTGATCAATTAGCTTTTTAAACTAATTCTGGCTAAGTACTTTTTGAAAATAAGTTTGTGAATACATTGTGAGAAAATGGCCAAGAAATCCTGAAATAGGACTCCGCCATACAACCATATAACACTTAGGGATACAGGCCGTGAACAGTATATTTACATGACAGTCAATCTAATTGACCGTTAATTATTCAGACAAGATTGTGACAGCATGCACCCACCCAGTGAGCAGTGATGCTTGCTGGCAGCACATTTCAGGAAACAACAAATTTTAAATGAGCATTGTTAGGACTCCCGTGTGAGAATCCCAATTTACAATTTGTAAGACTATAAGGGAAGACTATTAACCACAGGAGTGAGAACACGGACCAAAAGGTATTTTTCCAGCTAACAAACGTTAATTTAAACATAGAATTAATCACAATACCAACACAGTAACAGCTTTCTAATTGACTGTTAAAAAAGTTCTTAAATAAAATAAAAATATACCTTCACAATGCGATCGCTTCCACAGGTTACCATCAGTCCTCTTGTGTTATCCAGATTCATGCCTGCAATATTATGTTTGCCTTCATGAAATGTTGCCAAAGAAGTTCGACTGTAATATTAAGTATTGTGATAAAGTGTCAGCAATGAAAGAGTCAGTTGACAAAATATTCTTGCATGGGAACAAATTTCCACTTGTTATTTGCAAACAATAAATAACACTTGAATTATTTACCTTAAATGCCCCTCTAAATGGCAAATTAATTTACCTGACCAATGGGCAAATTAACAGTGAAGAAGCTTATCTAGGATTGCAATGGGATCTTGATCAATTGGGCCAGTGGGCCGATGAATGGCAGATGGAGTTTAATTTAGATAAATGTGAGGTGATGCATTTTGGTAGATCGAATCAGGGCAGGACCTACTCAGTTAATGGTAGGGTTTTGGATAGAGTTATAGAAGAAAGAGATCTAGGAGCACAGGTTCATAGTTCCTTGAAAGTGGAGTCACAGGTGGACAGAGTGGTGAAGAAGGCATTCGGCATGCTTGGTTTCATTGGTCAGAACATGGAATACAGGAGTTGGGATGTCTTGCTGAAGTTGTCCAAAACATTAGTAAGGCCACACTTGGAATACTGTGTACAGTTCTGGTCACCCTATTACAGAAAGGATATTATTAAACTAGAAAGGGTGCAGAAAAGATTTACTAGGATGCTACAGGGACTTGACGGTTTGAGTTATAAGGAGAGGCTGGATAGACTGGGACTTGTTTCCCTGGAGCGTAGGAGGCTTAGGGGTGATATTATCGAGGTCTCTGGCTGATTTCGCAATTCTGGCTTATTCACAATACAGCTCTTGGTCTGTAACATCGTAGGTAGCAGATGAGGGACATATCAGCCATGATAGAATGGCAAGAGCAGATTTGATGGTCCAAATGGCCTAATTCTGCTCCTATATCTTATGAACTTATAAAATAATGAGAGGCATAGGTAAGGTAGATAGTCAACATCGTTTCCCAATGGTAGAGGAGTCTAAAACTAGGCGGCATAGTTTTTTTTAAATAAAATGTTTTTATTCTCCATTTTCATATTTTCCTTCAAAATTTGCACCCCACCAACAGGCAGCAAACGGTAACAAATACAAAGTCAATACCCTTAACATCAACAACGATTCCATCCACCCACCGCCCCACCCAACTGTCAATATATGCATCAAATAAAACAAACCGTCCCACGGTGGGAAAAAAAACAAAGGCGAAAAAGAGAAAGGAGTCCGGAATCGCCCATGGCCACCATTAACCTATAGATTCCGCACCCCCCCCACGATGACACTCAATGCCATCCAACCCCCGAAAGAGTACCGTAAATGACACCGAAGAGTTGTAAACCCCCCCCCCCAAACCTCGGTTCCGATGGCCGCAGCCCCTCCCCCCACCTCACCCCCGTTCACTGGCCGGCTTAGGCCCCCGCCCGGGTCTCTTTCCCCCTTGCCCGGCCCCAGGAAAAACCCAGAAGTTCCCTTTAGCACACAAACCCCGCCTACACCCCACACCCCAAAGAACCCTCATCCCGACTGAAAGTCCCATTTCTTCCCTTGTCCAAATATATACAATGTTGGCTCCTATAGCCCATACACCAGCACGCAGAGAAACAAAAGAGAAAAAATACAGTCATGAGGCTACATCGGTACATGACCATTTCTCAATTCTGCCACAGTCCTTCTGCCTTCGCAAACTCCTCCGCTGCTTCCGCCGTCCCAAAATAAAAGTCCTTGAACTTGTAAGTCACCCTCAGCTTCGCTGGATATACAATGCCGCACTGCACACTGCTAACGTACAGTGTCCTCGTCACCTGGTTGAAGGCAGCCCGCCTCCTCGCCAGCTCCACCGTAAAGTCCTGATATATGCGTATACCAGCTCCAGCCCACTGCACCACCCGCTTCTGCTTAGCCCAGCACAGGACCTTCTCCTTTACACTGTACCTACGGAAGCACAGAGTCACTACTCTTGGCGGCTCTTTGGTACAGGCCTCCACGGCCGATGTGCCCGATCCAGCTCATAATCGGGAGGGATCCTCCCCCTCGCCCAATAGTTTCGCCAACATAGTGGCAAAATACTCGGTCGGCCTCGGTCCTTCCACTCCTTCGCGCAGCCCCACAATCCTCAAATTCTGTCACCTGGATCTGTTTTCCAGGTCTTCCATTTTGCCTCGCAGGTCCTTGTTGATCTCTATCACCTTCCGCATCTCCTTCCCCATCGAGGTAAGTTGACCATTGTGCTGCAGTAATATCTCTTCCACTTCCGCCACTGCGCTCGCCACCGCCGTCCTCACCGGGGTAATCGCCTCCTCCACCAGCACTTTCAAAACAACCCCATCTCCTTCCTCATTGCCTCCATATGTTTTGTAAACTGCCTTTCGAATTCCACGGCCATCACCTTAGTTATTTCTTCAGCCGTAAGCAATGTGGCCTCTCCTGGTGCTCCAGCCTCCATTGTCTTTACTGACCCCGTGGTGACCTTTCCACTCCCCGACGGACTTTCAACTGCTTTTTTCACAGCCGTTTTTTTGCTGGTCTTCAACATTTCCCTTCTCTGTGCTGTCTCCCGACTTTTACTGCCTTCGCTGGCCCTAGGACCGGGCGTTAACCCCCGACAATGCCGTTCCGAACGGGAGCCCTCCAACGCGCGGCTGCCTCCCATCTGCCGTCCAGGCGGCATTGATTTAAGGTGAGAGGGGAGAGATACAAAAGGGTCCAGAGAGGCATTTTTTTCACTCAGAGGGTGGTGAGTGTTTGGAACGAGCTGCCAGAGGCAGTAGTAGAGGGAGGTACAGTTTTGTCTTTTAAAAGCATTTGGACGGTTACATGGGAAAGATGGGTATAGAGGGATATGGGCCAAATGCAGGCAATTGGGACTAGCTTTGTGGTTAAAAACTGGACGGCATGGACAGGTTGGGCCGAAGGGCCTGTTTTCATGCTGTAAACCTCTGACTCCAAGTGTCACCCATACTGCACTCAACTCAATGGAGTTTGCTCCAGGAATACATTTGGGTGGCACGGTGGTTAGCAATGCTGCCTCACAGTGCAGGTCACTGATCATGTGGAGTTTGCACATTCTCCCAGTGTCTGCGTGGGCCTCACCCTCACAACCCTAAGATACGCAGTGTAGGTGAATAGCTATGCTAAATTGCTCCTTAATTTGGAAAAACAAACCTTAAAAACAAAGGACAGGTACATATTGGTTCACATAGCGAAGGCATTATCATTTGAACACATTTCTGGGAGCAGAAAGAGTGAAACTATTTCCACTGGTGGGAGAGTCCAGAATAAAGGGATGTCATCATAAAAGTATAACTAAACCATTTGGGGTGAAGCAAAAGGCAAAGGGCAGTGGAAGTCTAGAACTCTGTCTCCCAAGACAATTAAAATTTTTAAAATCTTAGGTTGTCAGAATATGTTTGGATGAATTTATTAAGGGATATGGAACCAAGACAAGTAAGGTGGTTGGGGCTCCCTCTAGTGTTTGCACGGGGGATATCATTTCTTGGTTATGGGCGGCATGATGGCGCAGTGGTTAGCACTGCTGCCTCACAGCTACAGGGACCCAGGTTCAATTCCGGACACATGTGACTTCTCAGAATGGAGTTTGCTGTTTCTCCCCGTGTCTGTGTGGGTTTCCTCTGGGTGCGCCATTTTACTTCCACAGTCCAAAGATGTGCAGGTTAGGTGGATTTGCCATGCCGAATTGCCCCTTCGTGTCCAAAAGGTTCGGTGGAATTACTGGGTTACGGGGATAGGGTGGAGGTGTCGGCTTGAGGGTGCTCTTTCAGTGGCCTCATTCTGCACTGTAAATTCTATGATTCTATGATAAATATAGTGATGATACAGATCAGCTATGAACTAATTGAATGTGGAACAGCCTACTCCTTTCTTTATTCTTTCATGGGACATACGGGTCGCTGGCTAGGTCAGCATGTATACCCACCATCCCTAATTGCCCTCAAGATGGTGGTGGTGAGCCACGTTCTTGAACCACTGCAGTCCATGTGGTGTGCAGTGCTGTTAGGGATGGAGTTACAGGATATTGATCTAGTGACAGTGATATTGCTCCTAGTCAGGACGGTGTATGGCTTGGAGGGGAACTTGCAGGTGGTGGTGTTCCCATGTGTCTGCTGCTCTTGTAGAGGTCAGATTTGGAAGGTGCTGTCGAAGGAACCTTGATGATTTGCTGCAGTGCATCTTGTAGGCGGTACACACTGCTGCCACCGTGCGCCTGTGGTGGAGAAGATGTTGGATGGGGTGCCAATCAAATGGGCTGCTTTGTATCGAGCCTCTGTCTTGTTGGAGCTGCACACAGCCAGGCAAGCAAAACGTATTCTATAACATGCCTGAGTTATGTCAGGTCTTTCTGCAAATAGACACGCATGGACTGCTTCAGTATCAGAGTCATTGAGAATGATACTGAACATTGCACAATCATCAGAGAACATCCCCACTTTTGACCTCGTATGGAAGGCATGTCACTGATGAAGCAACTGAAGGTGAAGTCTAGGACATTACTCTGAGAAACTCCTGCAGTGACATCCTGGAACTGAGATGCTTGACCTCCAACAGCCACAACCATCTGGTACAACTCCAATGTAAAGAGGTTTTTGCCCCACAATTCCCATTAGCTCCAGTTTTGCTTGATGCCATACTTGGTCAAAGGCAGTCTTGATATCAAGGGCAGTCACTCTCACCTCGGAGAGTGTTTGGACTAAGGCTATAATGTGACCAGGAGCTGAGTAACCCTGGCGGAACATAAACTGAGCATCAGTGATTAAGTTATTGCTAAGTAAGCGACTTGATATCACTGTCAACGATCCCTTCCATCACTTGGCTGATGATAGAGTGTAGCCAATGGAGCAATAATTGGTAGGGTTGGAGTTGTCCTGCTTTTTGTGAACAGGATATACAGTGGCGGTTTTCCACATTGTCGGGTAAGTGCCAGTGTTGGAGCTGTACTGGAACAGCTTGGTTGGAGGTGCAGCTAGTTCTGAAGCACAAGTATTTATTGCCAGAATGTGGTTAGGCCTCATAGCCTTTGCAGTATCCAGTGCATTCAGTGTTTTCTTGATATCACGTGGAGTGAAATGAATTGGCTGAAGACTGGCATCTGTGATGCTGAGGACCTCTGGGGGAAGCAGAGATGGATAATTCATTCGGCACTTCTGGCTGAAGAGTCTTGCAAATGCCTCAGCCTTATATTTTGAACTGATGCTCTAGCTGTCCCATCATTGAGGATGGGATATTCATGGAGCCTCTTCCTGCAGTTAGTTGTTTAATTGTCCACCACCATTCATGACTGGATGTGGCCAGACTGCAAAGCTTAAATCTGATCTGTTGATTATGGGATTGATTAGCTTGTCTGTCAATGATTTGAATGAGGAACCAAATGTAATATTTCCAGGTTTGCTGCTAACATAAAACTTAGTGGAAATGTGAAAGGCGAGGAGGATGTTAAGAGGCTTCAAGGCGATCTAGACAAGTTGAGGAGTGGGCAAATACATGTAGTATAGTATAGATAAATGTGAAGTTATCTACTTTGGATAGAGAAACAGAATGGCAAAGTATTATTTAAATGGTGATAAACTGGGAGACGTTGAGCTACAAAAGGACCTTTTTAAAATTCATTTACGGGATATGGGCACTGCTGGTTTGGCCAGCATTTATTGCCAATGCCTAGTTGCCCTTTAGAAGATGGTGGTGAGTTGCCTTCTTGAACCGCTGCAATTTGCAGTTCAAGGTGTAGGTACACCCACTGAGCTGTTAGGGAGGGAATTCCAGCAATGTTGCCCCAGCGACAGTGAAGGATGGTCAGGATGCTGAGTGACTTGGAGGGGAATCTCCAGGTGGTGGGGTTCCCAGGTATCTGCTGCTCTTGTCCTTCTAGATGGTAGTGGTTGTGGGTTTGGAAGGTGTTGCCTAAGAAACCTTGGTGAATTATTGCAGTGCATTTTGTAGGTGGTACATATGCTGTCACTGTTCATCAGTGGTGGAGGGTTTGAATGTTTGTGGAAGGGAGAGCAATCAAGCGGGCTAATTTGTCCTGGATGGTATCGAGCTTTGAGTGTTGTTGGAGCTGCACTCATCCAGGCAAGTGGAGAGTCTTCCATTACACTCTTTACTAGTGCCTTATAGATGGTGGACAGGCTTGGGGGGGGGGGGGGGAAGAGAAAGAGAGAGGAGGAGTCACTCGTTGTAGGATTCCTAGCCTTTGACCTGCCCTGGTAGCCACAGTATTGATGCGGCTAGTCCAGTTCAGTCTCTGATCAATAGTAACCCCCAGCATGTTAACAGTGGGGGATTCAGCAATGGAAATGCCTTTGAACGTCAAGGGGCAGTGGTTAGATCCTCTCATAGGATGGCCATTGCCTGGCACTTGTGTGGCACGAATGTAACTTGTCACTGGTCCACCCAAGTCTAGATATTGTCCAGGTCTTGCTGCATTTGGACATGGACTGCTTCATTATCTAAGGAGCCACAAAAAGTGCTGAACATTGTGCAGTCATCCACAAACATCCCCACTTCTGATGGAAGGGAGGTCATTGATGAATCATCTGAAGATGGTTGAGCCTGGGACACTACCCTGAGGAACTCCTGCAGAAATTCCTGAAGTTGAGAGGATTGATCTGCAACCACCACAAACAACTTCCTTTGTGCCATGTATGGCATGTCCTTGTGCACCAGTCACTGAAAGCAAGCATGCAGATACAGCAAATAGTTAGGAAGGCATGTTAGCCTTCATTGTAAGAGGACTTGAGCCAGGAGCAAGGGTGTCTTACTGCTGCTCTACAGGGCCTTGGTGAGACAAATTCTGGAGTATGGAGTGCAGTTTTTGTCCCCGTATCCAAGAAAGGATATACTTACCGGAGGAGTGCAGCGAATGTTCACCTTGCTGGAGGAGAGATTGAGTTGACTGGGCTTGTATTCACTGGAGTTTAGAAGAATGAGAGACGATATATTTGAAACCTACAAAATTCTGACAGGGCTGTTCAGACTGGGTGCTGGGATGTTGTTTCCACTGGGTGAGGGATCTAGAACAAGGGGTCATAGTCTCCGGATACAGGGTAGGCCATTTAGGACTGAGATGAGGAGAAACCTCTTCACTCAGGAGGGTAGTGAATTTGTGAAATTCTCTATTACAGAAGGCTGTGGAGGCCAAGTCACTGAATATATTTGACAAGAAAATAGATAATTTTTTAGACTCTAAAGTCGTCAAAGGGTATGGGGAGAGTGCAGGTGTATGGCGTGGAGATGAAAGATCGGCCATGATCATATTGATTGGTGGAGCAGGCTCGAAGGGTAAAATTACTTACTCCTGCTCCTATTTTCCATTTTTCTATTGCATGCTGATTTCATCTTTTGGCATATGTTATCATCCTGGTTTGCAGCTTCACCAGATTTACACCTCATTGTAGGTATGCCTGGTGCTGCTCCTGGCATGCCCTCCAACACGATACATTGAATCAAAGCTGATCTCCTGGATTGATGATAAGGGGGAAATCCTACTTTCCAATAATGGCTAACAGATCCTGGTAAGAAATTAATTTCCACAACGGAATTTCAAGCATTACCAGTGTAAAAATTACCAACATTTTAAGTTTTACATTTAAGAATAAATTCTAGAGGTGTACAGTAATATACACAACTCTACTATCTTGGTTAATGATTTACAAGCTAGCCTCCAGCATCATTGCTCCTTGGATTTTATTCAAAAAATTATTTAAATTAACCAGGTGAGGGGGCAGCATGGTGGCGCAATGGTTAGCATTTAGTGCCTCACGGCGCAGAGGTCCCAGGTTCGATCCCGGCTCCGGATCACTGTCCATGTAGAGTTTGCACATTCTTCCTGTGCCTGCGTGGGTTTCGCTCCCACAACCCAAAGATGTGCAGGATAGGCGGATTGGCCACGCTAAATTGCCCCTTAATTGGAAATAAATGAATTGGGTACACTAAATTTACTTTAAAAAAATTTTAAAAACTAAAATAAAATAAATAAGTCAACCAGGTAAACTCAGTAAACAATCCTGCCCATGGGATATCATGCCACAGTCATAGCAGCAGAAGAGGATATTCAGCCCATCCTGTCCATGATGGTTCTCTGTAGAGCAACCTAGTCAGTCTCACACCCTAACGTATCTCTGTATACTTGTCTGTTTAAAATCTAGGCATATGGACCACTGAAAAAGTGGAGTGAAAATGTCACACTGCGTCCTACAGATTAAGATAATAGATAATTTAAACCCATAGAAATCAAAATCTTATCTTCTCGCTTTTATTTTCTCTGGTTTTCTTTCTTCTTTATTATCCTCTCCCATGTAAACCACCGGTCTCCTCACTCAGGGACCTGCAGCCAATATCACACATACCCACTCCTTGCAAATACTTAGGATCAACTAAGGGTAGTCCAACCCCGAACCTTTCTTTCCTTCCTTTCCAAAACGACGGCCCGTTCCATGGGGGAACATAGTTGCTAGGTTGCTAATATAGACCTTGGATTTAATTTTCATGCACTTTTGGCAGTATTCTGCCACATCATACAATCTTCAATCTCCAACAGAAAAGCATTCCAATGCTCAAATTTCAGCCCTTACAAAAAAATGGGACTCTGCCAACAAATGCATTTCATAACAAAATGAAAAAGGGATTTAGGGAAAATATTTTTAACATTGAAGGGGTTTCTGACTGGGAGAGCAAAAGCCACATTTGACATGGAGATAGTATTTCATGCAGATTAATTTTCCCTCTTAAGTAAAATAAACCTAAAGCATGGGTGTGATGGAGTGTCCTTCCCTGCATTTAGAAAAGAAGACACAGGAACAGTGTCTCAAAGCCTTGAGATGGAGTATGTGCCAGATTTCAGATCGTGCTGTTTTTTGGAAGGAAAATCAAAACTGTTAATAGTTCAGGTGACGCATAGAATAATAGAATCCCCACAGTGCAGACGCCGGCCATTCGGCACATCGAGTCTGCACCGACCCTTCAAAAGAGCACCTTTACCTAGGCCCAATCACCCCGCCATACCTTTGGACAATTAGGGGCAGACTAGACTGGCCAATCCACTGAACCTGCACATCTTTGGACTGTGGGAAGAAACTGAAGCACCCGGAGGAAACCCATACAAAAACACGGAAGAATATGCAAACTCCACACAGACTGTCACCAGAGGTCAGACTCGAAACCAGTTCCCTGCCACTGAGAGACTGTAGTGCTAGCCACTGTGCCACCATGCCACGTAGATCGGATGAGCTAGGTTGAGTGGGGTCAAAAGGTCACTTGGACCAGGAGCATGGGGAAAATGCAGGCAGGAAAAGTCAATAACACATATGGCACGATAGTTCCAACTAATCACCTAACCGAAGAAGCCAGTAAGTTATTTTACTCAATTAATAAGAGTATTGCTGAAAATAAAGTGTTGAAGCTAGCTGTCTCACACTACTATTACTCAGTAACAACACGAGTGGTTTTCACGACTAATAGGATGCTGCCGTAAAGCCAAAAATGTATTCTGCCAAAAATGTATTCTGCCTATCACACAAATGAGTAATGTGATATATGAATTTTTGTGCCTGTGTGATGCTAGGTATGTTGACTGCATGTCCCAAAGATTGATGGATCATATCAAACACTTATGTCCCTTACACAGTTCGGAACAGGCAAGGGTACAGACCGTACATAACCAGCCCATGTTTGCGTAACTCAAAACATAGTGCCCAATATTAGATTTGATTCCGCGAGTGGACAACCTTTGCTGAATAATCCTTAGGTGTGCTAAATATTATGCTGACAACAGATTTAAAATAGTCAATCAGGCTCACAGCACATTTGCATGTACTGGAAGCTACACATCTTAATATAGGGCCCTGTTCATTAATTAAAATTCATGCGGGGCAGATTAAAAATCAAGTCAGGTTTTCCGACAGTGCCAGTTTTTGGATAGCCGGATTTGAGACATATACCAATAATCCCAAACAAAACCAGCAAACGTAATCCATTTAGGGTCCAGGAATAAGCCGCAGGCACTTTAACCATAACCAGGACGTAGGAAATGATCCAAACACAGATGTTAGTATTTTATAAACGTAAACTTATTTTAGTGCCTCTCTTCAAAAATAGAATGAGATTACTTTATATTTATTTCAGTGTTTTGAAAAGTCACCAGGGAAATGCAGTTTGTAACAGCAGAAATGAACAATACTCACTCTTCTTCCTTGACTGAGTCGAAGCATTCATTGCAGGTTCGTACCTGAAACTCGAAGCCCATCACAGGATAGGTAGTCCGCTTAGTGCTGCACTTCCCACATATAGCTTTGCCACACTTCCTGCAGTGATGCTAATGTGTAAAAGAAAGGCTTGAAGAAACTATTTCAATACATCCCCATTCCACCTCCTACATAGGAGCATTTTTCAAATAGTAGCAGAATTTCTAATGAACTTCGAATCAATCACTAGACTCTTAAAGATTTGGTTCAATAAGTTTGTGGATTTACCAAACTGAAAGGTTTGGTTCAATAAGTTACTGTGGAATTACTAAACTGAAGTAATGGTAAAAGCTGATATCCAGCTTCACTGAATTAATTTAGATTAAATTTTAAAAGAAGGCAATTGCAATCTCCTGCTGCAAAAGAGTTCTTTTTCCAACATTATATAAATGTATTGCCAGCAGAACCTTGTGGGTTGAAGAGGGCTATTTGGGCAGCATTAGATGATAGATATTACGTTGAAGCCAGTTTAAAACCTTTATTTCCATTATACTGGGAGAAGGTACAGTGTTCACAGTTAAAAACAAAACTGCTAAGTGTAATAATACAATTTGTCTCTGAAGAGGCCCAGTTCCAGTTCCAGGGGTGGAATGTGCAGGTGTTAGGTCTCAAGGTTTGTTGTTCAATGTGGGACACTGTACTATTTGCTGTGGCTCCAATCGGTCTGCCGATAACAGCGGGGAGGATAGATGGATGGCATTCATGCCTTGCCAGATGCCAGTAAAACGGGTGCGGGGGGGGAGGGGGGGGGGGGGGGGAAAGAGAGGAATGGCTACACCCTAGATGTCAGACCACCGACATTACTAATTGCAAACCAACATACATGCCTTTGTAATGATTGGATAGTTTAATTAAGCATGCAGACCTTAATGTGATTGGTTCATTAATCTCATATACTATGCATAATGTAACCTTGAATTATTAGTCCTGATTGAACATAGATAACTAGTAACAAATGGTTGGGATATTCCAATTTCTAATAATAGAATCTTGATGTATTAATGCCTGTACTGTCATTAAATCTGGGCTTCTCTGGTGTCCCAATTGGAATGCCAGAGGCCCTAGCTCTTGCTTGAATAAACTAGATCCTTTACTCGCAAGAGTCTTTGTCTGATTTCTCATGAGTGGATGAGTGAAGTACACGATGTTTGAATAGCTGTACATTTCTCCGCTACATAGGTTCATCCGAAGTGAAAGACAGTGATATGGAGTAGTAAATGATTATGTTGGCGATTTGAGAACACTCTGGAATGGACTTTTCATCTTAAGGGTGCAATTATTCGAGGTCTGTCCATGTTGAATGTCCAACAATGCATTGGGTTGGGGGACATTAGACATGGTGGGGTGAAAGGGGTGAGGGAAAGGGAGGGATAGAAACTTTGCATGTCAAAGAATGCCAGTAAGCCTTGCATGCCATCAAGACTCAAGTCTTTCTCTTCCGGGGTTAAAGCTGGGCAACCATTCTTTTGGCTAGCCGTTATTATCAAAGTTATTACCTGATGTTGTTGTATTTGTCGGATCAGTTAGTGTAATGTTTGGATCCAATCAGTGCTGAAAGCATTGTACCATAGGTTACATATCATCAAAGGTTTATAAGATTTAAGTGAGTGGCACCGTTAATCTGAATATTTGATTTGAAGAGGCATCATACCTTTCCATTCTTCAAGAATAGTTGAATGTGTGTCATGCCCCCCCCCCCTCCCCCACCCCCGCCATTTCCTACTTGTTCCTATTATGAAACCAAATACTTTGTCGGTGGTGGAATTGGTCAGATCTTTAACTTGAGATAATGAGGTGCTTGTATTTTTCAGCCCATGTCTTCTCAAGTGCCACGTTGTTGTCTTTCTACCTGACCATGACTCTACAGCCACCTCTTGCCATCTCCAAAACATTGTCAGACTGCCATGGTGTTTTGATGCTGGCTCTAGGTACAAGATCCATTTCCTGTACCAGCCTCCCCGAACAGGCACCGGAATGTGGCGACTAGGGGCTTTTCACAGTAACTTCATTGAAGCCTACTCGTGACAATAAACGATTTTCATTTCATTTCTTCAGTGCATGGACAATTCTACTTTTGCTTTCTTCATACCTTCTAATGATGCTTGATGGTGCATTTTTGACAGATAGGCACCCTCCTGATGTGTGCAAGTATCTGCGGTGAATGTCCCTTTAAGGGCAACACAGCAAAGCAAGGGTCACATGGCCTGTTGTCCTTAAAGGAACAATCACCACAGTATCGCATTTTCAAACTTACATCTCTTGCATGTTTTAAATCACATTTTCTCAGCCATTTGCAACGTTGCCTGGATATGGTGTAGGTTGAACCTGAGAAGCATTCCCTTTAAGAACTGAACTGTTTCAGTCTGTGATGCAAGTCAGAATTCAACGTCGCCATTGGGGCAATATTTGATGCTGGAACCTTGGCATCAGGGCTTTTCCCATCTCATGGAACTCCCATGGACTTCATTCTCTGAGTGTCTATTTTCCAGGTTTAACACTCACTGGGTTGACTGGAATATTTTGCTTGCATATCCAGTTCCTCTTCCTGGATGGATGGCGCTTCTTGTTGGTCGGCTTTTGACCTCTCCGAGGGCTTTCAGATCCCTAAACTCTTCAATATTGGTGAATGTTTTTCCTATGGTATTAGGACGACGCACCAATGACTGAATCATTTGAAATCTCCAGGGATTTAAGCTTCTTGGTGATCATGAGTCTTTCATCTTTGGGTACAATAGTCCATTAATGTTGTTATGAAATTGACCTTTTGATTAATCTACGTCAGGATCAAGTGGTAATAAATCTTTGAGATTATGTGGGTTTAGGGCATGTTTCAATTTGATCTTGAGGTCCTTGATCCATAAACTGAGCTGTGTTGACCATTTATCCTCTGGGAATCCAACCCATGGGTCTACCTTGGCTCATGAGACTCCTGTTTACCAACCAATTGTCTTTGTAGTTGAAAATGAGAGTCTTCCTCTTGCTTGTCAACTGGAAGCCTGCCATTTTCTTTGTCATTTGACCACGATTGAGGTGCAGCAAGGTATAGGGAGTTGCTCAGGATCATGCACAAATGTAAGCAATGTGCAGCTAATGGACCTGTTACTTAGTTTCATTATTACCCCATATTTTCTAGTTCTAACAAACATTTAATGGGGTTTACTGTTATATTTAAAACCAATCCTGATAAAAGAGTAATCTTGTTTGATGCCTCTCTATGCAAATTGAATTAGTTTTGGTTCAGTTACTTTCTGGAGGAGGAGACGTCTGTCTGAAATCGGTTTATTAGTCCAAGATTTCCATAGGTTGCAGTTTCTCTTGTTAATGTCCCAGAAACATCGGAACTTTGTTTTAGTTCCAACAGGAAGTTTGTTTTCCCCACTGACCAAATTGATTTTCTACCAATTGCTTTTCTGGAGAACGATGCTGCTATTCTCACTGTGGCATGTCGGTGCTACTCATACTGATTGAGGGAAAATGCCCTCTGGTTTGAGCAGCCTTCTGTCGTTGCAGTTGGCGCAATGGCAGGCATTCACATATCATAGAATACAATCATCGAATCCCTACAGTGCAGAAGGGGGCCATTCAGCCCATTAAAGTTTTTGCACCAGCCCTCTGAGCACCGTAACCTCGGCCCACTCCCCCGTCCTATTACTGTAACCCCACTAATCCTTTAGACACTAAGAGGCAAATTAGCATGGCCAAGCCACCTAACCTGCACAAACCTAAACCTAACTGCGGTAGGAAACCGCGGCACCCAGAGAAATCCCACGCAGACACGGGGAGAATGTGGAAACTCCACAGACAGTCAGTTACCCAAGGTCAGAATTGAACCCGGGTCCCCAACGCTGTGAGGCAGCAGTGCTAATCACTGTGCCACACTGCCGCCCAATGTCATTTGCTGGTTTTGTTGCATCTGTCAGATTCTTGGTTTGGCACTTATCTAGGTGCAGCCTGAACAGACTGCCCATTTGATAGACATCTTTGCATCTGTGGTGGTATTTCCACCAACTGTTTCCAGATATGAATCTTATACCCTCATAGTAGACATTTCCTGCTGCATATCTAAGTCCATGAGAGCATTTTTATTTTCTCATCAGAATTGGGTGCAGTTAGCAAGGCCACCATTTATTCCCAATCTCAATAGTCCTCAAGCAGATGATGAGCCATCTTTTTGAAGCATTGCAGTCTGTATTATGTAGATACTACCAAAAAGGACTTCAGGAGCGTGCTTCAGGATTTTGACCCAATAAAGGAATGGTGGATATTTCTAAGTCAAGATGGTGTGAGACATGATGGGAGAGTTGCAGGTGGCGGTCTTCCCATGTACTCAGTGGCCTTGTTCTTAAAGGATCTGGATGCTGCTGGCTTGGGAGGTGCTGTTGGAGGAGACTTGTTGAAACGTAGTACTGCTTCTTGTAGATAGTACACACTGCAGTCATTGTGCATCAGTGGTGCAGTGAGTGAATATTTAAGCTGGTCGATGAAGTGGCAATTCAGAGTTCTGCTTTGGATTGGATGGTGTCAAGTTTCTGAAGTATGGTCAGAGTGCACTCGTCCAGACAAGTTGAGAGTGTACCATCACACATGACTTGTAGATAGTGCACAGGCTTTGGGATGTCAGCAGATGAGTTATTCCCTGCAGGTGTCTGATTGTTCTTGTATACAGAGTATTTGTGTGGCTAGTCCAATTAAACTTTCAGTCAGTGGTGATCCTTGGATATTGATGTGGGGGCTCCAGTGATGGTAGTGTTACTTGAATGTCATGGTAGAGTGGTTAGACTCTGTTCATTGGAGATGGTCATTGTACAGCACTTGTCTGGCACAAATGTAACTAGCCACTTGTCAGCCAAAGCCTGAATATTGTTGTAGCAAGGTACGGACTGTGTCAACCTTGGAGGGGTTATATATGAAACCAATAGGGTGTAATCATCACCAAACAGCCCCTCTTTTGGCTGTATGTTCGCGGGAAGGCCATTGGTGAAGCAGCTGAAGATGGTTGGCCTCACATACTGCCTTGAGAAACTGCTGCAGCAATATCCTGGAACTGAGATGATTGATCTCCAACTACTAGAACTATCTTCTTTTGTGCGAGGTAGGACTCCCGACTCCAACCACTGAAGAGTTCCTCCCACTCCTTAGTTTTTATTTCCCAAAATCTTGAATTGTATATTGTATGGGTTGGGATGAATCTTGAATTGTATATTGTACGAGAGTTATTATTTCCCAAAATCTTGAATTGTATGTTGTATGGGTTTGGATAAATCTTGAATTGTATATTGTATGGGTTGGGATGATGAATTGTGTCGCCAGGCTTGTGAGCATTCATCTACAATCTCTTTATTGTAGTCACCTATTGGTTTTCCCATTTGCAGTAATGGGAGACCTTTCATTAGTACTAGAATCTTCCGATAGCCCGGGATGAATGCCACCCCACATGGTAGGGAATATTTTGAGAAAAATGTCAATAACCTGACAACACAGCCCACGATTACAGAACCGACTATAACTTTGCACGAGTAAAATGTGTAAGGCTTGAGAGACAATAATCAAAGCTACCTCTCCCCCTTGCACCGTGTTCATATAATTTACTATAAATGATCATGAGACTGTGCAGTTATCCAATCATCTTGATACTTTCTAACATTAATTGCAAAATTACCCTCCAGTTTAAATGTATTTCACTGTTGCACATTGGTGTCAATGCGTGCAATCACCCCCACACACACACAACGGCTACAGACTACTCTTTCACCTTCACACTTACTGGTCAATGTGTTTAGGAGAAGACCACCCAAAACAACCAAAAGTGGTTGAGGACAAGTGATGGGCCCCTAAACGTTGGAACCATGAAGAAGCAGCCCTCAACATCTCAAAAAAGGCAGGAGGGTATATGTAGCCCACATTCAGTAGTTTTGTGTTTGCAGAAAACAATTATTCACTGGATATGGGCATCATTGACTGGGCCAGCATTTATTACCTATTCCTAATTGCCCTTGAACTGAGTGGCTTGTTAGGCCATTTTAAAAGTCAACCACTTTGCTGTGGATCTAGAGTCGTATGTAGGCCAGACCAGGTAAGGATGGAGATTTCCTTCCCTAAAAGATCATTAGTGAATCAGATGGGTTTTTACGACAATAGCTTCATGGTCATCATTAGACTTTTAATTCCAGATTTTTATTGAATTCAAATGGTGGGATTTGAACTCTGGTTCCCAGAGCATTACCCTGGGACTCTGGATTAACAATATCACTGTGTCACAGTCTCCCCTGCAAATATGTCTATACAAGCAGTTACAGTGTTATATATCTGATTAAGCTGTTGAATATTTTAGATTTATGAAGAGCTACACCACATACCTGTCGCAAACCAAGACTCTTTGTATCCCACATCTGTTTTATGTTCCAGAAGAATGGCTGTTTACAGTTTTGACATGAATCACTTTCCTGCCATTGTGGAGCCTATGAAGCAACAATCAAAATGTTAAAAGAAAACTGCAGCAGACAAATGGATGCTGTGGCTATTAGAAGAATGCCGGGAAAGTCAGGAACAAGATTGGTGTTTCATAACATGACATCCTCAGTTTATGCCCTGGTAAAGTGGTTAAGTTTATATTTGTATTCAGTGGATGAATTGTGGGGGGGGGATAAAAGGGCAAAAACAATGAGGGAATTCAGTAGAACCCAATGTTAGAAAACTGGCAGACATAACTGCTGCTCCATTTTCCGACTTCAAAAAGTTGCTTATTCCAACGTTACACTGAAATAACACTGAAAACAGCAAGAACATTCTATTTTTGTTTAATTTTCCAATTAAGGGGCAATTTAGCGTGGCCAATCCATCTACCCTGCACATCTTTGGGTTGTGGGGTTGAGACCCATGCAGTAATGTGGATAATGTGCAAACTCCTCACGGACAGTGACCCGGGGCCTGGATCGAAGCCGGGTCCTCGGCGCCGCAGCGCAGCCGTGCTAACGACTGCGCTGCAGTGCCGCCCGCACAATAGCCAAGAACATTCTGCCACTATTGTCTCAACTGCAGAGAGCAAGCTCATTCAATTTTGTCCATCAACCATTCTCCTTAAACTTGAATCGTTCTCAATGCTCAATCACTGTATCCACTTTTCTAACCACATATACCAGCATTTGATGAGCATTTTTGTTAGAAATTGCCAGTGATGTGTACCACCATTACTATGTTAACCATGTTTTGAGAGACTGAACTGCATGGAATGGGTTAAATACTCATGCCAGATTAAGTTATGGGAAAACGTTACGATCCCAGGCTGGTTGAAGTCAATGTGGCTGAAAATCAAGGACATCATTGATACAGTAGAATCATGTAAAATTTTAACAAGGGCACTGCTGATCAGAACTTAAAACATTTTGTTTTTGATCTGTGGAGAACAAACATCTGTGATAATAAAATATGTAATTAACTCTTGAAAATAATGAACTGCTGAAACATAGTAAGCAGACAACCTTGAGAATGGTTAAAAGCAAAGATTGGGAAGAATGAAGTGAATAAGCAAATGTGTTGTTAAAGTTTGAAGAACAGTCATCGTACAAAAGAAACCAGGTGGTAAACCAGAAACATCAACACAGGATTACTGGTCAACTCCAGGGCATGCCATTGTTTGGGTATGAAGGTTCACACTCTCCTTGGGAAGGGCAATGTTAAATATTACAAAAGAAGAATGTTGAATTATGAACTGCAAATTGCATGAATAATATATAAACTTAAAAACAAGTTTAAGTCAAGTATGTTTGTTTTCAGAGTGCCTCTGGTCCAGAATTGAACAAATTTGGTTATGCAGAGAGATAGGCTGAGAGATAAATCTGTAACCAGGGCAACCTACACCCGGAAGTCAAGTGGAGTTCTAATTAACCCAGTTAAAATTGGATATACCAGTGCTGAATTTATTATCGCCAGGTCCTTTTCTTCATTTTACTATGCTCATTCTTTGGTGGAAAGCTGACAGAGGAGAACATGATACAATCATTTAATAGTGGAAGGCCATAGATAGGTTTCAATAAGCTGGTTATATAAATTGGACTAAAAAAAGAGAACACAAGACTGGACAACATTAACATAAAATGCACAAGTCTTGGTTAGAAAATATTTTTTTCCACCCACAAGATGGTGCACATTTGGAATATGGTCCCAGAGAAGGTAGGTGCTTGGGTTGGGTGGGTAGTCAATTTGCTTCTTGAAAAAATATGGGTCAAACTGCCTGCTGTTAAGAAGGGAATTAAGGGCTAATGAAAGGTTTCTACCAAGGAAGGAGAAAAAGGTGTTTAATGTTCCGTATAAGAAGAGGTGAAGAGGCAGTGGAGAGTAAAGGAGTCATCACCGGAATCACTGTATGAGGATTGTGGATGGATAAATCAGAAAGGTGATTGACTTTAATAACTTTCTCTCTCCACATATGCTGTCCAACTTGTTGAGTGTTTCTGGCATTTTAAATTATTGAATGATCCTTTTTGCCTTGGTTTTCTATAAATTTTAAGGTGCACCCTTTGTTTCAACTACCCTTTCTATTTTAATATCGAAATTTATTTTTAGTATCTGGGTCATTTACGTAAAAAACAAAAAGCGGAGATCCAAACACAGGTTCCTGTGGAACGTCACCCCAGACAGGAATACTTTCATTAGTGAGCCATGGAACTATTGTGGATATTGTTCATATTACCATAAAATTACAATGAATATTTGAATGGATTATTCTGTAACTGTTATATGTTAAACTAGTTTTACTGGCACAATATGGAGCACCATGGAGTAACAAACAATCATAGAAGTAAAGTTCCACAAAGTAATTACATTAAAGGGTACATTTATTTACGAACGTTTAGCCACTATGATGACCCAACTGGATGATGAAGGAACTGGTCATATTTAGTCCAACTTTAGATAGGTTATAGTCATGGTCAACATCTGCCCATTTTAAATTAATACAATTTTGAAAAGTGACAAGGTGCAACGGAGCATTTTATACTATGGGAATGCATGCCAGACTTATGTCGGGACGAGTCCGTGGAATCTCGTGAGATGTCGCAATCTGGATTTCGCCCTCACCGAGTGCGATCCAGATCAGCATATTTAAATGAGCCATACAACTCATTTAAATATACGTTCACCAAATTCGCCCAGTGTGTGGACCAGTCGTAATGGCACCTGGGGGGCTGGGGGTTCTCCCAGGCCATTGGAGACCCCTGGGTGGTCAGGGAAAGGGCAGGGTGATACCCAGGATTCTTGGCACTGCCAGCCTGGCACCACCATGTCTGGGTGCCAGGTTGACATTGCCAGGGTTGGCCCCTGGGGTGGATGGGGGGAGGGCACAAATCAGGGCTGCCTTCCAAAATGGTGGCCTCAGCGGAGAGAATTTCCCCAAAGCCAAAAAAAACGGCAAAGTGCCGTCGAATAGCAAGACACCAAGAAACACCCGCTAAACACGCCATTCAGCAGACTTTAACTCAAGTGCGCTGAATCATGCCCTATGCCAATGTCTGAAGAAACACTAAAGTTCATTACCTCTTCTCTCTGGACATCCATATTCCAAACTACAATACCCCCATCAGCAGCACAGGAAATCAGCTGCCGTGTTAACTGCAAGTAGCACAGAGATTGCACTTTGTCACTGTAAACAAATCAGAAATCTGTTAAACATGGAACCCACATTACTAAAATATGCATCTGTTGAATTCCATTTACTGTTAAAGCATCAGTCGTAATCAGACATTAAAAACAATTGTGAACCAAAGACAGCACTTATGATTATACATTTCCCTTTCAGCTAAAAATGAAGGTCTCTTTAGTCACTGATCTTCATCCAGACCAAAGAATTTGCACCAAAACACCTTGGGCAGGATTCACCGGCCTCCCAGCTGCATGTTTTTCACCGGTGGAAAGTGGTACGCTCTGGTGGAAAATGTTCTCTGGAGGGGAGATTCTCTGGCCCTTCCACTGTCAAGAGGTATTCCCACTGAAACCACCCAACACCACCAGGAAAAACAGGGATGCGCTGCCGACAGGATCAGAGAATCCCATTGATTATGTGAACGGCCAGAGAATCCGGGCCCTAAATTATTTTATGTGTTTACACATTTTTCAATGATTTATCAATAACTTCTATAAACAGACTTTTATGCCTATGATACAAAGACTGCACCATTTCAGCAACAATCTTTGCCTTAAGAGGGTTAGCAATCAATCAATTAGTTAACTGGATGAAACCGTCTGATGCACTCTCAGTTGGTTAAATATCATAAAATCAATTATTTTCCAAGTTAAAACATCAAAATCAATTTAGTCAATTGGAAATACAAAGATAATTCAGAATCTATAGAGGAAAATAGTAAACATGAATACAAGCAAGATTCAGAATGTTAGAAACCCATCCAATTTTACAAAAAGACAGTCCTCATAATCGAGAAAATAAATGCACTATTTTATATCACAGAATTGAAAGTAAAACAGGACAAGACCTGCCGCACAAGTACCCACCTGAAAAAATAAAAAAGTTCAAAGCTTCCCCCGCTGGCATATTCAAAGGCAGGGGCACATAAAATAAATAAAGCCTGAAATAAGGCCGTTTTATGGGTCTCTTCCACCTGTTGTAGAACTCCAATGCAAAAATCAGAGTTTATGCTTAAAAGGGACCACAGGAGGACACTCCAGAATTACCAATTAACATTTTCAAAGATACACTTGTATGTAGCCAGAAGTTCAAGTTCATATGGCTGATTTGAACAAAGGTGGAGGTGATGTGAAGATGAACCTACAAAGATCAAGAATACATATCTACCTCCTTATGAAATATTAGTCGATCTATATACTCCTTATCTTTGCATATAGTTCTCAATAGTTTTAAATCAGACCCGCCCAGCCCATACAAATTCTGTCCACAACTTAAGCCTGTTGCTTCCCATTCAAATGTCCGTAGGCATTTTACTTTTAAGAATTCCACAAGATTACATTGCTCAGATACTTGGGAGTACAGCTGAAGTAAAAGCCGACTCGGCTTATGTTTGCTCATAGTTCCTTTTACCTAAGCAGTCTACCTGTCTATTACAGTCAACCAGTCAATAACGCTTTCATTAGAATTTTGCCTGGATTTTCTTTAAGATCACAGATTTCAATGGGATTATTTTATAGATCCTTGTGCTATATGATAAAAAAATGAAAAGACTTTTGTCATGCGAGAGTTCCTTTAAGTACTGGATGTTTAAGCAATGTACCTTTTAGAAAACAGTGAAGTCAGAGTGGGTGAAGCTCAGCTTAGGTCAGCCATTTTGCAAGTTTTTAGTTTCAGTTTAAAAGCAGTGTCTATGTGTTTCCAGAGAGCTGCAAGTTTTGGAGTTTGGTTTTGCTGAGAGCAGCTTAAAAGTAGAAAGCCAGTTTGCGACAGTCTCTGCCATTCTATAGAAAATAAATATATCCTTTAACATGATGGGATACTGTTTAAAGGTGTTAAGTCTCTTGGACGTTTGAAGGAACATTTTAAGGAATTATTTACTGTTGCAATGTTTTCTGAGTTATCTTTGAAGTGAGGGGTGTTAAGAGATCCAGGGCGAAATTCTCCCCCAAAGGCGCGATGTCCGCCGACTGGCGCCCCGCCAGCTGGCGGAAATGGCGTTTGTTGCCCTGCCAGCTGGCGGAAATGGCGTTTGTTGCCCCGCCAGCTGGCGCGGAAATGCGGCGCATGCGCGGGAGCGTCAGCGGCGGCCGACAGTTTCCCGCGCATGCACAGTGGGGAGAGTCTCTTCTGCCTCCGCCATGGTGAAAGAGTGCCCCCACGGCACAGGCCCGCCCGCGGATTGGTGGGCCCCGATCGCGAGCCAGGACACCGTGGGGGCACCCCCCGGGGTCAGATCGCCCCGCGCCCCCCCCCAGAACCCCGGAGCCCGCCCACGCCGCCTGGTCCCGCTGGTAAATACCAGCTTTGATTTACGCCGGCGGGACAGGCAATTTCTGGGCGGGACTTCGGCCCATCCGGGCCGGAGAATTGAGCGGGGGGTCCCGCCAACCGGCGCGGCCCGATTACCGCCCCCGCCCAATCTCCGGTACCGGAGACTTCGGCGGGGGTAGGGGCGGGATTCACGGCGGCCAACGGCCATTCTCCGACCCGGCGGGGGGGTCGGAGAATGACGCCCCCCCATGTTTATTTAAGATGTTAAGTTGAGTTCATGGAATAAACAGTGTTTTGTGTTTAAAAACCCACGTGTCCAGAACTAATCCCACACCTAGGGAAAAAGCCGTGTGCTCGGAAAAGCAACAAATCCATTAAAGGGAGAGGTTGGTTGAACTCCATACATTTTGGGGTTCTGAAAATGCCTCGCCCATAACAATTGGGGGCTCGTCCAGGATAAAAGTGGGGGCTCGTCCAGTCTATCTATTGGATTGGCTTTTGTGAACTTAAAGACAGTGAAGGATTGTTGCTTTTCCGGTGTGGTATTTTAGTTTAGGTGGGGAGAGTATTGTGAACAATGGCTCTTTCAGAGGGTCAGAAGTTTTTGGGGGTGGAGAATGTCACACGTAGTACTTTACGGGCAGAAATGAAATGCAGACTGTTAGATTTGGCAAAAACACTGCAGTTAACCTTACCTGATCAAATGCGAAAAGATGAGGTAATTACGGCGGTGGTTAAGCATTTAAACTTGCCTGAGATAGAGTTTGACTCATTGGAAATGGCAAAAATTCAGTTGCAAATTAAACAAATGGAACATTAGAAAGAATTAAAGCGGCTGGCAGACGAGAGTGAGAGAGCGGGAAAAAAAGAGAAAGCGAGAGAGGAAATAGAAAAGGAGAAGAAAGGAGAAAAGAAAGAATAGCCCTAGCAGAACAAAAAGATAAAGAGAGGAAGTTTGAACTTCAGAAAATGGCCATGAACTATGACAATCAGTTAAAATTGGCAGACGTAAAGGGAAAGGTACAGTTGGATGATAGTGATGAGGATAGTGAGAAAGAGCGTCATAGTCGAAGGCTTGGTGAGAATCTATTTAAATATGTCCAAGCATTGCCAAGGTTTGACGAGAAGGAAGTGGAAGCCTTTTTCATTTCATTTGAGAAGGTAGCTAAACAAATGAAATGGCCACAGGACATGTGGGTGTTACTGATTCAAACAAAGCTGGTAGGTAGAGCTAGTGAAGTGTTTGCATTACTACCGGAGGAGGTATCTGGAACATATGAGGAGGTGAAGAAATCCATCTTAAGTGCATATGAGTTAGTGCCTGAAGCTTACAAAGGTTTAGAAATTTAAGGAAAGAATTTGGTCAAACATACATGGAATTTGAAAGGCTCAAACAGAGTAATTTTGATAGGTGGATAAGGGCTTTGAAAATAGACCAAACGTATAAAGCTCTCAGAGAAAGTATACTTTTGGAGGAGTTTAAAAATTCAATTCCTGATGATGTGAGAACTTGTGGAAGAACAGAGGGTTAAAACTGCGACATTAGCAGCGGAAATGGCGGATGATTATGAATTAGTTCATAAATCAAAGGTTGGTTTCCGACATCAGTTTCAGCCGGTGAGGGATAGAAACTGGGGACATGAGAAATACTCAAGTGGTGACGGTAAAGGTGATCTGATGGGAGACAATAAAGAGAGAGTGTACCTCAGATTAAAAACGAAATCCAGGAGGGTGGAAAAGAAATGAAAAGTTTCAGATATTTTCACTGTAATAAACTAGGCTATGTGAAGAAAAGCACTGGGAAGGCTGATGTGGTAAAACAGGATAAGACAGTGGGGTTTGTTAGAGTGGTAAAGGAAAGCCCAAGGGAAGTGAAGGAGGTGCAAACGATTGTACAGCCTGTTCAAGAAGTAATTGTTAAGAAGGTGCCAGATGTCTTCAAAGAATTTACTTGTGTGGGTAAAGTTTACTCATGTGTATCAGGAGGAGCAGGTAAAGAAGTCACAATTTTAAGAAATATAGGGGCTAGTCAATCTTTAATGGTAAAAGATGAGGAATTATGTAGTTTGGGAAGAATGTTGCCAGAAAAGGTGGTGATATGTGGAATTCAGGATGAGAGGAGTAGCGTTCCATTATATAAGGTAAGGTTGGAAAGTCCAGTGAAGAGGGTGAAGTGGTAGTACGAGGAATAGAGAAACTATCTTGTCCAGGAATACAGTTTATCTTGGGTAATGATATAGCTGGATCGCAGGTGGGAGTGATGCCTACTGTGGTTGATAAGACAGTGGAAAATCAGTCAACTGAAGTGTTGAAGGACGAATATCCTGGGATTTTTCCGGATTGGGTAGTAACAAGGTCGCAAAGTCACAGGTTAAGACAAGAGGAGAAATCAAAGAGTGAAGATGAAGTTGAATAAGGTGGGTGAACTTGCGGCATGGGTTGGTACCTGGGACTTCGATGTTGTGGCCATTTCAGAGACATGGATAACGCAGGGACAGGAATGGTTGTTGCAGGTGCCGGGGTTTAGATATTTCAGTAAGCTCCAGGAAGGTGGTAAAAGAGGGGGAGGGGTGGCATTGTTAGTCAAGGACAGTATTACGGTGGCAGAAAGGACATTTGATGAGGACTCGTCTACGGAGGTAGTATGGACTGAGGTTAGAAACAGGAAAGGAGAGGTCACCCTGTTAGGGGTTTTCTATAGGCCTCCAAAAAGTTCCAGAGATGTAGAGTAAAGGATTGCAAAGATGATTCTGGATAGGAGCGAAAGCAACAGGGTAGTTGTTATGGGGGATTTTAACTTTCAAATATTGACTGGAAACGCTATAGTTCGAGTACTTTAGATGGGTCTGTTTTTGTCCAGTGTGTGCAGGAGGGTTTCCTGACACAGTATGCAGATAGGCCAACGGGAGGGGAGGCCATATTGGATTTGGTACTGGGTACTGAACCAGGACAGGTGTTAGACTTGGAGGTAGGTGAGCACTTTGGTGATGGAGACCACAATTCCATTGCGTTTACTTTAGTGATGGAAAGGGATAGGTACATACCGCAGGGCAAGAGTTATATCTGGGGGAAAGGCAATTATGATGCGATGAGGCAAGACTTAGGATGCATCGGATGGAGAGGAAAACTGCAGGGGATGGGCACAATGGAAATGTGGAGCTTGTTCAAGGAACAGCTACTGCATGTCCTTGATAAATATGTACCTGTCAGGCAGGGAGGAAGTGGTCGAGCAAGGGAACAGTGGTGTACTAAAGCAGTCGAAACACTTGTCAAGAGGAAGAAGGAGGCTTATGTAAAAATGAGACATGAAGGTTCAGTTAGGGCGCTCGAGAGTTACAAGTTAGCTAGGAAGGACCTAAAAAGAGAGCCAAGAAGAGCCAGGAGGGGACATGAGAAGTCTTTGGCAGGTAGGATCAAGGATAACTCTAAAGCTTTCTCTAGATCTGTCAGGAATAAACGAATGACTAGGGTAAGAGTAGGCCAGTCAAGGACAATAGTGGGAAGTTGTGCTTGGAGTTCGAGGAGATAGGAGAGGTGCTAAATGAATATTTTTTGTCAGTATTCACACAGGAAAAAGACAATGTTGTCGAGGAGAATACTGAGATTCAGGCTACTAGACTAGAAGGGCTTGAGGTTCATAAGGAGGAGGTGTTAGCAATTCTGGAATGCGTGAAAATAGATAAGTCCCCTGGGCCGGATGGGATTTATCCTAGGATTCTCTGGGAAGCTAGGGAGGAGATTGCTGAGCCTTTGGCTTTGATCTTTAAGTCATCTTTGTCTACAGGAATAGTGCCAGAAGACTGGAGGATAGCAAATGTTGTCCCCTTGTTCAAGAAGGGGACTAGAGACAACCCTGGTAACTATAGACCAGTGAGCCTTACTTCTGTTGTGGGCAAAATCTTGGAAAGGTTTATAAGAGATAGGATGTATAATCATCTGGAAAGGAATAATTTGTTTAGAGATAGTCAACACGGTTTTGTGAAGGGTAGGTTGTGCCTCACAAACCTTATTGAGTTATTTGAGAAGGTGACCAAACAGGTGGATGAGGGTAAAGCAGTTGATGTAGTGTATATGGATTTCAGTAAAGCGATTGAGAAGGTTCCCCACGGTAGGCTACTGCAGAAAATACGGAGGCATGGGATTCAGGGTGATTTAGCAGTTTGGATCAGAAATTGGCTAGCTGGAAGAAGTCAAAGGGTGGTGGTTGATGGGAAATGTTCAGACTGGAGTCCAGTTACTAGCGGTGTACCACAAGGATCTGTTTTGGGGCCACTGCTGTTTGTCATTTTTATAAATGACCTGGAGGAGGGCGTAGAAGGATGGGTGAGTAAATTTGCAGATGACACTGAAGTCGTTGGAGTTGTGGACAGTGCGGAAGGATGTTACAAGTTACAGAGGGACATAGATAAGCTGCAGCGCTGGGCTGAGAGGTGGCAAATGGAGTTTAATGCATAAAAGTGTGATGCGATACAAGACAGATGTCAGAGGTAGGTTCTTTACTCAGAGAGTAGTAAGGGCGTAAAATGCCCTGCCTGCAACAGTAGTGGACTCGCCAACACTAAGGGCATTCATATGGTCATTGGATAGACATATGGACGTTAAAGGAATAGCGTAGATGGGCTTTAGAGTGATTTCACAGGTCAGCACAACATCGAGGGCCGAAGGGCCTGTACTGCGCTGTAATGTTCTATGTTCTAAGTGCAATTATCAGAAACGATTTTTGATCGGACGGTTGAAAAAGAACAAGAACAGGTGGAGGATGAGGCGGATATTTTTAGTTCAGGAAAATTGGCGGAGTTACAACAGAAAGATGTCGAAATAAAACGGATACATCAGAAAGCATATACGGAAGAGGAATCTGAGAGTATACCAGAGTGTTATTACCGTAAAAATGATGTCTTGATGAGAAAATGGAGACCTGTACATTTGCAGGCGGATGGAAAGTGGGCAGAAGTTCATCAAGTAATGTTGCCGATAGGGTATAGAAAGTAGGTGTTGCGAGTTGCACATGAGGTACCAGTGGGAGGTCATTTTGGAATAAGGAAAACTCAAGCTAAAATCCAGAAACATTTTTATTGGCGTGGACTACATAAAGATGTAGTTAAATTTTGTCAATCATGTCACACATGTCAAGTGATAGGAAAACCTCAAGCAGTGATAAAACCAGCGCCCAGCATTTGAGGAACCTTTTACAAGGGTCCTAATCGATTGTGTAGGACCGCTTCCTAAAACAAAAAGTGGGAATCAATATCTTTTGACTGTAATGGATGTGTCTACTAGGTTTCCAGAGGCCATTCCAGTATGTTATATTACAGCTAAAAGGATTGTGGAGGAGTTACTTAAATTCTTTACGAGATATGGACTACCCACAGAAATTCAATCGGATCAAGGAACAAATTTTACTTCAAAGTCATTCAAAGAAGTTATGGATAGCTTAGGAATAAAACAATTTAAATCAACTGCATACCATCCAGAATCGCAGGGAGCGTTAGAAAGGTGGCATCAGATATTGAAGACAATGTTGAGGGCGTATTCTCAAGATTATCCAGAAGATTGGGATAAAGGAATTCCATTTGTATTGTTTGCAATTAGGGATGCACCTAATGAGTCAACCAAATTTAGTCCTTTTGAACTAATTTTTGGTCATGAGGTAAGAGGACCACTTAAATTGATTAAGAAGAAATTGGTGGGTGAGAAATCGGAAATTGCACTATTGGATTACGTGTCAAATTTTAGGGAACGATTAAATTGAGCAGGTGAATTGGCCAGACAACATTTGAAAGTTGCACAAAATGTGATGAAACGGGTAGCAGACAAGAAATCCAAAGTTCGTAGTTTTGCCAGTGGGGATAAAGTTTTAGTGTTGTTACCAGTGGTAGGTGAGCCTTTAAAAGCTAGGTTTTGTGGACCGTATCAGATTGAAAGGAAATTAAGTGAGGTGAATTATGTGGTAAAAACACCAGATAGAAGGACAACTCGCCGCGTGTGTCATGGGAATATCCTTATAAGGTACTTTGAAAGGGAAGGCGAGAAAAAGGTTTTAATGATTCTAACTCAAAGTGACGAATCAAATCCAGATGAATGTGAATTTGACATACCTCAAATTAAATCGAAAAATGAGTATGTTCTTAAAAATTGGGATGAATTGTTAAGTTACCTTCCAGAGGAAAAACAAACTGACCTGAAAGAGTTGTTGATATCACATGGGCAAGTGTGTAGAGATAAATTGGTAAGTACTAAAATGGCTATACATGATGTCGATGTGGAAAATGCTGTTCCGATCAAACAACATCCATATAGACTTAACCCTTTAAAATTGGCACAGGTTAACAGAGAGATTGAGAGTATGCTGAAGAATGACATAACTGAAGTCGGTTGTAGCCAATGGAGCTCACCCAGAGTGATGGTACCTAAACCAGACGGTACCCAATGGTTGTGTGTGGACTATAGAAAGGTGAATGCAGTTACAAGAACGGACACTTATCCTATCCCACATTTGAAGGATTGCATTGAGAAATTGGGACAATCTGCTTTTATTTCCAACTTCCAGACATGGAAAGAACATTTAAAACATCGTATGGAGTTCTTCGATCGACTTCAGGAGGCGGGTTTGGTGATAAACCTAGCCGAAAGTGAATTTGGAGAAGCCTGAATCACTTTCCTTGCGGAGTTTCCGTTATCCTCAAGACGAAGGGAAATAATGCGATCTCCTAGCATGAATGAATTTGATCAAACAGTTGTGCAAAGGTTTTGTGGCGTGATTACTCCACTGATGGACTTGCTAAAGAAACGTCAAAAGTTTCAAGGGACAGCGGACTTTCAACAGGCATTTGACTGCCTGAAAGCTGTGATCACCAATGCCCCTGTATTGGATAATTGCAAGGGACTCGGTGGTCAGATTGAACTAAAGTATCTGATTCTAATGAGAAATGCCGAGTAGAGGAATGGATGGATCGTGCAGAGACTTTGTTTAAAGAGACTGTCAATCGAGAAGGATTTCGGTTGGAGGAAGAAGAACAAAGAAACATGGACTATATTATTATACTTGTTTGCATGTGTTGTTTTTTTTTTTTTTTTAAACGAAAAGGTATATTTACGGTGTACATTTCTTAGTCGATAGTGCAAAGGCGAAAAATGAAACCATCTTGAAGTTGATGGTTTTTTTTTTTCTTGGGGGGAGTGTCATGCGAGAATGCCTTTAAGAACTGGATATTTAAGCAATGTTCCTTTAAGAAAACAGTGATGTCATAGAGTGGGTGGAGCTCAGCTCAGGTCAGCCATTTTGCTGGTTTGTAGTTTCAGTTTAAAAGCAGTGTCTGTGTGTTTCCAGAGAGCAGCATGTTTTGCAGTTTGGTTTTGCTGAGAGCAGCTAAAAAGTGCCTGGCTGGTTTTGCTGAGAACAGTTTAAAAGTAGAAAGCCAGTTTGCGACAGTCTCTGCCATTCTACAGAAAAAATATATATCCTTTAACCTGATGGGATACTGTTTAAAGGTGTTAAGTCTCTTGGAAGTTTGAAGGAACATTTTAAGGAATTATTTACTGTTGCAATGTTTTCTGAGTTATCTTTAAAGTAAGGGGTGTTAAGAGATCCAATGTTTATTTAAGATGTTAAGTTGAGTTCATGGAATAAACAGTGTTTTGTGTTTAAAAATCCACGTGTCCATAATTGTAATCCCACACCTAGGAAAAAAGCTGTGTGCTCGGAAAAGCAACAAATCCATTAAAGGGAGAGGTTGGTTGAACTCCATGATACATTTTGGGGTTCTGAAAACGCCTCGCCCATAACACTTTCTTAATAATAACACTCAACATCATAACTAACTTTACAGGGGTTAATATTTTTGGTTAAAAGTGGTCTAATTAGGGCATGGTAGTTGTTTTATTTCTGAAAAACGAGTAGAGAGGAAATATAACTTGTTTCCTGAAGAACGGGCTGAAAATTCATTTTGAAATAAGTAGTAACACATTTGATGGTATATTAATGTATTTCCATTAATTGAAGGTCCAGTTTTAGAAAACCAAATCACCTTCCTATATTAATTTCTTGCAGGAGCCCGGTTTAGTAATCTGCACTTTTGGATCATACCCAGCAAAAGAGTTATTTTCACATTATTTAAGATTCCAAACCAGTATTTTAAATATGAAAATCATTTCAGAGGTTTTTTTTTGTGCGCTGAAGATTTATCTTTGAATAGTGAAAAGGATAATTTATCCTGAAACAAAAATGATAAATACCCATTTAAAACATGAACGTAAATTCAGTAAGTTCAGCTTTACAATCATATGCATTATACTTTCCATTAAATTAATAAATTGGGTTAAAATGATCAAGGTAAAAATACAATAATTTTTGTGCAGAGGTTAGCTCAGTTGGCTAGATGGCTGGTTTGTGATGCAGAGCGATGCCAACTGCTCGGGTTCAATTCCTGTACCAGCTGAAGTTACCATGAAGCCCCTGCCTTCTCAACCTTGTCCCTCGCCCGAGGTGTGGTGACCCTCAGGTTAAATCACCACCAGTCAGCTCTCTCTCTCTCACACAAAGGGAGAGCAGCCGATAGTCCTCTGGGACTATGGCGACTTTCACAATTCTATGACAATGTAGATTTAAAGTATGCAAACCACAGAAGTTTGCCATTTGACTGTTTTGGAAAGACTTACAATGAAGGCAGAAGCCTAATAGGATGAATGGCCTTTCGCTATTCAATCTCAACGATTCCAAAGATGAAATGGCCGCATTTGAAAGGATGCCCCCGCATTTGAAAGGATGCCCAGTTATTAAAGGTTGGTGGAGGGGTTGAAGAGAAAGACCATCCACCTTTGGGTATACAAGCAAGGCACAAGTCAATGTCATTACACAAGGAACAACAATCAATTGAAGTATTACTCCTCTGACACAACCACTCCGTGTTAAAGGATGCCACCGCAACCTCACCAGACATTGAACAAAATGTTTGTAGCTCTTAAGGTTATGATGACCGTTGATGTTGTTCGATAAATATATCACCCATTAAAAATATATGATGCCAGAATTTGTGGCCTGGAAAGGAGATGGATCATCGTGGCAAGGAAAGAGTAAACAATTTTATAATTTAAAAGTAAGAAGGACAGGCAAGATGATGAGCTTAATGTCAGCTCTGTTAGGAATTTTGGCAGGAGTGACTCGCTTTTTCCAATCTAATTTGAGATTGGCAAGTGAAGAAGTGGTTGAAAGATTTGGTTCATCCACATTTTTTCACTGATGAATAAAAACACCATACCCTGCCAAACATGCTAGTTATTGGAAGCCATTACAACAGTAGAAAGCAATCATAGAATTATTCAGTTAGCAATTATACTGCCTTTAAATGTAGAAAGCCATCCCAAAGTGTTTTGCAGGATGTACAAAAATTAGAAGGATGTTGAGGTTATGAGAAAATATTAGGAGTGATCAAAAAATTGGTCAGAGGTGGATTTAAAAGAAAAGTGGTGGTGAGGAGGGGTGTGCGGAACAGAGGGAAGAGTCCAGGACACCAGCGAGTCAGAGGACAGATAAACTAACCTTAAATGGCTTTGTGCATTCACATCTTCAGGGTTTACATAATTCATAATTCAAGCACGTGGGGGGGGGGGGGAAATCAGGAATTAGATCAAAAAGCATCATTATGGGCCAGATTTGAACTCTGTTGCAAATGAACGGGGTTTTTGAGTTAAAATCTCACCCCAGAGTTTTAATTAGCTTTCCTCTATAGAAATGCTTCCAACAGGAGTCCCTCAATCACAATGAAAACAAAACTCTGATGTTTTCTCCTCCTTTGTTAATTCAAAGCACATTGAAAGCCAAATGTATCAACTGGTATCAACACACAAATGGTGTGTGTTTCTCCAGAACATTCAATATGCTTCAAAATTAATTTGTGTAAATTATTTCTGCCATGGTAACATGTTATGTAAATTGAACTATTATTGCCAACTTTACATAAGACACGGGATGAAAACCATACCCATTTAGTTTGTGGAGTTCATTCTCTCGCCAGTGGTGCACTTGTCACTGAGCCATCAGGATTTGTTTTGCATTGTCACATTCCAAGCGAATATCTCATCTGCTTACGATTCTGGCATAATAAACAATTCCCCCAGCTAAAAAAAACTAGATACCCTCTTCCCAAACCGCTCCCAGTGTCACCTCCCAGCTACTGGGGCTTTGAATGTTGAGAATTGATTTAGTTTTTCAAGCTTCTTCCCTTCAGGCAGTTTTTCCCATCTCAAGTGGGGAAATGTGACTTATTTCCCTATTGAGGCATCACATACTCCAATTTCCTAATATACATATAAAACTATAATGAATGAATGAAATGAATGAAAATCGCTGGTCACAAGTAGACTTCAAATGAAGTTACTGTGAAAAGCCCCTCGTCGCCACATTCCGGCGCCTGTTCGGGGAGGCTGGTACGGGAATTGAACCGTGCTACTGGCCTGCTGTGGTCTGTTTTCAAAGCCAGCGATTTAGCCCAGTGTGCTAAACAGCCCCTCAGTAAACATTGCCAACTTTAACTGAAATCAGCTTTTTGTACAGGAAAGAAAAAATAATTTTGTAATATAACGCAGCACCATCTTCATGAAAGGTCTTGTCAAATTCAGACAAATATTAAAATACATCAAATATATCACTTTCACTTGTAATGCAATGTAATCTACAATGGCGAATACAAGGCTTTGCCAAATATTTGCATGAAATGTATGTAAAAGAAAAAGAATGGACTTCCGATGACGGTGATGTTCTGAGGGGATGCACATCAAGTGACTCCCCTCCAGACCAGAACCAAATAGACACTTTTAGGTGAATTTTGCCCCCCAAAATATGAAGGCTAATTATCCTCAATGGTGAAAAGAAAGCAACCACATAAAAATGACAGTGAACAGGAGCTCAAGGGGTCGAAGGGACACAAAGTGGCGGAAAGGGGCACGAGCAGCAGGCGGATGAGCCGGTGGACCCAAGAGGCAAGGGGGCCCCGGCCACCCAGGAGAGAGGGAGACCATCGACCAGACCATCAGCCTCTCCCCCCCCCACCATCTGGAGATGGATGGAAGACCTTCCTCACGAAGGAGCTGACGGAAGCGATGGTCACCATACAAAAGAAAATTGACGGGTTGGGGAAGAAAGTGAAAGCACGAAAGAGGACGATCCATGACCTGGAGAAAGTCTTGATGGACCAGAGCGACAGGATCATTGCCCTGGAAACAGAAGTGAAAAGGTTGATGGCAGCCCAAGGGGAAAGTCAAGGACCAAGAATACTGGTCCCAATGACAGACTATTCTGATTGTGGGCCTGCCAGAAGGCATCGAGGGCAGAGACCCAACGGCTACTTTGCCCAAATGCTGGGCAACCTAGTCAGGAGCAACAGCTTCCCCAACCCCCGCAAAACGCGACAGGTCGCTCAGGCCGAAACCCAAGGCGGGGGAGCAGCCAAATGCAATCAGCATGAATCTGCAGCATGAATCTGCACTGATATCAGCACCAATCAGAGGATCCTGCGTGGGCAAGACAAGGCTAGAGCGAGCACCTGGGAAGGGCACAAAATCCAAGTTTACCAGGACATTGGGGAAGATCTGGCAAAACGCAGGGCTGAGTTTTACCAAGCGAAATCGGCCCTGTACAAGAACGGGGTGCGATTTGATATGCTGTTCCCAGCCAGGCTCTGGGTCACGTAACAGAACAAACTGCACTATTTCAATACCCCGGCAGAGGTAAACAAATTTGTGCAGACCAATGGCCTGGACAAGGGACATGGAGAGGCAACGATGAAGGCTGATGAGAAGAGGATAGCTAAAGAAATAGGGACTGTGCTGCCTCGCTCTAATCAAAAAAGACCGGGTCACAGGAGAGAGCGAGGACAGGAAAATGCAGGTTGAGGGTACAGGCAGAGAAAGCAGACAGTCAGCGAGCATAAGGGGCTAGACCAGCCCCGCGAGGGGAGCCACCACACTAGCAGTGATAGCTAGCACAGGAAAATGGACTAGCAAGCGGGGGGGCCATGGCACACCTCCCATCAGGGAAGGAACGGGACGGGGAAAAAAAAAAAAAAAAAAGAGTTGGCTTTTTCAGGAGGGACAAACTGAGGAAACAAGATGGCGCCGCAAGCAGCCACTTTGGAGGGTCCCTGGACAAAGGGAGACCCTGAGTGCACGGGCACACCCACGTGGCATACAAAGAGTTGGCGGCCATGTTGGGTGCCCCCAGGACAAAGGGAAACCCGGAGTGCAGGGGCCCGGCTTCATGGTGAGAATGGTGACCTTGCTCTTATTAGCCTTAGTTTTATTAGTTCTAATTCTGTCACCTCTGCTCACGAGTCGCCAGGTATCTTTCTGATACCGCCACGTGGTTCAAGCTCAAGTTATGATTAATAAGACAGCACACCGCTTAGTAGGAGTTAAAACAACGATCATTTATTATATACAGCAATAAATGTTTATACAATACTACTACTTTCTAGATCACTACCTACCACTACTGGCCAATACTTAACTTTTGGGACTGGCCCACCAGGTCAGGGAAACGAATGGCTTATCGAATTGGTCTGGCCTGCGGGATTCAAAGGCTGATAAGGGTCGATGGCTAGGAGTCTCTATCGGGTAGCGATCGCTGGAGTCAAACTTACGGATGCTGGTTCTTGCGACGGTTGCGAGCAGGAGAAGAAGGGAGAAAAGGGTAGATCTGAACTTGGCCCCTTACTCTTATAGTTCTCTAGGGTCTTCCCACCTCTCGGGGTGGACCTTGACCCTGGTTCCAAGTGATTGGACTTGGTCCCAATCACTTGGTTCGATGTGCTCCAATAATGGGCGATTCCTTGATCGGGGGGTGGTCGTACACCTTTCTTTGTCTCGGCCACTGCTGGCGCCGAGAGGTCTGGATCGGCATTCAATTGCTAATATGTTGCAATTGTTCCTGGGGATAGCCGATTAAACTGCAGATGTCTGGGTTGATGAGCTGCTAATGGTCGCAGGTATCGATCTGGGCCGACTTCCCCAGAGCCGAATACGCTATTCTGTCTGCAGCTGTCCGTTTGTGTCCTGTTGGCTGCTTTTCCCATCAGCCTTTTCGGTTAGCCATTTTACATCGGGCTTTGGCCAAATTAATCAGGAATCAGCCATTTTAGGTGGCTACAGACCGTGGCCATTTTGGACGGCCTCTTAACAAAAGGGAAACCCCGGAGTGCAGGGGCGCGTCCACCACGTGAGTATGGCTGATCCCGCAGGAGCGGGGAGACATAAAGCCCCACCAGGATTATCACCTGGAATGTCAGGTGACTTAACGGCCCGGTGAAGAGATCCAGAATCCTCGCCCACTTAAGAAGTCGGAAAGCCAACATAATCTTGCTGCAGGAGCCACAGGTGAGGGAGAAGGATCGATTGCGGGTAAGGAAGGGCTGGGTGGGACAGACATATCACTCATGTAACGGGACGAGGGGAGTAGCCATACTGATTAGTAAGAGATTTATAGTGACAAAGACGGTTACAGACCAAGGGGGAACAGTACGTCATGGTCAGCAGTGTCCTGTATGGGGAACCGGTGGTTCTGGTGAATGTGTACGCGTCCAACTGTGACTACACAGACTTTATAAATAAGACAATGGCTGAAATCCCCGGCATTGACACACACCGATTGATTGTGTGGGGGGTGCGACAACTTCAACTGTGTACAGGACTTGACGGACCGATCAAACCCCAGAACAGGGAAAAAGACAGGCATGGCTAGGGAACTGGGAGCATTCAGGACCAGATCAGGGCAGTGGACCCATGGCGGTTTCTACACCCCGGTGACAAGGAACTCTCATTCTTTTCGCTGGTGCGCAAAACATACTCAAGGATAGATTTCTTTGCAGTGGTAAAATCGGTGCTTCGAGGAACAGAAAGGGCTGAATACTCCACGATAGTAATCTCCAACCACACTCCACATTACATGGATGGGAGGTTGGGAGGTGGACCTGCCCAACACCCCACATGGAGGCTGGACACGGACCTCTTGGCCGACAAGGTCTTCTGCCAGAAAACATCACAGGCCACAGGCGGGTACGTTACTAATAACCAGAACGGGGAAGTCTGACCTTCCACTTTCTGGGAGGCCCTGAAGGCTGTGATTAGGGGAGAGTTTATAGCCTATAAGGTGCCTAGAGACAGGGAAGAGAGGGAGGCCAGGCAACAATTGATCTACTGCATTCTGGAGGTCGACGGAAAGTACTCCCAAGTCCCTGACCATAGAGCTTCTGGTGGAGAGGAAAAAGATACAACTGGACTTTAAGCTGCTATCCACCAGGAAAGCAGTGCACCAACTCCGCCGGTCACAGGGGACCTTCTAGGAACACAGAGGAAAGGTTGGCCACATACTGGCTCACCAGCTGAAAAAGCAGGCAGCCAGGAGTGAGATAGTCCAGGTGAAGAATAGCAGTGGCAGGCTGGTAACTGAGCACAGTGTTGCTCTATGCGGATGACCTGCTCCTTTACGTCTCGGACTCACATAACGGCCTGAAAGCAATCATACAGCTCCTGGAAGAGTTCAGAGCCTTTTCGGGCTACAAACTCAACCGAGCGTTCAATACCTTCTACCGAGGGCGGCACACCTCAGGGCCCCAAACTGGGGCGGGGAGATGAAACGGTTCCTCGATGGACTGGACATGCCAGTCGCGGGGGACGATAGGCAGGGGGGAACTGGAAGCATCAATAGGATTGGGAGAGATCATGCTCCATTGCGGCTGGGCAGGCGCTGGGACCCTATGGCAGACTTCTATAAAATATTTGCACCAGCCCTGGCCCCACACCCAAGGGATATGTTCGTAGACTTGGCAGCGAGGAGCACCCGGACTCCTATGCTAACACAGGCTACAATATCGCTGATACCGAAAAAAGACAAAGACCTGATGGAATGTGGATCATACAGACTCATTTCACTCCTGAACGTAGATGAAGATACTCGCAAAGGTCCTGGCCAAGAGACTGGAGAACTGGTCGCAGAGGACCAGACTTTTCTTTTTTTTTTTAAGGGTAGACAGCTAACTGCGAACATCAGGTGGTTGCTGAATGTAATAATGACCCAATCCAGGGAAAGAACATCAGTGGTGATCGTCTCCCTGGACGCAGAAAAGTACCTCTTTGAGGTATTGGAGTGGTTTGGGCTAGAGCAGGGTTCACCTCGTGGGTGAAACTCCTGTACAACACCCAAGGCGAGCGTTCGGACCAATACCACGAGCTCTGAATATTTCCAGCTGCCCAAGAGGCACAAGGCAGGATGTCCACTGTCCCCGCTCCTACTCGCACTGGCAACTGAACCCCTGGCAATCGCTCTGCGAGACGCAAAAAGCTGGAAGGACATTCAAAGGGGAGGCAGAGAGTCGCTCTATGCGGATGACCTGCTCCTCTACATCTTAGACCCACAGAACGGCCTGAAAGCAATCATGCAGCAACTGGAAGAGTTCGGAGTCTTCTCGGGTTACAAACCCAACCTGGGCAAGAGCGAGGTATTCCCGGTGAAACCAAATGGGGGTTGACAAAGCTGGAGGGACTACCATTCAAACTAGCCCAAAACAAATTCCGCTACCTGGGGATCCAGATAGCCCATGACTGGACGCGGATCCACAAGTGGAATCTGACCAATCTGGCGGAGGAAGTTAAAAAGAATCTTCCCTGGCGGGGAGTGTGCAGACTATCAAGATGAACCTATTGCTGAGGTTCCTCTTCCGGTTTAGATTCATATTGATCTTCATCCCGAAGGCCTTATTCCATAAGATAGACAAAATTATCATGGCGTTTGTGTTTTTGGGGAGGGGGGGGGGGGGGTAAGAACCCAAGGATCCCTAAATCGATACTGCAAAGGAGTAAAAATATGGGGGGTCTGACCCTGCCGAATCTACAATACTACCACTGGGCAGCAATGGCAGAGAGGGTGAGGGTATGGATACGTGTACCCAGCATGGAATGGCTGAGGTTGGAGGAGTCCTCCTGCAAGAGAATGCTCCCATCCCCACTGACAAAGTACACATCCTGTCCAGTGGTGGTAGCCCCACTGAAGATGTGGAACCAAATGAGGCAGCATCTGGGTCTAACTGAGATGTCCCCCTTGGCCTCAATCTGCAGCAACCACAAATTCCCACCAGCCATGCACGACTCCACCTTTAAAAATTGGAGACAGGACGGGGGAGGGGAGAAACGGGAATGCTAGCTGTTGGGGACTTTTACAGAGGGGACAGACTCGCGACCTTGGGGAACTGACAGAACTTCCGACAGGACATAGAACATTACAGCGCACAACAGGCCCTTCGGCCCTCGATGTGCGCTGACCTGTGAAACCACTCAAGCTCATCTACACTATTCCCTTATCGTCCATATGTCTATCCAATGACCATTTGAATGCCCTTAGTGTTGGCGAGTCCACTACTGTTGCAGGCAGGGCACTCCATGCCCTTACTACTCTCTGAGTAAAGACATCTGTCTTATATCTATCTCCCCTCAATTTAAAGCTATGTCCCCTCGTGCTAGACATCACCATCTGAGGAAAAAGGCTCTCACTGTCCACCCTATCCAATCCTCTGATCATCTTGTATGCCTCAATTAAGTCACCTCTTAACATTCTTCTCTCTGACAAGAATAAAGAACAAAGAACAAAGAACAAAGAAATGTACAGCACAGGAACAGGCCCTTCGGCCCTCCAAGCCCGTGCCGACCATGCTGCCCGACTAAACTACAATCTTCTACACTTCCTGGGTCCGTATCCCTCTATTCCCATCCTATTCATGTATTTGTCAAGATGCCCCTTAAATGTCACTATCGTCCCTGCTTCCACCACCTCCTCCGGTAGAGAGTTCCAGGCACTCACTACCCTCTGCGTAAAAAACCTGCCTCGTACATCTACTCTAAACCTTGCCCCTCTCACCTTTAACCTATGCCCCCTAGTAATTGACCCTTCTACCCGGGGAAAAGCCTCTGACTATCCACTCTGTCTATGCCCCTCATAATTTTGTAGACCTCTATCAGATCGTCCCTCAACCTCCTTCATTCCAGTGAGAACAAACAGAGTTTATTCAACCGCTCCTCATAGCTAATGCCCTCCATACCAGGCAACATTCTGGTAAATCTCTTCTGCACCCTCTCTAAAGCCTCCACATCCTTCTGGTAGTGTGGCGACCAGAATTGAACACTATACTCCAAGTGTGGCTTAACTAAGATTCTATACAGCTGCAACAGGACTTGCCAATTCTTATACTCAATGCCCCGGCCAATGAAGGCAAGCATGCCGTATGCCTTCTTGACTACCTTCTCCACCTGTGGACCTGTACTCCTAGATCTCTTTGACTTTCAATACTCTTGAGGGTTCTACCATTCTCTGTATATTCCCTACCTCCATTAGACCTTCCAAAATGCATTACCTCACATTTGTCCGGATTAAACTCCATCTGCCATCTCTCCGCCCAAGTCTCCAAACAATCTAAATCCTGCTCTATCCTCTGACAGTCCTCATCGCTATCCGCAATTCCACCAACCTTTGTGTCGTCTGCAAACTTACTAATCAGACCAGTTACATTTTCCTCCAAATCATTTATATATACTACAAACAGCAAAGGTCCTAGCACTGATCCCTGTGGAACACCACTGGTCACAGCCCTCCAATTAGAAAAGCATCCTTCCATTGCTTCTCTCTGCCTTCTATGACCTAGCCAGTTCTGTATCCACCTTGCCAGCTCACCCCTGATCCCGTGTGACTTCACCTTTTGTATTAGTCTACCATGAGGGACCTTGTCAAAGGCCTTACTGAAGTCCATACAGACAACATCCACTGCCCTACCTGCATCAATCATCTTAGTGACCTCCTCAAAAATCTCTATCAAGTTAGTGAGACACGACCTCCCCTTCACAAAACCATGCTGCCTCTCACTAATATGTCCATTTGCTTCCAAATGGGAGTAGATCCTGTCTCGAAGAATTCTCTCCAGTAATTTCCCTACCACTGAAGTAAGGCTCACCGGCCTTTAGTTCCCTGGATTATCATTGCTACCCTTCTTAAACAGAGGAATAACATTGGCTATTCTCCAGTCCTCCGGGATATCACCTGAAGACAGTGAGGATCCAAAGATTTCTGTCAAGGCCTCAGCAATTTCCGCTCCAGCCTCCTTCAGTATTCTGGGGTAGATCCCATCAGGCCCTGGGGACTTATCTACCTTAATATTTTTTAAGACACCCAACACCTCGTCTTTTTGGATCTCAATGTGACCCAGGCTATCTACACACCATTCTCCAGACTGAACATCTACCAATTTCTTCTCTTTGGTGAATACTGATGCAAAGTATTCATTTAGTACCTCGCCCATTTCCTCTGGCTCCACACATAGATTCCCTTGCCTATCCTTCAGTGGGCCAACCCTTTCCCTGGCTACCCTCTTGCTTTTTATGTACGTGTAAAAAGCCTTGGGATTTTCCTTAACCCTATTTGCCAATGACTTTTCGTGACCCCTTCTAGCCCTCCTGACTCCTTGCTTAAGTTCCTTCCTACTTTCCTTATATTCCACACAGGCTTCGTCTGTTCCCAGCATTTTAGCCCTGACAAATGCCTCCTTTTTCTTTTTGACGAGGCCTACAATATCTCTCGTTATCCAAGGTTCACGAAAATTGCCGTATTTATCCTTCTTCCTGACAGGAACATGACGGTCCTGAATTCCTTTCAACTGCCACTTGAAAGCCTCCCACATGTCAGATGTTGATTTGCCCTCAAACATCCGCCCCCAATCTATGTACTTCAGTTCCCGCCTAATATTGTTATAATTAGCCTTCCCCCAATTTAGCACATTCATCCTAGGACCACTCTTATCCTTGTACACCAGCACTTTAAAACTTACTGAATTGTGGTCACTGTTCCCGAAATGCTCCCCTACTGAAACATCTACCACCTGGCCGGGTTCATTCCCCAATACCAGGTCCAGTACCGCCCCTTCCCTAGTTGGACTGTCCACATATTGTTTTAAGAAACCCTCCTGGATGTTTCTTACAAACTCCGCCCCGTCTAAGCCCCTGGCACTAAGTGAGTTTTAGTCAATATTGGGGAAGTTGAAGTCTCCCATCACCACAACCCTGTTGTTTTTACTCTTTTCCAAAATCAAACTCTGACGAAAACAGCCTCAAGTTCCTCAGCCTTTCCTCATAAGATCTTCCCTCCATACCAGGCAACATTCTGGTAAATCTCCTCTGCACCCTTTCCAATGCTTCCACATCCTTCCTATAATGCGGCGACCAGAATTGCACGCAATACTCCAAATGCGGCCGCACCAGAGTTTTGTACAGCTGCAACATGACCTCATGGCTCCGAAACTCAATCCCTCTACCAATAAAAGCTAACACACCGTACGCCTTCTTAACAACCCTCTCAACCTGGGTGGCAACTTTCAGGGATCTATGTACATGGACACCGAGATCTCTCTGCTCATCCACACTGCCAAGGATCTTACCATTAGCCCAGTACTCGTCTTCCTGTTATTCCTTCCAAAATGAATCACCTCACACTTTTCTGCATTAAACTCCATTTGCCACCTCTCAGCCCAGCGCTGCAGCTTATCTATGTCCCTCTGTAACTTGTAACATCCTTCCGCACTGTCCACAACTCCACCGACTTCAGTGTCATCTGCAAATTTACTCACCCATCCTTCTACGCCCTCCTACAGGTCATTTATAAAAATGACAAACAGCAGTGGCCCCAAAACAGATCCTTGTGGTACACCACTAGTAGCTGGACTCCAGTCTGAACATTTCCCATCAACCAACACCCTTTGACTTCTTCCAGCTAGCCAATTTCTGATCCAAACTGCTAAATTACCCCGAATCCCATGCCTCCGTATGTTCTGCAGTAGCCTACCGTGGGGAACCTTATCAAACACTTTACTGAAATCCATATACATCACATCAACTGCTTTACCCTCATCCACCTGTTTGCTCACCATCTCAAAGAACTCAATAAGGTTTGTGAGGCACGACCTACCCTTCACAAAACCGTGTTGACTATCTCTAATCAAATTATTCCTTTCCAGATGATTTTCATCCCATCTCTTATAAACCTTTCCAAGATTTTGCCCACAACAGAAGTAAGGCTCACTGGTCTATAGTTACCGGGGTTGTCTCTACTCCCCTTCTTGAACAAGGGGACAACATTTGCTATCCTCCAGTCTTCTGGCACTATTCCTGTAGACAAAGGTGACTTAAAGATCAAAGCCAAAGGCTTAGCAGTCTCCTCCTTAGCTTCCCAGAGAATCCTACGATAAATCCCATCCGGCCCAGGGGACTTATCTATTTTTACACTTTCCAGAATTGCTAACACCTCCTCCTTCTAGTCTAGTAGCCTGAATCTCAGTATTCTCCTCGACAACATTGTCTTTTTCCTGTGTGAATACTGACGAAAAATATTCATTTAGCACCTCTCCTATCTCCTCGGACTCCAAGCACAACATCCCACTACTGTCCTTGACGGGCCCTACTCTTACCCTCGTCATTCGTTAATTCCTGACATATCTATAGAAAGCTTTAGGGTTATCCTTGATCCTACCTGCCAAAGACTTCTCATGTCCCCTCCTGGTTCTTCTTAGCCCTCTCTTTAGGTCCTGCCTAGCTAACTTGTAACTCTCGAGCACCCTAACTGAACCTTCATGTCTCATCTTTACACAAGCCTCATTCTTCCTCTTGACAAGTGTTTCGACTGCTTTAGTAAACCACGGTTGCCTTGCTCGACCACTTCCTCCCTGCCCGACAGGTACATACTTATCAAGGACATGCAGTAGCTGTTCCTTGAACAAGCTCCACATTTCCATTATGCCCATCCCCTGCTGTTTTCCCTCTCCATCCGATGCATCCTAAGTCTTGCCTCATCGCATCATAATTGACTTTCCCCCAGATATAACTCTTGCCCTGCGGTATATACCTATCCCTTTCCATCACTAATGTAAGAGTAATGGAATTGTGGTCACTATCACCAAAGTGCTCACCTACCTCCAAATCTAACACCTGTCCTGGTTCATTACCCAGTACCAAATCCAATATGGCCTTGCCTCTCGTTGGCCTATCTACATACTGTGTCAGGAAACCCTCCTGCACACATTGGACAAAAACAGACCCATCTAAAGTACTCAAACTATAGAGTTTACAGTCAATTTTTGGAAAGGTACAGTCCCCCATAGCAACTATCCTGTTGTTTTCGCTCCTATCCAGAATCATCTTTGCAATCCTTTACTCTACATCTCTGGAACGTTTCAGAGGCCTATAGAAAACCCCCAATAGGGTGACCTCTCCTTTCCTGTTTCTAACCTCAGCCCATACTACCTCAGTAGACGAGTCATCATCAAACGTCCTTTCTGCCACCGTAATACTGTCCTTGACTAATAATGCCACCCCTCCCCCTCTTTTACCACCTTCCCTGAGCTTACTGAAATATCTAAACCCCGGCACCTGCAACAACCACTCCTGTCCCTGCTCTATCCATGTCTCCGAAATGGCCACAACATCAAAGTCCCAGGTGCCAACCCATGCCGCAAGTTCACCCACCTTATTCCGGATGCTCCTGACCTTTAAGAAGACACACTTTAAACCATCTTCCTGCCTGCAGACTCCTGCAACTTTGAAACCTTACTCATGACCTCACTACTCTCAACCTCCTGTATACTGGAGCTACAATTCAGGTTCCCAAGCCCCTGCTGAACTAGTTTAAACCCTCGCGAAGAGCATTAGCAAATTTCCCTCCCAGGATATTGGTGCCCCTCTGGTCCAGGTGTAGACCATCCCGTTTGTAGAGGTCCCACCGACCCCAGAATGAGCCCCAATTATCCAGAAATCGGAAACCCTCCCTCCTGCACCACCCCTGTAGCCACGTGTTCAACTCCTCTCTCTCCCTATTCCTCGTCTCGCTATCACGTGGCACGGGTAACAACCCAGAGATAATAACTCTGTTTGTCCTAGTTTCCACCCTCGCTCCCTGAATTCCTGCCTTACATCCCTATCCCTTTTCCTACCTATGTCGTTGGTACCTATGTGGACCATGACTTGGGGCTGCTCCCTCTCCCCCTTAAGGATCCCGAAAACACGATCCGAGACATCACGCACCCTGGCACCTGGGAGTCAACACACCAACCGCAAGTCTCTCTCGTTCCCACAGAATCTCCTATCTAACCCCCTAACTATGGAGTCTCCAATGACTAATGCTCTAATCCTCTCCCCCCTTCCCTTCTGAGCAACAGGGACAGACTCTGTGCCAGAGACCTGTACCCCATGGCTTACCCCTGGTAAGTCCCCCCCCCCAAAACAGTATCTAAAGCGGTATACTTGTTACTAATGGGAACGACCACAGGACATGAACACGCGCACTTGCGCACCTCCAAATTAAACACTTTCTCCGCAATGTGACGGCAAGGTACCCCAGGGCCTCGAGAGACACAATACTAGAGGAACTAATAGTAAGGAGGGGAGGGGGGGGAAAACGTTGGGAACTTCTATGGACAATCACTGGATAGGGCAAGACTACTTGGACGAGGCTGATGGAAATGGGAGGACGAACTGGAGATGGAAGCAGGCTGGGGATTCTGGAGCGAAGCAGTGTACAGCCAACTCCACCACCTCCTGTGCTAGGCCAAGCCTCATGCAGTTCAAAGTGGTGCACAGAGCCCACCTGACTAGAACCCAAATGAACAGATTCTTCCCAAAGGTGGAGATAGTTGCGAACAGTGCCAGAGGGGCCCGGCCAACCACACCCACTTGTTCTCGGCCTCCCCCAGACTTGTTGGGTCCTGTACAGTCTTCTTAGAGGTGATTTCCAAGGTTGTGAGGGTCAGGGAGGAGATGTGGCAGTCTTCGGGATGTCGGACCAGCCAGAAGTACATATGGGGAAGAGGGTCCTGGCTTTTGCTTCCTTAATCTCATGCTGGAGGACACTGCTCGAATGGCGATCAGCAACACCATCCACAGCTGCAAACTGGTTGGCAGACCCATCGGAATTTCTCCATCTGGAGAAGGTCAAAGACACTATCCGAGGGTCGGATGGCGGCTTCCACAAAGCATAGGGGTCATTCACCAGTGTGTTCCAAGACCTATTCGAAACCAATAGTGATTTGGAATAAAGGGAGGAGGAGGAGGATCAATGAGGACAGATAAGATCACACAGAATTGGGGGGGGGTAGGGGGAGAACAGCAAGGAAGGAAACCAGGGAAGTATCAGGAAGGGACATGGGAAAAGAGCAGGGGGGGGGGGGGTGCAGGGAGCCCCCTCCAGCACAGCAAAACTATAGTGATAACTGCAACAACCACAAAAATGGAAGATATAAAAATACAATACACATGGCGAAAGAAGGGGCCAAGATGGAGCCCGACTCAATGGGGGGAGGGGGCAGTGAAAGGGGTACATATAAATTGTACATAAGAAATGCCTCACTCTGTAAAGTTGTGTTTTTTTTTATATATGTCTAATTGTTAAAATTGGAAAATTCTAATAAAAATATTTCCTAAAAAAAATGAACGATCGGCTTGAAATAAACTAAAATTCAAACCAAAGCTAATTTGGAATGTCAGCTAATTAATACAGACAGAAGGAGCTAACAACATTTTAAGAATAGGATTAACTTTGAATGTTTAGAGGGGTAGCGGTGCTGGGTCAGCAAAAGGGTACGCTTCCAGATGGAGAAGGTGGTGGCAGATCAGGGGGGTAGATATGTGAATGTGACAGGGGCATTGGAGGGGAGATTAGTGGCGCTGTTAAGTGTATACGGTCCCAATTGGGACGATGTAGAATTCGCGAGGAAGGTGTTTGGGGCTATTCCCCACTTAGACACGCATGAGCTGATTGTGTGGGGGGGGGGGGGGGGACTGGAACCTGGTGCAGGAGCCAAGGTTGGACAGATCACGGCCGCGCTTGCTGGTCCCATCAGGGGGGGCGAAGGCGCTGGCTGGGCTAATGGTGGAAATGGGAGGGGTGGACCCTTGGAGATTCCTGCACCCAAGGGAACTGGAGTATTCGTTTTTCTCAGCGGTCCACAAGGTATACTCGTGGATCGACTTTTTGTGGTGGGGAAGGCTTTGCTGGCTGGAGTCAAGGGGTCGGAATACTCTGCAATTGCAGTGTCAGATCACGCTCCACATTGGGTGGATATGGTGCTAGAGAAGGGGGCAGCGCAGAGACCGGGGTGGAAACTGGATGTGGGGCTTTTGGGGAACCAAGTGTTCTGTGAGAAAATTGAAAATGTAATTAAGGAATATGTAGGTTTCAATTGTACGGGTGAGGTGTCGAAGGCAGTCGCCTGGGAGGCTCTAAAGGCGGTGCTGAGAGGTGAGGTAATTTCGTTTAAGGCCAGGGTGAATAAGGAGCAGAGGTTGGAGCGGCAGAGGGTAATAGATGAGATGTTGGAGGTAGATAGGAGGTATGCAGAGGATGGGGACCCGGCGAAGCAGGAAAAGAGGAAGGAACTACAGGCGAGCTTCGACCGACTGTCCACCAGGAAGGCGGTGCGCCAACTGAGACGAGCAAGGGGTGCAGTTTATGAACATGGAGATAAGGCAGGCAAGCGGCAAGGGAAATTCTTCAGGTGAAGGATAGGGCAGGGAAGTTGGTGGTGGCCCCAGTGCTGATTAATAAGGTTTTTGAGGAGTTTTATGAGAGGTTGTACAAGTCAGAGCCACTCGGAGGAGACCGTGAGATGCAGGAATTTCTCAATGGGTTGGAGTACCCGAGGCTAGGGGAGGGGGCAGGGCTACATTAGAAGGAGCAATAGTGGAGCAGGAGATAAAAGGTGCGATTGGGAGGATGCAGTCGGGGAAGGTGGCAGGGCCGGATGGGTTTCCGGTGGAATATTATAAAAGATTTAAGGATAGGTTGGCACCCCTGATGGTGGGGATGTTTGAGGAGGCGATAGGGAAGGGGGTGTTGCCGCAAACCTTGGGGTAGGCATCGATTTCCCCGTTACTAAAAAAAGATAAGGATCCGATGGAGTGTGGGTCGTATCGGCCCATATCACTTCTGAATGTGGACGTAAAAGTGTTGGCGAAGGTACTGGCGGGTAGGCGGGAGGAGTGCCTCCCGAAGGTAATAGGGGAGGATCAGACGGGGCTCGTGAAAGGGAGGCCGCTGTTTTCGAACATTAGGAGGGTTTTGAACGTTGTTATGGCACCGGCGGAAAGAAAGGAAACAGAGGTAGTTGTGGCATTGGACGCCGAGAAGGCGTTTGATCGGGTAGAATGGGGGTACCTGATGGCAGTGCTGGAGTGGTTTGGGATTGGACCAAGATTTGTGAACTGGGTAAAGCTATTATATAAGGAACCGAAGGTGAGTGTCCGCACAAATAATATCAGTTCGAGATATTTCTCTCTCCACCGTGGGACGAGACAGGGATGTCCTATGTCTTCCCTGCAGTTTGCACTTGCGATTGAGCCATTGGCCATCGCATTGAGAAGTTCGGGAGCATGGAAAGGAATAGAGCGGGGTGGGGGGGGGGGGGGGGGGGGGGGGGATAGAGCATAGGGTGTCCTTATATGCCGATGACTTGCTGCTGTATGTGTCGGAGCCGAGTGCGTCGATAGGAGGAATATTGGAGCTACTGTGGGTATTTGGGTATTTCTCGGGGTACAAGTTGAACCTGGACAAGAGTGAGTACTTTGTGTTGTCTCGGCCGGGGGTGGGGGTGGGGGTGGGGGGGCTGCCATTCCGTAGAGCAGGGACTCATTTTAGGTATCTGGGGGTGCAGGTTGCCCGGGAGTGGGGGAGGCTTCGCAGGTACAACATCACTAGTTTGGTGGGGAGAGTGAAAGCCGATCTGGCAAGGTGGGACGGCTTTCGTCTGTCACTGGCAGTTAAAATGAATGTGTTGCCGCGATTCCGGTTTATTTTTCAATGCCTACCGATTTTTCTGCCAAAGTCTTTTTTCAGGGAGATTGAGGGAAGGATTACCTCATTCATATGGGGAGGGAAGGTGGCCAGAGTGAGAAAGGTGCTGCTACAGAGGGGAAGGCAGGCAGGGGGTTTGGGTCTCCCGAACTTGTTGTACTACTACTGGGCAGCGAATGTGGAGAAAGTGCAGAGCTGGGTCAGAGGGGTGGATTCTCAGTGGGTCAGAATGGAGGAGAGTTTGTGCAGGGGGTCGGGGCTGAAGGCACTTGCAACAGCGCCGCTCCTGATAGCTCCGGGGAAATATTCAGGGAGTCCGGTAATAATAGCTTCATTGAAAATCTGGAGGCAGTTTCGCCAACACGTCGGGTTGGGTTTAGGGTCAAGGGAAATGCCGATTCGGGGGAACCACAGATTTGAGCCAGCGAGGTGGGATGGAAGTTTTCGGAAATGGGAAGAGAAGGGGATTAAGACGCTAAAAGATTTGTTTCTTCGGGGTCGGTTTGCAGGATTGAGGGAGCTGGAAGCGAAGTATGGGCTGGAGCAGGGAGAAGGGTTTAGGTACATGCAGGTTTGGGATTTTGCCAGGAAGGAGATACAGAGCTTCCCAGAGGAACCGGCCTCCACATTGCTGGAGGAGGTGTTGACGACAAGAGGACTGGAGAAGGGGGCAGTGTCAGCGGTGTACGAAGCTATTCTGGAAGAGGATAAGGCACCACTGGAAGGGATCAAAGCAAAGTGGAAGGAAGAGCTGGGAGAGGCTATTGAGGAGAGGGTCTGGTGGGAGGTGCTCCGGAGAGTGAATGCCTCCACCTCATGTGCAAGGTTGGGGCTGATACAGCTGAAGGTGGTATATAGAGCGCACCTCACGAGGGCGAGGATGAGCCGATTTTTTGAAGGAGTAGAGGATGTGTCTGAGCATTGCGGGGGGTGGGTGGGGGGGGGGGCGCGAATCACGTTCATATGTTTTGGTCCTGTCCAAAGCTAGGGGAGTACTGGAAGGAGGTGTTTAGGGTAATTTCCAAGGTGGTGTGTGTGAAACTGGACCCGGGTCCCCAGGAGGCCATATTTGGGGTGTCGGACCAGCCAGGGTTGGAAACGGGAGCGGAGGCAGATATCGTAGCCTTCGCCTCGTTGATCGCCCGAAGGCGGATCCTGCTGGGATGGAGAGCAGCCTCTCCACCCAGTGCCCTGGCATGGCGGGGGGACCTGTTGGAATACTTGACCCTTGAGAAGGTTAAGTTCGAACTGAGGGGAAGCTCGGAGGGGTTCTACAAGTCATGGGCACTATTTATTATGCACTTTCAAGAACTGGATAACATTGAACATTAGTTGGGGGGGGGGGGGGGGTGGGTGGGGGGCTGTGTAGATTAAGGGTGACTATGGGTAATCCCGGATTCCTTTTTGTCATTTGTTTATGTAAACATGTGGGCTGAGGTTTGGGGGTTGGGATCGTTGTTATTACGGGGATTGACATATCTTGCTGACTATTGTTTATTGTTGATGGGTGTAAATGTGGGAGAAAATGTGAAAAAGGAGAATAAAAAAAAAGTTTGAATGTTTAAATCAGAGAGAGATGTCACAGAGGTTTTCAGTAACACAAAAGGTGTGAGTGTAACATGAATATGACTGTTTACTTACTGGTGACCCTGAAGCAGTAAAGTCCTGCCTTTCATCCCACCAATGTCCCACATGATAATGCTGTGGTCAGATGCTCCGGAAAACAGTAGTCGATGGACGGGATCCCACCAAAGAGCTCCTATACTGCCTGTTAGAACAAAGAGCAGGGGAATGATACACACCACAAATGCAGACTTCTTGTAATAAAGTATGAAAATCATTCGCCACAGAGTACATCAATATAATACACATTATTCTTAGTGCAGTGTTTTATTCAGGTTGAGGTTACGTGCGTGGGGGAGCAGGGCCCATTAGTGCATGAAAATGGAACTCACTTCCACAATTGACGTAGAAGCATCAGTATCAAGCAGATCAGAACAGAATATCCTGTTCATATTAAATGCAGAGTAATACATAAGAAGTTCACAAGATTCAAAGGGATGTAACTTCAGTTGCTGAGGGAAGCAAGAGTGGAAATTTTGGAGACTGGTGCCAAAATCGTCCAACTCTCATTAGGTATGGAAGTTTTTGCCAGAGGACTGAAGCATTGCAACAACATCCACATGCATTTATATGGTTGCTGAATACAACTGATCATTCCAAGGCACTTCACAAGAGTGTTACCCAACAAAACTTGACACTAAGACACTATTAGGGCAGATGAGCAAAAGCTGAGTTAAAGATATTTTGAGAAGCTTCTTAAAGAGAGAGTGGGAAGAGGTTTAGGGAGGACCTCCCGGGGTCAGGAAACTAGATGCCAATGCCACAGTGATTAGTCAGCAATGTTCAGGTCAGACCTTTGAGGAGCAAGATATCTTGAATGGTTGAAAGACTCAAGGAGATCACAAATGTAGGGATTGATTTGAAAATACAGGTGAAAATCTTAAAATTAAGACACTGCGCAATTGGGAGTCACTGTAGGTCAACAAGCACAGGGTGATACGTTGTTAGAACTTGGTGCAAATTAGGCTACAGGCAAAGTTTTGGATGAGCTGAAGTTTTTCAGAGGGTGGAAGATGCGAGGCTGACTAGGACAGCATTGGAATCATTATGTCCAGCGGTCACAAAAGCGTGGATGAAGATTTCAGCAGTGGCTGAGCGGAGACAGTGGTCAAAACTTTCTGGCCGTTCCCGCCGGGGGCATCTTCTGGTACTGTTTGGTGGAGCAAAATCTCCAGCATGGGCTGGTAGGGCTGAATGGCCTGTTTCTCTGCTGTTCATTCTATGTAATAATATTAACAGGGTGCAAATTCAAGGAGGCCAAGACTTCATAAGGCAGAAAAGAATTGTTTGGTTGAGTGCATGATATAGAATGGGTAGATTTATTTACAAATGTGATTTATTTCCCCATTTCATTATGAAATTTAGAGGTATAGGATCGGCTGAGACAAAGATCTAAATTGGCAGAAATGATCTACAACCCATCAGAAATAATATTAGAGATAGCTCTGCAGTTTGATTGGGTCCCAGATTATTTGAAAACACAATGTGTTGTCAAATGTGATTGAAGGGATGGATAGAGGCACCCAGTAATGAGTGGAATCATTGACAGAGAGACATAAAGCACTGTCAGACAGCATCCAGCACGTGCAGTAAGCATGTACACATCACCTTCATGTCCTTTTAACGCTGAAATGATACTGCAAGAATTCTGTTCAAGCTTTAATAACGTGATCTGTCCGGAGTAATCACCCACAAATGCATGGCTTGTTTCTACATCATATCTGAATAAATCGTGAGTTAAAAATAATAAAAGCTGATGCCATTCTTCACCCAACACAACAAGCAACATGACAAAATGACTTTAAACTAAAAAAAGGCCAGAATGCAAAATGACTGCCAATTTTCTAATGCCCACTTCGCAGTAATACTCAAAGATGAATTTATATCAAAACATCTTCTTATTGAAGCACGAATATATTTTGAGCTGAGAGTATGTCTACAGCAATGACAAAGGCAGGCCGTGTTCCTTTTAATGGGCACGATCTAATGGAAGTGTCTAATTTGTGGCAGGTTTTGCTGGTGGGCGTTCCTGCTGGCTCTGTCGGAGAGCTCCCCACCGCCATCTAACCACACTTAGTCACTTCTTTGGGCTTTGTGGCGTTTTTCCCCAGTCAAGCCCACACTTAGCATTATTTTCATCACTAGGGAGCTGAACTCACTGGCCAAGCCGGTTCCTCAAGAAATTGGGCAACCCTTTTGAAAGGGTGTGCAGATCTCCAAGAGGGCTTGGGATCCCCCCACCCATGGGCAATGCCGCCCCACACACATGGACATTACTCCACACCCTCCCAAATGATGACCCCCCGCAATGGGGTCGCCGAGCAGCCACCGATCTTTAGGCCTTCCCATGCCCCATTTCGGGAACCCCCACCATTTACCTCCACTCACTCCTCCTCCCCTCCCCCCTCTCACCCCCCAGCATTCCAGAAGCCCCTTCATACCCATCTGGCACCCCCCACCCCAACCATTCATATCCCCTCCACCATTCTTTCACGGGCATGGCATCACAGGCCCTGACCCTTGGCAGTGCCACCCAAGCACTGCCACCCCAGCACCAAAGCAGTGCTCCTTCCAGCTTTGCAGTGCCACCCAGGCACCATGGCAGTACCAGGGAGCTATGCTGCTCTGTCCCTGACCACCCAGGGGCCTCCGATGGCCCGGGAGATCCCAGAGTGCCGTCCCGCCTGGTCCACGTTTGTATGCACCAGTACTGAACGGCACGCCCTGGTCATTAAATGGCGGGAGCCTGGCAGATCCTGGGTGAGCCAGCCAATGTGGGTTTAAAACCTACTTGCTCACGTCCATTGTGTGCAGGATCATGATCGCAACGCCTTGCGAGGTCTGGATAGTTCTCGCGGGGTGTACTGGCTGCCGGGAAGCCCACAGGAGGCTTCTCTCGGCATTTAATGGCCGCATTGCACTCCTATCCGGGCGCGATGTGGCGCATAGACCATGCCCAATATTTGTTAACTGCTCAAGGACAACTTTCCGACAGATTCTCCAGACAAGACGACAAGAATGAGTACAAAAAAATACTTTCAGATGTAGAGCATCTTCTTGAATTCTGAACTCTCACCTAGTTAAAACAAAATTGAGGAAAAATCAATTCTGAAATATTACATGGAGCAAAAAGCTCAATTTCCATCACACTGCACGTCATGGATTTCTCAAATTAATTTTTTTTTGTTTTACCGACTAAACGGATTCCAGAACCAACGGTTACAAATTCTGGATAACAATATTTTTTTCAGATTCTGTGGACTATCAGTCTGTAACTGTGAACTTAGAAATCAGTGTGTAGAAGAGGGGTTCATTTTCCATCCCCGCCTACTGCGGCAACAGTAGTGGGTGGGATGGAAAAGTTTGATGGACCATTTAAAAGGTTGGTTGACCTCCGGCAGGAATTTCCGGTTTTGGGGCGGGCGTGACTGGAAAATCCCGCCCACAGGATCAGATGTTAAGCAAGCCACATGAAAATGAATACCTTACTCTTCTTCCAGAATATCACATTGACCAACCTTGATACTGATTTATTTGCCTCTGTGTCTAAAAGAGAATCAGGGTAAAGGATACTGTAAGCAGGAAGCCCATGCACCAAAACAGTGTCTTCCCCGTAGACATCCACTCCTGGTACACATCCAGCTGAGGTATTTGTCATGTCCTGTGCTTATAACCCATTCAGACTCTGGAGAAAATATCACGGCTGAAATACGATTCTGATGTGCTACAACGGGAAAGAAAAAGTCACCATTACGAAATGTTAATTGTCATTAAACAAACTGGTGGAAGCTATGTTTGTGTGCCATTACGCGATGTACTGCACAAGAGTACTTTTGCCTCAGTTTAATTCACTAATGGAAAAGTACAGGGGCTGGTTTAGCACAGGGCTAAATTGCTGGCTTTGAAGACAGGCCAAGGCAGGCCAACAGCACGGTTCAATTCCCATCCCAGCCTCCCCGAACAGGTGCCGGAATGTGGCGACTAGGGGCTTTTCACAGTAACTTCATTTGAAGCCTACTTGTGACAATAAGCGTTTTTCATTTCATTTCAAACGGACAGAATCATAAAATGAGCTTTCCATGTTCTCAGCAGTAGAAGAAAGTTCTCCCTACTGAACATAAAGAACGGTGTTGAGGTGGAGTGTTGACAAAGAAGTCTTGGGAAATTGCTGCAGTGCATTTTGTAGATGGCACAGATGTAGCCATGGTGCATCAGTAAGGAAAAATTGTCACGGGATCTTTTAAATCTACCTGAAAGAGTGGAGAGGGTCTCAGGTTTACATTTCATAGATTATCATAGAATTTACAGTGCAGAAGGAGGCCATTCGGCCCATTGAGTCTGCACCAGCTCTTGGAAAGAGCACCCTACCCAAGGTCAACACCTCCACCCTATCCCCATAACCCAGTAACCCCACCCAACACTAAGGGCAATTTTGGACACGAAGGGCAATTTATCATGGCCAATCCACCTAACCTGCACATCTTTGGACTGTGGGAGGAAACCGGAGCACCCGGAGGAAACCCACGCACACACGGGGAGGACGTGCAGACTCTGCACAGACAGTGACCCAAGCCGGAATCGAACCTGGGACCCTGGAGCTGTGAAGCAATTGTGCTATCCACAATGCTACCATGCTGCCCCTTCACAGCATTCCTTTCATAATATACTATTAGTGTAGATTACATACTCCGTCTCGCAGCAGGGCAAGAACACATTGCCCAATGTCTGAGAATTGAACCAAAAAGCCAAGACTAAGTCAAGGTGATGCTAAATGCATCAGTGAAAAATTATTGTTAATGCCCAAACTAAAGACTATTAAAAGTGAATGACAGCTAAGCATGCAGCAATTTTTATGCAAGGAAAATTTGTCTGAAAAGCAATTTTTCAAAATTATTAGTTGTTGAGCAATATTGGTTAAGGTTTAGTTCTCATTTTTGGTTGCATAAATTAGAACTAAAACAGCAGACTTTTCATTTTAATGCACAAATACTTTTCCGAGCACCAGACCAATGGAAACCCAGATGTTCAGCATATAATGCCAATGCCTTCCTACCACAGTGTCATTACAATGACACATCATCAGACTGCTAAACCGAATTGCAAAACAGTGTGGCTCTGATGATAAAAAATTACTTTTGCAGTTCTTTCCCTGGCCTCTCACCGACAAAGCTATCACAGGAAGATTTTTTTTTAAAAGCAAAAAAAGGAAGAAAAACTGCCATGGAAATGCAAGACAGCAAGAAACAAATGCTTGGAGACATGTCCAATCAACTGGAATCATTGTTCAAGCAGCCGGGTGATCACATCCTTTTGAGCATCGCTGTTGGGGAATTCACTAAGTAAAATGTGCTGCATCTACAATGCATAGGAACTGTAACAGAATGCCTCGCCACGAAAAGGCTTCAAGCCAAGTTCGGCACTGCTCATTTATGAAGAACAGCATCAGACAAGAAATTGGGTTAACTAGCACAAGTCACAAGCATCGAATTATTCAGCTATAAACACATCAGGTTAAAGAAATTAGTACAAAGGGCAAATTAGACATTTAGATTTCTGTTACTTTTCAACAAAACAATTGGGTTTTTTAAAGAAAAATGGTATTTCAATGACAGAATACAGTGAACATATACCATCAGTTAAAAAACAAAAAAGGAAAGCAGAGTGACATGGTGGATTAGACTTTCAAATCCAGTCTAGAGTGCTGCAACACAGTTTCCTCTGCTGCAAAAATCAAGAACCTAAATATACCATCCATTAAAGGCAATCTCAACTCTTCAAACAGCACACAAATCCCCAGAGGTGGCTAAGGGACAGGAAGATAGTTATTTTCTTCATCTACAAACCGGAGTCCAGAATAGAGACAGGTACATGGGGAGATCATTTTGGAAATATAGGAGTAGGAGTAGGAAATATATAGGAGTAGGCTATTTGGCTCCTTAAAACTGCTCCACCAATCAAAGAAATCATGTTTGATCTTCTATCTCAGAGCCATTTTCCTACACTACCCTCACTTTCCTACACTACCCTCACAACGTTTAAAGTTTTCAATATCTAAAAAAATATGTATTTATGCCTTGAATAAACTCAGCCCAAGGGCACAGCCCTGAGTGAAACAATTCCTCCTCATCTCAGTTCTAAATAGCCTGCCCCTTATTCTGAGACTACGGGAGAGATCTTCCGGCTGTTCACATCAGCGGGATCTTCCATGGCACACTGGCACCTCGGATTTCCCAGCGGCGTGGGAAGATCCTGCCGCGGGCCAATGGGGGGCCACCTCGCACTGCCGGAAAACATGCCATGGGAGGTCACAGAATCTCGCCCATTGTCCCTAGGTTCTCGAACCTCTCCAGCCAATGGAAATACCCTTTCTGGGGCAGCATGGTGGCACAGTGGTTAGCACTGCTGCCTCATTGCACAGAGGACCCAGGTTCGATCCTGGCCCCGGGTCACTGTTTGCGTGGAGTTTGTACAATCTCCCCGTGTCTGCGTGGGTCTCAGCCCCCATAACCCCAAAAGCTGTGCAGGGTAGGTGAATTGGTCACGCTATATTGTCCCTTAATTGGGTACTCTTCTTTAGAAAAGGAAACACCCGTTCTGCATCTATCCTGTCGAGCTCTACAAGAATTTTGTACACTTAAAATACTATTCCTAGCACCAGACCAATGGAAAACCAGTTGTTCAGCATACTATGTCAATCCCTTCCTACCATAGTGCCATTGCAATGACACCTCATCAAACCTGCAAGACAGTGTGGTTCTGATAATAAAAATGATTTTTGCAGTTCTTTTCCTGACCTCTCACATTCAAAGCCATCACAGGAAGATAAAAAAGGCAATAAGGAAGAAAAAACAGCAACAGAAATACAAGACAACAAAAAAAAGCTTGGAGACATGTCCAATGAACTGGAATCAATAGATGAGATCATCTGTTCATTCTTCTAAACTCTAGTGAATAAAGACCAGTCTCTTAAATCTCTCCTCACAGGACAATTTCTGCATCCAGGGATCAGTCTGATGAACCTTCATTGCACTCCCTCTATGCCAAGTATATGCTTCCTTGGTTAAGGAGATGAAATCTGTGCCCAGTGCCCAGAATTCCAGGTGTGATCTCACCTAGGCTCTATACAATTGCAGTAAGACTGTCATACTCCTGAATTCAAATGCTCTTGCAACAAAGGCCAACATTCCATTTGCCTTCCTAATTGCTTGTTGCACCTGCATGTTATTTTTCAGTGGCTTATGCACAAGGTCACCTGGTCCCTTTGGACATGAACAGTTCTCGATCCCTCACCATTTAGGAAATCCTTCTATTTATGCTTTTCCTACCAAAGTGGATACCTTCACGTATTTCCACATTTTGCCATCTGCCATGTCCTTGCATACTCACTTAAGACTGTCTAAATCCCCTTGCAGCCTCTTTGCATGCCCCTCGCAACTGTCATTCCCATCATATTTTAAGTCATCAGCAAATTTGGAAATATTGCATTTTGGTCCACACATCCAAATCATTGATATAGTTACGAATAGCTGGGGCCAAAGCATTGACCCTTGCAGGCCAACTGGAGAATTACCCATTTAGTCATAATCTGTTTCCTGCCCATTAACAAATCTTCAACCCATGCCGGTATATTACACCCAATTCCACATGCACAAATTTTGCTTACTGACCTTGTGTGGAACCTTATCGAAAGCCTGCTGAAAATTCAAATACACCACATCCACTGGTTCTCCCCTATCTATTCTGCTAGTTACATTTTCAATACAACCAACAGGTTTTTCAAACACGATTTCCTATTCATAAATCCATGTTGACTCTTCACTATTCCACCATCTCCCAAATGTCCAGTTATCACGGTTATACCAGATTTTTAGCATTTCCTCTCCTACTGATGTCAGGCTAATAGATCTAGAATTCCTTATTTTCTCTCTCCATCCATGCTTAATATTAGGGTTACATTTTCTACCTTCTAACCTGCAGGAACCATTCCAGAATCTAGAGAATTTTGGAAGATACCACCATTATCGCTCCAACCACTTCTTCCATGTAGATCATCAGTTCCTTGGTTCTCAAAAGAGAGATTTTTTTGAATCTTCCTCCACAAAAGACAGACACAATTGGGCTGGATTCTCCGTAGCCCGACGTCAAAATTGGGATCGGCGACCGGGCAGAGAATGGATTCCAATGCAGGAATCGGGGCAGGAGCCGGTTTGCGATGCTCCGCCCCCTCCAAACTGACGTCATCGGGACGCATTGCCGTTGCAATGCATTGGTGCTTCATCGATGCTCCGCCCCCGATGGGTCAAGTTACTGACGACACGGATGACGGGTGATCCAGCGGTCGGAAATCCAGCTTGCCGGCTGCGGAGTGTCCAGCGGCACCACACTCATCCGGGATCCATGCCGCTGGCCTGGGGGATTCTGTTAGGGCTGGACAGCGGGTGGGCTGTGGGGTTGGAGTGGGCAGGTTAGGGTTCCAGCATGGCATGTTTTTCGGCGCGATCGGTGCAGGTCATCAGCCCTGTGCGTGCGCAGCCTGGGAACTGGCGATTCTGCGGCCGTCATTCGCACAATCTGTGGCTGTTTCATTTGGCATCAGTGCTGGCCCCTCACCAATAGCGGAATCGGTGAGGGGTTCACAATGATTTTTCCATTGTGAAACTCCCACGGATTCTCTGTTCACGCCGGCACTTAGCCTCAGGAACGGAGAATCCAGTACAGAGAATTTGTTTAGTTTCTCTACCATTTCCATATTCCCCATTATGAATACTTCTGTCCCTGCTCGTTAGTCTTTGCTAATTGTTTTTCCTTTTTACAGACCTATAAATGCTTTTACAGTCTATTTTTATGTTTCTCGCTAATTTACTTACACCTTTTATTTTCTCTTTCATCAGTTTCTCGGTCCTCCTTTGCTGAATTTTAAAATACTCCCAATCCTCAGGCTCATTACATTTTTGTCAACTTTATAAATTGCTTCCTTTGATCTAATATAACCCTCAACTTCTCTCGTTATTCATGGGTGGATCACATTTCCTGCTGGGCTTTTGTGTCTTAAGGAATATATATTTATTGTAAACTATGTATTATATAAACATTCTTTAAATGTTAACAATTGACAGTCTATCATACCGTTTAAATCTACCACAACCAACTTGCCCTCATACCTTCGTAGTTTTGTTTGTTTAGATTTTTAAGACCTAGTTTTGGATTCAAACTTAATGTACAATTCTATTATATTATGGTCACCCATCTCTAAATGCTCCTTTTACAATTAGATTTTTTGTTAGCTTTTCCTCATTACACAATATTAGATCAAAATAGGCCGTTCTCAAGTTAGTTCTTCAACATATCCCTTTAGAAAACCATCTTGTATATATTCCAGGGATTTGTCCTCCACAGCATTACTGCCATTTAAACTTAACCAATCGATATGTAGATTGAAGTGCTTCATGATTACCCTTGTTACATGAACTTCCAATTTCCTGATTTATACCACTACAATTTGGTGGCCTATTAAGAACTCTTACCAATGTTTGCTGCTCCTTGCTGTTTCTTAGCTCCACACAAACTGAATCTACTTCCTGGTCTTCCAATCGAAGATCCACTCTCACAAATGTACTGATATTATCCTTTATTAACAGTGCTACACCACCTCATTTTCCTTTTTGCCTATCCTTCCTAAATGTTGACTACCCTTCAACATTCAGGTCACAGCCTTGGTCACCCTGCAGCCACATCTTTGTAATGGCAATTCGGAAAGGTTTGTTTACCACAATTTGTACTGTAAATTCATCTACTTTGTTGTGAATGCTGCATGCATTCAGATATAGAACCTTTAGTTCTGTTTTTTTATGATTTTCACAACCTCTAGCCTTATCTGCTCGTGCATTCTTAATTTTATACCCTCGGTCTCTTCCTGCCACACACTGATAACCATTTTCATCATTGCTACCTTTCCTCTCTTAAAAAAAAAATCTTCCCTCACACGAGCCCTCACTTCTGCTATTTAGTTTGAGGCCTTTTCTACCACCTAGTTGTACAACTCACCTGAACACCTGTTCCAGAACAGTTTAGGTTAAGATCATTTCAATGGTACAGCTCCCATTTTCCCAGTACTGGTGTCAGTGCCTCACAAATCAAAACCGCTTTCTCCCACACCAATCTTGGAGCCACGCATTTAACTCTCCGATCTTGCTTACCGTATGCCAATTTGCTCAGAGTTTAGGTTATAATCAAACAATTATTACCTTTGAGATTATATATATATTTTTTAAAAATTTAGCTCCTAGCTGCTTATACTCTTAAGTGGAACCTCTTTCCTGGCCCTAACTATGTTGGTGGTACTGATATGGATCCTCCTCCTCCGACTACAAGTTCCTTTCCAGATGTCCCAAACTCTGGCAACAGGCAGACATCACAGCCTTCTGGACTTGCGCTCACAGATTGCAGGACTGTATTAACCTCCCGCCTGCTTGAATGGCTTATTTACCATGTTGGCACAGTCAGTTCGCTCATCCACCCTGCAGCACTCGCTTTCTTGTGCAAAAGCTGACAAAAACATCAAACCGGTTGGACAATTGCAACGGCAGACACCCCTCCACTTATACATTCTTTACCTGCCTCGTGTGCAGTCGCACACTCCTGTCTATCACCATGTACCAAATCAGTTGACCTCATCCCAAGGGGCGTGACTGCCTCCTGGAACAAAGCATCTAGGTAATTTTCTCCCTCCCTGATTCACCACAGTGTCTGCAGCTTGGCCTCCACATTAATGACTCAGAGCTATAGCTCCTTCAGCCAGTCACTTGCTGTACATCAGCTGCTTTGGGTCACGCAGGTGTCCAAGAGCATCCACATCCTGCAGCTGCCACATATCAACTGCCTAGCTATATTTATAGCTTTTAATTAATTAAATGATTATTCTTAGATTAAATATTAATTAGCCTGATCTATATCTATACATTATTATTTCAGTCAATGTTCTACTTACCACAATTAAAGTTCCCTACTTAACATAAATAGGAAATACTCACCAGCCTCCCTAGTTAAAATAAATAGGAAATACTCACCAGCCAACCTCATACGATTTACTACTATTAGCAAACATTCTACTACTAATAAAACCTTGAATTACCAGAGTTTTGAAAGGTAAATGAGAAAAATACTCTGACCAATAAACTACCTGCTTTCCTGTGACACCACACGACTCACTCAGAACCCAACGGCTCCCCCATGGAGCTACACCGAGTCGGTTCTTTTGAGAAGCCCGGCCAGCTGCTCTCGCACTTTTTAATAAAAGTAGCTGCTTACGTAAACAGCACCACCTCCCTCACTGCACCAAATTCCCTCAGTCACTAAATTCCAAAGATCACACTTGGTGACAAGCCACTGTCTTTGTGCTTGCTTACTTTTAACCAAATTTGCTGGGCCAGAAACCCATGGAATTGGATGGAATTCTTACCCTCCCCAATATTACTGTCCAATGGAGGTCAATGTCAGTTTCATTACTGAGAGGTTTGGTTAAAACTGATTCTCTCCAGCCTAGCTCTCGTGCAACATCCTACAGTAAACCCAACTCTAAACTAATCCCATCTTGTATGACCTTCTGACTCAGTCGACCGAGATGGTCTTTGAGAACTTCCACATTTTCCCTGGTCCAATTATTACCTTCACTCTAGTGAAGTAAACGATGTTATTCGAGCAGACAAAGGAGATTTAATACTTTTTTTTCCCTGTTAAATCTAGTATTACGTCTTAGTTCAAGTGGCTGCTTCATGTAAATATTTTATTGTATCTGACACCTTGGTCAGTATACATTACCTCAAGCGAACCCTCCATCTCTGCTCACAACATCAAGAAATGCAGAAACAACTTTAACCTGTAAATTTATTGAAAAACGAATCCTGCTGTCTTCCTTCCCGGTTAACAACCAGTCCCGTTGATCTTTCATGAAAACAGTAATTTGCAACTTTCCTTCCACCCTTAACTCTTTTTAAATCTGCATAATCTGGTTTTCTATTCTATTCTACTCTACAATGCTCAGCAGCAATGGAACTTAGGATTCACAATATTTTTTCCCTATGCAAAAGTCACACCATAAATGAATGCATGTGCCTGCATGCCAAAGTTACCAAAATCATTATTACTTTCAGGTGGTGAGAAAAGTTGATAATGTGGCATCTAGTTTGGTTCATCATTTGATGGCCTCCTGAGATAGAGTGGGGAAATGAGACACCTCCTCTCCTGCAACAGATCTTAATGGACAGGTTGGGTGATATGTTCCACAGTCTGGGGCTCATGGTCACAATTGCACTTTGGGGTCATCCCTTATTTTCTACTTAGGGAGATGGGGTTGCACTGTCCAAGCCGTATGCAGATTCAGCTGAACATCTGAGAAACGTTGAAGCCAGGGAACACTATTGTTGGGTCAGAGGATTAGGTTTTTATAAGTTGTACTGTTGGGTCAGAGGATTAGGTTTTTATAAGTTGCATCACTCCCACTATTCCACTGGTCTGGGTAGTGGCTTGATATCAGTTGTGTAAATATTCACTGCTGTTTCCCAGAATGGTTGGTGCAATTTTAGTGCTTCCTTGGTAGATGTTTCATGTTTTCGTGAATGGGAAAGTCAGTGTTGCTCATGATATATTCCATTTTATGGGGCACCAATGCGAATAGCTGGAGGGACAATGTGGGACAATGCTGGGAGCCATTTTGTTGTAAGGGACTGAAGTCCCTGGCACTATGGCAGCATTGATCTGTACGACCATGATCTTTGTGTAGCAGCTGCAGGACCATAAGACAATGCAGTAGTCTGCAGTAGCATAGACAAGGACCACTATTGTAATGTGAAATGTCCTGGTTGTGCTCCCCCCATGACATTCCAAAAGAGTTTCTGGACTCAAGTTTCATTCTGCATTTTAGGTCAAGTTGAGAGGATGAGGGTGATTGGCAAGAATACTGTCGGAGGGAGGAAGGGGGTCAAAGGTAAGTCACCTTGCACAGAAGGAACCATTGACTTCTTTCCCATGAGATCATTGTATGGCAACACAACTGCTGTTTTAAAGCATTCAAAAAGATTTTTAAAAAACTTAAGGTGATCAATCAGATATAACCACAGTGAAGACAAAAGGAAAATAAATATAATCTGATCGGCTTCCCACAATGCTCTGTCCCCAATGGGCCGTGTTCCCAATGGCACGGGACACATGTGGTCTCAGCCATGCGGGAGCCTGGTGTGGCGGCTGCAGACTGTGTCCAGCTCTGCCACACTCGTCTGGCCAGGCGGATGGTAGGTCAGGTCCGCGCACGGCCAGTGCCATGTTTACGGTGCAACCGCGGAAAGTCAGCAGCCGTGGGCATGCGCGACCCGGAACTGGCCATTTTCGGCACGGGAGGAGAGAGTTTGACTCGCCGCCGGTGCTAGCCGGCGGAATCGGTGAGGGGTTGCCGCCGTTTTATTGGGTAGTAAAAGACAACACATGCTCGGCTGCCGCCGGCACTTAGCTGCTGAAAAGGAGAATCCAACCCCCTATTTTGTTTCAAAATTGAGATAATTTCATCTTTAAAAATTAGGTTGCACCTCGGTCCTCTAAAAAGGAAGGCTAATAGTTTTATATTTCAAATACACGAAAGGACAATCTTTTTGTTTATTTACTTATTCTATTGCTGCCGACATTTTGCCTTTCTTCCATTTTGACACTTAACCATCCCTGCCCTTCAGCCAGTTGCATACTCTTTCCCCGCACCCCCGCCTATCCCTCTCACCTCCTCTCTGGTTCTCTACGTGATTAGAAACTGTTTCTCTTCAATAATTCCAGTTCTGATGAAAAGTCATCAACTTGAAAAACTGGCCTCAATTTTAGCCACAAAAAATAATAATAATTCGGGCTGATTTTGGGTCATGATTTAAAAATCTGAACCCCGTCCTCAACTTGCCCACTCTCTCCGAGGAGGTGGGCTAACAATCCAAGTATTTTAATAAGGCTGGCAGAAAATCATTTAATCTGTTTTGCAGAAAGCTGGATTTCCAAAACATGATCAGTACATGGGTGGCATGGTGGTGCAGTGGTTAGCACTGCTGCCTACGGCACCGAGGACCCGGGTCCAATCCCGGCCCCGGGTCCCTGTCAGTTTGGAGTTTGCACATTCTCCCAGTGTCTGCGTGGGTTTCACCCCCACAACCCAAATATGTTCAGGTTAGCCATGCCAAATTGGCCCTAAATTAGAAAAAACTAATTGGGTACTCTAAATTTAGTAAACAAAACATGATCAGTGCAGGATGGCAATATTGCACAAAATACAAAATTGGCATTTTTGGGCCTAACCTACTTCATTTTCGAAGTGTCAGAGCAGACAGTTTTCAGTAGACAATTCACAAACAGACTACAGATTTGTTAAAAGAAAACACAGCTCCCATGACATTATGGATGCATTGGGAGGAGTTCAGCAAAAATGTGCAGAACCAAATGACCTTTTCGCATCCAAAATATGTAACATTAAATCCCCATCAACGCTCACCAACAACCATCACTTTGCAGCTCTTTACAAAATGCCTTGCAGGTGGTCGCCTATTTAAGCCACCAAATGAAAAACATGCATAATGTAGGGGCTGGTTTAGCACAGTGGGCTAAACAGCTGGCTTGTAATGCAGTTCAATTCCTGTACCGGCCTCCCTGAACAGGCACCAGAATGTGGCGACTAGGGGCTTTTCACAGTAACTTCATTGAAGCCTACTTGTGACAAGCGATTATTATTATTATTGTCAGTAAGACCCATGGTGGGGAAAGGAAATTAGAGAAAATATTCCATGTGAGCCATTTTTATTGATATACATTCCTAATTGAAAAGCCAGCTCAGTTACATAAATAGTGCCAAGATTTTCCTCCAGCAAATACAAGACCATAATCCGTCTCTCTAGTCAGCTAAACCCAGTTACAAATCACAATACTCCAGTTGATTTACCAAGACAGCAATGGGCTCATAAAGCAGAATTTTAAAGAATGAACTTTTTTGGTTCTGCTGACATTGTCTCAAATAGTGAACAGAAAAATAAAGTTTGGTGACCACAGTACTTAACGTACCTGGATAAGTCTTTACATAAGTCATCTTATTGAAATCTTCAGCCATGAGGAACTCCTAAAAAAGGAATATATAGAAATGCTTACTCTGTAATTAAAATACCATAAGAGATCTCCATAAGCTCGAGTATAGGGAATGTTAAGGAGGTCAGGAGTCTGATAATGTAATATTTTTATTTTTGTAGCTGCATACACTTCCCTTAGAGAATAGCAGAAGGTAGTGGAAAGGTGTGCTGCCATATTTCTAACCAGCATGTAGGGTGGTTAGTCCATTACAGAGGGAGAGTTTATAGGTCCCCACACCCACTGAACAGGAGGATTCTGCTGAATACCAACTTCGAATTCAGAACCAAAGCTCTGGTCTCCACTCGCTGTGAATGTCCCAGAGCAGAGTTTGAACCTTTCAGCCCCCAGTACTGAGGTGGGAATGCTACCAATGAGCCAAGGCTTGATGTTATATAATGCGCAATGTATCATTCTTCTACAAAGTACAATTGTGTGTAATTGTGTATATTTTTGCAGTCATAAAACCCTTCCTGGACTATTTAAAAGGCATTTGTCATGAAACAAACCCTCAGAGTCAGAATTACTTTTTTAAGAAACTACTTTGCGTTAACTGGGATGTATTCGCTGTTGTTGAAAATGTTCTGTATTTTGGAAATGCTGGGTTTAAAATAAAAACGATGACATTTAAATCTGCCATTATGATCATTTGACACAAATATCTTCTAGACCACAACATGGATGCACATCATGCCCTACCGATTGGTGGTCCTAGCAACCAAAGGTGTGCAGCAGCCACCCACCTAAAATGTCATGTTAATTGGTGCTGAGCTCTAGATTTTCAACCATGTGCTCACACAGCTAACTTGCAAATACACCTTCCAGCAGCTAGGCATTCAGTAGCCGTTCATCCAAGACTTTTCTCATCAGCTATCTGATAATAATTTGCCTTCAGCATGATGAAAGGCACACTGCAGAGCATGGTTATTATTGATGCAAGCTGATGTCCTGGATATCCAGGTCATAGCACATTCACCAAAAGCTTAATACAGATTCGCATCAGAGTAAGATTTGGCAAAGAATGGTTTTCTATGCATAGAAAACCATCGAGGTTAATCGAGGCCAAAGTCCTCCCTCAATGTATGTGTCCCCGACCTTTCACATTAAGGATAAATACTTTTTGGGACTGGGATATAGAGACATTTATGCAATCAGAGGGTTGTAAATTTTTGAAATTCTCTGCTTCACCAGTGTTGGGTATATCCAAATCCAAGATGGATACATTTTCACAAAACACCAAGACAGAAACTGCGCTTATGTTGAATAACTGTAGTCTGGAGGGCACATAAAGTCTACTCTTGCTCCTATTTCCTCTATGCTTATCAAACTCATGAGTTTCCCCTTCAATTTCTTAATGTGCATGTTGCAGTGTCATTGCACTGAACTAATAACTGCACCATGTGACTCTGGTAAAGATAAAATCAGATTACATTGATAGGATCCTAGATGAGAACCCAACTATTTGTAATTTGTAAAACTGAGGAAATGTTACTGCACCACAGAAGTGATAACACTAACCCATACATATATTTTATGTGAAAACAAACTTTAAATGCAGAATTAACCACATTAACAACAGAGAAATAGCTTTACATTTAACAGTTCTCAAGTGAAAGAAAAAACCTTAACTTACTTCCCAAACCTGCCTCTGCAGCATTCCAATTAAGCAAGCCAATATCAAATATCACTCATGACTAAAAGTTAACAACCAGCTTTCTACTTGCTTTTCGCTGTGCAGAATATTTGGGAGAGAACATCTTGCAGGACCAAAACTGAAACACCTCTGTTCAGTTTAAAATCCTGGGAAGAACTTTTCAGACAGACCTGGCTCCTCCCCTTAATTACATCATCTGTACCCAAAGCACAAGGTATAATTGAGCAGAGAGAGCATGGGACTTCTGGTGGCTGTATGTAATGAGTAGATGCACATGAGATGGCTCCCGCCAGGGCACTGCATTTTTAGTCGTTTTTGCCCAGTTTCTGGGGATACTTTTGCTTAAAATCTCATGTGATGGATGGTACAAAGTACCCACATAAGGGAATTGCCCAGAAGGACTAGGGCAAAGACAGCTGAAGAAAGAAATTCATCGATGGAATCAGAGGCTTCTCAGGACTCTTCGTTGAAGAAAATGGCTGAGGCTGCTGCTGCAACTCTTCCACTCCATTAACAGCCGAGATACTTACCGGCATCTTGGCAGCTAAATTCGAGAAGGAGAGACGGTCGATAGAAGTGGCCCTGGCTCCCATTCAGTCGGCATTGGAGAAAACCAAAGAGTTGGTAAAAGGGCTAGTCTGCTGACGATGATTACAGATTTTTACTTGTTTTGGCTTGCTGGTCGGTTTGGTGGCCATAGTGGGTGGGCCTGGCGTTTGTACTCTCTAAACAGTGGTTGGAAAACCCCCTCTTAGTGGAAATGGCTGACTCCAGTTCAAAAGGGGCAGGAAGCCCCCAATTTGGTTGGTCATCTGGAATGTAAGGAGGTGAACGGAGGTAAAAGGTTCAGGTACCTCCCAATGTCAGAGATGGAGTTTGCATACAACGTTATTGGCAGACAAAAGATTTTGTGAACGCATGTCCTCTACCATTAGGGAATATATTAAGGAGTGTTTATTTTTAAAAATAGAGGCCGTTCTGGGCGGGATTGTTCCCCCCGCCCTCCTCGGAGGCTGCACTCAGCGTCATTGCCTGCATCGAGGAGCTGCGGCAAGTGGAAGAGATCGGGAGGGGAAAGAATCTGGAGGCAATTTAAAAATTACATCCCGATCTTTCGACTCGACACCCCGGCGCAACCTCCAGACACCTCCTGGAGACCCAACTTACTTATAAGAGAAACATACAAGGGTGAAGGTCTTCTATTCTGCCTAGTACATCAGCTTGCTTGGGTGACCTTATGGAGCTTCTATATTTGGAGAAGGTCAATAAATAATACTAATAATCTTTATTATTGTCACAAGTAGGCTTACATTAACACTGCAATGAAGTGACTGTGAAACTCCCCTATTGCCATACTACGGCACCTGTTCGGGTACAGCAAGGGAGAATTCAAAATGTCCAATTCGCCTAACAAGCACATCTTTCGGGACTTGTGGAAGGAAATCAGAGCACCTGGAGGAAACCCACATATACACAGGGAGAACGTGCAGACTCTGCACAGACAGTGGCCCAAGCCAGGAATCAAATCCGGGTCCATGGTGCTGTGAAGCAACAATGCTAACTACTGTGCTACCATGCCACCCTTAAGTACACCATTAGGGGGTCGGTAGAGGGACTCTACCTAGGATGTGTAAATGTGAGGTAATGCATTTTGGAAGGGCTAATGCAGGTAGGGAATATACAGTGAATGGTAGAACCCTCAAGAGTATTGAAAGTCAAAGAGATCTAGGAGTACAGGTCCACAGGTCATTGAAAGGGGCAACACAGGTGGAGAAGGTAGTCAAGAAGGCATACGGCATGCTTGCCTTCATTGGCCGGGGCATTGAGTATAAGAATTGGCAAGTCATGTTGCAGCTGTATAGAACATTAGTTAGGCCACACTTGGAGTATAGTGTTCAATTCTGGTCGCCACACTACCAGAAGGATGTGGAGGCTTTAGAGAGGGTGCAGAAGAGATTTACCAGAATGTTGCCTGGTATGGAGGGCATAAGCTATGAGGAGCGATTGAATAAACTCGGTTTGTTCTCACTGGAACGAAGGAGGTTGAGGGACGACCTGATAGAGGTCTACAAAATTATGAGGGGCATAGACAGAGTGGATAGTCAGAGGCTTTTCCCCAGGGTAGAGGGGTCAATTACTAGGGGGCATAGGTTTAAGGTGAGAGGGGCAAGGTTTAGAGTAGATGTACGAGGCAAGTTTTTTACGCAGAGGGTAGTGGGTGCCTGGAACTCGCTACCGGAGGAGGTAGTGGAAGCAGGGACGATAGGGACATTTAAGGGGCATCTTGACAAATATATGAATAGGATGGGAATAGAAGGATACGGACCCAGGAAGTGTAGAAGATTGTAGTTTAGTCGGGCAGTATGGTCGGCACGGGCTTGGAGGGCCGAAGGGCCTGTTCCTGTGCTGTACATTTCTTTGTTCTTTGTTGTTCTTTGTTCTTTGATGACAGCCATTAATTTCCTTTTTAAAGATTTAGTTGCCGTCAGCTGTTAAGGGTTTTGTTTGTTGTTTTTGTTTTGGGAGAGTTAAGATGGATGTTTTAGTGTTCGTTGCCTGTGCTCTTATATTGAAACTTGAAGCATTTGTTTTATATTAATATGTCATTTTGTTCAAATGAAAAAGTTTTCAATAAAAATATTTTTTTTAAAAAAGAGTCAGCATTGCTTCATTAAAGGGAAATCATATCTGACTTATGTATTAAGAGTTTTTCGAGGAGATCTCGGCCAGAGTAGATAGGGGGGAACCATTGTGTTGTATTTGGACTTCCGGAAGGTGTTCGGCAAGGTACCTCACAAAAGATAGGAGCCCATGGTGTTGAGGTAGTACCTTGGCATGGATAGAGAATTGGCTAATGGGCAGGAAAAAGCAAGTAGAAAAGGGGGTCGTTTTCTTTTTAGGTAGGCGACCTGTAATTAGTGGAGTTCCACAGGGATCAGTGCAGGGACCCCAACTGTTTACAATATGTATCAGTGACTTGGAGAAAGGAAGAGAATGTGGGGCTGGTTTAGCACAATGGGCTAAACAGCTGACTTGTAATGCAGAACAATGCCAGCAGTGTGGGTTCAATTCCCGTACCGGCCTCCCCGAACAGGCGCCGGAATGTGGCGACTAGGGGCTTTTCCCAGTAACTTCATTCAAGCCTACTTGTGACAATGATTATTATGTAACCAAATTTGCAGATGACACAAAAATAGATGGAAAGGCAAGTTGCAAGAGGTTAACTAAGTGGGCAAAAAGTTGGCAAATGGAGTACAATGTGGAAAAATGTGAAGTTGTTCATTTTGGAAAGGAGAACAAAAGAACAGAGTTTGATTTAAATGGAAAAACTGCAGCAAGCTGCAACACAAAAGGGACTTGGCAGTACTAGTGCATGACGCACAGAAAGCTAGCACAGGTAATAAGGAATGTTGGCCCTTATTTCAAGGGGATTGGCATACAAGAGTGGGGAAGTCTTGCTGCAACTGTACAAAGTACTGGTGAGACCACATCTGGAGTACTGTGAGCAGTTTCGATCCCCTTATTTAAGGAAAGATATTATTTCATTGGAGGCAGTTCTGATCCCTGGTATGGACAGATTGTCTTATGAACAAAGGTTAAACACTCTACTAAAGGACTCTACTCATTGGAATTTAGAAGAATGAGAGGTGATCTCATTGAAACATATAGAATTCTTAAAGGGGCTTGACAGGGTAAATGCTGAGATGATGTTTCCCTTTATGGGAGGAGGGTCTAGGACCAGAGGGCAGTATGGTGTCACAGTGGTTTGCATTGCTGCCTCACAGCACCAGGGCCCAGGTTCAATTCTGGCCTTGGGTGACTGTCTGTGTGGAGTTTGCACGTTTTCCCAGTGTCTGCGTGGGTTTCCTCTGGTTTCCTCCCACAGACCAAAGATGTGTAAGTTAGGTTAAAGTGGTTATTGGGATAGGGTGGAGGAGTGGGCTTCAAAGTTGAGAAGACATGATCTTCATGGAGAACCTCTGCTGATACAGGGAATGAAGCCACGCTGTTGGCATCGTTCCACATCAGCCGAACCAGCCGTCCAGCCAACTGAGCTAACCAACTCCCTCAATGTCGGTTGATTACATTCTTTGTTCGTGTGCATCATCTCAATGCCAGCATTTATTGCACATCCCTAATTGTCATTGAACAGCATGAGCCACCTTCTTGAACACTGCAGCTCATGGAGGTGTAATCATACCCACACACTTGTTGACAGGGAGGGAGCATTTTGACCCAGTGACAGTGAAGGAATAGCAATATAGCAAGTCCGGATGGTGTGAAACTTGGAAAGGAAATCACAGCTGGTGATGTGCCCATGCACAAAACGTAGCTGAGGCCAAACTTGGTGTAATTTCAAGGAGTTAGATTATAGCTCTTGGGACTAAAGGGATCGATAGATATGGGGAGCAGGGGGCTGAATCAGGGTATTTAACTTGATGATCAGCCACAATCATAATGAATGGCAGAGCAGGCTTGAAGGGCTGAATGACCTGCTCATACCTCTATTTTCCATGCATGTTTCAAAGTATCTGCCTCCATTTTCCTTCTGTGGTAGAGGTCATGAATTTGGAAGATGCATCAAGCAGACAATACACACTGCTGCCTGCTGCCACTGTGGATCGGTGGTGGGGGGAGTAAGGGATGTGATGTTGAGCAAGCGGGCTGCTTTGTCTTGCTGAGTGTTGTTAGAGCTGCACTTATTCAAGCAAGAGAAGTGTATTCCATCAAACTCCTGTAGGTGGTGGGGTTACTCTCTGCAGAATTCCCAGCATCCGTCCTGCTCTTGTAGCCAAAGTATTTATATGGCTGTTCCAATTAAGTTTCTGATCAATGGTATAACTCAAGATGTTGATTGTGAAGGATTCAGTGATGGTAATGGTGCCAAATATCATGGGGAGAGTCATATTCTCCTTTGATGGAGATGATCATTGTGACACTTACATGGTTCGAATGCTACTTGCCAGTTTTCAGCCTAAGCCCGATTGTTGCCCGGTTCTTGCTGCATGCAGGAATAGCCTGCTTCAATAAGTGAGGAGTTGGAAATGGTGATGAACATTGCAATTATTGAACATCCCCCAATTCTAATGTCAGAGGAAATCTCATTGGTGACTCAGTTGAAGATGCTTGGGTCCAAAACATTACCCGAGGAACTCTGAGCAGTGTTTTCGGATTGAGATGATTCTGATCTTCATGAACTCAATGGACAAGCTACTTTATTTGAAAGCCTAAATTCAGTTTGTACAGTTGCGCCCTTAAAACAGAGTCAAGATGTTATACCGGGTGCATTAGTATGGCTGTCTCAAAATCCTCATTCCAGAATCAGGGAACCTTAAATCCATCATCACCTAAAGAATTCAGGATCAGAGCTAGATAATCTAGGGAACTAGAAGTGAACAAACGGTTTATCCCTCTGAAGAAAATTACCCAAGGCCATTCTTGGAGGAAAACAGTTTGTTCAAGTGAAAGACTGAATAGGTCACTGTGGAATGTGAAAGTGTAGCCAGCAAAAAACAAGCCACAAAACAAAAAGTGATATAAATAATTCAGTGGAACAAATGAAAACTAGTGCACTTAGGGCATTGCTGAAGTCTGAGTAAGGCAATGCAATGAACATTGTGCCCAACACTGAACAAAAACACACAGATTTTTTTAATATTATGTTTCAGCACGATATCTTTCGGACTAGAACAGAGATAGGACATACTGCAGGCATACATACCACAATCGCTCCATTATCCTGCCCTATAAAAATCCGTTTGCTGTCAGGATTGTAGGAAATGGCAGTGCAGGGTGCTTTAAAAGTAAAAGTGGATAAATAACATTAGCGGTTCACATCACAAAACATCTACATTATTCTTTAAAGGAATACTCCAAGAAGCATGTACAAACTTATTTGTAAGAATAAAAGTGATACCCATTTCTGCTTATGACTTTTTTTTTTTTTTTTAAACTTGAATTTAGGTAGGTGATGCAGCCACCATTCAACCATTACCACGCACCCACTTTTATTTTTGAAAAACGCAAACATCAAAAGCTGATATAGCAAAAGAGTGTTGAACAAAGTCCCTGATTCACCAATTCCCAAAGAGTTAGATATAGAATTTAATATGCTCAACATTGTGATTCCACAATCTGTCGTGCTATTTGCATTGTTATTGCCCAGATTAAGCGGTTATTTAGGTATAAGCTATGTTCCTCGGTCATGGTACCTGCAAGTGTAAGATATCTCCATATCTATGTTTGTGCAAGTAGTGCAACATGATTTCAAAATATTCTTAATTTTGGTTTAAACTGATATTTTGCAAGAATCGGTAATGTTTCATTAAATCCAGTTTTTAAACTTTTCCTGTTGCTACACTATACTCAAAAACACACATCTGGACTTGGATCATTGACAGAATGCTGCAATATTCGCAGGATAAGCTTTAAAAATACAAGCTTTCAGAAGACAGGATAAGAAGAGGCACGTGAGAAGATTGTAGATGTAACAGCACTCATGAAAACCTTTCAAAAATGGCAATATTCAAACAGCTAGACGTCATTGGCTGTCTCATGTGATGGTATCACAGGATAGCACATCATAACACCCGCAGCTTAAAAGAATCTTCTGTTTGTTTACGTGACCAATGCTGAAACCTTTAATGATGTGGAGATGCCGGCGTTGGACTGGGGTGAACACAGTAAGAAGTCTTACAACACCAGGTTAAAGTTGATTCACCCGAGGAAGGACAGCTCTCCGAAAGCTAGTGACATCGAAACCTTTAAATGACAGTGAGAGGGCTTCGGCCTTGAAAAATAAAATGAAGCCAAGGCTGCCACAGATATTTGCTTCACATTTGATTTGATTTATTGTCACATGTACCGAAGTACAGTGAAAAGTATTTTCCTGCGGCCGAAGGAGCGGACACAATATGCACATAGTAGACAAAAAATATAATCAACAGGGTACATTGACAAATGGTGCATCGACAAACAGTGATTGGTTACAGTGTGGAACAAGGGACCAAACAAAGCATATACATGAGCAAGAGCAGCACAGGACGTTGTGAATAGTGTTTTTACAGGGAACAGATCAGTACAAGGGGGACGTTGGGGAGTCTTGCAGCTGTGGGGAATAAGCTGTTCCTATGCCTGGATGTGCGGGTCTTCAGACTTCTATACCTTCTGCCTGATGGAGGGGTCGGGAAGAAAGCAATGTCTGGGTGAAAGGTCTCTGATAATGCTGTCTGTCTTCCTGAGGCAGTGGGTGGTGTATACAGAATCAATGGGAGGGTGGCAAGCTTGTGTGATGCGTTGGGCTGAGTTCACCACACTCTGCAGTTTCTTGCGATCTTGGACCGAGCAGCTGCCATACCAAGCTGCAATGCAGGTGGATAGGAGGCTCTCTTATCGCACATCTGTAAAGGTTTGAGAGAGTCGATGCAGACATGCCAAATTTCTTTAGGAAGTAGAGACATTGTTGGGCTTTCTTGACTGTTGCATCAACGCGAGTGGACCAGGACAGACTGTTGGTGATGGTGACTCCAGGAACTTGAAGCTATTGACGATCTCCACTTCAGAGCCATTGATGCAGACGGGAGTGTGTGTCGTGCTATGCTTCCTTGGTCTTTCTGACATTTAGAGAGAGGTTGTTTTTGGTGCACCATGCAAGTGATTTATCTCCCTTCTGTAGTCTGATTTGTCGTTGTTTGAGATAAGGCCCACCACAGTCGTATCATCCGCAAACTTATAGATTGAGTTGGAGTTAAATCTTGCCACACGGTCATGTGTGTATAGGGAGCACAATAGAGGACTGAGCACACATCCTTGTGGGGCCCCGGTGTTGAGGACTATTGTAGAGGATGTGCTGTTGCCTATCCTGACAGATTGCGGTCTGTTGGTGAGGAAGCTGAGGATCCAGCTGCACAGGGGGGGGTCAAGTCCGAGATTGCAGAGTTTGGTTATTAGTCTTGTCGGGATAATGGTGTTGAAAGCAGAGCTGTAGTCTATGAACAGCAGTCTGATGTAGGTGTCCTTTTTGTCGAGGTGTTCGAATGTTGACTGTAGAGCCAGGGAGACAGCATCTGCTGTGGACCGGTTGCGATGATAGGCAAACTGCAGTGGATCGAGACCGTCTGGGAGGCTGGCAGTGATCCGTCTCATGACTAGCCGCTAAAAGCATTTCATGACAATGACATCAGGGCCACCGATCAGTTGTCGTTGAGGCAGGCTACCTTGTTCTTCTTTGGTAGTACTGGTATTATGGTGATCTTCTTGAAGGAGGTGGGGACCTCAGAGCAGAGGAGTGAGGTGTTGAAGATATCTGCAAATACATTCGCCAGCTGGTCAATGCAGGCTCTGGAGTTGCAGGTTTCCAAACCCAATATTAGTCCAAATTCAGATCATCCGGCCACATCTGAAATTACACTTCAATTCAGAGTTCGAAAATCAAAAAGCTTCAGGCAGTAATAATATGTTGCCAGTGCAGGAAGGATTATAACATTAAACAGTGACTTTGGAATGTAGTTTTCAATGATATTTAAAAGTCTGGGCATATTGAGCAATCAAATAATCTTGTGCTTGTATCTGCATTGAAGTAGCAACCATGAGGTCCCCAGTATGTCCCAAAGCAAACACATCACTTTGGAAGCTTTATGTTGCGAAATATTGCAATTTTCAAACAGAGTCCAACATAAATTAACCTATTTTGATGCAGTCATAGTATGGGGACCTAGTGCAGCTTGTTCTTCAGATAATTCTTATGGAAACTCTTACATCCACCTGGTCAGGTGGTAGTTATCATAATGCAGTATTTCCTCAGTATTCCTTGGAATGTCAGCATGGATTATGCGCTCAAGGCCTAAAGGAAGGCTTGAACCTGCAACCTTCTGACTCAGGGGAGAAAATGCCAAAACCTGAGCCAAATGATCGCAACACCACAAATTGCAGGCAATCCCTGCCAGGAAGTTTTAAGAAATTAATTCACAGGGTGTGGTGTCATTTATTGCCCATCCCTAATTCCTCTTGAACTGGGAGCATTTTAAAGGAGGCAAGGATTGCCTAAAAGGGCACGAGTGAACCAGTTGGGTTTTTAAAGACAATTGACGATGCTTTCAGGGTCATCAAATTCCTGGTTTTCATTGAATTCAAATTCCACAATACGCCACGGTGGGATTCGAGCCCCCAAGCATTACCCTGGACTCTGGATTACGAATCCAGTGACAATACAACTACACCACCATCTCCCACTAAAAACACAAAAAGGAAAGAACAAAACAAAATACTTGATAGAATACTCGATCAACTCCTTCAGTCAACTCATTGTTCCTTTTAAGGAGGATGACAACAATGTGGGGGGAATTAAAATGTCGACAGAAGCAGCATTCTGAAGCGGGGGAGGGGGGGGCAGGTGGTAGATGGTCGAGGTGGTGTGAGAAGATTGGGTCGGGTGGGGAAATGTTTATTTTACCATGTCAATGTTATTGTTTTTGTTATGGTAATAAAAATATTGCAAATACCTTAATAAAAATATTTTTTTAAAAAAAAATAATGTGGGGGGAAAAAAACAGTAATGTAATGAAGCGGGGGCGGGGGGGGGGAAAGAAAAAAAGTGGAAGACCAGGGAAGAGAATTTTTCAAGAATCAGATTAGTGGGAACAATTTGAATGTACAAAAATTTGAATTGCTGCAGTGTTTACGGGGAGGTAAAGATAGAATTACTGTTAAGAGGACTGGACGGGGTGGCATATTTCACGGAAAATATGTAGGAGTTATCAAATGATGGGGTGAGTGATGGCCTAGGCAGATAGTTGGGGTAACAAATAAATGAACAAGTAAACATGAAGAACCATAACCTCCTCAGAGTTGCAATCAGTGGCAAATGGCAATTCTGTATCGATTTACCTGCTCTTAAATCTCAAGCGCCTGGCAGCACGGGGGCGCAGTGGTTAGCACTCCTGCCTCACGCCATCAAGGTCCCAGGTTCAATCCCAGCTCTTGGTCACTGTCCGTGTGGAGTTTGCACATTGTCCCCGTGTTTGCGTGGGTTTCCCCCCCACAACCGAAAGATGTGCAGAGTAGGTGGTTGGCTACACTAAATTGACCCTTATTTGGAAAAAATGAATTGGGTACTCTAAATTTTTTTTTTTTTTTTTTTAAATCTCAAAACGCCCGTCTCATCCGACCTTCCTGACTCAGGCCGGGATGAAATTCAGCCAGCAAAGTGCACCTCAGCTCCAGCAGCGGAATGTAAAAGGAGTGGAGCGAAGGAGGACACACTCCCTTTTTAATGCCACTCGTTGCCGTAAAGCAGGCAAGTTTAAATGCCTCATTGCAAATAACAGGCCACCGCGAGTGTGCGTGCCCTGAGCTCGGGTTGTTTTCACCTGAATAGGGGTACGTGCCCGGAGCTCGGGTTGTTTTCACCTGAATAGGGGTACAAGACAGGGGTGTCCATTGTCCCTACTGTTATTTGCCTTAGCAGTTGCTTCGAGGTCATCCATTAGATGGTGTGGGATTGAGCATGGGGGATGGAGCGTAGTGTCCTTACATGCAGATGACTTGTATGTCACAGATCCACTCTCCAATCTGGAGGAGATAATGAAGCTGCTCAGGTGTTTTGGCGCCTTCTCGGGGTACAAGCTGAATCTGGGCAAAAGTGAATATTTTCCAGTGAACCTCTGCAGAGGGGAGCTGATCTGGGGTGATTGCCGTTTTGTCTGGTCAGGACTAGCTTCCATTATCTGAGAATCTGGGTTGCCCATGTTTGGGCCTCACTCCATGTGGACAGGAGGGAGGCTGATTTGAAAAGGTGGGACGTCTCCGCTCTGACACTGGCGGGAAGAGTACAGACGGTGAAAAATAATATTTTCTATCATTTTTGTTTCAGTGTCTCCCAATCTTTCTTTCCAAGTTTTCTCTTGCAGGGTCAATAAATTGATATCTACTTTTGTTTGAGCTGGCAAGACCCCTCGGGCTCATTGGACATTTCTGCAGGGATAGGCAGCCTGGGGAGTTGGCACTACCTAATCTGTTACGATACTATTGGGCAGCAAATATTGATAAGGTGCGGGGGTGGCTCAGGAATCTGGATTCTATCTGGGCACTGATGGAGCAGGATTAATGTATAGGGTCGAGTCAGAGTGCCTGGTTGCTGCCCCACTCCCATTTTCCCCTGTAATATTCACTTTGAGCCCATGGGTGACAGAGCAGATGGAATCAGCTTAGGCAGCATTTTAAACTGGGCTCCATGTCACTGTTGGCTCGGACTTGCAGGAATCATAGTTTTGTGCCATTTGGCTTGGATTCATTGTTTAGGCCATGGGACAGGGAGGGGTTGGGAGAGGTTTAGGGGCATGGTTTTGGAAGGTAGGCTCACCAGTTTGGATGAGCTTTTAAAGAAGGGGGGTCCCATGCAGGGCTCCGTCTGGGTGTTTACAATAGTTACCCTGAAGTTAGAAGTGCTTATATTTCTTCTAACTCTTTCTGGATAACTAGGAGTGTAAAACTGGCAGAACCATCCAAAGTTAGCAATTAAATCACTTTGTCGGATGGTTCCCAGCCCAATTGTCCAGGGATAGTTAGCCCTTGTGGACAAATGCCAGGTAAACCCTGACCTGGGAACTTCAGAGAGGAATTCCCCAGCATATCATTTGGAGTACCCCCAAATCCGATGCTGGGCAGCCAGGAAGTTACAAGCCACTGATTCCCAATTGTGGAGTTAACGGGAAGCCAGAAGCGGAACAAATTGGGAAGAGGCAGCTGGGGGAATTACAGGGTGTCCTCTGGCGTTAGAGTTAAAGTGAGCTAACGGGCTGGTATTTTAGTTTATATTGGTCATGCCTCCCTGAGCTGATCAGACATTCTATTACCATGAGATGTGTCAGCAGATCTCCATCGCATCAAATAGGGGATATCACTTCAAACAAACAAATAATACTTTGTATATTTCAAATGCTGCTGTATTAGTAATGTCATGGTGTGCATTAGAGCATAGATCTTCATATTTTAAGTTTCACAATGTGTTCCTTAAATGGGATAAATTTCTATAATTATTTTGATCACTTTGAGACTACACAGCATCACAAAATGAGGAAAGATTGTTTGATAAAAAAATCTGTCCATTATAGAGGCTACTTCCTCTATACACCAACCGATGAGCCACATGAAGGAAAATTCTTATGGTTCCAATAGAAACCATTTATTCATATTTTTCCACATGTATTGCTGTAATATTTTGCAAAAGCAACTTTTTGGAATCAACTTGAAATTCAGAAGAGACTAATTAGTGAATACTACAAACACTCCACCCCAAGTCTATTAATTTGGATCCTTTACTCACCTGATACAGTATGAAAGATGCTTGGCCAATACTGACCACTGTCTCGCTTCAACCACACACGTATCGTTCTGCAGAAAGAGACAAGGGCATTAGTAAATTCTCACAAACATGTACATTCCCATTAAGATGGAACGGATTAATAATCCTTTCTCAAAAATAAGTTTTAGTCACAGTGAATTGAACCTATTGGCCTCAGTTAGCTCTCACTTTCCCAATTATCTTTTAGGGAACCTTTAAGCAATTTACAGTTTTCCCTGCAGTTCAGAACACTATTAGAAATTTTAACTAGGACAAGGGTGTTAAGCCATTCAAATGGAAATTCCATACTTGCTATCTGACACACTTCTATGTAAGCTTAATTACACAAGGGATGTATTTCTTCTACATTATTCGTTGCACTTAGTTTTAACAGCATGCATTTAACTTAATACAGGAAAACAATGAGCACAGCACTGAAAATTCATAACAGCTTCGTGTAGGCATAGTTTGTCACAGTGAGTATGCAAGCATGAGTGCAACTCAACTAAGAGACAAGAACACCACAAGGACCGATGGCCTGAAACTTCTCAATTTTAATAATAATAACTGCTTATTGTCACAAGCAGGCTTCAATGAAGTTACTGTGTTGCTGTATGTGGCCGATCCAGTGGAGGGGATGGTGGAGGTCATACAGATCCTAAGGGATTTTGGGGACTTCTCGGGCTATAAGCTCAATGTAGGGAAAAGTGAGCTCTTCATGGTGCATCCGGGGGACCAGGGAAGAGGGATAGACGACCTACCGTTGAGGAGGACGGAAAGGAGCTTTCGGTACTTGGGGATCTAGGTAGCTAGGAGCTGGGGGGCCCTGCACAAACTTAATTTGACGCGGCTGGTGGAGCAGATGGAGGAGGACTTCAAACGATGGGATATGTTGCCACTCTCGCTAGCGGGCAGGGTACAGTCGATTAAAATGATGGTCCTCCCGAGGTTTCTTTTTGTGTTCCAGTGCCTTCCTATTATGATTACCAAGGCCTATTTTTTTTTTTAAAAAGAGGGTAGGTAGGAGCATTATGGGTTTTGTGCAGGTTATTAAGGTTATTCTTTTGGGCAAACAAGACCCCGAGGGTAAGGAGGGGGTTTCTGGAGCGTAGTAGGGACAGAGGCGGGCTAGCGTTGCCGAATCTGGGTGGCTACTATTGGGCAGCCAACGTGGCGATGATCCATAAGTGGGTGATGGAGGGAGAGGGGGCGGCATGGAAGAGGTTGGAGATGGCATCCTGCAAAGGAACGAGCCTGAGGGCGCTGGTGACGGCACCGCTGCCGCTCTCACCGACAAGGTACACCACGAGTCCGGTGGTGGTGGCAACGCTAAAGATCTGGGGGCAGTGGGGACGACACAGGGGTGAGATGGGAGCCTCGGTGTGGTCCCCGATCAGATATAACCATCGGTTTGTCCCAGGAAGGATGGACGGGGGGTTTCAGAGCTGGCATCAGGCAGGGATCAGAAGGATGGGGGACCTGTTTATAGATGGGACCTTTGCGAGCCTAGGGACGCTGGAGGAGAAGTTTGGGATACCCCCGGGAAATGCGTTCAGGTACATGCAGGTGAGGGCGTTTGTGAGGCAGCAGGTGAGGGAATTCCCGTTGCTCCCAGCACAGGGGATTCAGGACAGGGTGATGTCGGGTGTATGGGTCGGAGAGGGCAAGGTTTTGGCGATATATCAGGAGATGAAAGAATGAGGAGGAGGCTTTGGTAGAGGCGCTGAAGCGCAAATGGGAGGAGGAGTTGTTGGGGGGGGGGGGGGGGGAAAGAGATTGAAGAGGGTCGGTGGGCTGATCCCCTGAATAGGGTTAATTCCTCTTCCTCGTGTGCCAGGCTTAGCTTGATACAGTTTAAGGTTATTCACAGAGCGCATATGACAGGGGCGAGGCTGAGTAGGTTCTTTGGGGTGGAGGACAGATGTGAGAGGTGCTCAGGAAGCCCGGCGAATCACGCCCATATGTTCTGGTCATGCCCGGCACTGGCTGGGTTCTGGAGGGGTTTCGCGAGGACTATGCCTAAGGTGATGAAAGTCCAGGTCAAGCCATGTTGGGGGCTGGCACTATTTGGGGTGGCGGACGAGCCGGGAGTGCAGGAGGCGAAAGAGGCCGGTATTCTGGCCTTTGCGTCCCTGGTAGCCCGGCGCAGGATCTTGCTATTATGGAAAGACGCGAAGCCCCCCAGTGTGGAAGCCTGGATAAATGACCTGGCAGGGTTCATCAAGCTGGAGAGGATAAAGTTTGCCTTGAGAGAGTCTGCGCAGGGGTTCTTCAGGAGGGGGCAACCGTTCCTAGACTATCTCGCGGAGCGTTAGAAGGAGGTCGGTCAGCAGCAGCATCAACCCGGGGGGGTATATGGGTGGGCAGGGAAAGGGGTTTTCCTAGGGGCACTTGAAAAAGAAAACATAAACATATGGGAGAGTCAATATGTGTGGGAGGAACCCATTGTACAAGTTCTGTATTAAGTTAGATTAATATGTTTATGTTTTGTTCGGCTCCTTCCCTTTTTCTTTTTTGTTACGGGGGGTTTAATTGGTTGAAAATTTTTGTTGAAAAACTTTGAATAAACATTTTTCTTTTTTTAATGAAGTTACTGTGAACAGCCCCTAGTCGCCACATTCCGGCACCTGTTCGGGGAGGTCGGTATGGGAGGCTAAAGACAACATTATTGTTAAAATATCCTTTTCCCACTCAATGCAAACAATTCAATAAGATCACATTTATTTTAAATTAGCCAGATTCACTGTTTCCTGAAATAATATTTTAATGATTAATTGTGGTCTAATTTGTCTAACCAAAAATTACCTTCAATTTATTGAGCCGTCTCATTGTGACTATCATGGAGGGCCATTAAAAGTCAAAAATCAAGCAAACTTAAAATAACCATCATCAAGTACAAGGATAATTTTTTTTTTTTTTAAGGTCATAAATTGAGTGAATTTGTTTTAGCACGGTCACTTTGGTTCGAAAAATGTTTTTAAATTTCAGCTCAATCTGTGGCTTTAATGGTGATTTTTTTCTACAGAACTGGAGAGAAGAAAAAAAAAAAGAGTGTAATTCTAAGTTAAAAGCTTGTAAATAATGGAGTAAAATCACATTCTAGGTTACCCACCCTCCAAAAATCTAAGCTCAGGAATATTTAACATCTGGGCATCCAGTTGCCAGTAATCTTTGATATTGCCACGATGTACTACACAACAGATAGAAGATAGCATGCTAGGGTCAAAAGTGCTGGAGGAGGTCACAAAGATAGGGATGTGCTAGGCAGCTGCCGATTTGGTGGGGGGGGGGGGGGGGAAGAGGCTGATTTGAATGCAAAGACGCGAATATTAAAAAATATTTAAAAGGTTTGCTTAACCATGAACATGTGTAGGTCAGTGAGCATGGGAGTGATGGACAAACAGGGCTTGGTATGTGTTAGGGTACAAACAGCAGTTTTAGACAGCCTCCAAGTACATGGTGAGGTGCACATTGGAGTAGTTAATTCTAGAGTAACCAAGGTGTGAATTAGGTTTTCAGCAGCAGATGAACTGAGGCAGGGCAAAGTCACATAAGTGGAAATAGGTGACGGCCCAGATATGTGGTTAAAGCCCATTTTAAGATCGAATATAACACCAAGATTGCAAAAATTCTGGTTCAGTCTCAGACAGTTGTTAGGAAGAGGGATGGAGAGACAGGAACAGTGTTGTGGCAGTCACTGAAGGTAATAGAGGGTGGTCTATTAGCATGGTCATCACAATAGTTAATTGGAAGAATGTTCTGTTCATCCAGTACAGGATGTTGGACATGCAGTATGACAATTTCGACACAATCCATGAGTCAAGAGTTAGTGAGGTAAAACTGTGGGATGTTTTGACTTTGGAAAATGTAACCTTTTGTTAGAGATAAACATATTCTGTATCTGACACAGTACTCAATTGGTGCTAACATTAGTGTCATTTAAACGTTTCACACTATGCTGAATGATTTACAAACTGTCAAAACATTTCAAGAGTTCAGGATACATTTGTTACTTCTGCATCAAACGATGATTTAAATATTTTGAAAAAAAAGTGTAAAACAGAACTTGTTTTATGTGGCGGAGTCAAACTCCCCCCAAAAAGTTTCAAGAATTAAGTTTGATTGTAAATCTTTGCAAAGCCATGAAGTTTTAATATTTTTTCAAAAAAAGGGGGCCAGAATTTTCCTTTTAAAAAAAATGTCAAACAAGAAAAGCTCCTGATGCAATGTCATCTCGGTCGCAACAAGGATACAATAACGCTTTCTTCTCAAAAGCACTTCCCTTCCCCCGGGAAACAGCCGCTTTCCGAAATGTGACGACGCTCTGTTCAACATCATGACACAAGACGTTGATAAGACATTTTTATTCCGCCTTCCCGTCTCAAATCTACCTGGCTAGTCAAACTTTAGGACATCTAGCCCAAGCTCCGAAAACATGCCTCTCAGGCCACGAAAAAGTTAATATCGTCATATGATAACAGCATGGGAAGGATTAACCTTTTTCTTCCGTCACATAAACCGGTTTCTGGCTCCGACAACAACAAAAAAGTGCCCCATCCGCATTTGCTCACAGCACCCTGACGTCCTGAAAGCCTTCAAGTCACCGGCTGTGGCTTCAGGAGAAGGTGAACCAAGATGTAAACAAATCTGAAAGGAAGCCGGACGGAGTTAATTAACAAATAAATCCCCCTGCCAGCCAAACGCACACATAAACCCACATCCAATTCGGTTACAAGAGTTGCAGCTTGCAACATTCGCGTTCATTTTATTTTAAGGGAAACACTGTATTCCAGTCCCATACGTGAGGGATGACCTATTGATCCCCTCCCAGTGGCTCAGGCGTCACCCAGAGCTCCTTAGTACCTGTCCTCGCCCACTGTGATCACCCCGTCTTCCTTGGGGATGAGGACGGCCGCGTTCACCGTGTCCTGGTGCCCTTCGATTTTGTTCAGCAGCACCGGGCGGCTTGTTTGCATCCGGGAGTGGATTTCTGCCGCCATCTTTCTGCTTTTTCTTTTGGAAAGCAATCAGCTGACGGGCTCAGTTTTACTTTGTGTTTACCGTATTCACTGAAGTAGAGGCGGCTAGTGGTGGGGCGCATGCAACTACCGCGAGGGTTGTGCTGAGAAGATGATTGACAGCTCGCCTCCAGCATCCGATCATAGAATCCGAGAATCCCGACAGCGCAAAGGCAGGCTATTCGGCCCATAGAGTCAGCACCGACCCTCCTAAGGCACCCTACCTAGGTCCTATCCCCTACCCTATCCCTGTAACTCCGTGAACCCATATATCCTTTGGACACTGAGGGGCAATTTGGCATGGGCAATCCATCTAACCTGCACATCTTTGGACTGTGGGTGGAAACCAGCGCACCCGGAGGAAACCCACACAGACATGTGGAGAACGTACAAACTCCTCACAGTCACCAAAAGTCGGAATTGAATCATAGAATTTACAGTGCAGAAGGAGGCCATTCAGCCCATTGAGCCTGCATAGGGCAGGTTGGTAAAGGATTTGAGTATTGTTGAGGTTGAGGCCGAGCCTGCACCGGCCCTTGGAAAGAGCACCCCATTTAAGCCCTCCTCCACCCTATCCCTGTAAGCCAGTAACCCCACCTAACCTTTTTTGAACGCTAAGGGCAATTTAGCATGGCCAATCCACCTAACCTGCACATCTTTGGACTGTGGGAGGAAACTGGAGCATCCGGAGGAAACCCACGCAGACACGGGGAGGATGTGCAGACTCCACACAGACAGTGACCCAAGCCGGGAATCGAACCTGGGACCCTGGAGCTGTGAAGTGACCACTGTGCCACCGTGCTGCCCTGTTACTTCTGTCACTTCTTGAGGTAAATGCTTGGTATCGACTGACAAATTCTGTAATAAGTTTAGCATAGTCATATCCCAACATATCTTTCCATATGTTCCATTTATCCCTTTTCACTCTGCACCGCTCCATGAGGTTTGAAATTATACAGGCAATTATGTTTCAAAGATGGTGTTGCAAAAATGAGGATGCACTGTTTTTGTGACTATATGGGAATTGTAGATACTGTATAACTAAAATTATTTTTAAAATTCCAGATGCAACAACAGATAGGTTTAGGAATTGGATATCAATCTCCAAGACACAGCTATGCGTGACCCTGGAGAAATCATTGGGATATTAAAATAATATGTTTTTGTAATTTTCTTTCATATCTTCTTTACTAGGCAGTAAAATATTGAAAATGGGATGGGAGGCAAGGCTGTTTGGCATCGGCAGTATATGTCACAAGGATGGATATTTTTGTCGAATAGTGGCAGGAGTATGGAGGTGAGTCAATAAGTCATGTGATGAAACCTCCAGGAATACATTTAATCGCAGTTGGCAACCCCAACACCAAGGTATATTCTAAAGTGCAAACCATTTATTATTAAATGCTTATTTTGAATTGATTTGCCAGGGAAGTGTTCATTTGTCACAATGATGGAATATCTGAGTGACAGAATTATATTTCCCTCACACATGTTGACATGCTTCAGCGCAGATCCATTCATTGCTTTATATGGACATCAAAAAAATGTTTGTAAAAACTTTTATGATAACACTCTATTCATAGAACCCCTAAAGTGCCGAAGGAGGCCATTAGGCCCATTGAGTCAGCACCGACCTTCTGAAAGAGCACTCCACCCCGACCTATCCCCGTAACCCCACTTAACGTTTGGACATGAAGAAGCAATTTGGAATGGCTAATTGACCTAACCTGCACACATTTGGACTGTGGAAGGAAACCGGAGCATCTGGAGGAAACCCATGCAGACATGGGGGGAATGAGCAAACTCCACACAGACAGTGACCCAAGATCAGAATTGACTCCGGGTCCCTGGCACTGTGAGGCAGCACTGCTCACCGCTGTACCACATTAAGCACTCCCAGTTCACAACAGATGAATTTTGGGATACTACAAGCAAAATGATTTATGATTTATAACCAAAGCATGTTGGAAAGTCTCAGCATCTTTGGAGAGAACAGATACATTAAACTTTCAGATACCGTGTACAAACTCTTCATCAGAGCTAAAATAAATTACAGATCAGTGTTAAACAAAGAACAGAAAAAAGGAAATGAGAGCAGAAACACACCCACACACACATAAAATAGAAGTAGTATAAATCAATTTTATTAACCCAAAAGCCATCTGTTGTGAACTGGGAGCATGGCTTATTAGAGTGCTACCATAAAATACTGTCAAGAAAAGTCAAATTTTCTGGGAGGAACATTTCCCCAGACCGTCATAGAAAATAAAATGTGCATAATCAGAGCACAAAAAAATCCATCCACCTCAGCAAAATATGTACTTGTGTATACTCCTATTTATTCCCCTTATATAATACAACAAAGGCAAATTGCTTCAGATTTAGCATGACAAGTTTATGTCCCACTGCCCGCACATTGTAATTACTTCTTTTTAAGTCTTACATGGGGTTGGCACAATGTGATTCAGAGTCAGTTGCAGCCCACAATATAAACAGTAATAATCTTTATTGTCACAAGTAGGCTTACATTAACACTGTAATGAAGTTACTGTGAAAAGCCCCGAGTCGCCACACTCCGCCGCCTGTTCGGGTACACAGAGGGAAAATTCAGAATGTCCAAATTACCTAATAGCACGTCTTTCGGGATTTGTGGGAGGAAACCGGAGCACCCGGAGGACACCCACGCAGACACGGGGAGAACGTGCAGACTCCGCACAGATAGTGACCCAAGCCGGGAAGCGAACCTGGGACCCTGGCGCTGTGAAGCCATGATGCTAACCACTATGCTACCGTGCTGCCCATATAACTTGTGTGCAGTTGTCTGTACTTTGCACTCCACAGTTGGTCTCAGATTAACGGTGACATTTAACTAAATTAAAAGGCAAATAAAATATCCTGGAGACAGTAATAAGATTTATAAGATACAGACACCAGAACCTTGGAAGAGGAATCTATTCTTTTGGACGGTCCACATTTAAATCAGGCTAGGACCAGTGCCCCAGAGAATCGAATAACTAGGGCCATAGATAAGGCTTTAAACGAAGGACTGTGGGAGGAAACTGGAGCATCCAGAGGAAACACACACAAACATGGGGAGAACATGCAAACTCTATACAGACAGTCACCCAAAATCGGAACCCCTGGCACTGTGAGGCAGCAGTGCTAACCACTGTATCATCGACCGCACACGTGGTAGGTGTTTCAAGGAGGTGGGATTGGTCTTTGGACTCTAGATCACTGGTAATCCTTTCTCAGGCTCCTTTTCCAGGCCTCCTCTTAGCTTTCTGGTGTTTCGAAGAATTTGTATGCCTTCAATCAGGAGGTTCCACTAAGTAGGTCTCTTCTGAGCAAAGGTCTCCCAGGCGTTGAGGACTATGTTGAATTTCTTGAGGTAAGCCTTCAGGGTGTCTTTGAAGTGCTTCTTTTATACTCCCTTGTTCATGATCCTTCCTTGAGCTGGGCAAAGATTATTTGTTTTGGCAGTTGGGAATCTGACATCTTAAGCCCAGTGGAGTTGGTTTTGGATGTTTATGACCTCAGTGCTGGTGCTCTTGGCTCCTTCAAGGACACTGATGTTAGTGTACCTGCCCTCCCAGCTGATGCGCAGAGTCCATCTCAGATAGCATACGGCGCTGGATCTCCGCAGCAATGTCGGCATTAGAGGAGAGGTGTCTCCCCAGATACGGGAAATGTTCCACATTTGGTAGGGTTTCCCATTGGAGAGAGAGACCAGATCTCACCATAGGGCAGGTTGGTAAAGGATTTGAGTCTTCTTGAGGTTGAGGTTGAGGCCGAGACTGATTCTTTAGTATGCTTCGCAAAGGTGTCAAGCATGATTTGAAGGTTCTCCACTGAGAGAGTGGGCAATGTCATCCACAGCGATGGCAGTGGCTTCTTTATCTTGGATTTCAACCAGTTGAGGTTGAAAAGTTTTCTGTTCATCCTGTAGACGATGTCCACTCCACTGAGAAGCTTGCTCTTGACAAGGTGAAGGATGATGGCGATGAAGATGGAGAAAAGGGTGGGGACAATGACAAATGTGAAGGTGATGGTACTCCGAGGTTTCTTTTCGTATTCCAAAACCTTCCGATTTTTATCTCAAAGGCCCTCTTTAGGAATATCAATACATTGATCTTGGGGTTTGTGTGGGCGGAGAAAGCCCCACGGGTGAAAAAGGTGCTGCTGGAGTGGAGACGGGGTGTGGTGGTGGTGGGGGGGGGGGGGGGGGGGGGCTAATAATAATGAATGAATTATTTCTCGGTGACAAATATAACTATGGTAAGGAAGTGGGTATTGGGGAGGGGTCGGTATGGGAGTGGATTGAGGCAGCCTGTTGTAAGGACACTAGCTTGTGAGCAATGTTGACGGCACCTCTGCCGTTCTCGCCAACCAGGTACTCCACAGGTCCGGTAGTGGTGGTGGCCCTGAGGGTGTGGGGACAGTGGCGGCAGCACCTGAGGCTGGAGGGGGCCTCAGTTTGGGCACCGATTTGCAGGAATCATAGGTTCGCTCCGGGTGGCCTAGATACGGGGTTCCAGGGGTGGCGGCAGGCGAAGGTTAGTAGTTTGGGGACCTATTCATGGGGGGCAGCTTCCCGAGCTTGGAAGGACTGGTGGAGACTGGTATGAGCTATCCAGCGGGAACGGGTTTCAGTACTTAAAGGTGCGAGACTATTTGAGGAAACAGGTGCCGTCCTTTCCTGACCTGCCGCCCCCGGGGTTGGAGGACAAAGTGCTGTCGAAAACGGGTTGGTGAGGGCAGGGTGTCGGAGATTTATAAAGAATTAATGGACTGGCAGGGCACCCGATAGGAGAAGTTAAACGGAAGACCTGGGTGCTGGAGGCCAGGTTATGGGAGGGGGCTCTGAGAAGGATGGATGCATCCTCTTCGTGCGCGAGGCTTAGCCTCATTCAATTTAAAATAGTTCACAGGATGCATATGACAACAGCTAGAATCATCAGATTTTTTGAGGGAGTGGAGGATCATGGAGTCATAGAATTTATAGTGCAGAAGGAGGCCATTCGGCCCATCAAGTCTGCACCAGCCCTTGGAAAGACCCGGGAGTCCAGGGGATGAGAGAGGCCGACGTTTTGGCCTTTGCCTCTCTGGTAGCCCGCAGACAGATCCTGCTGGGATGGAGGGACTCGGAGCCGCCAAAACCAGGGATGTGGGTGAGCGACCTGGCGGAATTTGTAAGGCTGGACAAAATTAGGTTCGCCTTGCGAGGGTCTGTGGAGGGGTTTGTCTGGAGGTGTAAACTGTTTATCGACTTCTTCCAGGATAGTTAAGTCGTTAGGGTGAGGGGGGAGGTGGGGGGGAATTTTGGGGTTCAAAAAAAAAGAGGAAGCAGAGAGGGTGGGGGCAGGCACGGCAGGGTGGGAAGGGAACGGGTATTGGTTATTTATTTGTTCTCTTTTTGGTTTTGGTTCTGATTGATGTATATATATGAATGCCTTAATAAAAACATTTTTAAAAATACAACCATGTGCATACCATTAGTGAAATGCAGAGCTTTACGCTTTTCCTACTGCTTTTATATGGTGCAAACCATTGTGACTTCAGCAGAGGTAGAGGCAGTCTTGTGTAGATCAGGCATTGTCAAACTCGGGGGCGCGCCCGTGGGTGGCTCGCGGGCGGGTGTGGGGAGGGTCGCGGAGCAGTCCGTCGCGGCGCTCCCAATCGTGCAAATCCGCACGCAACAGCCGCAACAGCCGGCTTTTAATAATGCCGGCTGCGAGCAGCCTTCAAAGTGGCCAGGAAGAGATAAAGAAAATTCGGCCGCACTGCGCGTGCGTGTCCGATCATCGGTGCGCATGCGCAAAATGCGCATGCACACCGATGATTGGGCACGCATGCGCAGTGCGGCAGCATTTGTTTTTAAATGGTCGCAGCCTTTTTTTTTCAGTTTTCGGGGAACAAAGGGACCATTGGGGCCAATGGGACCCAAAACCATTTCCTCCATTTTTGTCAGCAACAAACAAGGTAAGAGAAAATGGTGGGTCGCGAAGGTCGGCCGGCGTGGGTCGCGAAGATCTGCCGGCGTGGGTCGCGAAGGTCGGCCGGCGTAGGTCGCGAAGGTCGGCCGGCGTGGGTCACGAAGGTCGGCCAGGTTGGGTCCGGAAGGTTGGCCGGTTGGTAAAAATGGGTCCCAGGAAAGAAAGTTTGAAAAACACTGGTGTAGATCACTGTTTGTATTACTGAAATGCACTGGGCCGACCTCCTCTGGGTTTTGATATCTGTTTCATTCCATCTGCACAAGGGAAGACACGACCATTAGGAGGCTGCATGTTGGCTACTGATTGATAAAAGCTCCATTGCAACTCAGGAGACAAAGGGTGGGAAGTGACTAGATTCCCTGATTCCACAGCTCTTTAGCCATCATTCCACTGACAAAATGCATTTTGCTGCTACCACTCTGCTGGAGAACACTTTGGTGGGATTAGTGAGGTACGGCAAGACTAAGGTTAAGCAAACAGTAATCCTATTTAAGGTGTCAGATATATTAAAATTTGAGCATGCCTGGCTGTGGACATTTCATTTTTTAATAAATCTTTTTATTGGCATTTCCCATACTTATAAACAGTTGTATATATACACATCACATTTTTCTCGCTTGCGCTAATTTCCTTTATTAGACAGAGAGCTTAGTTTGTCCTTTGTTTAACTGACCCTATGTGCATTTTGTTGCCCTCTGGATTGGTCTATGGTTCCTCCCCCTTCCCCGTTGTCCACCCCCTCCCTCCAGGTGCGCTCTGTGCACCACTTTGAGCTGCATTAGGCTTAACCTTGCGCAGGAGGAGGTGGAGTTCACCCTGCCCAGTGCTTCACTCCAGATGTGGACATTTGATTGATGCGATTAATGCTCAACAGTGTTGGCCACTTTCTCCATGCAGGAAGGCATCATCACAATACCCTGCAATATTAATCGCATTACCTTTCAGGCACACTTTCCATTCCCTCTGCAATTGTGAAAGCAGGTTTGGCTCTACATTCCATACTTTGTGAAGTGCATCATTGATTATTCTTTTCATTGATGATCGCTCGCGAGTATGTGTTCTGCTGAGTAAAACTTGGAGAGGGCTAGTGTAAACTCTCCTCCACTGTCCCTGCCACCGCTGTCGTCTCCTGTTTATTTATGAAGTGGGAATCACTCGGTGAAAACCCACCTATCTGTGGCACATATCTGAATTGCTGCTAATTAAAGGGGAGCCCTTTTACAGTACACACTCAGAAAGAAGCAATTCCTCACAAAGATGTCAGACGGGAGGTCCGTGGACTATTGCTGACGCATGATGGAGCTGATAGAGAGAAAAGATATAAAGTAAAAAGGTATGAAAACAATTATATTGCACTCGCTTGCTGCAATCAAGTCAACATGACTGAGTGTTGCATAACATGTGTACACACTTCTTTTCTGGCACCAGTCAGTTCTGAGTCCTTCTTTCCAATGTCCAGTGATGCCACTGATGACCCATACTTTTTCCTCAGTAGTTGTTAACTGTGATATCTGTGGAGGACCACCTCTGGTTCTCACTCGTCCACTTGCTTTTTGTTCTCTTCTGCAACGAGGAAAGGTGTATCTATGATAACTGTAATGGCGTATTTTCACTCAATGGACGGAAAGCAATTGGTGAGGTCAACAATGAGAGAGAGGCATCAATTTGCATAATGAAATGAAAATCGCTTATTGTCACAAGTAGGCTTCAAATGAAGTTACTGTGAAAAACCCCTAGTTGCCACATTACGGCACCTGTTCGGGGAGGCTGTTACGGGAATTGAACTGTGCTGCTGGCCTGCCTTGGTCTGCTTTCAAAGCCAGTGATTTAGCCCTGAGCTAAACAGCCCTAAGGATGAGGGTGAGTAGCAGTGATGGATTGATAGATGGGGATGTGAGGGGAATGCACAGAAAAAGGACAATAAAAGCAAAATACTGCAGATGCTGGAAAGCTGAAATAAAAATAGAAAATGCTGGATAAACTCAGCAGGTCTGGCAGCATCTTTGGAGAGTGAAACAGAGTTAACATTTTGAGTCCGTTTGGCTCTTCTTCAGAACAGAAGAGAGGGAAAAATGAGATCGATTATGTAGTTGGAGACGAAGTGGAGAAGGTAGAGCAGAATAGGTCAGGGATAGGTGGGAATTAAGGAAAAATTGACAAAGATACGAAAGATGGACACAAGATAAAGGGGGTGTTAATGGCGGAATTAAAGACTAAAGAAGGTTTTAATAGTGGCATGAAGGTAAAATAGCAGAAAGAGGATGGATGCACTTACAAGGCAAGTAGATGTGAGGAGTGGTGTAATGGAGCAGGTGGAACAAGGCATGGTTGCAATGTCCCCTATTCTCTCCTTCCACAATCATATTGAGCCTCTCCTTAAATGTATCTAAACTATTTGCCTCAACCACCCACTGTGTTCAAGAATGCTATTGTATGGGTGACAACATTTCATCTGAATTCCCTCTTTAAATTATTATCTTATTAGATGGCCTCTAGCTTTGCTCTTCGCCAGAATCAGAAACACTTTGCCTCTGTCTACCCTATCAAAACCTTCCATAAAGGCCTTTATTGGGTAACTCCTCAGCCTTGTCTTTTTAGGAGTAAATGACTAAACCTGAGCTTCCTGTAAACACTCATGAGAACTCAATTTTGATCTTATTGCAATATATTACAGACAAACAGTGCATGTGAATAAAATAGCACTTTCGTACCTACACAATCCCATAATCCTTCATGGATTACAAAGGAAATAACTTTAATTCACTTCTCTGAACTCTCAGTGTGGATATTAACTAAATTTGAGACACCAAATTTGTCACAGACACCATCAAACTGGAGCCAATCCTAATATTACTTCTTCACAACTTATGTTTTGAATTTGGAACAATTAAATCATTAAAGACTGTAAAACTATATCTCATTTAGAATTTGCAATAAACAGAGGCTATGTGAAGAAAATCTAGTTTAAAAGCCACACAGGATAATTCAGTTTGAATTTATTTGAGAAAAAAACACATGTGCGTTTTGCGAAAATATTGAGTGAAAACTTCAAATTAAGTTATTAAAGCCAGAATTGTCTTCACATACAGAAGCAGCCTTCATTTGTTTAAACATCGGTGGATCTCAGACACTATTTAAACAAAAACCTTTATGGAAAGACATGTGACAAAGACATGGTAAAAAGGGACTGAAGGCATTGCAGTCAATATGGCTTGAGTTGCTGAGACAGGAAGCTGCTGACAAAGGCAGCTTGTCAAAATATACAGTTACACAACATATTGAATAACTGCCTTAAGATCTGAAGTAAAATTGTCATATGATTGCTACCAACAACAGCGTACGCTTACACAAGATGATAAAAACAACCTCTCATTTGTAAAGCGCTTCAAGCATCCTAAAGACATAAAGCATTCTATGTGGACAAAAGATTTTCAACTTGTTCCAGTTTATCCTGAAGACTAATGCTAATTTTAGCTCTGGCTTTAATAGGTTTAAAACAATGGTGTGGGAGGGGGATCAAATATTATTGAATTGACACCTGGCATTAAATTCTGAAATCACAGCCAGAACTCATTTTTTTTCGGAGTGGGGTAATAATAATAATCGCTTATTGTCACAAGTAGGCTTCATTGAAGTTACTGTGAAAAGCCCTAGTCGCCACATTCCAGCACCTGTTCGGGGAGGCCGGTACGGGAATTGAACCTGCGATGCTGGCCTTGTTCTGCATTACAAGCCAGGTGTTTGTGCAGGTGGGGCGAGGGGAAGAAAGTATGGGGGCCATTGCTGGCGGCAGGATGCACGCTCAAGATGGCATCAGCAATTCAACATAAATTTGTTTTAATACTTTGCAGCATTTACCTTCATGTTTTCTCAGAAGCTTGCCATGTGTGTGCTAGAAACAAACCTCCAGAGAAACATAAAATTTTAGAAATATATTAGTTGTGACGCTATCATTTCTTATAATTACCATCATTGTCTTCTTATGCTTTCATTCTTCCTCCTTCAAGTACTCTGTCCTAAGAGGGTGTTGGTGACCATGGATTTCCTTTGGATTGGCCCAGATTCAAAATGCTGCAGTGGTTTGCTGTTGCCTTCTGCAATAATGGCTGACTGGGAAGCTCTCCTGCTCTCACCGCCTGCCATTGGGCATAATGGAAGGCTTACAGGCTGACGATCAAGATGTTTTGAAACATTATGAAAGCACCTTCCATGGCCATCAAGTCCTGAAATTGGTCTTAAACCCGGAGCTTCTGGCCTAGAGGTAGGGACCATTGCACCACAAGACCTCCTATGCTATCATTAACTTCTTCAAAACAAATATTCCTGCTGCAATATATTACTTATATCTCCTTAGGCAGTTCCTCGGAGTCGAGGATGACTTGCTTCCACACTAAAAATGAGCTTTTAGATAACTAAGGAGTCCAATGCGTGACCTACAGTCTCTGTCACAGGTGGGACTGATGGTGTTTGGAGGAGTGAGCGGGTGAGGTGCCTGGATTACCACATGGTCCATTCGCCGTTGAGGTTTGGCTTCAGTTTGCTCTCGGCGATGAAACTCGAGGTGGTCAGCTCCTCCCCAGATGCTTTTCCTTCACTTCGGGCAGTGTTGGGTCAGGGATTCTCAGGTATTGGTGGGGATGTTTTCCAAGAGGGCTTTACAGGTTCCTTGAAATGTTTCCTCTGTCCTCCTGAGGCTCGCTTGCCATGTCGAAGCTCCTGGTAGAGCACTTGTTTCGGGAGTCTCATGTCAAGCATGTGGATGATGTGGACCGCCCAGCAGAGCTCATTGAGTGTGGTCAATGCTTTGCTGCTGGGCATGTTGCTCTGAGTGAGAACACTGATGTTGGTGTGCCTAATCTGCCAATGGATTTGCAGTAACTTTTGGAGGGAGCACTTTTCCAGGGTTTTGTGGTGCCTGCTGTACAGAATATATGCCTCTGAGCCATATAGGAGGGCAGGTATCATAATAGCTCTGTAGACCATGAGCTTAGTGCTGGGTCTGAGGTCCTGGTCTTCCAACACTCTCCTCCTGAGGTGACTGAAGAGGAATCCACCACACACTTGTATACCTTGCTAACCAGGCTACAAATGTGACATGAGGAAGCTCTGCAAACCAATGCCTCAAGTCATCCAAAACTAGTGGTGGGAACAGCACTCTCGGAGAGGATTCAAATATATTTCTTCAAACTGCAGAAGCATCACCTTATTCTCCATTGAAGGTAAAGTCTCAGTACTTTTAATAGGTATTTCCATAAAAGCAGAGGGGATATCTGATAGGGGATCTACAGATATTATTTTTGTTTTGAGATAGATCCAGAAGCATCGTGAACAAAACATGGGCTTGTACACTATTTTGCAGATCCCACCACATGATCAATACAGTTGGCTGGATGGACTTTGGAGAGTACTATCTAGATTGGGCTGCACTTCAAGGCTCCTCACCATACTCTGCCAATTGCACAAAGGATAGGAATGTCAGGTCAAGCAGAATGAAGCTCTCTCAGACAGCTTTCTTATCTCAAATCGTGTTAAGAAAGTATGAGTGTTTAGCATCGACCATTTTCCCCATTTGCTTTGGTATGATACTTCAAGAGGCAAAGGAAGTTTAACAGAGGCATAGATATCCTCTTATAAATAGACAACAGCTTCCTTAATCTGCAATGACTGCTGGCACACCAAACCACAGAGGAGTTAGCGTAAAGCTTCTGTTTGCCGACGATTGCAACTTTTGGATCATTGTAAGCTGTTTCTCCGAGGCCACGTGCATCTTTCATTTGATTATTATTAGCTTGAAAAAAAATAGAAATGCGTACCAGCCACGATGAACAGGAAATAATACAGAGCGTGCAGAGAGAGAATAAAGAGCACAGAGGGAGATAGATTGAGACTAAACTTCAGTAAAAAGCTTGGAGAGGTGAGACTTAAAAAAAAACAAGCAGTGACATCACAGGAAAAACATAGGAGTAAGGTAAGTAGGAATTGGTGAATATTTCTGCAGTCCTTAATATACCCTTAACTCAAGTAAGTACAAGTAAAGGAACTAATTTAAGGGTAAGTCATGGCAGGGCAACTCAGCCATGTGGAATGCTCCTCTTGTATGATGTGGGAAGTCAGGGACCACGTGAGCTGGAAGTGTTCTGCGTTTCAGAGCTGGAGCTGTGACTGCAGTCACTGGGGAGAATCTGCAAGGATGGAATTTTCATGGATAGCACGTACCATGAGGTGGTCACACCACAGGTAAAGATTGCACAATCAGAAAGGGATTGGGTGACTACCAGACAGAGCAAAAGCACTGTGTAGGTAGAGCAGGAGTCCCCTGGAGCCATCACCCTTTTAAACAGATTTTGCATTTTGGATATTATTGGGCGAGGTGGTTTCTCAGGGTAATGCAGCAAGAACCAGGTCTGTGAGAATCGTGATAGGGGATTCAATCATAAGTGGTACAGATAGCTTTTCTGCGACCACAGACTTGATACCAGGATGGTGTCATGATATTCAGATAAACATATCATGGTGTAAACACACATACATACTGATGGACAGATCAACGGACCAATCAACACACACGCAACATCACAGCCAATCACCAGTGAGAGCACACGCACTATAAAACGGGGAACACCACAGTTGCTGCTTATTCCAGCAGGAGACAGCTCAGGGCACAAAGCTCACAGCATGCCACTCAGACATACACCATGTGCTGAGTGCTTCTCTAAGATAGTGTTAGGGCTGGGTCCACAGGTTAACGGGTAAATTACGAACCACAGTCATAAGTTTACAGATGTTGTTATCAAGAGTAATAAAACAGAGTTGTACCATCTACAACAGTGTTGGTTCGTCTGTATAGCAGAACATCCAACACGACATAGTACCAGGATTGGAACCCAGCAACTGTGAGACCTATCTGCACATCTTCAGGGATCCATCATCCTGCGCCATGGACACCATCAGACTGCCGCAGCTGCTCCAAATCGCTGGAAACCTCAGCGTCAACTGGAAGCTGTTTAAACGGTGCTTCCAGTTCTTCCTAGAAGCCACAGACAGGGAGAATGCATCGGACACCAGGAAAATCGCCCTCCTCCTCTCCACGGCAGGGCAACACGCCATCAACATCTACAACTCCCTGGTGTCCGCGGAAGGTGAGGACAAGATGAAGTACAAGACGGCCCTTCTAAAACTTGAGTAACACTTCAGCGTCGAGGTGAACGAGAGCTTCGAGAGGTACCTCCTCCAGCAGTGCCTGCAGGGTAAGGATGAGCCTTTTCAATCTTTCCTGACACACCTCCGTATCCCCGCGCAGTCCTGCGACCACCTCTGATTCATGATTTGGGACCAGAACGTTTTTGGGGTCACCTCGGGCACCCTACGCCAGCAGCTCCTCAAAATTAAGAGTCTCACCCTAGCCACCGCTATCGAAGCCTGCGTCCTCCATGAAAATGCGACCAGACGGTACTCCCAATTCCAGGTGGCCGAAACGGCACGGCAGAGGTCCTACTAGGCTGAGCGGGTCCAGTTGATTGAGTTCCTCCCAGCCCGTGGCCCGGACGAGGGCGGCCATTTCACGCGCTTTCCGCGGCCTCCCGCGCTTCTACGCGCCAAAAGAGACGTCGACGCAGAGGGACGTGGCGCGCAGGCGTGCTCTACGCAGGACCGAACTGCGCATGCACGGTGGCGCAACGAAGGCCATGACGACACGACGTGCAGCAACTGTGGATCCGCACATTTAAAGCGACAATGTCCAGCAAAGAATCGACAATGCCTCCGCTGTGGCAAGATGGGACACTTCGTTGCCTACTGTCGAGCAGTTCAACCTGCCAACGCTCCCCAATTCCGGCAGCCTCGCAGGGACGTGTGGGCCATTCAGCCTCCATACACCGAGTCATACCCTGACGACGTACAGGCCGGTGATACCGACGACCGGGAAGCCTTCCGTGTTGCGGTCATTGACAGGAATCGGATGTCCCCAAGTAGGACCCAGCAGCCGATGCCAGTGCACAGCGTTAATCCGGGTGATGAATGGTGTGCCACCCTAACGGTCAACCGATCACCAATCACATTCCGTTTAGACACTGGTGCCTCCGCCAACCTTATAGCATGGTCAGCCTTCTACGCCTTGAAGGTCAAACCACCGATTCGGCCATCCCGCTGTCCGATGGTCGATTACAACGGGAATGTTCTCCCGGCCATGGGATCCTGCCAGCTCAAGGTTACACACAATGCGTACACAGCCACACTGTCCTTTGAGATAGTTGGATCATCGAAGGACTCCCTGCTAGGCGCACAGGCATGCAAGGCTCTCCACTTCGTTCAGCGGGTACACACTCTGTCTCCAGAAGGCACGTCCGACTTCCTGGATGCAGACTTTAGGGCACAGCTCCACTCGCTCCTTGCCCACAATCAGAAGGCTTTCGAGGGCATGGGCACACTGCCCTACACTTACAGAATACGGCTCAAACCGGACACCACCCCGGTCATTCACGCACCTCGTAGAGTCCCAGCACCACTCAAAAACCGCCTCAGGCAGCAGCTGCAGGGTCTCCAGGACCAAGGAGTGCTTTCCCGGGTCACGGAGCCCATGCAATGGGTCAGCTCCATGGTGTGCGTAAAAAAGCCCTCTGGCGAACTCCGGATCTGCATCCACCCGAAAGACCTGAACAACAACATCATGAAGGAACACTACCCCATACCCAAACGGGAAGAGATCACGAGCGAAATGGCCCGGGCTAAGATTTTTACAAAGCTTGATGCCTCAAAGGGTTTTTGGCAGATTCAACTGGGTCAGTCCAGCAGGAAGCTGTGTACCTTCAACACTCCCTTTGGCAGGTTCTGCTACAATAGAATGCCATTTGGCATCATCTCGGCATCCAAGGTGTTTCACAGAATCATGGAACAGATGATGGAGGGCATCGAAGGGTTGCGTGTATATGTTGATGACGTCATCATCTGGTCCACCACACCACAGGAGAACATCAGTCGTCTCCAGCGCATCTTTGCTCGGATACGAGAACACGGCCTGCGCCTCAACCGAGCCAAGTGTTCTTTTGGCCAAACTGAGCTAAAGTTTCTGGGGGACCACATATCCCGGTCAGGAGTGCGTCCAGATGCAGACAAAGTGACAGCTATTACAGCCATGCCGCAGCCGGCAGACAAGAAGGCAGTGCTACGCTTTCCCGGGATGGTTAACTTCCTAGGGAAGTTCATTCCCAACCTTGCCTCCCACACAACGGCTCTTCGCCACCTAGTGAAGAAGACTACGGAGTTCCAGTGGCTGCCCGCACACCAGAAGGAATGGAAGGAGCTCAAGATTAAGCTCACCACAGCCCCTCTATTGGCGTTCTTCGACACTGCTCGAGATACGAAGATCTCGACTGATGCCAGCCAGTCCGGCATTGGCATTGGGGCGGTACTCCGGCAACGGGACGACACTGCATCATGGGCCCCGGTCGCCTATGCCTCGCGGGCCATGACCCCCACAGAACAGCACTATGCGCAGATTGAGAAGGAATGCCTGGGTTTGTTAACCGGCATAGATACGGTCCATGACTATGTGTATGGTTTCCCTCAGTTCACCGTGGAAACCGACCATCGCCCCCAGGTCAGCATCATACAAAAGGACCTGAATGAGATGACCCCTCGCCTCCAGCGCATTCTGCTCAAGCTCCGGAGGTACGACTTCCAACTGGTCTACACCCTGGGAAAGGACCTCATCATCGCGGATGCCCTGTCCAGAGCAGTGAGCAGACCGCCCGAATCGGGGGGGTTCGTATGTCAGGTCGAAGCGCATGTGGCCTTCACATCGGCCAATCTGCCAGCTAATGATTCAAGTCTGGCCCGTATTCGCCGGGAGACTGCGGCTGACCCCCTTCTACAACGTGTGATGCGCCACATGACGGAAGGGTGGCTCAAAGGACAGTGCCCACAATTCTACAATGTCCGGGATGACTTGGCCGTCATTGACGGTGTCCTCCTAAAGCTGGACCAGATCGTGATTCCACAACGCATGCACAGGTTGGTCCTCGAACAATTACGGGGTCGAGAAGTGCAGGCAGAGGGCACGAGAAGCTGTATACTGGCCGTGCATCAGTGACGACATTGCCAACATGGTGCTCAACTGCCCCACCTGCCAAAGGTTTCAGCCGGCGCAACCTACTGAGACGCTTCAGCCCCATGAGTTGGTAACGTCCCCCTGGGCGAAGGTGGGTGTGGACCTTTTTCATGCGCTCGACAGGGACTACGTCATCATAATTGATTAATTTTCAAATTATCCAGAGGTCGTACGCCTACACGATTTAACATCGTCAGCTGTTATCAGAGCATGCAAGGAAACCTTCGCCCATGGCATTCCGCTTACCGTCATGTCGGACAATGGGCCCTGTTTTGCGAGCCAAGAATGGTCTTCTTTTGCCGATTCGTATGGCTTCACACACGTGACGTCCAGCCTACTGCATCCCCAGCCAAATGTCAAGGCGGAAAAGGGCGTCCATATCGTCAAGTGGCTCCTCTACAAGGCTGCTGATGCCGGATCTGACTTCTGTTTAGCCCTGCTGGCCTATCGCTCGGCCCCACTGTCCACTGGCCTCTCACCAGCCCAGCTGTTGATGGGTCGCGCCCTCAGGACCACTGTACCGTCCATTCATGTTCCTAAACCCGGCCATGCTCCAGTACTTCAGAGGATGCGACAGCAGCGTGCTCAGCAGAAGGTGGCACATGACACAACGGGCAACTGATCTTCCTGCCTTGGCGCCTGGAGACAAGGTCTGCATCCACCTACCAAAGGGTGGCTGGTCGGCAACTGCCGAAGTTCTCCGCCGCGTGGCTCCCCGCTCGTTCCTGGTTCGCATGCCTGAAGGCTCCATTCTCCGGCGTAATCGCCGGGCTCTTCGGCTGCTTTCGCGCTCGCTACGTGATCGTGCACCGGTGCCACGCCCTCCTGTTGTCCCTGATGTTGACTTCGTGGGGCTTCCTGCCACCATGCCTATTCCTCCATCGCCTGTGGCCAGGCCCATTCCTCAGCCGGTGGATCCTAACCCACCCTTCAGGCGGTCAACCCGATTTCGTCGCCCACCTACTAGGCTGGACCTATGAGCCTGTTTGCACATTGGACTCACTAAAGTGTCATGCCACAATGTTAATGTGTTTCTCTTTTTGTCGTTACAGGAGTTCATTTTCGATGTTTGATGATTGCACTTGTTTTGTTTATGGTACAACCTCGTTGCTATGTTGCACCTGACACCTTCCTATGTATATAGTTTAGCGTCATGTACATGTTGTAGATATTGCACACACATATCCAGCTGCACTCAGTACACACCAATATTTATTACTACATAGGCACGTATTCTTGTAAAAAGGGGGGATGTCATAATATTCAGATAAACATATCATGGTCCAAACACACATACACACTGATGGACAGATCAACGGACCAATCAACACACACGCAACATCACAGCCAATCACCAGTGAGAGCACACGCACTATAAAACGGGGAACACCACAGTTGCTGCTCATTCCATCAGGAGACAGCTCAGGGCACAGAGCTTACAGCGTGCCACTCAGACATACACCATGTGCTGAGTGCCTCTCTAAGATAGTGTAAGGGCTGGGCCCACAGGTTAACGGATAAATTACGAACCACAGTCATAAGTTTACATATGTTGTTATCAAGAGTAATAAAACAGAGTTGTACCATCTACAACCATGTTGGTTCATCTGTATAGCGGAACATCCAACACGACAGATGGTATGTTGCTTCCCTGGTACCAGGGTTAAGGATGTTACTGAGTGGCTGCAAGACATTTGGAAGGGGGAGGATGAACAGCAGAAGGACATATCGGTACAAACAATATATGTAAGAATATGGATGAGGTCTTGAAAGCTGAATTTAGCGTGCTAGGAAGTAAATTAACAAGTAGGACCTCAGATGTAGTAATCTCAGGATTACTCCCAGTGCCATATGTTAGCAAGATCAGGAATAGGAGAATAGACCAGATGAATGCATGGCTGGAGAGATGGTGTAGAAGGGAGGTATTTGGGACTCTTGAGGCATTGCGATCAATTCTGGGAAGATGGAATCTGTACAAGATGGATATATTGCAGCCCAGCAGGACCAGTACCAATATCCTCGCAGGGGCATTTTATAATGCTGTTGGGTTAAATTTGAGTGACAGGGGGATGGGAATCTGAGCTGGGTGACAAGGGAGGGAAACAAAGTTAGAAAAGAAGGACAGAAAAGTAGAAAGCAAAAGTGGAATGCAGAGGAAACAAGGCTTAGTAGCAAATAGGGCCATTGTACAAAAACTATGTAAAAATGTTATAAAGACAACCATGGAGCATTCACAGTAAGGTAGATGAATGAACAGTAAAAATTGTTATACACTAGTGTGATATGATGCGAATCCAGGATGACCAAGATTGGGAACTGAATATCTAATGATGTTTGATATTTGGGAAGGACAGACAGAATGGTTGAGGAGGTGGGGTGGTGTTATTAGTTAAGGTTGAAATCAGTGCATGAGAGGGTATTGGCTCAGAATATCTAGAGGTAGAATCAGTCTGGGTTGAACTAAGAAGTGACAAGGGGCATAGAACATAAGTGGGAGTTGTCAGTAGGCTTCCAATCAGTGGTGGTAAGGCAGGGCATGGCATTAAACAATAAATTAGGGATGCATGTAACAAGGGTGCTACAGTAATCATGGATGTCTTGGGCAAACCAAATTAGCAATAATACTGTGGCGGATGAATTCCTGGAGTGTGTACAAGATGTTATTTTTTAGACCAGCATGTCGAGGAAACAACTATGGAATATGTTACCTAGATTTGACATTATGCAATGAGAAGGGGGTAAATTAATAATCTTGCTTTGTGGGATTCTTTTGGGAACAGTGGCAATAAAATGATAGAATCCTTCATGAGGATGGAAAGTGAGGGTGGCGCAGTGGTTAGCAGTGCTGCCTCACGGTGCTGAGTTCCCAGGTTCATTCCTGGCCCTGGGTCACTGTCCGTGTGGGGTTTGCACATTCTCCCCGTGTCTGCGTGGGTCTCACCCCACAACCCAAAAGATGTGCAGGGTAGGCGGATTGGCCATGCTAAATTGCCCCTTAATTGGAAAAAAGATAATTGGATACTCTAAAAATATATATATTTTTTAAAAGGATGGAAAGTGAAGAAGCCCGATCTGAAATTAGGGTTCTAAAGCTAAACAAAGGATACTACAAAGTTTTGAGCCAGGCGTTGGCAAAGATAGATTGGGGAACTTCATCAAAAAGCATGATGGTGGATAGGCATGGTTAATATTTAAGAAACAAATATATTCATTGCAACTGTTACACATTCCTTTCTGGCACAAAAATACAACAAGAAAAGCAGCCTAACCCAAACTAGCAAAATCAATTAAGGATAGTTTTGGATCCAAAGAGGTGTCATATAAGGTTGCTGAGGATTGGGAGCAGTTCAGAATTCAACAATGGAGGACCATGAGATTGAACAAGAGTAAAATAAGGTATGAAATTAAGCTTGCACGTAACATTCTGCTTTTAAGTATTTAAAATGAAAAAGATTAGTGAAGCCAAATGTAGGTCGCTTACAGTCTAAATCGAGAGAATTTAAAATGGAGAGCAAGGAAATGGCAGAGCAACTAAGCAATTACTTTGGCCCAGTTTAGCTTGATTCTCTCCAGCCAAGTTCTACCCATCAGGGCTGAAAAATTACCTTTAATGACATACAGGAACAAGTCTGCGGTCTGTCCATTTAGCTGCACATTTACATTGATATGGACCCCTGATGGAACTGCTTCTCCAGTATATGTTTGAAGTGTTATTATTGTAGTTTTTCTTGGTGAACAGTTTCTGTTTAGTATACTGACGGTACCAATAAAATGGCTGCACCAATGTCGACCTCCATTTTCACTGATTGTGGATACTCTTTCTGCTATTTGATTTATAATTTGATATATTTGGTTCATGTTTTCTATAATTCTTGGTCTAAACCTGTTTCTTCCTCCAACAGACATGTTCGGTATGCCTCCTTTTTACCATAATCCTTGCTTTTTGCATCTTTACTTCAGCAATCTGCGACTGTGCGCCCAGTTTTTGAACATCAATGGCAATTTCGAACCTGTGCCTGTGTTAGGGTTTCAGCCAATATCTTAGGGGTTTTAATGGTTAAACCTAATTGTTAGTTACGTTTATGGAACCTGAACATCTTGGCAATGACCAAAGATTTAAGTGACAAGTGGCCCTGTAATATCTCCACAATCTCACCAAAGGTTTTCAAGCCTGGTTTATCTGGCTGCACCAAATTTCACAGGACGTTGGAGATTAAAGGTGTCTTCCCCCCAACCTCAGGAATGTTGGGATGACAAGATCTGCTTCAATGTTGTTCACCTGGACAAATTACTTGAATCTTTAAGTGTATGAGCTCCAGTGCTCTGCTTTTAGCACATGTTTCCATGGTTGCAAAAAAATCCGCCATTTTTACTATGGAAGGCTTGCGTAATCACTAACATTTCCTCAAACAAGGTAATCCTGAGCTCAGCCTATTCCTTTCTAAGTTTTGCAAGGGGTGTTGAAAAACTCTCCTTGCTCTCAAATAATTTGTTACTTTGCTTGCTACTCACAGCAAAGGGAGCACGCTTCCAGCAGAGTATGTGGCAGAAAGGCTTCTTTTTTTGACACCGTTTTCTCCAAAACCTGTGTTTAAATTTCAGTTCCTTCGATGACTGGTGCTGTCATTCGGCACCTCTCCATTGCCAGCTTTAGTGTAGCAATGTTTTTAATTATACTTAGACCTATTTGGATGGCTGCAGCGTGGATTGACAATTTTTCTTACTCCACCAAATTTCTGCAGTTCTTTTTCGGATGTTTGCAGTGTAGATGCTGACCACCTTGTCGTCAGTTTTGTTTGTGGTATTTTTAAAGAGAAGCTTGTAGGCCATAAATGTACAACAACAAAAAATAGCTTTATTGGGAAGATAGGCTACTAGTATACTGACTGTTAGCCCGTCCAACTTCTGATGATGGAATTAGTACGTCACATGATCAAACACTTAATTAGGAACAAACATGAAAACACAACAGGATATAAAATGCAGCAAAGGTTCACCAGACTGATTCCTGGGATGACAGGATTGTCGTACGGCGTGGGATTGGGTTGACTGGGCTGGCATTCACTGGAACTTAGAAGAATGGGAGGGGATCTAATCGAAACATAAAATTGACAGGGCTGGACCGACTGGATGCAATGATGTCATTTCTTGTGGCTGCCAAGGAGCGGTCGAGACCAATGGGTCACACTCTGAAAATGAAAATCGCTTATTGTCACAATACGGAACGGGAATTTAACCGTGATGATGGCCTGCCTTGGCCTGCTTTAAAAGCCAGCGATTTAACCCAGTGTGCTGAACCAGCCCCTCATGATATAGGGTACGTCATTTAGGACTAAGAGGAGAAACCTCTTCACTCCGAGGGTGGTGTACCTGTGGAATTTTCTACCACAGAAAGCTGTGGTGGATAAGTCATTGAATATATTGAAATGTTGCTAACTTTTGCCTTAGTTTAATTGCTCTGTTTTATCACCTTTGCTCTTGAGTCGCCAGGTATCTTTGTGATACTGCCACGTGGTTCAAGTCCGAGTAATGATCAATAATCCAATACACCGCTTAGTAAGATTTAAATCAAAGCACATTTATTATACACAGTAATCACTACTCATGCATAAATTCTACGTCTAAGCTACTTCTACGACTAACAGGCCAATACTTAACTCGGAACTGGCCCACCAGGTCAGGGAAACTAATGGCCTTTCGTTCGGGTGCTGAGCCTGCGGGATTCAAAGTTGGTACAGATTGGTAGCTAGGAGCGCCTATCTCGTAGTGAGCGTTGAAGTAGGACTTACTCGATTTCAGCGATGGCTGGACCGGTCACTGTCAAGGGGTGGTTCGCATTGCTGAGTGACCTGGTCAAGAAGAACGATTTGAACTTGGACTCTATTCTTATAGTCCCCAGGGGCTTCCTGCCTTTCGGGGCGGACCCTGTACCTGGTTCCAAGTGATTTCTCCCAATCACTTGGTTTGATTTTCTCCAATGCTGGAGCGATTCCTTGATCGATGGGCGATCTTGACGAGTCTGGGTTGGCTTTATATGTCTATATGTTGCTCATTGTTCCCGGGGATTGCTCATTAATTTGCAGATGGCTGGTGTTTTGTTATGCTGATGGTTGCTGGTATCGATCTTGTCTGGCCTTTCCAGAGGTAAATACACACTCAACCCGCAGCTGCTTGTTTGTGTCCTGTTGGCTGACTTTCCCATCAGCCTTTGCCGTTCGCCATTTTAAATCGGGAGTTAGCCATTCTAAATCGGGAGGTAGCCATTTTAACTGGCTACAGAAGGAAATAGCTTTCTAGACTCTGAATGTGTCAACGGGTATGGGGAGAGTGCAGGCATATGGCATTGCAATCGAGGATCAGCCATGATCATATGGAACTGTGGCATGGGCTCAAAGGGCTGAATGGCCAATTTCTACTCATATTTTCTATGTTTCTATGAAATTACAATCCATCACAGCAACCTCAACGCAGCAGATGAGTTTATCCATCCAGTTAGAATGCTCTCAAACAATATCCCTGCCCACATGGACATAGACAATCGATTGTCAAAGCTCCACAAGCTCCTTTAGTCACCTCTGGAAATGCGACCACCAAACCTCAGGTTCACCACACTCTTATGGTTTAGAATCATGGATTCCATGTAGCAAACAAATGAGCCTGCTGGAGCACTTCCTGTTAACACAAGTCTTCGGTCTTCGATCCATCATAAAAATCATCTGACAGACATGCATCGCAAGCAATTAAGTCATTAAGCGAACATTAAATACATCCTCTTGCAATATCACTTGCGCTGGGCAGGACATTTGTTACACATGGGAGATTCCAGTGGCTTTATGGTAAACCGTGCTCTGATGAGACAGACGTTTACCATGCACATGCTTCAAAGGCCAACTGAAAAGACAGCTCCCTCTGACAGAAAAGTGGAAGCGGGGGTATAGTGGTATCGTCACTGGACTAGTAATCCAGAGACCCAGGGCATGCTCTGTGGATCATGGCAGATGGCGAAAATTTAATTCAATAAATATCTGGAATTAAAAATCTAATGATGAAACCATTGGCGATTGTTGTAAAACCCCATCTGGTTCACTAATGCCCTCAAGAAAGGAAATCTGCCACCTTCACCTAGTCTGAACTACATAGGACTCCAGACCCAACAGCAATGTGGGTCTTATCTTAAATAATCTCAGTCCAAAGACAATTAAAGATTTGCCATAAGTCGTATGAATTAAATTAATCAATTTTAAAAATTGACCGACAAGTAACAGACAGATGGTGCATAACAAGGAAACCAAAAGGCTGCAGGTTAATCTCTATGATTCCACATCATTTTACTGCCTATGACTTTTAAGCCCAAATTTAAATTAACCATAAGAATGGAAATTAAAGAAATAAACCACAAACCTTTCTTCCACTGTTCCAGAACTGGTCTCAACAAAAAGCTACTTTATATCTTTTGGTGCAACATTGCAAGAGGAAGAAAACTTCATACAATCTAAATTACAGATAGGAGAGAGATGGTTCCTCATTTTTCCACCTCTCAGCTGACCAAAGACAGTGTTTTAACCCAGAGTGCTAGGACTGTAAAGAATACAATGGGAAGTTTAAAAGGGAAAATGTTTAATACTCAACACCCAGAATGCATAGACAACACCACCCACTCAGTCAGAAACACACAAGATTACAAAAGAGGTAGCATGCACTTCTTAAAAGACTAAAGTCACTGTCACACTTTTCTCAGGATGAAGGCTTGGAATATTGAAGACCTGTGATTCTATTTTGGTCTGCTGAAGAAGGATATATTACGATATCAATTGATATAATAACTGGACAGGAAGATCCCAGGATGGAACCCTGGCTCAAGACCGGAACATTTTACACAGAGAAACACAATGCCACAGGACTAATTAGTTCTAACAAGAAAAAGCATTAAATGTGGAAAGTTGGATTGTTACACAATACTCCTTTACTTCCCCCTTAACAAATACACAGATTTTAACATTAACACTGATTAAAACACACATATTAGGATACAATAGTTTCATTAGCACACAAAGTCCCTTCTAAGCACTTGGCTCTGAATCCAACTTAATGTCTGTGATTTTCCTCTCAAAATGCCCCCAGATGATTGCCATGTGAAATTTTCCAAACCTCACAAAAAAGGCTTTGAAATCTTCTCATAACAATGCTTTCCCTTCGCAGTTTGAATTCAGAAATCCCGTCCAAGGTTATAAATGACTCAAACAGAGCTTCCGCTCTACTTTTAACAGCACATCCAGCCCAGGATTTACACCAACCCCTTTAGCATTTCCTTGTCTTGGCTGCTGTACAAACTGTTCATAAATGTATTAACTCTTGATTCCCAGACTGTAGTAAAATGGCATCATTTTTGATTTACCTCTGAAGTCTGCTTTCCCCACTTTAAATCTGGTTACTGCAATTGTCTCGAACTCAGAACCCTTTGTTTACATTTTTTTTAGTTCAAACAACAATTCGTTGGTCTTTTCACATAACTCCAGTTGTCTTAAACATAATGGCCGGATTCTCTGATCCCGCGGCGGGTCGGAGAATTGCTGGGGGAGATGCTCCGGCAACCGGAGCATCGGCGGCAATTGCATTTGCGCGGTCACCACAACGCCGGTCTGGGGCCGTTTAAAGTCCCCCCCCCCGGCAATTCTCCGCGCTTGACGGGCTGAGTGCCTGGTGCGTTCCGCCGAGTCCCGCCGGCATGGGTAACGCATGGTCCTACCCGGTGGGACCTCAGTTCTGGCTGTGGGGGCCATCCTTGTGGGTGAGCGGGGGGATCAGACTGTGGGGAGGGCCTCCACGGTGGCCAGGCCTGTGATCGGGCCGGCCAATTGGCGGGCAGGCTAATTCCAGGGGGGCCTATGTTCCTCCGCCATATTGCCCGGGGGCCAGCGCGGAGAGGGCAACCCACGCGCATGAGCGGATCCGTGCTGGCCATGGCGCACTGGATTTCGAATGCACAGCACTCAGGCACCGTACTAGCCCCCAAAGAAGGGATGAATGTTTGGGTCTGGAAGCCCTTTGACGCCGGTGTCGTTCACGCCAGTTTTGCGCCGGCGTCAACGCTTGGCCGCGGTTTCAGAGAATCCCGGCCATTATTTCTCTCCCAATTCCCTGGTTATCTGAATGGTATCTAGCTCCTTAGAAAGCTTGCGGGCGCGATTCTCCGAAATGGAAACTAAGTGTTCGCGCCATCGCGTTTCACGATGGCACAAAACCGGCATGGGGACAACCGATTCTGACCCCCACAGGGGGCCAGCACGGCACTGGAGTGGTTCACGCCGCTCCAGCCCCACTTCCGGCGCCAAATGGGCGCCGCGCCAACCCGCGCAGTTGGGCCGTGCCGACCCGCGCATGCGCGGGTCACTACTTCAGTGCACCGGCTCCAACGCAAAATGGCCGTGCAACAAAGTAGGCCCCGGGGGTGGGGGGAAGAGAGGCTGGCCCGCCGATCGGTGGGCCCCGATCGTGGGCCAGACCCCATTGGAGGCCCCTCCCCGGGATGGAGCCCCCCTCCCCCCTCCCCAGGCCACCCCCTGACCCTTCACGCAGAGTTCCCGCCGGTAGCGACCAGGAGTGAACGGCGCCGGCGGGATTCTGCCATTTTCACGCGGCCGCCCGCCCCATCCAGGCCGGAGAATCGGCGGCCCGGCCGCAGACAGCGGCCCGCGACTAGTGCCGCACCAAACGCACCAAATGACGCTGATTCTCCGCACCTCGGAGTATCACGCGCCGGCGGCGTGGCGTGGTTGCGCTGATTCCCCAGCCCGGCACGGGGCTCGGAGAATCGCGCCCTGCATTTTAGCAACTCCCTTTTCCTAATCAGCTTCTTTCAGCAGGGAAGAAGGCTGTTCACTCCCCAATGTCCTGTCTCCAACTGCTCTGGCTACTAACAAAGGAAAACCCGAAGGTGACCTCCTGTTGCTAAGCAACGACTTACTTCTATTTACCCTTCGCCTCATAATGCGGTCTAAGCACAATAGAATTACAGTTGAATTGAAACCAACCCCCACACTGTCCAGCATTAATCTAACTATAAAGTTTACTCTTTCAGGTGCATAAACATGAGAAATAAGATATAGTTTAGGGGTGGCACAGTGGGTTAGCTCTGCAGCCTCATGTCCCAGGTTCGATCGCAGCTCTGGGTCACCGTCTGTGTGGAGTTTGCACATTCTCCCCGTGTTTGCATTGGTTTCGCCCCCACAACCCAAAGATGTGCAGGCTAGATGGATTGGCCACTTCAAATTGCCTCTTAATTGGAAAAGATTATTTGGGTACACTAAATTTGTTTTTAAAAAAGAAATATGGTGTAGTTTTAAGTGTGTTTAATTTAATGTTTACCAATACAAATATAAATCCCTTAAATCTACTTTTGTTTTCCTAACGGGTAGGAGTTTTATGAACATAGAATATACAGTGCAGCAGGAGGCCATTCAGCCCATCGAGTCTGCACCGATTCACTTAAGCCCTCACTACCACCCTATCCCTGTAACCCAATTACTCGACCTAATGTTTTTGGTCACGAAGGGCAATTTATCATGACCAATCCACCTAACCTGCACATCTTTGGACTGTGGGAGGAAACCGGAGCACCCGGAGGAAACCCAAGCAGACACGGGGAGAACGTGCAGACTCCGCACAGACAGTTACACAGCGGGGGAATCGAACCTGGGACCCTGGTGAAGATGGATTTACAATGGCTCAATGCTTGCAGTAGGTTTCACTGCCTCCACCCCAGTCAACGTGCAGTTGACCTCATGCAGCAAAAGGATTTTCACAGCAACTTCATGTAGTGTTGATGTAAGTCTACTTGTGACACTAAAAGATTATTAAAAACCTGATTTGATTTTATAAATAGGTAGAAGGCCTACCTAAATTCTGTGCCTTTTCAGACATGGTTTTCTTTGCTATTTCTTTGCTGACCTGGATCTCTTCACAGATTTTAAAATGCATCTTATTAAATGTCACTTTAAGAGACTGGCATGGGTCATGTTTTTCCTCATTGAGACTATCCGATAACCTTGGGCAGGTTAAGTGTTCGAGTTCCATCCTTTTTCCATTTATTGGTGAGATTCTTTCCCTCCATCGCATCCTCCCACCCCCCTCACCCTTTCTCAAAAATTCCACTCTAAAAAAGGTGTCTGCACATCCATTGTGAATGTTTCTGTAATTATTTGCATTATTGAGGCATTAATCCAAAGGAATGGTTGGTTGCATTTAATAACTTGTCCAGACAAGCAGGCTGGCTTCCAAGGCCCCTTGTACTTCCATGCATAGACAGAAATGGAAAGGTCACCCCTTGCTCTCTCTACTCCCATTTTGTTTCAAGCAGAGGGTCCATTCTTCATTTTGTTTTTAAAAGTTCAGTGACCAATTTAAATTTATATTCCATTAGGCTTGACTTGGTCACACTCAAGCAATTGAATAGTTACTTTGACATGTCACTCAATTTGTTCTGCAGAGCAATGTCAAAGCATTTACGATTTGTTGATCATATGCCAGAATGAGAGTTGGGATAGCAATATTGTACACTAGTTTACGATCTTATGCATCATCAACATGTCAAACTTCTGTATTGTCACTGCCTGGCAAAGTTACTTTTTCCCCAAAGTTCTGACAAAAAGTCACAATGAAGAATGCAAAACAATTGGCAATTTTGATCCTGTATCCATTTTATGCTCAAGATCTATGGAGGAGTGCCAGAGGAGGCTTAACTTTGTAAATTATGCATTGGAATTTGGACACTGGACTCAGATTGCAAAATTGGCTTTAAAAATTCAAATCCACAAAAAATCTCCAATGAATAGATTCAAAGTGTGAGAAACACTGCTCACTTAATAAAAGATTTACACTTAGTCAAATTCTGAAGAAGCATTTATTTTCAAATCGTTCTTGCAAGAGCGGGTGCCTCCAGTAAGCAACAGCAGAGACACAAAGAATTCATACAGCATCACTTTGTTATATACAATCCATGAAAATACAATCCGTGGGAACCCATCCCTGAGAAACACATCCCACAAACTATAGAAAGGGCAGTCCCCTTATCAGTGATCCCTTACTCTGTCTCTCCCTTGCATAGTGAGTTCTATCCGCTCCTGGTATATCCTTGGACCGGCAGTTAAAGATAAGAATGAGGCCCTTTGCTTGCACCTGCTATCTCCCCCTTGCTTAGCAAGCTCTGTTATTGTTCATTCCGTTCTTCCCCGAAGGTCATCCTGGTACATCGTTATAATAATTCGCTCACTATAGCTTACTCAGAACTTGACATGTTAATTTTCCCATCATCCTTCATTGTTGACATCTTAATTGTGAACCAGAGTATATACATGTAAAAGCAACGCTAAAACAACACAGAATGTTCATTTCTCACAAATCCTCATTTTTTTCTTTTTACTGTTGTTGCTTTTTACACTTTGTAGTCTCCTCTAAGCTACCCAAAATTGTCCAACATCCTCTCAACTTCCCTGTCTATTGGGCCATCCCCTCCTTCAGTCTCCCCACTTTCTAGTAGGCAAATTGTATCCTGACCCAGGGGCATCTGCTTGGACAAGGCTGTTTCAATGAGCCTCTGCACCAAGCCTCTTACGCACGGGATGATGCAGCAGCCTATTGCCACCAATGCTCCTATCACCACGATGATGGAGGTGAGGATGGATACAATTAACCCTTTCCATTTCCCAAACAATGATTCAAGCCACCCAGTCATGGATGTGTCTGCCCCTGAGTTGTGTGCCATTTCCACAGCCAGAGTGGTTAACCCTTGTAGCACACGGGTAATCGATCCGTCGGGTGCATTGTTGTTGGGGATAAACGTGCAACACTGTCCCTTAAGCATAACGCATACACCACCTTTCTCTGCCAAAATCATATCCAGAGCCAATCTATTCTCCCAGGCCATTCTACTGGTTGCATCCAGTTGTTCTGCTATGCCCTTCACGGCGTCCCTGGTATAATTGATGAACCTCTGTTGATTATAGTATATATAGTTTATCCAATCCACATTCTTATTGATCGTAACCCACCAGAAGAGGGACTCTAACCCAGCTGCAATCTGATTTCGGGCTTTGAATTCATCTGGTACTCCTCTGGGAATGCCAACGGAGTCCAGGTAAATCCTGTCATCAAATGAGGTAGGTATGCCCTGTTTAGATCGTCCCCCTTTTACACTCCTCCTCTCCTCTTGCCTTTCATAGGCTATACTGAACGGAATGGCGAGCTGAACTAATGCGCATGTCCCTTTCCATTGGGGGGGGTAGAGTGGCCTTAGAATCTTTCCTCCGCAATACCACCATATATCCGCACGTGGTAATTTTAGTGATGAGTAATTGCCCTGGGTGGTCACGTTCTTAGTCTCAATACAAGTCTTGAGGTCTCCCATATCTTTACTTAGCCCCGTATCAGAACGACTTATACACGATTTGTGATGCGCCACGGTAACCAAGAAGGAGGGAGGGTTTGCTGATAGTTTCTTATTAACTGGAGGCAACATCAGAGATAGGCTGTGCAGGTCTTGTTGCCCCAGGCTGTCGCATCTTGGTACAGGGCCATCATACATTCCATGCTCCCGCTATTTTCTGTCCACCCCAGTGGAAAGGGCTTCATATGGGCCTGTGGTCTACCTGATGCGCAAGCATAACAATTGTCTTTCTTCAGCGTCTGGGCCGAATACCTCACCCACTCAATCCACGCATTCCGTTCCTCATAGCCGGTCTCTATCTCAAAGGCTTGCTCTAAATCTTTTACTTCAATTATTTTGACTCCCTGTTCTTTCTCTTTCTCCGCCGTGTTGCCCCTAGTGTCATTAGTGGGAGTTGCTCCCTGGTCTAATAAAATACGGAAGCAGCATTCAGTCTTGCCATTTCTCATGATCACCCCGAATATCTCATTTCTAAGTGAACAACCCCTATTGCCTGACTCCATCCAGGCCGTGTGTTTTACGGTGATGTATACGGGGTGACAAGTACCAGCATTGCACGTTGAGGGGGAATAACCATTAATCTGGTGAATGGAGACAACCGGTGGTGCCCCTCTGGGCAATTGGTAGAACTTTTTCAGCCAACCCTCCCTCTCCGTAATCATGAAGAGAATCTACCCTAAACTCCTTTCCCTGCCCCGGTGACACGCAGTCTATGAGGGTGCACAGATCAGTTCGTATTACCTGAGGGTACCGACTTTCTGGGATTGTCAATGTAATCATACGACCGATTCCAAACTCCCACATCATTAATATTATTATACATTGCATAGTCCATTTTAGCTGTAGTTTCGTCATAGTATTGAACAGTTCAGGATTTAGTGTCTTTTCAATCTTATCTTAAATGGTTCCTCAGTGGCCTCCACATGCCATTGTTCCTGTTCAGGTGGTGATTTAATGGGACCCTTCGTTCTGCTGTAATGAGTCCAACCTTTTTCAGCAGTTCGTATGGCAGTCTCTGTGGTTAACAAAACCAGGAACGGCCCGTCCCAAGTGGGTTGAAGCTTGTTTTCTTTCCACGATTTCACCAGTACCCAATCTCCTGGTTTAAATTTGTGGACTGCGAATTCAAGGGGAGGTGTCTGCGCTAGCAGTCCTTGTCTCCTGAGGAATGATAATGAGGAACAGTGCCAGTATATATTTCTTTACATAAATATCTTTACATTCTGCAATGGGTCATTCTCCCATTGTTCCAAGGTATAGCAATCCGAACAACATTTTGTATGGGGACAGCCCCAAATCTTTTCTTAGACGGGCTATCGGTAAGCATTTTGTCCAGGGGAGCCTAGTTTCTAGTATTATTTCTGACAAACGATTTTTAAGAGTTTGATTCATCCTTTCCACCCGTCCCGATGAGGGGGGGGGGTGCCAAGGAGTGTGGAAGTCCCAATTTATCTCCAAACTTCTAGTAGTGACTTCTTTAATAGAATTGACAAATTCATCTACATAAAACCTATATGTTTAATAAGTTATTGTGTTTGATATTCCAAAATAAATGTTTAGAATTAGCCTGGAAATCAAAACTTCAAACCATGTGGAAGCTGGTCTTAAAAAAAAAACCAAAACAACTTTGATTAAAAAAAACAGATCGTTCAAGGACATCTGATAACGGGAATTTGGCAGCAATCCAACCCTTACAATCGATGAATTTGAGCTGAAATACTATTATTGAAATGTTACTGATCAATCAACTATTTGACTGTATTATATTGTATAATTTATTAATACTGAATCAGTAGTATCAAATTTGATTAATTTATTAATTATAATATTTTGAAATACCTGGTTGTTGGGCCCCTGCGGTTGGCAGGGTTGTATGCTATATTGGGAACTTGCCGGACAGGGAACTGACACTGCGGTTGATAAGACCTTAGAGGTAAAGTGACTTCCCCTGTCCGAGTCTATATTTTCTACCAACCCGTATCGGGGAACTATTTGCTCCCGAATGATTATTTCAGCCTATTCACAGGTGATAGTTCAGTATTTGCAGCCTTCTCTGTAACAAACTCTCTCTCTCTCTCTGTATTGAAACAGTGACTCCAGGCATGTTGCAGCCTTCTCTGTCTCTCTCTCCCTGTATTGAAACAGTGACTCCAGGCATGTTGCAGCTTTCACTGTCTCTCTCTCTCTCCCTGTATTGAAACAGTGACTCCAGGCATGTTGCAGCCTTCTCTGTCTCTCTCTCTCTCTCTCTGTATTGAAACAGTGACTCCAGGCATATTGCAGCCTTCTCTGTCTCTCTCTCTCGCTCTCTCTGTTCTCTGTATCTCTCTCTCTCTGTATCTCTCTCTCTCTCTGTCTCTGTCTCTCTTTCTGTATCTCTGTATCTCTCTCCCTCTCTGTCTCGCTCTCTCTGTATCTCTCTCTCTGTGCGCCTGTCTCTCTATCTCTCTCTCTCTCTGTTCTCTGTATCTCTCTCTCTCTGTATCTCTGTCTCTCTCTGTATCTCTCTGTCTGTCTGTCTCTCTCTCTGTCTGTCTCTCTCTCTCTGCCTCTGTATATCTCTGTCGGTCCGTCTCTCTCTCTCTGTATCTCTCTCTCTCTGTATCTCTCTCTCTCTGTATCTCTGTGTTTGCTCACAACCTCATTTACAGTTGCAACCATCATTTTCGTTTTCTGTTCTTTTTTTTTTGAATGCTCTGACTTCTCCTGAATTTAAAGGAGAATTTACAAATTCTATGTCTCCATCTCCAATCGGGACTTCCCGAAGGGGGTTCAGTTTCGTTATTTCTGGTTCATTGATCTGTCCTTTTGTGGATCTTAAAATCATTTTACTCCCTCCTTCTTCTTCAGGGACTTTCTCTGATTTGCCTTTATTCATTTGTTGGTCATTTGGCGAGTCCTTGTCGTTTGACTTATTCTTATAAGGGGGTGGCAAATTATCTAGGACGTCCCATTGTTTAAGAGGGGCTGTGCGAACGTCTTCGCCCTGTGGGATTAATGGATATATTCGGGTGGCGTTCCTGCTAGGAAGCCAACAACTCGCGTAGCTTACTTCTTTATCTGAACAGGGTCTTTTATCATTGACATATATATTCTTGTACGTGGCTCTCAGAATCCCAATTCACTAACATCCGACCCACTGGGCTTTCTGGTGGGATATTCTTAGGGATTCTCTTATCAACGCCGTCTCCTTGGTTCTCACAACCTTGTTTCGAGTTTTTACTTCCCATTGTAATGTACTCAACTTTCACTTATTTCTAAGTAAAGTGTCTAGTTATGACCCTGTCACAACAATCACAATCCTGAAAGCACTTATATCATCAATCCGCCCATACACTTATACGGATGTCTAGATATAAACTCCAGAGTCCTTATATCATCAACTCGCCCCTGCGGATGTTTAGATACGAACCCAAGTCAACAAGGTAGTACTTAAAAGCCGTTTTTCTTACCTTGCTCCGTGCACATAGTTGCCTGACTTCCCTCACGGCGTGCCTGCCACTATAATCCGTTACTTGCTTCTTCAGAATGACTACCCTAGGAACGTGTTCAGTTGACGGTGGGTAACCACTCAAGATGAAGTACGAGACCGTTTAAATAACGGGACGCGTCTTCTCGATTCCTCTTGAGCCGCCCCCCCTGATCAATGAAAACTATCCTGGCCACGAGCCCCCAATTGTGAGAAACACTGCTCACTTAATAAAAGATTTACACTTAGAAGCATTTATTTTCAAATCGTTCTTGCAAGAGCGGGTGCCTCCAGTAAGCAACAGCAGAGACACAAAGAATTCACACAGCATCACTTTGTTATATACAATCCATGAAAATACAATCCGTGGGAACCCATCCCTGAGAAACACATCCCACAAACTATAGAAAGGGCAGTCCCCTTATCAGTGATCCCTTACTCGGTCTCTCCCTTGCATAGGGAGTTCTATCCGCTCCTGGTATATCCTTGGACCAGCAGTTAAAGATAAGAATGAGGCCCTTTGCTTGCACCTGCTATCTCCCCCTTGCTTAGCAAGCTCTGTTATTGTTCATTCCGTTCTTCCCCGAAGGTCATCCTGGTACATCGTTATAATAATTCGCTCACTATAGCTTACTCAGAACTTGACATGTTAATTTTCCCATCATCCTTCATTGTTGACATCTTAATTGTGAACCAGAGTATATACATGTAAAAACAACACTAAAACAACACAATGTTCATTTCTCACAAAAGTATTTCTTTGTTCTAAAGATATCTGGGTGGCACAAAAAAAACAGTCAAGCAGAAATGGTGGATTAAATTCACATTTTATTAAAACATTAAAACATATTTCCACTGTTGATGGTAAATGTTCTACACTGGCCATATAATTTTGAAGGCAACACAAAGTTTGGAATGAAACACATTGAGCATTTAAATGTCTCCACACTACATTTAATTTATATCCGCCTACACTTTATATGCTTTCACAAATGAGGCAGTAATATTCAGGAGAAGCACCAGGTTCTGCTAACATTTAAATTGAAAGGAAAGGTTATTGGCAATTTAAAAATATTGGGCTGGATTCTCCGCACCCTCGTACCGAAATCGCAGCCGGCAAGTGGGCGGAGAATCGACGTTTGCACAAGAAATCAGGACCTGCGCCAGGTCAGATTCTGCAGGCCCCGAAAAGCGGCGTACTCGGGAAATGGCCTGGGGCCATTGTCAGAGGCCCACTCCAACATCCTCTGCCTCCGACCAGCCAAAGTCCCGACTAAGTGGAACAAACCTGCTCTAGCCAGTCGGGATACTCATGTGGCAGCGGATCGGAGGCCCGGGGGGGGGGCGGGCGGTGGCTTTATAGTCAGCCGGGGTTTGAGGTGTGCGGGGTTTGAGGGTCGGGCGCGCGGCCGATTGGGGCCGCGGGGGGGGGGGGGGGGGGGGGTGGGTGGCGGTGTCTACCTCCACAGTCCAAGTCCGCCATGAAGCATGGCGAAGCCGCTGGAGGCCACCGCCTTGCGCATGCAAGGCCTCTGACCCGGAAGTGAGGGGGCCTGTATCTGCAGCAAAAGCGGTGAGATTTACTCCGGGTCCCTGTTAGCCCCCTGCAGGGCGAAGAATTCATGTCCCTTTATTCCAGGCTTTTCAGGAGTAAAGCTCCACGGTTTTGACACCAGCGTGGGGATATAGTCCCAATAATGGAGAATCTAGCCTATTGATTTAGTATAAAGCATTCTTTAAAATCAAATTGAGAAAGGAGAAGATTTTTGCTACCATTATTCAATTTCTTGTGCTGCAATAAATATTAATACACAATTACTCCAGCATCTAGTTGAGGAAAGTGAATGGCTTTTCTCTGAAGAGCTTCCTAGTATTAAAAAAGACCTTTGGGCAGTGACTCACATAGCAAGGTAATTATGAAATTCTAGATTTTGCATCCCAAGACATTCAAACCCCAAATTGGTAAAACTTTGGCCTGAAGCGATCCCCTCCCCCTATTTTATGCCTTTAAAATGGAGTGTAATTGTGTAGAACCTCCCTCACTGACATGAAGGGAGATGGTGGGTAATAGTCCAAGAAATCAAACAAGAGGAGAAATAAGAAGCACAAAAGCATCAAACATTAAAACCTGTGGCCAGAATTCTCCAGCTGTTCTCCCCAGTGGGATCATCCAGTCCCGCTGACTGCAAACCCCTGTGCAGGTTTCCCAGAGGGGGGGGGGGGGGGGGGCATAGAACAGAACACCCTGTTAACAGCAGAGGGATCAAAAGATCCCACCGGATCCCACCACCTGCCAATGGTGGGCCGCCTCCACAAATCACACTGTGGAGAAAATCCAACCCGTTACCCTTTGAGGAACCCCAATTTCATTAAATTCTAAACGAACGGCTTTGAGCATTTTCATGCAAAATTTGATTGTAATTTCAATAACAATACTTGTCCAAGTTTAGTGTTCCTCTCTGGTGCAATACAGAATTTAGGTATAGAAAGACATGATTGCATACTTATTGTGAAAAAATATTGTAAACATTCTATACAAGACAAAATATTATTGTTCGGTTATATTGTTTTCATTCTTAAAGTCAGTGTTTGTACATAATAAGCACTGCTTTTCATCATCACATCATTTGAAGGCAGTAATTTTGACATTTCCTCCATTGATACTGGAACATCATTTCAAAACTTATCCAATTGACACTGGCTTCTTATGGTTTTGAAACTTGCCCAATAAAAAGGACTGTCCCTGCATAGACAATTCAAAAGAGAAAACCAATTAGTGTGTAAATCACACCATGTAAATCACACCATGTTATACATTTCAGTTAAGCAGGTTTCATGGTTTGTTTGAGAGTTGCACATATGTAGCACTCTCTGAAATTACAATACTTACTTTGTAAACATTTAAGCTCTCCCACAAACATAAGCTTTGATGATGAAAGTATGTTTAGCTTAAGAGCTGAAATTACCCCCCCCACCCCCCAGATCTATTATTCTCTCCCCTTACCCCCCCATATATTTAACAGCCATTCTAAAAGCTGACGTCATAGATTATCATAGAATGTAGAATGTACAGTGCAGAAGGAGGCCATTCGGCCCATCGAGTCTGCACCGGCTCTTGGAAAGAGCACCCTACCCAAGGTCAACATCTACACCCTATCCCCATAACCCAGTATCCCCACCCAACACGAAGGGCAATTTTGGACACTAAGGGCAATTTATCATGGCCAATCCACCTAACCTGCACATCTTTGGACTGTAGGAGGAAACATACGGGGAGGATACGGGGAGGATGTGCAGACTCCGCACAGACAGTGACCCAAGCCGGAATCGAACCTGGGACCCTGGAGCTGTGGAGCAATTGTGCTATCCACAATGCTACCGTGCTGCCCTAGTCTAGTGATTTCTACCATGGACTACATTCAAAAGAAAATCAGTGGTACTTGTACAATGCCAACGCTATTTTTGTAGATCAATACTTGGGCAGCATGCAGTGTATATTCCCATGGAACATCAGTGCTTACGCGGACTGTTGCTGGCACCTCTACACATTTTATCTCCTTGTACTTCAGTGGAGCTGGGGGGGGCGGGGGGGAGAGCAGGACCCCCACCATTTACCAGCCCATAGTTGGCTGGTTCAACACAAGAGCAGCTGGATTTTGCACCTTCCTCAACTGGCAATTATCCACCATAGTTGATTGCATGCTATTAGGCCAGACTGCCAAGATAGTTTGAACCTGAGCACAGCAAACCAGGTCAGCCCCAGTGTAGGGTTTGGGATTCTGGAACAAATTATCTAGCACTGTGGAGAATGATTTAAAATAATATAGCAGGAGAACAAAAAGGGGGAGACAATACGTAGATAGTGGAAAGGAAAGCAAGTTCCAAATGTACATCTAATAAGCAGAAAGAAACTACAGGGAAAGAGGATTGACAAAAACAAACAGGATAAGTAAAAGGCTATAAAATTTCTAAATAAGATAATCAAAACTAGCATAGCATGTAAATCAGTGAAGGAGGTAGTCAGAACTGAGATTGATGACAATATTAACTGAATATATGTGTACCTTTCAATATTTGCATACAATGGTGTGTGATAACATCTTACATCCTGATTATAAAAACTATTTAAAAAACTAATAGCATTGTGTGATAACATCTTACATCCTGATTATAAAAACTATTTAAAAAACTAATAGCATTTTGGATGTGTCGACATGCAAGTTCAGAGAATTTTTGGATATTGTTGCTCTTCACGCCATTCAATTGGGACATACTCCTATAGCCACCCACTTCCAACTAAGCACAGAGCAACTCGCAAAGGCAGATGGGTAAAATGGATAAGCCAAGAGTCAGGCAGGTTCTGAGCCTGAAATGCATATCTGTCAGCAAAGTCCAGACGGTATCAAAACCCCTTCCCATTAGCATGTTAATCAGGCCGATTAGCAGGTGATGGCCCATCTCCCCCAACACAAAGACTGGTACTCCAGCTACCGGGACAGTCTCAGACATTTTGGCACCACTCCCTGTCTAAGGGAAACACAAACAACGGGGTCAATGATCACTTGAGACATGCCCGGTCATCCAGATCCCCGCCCACTTATTGGCTAAGGAATCGAACGGAGTGATCAAGGACCGCCCAAAAGAGCACAAAAGCCCCCAAGTATAAAGGGAGAGTTCGCCATATGCTCACTCTTTTGGCCTTGGTACCCCGGTCACAGTCATTGCCAACTGCAGTAACACCAGTAGCAAGTTAGAGTTCAACTCCCACTACCAGAAGGATGAGCCCAGCCGAGCAGCAGTTACCACTTCGAACTCAAGAGATCCTGAACAGTGGCCACTGTTTCCTGACCTAAACCGGGTGCCCGAAGTCAAGTACAGGTTGTCTTAGTAATAGGAGTAGTTACCTAGTAGTGTATGTCGCATGAGTGATTGTCTGTAAATAAAGTACCCTTGACCTTGAACTAACTAACTGGTGTTTGGCTCTTTGATTGATAGCCGGTTGAAACTTGTGGTGGTATCATTCAATACCTGGCGACTAAGCATTCGGACATAGACAATATAGAAAGGAGGCAAATTCACTGATTGCCCTAATTGGGACAGAGCCAGAGTAAAGAGCATAGTAAAGAGAAATCGGCAACACTCCCACTCCTTGTCTGGCCTCCCAAAATGCAGCGCAGTATTCTATATTATGAAAGATTTCAGCAGGAGAGTTTTAAAGGTCTTTGCCAATTCCTTCATATTTTTAACCCATCAGGTTTTGCCCTCTACACCCTTCTATCTATCCATGCTGCTTTATAATAAATAGCTGAATTTAACAAAATGATTTTGAGACATCATATTGAACAACTTTTTGAAAATCCTCAATTAGGCTGCAGTTTGAGGACTACTTTGTAACTCTGGTCCAACAATAAACAAGATATGCATAGATTCACTTCAATGTTAGAAACAAGAGCTTACCGTTATGTACACACAAAAGAAGTGTAACCTCTTTCAGTTCTGATGCAGATAGAATTACAAAGGTGAATACGAGTGGCATGTTGGTTAGCACTGCTGCCTCACGGTCTGTGTGGAATTTGCATGTCCTCCCCAATGTCTACATCAGTTTCCTCCCACAGTTCAAAGATGTGCAGATGTGTATAGGGCAGGGAAGTGGACCTAGGTAGAATGTTCTTTTGGAGGGTCGGAGCTAGGCCAAAAGACCTCCTTCTGCACTGTAGGGATTCCATGGGACGATAGAGGTCTACATGAAGGGTTATGGTAAGGGGAAATCAGAGATAAATTATTTGCCCTGGTCAATGAAATACATTTGGGACGATCATAACAAGAAAGCAGATGTTAGCTCTAAAGACAGGTGTTAGAAAATGGAATAATTTGCTAGAAACTGTTGAAGCAGACTATCAATTAATTTAAAAGGGGATTAATTTAAAGAGCAGGATTAGCCTCAAGTGAATCAAAGGAAAACGATGAACTTGATGACCAGTCTTGGTGTTGTAATGTTCCATTTCAGCTCAGAAATACAATATCTCTACTTATTGGGAAGAGAAGGGATTGGTGGAGTACATTTTAAAACAAGTTTCAGCCAAGCTTGTGCAGTATCTCTTTCTGGTCACTAGATGTCTCAATTAACCAGCGTGCTGATGCAATTCCATTGAGGTTTGAACACAGGAGAGGGAATTATACAGGTAGTGCTTGTATAATTATTTTATGCTTATTTTAACCCAGGTATTCCTTAACCAGAAACTTCAGGTGGGTGGAGTTCGTACAAGGGGAATTCTAGGGGTCTGAATTTTGTATTTGCTTGTTTAATAGCATGCTACTTCAGTCACTGTAGATCAATAAAAAAATACTTTTCAGCAGCATTATTATCCTTTCGATTTCTCATATTCTTCTGCAAGATATGACAGGAAGCCCCAGCAGTGCCTCAAAGTGTCCAAGGCTACTGTTTAATGGTATTCTGTGATGAGTTATGAAGCACAATGATTCCTAGAGGAAGGTGGATATTCCATGAAAGCTTAGAGCTAGTGCTTTAAGAAAACCTTAAATTTAGTTCATTTACAGAATTGTTACAGCATAGGAGGCCATTTGGCCCATTGTGTCAGCACCAGCTCCCCAAGCGAGCATTATGTGCCATTCCCCTGCACATAATTACTTGAATAGAAACAGATGTCCTTTTGAATGCCTCGACTGAACCTGCCACCACCATAATTCCAGGCAGTGCATTCCAGATCTAAACCATTCATGTGAGAAATGCTGATACTACCAACATGATTTTTGAAGGTGACACAATAATAATTCATGGCACTGAACCCATGCTTGAAGGTGGCACAATAATAATTCATGGCACTGAACCTTCTGCTACAAAAATGCAAAGTTTGTTATGACGGACCATTGTGTGAATTCTCCCAAATATTAACCTCTTTCCGTTGAATATAAAATTTACCCATGATTGGTCAACTGAGTTATAAAATATCATGTGTGCCAAAACACTTTTTTTTTTTTTAAAGTTACTTACCTGTAGGATTGTGGTGTAAAATATAGAGGAATGATCGGTTCACCACAAAGGGAGGGGTTATCCTGAATGATTTTAGCATAATAACAGCAGCTGTAAGAAATTAAACTATAGTTAACTGAAATGTATTGCAAAGCAGATCACAGCTCTAGCAGATAGAAATTATTTTTAAATGGTTTTGCTTTGCATCATTTTAAATGAAGGTCTGAAATCCAGTCAAATTCTTAAAGTAACCGGTAACAAATTACCAAAGCTAGTCAATGGCTATAGTCCATAGTTTGGCATGCAAAATTGTGTTGGATTTTAAAGTTTCCAATTGGAAGTCAGTGCAGTATTTTATTCAGCTAATTCTTGATGCCAGTCATGGATTGAAACTAATGGCATGGAGTATTTTGACAGAAAATAATTAATTCGATAGTAGAAATTGCCACGACATTGCCACATGCCACATAATTTTCCATATTTAAAAAAGGCAACTGCACCAACTCAGGTTATATAATCATTTGTGCTATGCTGGAGTTACACTTGCTGAAGCATGCCTCTGCCGCATGCAAGAAACTGGGGAACAGGAATTTCTCAGTTCCCAACGGATGCACATTTACACCCAAAGGTCTAGGTACAGCTTGTCGTTGCATCCATGCTCCAACATCTCATTTTAAACATAGATGCCCAGATTAGACTGATTCCACCACAGTTGCACAAATAACACCGCAAAAATTGACTCATTCTCAAACTTTGAGCTGCACCAGTACTATTATTTTCATATGACAATATCAGCTTTTCTTTTTCCATTCATGGGATGTGGATACCACTAGCTAGGCCAGCATTTATTGCCCATTTCAAGTCCCCTTAAGAAGGTGGTGGTGAGCTACCTTCTTGGAACTTATGGATGTCATAAGAGTTTTACAGCACAGAAAGAGTCCTTTTGGTCCATCATGTTTGCGCCGACCATCAAGCACCTAACTATTCTAATCCCATTATTCCAGTTTGCCGATCCGTGTGATGGCCTCACAAACAGCATGTGAGGTGCCTTCCATAGCAGATCTTAGTGGACAGGTTGACGTTATGGGTTTCAGGATTTGGAATCAATGGTCACAAATTATATTTCAGGTTGCCCCTCATCTTCCACTATTGGAGCTAGTGGCTGCATGTCCATGCCTGTGCCAATTCAGTTGGGCGCTGTTCACCGTCTCACCAGGAGGTCAAAGCAAGGTCTTGCTGAGTTGATTCGTTATGCTACATCAATCCCATAATTTTGTCTATCTGGATAGTGGGTTGATGTCAACATTAATATTAGTTGCCATTTCCTAGAATGGTCTGTATGATTTTAAGCGCTTACGTGGTAGGTTTTTCCATGTCAATGAATGGGAGGATAAGTGTTGCTGATGCCTTTTCCCATCGTGGAGCACAAGGGCCTCACAGTGAATGGCAAGAGTGGCAGTGTAGGACAGCTAGAGAAACCGCACAGTTGGAATGGACTTAAACATCCCTGATGCTGTTCTCATTGCAGCTTTGAGATCCATCACCAAATGATGCAGAAGTCACCAAAGTTCTCAATGACGGAGGGAGGCGGACAAGAGAGGGGGAGAGAGAGAGTCAATGACTGAGGTTGTTGCCCAAACAGTGTAGAGAGAGAGTGGGAGAGAGAGAGAGAGAGTCAATGACAGGTTGTTGCTCAAACAGTTATCAACTAAAGGAGGGAGTTGGACACGAGAGAGAGATTTAATGACTGAGGTTGTTGCCCAAACAGAGTGGAAATTGGGAGGGAAAGATTCTTCTCAATACTGGTACATACTTGGGTGCAATTTGGGCATGGATCACCAATTACACCAAAACATAAACAAGTCTGTCTTGCAGCACATGTTAAGGCTGTCTCATGTTTGTGCAACACAACACATGTTTTTTAATAATTACCCAAAATAAATTAGTTACATATCCAGCTCACTGTAGTTGAGTAATGTTCTATTTTAGTGCATTAAGTACACTCTTCTAAAATGCACAAATTTACTATAGTTTGAAATGCTGACAAACTTGCCTGTTGCTGCTGAAGCTCTAGTTCCATCTTCATTCACTTCAATTTTAGCCTTTTGGAGTATTTGTGAAACGTACAGTTGACCCGATCCTGCAGCATAATGAAGGCAGTTTAATAAAAGAAACTGTACACCATCAAAAATATCTCTAGAAATTTCTCTGACAAAAGATTCAATTACTTACTGCTAATCTTTCCAAAATTAGCCTTTATTTCGTCAAACATATCAGTGATGCCAAGAATTGAAAGGGGACGCTCCAGGTTGGTTTCTGCCTCAGCAGTGAATCTACAACACAATTTTTAACAAAAAGCCCAAAATACACATTTGCTCGTAAATCAGTTTGCTTCCAGCGAAGTGAAATTATTGAAAAAGGATGAGTAGCCAGAATAAAAATCTTAACATAGGCATGTGGTGAACAAAGTATTTCTATTAGTTAAATCAATATTATACTACAAATGGATGGCAAGCTTCAAACATGGCATTAGAACTAGAGCGTGCCCGTTTCCTTTTTGCCATATGGGTTTCAAAAGCAAATATTCACACTTACTTAGGTAAGGCAATATCAAGTTTTTTTTCTTTCATGACTGACTTCCAGCTGTTTATAACTTGTATGTTTAGGTAAGGAGTTATTGCAGAGAGTTGGATATTAAGATCCTCTGGAACAACAACAAACATACTGAGAGTGCCTCCATGGTATGGCAGCTCAAGGATATAGTATTTCACATTAGTCGGTGTGAGGGTCATACCTGCAAAGTAAAATTAAAATAGCATGTCTTATAGTTTTTGCCAAATCTAGTAGGCAGTATAATCTCACGCTATGAAAACAAGAGTGGTCAGATTAAAATACTATTGACCATCAAACCCATTTAATTCATAGACCGATTGGGTAGTAGTGATTTTAATGCAATAATCAACAGCACTCAAGCTACCAAAGCTATAAGAAAATAGAATATTGATCTTGTGTAGTTCATGGGGATGAGTTTACACCTTTTCACAAATCACTTTATTATCCCAGATACCAGTTGCTGCCTTTTTTACAATTGCATTATAGTGAACAATTAAACTACTCAGATTTGCAGAGATGAAGTATAGATCATATGGAAAATATCAACACACGCATTCAAAATTTACATCCAGAGCACCCTTGCTTATCCAGTTGAACAGTTAGTTACCGAGACACACAGATCAGAAAAGATCAAGGTTCAATTGCTGGTCTCTGCTGAACCAGCTTTGTTAGCGTAGCACCAAGGCTACCAGAGCAAACTTGGGCCTCAGAATTAGGTAGAAAAATAATGGCATTGTGGTGTTCTGCAATACAACTGTTGTAATGATGTACATAGAACCTCTAGTTGTTTTCCTAGAAATATGATTTACGAACAAACACATGGAAAGATAACTGAGGAACTATAATACAGATGATGGCTACTAAATCACTTCAGTGAATTGTCCTGGAGCTACTCCAAGTGTGACTATCCTCTTGTACGTCTTACTACCAATGAGCAGGAGTCTGGAGTCAGGGCATAGATCTCTATCGCCACCAGCTGGTTGGAGGTCCATTCAGAACTGTGCAACAGGCATATCACCACATCCCCTTCCTCTGGAACTGTTAACATTTCTATTCAAATATAAATGTGTCTTGCAAAACAGGATCTGCATTATCATTTTACACATCATGTATACAGATGCAACTGTGCTTCACACAACATGATACGCCTGATGAATGTGTCCCTGGCGCTCAGCTTATTGGACCTTAGCTATGTCATTGTATGCTTTTTTGCCTATCGGGCACATTGCCGATTGTAAGGGATGGTTAATTCGGTCCACTGGGAGGATACGTGGCAGCCTTTTAGGGCCAGGATGTTGACTGGGACATAAAGCCATTGTTCTGATCAATTAATTAGAGTAGACAAACTTGGTCATTTTGTTCTCTTAACTACATTGTGTCCGAATCACAAAGAACCCTCAAGACATGGATGCCTCAGTCTTCTGTACCGTGGGTTGCACCCACGGTATCCTCCACTCTTTCTTCCTCCTCATGGGAGGGATCCTCTGACTGTGCCTATTTCTTTTTTGCTTTGGTGGCACCGGTCATGCTGCTGGACTCCGCCATGGGACTAGTTGCTTGTGGTGCTTTTGCCATCATAGCTGATTTCAGAGCCTTAGCTGGACAGATGAGTTTTGGTTGATCTATGGTTGTCCACACGCGGAGTTGCATGCCCATCTGGTGAAACATCCAGTATCTTTCGATGATTGTGCAGTTGCATTCAAGTCTGCAAAGTCATGCACTCTGGTGTCTGGGCTGGATCAACATCCCCAACATTGGGTGCTGCTCCTTCATTTTGGTGGCTCATCCTCACTTGATATGACAATATATGGGTCGTCGTTTGCTGAAGAGCTGATTCGTGGCTCATCCTCATCTGATAGGATGATACAAGTTTCATTTTTCATCGTAGAACAGCATGAAGATGCATCCATCTGCTCTCGGTGGAGTGGCCTCGAGTATTGGGGAGTCCGCTGCAGGAACTATTTAGTGGCAGGAGATGATTCACCGTACACCTCTGGAGCCAGTTTCTCCAGAATGAGGAGGATTTCTTCAGTTATCAGCCTGTTCGCAGATGGGTTGCTGTCATCTGATGTGACCACTACTGCAATCTCACTCTGCATACCCTATCTAAGAGCTTGCACACTTATCGTTGTCCTGCGCAGACTGAGCATTCCTTGTGATCATCTCGTCACTCCCGCCAAACCACCCGAATAGCGTTTCATAGTCGTCCTCATCTAGCTCATTATCAGAGTCTCCACTTTCCACATCCTACTCATGGTCTTCGTAATTATCATTAGAGTCATCATCACCTGCAATGGTTTCTCCTGTAAAGTACGACATTGCGTGTTCACATAATTCTACGGGCAAGTGCCCAATTTCAAAGTCAGCAGTGAGACTTGCTGCAAAACGTACATCGAACACTCCAATCCTCTGGAACTTCAGGAGGACTGAAGAAAGAGTCATTTGGTTCAGTTTTCATAACCATTTTCCAACTCCCCCGATCCTTATGATTCTGCTGCATTTTAATGGTTTTCAGTGTGACATTTTTCCTATCCTCCAGTCGATCTGCACCCTGTGCATCCAGTGATTTCTGGTTGTAGAGTCCTATCATTCGCGACTCCATCTTTCATGACTACCTCATTTGTGGAATACTCATTTGGTTCAAACCTAAACTTCAGGGTGAAACTCATTGGCTGCTCAAGCTCTGCATATTTAATGTTCACACCTTGTAGATGCTCAGGGTAGCCTCATCATGCTCCTGTATTATGCCACTGAGCAAATTCACATTCTTGAAGACTGTTAACCAGAATTATGGAATTCCATTTGGCTCGTCCATCTTTTCACCTGGTTTGTCGTTCCCAACTTCGCTTGTATCTCATCGGACCACTGCGCCATTATACCTTGTTGCCAGTCATAATGATCCCCTGTCACAGTGCTGCCTGGAACGTACAGCCTCTCAACTAGGTTCAGGGCCTCAGTGCTGCCTGGAACGTACAGCCTCTCAACTAGGTTCAGGGCCTCAAATGAGTCCGTTCCGGTGATGGACTTGATTCCGTGTGCACAAAGGAAAATGTTATGGTTAGATTTATATTGTGTACCCATGCTTCGAATTCACATGCACCCAGCGTGTTGATCTCATTCCTATTGTAGTCTTTCAGCAGTCTTGTTTGATTGATGACAACCCGCAGCCTGTGCAAATCAGACAGAATGGCCCTCGCTCCCATGTCAGTGTCGGGCTTGCATTTTATTGTGTTGTTCAGCATCACTGGAATTGTCCATCTGTCTCGATGGTATCAGCTTCACCATCACTATTGTCACAACTAGTCAGTCGCACTTCTTCACTTTTCATAGTCTGACTCATCGTGTCCTTGGTTGAAATCAGATCAATGAAAAACTGTTCAAGGGACATCTCATCAACTGTGTTGACTGATCCGGTCTGGTCCGCTGTTAGACGCGAAAAACATTGCTTCGCAAAATGATTTGTATCGCCACACTTGGAACATACTTTCCCAAATGCTGGACATGGCCGTGGCCCATGATGATTGCCGCACTGCTGGCACAAGATGGTGGACCCAGTCAGCAACTTAAAATAGCCACCCGCACAGAAACCATGTTTTTTTATTGAACTGTGTCACAGTGCTGATGGCGCTGGCATCTTCTTCTAGATTGGCACCAAAATGTTTCAAGTTGAGCGCACTGATCTGCTGTGCAGCTAGGTCACTCGCATGGCGGATCTTGACAGCATTTCCTCATTTCAGATCTTCTTCCCACAATAACCTCATTCAATATCCAAACACTATTTGCTCGCAGATCATCGACGACTTCAGAGTACTAAATTACATGACTGCGCCTTCAACAGCAAGTCAATTACAAAGCTATCAAAAGATTTGCCTGCTTTTTGGGTATGCGTACGAAATATGTAACGGTCAAATGTTTCATTTCTCTTCGGAGAGCAATGCCATTCAAAGTACTTTATCACTCATCGTAGCTCTTGCTTTCCTCTTTGCTGTCCAAGGCGAAGGTATTGTATATTTGCATTGCTTGAAGACCTGCTACCATCTGCAGCAATGCAATACACCTCTCATCAAGCTATGCCTGCAGGCCCATGTCTACAACACGAGTTTAAATTGCTGCTTGAAAACATGCCAATTTTTATCTACGTTACCCAAGACTTGAAGCTGGTGGAGTGCCTTCAAACCTTCCATCTCTAACTTTAACAAATGGATGTAGTTCACCAGATCAACAGAAGAATTTTTTCTTTTCATTCTTCAACCTATGTCGCCCTGTCTTCTCCGTTGTTATCCCTCTTTCGCCCCATCTTCTCCGTCGTTATCTCCAAATGGTCTGCACTCCTGGTACCATGTTGTGTTCTCCGATATAACCATTGTAATGATGTACACAGAACGTCTAATTGTTTAACTAGAAAGATGATTTATGAACAAACATGTGGAAAGGTAACTGACAAACTATAATACAGATAACGGCTACTAAATCAATTGAGTGAATTGTCCTGGAGCTACTCGAAGTGTGACTATCCTCTTATATGTCTTACTACCAACTGGCAGGAGTAGAGTCATGTGATAGGTCTCCATCTCCACCAGCTGGTTGGAGGTCACATTGCTAACTATATACAGAACTGTGCACAGGCATATCCCCAGTCATGGCTCCAAAACATCAAATGTACTAAGCTGCAGACTCTGTGCGAAGATGTTTGAATTCCCTGTTCTCATTTTTAATCTTTTCAGCACTTCAGTCAGGAACCAGCTGCCACAATGCTAAAGCTCGTGTCCTTGGTAGTTAACAGTATAAAATGGAGGTATAAAACAACATTTAGTATGTGTTTTCAGCAGACACCGGTTAAGAAATGACTCAATATACAACTTAGCAATTTGATACTGAACAGCACATTTATTTAAAAAAGTGTTGAATACAGCACAATGCAAGATAGAATCAGCCCCAACACTCTGGCACACACTGTATTTAACAATCCAGTACCCAAACAATTAGGCTAAAGACAGGCATTCTTAATGATGCTTACCAAAGTTAAAGGTGGATTTTTGGGACATCATAGGAACTTGGTACACATTTCCATCAGCTGCATAGAAATCCCTGTTGCGAGTATTTTCTGGTAGAAACCGAGACTTCCACAAACCCTTGAAAAAAATAGCATTGACCACCACTAACCTTGTGGCTTCACCGAGGGTTTCTGGAGAAACTAGATTTGTAATCATACCTAAGAAATAGGCCAAATTGTAAGATTTCAATAAATCAGGTAGTGGATTCTATACCTCCATAATCTCAAATATCATGCTTTGGTGGCAAACAATTTACAAAGAGCACGTTAAGATGCAAATGTCAAATGAGATTTATTAATTGTGGAAAAATAATCCAGCAAATACTTTTTTAGTTTATATGCTATATGCGAATCGACCACAGCCGAGTTCAAACCCACAAAAGATAGCACAATTATAACATTTTAGCAATATTATATCCACTAAAACAAAAACCGAGCCAGATACATCACTATTTTTTAACATCTGACATGCAGACACAAAAATTGCTGTTCGTAAGTCCAATGCAATACTAAGTTTAGTTTAAAACCCCAAAATATGAAAACTACGCAAATGTATGGTTTGGCAATTTAAAATAGAAAACAACAATTTCTTTCACCCTCTCTCCCCAAAGACATATCAGCAGATTAATCTGGTCTTCACATTGATGAACTGTGTACCTCTGGTTTGATTATTAGTCCACTGATTGATTGCTGTTGCAGCTTCCACAGGATTTTCAAAACTCAAACTTCTCAACACAGCTTGATACACATCTTTCGTCTTTCTAATAAATGGTTGTTCCATTGCAAAATCACTAGGTGCAAATATTCCATTGGCAATAGTTACTATATCCTGATTTCGGCTTTCAGTTAAAGACTTATGTATCCTTTTGAGCTTTCTGTAAATACCTATAAAGGAATAAATCAATATAGAAAGTACCTTACTTAGAAGCAGACTTCTGTTCTGCAGGCATAATTCTAATAACTTGCATTCATAAGAGGTACTTGGATATAAAAGATTAACTTACCAAAAATCTAATGGAAATATCCAAAATGTTTAATCAGTTGAATTATAATAATGTAGAAAAATATCTACAATTCAATAATTCATCCAATGTGAGCTGCTAAGATGTATATGGTATTGCATTGCTACACAATGAATAGCTTATGAACTGAATCATCAACACTAGAAAAGGTTACTCTTTTCTCTGGGTGATTCAGAATATTTACATATTGATTTACTAGTTGAAGGAAGTTAGTCAGTCCTGATTTCCAAATCTTTGTGAAAAAGTAGATAGGCTGGTGTTTGTGCTTGGGAAGATTGAAATTTTATTCAGAGAATACAGAAACATTTCCTGAAAAAGTAAATGCAAGAAACTGTAGAATTTTAGTTTTGTGAGAATATACCCAGGAGACCCATAGGAATGTAGTCAAGCATTTGGAGACTAAATACTTGCTTTTTTGCAGTGCAATTGCAACCAGTGTCTTCTGAGTGACACTCAGGTTCTGATGTTGAGGTCCCAAATACTATGGACAGGACTACAAACAACCTTCCCCAGAACCATAATTTCAAAGCTGTACGTGAAAAGTGTACACATGGACGGCTTGCAAAATCAGCAACCGTTACATATGCCTGAATAAATTGAAAAGGTATTGGGGTAGATATGGCAGTGAGAATGGATTGCCCAAAATCAAGGACAAATTTGCATCTGATTTTTCTGCCACTATGGCAGAGTTGTAAAATCTTATTTAAAATGCTGAAGTTGGGAGAGGGAATTTTGCAGTTGGCATAAAGCTAAACAAAAGGTTGTGACGTACCATAGGAATTGTATTTCAGCACATTGTTCAATTGCTGCCTTGTTCTTCCACCCGCGCCTAGCTGTAGCATGCCAAGTACAGAAGCAATTCCATTCGGTGACATGATAATGTTTTCTGTTGGTTTAGATTGAGCAACATGATTGAAAATCTTCATCCCCAGGTCTGACCCAAATTCTGATACTTGAGTGTTCTTCCATTGACAATGAACAGATTTCAGAAACACACCGAGGAGGATCAAGGTGCCTACTTTTCCCATTGCAATTCCAATACTAAATCAGATAGGAATCTGCAAGATGAAAACAACAAAAAAAGAAAATCAGTCTGCAAACTTCATTGTAAGAAATTTTTCAAAAACTGAATTTCTCATGTCTTCAAAGCTGCAATTTGAGTCGCAGTAAATAACTAGGAAAGTTGAAGTATTATTTCAGTTTTTAAAATAATATTTTTTGAAAATACATCCAGAACATTTGATTGCGCTAAAACCTGAAGACTGATTTTTTTTTCTAAAAGTGATCTAATTTGTAAAAGCACCACAAACAATTTAATTGCACATAATTTATGCAATTATATGATTGGAAAACCTAACTCAGTATTGAATAAGGTAGTCACCATTACCTTTGAACAATTTTCCGTGCCCCACTTACGGTTCTTGTAACTTACTGACTGCAAATCTTTACAAAGCTCAAAATATCTAGGGCCTAATCTAACCAAATGGGAACAGAGTCCCATAGCGAGTGCATTTAGCCACGTGTTTCCCTGCGCTCACGTGCACCGAGAAACACCCCACTATTTAATGCCCATCTGGTTAGCAACGGGGCCTTAGCGAGGAAGGCATGCTCTGGGCCGCACTCAACCCCATTTTCTGCTCGCCGGAACTCCTTAGCGCAGAGAGAGATCAGGATGCCATTTAAATCTCCCGAGCTCCCAACGTGACCCCCAAACCCCAATTCATAACCCTGGGCCGTCCCCCGCAACTCCCCACACCCGAGCAGTGCACCACCTTACTCCAATCACCACCACGTTTAAAAAATGCCAGCTTGGCACTGTCAGCTGGAAATGTGCCTCGGCATCTTTGCGTGCCATGAAGGTGGCAGTGCCAGGGTCCCACCCTGCCAAGAGGGCAAACACCTGCTGTCCTCCGATCCCCTGGGAGACCCCCATGAGTGCTTTTCCGTCTCTTCCCCATTTGTGGAGACCAGCACGGAATGGCACTCACTCAAGGTCTCCAAGACGAAGGGGATAGATCCCAATGCCTTGGTTACCTCAGGGAACTCCATAGGGCGCACGGTAGCACAGTGGTTAGCATTGTTGCCTCACAGTGCCAGGGACCTGGGTTTCATTCCGGGCTTGTGACACTGTGCAGAGTCTGCACGTTCTCCCTGTGTCTGCCTGGGTTTCTCCGGGAGCTGCGGTTTCCTCTCACAAGTCCCGAAAGATGTGGTTGTTGGGTGAATTGGACGTTCTGAATTCTCCCTCAGTGTACCCAAACAGGCACCAGAATGTGGGGACTTGGGGATTTTCACAGTAACTTCATTGCAGGGCTAATGTAAGCCTACTTGCGACACTGATAACATTTATTATTATATTAGAGTGAGACTAGCTGTCTCACTCCAATATGCATATGCCAAAAAGTGATCTGCCCAAATGGGTGGGCTTCACACTGCGTAGCAAGTCAGGTAGATCCCGGGAGTTTGCTCTCCTGTCATTTATCGGCCATGGCATTTCAGGAACAGCGTGGCCGTTAGATCGTTCCCCTAGTTCAAGTTTGCAATGGTCAAATCTACACCATAGAACAAAGCTTTGAAAAAAAACCTTACTACAGAAGACGCAAAATGGATCAGACTGATAAGCTGCCGGCAGCAAAAATCTGGCAGAGTGCTTTTCGTGCAAGCTCCATGCCCAAATCCCTTTCTGGGATTTTTTTGTCCTCAAATATATAATATATCCACCCAATTGTGGATGCACATGATTGGATTGGACAGAAGTTAAAAGACTATTTAACCTCAAACACTGTGCAAAAGGCACACTATGATTAAATAATCACCTCCCATGGCAGGCAGTGGCATAGTGTTATTGTCGCTAGACTCGTAATCCAGAGTCTCAGTCATGTTCTAGGGACCTGGGTTTGAATCCAGTCATGGCTAATGGTGAAATTTGAATTAAATTTTTTTAAAAATCTGGAATTTCACAAAATTTTCATAAAATGCCATTTTCATAAAATGCCTTACCTGATCTGGCCTACACATCCACAGTAATATGGTTTCAAATACGCTCAGGGATGGGTAATAAATGTTGGTCCAGCCAGCGAAGCCCACATCCCATGAATGAATAAAAAATATATATATATTTTTTTTTTTTAAATAATAGTCACCTCCCTTTGTGCAACTAGTCTCTCATCCACTTGCACAAGACATAGCAGAAAGGATGCACAAAGAGGGACGAGTGAAAAATTATTGATATAGCGTGGAAATGTCAAGCTGTACTGTGGGAGGTGCCACATCCATTTTTCTTAAAACCAACTGAACAGATGACCTGATAAAAGAAACCCAACCAGAATCCATCAAAATTATTCCTATGACCTTCACCTGAGAAATTGACAAGTGAGAATCACAGGCATGGTAGAGTTCCAGTACAATTGCAGTCAAGTGGAAAAGTCTGCTAAGTATTTCAACAGAAAATATTTCACCAATATTAAGTATGTTATGGGTCCAGACCAGAACCCAATTTTGGTCAAGTTCCCCGATTAGAACTCAACTATTTGCATTTGGTAAATCTGAGGAAATGTTACCGCAGGATAACACGGACCAGTAGACAGCTTTTATATTAAAACAAACTTTAATTTGCACACAGAATTAAGCACAGTAGCAACAAAGAAATAGGTTCACAGTTAACAGGTATGCCATCTTAACTTGCTTCCCGATACCCGTTTCTACATTCTAATTAAGCAACCCAGGTATTTTAAATACCACTTGCGTGTAAAGTTAGCAACCAGGGGCGAAATTCTCCCCCAACGGCGGGATGCCCGCCGACTGGCGCCAAAGCCGGCGCAAATCAGACGGGCATCGCGCCGGCAAAAAGGTGCGGAAGTCTCCGCATCTTTGGCGGCCTAGCCCCAACATTGAGGGGCTAGGCCGACGCCGGAGGGATTTCCGCCCCGCCAGCTGACGGAAATGGCGTTTGTTGTCCCGCCAGCTGGCGCGGAAATGCGGCGCATGAGCGGGAGCGTCAGCGGCCGCTGTCAGTTTCCCAGCGCATGCGCGGGAGCGTCAGCGGCCGCTGTCAGTTTCCCGCGCATGCGCAGTGGGGAGAGTCACTTCCGCCTCTGCCATGGTGGAGACCGTGGCGGAGGCGGAAGGGAAAGAGTGCCCCCACGGCACAGGCCTGCCCGCGGATCGGTGGGCCCCGATCGCGGGCCAGGCCACCGTGGGGGCACCCCCCGGGGTCAGATCGCCCCGCGCCCCCCCCCCCAGGACCCCGGAGCCCGCCCACGCCGCCTGGTCCCGCCGGTAAATACCAGGTTTGATTTACGTCGGCGGGACAGGCAATTCCTGGGCGGGACTTCGGCCCATCCGGGCCGGAGAATCCAGCGGGGGGTCCCGCCAACCGGCGCAGCCGGATTCCCGCCCCCGCCCAATCTCCGGGAGCGGAGACTTCGGCGGGGGCGGGATTCACGGCGGCCAACGGCCATTCTCCGACCCGGCGGGGGGTCGGAGAATGACGCCCCAGGTTTTACTCGCTTATCTTGGTGCAGAGTCCTTGGGAAGAAACCTTTTGTGGGACCAAACTGAAAATCTTCTGATCATCTTAAGAGCCTTGAAAGCAATGACTTTGTCCAGCCAAATCTGGCCCCTCCCATTAGCTATACCAGCTGCACAAAGCATTATTTTGTTTCATTACAACCTCGATTTTAGCCAGGCTCAAGATGTTATAACAATACATTAGTTCTGTATCTGAAAATAGGTAAGTGCTTTTAATATCCAAAACACTTGCCCTGCAATAAATGATTACCTCATTTATAATCACAACTCTAGCAGACATACTGCCTGTGAGCATTTTAACCTAGGTTTTATTATTTAAAAAAAAAAATATGAAATGACAGTTTTCTTACACTCATCACAAGCCATCAATATTAAATTCAAATTATCAAATGCCTGGAAGCAATTTCCCTGCCCCCACCCCCCATTTTCATTGTAGAATTGTCAACATTTATGCTAATATCTTCTTATATATGACATTAGGTGCTTAGCCTGCTGTAGTTTTTTTTTTACAGAATACACAACACTATTCTGTAAACTGTATACACATAATTCGTGACGCAGAGCAAGGCCAACAGTTTGGGTTCAATTTCCATACTGGCTGTGGTTATTCATGAAGGCTCCACCTTCGCAACGTTGTCCCTTGCCAGAGGGGTGTGATGATCTTCAGGTCACACCACCAGTCAACTCTCCCCTTCAAAAGGGGAAAGCTGCCTGTGGTCATCTGGGATTATGGCAACTTTTACTTTTTAGCAGGAGAGTTGCTATGGGGGGGGGGGGTGGACAGACAAATTTGTTGTTTACCATGCTTCCATTTCAGGCAGATGTTAGTATTAGATATCATTTAGCCTTTTTGGAGTTTCCACGAGGTTCCAAATTAAATTATGACAGATCATTGGGACAACTAATTTCCTGTGTTTTTCTTTCGATTCCTGCATTTTTCCCTCAAGGAAATGTGAGGAGAGGTGTTCTGGTTTGCCTCCTTCAGACTGAAAAAAACACAATTTATCTTTTCAATCCTTGAACGCACTGAAGGGGACCGATTTGATGATCTTGTTTGCTGTTGAAAGTTAAAAGTTAGGCGAGCTAGCGAAAGAAAACAACTCTTAAAAAAATAAAGTGCCTTTCCAGTTCATCAAAGCAACAAAATGAAAGTTGTTTGTATCCTTTTTAAAAACGCAGACCTGCCGGGGGATTCTTCAAAAGAAATAACGAATATCAAATACTTTTCAAAGCAAAATTAGGCTCGGAACAACTTGCGTTTATACACCTTCAACACACAAAAAAAGTCAAAGCATCAAAGACTGAGTTGTCACTAAATAGCGTGACTGTTATTTCATTGGCAACTTCTACAGATGGAGACCAAATACCTCACCGAGCTCGAGCAACAAGTTTTGTTTCCAACTCACACCAGCCACTTCACACAAGTGCCTGCACAATGCCAAAAAAATTGCTTCTGAACAATTTCTCTTAATTAGGGGAAAAATAAAAGCCATCCATACAAATGAGTTTGCTTTGCCACTGACAGCAGTTGATGACAAGCAGATAGTACTTGTTAAATGCAATGACAAGTTATTTAAAGACCAGAATAACCTCATCGTCGTAAACCCGCTAACAGGAAGGAATTATGTTTTTCCAGGACTTTATTTTTAGGTCCCACAAAACTACTTTTCACACCGACGACCTCACGGATCCAATTCTAACCTCAGGGCTGCTTAAAACGAATACAATGCAAACAAATCCCCGTGCCCAGAACCAGGTAAATACCTGCCAGGTAGCTAAAACAACTTTTCAAAACTGCGTCAATTTGCTTAGAAACAAATGGTTGTCTTTTTGTGGAAGATCAATTTACTCGTACGCGGACCGCCCTCATTCAAAGTAACTCCAGCTCGCCAGCGTTTACCGTGGATTAGCCCTTTAAATAAGCTTGCTGTCCGCCTCCTCCTCCTCTAGACTGGTGACTGCCAGATGTGGACGGGCTTCACAAAATCTGGAACTCTTTCGCAATACGGATCCTATGGCCCGGGGGCGGGGGTTGTTCCAAACAGCAATCCGAATCCCATTGAGACTCCAGCCCGGGTTTTAAAAGTGTCAGCGGTTGTCCACCCCGCCTCAGGCTGCGAACAGCTACTCAGCGAATGTGAGCAGAAAGCAGTGACCAGGCCTGTGGTGAGATGGTTTTCCTCATCCAAAATGGGAAGGAAATGTCTCATAAGGCACACACACACATACAGAGTTCGTATGTGCAGCTGCTGTGTGGTGACCCACACAGAAAGAGCGTGCGTGGAAAGTCGCCAGTATCAACAGTCCCAGTTGATTTGGCTCTTCCGTTAAAACATTTGGCTGAATAAAATATGAACTGAAACTCGGAATTCGTTTTTTGTGCAACGCTAATAATAGCTTGTCTGGGAGTTTAATGCCGTTCATTTTAGCCACAGACTAATAATCTTGAGACCCGCAGAATCGGGTTTGGCAGATTTGATTTCAACATTGCAGTTTACCAAGCTGCACAATGGTGGACCACTGTTGATGGACTTAGAGAAATTTGGAGGCAAAAAATACTTTAGTCAAAGATGGCGTTAAGCACACGTGGCCCTGCAACACTTTTTAAGTACAGATTTTGTTTGGTACTCAAATTTCCATTCACATTTTTTTTAGTTAAAGGGATTTAGTGGCAGTTTTGCAACATGAGCTGGAATTAATCTGGGAGGTAAGAGACAAGGGGAGCGATTCTCCGGCCAAGTTATGATCCCGCTCAAGCCTAACGAGGCCGGTGAATAACGGGAGAGACCAAAAATAAGATCCGCTCCAGGCAGCAAGCAGTTTGCAAAGCAACCGGCCCGCTCCCATTACAATAAACGAGAGTGATCCCATATCCAACGGCCTCCTGTCATTCAGCAGCCTCCCCAGCAAGTGGTCACGCTCGCGCCGATTAATACTCCTTTTGAAGCCCTGGGAGCCGAGGAGGTGAGTAGCCATCTTTGCTAACAGGCAAAGAGTCTAGGGGGCTTGCTGGGATTGCCACCCCAGTTCTCGGCAGGGAGTGGGGAGCTCAGCTGGGGATGGGGACCTTCCGCAGGTGTGGGCTGCCATGGGGGGTGGTTGGAGGTGCTAGGTGTGCAACCGCTCTTGGCATCACCATGCCAACCCCTGGATCATGTGTACCCATCCTGGGGGCCCCTTTACCTGCCCGTCTGCCCCACCAATCACTCATACCCCCACTGACTGCTGAGGCCTTTGGCTGAGTACTATTGCTAATAGAGGATTAGCAATCATGGTTAAGTGAGCACTTCACACACGCCGAGTGGATTCCCGTGGGTGGCGGGCTATGTAGCATGCGGGAGCCATTGCCTAGCATCCCAATCACACCTTGATGCCTGGACACTATGCTTGAACATTGTGGGATGCACACCACACATGCAACATCCGAACAGCCAGGAGATGGGACACAACTCTGGGGACATGCCCATGGCCAGAGGGTGGGTGAGCGCCACCGGGGGGGGGGGGGGTGGCTCGAGAGAAAAGGGTTCTGAGGTCTGTCTGTCTGCATTGTGGAAGAAAGTGACAGAGGCGTCATAATGGTTGTGCAAAAAGGAGTTTAATGTGATGTACAATACCCCACTCCTGGTGCTGCTCCCTATCGTCTCCATAAGCTCTGGGTAACCAACTTCCACAAGCTCAGCATCAGGCTGGGACCCAGCTGAGTCGTGGGCCTCCGACTACTATCTTGCCTGGGGGTCCCTGCCTCCAACTGATGTACATCATCAGCAGTGAGGTGCACACCAGATTGTGCCACAGAAGCCTGACCACTAACATTTCCCACGAGAGGGTGAGGTTGACAGCTATGCCGCAACCATGGTGGCCTCCTTGGAGCTCTCCTCCGAGGTGTTCTCCTCAGAGTCAGGAGAGGGGGCCGCCCAGGATGGGAGAATGGATATATGGTCAGTGGGAGGGATGGGTCAGTAAGTAAGGCAATCATTACTTATGTTTGACACGTCCCCTGGGTGGAAACCGGTGGCTCCTCACTTCTGCGGCGTCCGCCAGTTTCTGCGTTTTCCCCTGATGTGGTTAACCCTAAATGGTTAGAAACTAGGAACTGTGGACACGTGTAGAGGTTTATGTCCATGTACACAAGACTGAAAGCTTGTGAACATATACATAAATAAACAGCAAGGTTAATGAAATGTTGGCCTTTTCTTAAGGGGTCTGGAATTCAATGGGGCAGAAGTTATTTTTTAGTTCTATAGAGTCTTGGTCAATCTCCTGAAGTATTGGATTCAGTTCTGGGCATGGCCCCTTGTTACAACCCCCTGGGCTAGTGTGAGGTCCATTCCAGCTCTACTTGACTTGGAGTCGCAACACAATTGAAATTAATAAACAATCCTTAGAAAAATACCCAAAGTCTTTGGCCCTTAACTGCCCAATAACTATAGTTACCAGGTTTGTAAATTTAAAGATAATTAATTTTTTAATAACAATAACTAGGATTAAATATGCAACAAATACAATGAGTTAACTATAATCTAACACCACCACCCCCCCACACACACACACACTTAAACTCACTTCCCACACGTAAGACAGACAAATACAGAGTGGAAAAGAGGGGTGTAAAAATAATATTGAAAGTAAAAAGATAAGAGTTTTTGTTTCAGATGGTTGTTTTCTAGCAAACCTTTCGTCAGTCCGGGCTTTCATTTTGGGATTTCTGTTTCCAGTCTGTAATGGTTTTCATCGTAGATTCGTTCAGGTCTCTACACAGTTATGCAGCTTTCCTGAAGAAAACAAGTGAGAGGAAGAAAGGGAAGTTTCTTTCCTCTGAGCGTCCAGGACTCAACTGTCCTTCCTTTGTTTTCTGAAAAAATCATTCCACTCAGCAGGATCCAAACACTGCCTGTTACCGGGTAGAATACAGTCTTTTGGCCAATTCACTGGCCACCAGTCAACCAATTGAACCAAGTCCTACCTATCACTCGAGTGCCGAAAAATCTGAGTTCTGCAGTCCTAAGGCTAGCACAATGTTCTCTTTGTGACCTTTGAGTTCCTCACTTCCCCTGGTCAACTTAAAAATGTATGTCCATTAATCATCTATGGATCAAAATGATATCAGCAAAAAAAGAAATTATGAGCAAAAGTTGGTTAAACTTGTTGTTTTCCTTCGAACATAGAAATTGAGGGGTGAACTAATTGAGATGTTGACAAACATAAAATGATTTCATAAAGTAGCCATGATGTGGAGATGCCGGCGTTGGACTGGGGTGAGCACAGTTAGAAGTCTTACAACACCAGGTTAAAGTCCAACATGTTTGTTTCAAACACTAGCTTTCGGAGCACTGCTCCTTCCTCAGGTGAATTCACCAGAGGAAAGAAACAAACATGTTGGACTTTAACCTGGTGTTGTAAGACTTCTAACTGTTCATAAAGTAGGTACAGGCAATCCATTCCATCTGTATGTGTGTGGGGGTGGGGAGGGTAGGGGGGGGGGGTGATCTGGAACCACAGGGTATAATGCTTCAATTAGAACCAGGCCATTCAGGAGCAAAGTAGTAGAAATGTTGCATAAAGCTGTGGATGCTGGGCCAATTGAAACTTTCAAAATTGAGATATGTGGACATTTGCTAAGGATACAGAAAACAATATTTGGTAAATGGATTTGTGGTACAGATCAGCCATGATCAAACAATATTGAGGGGCTGAATGGCTTACTCTTCCTATGTACACATGAAAATCTTTATGAATGTGCTGTATTGATCTTTTTACTAAACATAGACTCAGCCAAAGGTCCAAGGCGTCAAATATATATTTTTTAAAACCACACGGTCTTCAAGGGTTTCTTTGGGTCCACAGAAGCTTTAGGTTGTCATAAACCATTCATTCATTCTGTTGATGCAAACTATACTGAGGAACGAAGTAATAAGGTAAATATATGCAATTTAGCTAAAGTGGTTTTGTGGAAATGAGTGCCATTCTAAAGCAGCCCAGTTTGAACCTCTGGCTGAATAATAATGAATCACCATTACATCAGTTTTCTTTTTTTTTAAAGTTAGCTTTGCACAACCCATAACATTAATTTTGGTTCTCATGATTTTTGATGCAGAATGGAATCACCCGTTTTTCCACATTGATCTGTAATTGCTGTTGCAATTGATTCTGCTGGTTGCCTTGGAAAATTTTAGCAATTAAACTGTTGGTTAGCATCAAAGTGTACAGGCAAGTACACCAGACATTTCAAATTGATCTTTTTTTAAATTCTCCTATTTTGAATGGAAAACCGCAAAGGCCTAGGTTTTCCCCTCATTTGCTGCCTGTTTTGTAGTACATTCTATGGTGGAGGAAAATGGAGCAAAGAAAACTTGCACCCAATGCCCATAAATCCCAAACCCCACTGCAATTTCCTTTGACCCTGATGTTGGTGTAAAAGGTAGCCGCATTTCTTGATTTTATTTCAATATTGTCCCGTAAGCGTTACGCAGGTCAAAGAGACAGCCTGAGTGAGTGAGACACATCCAGAGTGGGAATTTGAAACTTGGTAATTTGGTGCAGTGAGGTAATTCGGTGCAGAGTGGGAGAAGGTGCTTTGTCCCTACTGTTTTGTTCTCTCTCTTTCTTCTGGCCTGTAACTTTTAATCAGCAGGGAGAGAACCTGAGAGCACCTGAGACCCTCAGAAGGTAAGTAAGTGATTTTGACTCACTTTTACTTTTATTACCTTTTCAAATTGTGTGTGTGTGGGGGGGGGACTGAAGTGACATCACAGAAAAGCTGTGACCTGATTGGCTGGTTGGGAATCTACACTAAATTAAAAAAATTAAGCATTGGTAAACTAATTAAACATAATTACTTAATTATAATTTAGAGGGGTATCTAAACCAGAGATCGGAGAGTACTGTATTTAGCTTTCACATTTATAGTAGAAATCTAGTGCTAGGAAACATGTAGTTAACAGTAACTTTTTAAAAAACTTTTAACTTTAATTTACTAATTAATTGACGCAATGTCAGTTAGAGGGGTGCAGTGCTCTGACTGTGAGATGTGGCAGGTCCGGGAGGCTTCCAGCATCCCAGTTGGCTTCATCTGCAGAAAGCGCACCCAACTGGAGCTCCTCACAGACCGCATGGTACGGTTGGAGCAGCAGTTGGATGCACTTAGGAGCATGCAGGTGGCGGAAAGCATCATAGATAGCAGTTATATAAATGTGGTCACACCCAAGGTGCAGGCAGAGAAATGGATGACCACCAGAAAGGGCAGGCAGTCACTGCAGGAATCCCCTGTGGTTGTCCCCCTCTCAAACAGGTATACCCCTTTGGATACTGTCGGGGGGGTAGCCGATCAGGGGAAAACAGCAGCAGCCAGAGCAGTGGCACCACAGCTGGCGCTGATGTTCAGAAGGGAGGGTCAAAGCGCAGAAGAGCAATAGTCATAGGGGACTCTATAGTCAGGGGCACAGATAGGCGCTTCTGTGGACATGAAAGAGACTCCAGGATGGTATGTTGCCTCCCTGGTTCCAGGGTCCAGGATGTCTCTGAACGGGTCGAGGGCATCCTGAAGGGGGAGGGAAAACAGGCAGAGGACGTTGTACATATTGGTACTAACGACATAGGCAGGAAGGGGTATGAGGTCCTGCAGCAGGAGTTCAGGGAACTAGGTAGAAAGTTAAAAGACAGGACCTCTCGGGCTGTAATCTCGGGATTACTCCCTGTGCCACGTGCCAGTGAGGCTAGAAATAGGAAGATAGAGCAGCTAAACACGTGGCTAAACAGCTGGTGTCGGAGGGAGGGTTTCCGTTATCTGGATCACTGGGAGCTCATCCGAGGTAGGTGTGACCTGTATAAGAAGGACGGGTTGCATTTAAACTGGAGAGGCATAAATATCCTGGCCGCGAGGTTTGCTAGTGTCACACGGGAGGGTTTAAACTAGTATGGAACGGGGGTGGGCACGGGAGCAATAGGTCAGAAGGTGAGAGCATTGAGGGAGAACTAGGGAATAGGGACAGTATGGCTCTGAGGCAGAGCAGACAGGGTGAAGTTGCTGAACACAGTGAGTCCGGTGGCCTGAAGTGCATATGTTTTAATACAAGAAGTATTACGGGTAAGGCAGATGAACTTAGAGCTTGGATTAGTACTTGGAACTATGATGTTGTTGCCATTACAGAGACTTGGTTGAGGGAAGGGCAGGATTGGCAGCTAAGCGTTCCAGGATTTAGATGTTTCAGGCAGGATAGAGGGGGATGTAAAATGGGTGGCGGATTTGCGCTACTGGTTAGGGAGAATATCACAGCTGTACTATGGGAGGACACCTCACAGGGCAGTGAGGCTATATGGGTAGAGATCAGGAATAAGAAGGGTGCAGTCACAATGTTGGGGGTTTACTACAGGCCACCCAACAACCAGCGGGAGATAGAGGAGCAGGTAGATAGACAGATTTTGGAAAAGAGTAAAAACAACAGGGTTGTGGTGATGGAGACTTCAACTTCCCCAATATTGACTGGGACTCACTTAGTGCCAGGGGCTTAGACGGGGCAGAGTTTGTAAGGAGCATCCAGGAGGGCTTCTTAAAACAATATGTAGACAGTCCAACTAGGGAAGGGGCTGTACTGGACCTGGTATTGGGGAATGAGCCCGGCCAGGTGGTAGATGTTTCAGTAGGGGAGCATTTCGGGAACAGTGACCACAATTCAGTAAGTTTTAAAGTGCTGGTGGACAAGGATAAGAGTGGTCCTAGGGTGAATGTGCTAAATTGGGGGAAGGCTAATTATAACAATATTAGGCGTGAACTGAAGAACTTAGATTGGGGGAGGATGTTTGAGGGTAAATCAACATCTGACATGTGGGAGGCTTTCAAGTGTCAGTTGAAAGGAATTCAGGACCGGCATGTTCCTGTGAGGAAGAAGGATAAATACAGCAATTTTCGGGAACCTTGGATAACGAGAGATATTGTAGACCTCGTCAAAAAGAAAAAGGAGGTATTTGTCAGGGCTAAAAGGCTGGGAACAGACTAAGCCTGTGTGGAATATAAGGAAAGTAGGAAGGAACTTAAGCAAGGAGTCAGGAGGGCTAGAAGGGGTCACGAAAAGTCATTGGCAAATAGGGTTAAGGAAAATCCCAAGGCTTTTTACACGTACATAACAAGCAAGAGGGTAGCCAGCGAAAGGGTTGGCTCACTGAAGGATAGGCAAGGGAATCTATGTGTGGAGCCAGAGGAAATGGGCGAGGTACTAAATTAATACTTTGCATCAGTATTCACCAAAGAGAAGGAATTGGTAGATGTTGAGTCTGGAGAAGGGTGTGTAGATAGCCTGGGTCACATTGAGATCCAAAAAGACGAGGTGGTGAGTGTCTTGAAAAATATTAAGGTAGATAAGTCCCCAGGGCCTGATGGGATCTACCCCAGAATACTGAAGGAGGCTAGAGAGGAAATTGCTGAGGCCTTGACAGAAATCTTTGGATCCTCACTGTCTTCAGGTGATGTCCCGGAGGACTGGAGAATAGCCAATGTTGTTCCTCTGTTTAAGAAGGGTAGCAAGGATAATCCAGGGAACTACAGGCCGGTGAGCCTTACGTCAGTGATAGGGAAATTACTGGAGAGAATTCTTCAAGACAGGATCTACTCCCATTTGGAAGCAAATGGACGTATTAGTGAGAGGCAGCATGGTTTTGTGAAGGGGAGGTCGTGTCTCACTAACTTGATAGAGTTTTTCGAGGAGGTCACAAAGATGATTGATACAGGTAGGGCAGTGGATGTTGCCTATATGGACTTCAGTAAGGCCTTTGACAAGGTCCCTCATGAAAAGGTACAAAAGGTGAAGTCACACGGGATCAGGGGTGAGCTGGCAAGGTGGATACAGAACTGGCTAGGTCATAGAAGGCAGAGAGTAGTAATGGAAGGATGCTTTTCTAATTGGAGGGCTGTGACTAGTGGTGTTCCGCAGGGATCAGTGCTGGGACCTTTGCTGTTTGCAGTATATATAAATGATTTGGAGGAAAATGTAACTGGTCTGATTAGTAAGTTTGCAGACGACACAAAGTTTGGTGGAATTGCGGATAGCGATGAGGACTGTCAGAGGATACAGCAGGATTTAGATTGTTTGGAGGCTTGGGCGGAGAGATGGCAGATGGAGTTTAATCCGGACAAATGTGAGGTAATGCATTTTGGAAGGTCTAATGGAGGTAGGGAATATACAGTGAATGGTAGAACCCTCAAGAGTATTGAAAGTCAGAGAGATCTAGGAGTACAGGTCCACAGGTCATTGAAAGGGACAACACAGGTGGAGAAGGTAGTCAAGAAGGCATACATGCTTGCCTTCGTTGGCCGGGGCATTGAGTATAAGAATTGGCAAGTCATGTTGCAGCTGTATAGAACCTTAGTTAGGCCACACTTGGAGTATAGTGTTCAATTCTGGTCGCCACACTACCAGAGGATGTGGAGGCTTCAGAGAGGGTGCAGAAGAGATTTACCAGAATGTTGCCTGGTATGGAGGGCATTAGCTATGAGGAGCGGTTGAATAAACTCGGTTTGTTCTCACTGGAACGACCGAGGTTGAGGGGCAACCTGATAGAGGTCTACAAAATTATGAGGGGCAAAGACAGAGTAGATAGTCAGAGGCTTTTCCCCAGGGTAGAGGGGTCAATTACTAGGGGGCATAGGTTTAAGGTGCGAGGGGCAAGATTTAGAGTAGATGTACGAGGCAAGTTTTTTACACAGAGGGTAGTGGGTGCCTGGAACTCGCTACCGGAGGAGGTGGTGGAAGCTGGGACGATAGTGACATTTAAGGGGCATCTTGACAAATACATGAATAGGATGGGAATAGAGGGATACAGACCCAGAAAGTGTAGAATATTGTAGTTTAGTCGGGCAGCATTGCCGGCACGGGCTTGGAGGGCCGAAGGGGCTGTTCCTGTGCTGTACTTTTCTTTGTTCTTTGTTTGTCTGGTGTAAATAAACATTTTAGTCCATGAAGGATTTAGTTCAATTTCTGTTGTACTTGTCTTCAATCTCATGCCTTGGTTATTGTTATAGCTGCGTGTAAGGTCAATACCTGGGGATTTGATTACTTTCTAATCTTCATTATTCACCCAATAGTTCCCTCCATAATAACAGGAAATGAAAATTCCACTGTGCAACATGGATATCACATACGTTATGTACATAATGATGAATCAAAATAATAATCCAATCAATTATAAACAAAGTGGACTGAAATTTTTAGAAGTTCATATTCATTTATACATGATGCCATTATTGTTTCCGAGGAAGATTCCCACTTGACAGGAGCAGAGATCGGAAAATCAGAAGTAGAGCAGGCAAACTGCAAACAAAGCACATCTGATTGTCCAAATATTAAGGTTAATAAATAGGAAATTGGAGATGCCAGTTTTGAACCACTTATGTGTACATTCTTTGAGTGAGATGCCATCTCAGAAGCAGAGCTCTCACGGCTTTGGGGTGACAATATTTTTCAGGTGTTTAGAACATAGAACATACAGTGCAGAAGGAGGCCAACCAGCCCATCGAGTCTGCACCGACCCACTTAAGCCCTCACTTCCACCCTATCCCCTTAACCTAATAACCCCTCCTAACCATTTTGGTCACTAAGGGCAATTTATCATGGTCAATCCACCTAATCTGCACTTCTTTGGACTGTGGGAGGAAACTGGGGCACCTGGAGGAAACCCACACAGACACGGGGAGAACATGCAGACTCCACACAGACAGTGACCCAGCGGGGAATCGAACCTGGGACCCTGGCACTGTGAAGCCACAGTGCTATCCACTTGTGCTACCGTACTGCCCCACGTTTAGAATGTGATTGAATTTATTTGGGTTCATTTCTTTATGCTGCAACTTGTCATTTGGGATGCTGAAATAATTCATTGCCTGTAATATTTGTTGAGCAAATTTTTTTATGTTTTCTTTCTGTGTTTAAAATTTAGGGAGGGTGCATTTACGGAAAAGTTAGATAATTACAGGGAGAAAGGAATAGAACAATATGCAGATAGAGTTAGAGGAAGAGGGTTTGAAGAAAATTAATGTGCAGCATTAATGGGGGAGGAGATGAGGAGATGGTGGCATAGTGGTAATGTCACTGGACTAATAATCCAGGGACCCAGGGTTAATGCTCATGGCAGCTGGTGAAATTTAAATTCAATTAATACAATCTGGAATAATCTCAGCAATGCTGACTGTCAAACCATCATTGATTGTTGTAAAACCCACCTTGTTCACTAATGCTCTTTAGGCAAGGAAGTCTTACCTGGTCTGGCCTACACGTGACTCCAGAACTGCAACAACGTGATTGACTCTGAAATGTCCTGCAAGCTGTTCAGTTCAAGGGGCTGGGTAACAAGTGCTGGACTTGCCAGCGATGACCACACCCCATCTAAGAATAAAATAAATAAAAGAAATGTACAAATGGCCTGTTCCTGTGCTGTAAATTATCTGTGACGCTTGCATTGCACCACTCATCATTGCAATGTGTTGAGCCAAGAAGCAAATCACTACTTGTAAGTCATAGAACTTTGCAGCACAGAAAGAGGCTCTTTGGCCCATCTTGTCTGCGCCAGCCATCAAACACCAATCCAGTCTACTCCCATTTTCCAGCGTTTGATCCGTAACCTTGATTTCTGCTTTGGTCAGTTGTAGGTTGAAAATAACTTTTCAACTATATACTTCATAATATATAAGCTAACTGTATCTTTTCTTGATAATTTTGTGCTTATCATCCAAAAATTACATTAAAATACTGAATCCTTCAGTATGGGTATCACCTTGGTACCAAATGTTTTCCGTCAATATCAACAATGGTAGTGGAAATGAATGAACTGGACGTTAAATAACATCAACCTCAAATACCGTTGTTTCTTTAAGTAAGCTCTCTTCTTAAAGCAAATATTAATTTTCCAATGAAAGCTCTTAAAATATTTTGCACACATTTTCAGATATAAGGATATGAACAAGTTAAGTGAGTGGGCAACAGGGTGGCAGATGGAGTATAATGTGGGCAAGTGTGAGGTCAGTCATTTGATTGTAAGAATAGGCAAGCAGGTTATTTTTTAAAAGGCATGAATCTTGAAAATATTGATGTCCAGAGAGGGCACGCTCGTAAAACAAACACAGAAAGTTAACATGCAGGTAAAGTGAGCAATAAGGAAGCCAAATGGTATGTTGGCCTTTTTAAAGGGGAATTGGAGTAAAAGAATAAGGAAGTCATGCTAATTGTACAGAACTTTGATGAGACCACACCTGGCGTAAAGTGTTTAGTCTTGGTCTCCACAATTAAGGAAGGATATTCTTGCATTGGAGGCAGTAAGACTAAAGTTCGTTAAATTAGTCCCTGGGATGAGAGGGTTGTCCTATAAGAGGCTGAGTAAATTGGGTCTATGTTCTCTGGAGTTTAGAAGAATGAGAGGTGATCACATTGAAACATACAAGATTCTAAATGGACTTGACAACACACTAAGAGGTTGTTTTTGCTCGGTGGGAAATCTAGAACACGAAGGCACAATCTAACGATAGGGAGTTAATCTTGTGGGACTGAGATGAGGAGAAATCTCTTCACTCAAAGAGATGTGAATCTTTGGAATTCCTTGCCGCAGAGGGTTTTGGATGGTCCACCCTTGATTATATTTAAGGCAGGGATACACAAATATTTGGTCTCTCAGCGAATCAAGGGATATGGGGAGGAGGCAGGAAAGTGAAGTGTAACCTTAAGATCAGCCATGATTATGTTGAATGGTGAAGCAGGCTCGTAGGGCCTGGATTCCATTATCGGCAATCAAATTCTTGGATTCCATTATCGGCAATCAAATTCAGTCCTGATTTACAGAACATATGATTTAATTGCTATGAGATTTGGCAACCTAATGATGAAGGTCGACTAGATGTATTCAATAAATACATGTTTTGGTTGTACATTTTCAAATCTGATCAACTTTCTAAGTGCTCTAAATTCCACAGGCCTCACTTCACAATATTGATTTTTAAGGAAATGCTCAACTGCAAGTGCTAAATTAATAAGAAAGACTCGGGGGAGGGAAAGCAATTGACAAACCTCAACATTTTACTTTTGCACTCTGATCTTACTTACGCTTTGTCACCTGTCATTCCCAAACACAACATTCAGATATTTAATTGACTTCCAGTTCATGACTAACATCCTTTAATTCTCCTTTTACGCCAAAATGTTCTAGTCCTTCCAACTGCTCACTTGAACAAATCTATTAAGCTGAAAGTGGAACTTTTGGACCTTGCTGCACTGGCCCAGCTTACTAATATTGCACATTTCAACCCTCATTGGCAACCATGCAGCACTGTCCCTCACTTACACACCTGAACTGTTTACTGAAACCTGCCAACGCTCAGTGAAACAAAATCAATTTCATCAATTAGCACTCCTGTATTATTAGCTTCCCCAATGAAATTTTGAGAACAGTCAGACCACTGTCCATCCGTAGGCCAACCCTACTCTTGCAGCACTTCACAGAGTAGTCCCATAGATCTAAATGTTTGTCATTTAGGGACACCCAGAAAGAACATGAACGGAGAAGTTAATAAACGGTGGACTATTTTCTTTGTTTCAGTGGGCAAGTGGCCCTACAGCTTCCGGGTTGCTGGAAACCCAACAGCTGAACTATATTCTGATGGACATAGTTGTGGCCTGACCAATATGTAACTCCTATCTAACAGCAACATGGTTGAATCTTTCTTGCTCAATTAGAGACAGACGACTAGTGGTAGTGAGTGACATCCTATGCTTATACCCACCACTGAAACTTTAACACAACTCAGTATTGTGTGGCTCTAAAAATGAACAGCATCAATTCACCACATGTCTATGGTAGATTACCACATGCGGTGAGTGGCAAGTGTATTGAACGATTACATTGCTCAAGATTTCCCATTCTTGTTTGATTTTTTAAAAGTGTCTTTTAAGTTAAACATTTTTGTTATTTTCTTCTCCCGTTTACGCCTCTCTCATGTGATATCTTGGTCAGTTTGTCCTTCTGCATTATCTGCCATCAATACGTTACTTTCCAAGCAGTCTTGATACATTTAAATTTTCTTCTATCTCCTAAATCAGCACTTCCCTCCTTTGTTCTTTTTATTCTTTGGTATATTAGGATTTTGCTTATTGTTTGCATTTCTGTTGCCGATTGCTTGTACTCTGAAATATCAAACACACAGTGTGCAAGAATATCAGAATGCCCTGTCTCTTTAAACATCTCCAGCAATGATCAGTAGTTTATGGTAAAAGCTGAAAAGCTGCTAAAGTTTAGTAGTAGCTGAAAGATATATTATGATCTCACTCGATGTGGGTATATAAAATCCTCAACACAGGACCCTGCTGTGAATCAGCTTTGACTAAGTTCGACATTTAAACACCGTGCCAACGTACTCAACAACAGCAACCTGAAAGAAATGAACAATGGTCTTGCACAACTCTTGGAGACATTGCACACAAACCTCTGCATACAGATTGAGATGAAAACAGCAGTCACTATGGAAACAAAGTGGGAAATCGAATGAAAGGAAAGGAGAGCACAGTGAGGCAGCAGCTGGTTGGGAGCCGCATAACTACCATGGCAATATTGTAATGGTATTTAGCAAAGGGTTGCCAACAAAAGGGTGCAACCTAACAGGCAAAACAAAACCAGAACATGTTTGGAATATTTTTACAGTCAGTTACTGCAGAAACAAGTAGCCTCAGACCTGCAACTGCTACCAAAATAGTATTTTCTCATTACAGAGTATGAATCCTTGCACTATTACCTCTGACTGCTTGCTAGATATCAATGATTGGTACCTTCCCTTGGTTGTGTTTGTCTTTTTATTTTGCCTTTCTAACTTGTGGTTCTGGATTCTCCTTCTATACTTTTGTTTCACACTACTGCTTACACTGTTGCCATTCTCTATGTCTGCCTGTCTCCCTCTCTATATTCGGCCTGTAGGCATCTTTCTCTCATGATTTGGAGAACGTGCCAGGAGCAATGCATTACTCATGCAGTCAATGCAAAAGCTTTTCATGCTATTTTATTGATGGTTTGTAACCAGGATGAGACTTCCGTTATGGAGAACCACAGAAAATAGTTCCAGAAGCTGACTCACAGAAACAACAAATAATTCCCATCAGTTAGTTTGACCTGAGTGTCAAGATATATGCTTATATCTAGATGTAGGCAAATCACTTCAAATACACGTTTTACTGTCATAGGGCTGAAGTCAATGGAGCCCCTCGCGGGAGGAACCATGGCAGCCAGATTCATTCAATTGTGGAAAAGGTGGCAAGAATGCTTGCCCTAATTAAGTCGGAAGGTAAAAGGGGCTAACAAGAAATTCCCAGCCACTGGAGGCAGGATGTCAATTGGCTCATTAATGAATCAAATGACAACCATTAACCTAAGCCTACCATAATCTAGTGGTGCCTCAGGGATTTAACTGGTGCCGCTCAACTTTCCCACACTCTCGGAAGGCCACCCTGCGGCCTCTCAGGTTGGGGGTGGGGTAACACTCATTATCAGCCACTCTGGCTACAACAGATAGTTGCCAGCCACTAATTGTCCAGCAGTTCTTGGTGGTTGGGATCCACCATTGGGGACCTCAATAGTGGAGTTAGATGGCGTTCATTCAAGTGCCTGAAGACTGTCACATCTCCCCCACAAAACTGCTGAGGGTTTCCTACTGGTTCTCCGACTAGTAGACAAGACACCCATTAGCCCCACAACATCGAGCCCATAGTTACAACTAATACCCATTTATTTTACTGTTACTGATAATGCAAATTCTGGGCATATTGTATGCAAGAATGAATAGGATTGACACGTGGGTGAAATTATCCCATCTGGAACTAAGTCCCAAGGCAGGGGCGGGAACAGGGAGTCTTTCACACTACAGAAGCTGACTGGAATCCACGCCATATCTTCTTGTCCTGACCTCATTAATTATGCACCCGGGATTTAGCACCATATTCCGTGGTAAGACGGGCTGATCGGCGTGAGTTCCGCCATTATATCTGGCCGCCATATTGAAAAGATGTCTGTAATGATATGCATATAGTCAGGTTAGTGAAGCATTAATTATTACGTCTCTGTGTAAAGGAAACACTAGATGGCGCTACTACTTCGCTGTATTTAAGTCAGACCCTGAGGGAATTCTGGGAGTAGCATAAGGAGAAAGCATGGTGGCAGCATTAGCAGAAGAAGATTAGATTAGACAGTTTAAAAAAAAATATTTGTATTTTCCTTTTTCACATTTTCTCCCAAATTTACACCCACCAACAATGAACAATAATCAGTAACAAATATGTCAATCCCCATATCAATAACAACGATCCCATCCTCCCACCAAACCTCAAACATTAGCCCGCATGTTCACATAAACAATGACAAAAGGAATCAGGAATCACCCATAGTCACCATTAACACACACAGCCCCCCTCGCCCAACCCTTCCACTCCTCCCCCAACTAATGTTCGATGTTATCCAGTTCTTGCAAGTGCATAATGAATAATCCCCATGAATTGTAGAACCCCTCCATCCTTCCCCTCAGTTCAAACTTAACTTTCTCAAGAGTCAAGAATTCCAACAGATCTCCCCGCCACGACAGGGCACAGGGTGGAGAGGTTGCTCCACCCTCGGGCGATCAACGTGGCGAAGGCTACAACATCTGCCTCCGCACCGTTTCCAACCCTGGCTGGTCCAACACCCTGAATATGGCCTCCCAGGGGCCCGGGTCCAGTTTCACGTGCACCACTTTAGAAATTACCTAAAAACCTCCTTCCAGTAATCCTCCAGCTTTGGACAGGACCAAAACATATGAATGTGATTAGCGGGCTCCCCCCACCGCAACGTTCACACACATCTTCAAAGAAACTTGCGCACGAGGTGGAGGCGTTCACTCTCCAGAGCACCTCTCACCAGAACCCCTCCTCTATATCCTCTCCCAACTCTTCCTCTCACTTCGCTTTGATCGCTTCCAGTGGTGCCTTCTCCTTTTCCACAATAGCTCGTAAACCGCCGACACTACCCCTTCTCCAGTCCCCCTATCGTCAGCACCTCCTCCAGCAATGCGGAGGCCAGCTCCATCGGGAAGCTCTGTATCTCCTTTCTGGCAAAATCTCGAACCTGCATGTATCTAACCATTTCCCCCTGCTCCAGCCCATATTTCGCTTCCAGCTCCTTCAATCCTGCAAACCGACCCCTAAGAAACAAATCTTTTCGTGTCTTAATCCCCTTCTCCTCCCATTTCCGGAAATTTCCACCCCACTTCCCTGGCTCAAATCTGTGGTTCCCCTGAATCGACATTTCCCTTGACCCTGCCTCCAACCTGAAGTGTTGGCGAAACTGCTTCTCAATGAAGCTATTATTCCCGGATTCCCTGAGTATTTCCCCGGGGCCATTGGGAGCGGCGCTGTTGCTAGTGCTTTCAATCCTGACCCTCTGCGCAAACTCTCCTCCATTCTGACCCACTGGGAATCAACCCCTCTGACCCAGCTCCGCACCTTCTCCACATTCGCCGCCCAGTGGTAATACATCAGGCTCGGAAGACCCAAACCCCCTGCCTGCCTTCCCCTCTGTAGCAGCACCTTTCTAACTCTGGCCACCTTCCCTCCCCATATGAACGAAGAAATCATTCCCTCAATCTCCCTGAAAAAAGCCTTTGGCAGGAAAATTGGCAGGCATTGAAAATAAACAGAAATCGCAGCAACACGTTCATTTTAATCGCCTGCACCCGACCCGCCAGTGACAGAGAGAGACCATCCCACCTTGCCAGATCAGCTTTCACTCTCCCCACCAAACTAGAATGTAGTCACTGCGGAGCCCACCCCACTCCCGGGCAACCTGCACCCCCAGGGACCTAAGGTGAGTCCCTGCCCTACGGAATGGAAGCCCCCGCACCCCTGCCCCCATCGCTGGCCGAGGCATCACAAAATACTCACTCTTGTCTAGATTTAGTTTGTACCCCGAGAAAGACCCAATCACCCGAAGCAGCTCCAATATTCCTCCTATCAACACACTCGGTTCCGACATGTGTTGATGTGTTGGGTAGGCTGGGTCGAGGTGAACTGCACTTGATGCAGTGTAGCGAGAGACAGATCTCCAACACTTGATAAAATGCAACACGATTTTATTCAACATCCAAACTATTATACATGTTCAATTGTGGGTTGACACTATGCTGACTTCACTGGAGACCTGACACTAGCCTGACCAGACCAACCTAGCTACCACATGGTGTAGGCACTGGCTAGCTCATGAGCTCTGACGGTCTCAGGGGCTGGGTCCCGGGAGAGAGCGGGAAAACCGGTGCCCTCTGGCTTTATAGTGGTCGTGTCCTGTCTGGTGATTGGTTGCTCTGTTCTGTGTGCTTACTGGTCATCCTGTGTGTCAATCATTGCCTGTCTGCACTCCATTGTATACATGTATATATAGATGTATATTATGACATCTCCCCTCCCTTTGTTTTTATATTGTGTGGGTTGAGATAATAAATATTAAGGTGCATGTGCGTGTGGATGTGTATATGTGCGTGACTATATACAGACTGTGCTAAAATGACCTTATGTACAGAGGAAGGTGTCGCTAGTGCAGATATAGGGCAGGTGAAACGGTAACAACGATATTTACAGAGGTCAAAACGATAAGGTAACACAGTTGTGCAAAAGTTCAGTCTATAAGTTTAGTCGCTGCGGCGGGTGGCGAATTCTGGTTGACTGCCTCAAGGGTGTATCAGGGGCCTCCTGCACTTGGATAGGCGGGACCGCCGCCAATGCGGTGGTCGCAGAGGTCGGCAGGATTGCTGGTAGATCGGTGGCCTCGTGGTAGGGCACGTCCGGAGGAAGTATTGTGTGAGGCGGGACATCATGGTTATGTGGCAGGCGTGGAACTCGGCGCAGCGCCCGTCTGTTGTGTCGTAGGAAGGAGCCATCAGCCATGCGGACGAGGAACGATCTCAGGGCCACTTGCTTGACCACCACAGCGGTGGCGGACCAGCCGCCATCAGGCAACTGCACACGAACATGATCAGTTGGGACCAGCTTGGGGAGACCCGTGGCATGAGCGTCGTATGCTGATTTCTGTTGGGCCCGAGACTGCTGCATCTTTTGTATGACCGTGAGGTGGTCAAGGTCTGAAACATGGATGGCTGGAACCGTGGTTCGCAGAGTGCGATTCATGAGCACCTGCGCATGGACAGCGGGGATGCTCTGTATGCCAGCAGCGCCAGGTTGAAGTCGGAGCCTGAGTCTGCAGCCTTGCATCGAAAATCTCTTGACGATATGGATTCCTTTTTCGGCCTTCCCGTTTGATTGCGGGTGGTGGGGGCTGGAGGTTATGTGACAAAGGTTGTGTAGGCGGGTAAAATCAGACCATTCCTGGCTGTAAAAACAGGGACCGTTGTCACTCACCACCGTAAGCGGTATCCCATGCCTGGCAAACATTTCTTTGCATGCTTTAATCACCGCCTTCGACGTGAGGTCGGACAATTTCACCACTTCAGGGTAATTGGAGAAGTAGTTGTTGCTAATTGTGTTTCTCTTTACTTGGCTCTGCATATGGCGGCCAATATGGTCGACTCCCTTAGTTCTAATTACGTTTTGCTCTAGCGTCGCCAGGTATCTTTCGATACCGCCACAAGGTTCAAACCGAATACTGATCAAAGACTCGATACACCAGTTAGTTAGTTCAAAGTCAAATGCTTATTTATTTACAGACACAGTTAAATATAATCATGCACAAATACTACAGACTGAACTATCACTACTGCTAAAGCCTATACTTAGCTTCGGGCGCCCACTCAGTCAGAGGAACAATGGCCGTTGTTCGGGTCTGAGACTGCTGGGGTGGAACTGGTACAGGATAACAGCTACGTTCGTCTGTCTGGTAGCGTGCGTTGACCTTGGACTTACTTGTTCTAGTGCAGCTGTTGGGCAGGTCTCTCCTCAGTGACAGCCGGAGCCAAGAGAATGATTCTCTCTTGGGGGATCCTGCTTATACCTAAAAGTGGCTTCGCCGCTTTTGGGTGGGCCTTGAACTTGGCCCCAATTAATTGGGCCGTTTCTCAATCATTCCTATCGATTTCCTCCAATAGAGAGGTGGGTGCCCTGATGGCTAGGTGTGTCCTAGATGGCCGTTGGCCTGCTTTGTTCTGGTCTCCTCTGGCGCCGGGGTGTCTGCCTTGGTATCGTTTACTTAAATGTTATTCTTTTGTCCCCGGAGATGGCTCATTAGTATGGTAATGGATTTGCAGTTTCCGTCTTGTCTGAGAACTGCGGCTCCAATCACCAGACAAACCCTGCACCTGCTTACTTTCTCAGTATTGTCCATTTTCCCTGCAATCTTTGCAAAGTGTCCATTTTGTAATCGGGAAGTGGCCATCCCAGATGGCTACATGCCCTCCTTGTGATCCTCAACGCGAACCATGAAGGATCACATTACCGCGTCGTCTTTGTTCTCTGACCAAGCGGGGCACCCATAAGCACTTTGCGGGCTCTATGCTGCCCAACCAATGAAACACAATTTTTACCTAAAATCATTTTACTTACATACATCAGTATAAAACTCTACGGGGCACTATGACATTCAGGCGTGCGTTACAAAATAAAAAAACTGGAACCTCTAACTATCCTCAATAAACCATCCTCACTCAAACAATCAACAACAATTCTACAACACTTTAAATGTACAAATAGCAGCAACACAAGTTTCTCTGGCTTGGCAGTCAAGCACAGAGGTTTACATTTCTTTATTGAACAAAACACACATGAAGAGACGTGGATGCACTTTAATTCACTCGAGTGGTTGGGGATTTGGTGAAGTCTGGAAATAGGGGACCTAAACGTGTATACCGGGGTGCGAGAGCGGTAGGCTCTCCTTCGCCATTTTCTGAGTCTAAGTGTCTGCACGACACTGCAGAGTATCGCCAGTACTAAGAGTGATTCTACTATGTACGATAGTGAAAACCAGGTTATGAGCTTGTCACACCAGGTCGGGGTGTCGGTAACTGTCTCGGGGTTAACTATCTCGGGGTTAACTATCTCGGGGTGTAGTGTATGGTAGGGGTGGGAATCATTCACGGCCTGTGTGGTAGGGGTCAGGGGGGTAGTGTCCGCACGCAACTGAAGGGATCCCGCTAAGATCCAGGTGAACATGAAGGTTGTCTTCATCTTTCCATCTTTCTGTCTGCTTCTTTTTCTTCCTCTGGGATTCCTGAGGTTCCGGAGTGCTGTGGACACAAGCATAATATCTGTTGCTATCTTGCTTAAGATCTTGTATGTCTGTCTGTCTGTTCTTTGTTGCCAATTATCCATTATGATTGGTCACCATCTGTGACTCCCTCATTTTTTTAAAAAAACCAAATGTTTGTGCTTGACATCCGAGAAAAATGCTGACACAGTGCGAGCCATCTCACAGCTTGTGCAATCTACCATCCTAGTGTTTGAGGATGTAAATAGCATACGGAAGCAACCTAAGGGTTGCCAAAAACAAACCAAAAAGTTTTGAACTAAAAGTGCCAAAATGGGGTGCGTATGGGCCGCGGCGGGTAAGAAATGGTGGAATCCCCGGGTAGGACGGTGATCAGTGCCGTTAATGCTCTACCCGAGCGTAGCTGAACAGAGGGGGGTCCTCAGGCAGGGCGGGGACCAGTGCCGTTTCTCCACTGCCTGAGTGACCGGCAAGAACGGGTACGAATGTGGTCGTCGTGGGGGGATGCCTCTCATGATTGAATCAGGAGAGTAGCTATGAGTGGTGTCTGTTGACAAACTAGTTCCTCTGAACGGTTGTCTGTGGACAAAGTTGTTCCATTAACAGCCATTGGGCGTCAAAAGGGTGGTGGCGTGGGGCCATGAAAAACTTTAAAATTCACAAACAATAAACATGTACATTAAACGAACAAACATACAACAAACATGGTGCAGGTTCCATCAGAAAGGACACCGTATCTCTCCATTGGTTCCTTTTTTCTATCATGTGGACACCTCATTGCTCAGTCGTGAACAGGGTCGCAAAGAGATTTGTTTGGTGGGAGTCAGACTCTATTTCATCATCTTCTCCCGGGTGCCATACTCTTGACTGGAGTAGTTTGGCTAAAGCTGCTTGGGGTGAATTGGGGTTCCATCTCATCATTCCGGATGAGCCTGAACGAATTGTCTCGGTGCCAGAATCGTGTGTCGAGGTTGGAGCTACTAGGTTTCAATCGGTAATCGTCGGGCTGTGGGTCTGGGTCAGGGGCTTTGATGTCTGTGATTTCGAAGGAGTCGCTGGAATCAGGCTCGGATTCGCTGGGAGTGTGGCCTGTTGCAGGGGTATAATCATAATGTGGTGTGCTGTGGCTGTCGTCATTGCTGTCATCACTGTCACTGTCGCTGCTGGTTGAAGGAAGGGAGAGGCGGAGTTGTGCCTCTGGGGGTGGAGTTGAAGATGTGTCTGAGGACAGGCTGGATTGGATGGGGGAGGGTAGGAATACGTCATCTGTGGGCGGGGCGTGCTCGTCTGCTGCTGCGAGCAAGATGTGGTGTGAATGGTTGTTTTGCGAGCCATAAGCCTTAAGCTGGTTTATGTGAAACCACGCAGACTTGCCATTGGGATATGTGATCTTGTATACAGAGGGGCTTACTTTGTTCGAAATGGAGTATGGTCCGGAAAATTTAGGGGAAAGGAATGAACTGGGGTTGCAGAGGGAAAGCATCACTTGCTGCCCTACTACAAACTCGGTGGCGTGTACCTTTTTGTCGAAACAAGCTTTGCTTTGTTTCCTCCTGGTCCCAAGTCTCACATCTGCTGCGAGCTGGGCTGCCTCTATGTTCTCAATAAGCTGCTGTACAGCATTTTCATGCATGAGGGTGGTGACTGCGGGGCTGGCCAAATCCAGTCCTAATAAATACTCGGTCCCTTTCATGGGGCGTCCGGTCATGAGAGCATGGGGGGAGTGTCCTGTGGACGTGGATACCGTGTTTCTTAAGAACATTAAAGCAAATGAGAGAACTGAATCCCAGGAGCTGTTGTTCTGTTGCACCATTTTCCTGAGAGTGGCTTTTAAAGTTCTGTTCATCCTCTCTACAATGCCGCTTGACTGGGGGTGGTAGGCTATGTGAAACTTTTGCCTAATTCCGAAAATTGTGAGGACGTTTTTCATTACACGTCCTGTAAAATGGGAGCCTTGATCGGACTCTATACTGCGTGGGAGGCCCCATCTCGTAAAGATGTGCTATGTTAGTATTTTAGCTGTTGTCTTGGCCGTATTCGTTCTCGATGGAAAAGCTTCCACCCATTTTGGTGTCGATGACCACCAACACATACTTATAACCATTTCTGCAGGGAGGTAGGGGTCCTATGTAATCTACCTACAAATTCGTCCAGGGGCTGTGACTAAGCTGAGCCTTTCGTGCATATCTGTCCGGATTGTTCTGGGCACAGATCAAGCAATTTTCAATGTAGTGAGTAACATCGGCTTTTAAATCAGGCCACCAGCAGAGAGGTCTGAGGTGGGTTAGGGTGGGTTCAATGCTTTGGTGTCCATGATTGTCATGGAACTGACAAATAATCTGGTTCCAGTCCTGGCTGGAAACTACATAAATGCTTTCTTTCAAAATCACACCGTTGTGTGTGGTGATTGTGTTCTTAAACTTGTCGTACAGGGCTGGGAAGGTTCCTTTTAAAACTTCCCTGAGTTTTTCATCTTCCTTCTGGGCCTTTGCTAGATCCTGAATGTTGGTCTGTGAGACCTGAACCGCGTGTACTGGGGTGCTCTCGAGGGGGGGGGGTTCCAAAAGTAACCATGTCTGGAACCTGCCTTCGCTAGGGCATCTGCTTTAACATTACCAAGGGGGGGAAGAACGGTGATGACTGCAAACCTTAATTATGCCATATTTCCTATATTTAGCTGTCTCTAGGATATGATGGAGTAATGGGGCTGAGGGTAGGGGTTTTCCGTCTGCGGACACAAATCCTCTAGTTTCCCTCAGGGATAGGAATTCCATTAGACTATTACAGACATATAAACTGTCCGAATATATGTCTGCTGGGGTCGGAAACGGGTCAGAGTGGTCTACAATGTACGCTTTGGCTGCCAGTTCTGCTGCCTGCGAGCTTAGATGTCCTGGCAACTTTAGTAAAATCTCATCAAGGGCGCGTCCCTGCACGTCCTCTACATAAATGCCGCAACCTGTGATTCTCTTTCCATTCAAAACTGTGGAGGAGCCATCCACATAAATTTTCAAGGGTGTGCACGTGTCTGTGGGCTAGGGTCTCTGGGGTGTACTATCTGCTTTCCTGGGAGCTGATTTAGGTATAAATGGGCCTGTGTTGTGTTTTGTAATGATGATCTCACACTCATCTGGGGTACCTGCATATTGCAAATTGTCGGCTAGGAAAGTGTGGGTCTTGGTTCTTTTAACTGTAATGTCCCGTCCCTGTAAAAGAAGGGTCCAACGGGCTGTGCGGATTTGGCTGACTGTGCCATCTTTAAGTCGACCATCTAATAATTGCCGTGTTGGGGTGTGTTCAGTGAGAATGGTGATGGGGTTGAGTCCTGTAATGTAGGCGAAGTAATGTACTGCCCAAAAAACTGCGAGCAGGTGCCTTTTGCAGGCAGAAAATCCTTGCTCGACAGGATCTAACACGCGTGAGGCGTATGCTACAGGGTGTAATTGGTCATGGCATTCCTGGAGGAGTACAGCCGAAAGGGTTCGGTCGATGCTTGCAACTTCGATTGCATACGGGGAAAGTGGATCTAAGACCTGCAATGCGGGGGCTGTGCTGAGGGCTCTCTTTAAAGCATCCACGGCATCTGTGTGCTGTGGAAGCCATTCCCAAGGTACTTGCTTCTTGAGATGGTCGGATAGGGGCGCTGCTTTTGTGGCGAAACCGTCGACATGGTTTCGGCAGTAGCCAACCAGTCCTAGAAATGACCGATGGGCTGAGACATTATGGGGAAGGGACAATTTGACGATCGAGTCAATCCTCTAGTGCTCGATCCCGCATTTACCATGTTTGATTACTGTACCCAAGTAAATCACTTTTTCCTGCAAACTCTGGGCCTTCTTGGGGTTGACTTTACATCCAATTTCTTTCAGGAGTGCTAGGAGTTCGGCGAGAAGTGAAATGTCCTCTCCCTTTGTGTCTGTCTGTAGTAGCAAGTCATCTACATACTGGACCAGACAATCGGGGTGGGAAAATGTTGCTAGTCCATTTGCCAGCTGTCGGTGGGAAATGGAGGGGGGAGCTGTGGAAGGCACGTGCACGAATATTGTTGTCAGCCAGCTATCTTGCCACAGTCGTGCGTGTGCTGTGCAAATGCTGCTAAGTGCTGCTGCAGGACTTCCCTAACCTGTCTGTCCTGACTAATGGCTCGATGGTCGAACCAGAAGTCTCCTACTGAGCTAATCCTGTTTTCATCGTCTCCAATTGTGAGCGTGGCGGGGGCTTGTGCTGCCTTTGCCATTCTCCAAACACATTTATTAACTGGATCAAAAGAGAGGTTGTGGGAGCTCATAAAATCGATTCCTAGGATGTGTTCAGCTGTCTGGGGTAGATCGACCAAAACTACGGGGTGGTTAGTTGTAATGTTCCCTATTTGTATCGCTACAGGGGCTATGATGTGTCCTTGTTGTAAATTACCTGTAAAGCCGCTGAGTGTGATGGTGTCTGTTGTGGGCTATGTGTCTCGCTGAAACATCGTGGAGGAATTGAGTGTGGTGCGGGAGCCTCCTGTGTCCCAAATAAATTCTACGGTGTGTCCCCGGACTTTGCCTGCTACGACCGGTCTACCGGACTTGGCCCAAAGCGTGTAACAGACCCAAGTTGGGGAGCCCGAACACCATCAGTCGGTGCCGTTCATGTCCATGTTCTCTGAACGGGCGCTAACGCTATGGATTGGCTTTGCCCTATTCCTATTTAGGGTGCCTCTCTGTTGGTTTCTCTGCTGCATTTGGGGCGTGTTGCACTCTTGTGCAAAGTGTCCTAATTGTCCACAGTTGTAACATTCCTGGGGCTTTGGCTGTGGTGGGCTGTTCCTGCCCTCATTTACCCATGCAGGGTTCTGGTGCGCTTTAACTGGATTCATGTCTGCCTGCTCTTCTCGGGTTTTTCAAATGCGGTTTTGCCTTGGACTGATTGCTCCCACGTGCGGGACAATCTCTTCAAAACCCATTTCTCATTGAGGGCCTCGTCTGAGGGGTCATAATTTGCGCAAGCTCTCTGTCCTGCCTCTGTTGCATGAGAGACTAGGATTCGAGTCCATTTGGCCATATTATCCACGGACAAATGGGCGCGGGCTAACTCTCCGAATACCGCTGTAAAATGTATCCACAAGCGTCCAGCAAACGCTGTGGGGTGCTGTGTCTTCTTTTGCCTACACTTGTTCAGGCCTTCTACGGGGTCTCCTCTGTTATAGCCGATCGCATCTAGGATCGCTTTGTGCATCTCTTGGAGTGAGCCTCCTCCTACATTCTGTGGGTCGGGAAGGGCTGCAACGATTGAAGGGTCGAGGCTTAAAACTGTGAGCTTCACTTGCTCCTTTTCGTCAGGCCGTACATGGTAGCCTGCAGTTTAACTCTAGTGAAAAACTGGTGGGGGTCTGATGTGGGAAGGAATGGTGTAATCTTTCCACACGCGTCCCGTAATTGGGTCACGGTTAACGGGGTTGTATATAGGAAATCTGTGTTTCCTTCTGCTGCGGCCCTGCAGTGTGTGGTTACAGGGTTCATAGTGGTGTGTTCTGCCTGTTCAGTCGAATATGGGGGTGCTTTTCTCTTTTGTGGTTTTTCTTGCATACATGTCCCATGTATGTATCTGTGGGCAGTTTCATTTAACTCCTGCCAATTAGGGCCGTTTTCCTGGTCTAATTGGGGTCCAAACGTACTTTGAAACCCATTCTGGACAGAAAGCAGAGATTGCAATTCTGCAATTTGCTTCCGGCACTTTGCGTGATCTACTGAGCTTTGTCTTTGTTCCGTCGTGGAAGTGTGGAGCGCTCGTAGGGCTGCTTTCAAATCATTGCACTGTTTCTGCAATTTCTCTACCTGTTGCTCGGCTTCTTGTCTTACCAAGACCGCACGTTGCGTGTCCTGGTAGGTCTTATCACATTGGGTCTGAAAACTACTCAAATGGTCGAGACAAGACTGGTGTGCCCTCTTGGCATCATCCATCTCTCTGTTCCTCGCTGCTAACTGTTCTCTCAAATCTTTATTCTCCTTCTCAAACTCGCTCACATCTCCCTCACTATTTCTGTCTCTCTCCTCTATCTCTCTACAGAGCATCCTAATGACCTCCTCTGTGCCTCGCAATTGTGCCAAGCAGGACACGATTGCCATCGGCTTGCGAGCTTTCCCTAAGCTCTTCTTGTGGATTTCTGACAGGTTCTCCCACCAAGTATGTCCTATACTCCCGGGACCTGTTTCATCATTCCCACAGAATTCGCTCCAAAGGGGCCATCCATTCCCTTTGAGGTACTTTCTGATTTCCTCTTCCCATACGGGACACTGTCCTACTCTACTGGTCGCTGCGACCTCAAATTCTTGGGGGTTCATAAAGCGTTCCATTGCCTTCATTGCCATTTTCTCTATCTGTGTTCTCTACTGAATTTGGAACGGGGGTGATAAAGTGGTGATGAAAACATGGGTACGACTTATGCTATTTTCCGGCCTACAAAACTCCCGACAGTTTTACGCAACAAAATCTCTCAGGTTTACCTTATATCCCTGTTAGTACGCATGCATTAACGCACTTCCGAATCTCGGAGGTTTGATCAGTATTGTTCTCACACTTGTGGTTTTTCTGTTTCCAATTGGATCCCAATTCAAATTTGGGTTCTCTCGGAGTGACTAGGCCGCTTCTAAGTCGAGTCCCACCAGAGTCGCCAGTAAATGTTGCTAACTGTGTTTCTCTTTACTTGGCTCTGAATATGGCGGCCAATATGGTCGCCTTCCTTAGTTCTAATTATGTTTTGCTCTAGCGTTGCCAGGTGTCTTTCGATATTGCCACAAGGTTCAAACCGAATACTGATCAAAGACTCGATACACCAGTTAGTTAGTTCAAGGTCAAATGCTTATTATTTCCACACACAGTTAAATATAATCATGCACAAATACTACAGACTAAACTATCACTACTGCTAAAGCCTATACTTAGCTTTGGGCGCCCACTCAGTCAGAGGAACAATGGCCGTTGTTCGGTTCTGAGGCTGCTGGGGTGGAACTGGTACGGGATAACAGCTAAGTTTGTCTGTCTAGTAGCGTGCGTTGACCTTGGACTTACTTGTTCTGGTGCAGCTGTTGGGCAGGTCTCTCGCTGGTGAGAGCCGGAGCCAAGAGAACGATTCTCTCTTGGGGGATCCTTCTTATACCCAAAAGGTGCTTCGCCGCTTTTGGGCGGGCCTTGAACTTGGCCCCAATTAATTGGGCCGTTACTCAATCGTTCCTATCAAATTTCCTCCAATAGAGGGGTGGGTGCCCTGATGGCTGGGCGTGCCTAGATGGCCGTTGGCCTGCTTTGTTCTGGTCTCCTCTGACGCCGGGGTGTCTGCCTTGGTATCGTTTACTTAAATGTTACTCTTTTGTCCCCGGAGATGGCTCATTCGTATGGTAATGGCTTTGCAGTTGCGGTCTTGTCTGGGAGATGCGGCTCCAATCAACAGACAAACCCTGCACCTGCTTGCTTTCTCAGTATTGTCCATTTTCACTGCAATCTTTGCAAAGTGTCCATTTTGTAATCGGGAACTGGCCATCCCAGATGGCTACATAGTCGACCAGGAGGACATAGTCACGCCCCTTGGCGTGGAAAAAGTCGACACTGACTTTGGACCATGGGGAGGTCACTATCTCATGTTGCTGCAGAGTTTCTTTGGGTTGAGCTGGCTGAAATTTCTGACATGTGGGGCAGTTGAGGACCGTGTTGGCAACGTCCTGGCTGATGCCCGGCCAATAGACTGACTCTCGAGCTCTGCGTCGACATTTCTCGACCCCCAGGTGACCCTCATGGAGTTGGCAGAGCACCATAGCTCGCATGCTCTGCGGAATCACAATCCTATCGAGCTTCATGAGAATGCCGTCCCTCACTGTCAGGTCGTCCTTGACGTTGTAAAACTGGGGACACTGTCCCGTCTGCCAGCCATTCGCGAGGTGCTGCATCACACGCTGTAGCAAAGGATCCTTGGCCGTTTCCTTACGAATTTAGATGATCCTCTCATCAGTGGCCGGAAGGTTGGGGGCACACAATTGCACCTGCGCATCGATTTGGCAGACAAAGTCAGTTTGTTCACACGGTGTGGTGATAGACCTGGAAAGGGCATCTGCAACAATGAGTTCTTTGCCTGGCGTGTAGACAAGTTCAAAATCATAGTGGCGTAACTTGAGAAGGATTTGTTGTAACCGAGGCGTCATGTCATTCAAGTCCTTCTGGATTATGTGGTCTCGTGGCCTGTGGTCCATCTCAACCATGTATTTTGGGAGGCCACACGCATAGTCGTGAAATTTATCGATTCCCGTTAGGAGACCCAGGCATTCCTTCTCGATCTCAGCATACCGTTGCTCAGTGGGCGTCATGGCTCTGGAGGCATACGCAACTGGAGCCCATGAGGAGAAGTCATCCCTTTGGAGGAGCATCGCCCCTATACCGTCCTGGCTTGCGTCAGTGGATATTTTGGTCTCTTTGGTCGGGTCGAAGAATGCCAGAACCGGGGCTGTGGTGAGTTTTGCCCTCAGCTCACGCCATTCGTTCTCATGAGCGGGCAGCCACTGGAATTCCGTTGACATTTTGACGAGATGGCGGAGGGCTGTGGTGTGTGCCGCCATGTTGGGAATGAACTTCCCGAGGAAGTTGACCATCCCTAGAAAGCGGAGGACCGCCTTCTTGTCCTCTGGGGTCTTCATGACGTTGATCGCCGACACCTTGTCAGCATCTGGCCGCACGCCTTGCTGCGAGATTTGGTCACCAAGGAATTTGATTTCTGATTGACCGAACGAGCACTTGGCTCTGGTGAGTCGGAGGCCATGCTCATGGATTCTGTGGAATACCTGCTTGAGACGATCGATGTGTTCTTGAGGAGTTGTGAACCAGATTATGACACCATCAACATACACGCGCACCACCTCGATACCCTCCATCATCTGTTGCATGATGCGGTGAAATACCTCTGAGGCAGAGATGTTGCCAAAAGGCATCCGGTTGTAGTAGTAGCGACCGAACGGGGTATTGAATGTGCACAGCTTGTGACTGAATGCATCCAGCTGTATTTGCCAGAACCCCTTGGAGGCGTCCAGCTTCGTAAAGAGTTTAGCATGAGCCATGTCGCTTGCCAACTCCCCTCGTTTTGGTATCGGGTAATGTTCCCTCTGATGTCGCGGTTTAAATCCTTGGGGTCGATGCAGATTCGAAGCTCCCCTGACGGCTTCTTGATGCAGACCGTGGAGCTGACCCAGTCCATGGGTTCTGTGACCTTTGATATGATGCCCAGGTCCTGGAGGTCCTGTAACTGCTGCTTGAGGCAGTCCTTGAGGGGTGCCGGCACCCGACGTGGTGCGTGGATCACAGGGGTGGCGTTCGGTTTGAGCAGGACTTTGTATCGGTATGGGAGTGTGCCCATTCCATTGAACACGCTGTGGTACTGCGTGACGATGTCATCAATTTCAGCCTGGAAGTTCTCATCAGGTGAGGCTATCGCCTGTGAGGATGACATGGTGTGGACTCGCTGAACCAAGTTCAGGGGTTTGCAGGCCTGAGCACCGAGCAGGGATGGTCTGTCAGGTCCCACGATCTCAAATCGCAGAGTCGCTTTGAATGACTTATTGGAAACTCCGAGTTGGCATGAGCCACTGGCAGCTATGGCATTGCCATTGTAGTCGGTGGAAGAATGCTTGGCCTGGCGCGGATAGTGTCGAGATCGGATTTGGAGATGAAGTTCGCTGATGCGCCGGTGTCCAGTTTGAACCGGATGTGAGCCGTGTTGACTGTGAGGACAGCACACCACTTGTCATCGGGATCCACGCTGAGGATCGGGAGGTGCGTTGCTGTCTTGGAGAAAGGCGGCACATGCTTCGTAATGAGGCCCATCCGGTATGGAGATTTGAGGCACACAGCATCAGGATCTGTTGGGCTGTCGGGGTCGGAATCTGGCATGGCCTGCTGTATTCAACGGACGCTTCTGCGCCGTGACTGGGATCGCTGGATGCTGGGCAGTGGAGCAGATCTGCAAAGGGCTGCGTAGTGGCCAAGCTTGCCACACTGTAGACACCGTCGTGATTTTGCTGGACATTGCCGCTTTAAATGGGCGGAGCCACAATTCAGACACGTCATGACGCCAACGTCAGCGCGTTCCGTGCGCCATCGCGCATGCGCAGTGTGGTCGAATGACGTACGCACCTGCGCAGTCTGGTCGTCGGTCTCGCCGTCCCTTCGGTCGTGGCACAGGGGCCCGGGAAAAGCGCGTGGAATGGCCACTCTCGTCGATACTTAGGCCCTGCATTTGTGCGCTGGCCTGCACCCGTTCCGCCTAGTGGGAGGTTAGCTTTGCTGTTTCTGCCGCCCTGATGTGGGAGTACCGATTCTTAGCATATTCGAGGAGAACGCACGTTTCGATGGTGATGGTGAGGGTGAGCTGCTTGACTTTCAGGAGCTGCTGGCGAAGGGAATCGGAGTGGACCCCGAAAACGATCTGATCCTGGATCATGGAATCAGTGGTCGAGTCATAGCCACCTGAATGACTGCGCAAGGATGCGGAGATAGGTCAGAAAGGATTGGAAAGGTTCATCTTTACCCTGAAGCCTCTGCTGGAAAATGTATCGTTCAAAGCTCTCATTCACCTCAATGTCGCAGTGGCTGTCGAACTTCAGTAGGACTGTTTTACATTTCGTCTTGTCTTCGCCTTCAGCGATTGTAAGGGAGTTGTAGATGTGGATGTCGTGGTCCCCGGCTGTGGAGAGGAATAGTGCGATTTTCCTGGCGGCCGATGCGGCCTCAAGATCGGTGGCTTCGAGATAGAGTTGGAACTTTTGTTTGAAGATCCTGCAATTTGCACCGAGGTTGCCGGCGATGCGGAGCTGCGGAGGAGGGCGGACGTTTTCCATGTCACCGGGTGGCTGTTTGCTGGTCAATGCTGATTCACTCAAGGTAGGTCCATCAAATTTTCAGCATCACTCAGCTAGTACCATGATGTGTTGGGTAGGCTAGGTCGAGGTGAACTGCACTTGATGCAGTGTAGCGAGAGACAGACCTCCAACACTTGATAAAATGCAACACGATTTTATTCAACATCCAAACTATTATACATGTTCAACTGTGGGTTGACACTATGCTGACTTGACTGGAGACCTGACACTAGCCCGACCAGACTAACCTAGCTACCACATGGTGTAGGCACTGGCTAGCTCACGAGTTCTGACTGTCTCAGAGGCTGGATCCCGAGAGAGAGCAGGAAAACCGGTGTTGTCTGGCTTTATAGTGGTCGTGTCCTGTCTGGTGATTGGCTGCTCTGTTCTGTGTGCTTACTGGTCATCCTGTGTGTCAATCACTGCTTGTCTGCACTCCATTGTATACATAGATGTATCTTATGACACGTATAACAGCAGGTCATCGGCATATAAGGACACCCTATGCTCCAACCCCCCCCCCGCACTATTCCTTCCCATACCTCCGAACATCTTAATGCGATGGCCAATGGCTCAATCGCAAGTGCAAACAGCAGGGGGGACTTAGGACATCCCTGCCTCGTCCCATGGTGGAGAGAAAAGTATCTCGAGCTGATGGTGTTTGTGCGGACACTCGCCCTCGGCTCCTTATATAGTAGCTTTACCCAGTTCACAAATCTTGGTTCAATCCCAAACCGCTCCAGAACTGTCATCAAATACCCCCATTCTACCATTGCAGCGTCCAATGCCACAACCCCCTCTGTTGCCTATCCCTCCGCCGGTGCCATAACCACGTTCAATACACTTCTAACATTTGAAAAGAGCTGCCTCTCTCTCACAAACCCCATCTGATCTTCACCTATCACCTTCGGGAGGCACTCCTCCAGCCTACCCGCAAATACTTTTGCATCCACATTCAAAAGTGATATGGGTCTATATGACCCACACTCCGTTGGGTCCTTATCTTTTTTTAGCAACGGGGAAATCGATGCCTGCCCCAAAGTTTGTGGCAACACCCCCTTCCCTATTGCCTCTTCAAACATCCCCACCATCAGGGGTGCCAGCTTATCCTTGAATTTTTTATAATATTCCACTGGAAACCCATCCGGTCCTGCCACCTTCCCCGACTGCATCCTCCCAATCGCACCTTTTATCTCCTGCTCCACTATCGCTCCTTCCAATGTAGCCCTTTCCCCCTCCCCTAACCTCGGGTACTCCAACCCATCTAGAAATTCCTGCATCTCCCGGTCTCCCCCAGGTGGCTCTAACCTGTACAACCTCTCATAAAATTCCTCAAAGACCTTGTTAATCAGATCCGGAGCCACCACCAACTTCCCTGCCCTGTCCCTCAACTGAACAATTTCCCTTACCGCTGCCTCCCTCCGGAGCTGACCTGCTAACATATCTTATCTCCATGCTCATAAGCTGCACTCCTTGCTCGCCTCAGTTGGCGCACCGCCTTCCTGGTAGACAGTCGGTCAAAGTTCGCCTGTAGTTCCTTTCTCTTTTCCGCTGAGCCCCCATTTTCTGCATAACTCCTATCTACCTCCAACATCTCACCTATTACCCTCTGCCGCTCCAACCTCTCCTCTTTGTCCACCCTGGCCTTAAACAAGATCACCTCACCCCTCACCACCACCTTTCGGGCCTCCCAGACAACTGGCTTCGACACCTCACCCGTACAGTTGAAACCTACATATTCCTTAATTACCTTTTCAATTTTGTCACAGAACCCTTGGTCCCCCAAAGGTCCCACATCTGGGGCGCGATTCTCCGACCCCCCACCAGGTCGGAGAATCGCCGGCGGCTGGCGAGAATCCCGCCCCCGCTGTGTCCCGAATTCTCCGCCACCTGCGATTCGGCGGGGGCGGGAATCGCGCCGCGCCAGTCGTCGGGAATCGCGGCGGTCGCGGGTGCACCCCCAGCGATTCTCTGGCCTGCGACGGCCCGAAGTCACGCCGCTGTCCACCCTCGCCAGCTGGCGTGGATTAGACCTCCTTTTGAACAGCGGGACAAGGCGGCGCGTGCAGGCTCCGGGGTCCTGGGGGGGGGGGGGCGCGGTCTGGTCCCGGTGGGTGCCCCCACGGTGGCCTGGCCTGCGATTGGGGCCCACCGATCCGCGGGCGGGCCTGTGCCGTGGGGGCACTCTTTTTCTTCCGCCTTCGCCATGGTCTTCACTATGGCGGAGGCGGAAGAGACCCCCTCCCCTGCGCATGCACGGGGATGCCGTGAGTGGCCGCTGACGAACCCGCGCATGCGTCGCCCGGCGAAGTCCTTTCAGCGCCGGCTGGCGTGGCGCCAAAGGCATTTCCCGCCAGCCGGCGGAGCGGAAACTGCTCCGACGCAGGCCTAGCCCCTCAAGGTGAGGGCTTGGCCCCTAAAGGTGCGGAGAACTCCGCACCTTTGGGCCGGCCCGACGCCGGACTGATCCGCATCGATTTTGGCGCCGGGTAGCTGACATCGCGCCGTTTGCGGAGAATCTTGCCCCTGATTTCCACCCCGGCCTCTGCACTACCCCCTTCTCCAGTACCATATCCACCCAATGTGGAACATGATCTGACACTGCAATTGCCAAGTACTCCAACTCCTTAACCATAGCCAACAAAGCCTTCCCCACCACGAAAAAGTCGATCCACGAGTATACCTTATGGACTGCCAAGAAAAACGAGTACTCCCATTCCCTTGGGTGCAGAAACCTCCAAGGGTCCACCACTCCCATTTCCACTATTAGCCCAGCTAACGCCTTTGCCCCGCCCCCCTGATGGGACCAGCGAGCACAGCCGTGACCTGTCCAACCTTGGCTCCTGCACCAAGTTTCAGACACCCCCCCCCCCCCCCCCCCCCCCCCACCCCCCCGCCCACTATCAGTTTGTGTGTGTCCAAGTCGGGGATGGCCCCAAACACCTTCTTTGCGAATCCCACATCATCCCAATTGGGACCCTATACACATAACAGCGCCACTAACCTCCCCTCCAGCACCCGTCACAATCACATATCTACCCCCCGATCTGCCACCACCTTCTCCATCTGGAAGCGTACCCTTTTGCTGACCATTACCGCGACCACTCGAGCCCTTCCGTCAAATCCAGAGTGAAACACTTGACTAACCCAGCCCTTTTTAAATCTCACCTGGTCCTTCACCCTCAAGTGAATCTCCTGCAGCATTGCTACATCGGCTTCCAAACTTTTAAGATGCGCAAGCACCCTTGACCTCTTGACCGGACCTCCTACCCCCCCTCACGTTCCACGTGACTATCCTAACTGGGGGTCTCTCACGCCCCCACCCTTCTTATCCACCATCATCATACTACCGGGCCCTGCCCCATGAGCCTGACCTGCCCCTATCCATTATTAACATCGAAAACCCTTCTCCTCCTCCCAAAATCCCCCCCTACATTTACTCTCGAAAAAACATCTCCTAGCATTGACCCCCCCCCCTTGCTCGCCTCGTAGGCCCATCGAAACCTGCTAACCAGGCTCCAATGTCCGCAGCCCTCCTCTCACCTCACCTCCGTTCACTAGCCAACTTTAGTTAGCTAGCACGGGTGGCTCCCCCCCCCCCAGGTATACCGTCCCCTCCCACCCAGTCCCAGAGAAAAAAACAGAAACGACAATCCAACCCATACAATTCACTAAAATAAGATATAACCGTCGCAACACAGAATGCCAATCAACCCAACCAATAACTTGAACTCTGTAACAACGTGAAGAGAAGTAAATTACAATACACATCAATTAAAAGAAAGTTATAGCATTTATACATTTTCCAGCTCCCCAATCACAGTCCACAGTTTCTCTTCTAGCTCCGCTCCTCACGTCTGTCCCAAGCCTTCTGCCCTCATGAACGCCTCAGCCGCCTCCACTATTTCGAAATAAAAGTCTTTGCCGTTATACGTCACCCTCAGCTTCGCCGGGTATACCATACCAAATCGCACCCCCTTGTTGTACAGTGCCGCCTTCACTCACCCGAACTCCGCTCGTCTTTTTGCCAACTCCACCGTCAGCCTGTTAAATCCGAACTCTAGCACCATCCCACTGCACCTCGCGCTTCTGCTTCGTCCAGCTTAACACCACCTCCTTTATACAGTACTTTTGGAAGCAGATAATTACTGCTCTTGGCGGCTCATTCACTTTGGACTTCGGCCTGAATGACCGATGAGCTCGGTCCAAGTCGTACCGGGAGGGGTTCTCACCCTCCCCCATCAACTCCGCCAATCTCTTAGCATAGTACTCTGTTGGCCTTGGGCCCTCTGTCCCTTCGGGCAAGCCCACAATTCTCAGATTGTGCCGCCTCGCGCAGTTCTCCAAGTCTTCGAGCTTTGCTCGGAGTCCTCTGTTGACCTCCACCACCCTCCAAAGCTCGTCCCCCATTGAGGCGAGCTGGTCGCTGTGCTGCGACATAGCCTCCTCCACTTCCTTCATCTTCTCGCCCTGCTCTCTCACCTCGGCCGATGTCTTTGCCACAGCTACTCTCACCTGGACGACTGCCTCCTCCACCAATGACTTCAATGCGACCGCCATCTCCTTCATCAAAACCTCCATGTGCCTCGCAAACTGCTTTTCCAACTCCACAGCCATCACCTCGGTCATCTTTTCCACCGAAAGCAGTGTGGCCCCACCTAGCAGTCCTGCATCCGCCATCTTGTCAGCGCTTTTGTTGGTCCTCTCATTCAACGTCGAGCCCGCGCTTCCTCCCTTCTTCGACGCTGCTTTTTGCATCCTTTAACGACTTATTATTTTTCCTTTTTTTCCCCCTTCTTTCCTTCTTCAATCTTTTAAAAAAAAAAAAAATTCTTCCTTCAAGAAAAAGAAGAATTTTTTTTTTTTTTTCACAAACTTTCTTTAAAATGTCATTCTCTTCTTTTTTGTATTCCTCACGAATTCCTCTGGAACCGGACTTCAGTCTTCTTAAAACATTCTAGGCGAGAGCCACACGATGTGGAACATCTCACCTACATCGCGCCCTGGCGTCAGGCCTGTCACCTCATCCTCCGTTTGGCTCCGCCCCCCTTGCTCCGACACCCGCGCGGGGTTCCTCGGCGGTTTTCAAACCGGCCCCGCTTGACGCCCGGGACAGCCTGAAAGGACGACAACAATCGGGGGGGGGGGTGGAGCGCGAAGAATCGGGAAATCTCCCGAAAGCGCCGCTAATAGTGGCCACCGGCAGGAGCTCTTCTCAATGCGGCCGACCCGCTCGCAAACGCCACCGGAAGTCTAGATTAGACAGAGTTAACACAAGGTTAGATCATAGTGTAGTTAGTGACTCTTTAGATTATTGAGTACTGCTCGACAGATTCAATATTACTTAATTCGTATCTGTAGCTCAGTAGAGTGTGCAAACCTCATTTAATTAATAGTATTATAATAAATTAGTTTTGTTTCAATCTTTTGATTGGTGGATTCTTTGTCAACAACACATCGGATCATTCTGGAAGAAAAGACAAAGAACACAACATATTACCACAAATGGTAATATAACAATGTCCAATATCACTGACCCACCATTGAAGAAAGAAGATGGTCCTCCTGAAAAAGACGATCGATCTCCAGGAACTTTCTGAGGCTGGAAGGCGGACCTCTTTGAAGACACTAAATCTGGAAGGTTCACCTGTAGATGCTCCCCTCACCCACTGTTGTGGTGTTACAGAGTCCAGGGTTGTCGGCAGCCTCCATCCCGAACTCCAGAGGTAGTAACAGGCATTGTTCAGGTGAGTCCCGACTTCTGCACAACACGTTATTCGAGGTATGCACTGTGTTTTCCCACTGAGGTCATGGAGAATTGGGCATGGGAGGAAGATTCCTGTCAAGCCTTCAATGGGATGCAAATCAGTTTCACGCCGCCCTCCAGCAGATTTCACTATCTGCCATGGCGGACACCACTGGAATATCCCACGGAAAATTCACACTAGTGTAAAACTAGTGTAGGACTTCCGTCAAATTCACCATCACCCATCAGCTTCTAGTTATTTAGACTTATTTGTGAGTAAAATTGTTTCAATTTACTGGAAATTAGGTTGAGGATTAACATGAATTCCTGTTTTTTTGATTTTAAATGCAGTACATATAGAAATTGATAGTAAAAACACCCTCACTGGGTGTGATATCCAGATCAGCATATTTAGATGAGCCATATAGCTCATTTAAATATACTTTTGCCAGATTCTGCTGGCGTCTGGAACTCAATGGTCCCACCTGGAAGACCTTGCCAGGTACTCGTCCACACAAATGTGGACCAGGGGTAACAACACTTGGAGGTCTCCCAGGCCATTCGAGACCCCCGGGTGGTTGGGGACATGGCTGGATGGTACTCTGGCTGTTCCTCTGGCACCTGGGACACTTGGCACTGCCAGCCAGGCACCCTGGCAGTGCCACCCAGGCACCTTGGGAGTGCCACCCTGGGACTGATTCGGGCAGCCTTCCAAAATGTGTCCCAGATATGCGAGGAGCCTTTTCAACTTACCAGTAGACAATCCCTGTCAGTGTGGCCTTGATGGAGAGAATCTTCCCGAGACCAAAAAAAAGGCAAAGTGCCGTTGAATAGTGAGGTTTTTCTCGGCGCTTCAACCACTGAGAAACACTCTGCCAAACATACCCAAAACTGAACATAGAAATGTTTCGGGTGAATCATGCCCAATATTGAAAAAAACACGATGGAAATGTTCTTTAGAAATTTATGGAACTGCCTGATGGATAAATTGTTTAAGATGTGAGACTCAGCAAGCCACTTAATTGTACCAAATCACTGCAGAAAATTGGAAACAGAATAAAACCAGAAGGAACACCAGGCATTGGCCTTGGCATCAGTCATTAACAAAGGCACACCCTGCCCAGTCAATACACAAAGTCGTTTACATCTGGGGACTTACGGCAAAACTGGGAGAGCTGTCTCACAGGATGCTCAAGCAACAAGATGGTCAAGCAACAGCAACAACATAATGCCACATACTCCTCCAGCACCATCTCTGGGTATGCCCTATCCCACTGGTAGGACAGACCCATCAAAAGATGCAGTACAATGGTTTACATTTGAGAGGGCCCAGCCCTGGAATCCTCAAAATTGACTTTGGAGGGCAGCTGTGGCGCTGTGGTAGCACTGCAGTCTCATGGCGCCGAGGTCCCAGGTTCAATCCCGGCTCTGGGTCACTATCCGTGTGGAGTTTGCACACTAAACAACAAAGAACAAAGAAATGTACAGCACAGGAACAGGCCCTTCGGCCCTCCAAGCCCGTGCCGACCATGCTGCCCGACTAAACTACAATCTTCTACACTTCCTGGGTCCGTATCCTTCTATTCCCATCCTATTCATATATTTGTCAAGATGCCCCTTAAATGAACCTATCGTCCCTGCTTCCACAACCTCCTCCGGTAGCGAGTTCCAGGCACCCACTACCCTCTGCGTAAAAAACTTGCCTCGTACATCTACTCTAAACCATGCCCCTCTCACCTTAAACCTATGCCCCCTAGTAATTGACCCCTCTACCCTGGGGAAAAGCCTCTGACTATCCACTCTGTCTATGCCCCTCATAATTTTGTATACCTCTATCAGGTCTCCCCTCAACCTCCTTCGTTTCAGTGAGAACAAACCGAGTTTATTCAACCGCTCCTCATAGCTAATGCCCTCCATACCAGGCAACATTCTGGTAAATCTCTTCTGCACCCTCTCTAAAGCCTCCACATCCTTCTGGTAGTGTGGCGACCAGAATTGAACACTATACCCCAAGTGTGGCCTAACTAAGGTTCTATACAGCTGCAACATGACTTGCCAATTCTTATACTCAATGCCCCGGCCAATGAAGGCAAGCATGCCGTATGCCTTCTTGACTACCTTCTCCACCTGTGTTGCCCCTTTCAATGACCTGTGGACCTGTACTCCTAGATCTCTTTGACTTTCAATACTCTTGAGGGTTCTACCATTCACTGTATATTCCCTACCTGCATTAGACCTTCCAAAATGCATTACCTCACATTTGTCCGGATTAAACTCCATCTGCCATCTCTCCGCCCAAGTCTCCAGACAATCTAAATCCTGCTGTATCCTCCGACAGTCCTCATCGCTATCCGCAATTCCACCAACCTTTGTGTCGTCTGCAAACTTACTAATCAGACCAGTTACATTTTCCTCCAAATCATTTATATATACTACAAAGAGCAAAGGTCCCAGCACTGATCCCTGTGGAACACCACTGGTCACAGCCCTCCAATTAGAAAAGCATCCCTCCATTGCTACTCTCTGCCTTCTATGGCCTAGCCAGTTCTGTATCCACCTTGCCAGCTCACCCCTGATCCCGTGTGACTTCACCTTTTGTAATAGTCTACCATGAGGGACCTTGTCAAAGGCCTTACTGAAGTCCATATAGACAACATCTACTGCCCTACCTGCATCAATCATCTTAGTGACCTCCTCGAAAAACTCTATCAAGTTAGTGAGACACGACCTCCCCTTCACAAAACCGTGCTGCCTCTCACTAATACGTCCATTTGCTTCCAAATGGGAGTAGATCCTGTCTCGAAGAATTCTCTCCAGTAATTTCCCTACCACTGAAGTAAGGCTCACCGGCCTGTAGTTCCCGGGATTATCCTTGCTACCCTTCTTAAACAGAGGAACAACTCTCCCCATGTTTGCGTGGGTTTCGCCACCACAACCCAAAGATGTGCAGGGTAGGTGGATTGGCCATGCTAAATTGCCCCTTAATTGGAAAAAATGAATTGGGTACTCTAAACTTATTTTTAAAAAACATTGACTTTGGATCCATGAAGTCTCAAAACACCATGTCAAACATGAGCAAGAAAACCTCCTGCTGATTATGACCTACAACCCTCCCTCAACTGATGAATCAGTGCTCCTCATGTTGGGCACCACTTGGAGGAAGCACTAGGGTAACAAGGGCATAGAAAGGACACTGGATGGGGTTCAAAGTCCAGCACCAAATGGGTGGCACGGTATCGCTGTGGTTAGCACTGCTGCCTCACAGTACCGAGGACCCAGGTTCAATACCGGCCGCTGGTCACTGTCCTTGTGGAGTTTGCACATTCTCCCCGTGTCTGCGTGGGTCTCACCCCCACAACCCAAAGATGTGAAGGGTAGGTGGATTGGCCATGCTAAATTGCCCCTTTGTGCACGCCCATGTGATAGGCACTGAGCAGATCAGCTGGACTGCGTGCCCACCCACCCCCCTAAGCAGATCAACTGGACTGGGTGCCCCCCACCGCCCCCGATACCACATCTGTCTAGCCCTGTTAGACTTTAATAGGTTTCTATGAGATCCCCCCCCCCACCCCGATTCTTCTAAACTCTCGTGGTTATAATCCTAACTCTCCTCATATTTAAGCCCGAAACATTACATTAGTGTTTACCTCCCTCCCTCCTCCTCCTAACCAAAATCCCAGGAATCTGAAACCCTCTATCTCTTCCGCCACGCATTCATCTAATATACCCTGCTATTTCTGCTCTAATTAGCAAGTGGCACTGGTAGTAATCCTGAAATTGCAACCTCTGAGGTCCTATGTTTCAACTTGCTTCCTAGCTCGCTATATTCTGCTTTTAGCACCTCATCCCTTTTTTTTAACCCATGTTATTTGTACTGATGTGTACCATGATCACTGGCTGATTACCCTCCCTCTCCAGAATGCTCTGTCGCCGCTCTGAGACATCCTTCACCCTAGCACCAGGAAGGCAATATATCATCCTGGAGCTGCGTTTGCAGCCACAGAAATGATTATCTATTCACCTTACAATTGAATCCCCTCTAACTATTGCATTCCCAGACTTTTTACTTCTCTCCCATGCAGCAGAGCCAACCATGGTGCAATGAATTTTGCTGTTGCTGCTTTCCCCTGAGAGGCCATTCCCCCAACAGAATCCAGCCAATTGTCTCAGTCCCAGGTCATCACTGCAGGAGTTCCTCAGGGCAATGTCTGAGGCCATCTTCAGCTACTTCATCAATGACCCTCTCTACATCACGAAAAGTGGTTATGTTCACTAATGATTGCCCAATGTTCAGTACCATTCAGTGCTCCTCAGATACTGAAGCTGCCTGTGACTGTATGCAGTAAGACTTTGTTGAGTGGGACAATTAATAATAATAATAATTGCTTGTTATCACAAGTAGGCTTCAATGAAGTTACTGTGAAAAGCCCCTAGTTGCCACATTCCAGCAAGGCCAGTATGGGAATTGAACCCTCGCTGCTGGCCTTGTTCTGCATTACAAGCCAGCTTTTAGCTCACTGTGCTAAACCAGCCAATTAACTATTAGGCATGATGGTAGAAGAGGACAATGGCTAACATTGTGTCATAAGGCATGATGGGAAAAGAAGAAAATGACTAACATTAAACAGGCAGTGAGACAAAACTGCAGCCCTTTGCAGAATGACTTTCATGGGAACCAGAGAACGAAAACATCAATGACAACACCCTTGTTTTTGGAACATGAAGCACAGATTCGAATGACATCTAGAAGCTGAACATTTTGTTTAACTGAGATACAGACAACCGAGATTTCAATGGCGATAACCCTGGGGATCAACCATCGTCCAATCAAACCTGAGTCCAAAGGCTCACCAGGACACACCCTTCAGAGTGAACCTGGCCAAGTTTTCTCTCATCGGATAGTATATCTTTGATTCAAGTCATGAGTCTTGCAACTTATGTAATTGTTTAAATGAACACATAGCTTTAATAAATTTGTATTAATTCAACTGGTAGTGTGTAGTCAATTCTGTCTGCATTCATCAATTGAGGCCAGCAGAGGCACCAACAACCTGGACAATATTCAAGCTTGAGTTGATAAGTGGCAAGTAACATTTGTTACACACATGCCCGAAAATTACCATCGCTATCAAAAGAGAATCTAATCACCTTCTCCAACAGCACTCCACAAACCCCTTGATATTCAGTGGATTTACCATCACTCACTCCTCCACCATAAACTTCCTGGGGTTACTATTGACTAGAAACATATCTGGTCCAGCCATATATTACTGTGGCTACAACAGCAGATCAGAGGCGAGGAATTCTGCGTCATGGGACTGAGTTTAGGAGGAACTTCTTCACCCAAAGGGTTGTGAATCTGGGGAATTCCTTGCCCAGTGAAGCAGTAGAGGCTCCTTCATTAAATGTTTTAAAGATAAAGATAGATAGTTTTTTGAAGAATAAAGGGATTAAGGGTTATGGTGTTTGGGCCGGAAAGTGGAGCTGAGTCCACAAAAGATCAGCCATGATCTCATTGAATGGTGCAGCAGGCTCGAGGGGCCAGATGGCCTACTCCTGCTCCTAGTTCTTATATTCTTATGTTCTTATGTACCTCACTTCTTGACTCCCCAAACTCTTGCCACCAAGAGATAAGGCTGAAGCATTCATAACAGTCTTCAGCCAGAAGTGCCGCGTGGATGATCCATCTTAGCCTCCACCAGAGGTCCCCAGCATCATAGGTGTCAATCTTCAGCCAATTCGATTGACTCCATGTGATATCAAGAAATATCTGAATACTGCAGAGTATTTGGGCCCTGGCAGAATTCCAGCAACAGTACTGACACCTTGGGCGGGATTCTCCGACCCCCCGCCGGGTCGGAGAATCGCCGTGGGCTGGCGTGAATCCCGCCCCTGCCGGTTGCCGAATTTTCAGGCACCGGAGATTAGGCGGGGGTGGGAATCGCGCCGTGCCGGTTGGCGGGCCCCCGCCACCGATTCTCCGGCCCAGATGGGCCGAAGTCCGCTGCTGGAATGCCTGTCCCGCCGGCGTGGATTAAACCACCTCCCTTACCGGCGGGACAAGGCAGCGCGTGTGAGCTCCGGGGTCCTGGAGGAGGCGCCGGGCGATCTGGCCCCGGGGGGGGGTGCCCCCACGGTGGCCTGGCCTGCGATCGGGGCCCACCAATCCGCGGGCGGGCCTGTGCCGTGGGGGCACTCTTTTCCTTCCGCCTTCGCCATGGTCTCCACCATGGCAGAGGCGGAAGAGACCCCCTCCACTGCGCATGCACAGGGATGCCGTGAGTGGCCGCTGACGCTCCTGCGCATGCGCCGCCCGGCAATGTCATTTCCGCGCCAGCTGGAAGGGCACCAAAGGACTTTTCCGCCAGCTGGCGGGGCAGAAATCAGTCCGGCGCGGGCCTAGCCCATCAAGGTCAGGGCTTGGCCGCTCAAGATGCGGAGGATTCCGCACCTTTGGGGCGGCGCGATGCCGGACTGATTTGCGCTGTTTTTGGCGCCGGTCAGCGGACATCGCGCCGATTACAGAGAATTTCGCCCCTTGTGTTCCAGAACTTGCCACGCCCCTAGACAAGCTGTTCCAGAACAGCTACAACACCGGCATCTACCTAACAATATGGAATATTTCCCAGGTATTTCCTGTACACAAGAAACAGAACACATCCAACCCAGCCAATTACCGCCCCATTAGTTTACTCTCAATCATCAGCAAAGTGATGGAAAGGATCATCAACAGTGCTATGAAATGGCACTTACTCAGCAATAACCTGCTCACGGATGCTGAGTTTGGGCTCCGCCAAGGTCATTCAGCTCTTGACCTCATTACAGCCTTAGATCAAACATGGACAAAAGAGCTGAATGCCAGCTACACATCAATCAGTATCTTCATTTGTGTTGATATCGCTTACATTTTACTTCGCCTCACTCCTGACATTGCTCCTCTCCTGATCTCCTGCAGATTCGTAATCCCTCCAAGTTCTCCAATGCAAGGGAGCACATGAAGAATAAGAGTGGGATCATTTTGTGAGTACAAATTTCTTTTTAGAATTTCAAAATGTTTCAAATAAAAGTTGATACATTCAGTACGGTTAGTCACTTTTTGAAAATGTTTTGCTTTGTTTGTGGAAATAAAGAACAAACTATAGTATCATCGTGACACTTCATTGATTCCACTATTAATCATGTTGAGGAGAAATTCAAAACGTTAATGGAAAAAGATGTATTAATAATACAAGTTATGTCCTCTAAAGTTTAGCCAAGTGGGCTAAGACAGCTGGCTTCTAATGCAGAACAGGGTTCAATTCCCGTACCGGCCTCCCTGAACAGGCGCCAGAATGTGGCGATTAGGGGCTTTTCTCAGTAACTTCATTGAAGCCTACTTGTGACAATAAGCGATTATTATTATTAAATACTCCATATGATTATTAATTATTATTGACTCACAGAGACTTAGTGTAAGCAAATGTAAAAGCTAAGATATCATATATCTCAATGAAACAAATGACCATTTTTTCCTGACCTGCTGAGTATTTCCAGCATTTTCTCATTATTTTGATTTTGTATTAGTATTTGATTCAGTACCACTTCTCTTTCAAGAATGCCCATCTTGAAGCAATTCTGCTCTCACTCCGATGGGATTTCTGTTTACCTTTTTTAATCTTGTTCACCCTCATTCCTTTCTGTTTCCCTTCTTGTGTTTGATCAGTTATCTATTAAAACTAACTTTCGCCACCAAACCCCTACCCTCAGCAACAGCTTCCTTCTGACTAATTTGAGGCCATAATGATTTTGGCAAGATTCTCATCTGCATTAAACATTCCTCCTCTGGTGGGTGCAAATTGCTTCTATAGGCCTCAAGTGTGCGTTGGCGATGATTGTAATCAATCACAATTGATTACCTTATGCGGTACATTTAGATTTTAAATTCCTCTTTCTCTGTCAGAGATGCACCCTTGTGCCCCTGCCTGCATTGATTTTGGTGCTGTTACTGATCAGAAATATGTTATATGTCCGCCTGTCATGGGCATGCCATTGGAATAGACCCACCTGTGTTTAGGCAGACAACAATGACAATTTGCATTCATATAGCAAAATATTCCAAAGTGTTTAAGAGACATTTTTTGATGCTGAGCTAGAAGAGAGATATCAGGACAGATGACCAATTTGGTTTTAAGGAGCACCTTAAACAAGAATAGAGAGAGTTTGAGAGGTAGAAAGGTGTAGGGAAGGAATTCCAGGACCAGAATTTTACACTCCACAGCCCCCTCCCCTGATAGGTTCTGCAGCTGGAGGCGTGTGGGGGTAGCATGAATTTCCACAGGTGGTATTCCCTCTCTGGGAATCCCCCCTAATTTTCTGCCCAGCTTCAATTTTTAGGCTGGTGGATGTTCACCAGATTTCACAGCTAAGGGTGGGGGAATAAAGAAAGTTGGATCTTGGGCAGTTGGGTTGAGGGGGGGGCATCACCATCAGAAGCCCACTTATGACTGGTGATGCCCTCCCCTTAAGGTCCATTGACCTCAGGACCTACCTCCCTCAGGTTTATCCCCCAATACCATCCTTGCAACCTTCCAGGTCTACCCTATCCTACCATGCCTTCCCCATCCTGGGACTCTTTACACTTACCTTTTTCTCCGTTTACCAGGAATTCGTCTCAGGCAGCTCTGTGCAGTGCTTCTTTCAGCCACTGCAGCGCTGTTGGTGGAGGGGCTGGAGAGCTGTTGGTTGGCCATTCCGATTGGCCGGCGTCTCGCCAAGGTGGAACTTCTTCATGAATCATTAAAGCATAAAATCAAAGCAGGGCTGTAAGAGTCGGCAGGGATGTGTTTCCTGCTAACTCTTCAGGTGGATGGGGCCAAGCTGAGAAAAGTGCCAGCCATCCTAAAATTTAAGACCCAGAGCTTAGGGTCAAGGCATCTGAAAGTACAACAGCCAATGGTGGAGTAATTAAAATTGTGGCTATGCAAGAGGCCAGAATCAGAGCAGTATAGAGATCTTAAAGGCTTAGAGGGCTGAAGGAGGTAAGAAATGAGGAGAGGCAAAGCCATGGAGGATTTTGAAACAAAGGTTGAGGATTTTAATATTTAGGTGTTGCCGGATCGAGAGTCAATATAGCTTGGTTAATGCGTGAACAAAACAAATTGAGGTTAAAAGCAGACGAGTTTTATGAACACATGTTTATGTAGAGTGGAAGACTGGGTGCTGGCCAGAAAAAAAAGCTGAAACAGTCAAGTCTAGAGTAATAAGGACATGGTTGAGGATTTGAGCAGCATACGAGCTGAGGATGGATCAAAGGCAGACAAGGTTACAGAGATGAAAACAGGTAGTTTTGGTGATGCAACAGTTGTATGTTCAGAAACTCACCTTGGGGTCAAGCATAACAGTCTCAGCTTCAGAAAGTTGTCAGCAAAGGAAATGATGACCAGAAAATGGAGTTTGTGGCGTCATCAAATGGCTTCAGTCTTCCCAATATTTAGTTGTAGGAAATGCCTGCTCATCCCACTTTGGCTATTGGACAAGTAGTGTGACAAATTAAAGAGAGTAGAGGGCACCAGAGAAATGTTAGAGGGATGGAGTTCAATGTCATCAGTGTAGGCCTAGAGCCTGAGGTATTATCGGATGATATCATCGAGTAGCACATAGATGGGAAATAGAAGCAGTCCAAGGATAGATCCTCGGGGAACCCCTGAGGCATAGGCATGGTACGGGAAGAAAAGCTATTGCAATCGATTCTCCATCAATAATCAGACAAAATACGAATAGAACCAAGCACGAGGAATTCCAGTTGGACAATGAAGGAGGCATTAGAGGAAGCTAATATGATTGACTGTGTCAAAGATGCCAGATAGGTTGAACAGCATGATGATGGATAATTTATCACAGTCATTGTCACAAAGAATGTCAACAGTGACTTTGATAGGGGCTGATTCAGTACTGTGGGAGGAACAGAAGCCTGATTGAAGAGTTCAGGTGTGGAATTGTGGGGAAGAAGGGAACAGATTTGGGAGGCAACAGCATGCACAAGGATTTTGGATTGGAAAAGGAGGTTGGAAATGGGGCAATAGTATGCAAGGACAGAAAGGTCAGTCGTTTTATTTTCAGGAGAGAGACGATGACAGCAGTTTTGAAGGAAGGTGGTGGGGGTAGAAAGTAGTGTAATCAACCTCTGGAAAGTAATGCTCTCACCTCTGGTAAAAATCCTACAAACTGTAATGAACGGTAAGTGGGTAATCAAAGGAGGTCAGTTCGATTTAATGTCCTCACCTGCCGGGCTGTGAAACTATCCCAGTGGGATTGAGGCAGCTGCAATTCAGTCCCATGCACCCAAACGTGATGAATAATTTTAAATTAATTTAGAAATCTTACACCAGGAGATCAGAGGACTGATGCTGTGGAAAATGTTACTATTAAGCAATCATGTGATTTGCAATGCAAATTTTATTTCTGTGCTGTATCTGAACTTGCATTGCATGAACAATGTCCAATTTGTCAATCAGACAGTATTGTGCTTTGAAAAAAATGATCATAAAATCTTATGTCATTCCCCCCAAGAAAATATAAACGAAGGAAAGGCAGACGCAGCACCAAAACCAGCAAACTATCTCAGTGCTTGTTGAGCTCCACTGAATGTACAATAGGAAACAATTAAACCGCAATACAAATTGATTACTGTAAACGTCAGCATTTAACTCGACCTTTGAAGCCTCAAACAATCCCTCCAAAAACAGGAATCGATTGATTAGTCAAGTATGACTTTGAACTGCTGGCGTGGGTGCGGGTGGTTGCCATTTTGAAATGTCATCAGCATCCATTGTGAAGATTGGACATGTCGTAAACTCTTGTGCGTCTTTGTGACGCAGCCCTTACCGTCTGCATGATCCCTACTGCCTAGTTATAAGGCACTGGTAAGTAAAACATGTATTTACAGGGTGCAAAAATATGGAGGCTGATTGCCAGTGCAAGTATAGCGTGTCGTGGCTGGAAAGGCGGTTGGAGGGTGTTGATTTCTATGTCGAGTATCTGCAAAAACTGAATTTTTGGTCTGAAAAATGGAGGGTAAGTTTTCCACCCCTTCCCTGTGGCATGTTTTGCAGAGGCAGCCTGCCATTGGCTGATGGTGGAATCTTCTGGTCTGCTTGCTGTCAACGGGGTGTCTCATTGTTCGTACCCTCTGCCGCTGAGAAACCCACAGGGGTGGGGGGTCGCTGCTGAGGGGACTGGAAGATCCCGCTGGCAAGACTGGCTGAAAAACCATGCCCAGACCCCCTTAAATGCTGGACTGGTTTTTACCCCAATATATTGTAGATCTAATGGAACTTTCAAACAATAGGAAAACAATTATCATTTACAATAAATGAATACTTTCAAAGTCAAAAATTGTTTCTTACCACAATGTGACATTTTACCACAGGAACTTGAGAGAAAATCCCTAGTATAATTGCTTGAATTGTGAGGTCCAAAAGATGCATTGCCAGATCTATTCCTCTTATATAAATATATATGCTTAACTTGCAATTGCCTAAGGTTTGTTTTTACAATTTACATCAACAAGTGTTTATTGCAGAGCAACTCACAGAAAAAAATATTGTAAAAATAACTTGATTTGTCAGTCTCGTTGGACATGTTGAAACAGCCAACTCCTGGACCCAACTCAACAAATTATTCCAGAATTGGAATTGGAAGTTGACTTTTTACAGCTGAATGGCTTCTAATCTATCTTTTCCTCAATCCCTCTAATTTTACTGGATTTACCAGTGCTCAATTAATAAAATATCTCCCCTATTTTCCTTCCCTGGTGTCGAACTATTGAAAACTGAGGGCAATTCACACAAGCCATATTAGATTTCCCCTCCTCCGCCCAGAAAATATTTGTTCTCATTAAGGTGGGAGATCAAAAGATTTCCAAGATCATGGGCGTCATTCTCCGACCCCCCGCCGGGTCGGAGAATGGCCGTTGGCCGCCGTGAATCCCGCCCACGCCCCCGCCGAAGTCTCCGCTCCCAGAGATTGGGCGGGGGCGGGAATCCGGCCGCGCCGGTTGGCGGGACCCCCCGCTGGATTCTCCGGCCCGGATGGGCCGAAGTCCCGCCCAGGAATTGCCTGTCCCGCCGACGTAAATCAAACCTGGTATTTACCGGCGGGACCAGGCGGCGTGGGCGGGCTCCGGGGTCCTGGAGGGGGGCGCGGGGCGATCTGACCCCGGGGGGTGCCCCAACGGTGGCCTGGCCCGCGATCGGGGCCCACCGATCCGCGTGCGGGCCTGTGCCGTGGGGGCACTCTTTCCCTTCCGCCTCCGCTACGGCCTCCACCATGGCGGAGGCGGAAGAGACTCTCCCCACTACGCATGCGCGGGAAACTGACAGCGGCCGCTGACGCTCCCGCGCATGCGCTGGGAAACTGACAGCGGCCGCTGACGCTCCCGCGCATGCGCCGCATTTCCGCGCCAGCTGGCGGGGCAACAAACGCCATTTCCGCCAGCTGGCGGGGCGGAAATCCCTCCGGCGTCGGCCTAGCCCCTCAATGTTGGGGCTAGGCCGCCAAAGATGCGGAGACTTCCGCACCTTTGGGCCGGCGCGATGCCCGTCTGATTGGCGCCGGCTTTGGCGCCAGTCGGCGGGCATCCCGCCGTTGGGGGAGAATTTCGCCCCATATATATAATTTTCACATCTGGAGCTTCAATTAGACCACCCTAAACTGGATAACGTGAATTCCTTAGACTGCAAATAACAAATTATAAAAATGTGTAACAGTGGAATAGCACACATTTACTCTTTGACATGTTGAGTTTCTTTACTTGTAGAATTCTGCAAGTATGAGTTAACACTCATTCTGCGGACTAAACCATAAATCAATATGGTTAGAAGATATATTGAGAAAAGCATTTTAATATATCATCACTAGTAATAATACAGTTTATACAGAAAGGCATTGCATTAACAAATGTTGGATGGGAAAAATGGAACGAACACTTCTTTGTGACATTCGATACGACCAGGTCGAGCAGAGAAAAAAGTACAGCTAAATCCCTAAAGTTCTGAATCCTTTTATAAAGTTTCATTCTCACATAGATAAAAAGACTTCATTCTTCAATCCAGGTTTTGAGTCGCCGAAAGATTTCTTCTCTTGCTCTAATGAGTTGTGGTATGTCAGTTGTTTTTTCTGGGTACATGTCAGCACAATGGGCTGTACCTGTTTGGGTGATTAAGGAAACAGACAAAAATGAAAATCCTTAAATAAAAACTAGCTTATATGCACTGTACTTTCACAGCCCTCATTTATATTTATTTATTTAAGAACATGCCAGCTTTATCCAGCATGCAGGTATACTCCCCTCAGTTTAACATCAATGATTACCTGTTAATTTACACACCCAAGCATCACTTATAAAAAGCCTACCTGCCTTTCTGAAATTCACTAACATTTCCATAAGTCAAACCAGATGCAGACATATATGCTCAGCACTTAAGAATGTTAGGCACAATAAATCTATCTTCAAGATTAAAAACAAACTAAAACTAAAACATTTTCTATAAAGTTTAAATATATATATTTTTATTAAGGCACTTAGAAATAAACATCAAATAAAACCACAACCAAGATAAAAAAAGGTAACTAACAGATAACACACAGGAGAACATAGCATAACTCAATAAATAGCCAACCAGCCCTCCCTACCATACCCCCCATCCCCTCTGCCTTCTATAAAGGTTTTTAACCAATCCTTTCTTTGAAAGTGTGTATCTTGTTCAGCTGGTTTTTCGTGCTGGTTATAAATTATTTTTTCAACACACTTTGGTTGCTCTTCGTTTTATCCGTTTGAAAATTAGATTTGAGCTGTTCAAATTTTAGTCTCCCTTCCTAAAAATTGGATAGCAGCAAATGAGACTTCACAAAGATTGGTTGGAGATTAAACCTACAACAAAATGATTCAACATACCACATTGCGCATTTCTTGTCTTTATTGTAATATTTTAACATTTAATTGATAGTTTCACATGAGCAATTAATTATAATATTGCTATCAAAACTGTGGCCACTTATTAGGCTGAACAGCATTCTATTTGTCTTTTTATTTCTCTGCTTTTTCTCTTGGAAAGGCTGAAAAGTTTAAAAGGACTTGATCCAAGATTACATTACATTGTGGATGATAAAAATCTGGAATATTCGTAAAAGGATTAAAGTAATCATGAGATATGCAAACCTATCAGTTTGAGACAGGCCAATCACCTGGAAAAGCTCTTAATGGGAAGACAAAAGTAATGTCAAATGAACTAAACGCTGTGCTGAGGATAAAAATTGGAAACACCACTGGGGTTTGCCTGAAAAATAAACCTGTACAATGCCGCCTGTTTTATATGAATTGTAGAACATTCAGAATGCAAAGTCAGTATATCTCCTGTCTGTCATTTAAATTTATAAGTAAAACATTTGTAATTGCATTATTGCTAGAAGGCAGATTATAGGAGCGATCTAATGGAAATGTTTCTGGGCGCGATTTAACTAATTGGGAACAAAGTTCCATAGCGAGTACGTTTAGCCGCTGTGTTTCTCACAGCGCCTAGAAACACAAGGCTATAAAACGCAATTCACGTTTGATAAGGTGCCTCAATGGGGAATGCACGGCTGAGGCCGCACATCACACCGTTTTGTACACTGAGGAGCTCTGCTCGCCAGAACTCCTCAGTGTAGCGAGAGACGGGGATGTCATTTTTAAATGGTGTCATGATCTCCGAGGCCCCTGAAGCACCGCCCGACTACCCCAAGCCTCAACGCACTATGGGAGGAATTCCAGATTGGCACCTTGGCAGTGGCAAGCTGATGCCCTGGCAATGCCACCTGGGCACCGTGTCAGGCTGGCACCCAGGTAGCATCACCAGGGTGCCAGGCTGGCAGTGCCAGGGTGCCCAAATGCCACCATGCCCAAAGGGCATGCACCTGAGGACCTCCAATCCCCTGGGAGACCCCCACAAATGCAGTTCCGTCTCGTCACCGTTTGAACAACGCTCGTCCAAGGCAAGGGAGATTGATCCCAGTCCTCAGGAAACTCAGGAATCTGCACATTAAAGTGAGTCTAGCTATCTTGGTTTAATATGCAGATTTTTAGCAAGTGGTTTTGCCTTTAAAAATGGCACCCCAATCCACGAGTGGTCTTCCTGCACTGGTGAGCTGAGCGAATGGGCGGAATTCACATTTCAGTGTCACGAGAGATCACGTTAGATCTCGGTGTTGCAAGCCAGGCAGATCCTAGGAGCGATCCGGGAAGATCCTGGCAGTCAATACACAACAGCCAAGTGATAATGGGCGCGACTCAGTGGACTCAAGTTAAAGTGCACTGAACAGCATGTTGAACAGCACCTTGCCTTTTTTTTTGGCCTTGGGGAAGAACTCCCCATCGACGCCACTCTTTAAGTTATTTCGCTCAGCTCACCAGTGCAGGAAGACCACTCGTGAATTGGGGCGCCATTTGTAAAGGCAGCCCAGCTATTTGTTCCCCTGAAAGTTCTCTTTTGTCAATGAAGAATTGAGAAGGATGAAGAGTTAGGATAAGAAAGGATAGCTGCATATAGTGTTGACCATGCAGATTAAAGTGGTTAAGTTTATTGCATCTGTTCTATGCTAAATGAAATGCTGGATAAAATGCGTTACACTTACTTGGGTACACCGCCAATTTGTCCCTCATGTCTCTGCTCATGTCCCTGCCTGGGCTGGTGAGATCCAGGGTTTCTTGAGGACAATCATTTTGATGACTCCTCCAGATGTTCAGTTCTTCTCTTTAGCATTAGGAACAGTCTTGTCCCCCCAAAAAGGGTGAGAACTAATGAGACCGTGTTGAGAAATAAGTGGAGGTGTATGGGATTGTGCAGATAGTGTGTGCGGTGAGAGGTGTAATAAAAGCAAGTTGGAATGATGATGAGATGACGAATGTAGAAAGATGAGTGTGATGCTGATCACTGCCTCAATTTAAAATCGAGTCTTAAGTGTATTAATAGGTAAGATGTCCTTTCTCGATACTGTAGTATTGGCAAACTGTAAATATATGCTGGGTGAGGGGCTGTCACACTTCCTCATTTATTGATTTTTATTGTCTGACAGGGATAATAGGAAAAAGGATTTTATTTTCAAAGACTGTTGATGTTTTTAACTGAACACTGGCATATTATCAAGGTAATTCCCTGAATAATCTATTTTCTTAAAAAAAATAAGGAGGCTAATTAACGAAGTTAGCTACTGTAGTAGCATTGTATAGACTCCAAAAGATGAGAGTGCAGGGCAATGATCCATTTGACCTAATTTAGTCATGTCTTAAATTATTAAATGAGCCCTTTAACAGTGCTGAATACCTGTCGAAAGGAACTTCTTGATTACAGGCTAAAGACTATCAACAGCCCTTTCATATCAATCAGGTAACTGAAAAAATAATAGATTCCGATTTATAAAAGTAAAATCATCTCATTTCAGTGATTATAGATAAACATGATTACATAAGGACATGAAAATCACCATTAAACACTTCACAGATTTTCATGAGATACTTAAATCAACAACATGTGCTTACAATTCACTGATCAAAGAAAAACGTTGTTGGCTAATACAGGTAGTGTAAGTGAACAATGACTGGCTTGTTCATGCCCATCTTTCAAAATTAATAGTTACATTCTACAGAAAGCTGAAACTTTTAAGGCAACTGGTGGTTAATGGTGTCGCTGTCCAGTATTTAATCGCCTTTCTCAAAGCCATTCTTAAACCCAAAAATTGGTGAAGGATTCGTTGAGGAGAGAATAAGAAAGTTAGTGCCTTGAAAATAGATTAGTGGATAACATGAATCAACCCTTAATCCTTGCAGAATACAAATAAACAGTTGATGGAATAATATAGTAGAATTCCATGCAAATAGCTTCAATACGTGATTCTGCAGTTAATTACTTGCTCAAAAGTAACAACATGTATCTTCATGTTTTTAATAGGTTTTAAAAGATTTGTAGTGCCGTTTCTGTGTTTAGTTTTGTCACTCAGTGACTCAAATATAAAGCTATTACAAAAATTTAGCAAGATAATTTGGACCCTAATATTTCTCCAACCCTTAAAACAAAAGCAAAAAGGGCAGCAAGGTGGTACAGTGGTTAGCATTGCTGCCTCACGGCACCGAGGTCCCAGGTTCGATCCCGGCTCTGGGTCACTGTCCGTGTGGAGTTTGCACATCCATCCGTGTCTGCGTGGGTTTTGCCCCCACAACCCAAAGATGTGCAGGGTAGCTGGATTGGCCACACTAAATTGCCCCTTAATTGGAAAAAATGAATTGGGTACTCTAAATTTATTTTAAAAAACAAAAGCAAAATACTGTGGTTGCTAGAAATCTGAAATAAAAGTGTTTCAAGTCAAATATTACTCATCTTCAAAACCAAATTGCTGAAACATTGGATGCGATCTAACGGCCCCGTCGACTGGGGGTGCCACTGAATTTTGCGAGAGGCCAAAAACAGGATTTGCACCAGCGAGATCTCAGAACGGAATCTTCCCCACCCCCCCATTGTTGAAGTTCATGCCCTTCCTAGGCGATTTTGGTGAATTAATATTACAGTAGTGGGCTTAACGCCACTACTTCCGGCCTCCTTGTAACTTCATCATATCACATTGGCACTAATCGCGACTGTTTTTCAAAAACTAAAACCAGTTGCTATGACCACACTGTAGGCACACAGGTAAGTAAAGTCCCTGAGAAGAAAGGGACATGCTTGGATACTGCCCCCTGGCAATGCCCCCCGGCACTTCTTGGGGGCTCTTCGGGCAGCTCCATTGCATAGGGGGGAGAGGGAGGGAAGTTGCCCTTCTGCATGTGCCAATGCATAATAGTTGCCCGGTGGACATCATCAAGGGGACCATACTCCCCCTCTAGGAGACCATCCTGCAGCAGAAAGAGTACATCATGAAACAGAAGGAGATCACCAGAGCACTCACCACCAAATTTTGCTGATCCGAGAGTCAGAGTATGTCAGAGCCCTCGGTGGGTGAGCACAAGCCTGGACAGGGATTCCTTGTGTATGTGTGTGTATGTTGCATGTGTGTGTTTGTTGTGTTCTCGGTGATGACAACAACAATACACCAAGGCAATGACTTTGTGCAGACAAATAGCTTGAAAATCTTCTGCAGATATTCTTGCAGTGTGGTTACTGCAGAGGGACCAAAGAAGCATGTGTGTCAGTGACGCCAGGGAGGCACATTCAGTGGGAGGGAATCGTCTGCCATTGTTACAAGAGCTACATTATTGGAGGCAGTAGTCTCCACAAAGTGACTGCAATGGGATGTCTTCCGGTTGGAGAGACATGAGCACATCATGACGCCACAATTGAATATCTCGTAAAATAATGAACATCTGAGATGACTTGTTTCAATGTCCATTTTCCCTGATTAATGACAACCAGAACAGTTAGTTTGTCAGTTGCCTCTGGGTCAGTTTTAGTGTTGTCAGTGTCATAATATACACAGTATATCATGGTGCAGACACACACACTGATGGACACACAGCAAGACCACAGTGAAAGTATGTTCAACAGTTTCTAACTTAATAAAATAGTGTTGCACTATTTTAAGTGTTGGTGGCCTGTATGTGTTCCACGGATCCAGAGCACCCAACACATCATGATACGAGGAGTTGAGGGATATTAGAACATCTTAGACCTGCCTGCAAGTGATCTGCCTTCCACCAGCATACAGTCATCCTGCAAAATGGACAGCCTCCGCCCGCCACCGCCGCTCCGCATCACCGGTAACCTAGGGGCCAACTGGAAGATATTCAAACAACGCTTCCAGCTCTATCTTGAAGCCACAGATTGGGAAGCTGTCTCAGACACCAGGAAGATCGCTCTCTTCCTATCCACGGCCGGGGAATATGCCATCCAGATTTTCAATTCTCTCACCTTTGCTGATGATGAAGATAAATCAAAATTCAAGACGGTCCTCCTCAAGTTTGACACTCACTGCAACATAGAGATGAATGAAAGTTTCGAGCGCTATATATCCCAACAGCATTTGCAGGGTAAGGATGAACCTTTCCAGTCCTTTCTCACCCACCTCCGCATCCTTGCGCAGTCCTGTAATTACGGGCCCACCTCCGACTCCATGATACGCGACCAGATCGTTTTTCGGTGTTCAGTCGGACCCCCTACACCAGCAGCTCCTCAAGGTAAAGCAGCTCACCCTAGCAATTGCCATCGAGACCTGTGTCTTACATGAACTCGCCACTAGTCGGTATTCCCACATCCAAGCGGCTGAAACGGTGCGGCAAGGTCCCCACGAGGCAGAACGGGTCCAAGTAATCGAGCAACTCCAGGGCCTCAGCCTGGTTGAGGGCGGCCATTTTGAGCGCTTTTCGCGGACTCCCGCACTTGTGTGCACCGAACGAGGGGACGGCGACGTCAACGAACGTACTGCGCAGGCGCGCACCACGCGGTGGCGCAGCGAACGTACCAACGCTACTACGTGCGGCAACTGTGGCTCCGCCCCTTAAAGCGGCAATGCCCTGCCAAATCCCGACGATGCCTGAGATGTGGCAAACTTGACCACTATGCTGCTTTATGCAGATCAGCTCAGCCTGCCAACTCTTATCACTCCAGCAGGTATGTCTGGGCCATTCAACCCACGGTCACTGAGTCTGATTCGGACCTGCTACCCGATATTGACACCGAGGACCCAAAGGCGCCTTTTCGAGTCGGTATCGTTACAAAAAACAGGGTGACCCCGAAGCAAAGAATCCAGCCTCTATCGGTATACAGCATCGATCCAGACGATGAGTGGTGTGCCACCGTTACGGTCAACCAGTCCCAAATACGATTCCACTTGGACACTGGTGCCTCCGCCAATCTCATTGAGTGGTCTGATCTCCAAAGCCTTCGTGTCAAACCAGCCATCCTGCCATTTGCCTGATAGCTATTAGATTATAATGGCAATGCCATTGCGGCCAGCGGCTCATGACACCTTGAAGTGACGCACAGGTCACGCAAAGCCATCCTTCCTTTTGAAATCGTGGGTTCCTCGAAAGCCTCCCTGCTTGGCGCGCAGGCATGCAAGCTGTTGAACCTAGTTCAGAGAGTTCACTCTCTCTCTCCTGCTGACGCGTCTGCCTTTCAGGACACTGACTTCAGGGCGCAGCTCGACGCCATTATCAACCAGCACCACAAAGTCTTCGAGGGCATGGGCACGCTCCTGTACACCTACAAGATTTTATTAAAACCGAATGCCACGCCTGTGGTGCACGCACCTCGCAGGGTCCCAGCACCCCTCAAGGACCGCCTTAAGCAGCAGCTGCAGGACCTCCAGAACCAAGGAGTGATTTCCAAAGTCACGGAACCGACCGACTGGGTCAGTTCCATGGTATGTGTAAAAAAGCCTTCCGCCGAATTGAGTATTTGCATTGATCCCAAGGATCTAAATCGCAATATCATGAGGGAGCATTATCCAATTTCCAAGCGCGAAAAGCTCACATGCGAGATGGCTCGCGCAAAGCTCTTTACCAAACTCGACGCCTCAAAAGGATTCTGGCAAATCCAGCTCGATAAATCCAGCAGGAAACTTTGCACATTTAATACCCCCTTTGGCAGATATTGTTACAACAGGTTGCCGTTTGGGATCATATCTGCTTCAGAAGTGTTCCATAGGATTATGGAACAAATGATGGAAGGCATTGAAGGTGTTCGCGTCTTTGTCGATGACATAATCATTTGGTCCACCACCCCGCAGGAGCATGTTAATCCCCTCCAGCACGTATTCAGACGTATACATGAGCATGGCCTCCGCCTCAACAGGGCCAAATGCTCTTTTGCTCAGACGGAACTCGAGTTCCACGGGGACCACATCTCCCAATTGTGTGTGCAGCCATCACAGCTATGAAAACACCAGAGGACAAGAAGGCGGTCCTCCGATTTCTGGGCATGGTCAATTTTTTAGGGAAATTCATCCCTAACCTCGCCTCTCATACACGGCTCTCAGGAACCTGGTCAGGAAGACAACAGACTTCCAATGGCTCCCTGCCCACGAGCGCGAATGGAGGGAACTCAAAACAAAACTGACCATGGCCCGGTCTTAGCCTTCTTTGATCCAGCAAAGGAGACCAAAATTTCGACCGACGCCAGTCAATCCGGCATTGGGGCAGTGCTCCTTCAACGTGATGAGGCCTCATCATGGGCTCCCGTTGCATATGCGTCACATGCGATGACCCCCACGGAGCAGTGCTACGCACAGATAGAAAAGGAGTGCCTGGGCCTTCTGACCGGTGTGGTTAAGTTTCATGATTATGTCTCCGGACTTCCTCAATTCACCCCTCGAGACCGACCATCGCCCGCTGGTCAATATAATACAGAAAGACTTGAACGACATGACGCCTCGCCTCCAGCGTATTCTTCTCAAGCTCCGGCGATATGACTTCCAGCTTGTATACACCCCAGGCCAAGACCTCATCATTGCTGACGCTCTCTCCAGGGCAGTCAACACGCCATGTGGCCCAGCAGGATTTGTCTGCCAGGTTGACGCCCATGTGGCATTCGCGGCCTCCAATCTACCTGCCTCGGATGAACGCCTCATCCAAATTCGCCGCGAGACGGCGGCTGACTCCTTGCTACAGTGTGTCATGCGCAACCTAACGGACGGGTGGCTCAAGGGCCAATGCCCTCAATTCCATAATGTCAGAGATAATCTGGCGGTAGTAGACGGGGTTTTTCCTAAAACTGGACCGCATTGTCATCCCGCATAGCATGCGCCAGCTTGTCCTGGAACAACTACATGAGGGCCACCTTGGCGTGGAAAAGTACCACCGACGGACCCGAGAGGCAGTGTAATGGCCCAGCATTAATGAGGACATAGCCAACACAGTGCTCAACTGCCCCACTTGTCAGCGCTTCCAGCTGGCCCAACCACGTGAGACCCTGCAGCCCCATGAGTTGGTCACGTCACCATAGACCAAGGTGGGCATCGACCTGTTCCACGCACTGGGTAGAGACTATGTCCTGATCGTGGACTACCAGTTACTCATGGGTCGCACCCTGAGGACGATGGTGCCGTCCATCCATGTCCCAGACCTCAACCACATTCCGGTCCTTTGCCAGATGCAGCTGTCTCGTGCACAGCACAAGGCGGCTCATGACTCCCATACAGCTGATCTCCCTGCTCTGGCTCCAGATGACCACGTACGCTTCCATCCTCTGGATGGTGGCTGGTCTGCAACCGCTGTTGTCCTTCGGCAGGTGGCCCTCCGCTCGTTCCTGGTTCGTCTACCGGATGGCTCTATTCTGCACCGCAATCAACGCGCCCTTCGTGTTGTTCCACGCTCGCCACGTGATCCTCCAGTGTGGCCTCGCCCTCCTGCTGACCCTGTCATGGACTATGCAGAGCTCCCTGTCACTCTGCATCCCCCTGACTTTGACGCAGTCCAGCCCGCTTCTGAACCGGCGGCTCTTGACCCAGCCTTGAGGCGGTCAACCAGAATTCGTCGCCCACCTCAGAGACTAAATTTATGAACTTTGCGAACTTATGGACTCTCTGAATTGTTTTGTTGCTTTGTTTGATCGTTTCCCTGGTTTGTATATAGTGTTGATCTCGTTACTCTTGTTGCATACTACTTCTCTGCACCAGGCACCTTCCCATGTAAATAGTTAGTTCTCATGTACGTAGTCCTGTAAATATGTCTTGCACCCCACACGTGGTTAGGAACATTCTCACCATACATTATTTATTGCCACACCCATGCATTTTTTTAATAAAAGGGGGGATGTCATAATATACACCAGTATATCATGGTGCAGACACACACACTGATGGACACACAGCAAGACCAATCAACATACACAACACCGCAGCCAATCACCAGTTAGAGCACACTCACTATAAAGACAGGGGGCATTAGAGTTCCCGCTCATTCCGGATGCAGCCTCTTAGAAGGACAGAGCTTACAGCTTACAGCACAGATCTTCACCATGTGCTGAGTGCATAGACTGGTTAGGACAGGCATAGGTCTTTAGTTTAATCTAACATCATGTTAACCCACAGTGAAAGTATGTTCAACAGTTTCTAACTTAATAAAATAGTGTTGTACTATTTTAAGTGTTGGTGGCCTGTATGTGTTCCACGAATCCAGAGCACCCAACACATCAGTCAGCATTCATCAATATTAATGAACCACATATGGCACTCTCCCAGTGATATCTGTTCCTCTCCTCAAGTCTTCTTCCCTTAATTCTTTGTTTCTTCGAGGTAGTGGAACATGATGAATGCAGGTTGACAATTGTTGGTGCCTCACCAATATCTCTCATGAGTAACTGTTCTTGATATGTGACCCTGGACAGTGGACCTTTGTAGATGGAGGACATCACAGGCATATATGATCCTGTCCTCACTCAATGTTGACATCAATTCAATGCACCCGGGGCTACTGGATACTGATCAAGAACAAGAAAGCTAGATGATTTACTTTCCCTCTCTTGCCTTGGGCAAGAAAACTTTAGTGTCTCAAACACTGCCTTGACTCAAGATAGGCTGAGATAGCAAATGTGGCGTGGGTCCCGAAGGTCAGTCAGTTGGAATAAGTGCGTCCTGGGGAAAAAAAGTTTGAAAAACGCTGATGTAGATAAATCCAAAGAGCTATTTTTATACAGCAATGGCCTGATTATGTGTGAACCTCTGTATCTTTATGATCAACCGGTAGAGGTTGTAGAGTGTTTCAAGTATCTGGGAACATATATAAACCAGAAGCAAAGCTTTACAGAGAATCCCGACTGTATCTTTAAAAATAGACCGCGACTATTTTTAGTTAGAAAACTGAAAGGGTTTGGAGCGAGTCAAGTTGTTTTAGAGAAGCTATACAAAAGTCTGATAAAGAGTATTTTAACATTCAACATGACAGTCTGGTATTGTAACCTAAGTGTGCAATGAAAATGTAAGAATTGTCAACACAGCAGGTAAAATCATTGGTATACAGCGGACACAGTTCGATAACTTATTTAACAGTTAAGAGGAAAGCTTAGACCATTATCGGTGATTCCTCTCATTCTTTATATTATCAATTTGAAAGGCTCCCTTTGGGCCAGTGCCTTAGAATGCATTTGCCAGGAACAATCTATTCAAGAGGTCTTTTGTTCCAGTGCCATAATCTTACTAAATAACATAATGTAAACTTAACCTACTGATTTTATGTATTTTAACTGCAGTAACAGGGTGTCTGCACAGACCCTCTGAAATAGCATCCTACCCATGTCAACACCCTATACTCATAACCCTATCTATCTTTTTGGACACTAAAGGGGATTTAGCATGGCCAATCTATCTAACCTGCACATCTTTGGACTCTGGGAGGAAACTGGAGCACCCGGAGGAAATCTATGCAGATGAAGGTGCAAACTCCACACAGACAGTCACCCAAGGACAGAATTGAACCCTGGTCTCTGGAGCTCTGAGGCAGCAGTGCTAACCACTGCGTCACCGTGCCACCCACTATTATATTTGTATGGCATGAATGTATGTTATATATGCACAAATGTATGAACATTAAATATTCATTGTTTTTAACTAATGACTGTGTGATTATATGTTATACTGGAGGTGAAGCCAAAGACAAATTTCCACTTTTGCAGGGACAATAAAGTTTTATTCTATTCTATTCATCTAATTAGAAAGGGTATAAATACATTTACAGTTGGAAAGCAGAAGTCATATGACCTCAAAGCCCCCAAATCCCCAGGGAAACTGCAAAATTATGGAGGACATTCCCTTTTCAGGCCCGGTAACAGTTTCTTCTACATAGATTTCATAGATTTCATAGAATTTACAGTGCAGAAGGAGGCCATTCGGCCCATCGAGTCTGGGGTGCCCTTCCACAAAGCATTGGTAGAACACAAGGTGGGAGACCTGAAAACATCTGTTGCAAATATAAGATTTTTATGTTTTGGGATCTCTTCAATTTAGGATAAATTTTTAAAATGTTTTTATTAGGGTTTTTCTTTTTATTCAAAACAAAGTTGGAAGTGAACATACAGAGAAACTATATACATCAGTTACAAATCACTATATACATTGGTTACAATTCATATTTCTCTACAAGAGCTGAGCTTTGACTTATCCTCCTGTTCCCAACACCCTCTTTCTTCCCGAACCCCCTCCCCTTCTTGCTATCTGGTGTGTCTTCTTTTGTTGGATCTTCCAACTTGGACCTGTAGGGGTAGCGTGATGCTATGTATGCTGTTTAGTATTAGATATGGTTGGGTTCTGTGCTTCTTTGTTCCTTCCCTCCTTCTCCCCCTCCTCCCTCCTTCCTCCCCCCATTTCTCGTTTTGTTTGTGTCTGTGGTTCTTCTGTGGACCTCCTCTCCCCCTGGCTTATTGGCTGCCGGCTACAAACGCGTCTTGGGGCCATCCATCAATTTGTTCCAACGTTTTGTGGAAGCCCTCTTCCGACCCCGGGATGGTGAATTAGATTTTCTCCATTTGGAAAAATTCTGAAAGGTCGGACAGCCAGCCTGCAGCTTTGGGGGGTGCTGCGGATCGCCAGCCGAGCAGGATTCTCTGTTGAGCAATTAGGGAGGCAAAGGCAAGGGCATTGACCCTCCGCCTCATAAAGTGTCTTGGCTGTTCTGATACCTCGAAGGTTGCCACTTTGGGCATGGCTCCACCCAACAAGTCTGGGACATGACCAGAACATGTGGGCATGGTTGACCCGGCCTCCCTGGCACTGTTCACATTTGTCCTCCATCTCAGGGAAGTAACTACTCATTCGGGTTCTGGTTTGCGTACCACTTTCAGCTGCATTAGGCTTAGCCTCGCGCAAGTGGAAGTGGAGTTGACCCTGTGCAGTGCTTCGCTCCAGAGTCCTCACCCTACTTCCATCCTGATGCCTTCCTCCCATTTTTCCCTTGTCCAGTGGAGAGCGTGCCTTTCCCAGCAGTCGCTCATACAGGTCCCCGCAGTTTCCCCTCCCTAGGATGTCCATGTCCAATAGTTCTTCTAATAGTGATTGTTGCGGCGGCCGTGGGTGTGTCTTTGTTTCCCTACCTGGGAAATTTTGAATTTGCACATATCTTAATTTGTTTCCCCCGGTTAGTTGGCACTTCTCTGTCAGTTCCTCTAGTGTTGTCAGTCTGTTGTCTGTGTAGAAGTCTCTACTGTCAATGCCCCCCCATCCTGTCTCCATTTTTTGAAGGTGGCATCCATTTTGGCGCGATCCTGTGGTTGTTGCAGATGGGGGTGTTCATGGACATCTCGGTTAGACTGAAGTACTGTTGTACTTCATGACTGGAGTGTGGCTATCACCACTGGGCTTGTTGAGTGTCTAATTGCTGGGGATGGGAGCGCTGCCGTGGCCAGGGCCCGGAAATATATCCCCGTGCAGGACCCCTCCTCCATTCTTACCCATTCAGTTCCTCTATCCGTCCCATTACTCTTTCCGCTGTTGCTGCCCAGTGGTAATATTGCAGGTTTGGGAAGGCTGGTTTGGTCACGCTTCTCGTTCTTTGCAGGACTTTTTGGGGGATCCTGGGTTCTTCCTCCCCATACAAACTCCATGATCAGTTTTTCCACTGTGTTGAAAAAGGCCTTGGGGATGTAGATTGGTAGGAAGAGGAACCTGGGCAGTACGTTCATTTTGATCGTCTGCACCCTCACTGCCAGGAAAAGTGGGAGTGTGTCCCACCTCTGCAGGTCCTTTTTAACCTCCTCCACTTGTGGATCCCTGTCCAGTCATGGGCAATTTGGACCTCCAGTTAGCGGAATTTGTTTCAGGCAGTTTAAATGACAATCCCTCCAGCTCTGCCTCTCTCCTTGCGGGTTCACCGGGAAGATCTCACTTTTGCTCAAGTTGAGTTTGTAGCCCGAGAAGGTTCTAAACTCTTTCAAGAGCACCAGGATTCCCTCCTTGTTGCTTTGCGGGTCCGAGATGTAGAGGAGCAGTTCATCTGCATAGAGCAAGACTCTGTGTTCTCTGTCTCATCTCCGGATCCCCTTCCAATTATTAGAGAATCTCAGATCAATGGCGGATTTACTGTTAGTGGGGCTCTGTTTCATATTGGGCAGTACCCTCCGCCCCCTCACCACTGAACAACAGCAGCACCCCCCCCCCCCTCAACTTCCTCCTGGCCAGGAGCACCCCCCCTTCACTTGTCGCAATCCCGAGCAATAAAATAATTAAATTGGAAGGGGCCAATTTCTGAGGAACGGACGTGTTTCAGTTAAATGTGTCAAGTGCGGCCAAGAACCTTCTCCTCATGATGTGTATGTAAAAAGGAATACTAAGTTACCAAAGATGCAGAAAATCCTCAGGACAGCCCATAGGCTGGAAATAAAGTATCAAATTTATAATTTGTTAAACTTCTGAAGTTTAGTTAAGGGGCAGAGGACATTGCTTCTAGGTGATACATTGACAGGGCAGGATGGATGTGAAACCGGCAGAGTAAGTTGATTGAAATCACAAACTTCTGGGGTAATTAAGATCTTAACAAGTCATGCGGATAAAAAATATTCCTCCCATATTTTTACAATACTTAGATGAGCGAATTGCCAGTTCGTAGCTGGGCTGATTGCCCTATTAATTCAAACTTGCAAAATAAAGTGTACAAAAAAGTTTAACAATACTCGACAGTTTATCTATGGTTATATTTTTGGTTTGTGACACATGGTCACATACCATACCCATTCAGTCACTTATTCACAATCGCACGCAAAAACATGGGTAAACATACATTAGGAATACACAACAATTTAAAAACTTGCGACATAGCACCGAGTACAAGATTAAAGTGTATGTGCAAGTGTCTGACACCCCAACTCTGTTTTTGCTATTTTCCCCTGAATCCCCAGCTAGCAGCTAGTATAGTAATCCGACTGTACAATGAATACATGCTCCTCTCTCTGGGACTGGCACTTTAATCATTAAAAAGGAATGTGTGCCTTGAGTGCAACATAAACTGGTGACTATACCCAGTCATTGCTGCCTTCCTGAACAATTGGGTGGCAATACTGAGAGGCAGACAGGTCCAGCAAGATCAACTTCCACATGGTTTGGATTGGCAGCTCTGGCCTTTTGGATACCCTTATCCTCAGTCTTCCTCCCATTGGTAGAGAAATTCAGGATCCACCAACAGGAACACTCCATATTCTGCTAAATTGAGAGGGAGATGAGTAGCGAGTGCAAAGCCGTTCAATGCAATGGGCGCTCCTGAGACAGCCCAGGAGGTACATTCCCGGTGGAGAGATCGGAGATCAACAGGTAGGATTGTTTTTTAAATATCAAGGTTCTGATTTAGTGAGCTGTAGATACATTTAGAAAGAACCACAACACATTTTGTGGTATATGTAACTCTATGTGCAGGTAAAACCACATTCTTACAAATGCAAACATAAAAGTCTCATTGAGAACCCCGCAGGGGTGTCACTGTGCACAGTGGTTAGCACTGCTGCCTCACAGTTCCAAGGACCCGGGTTCAATTCCAGGCTTGGGTGACTGTCTGTGCTGAGTTTTCACTTTCTCCCTGTGTCTGCGTGGGTTTCCTCGGGGTGCTCCGATTTCCTCCCACAGTACAAAGATGTGCAGGTTAGTGTCCAAAAGGTTAGGTAGGGTTACTAGATTACGGGGATAGGGTGGAGGCTTGGGCTTAAGAGCCAGTGCAGACTCGATGGGCCAAATGGCCTCCTTCTGCACTGTAAGGATTCTATGATTCTATTCTATGATTATATATGCAGACATATAAATAGATTCACACTGATTAACAATAACATTTTTTAAAAATTTAGAATACCCAATTCATTTTTTTTAAATTAAGGGGCAATTTAGCGTGGCAAATCCATCTAATCTGCACATCTTTGGGTTGTGGGGGTGAAACCTCCGCAGACACAGGGAGAATGTGCAAACTCCACACGGCCAGTGACCCAGAGCTGGGATTGAACCTGGGACCTCAGCGCCGTGAGGCAGAAGGGCTAATCCACTGCACCATCGTGCTGTCCTAGCTGTTGTACAAATTAATAAGCAGCAGAGTGGAAAGGGATGAACTTGGCCCTACTCTGTGCAATCTTCTTCCACAAACACCCGCCGTGGGGTCACAGTGCCCAAGGCGGGTGGAGCCTTGGCACAACTTTGGGTCTATTTGCAGCTTCTCACACAAGAAAGAGCCATGGGAAGCTGACCAGTAAAGGGACAAGCCAATCAGAGTCAGGGTTAACCACCAGCACCAGCCAATCAAATGCCATACTGGGTGTGATGTGACTTCAATAAGAAATACAGCAGTCAATAAAAATACACGTTTCAGAAGTAACTAAGTGTAAAGAGGCAGCGAAGAAATTAGAAGCGGGACACAAGGGAGTGGACAATGCTCTTGGGTGGCAGGGTGAGCAACTTCCTCACTCACTCATCATTTTTGGGGCCCCTGTAGTTTGAGGCACTGTGTGTTTCATTGTCCCAGATGATGTAAAATATTAAGGAATAAGCCATTTCACCTCCACCAGATACTCAAAATTAGTGTTACAGACTGTCCACTGCTAAATGACACCCCATATTTCATAAAATACCAAATGGTGAACAGTTTCTGCTTTGGGAACACACGGTATTGCACTTGATAATTGCACTGGTTAGGTTACAGTTCAAGCTTTTGCTCAAATATATTTGCCGAATCAAAAGTGTCAAATCTTCCAAGGATCTGTGTAAGCACACAAAATTGGGAGAATATTTTTTTGCTGTATGAAGTTAGTCCCATTGATCTACTTCAGAGTGGTAACCTGGTGAGGTTTTATTAACACAGCTGGAAATGGGTTTATCATGTAAGCATTTTGAGTCAGGTGTCCAGTTCTCTCCCTGTGAGTAACCTCATTTTAAGTAACCCAGAATAACTTTAAAAAATACATTGAACCATTAGCTAGCCAGTTTCATTAAAAAATACTTTATAATATGTGTGCAAAAAGTAATAAAAATTCTCCAGGCTGTGTAACTAGGAAATTGAACTTAAATGGCTACAAATGCATTGTATCAATGGAAACTGGCCATTCTCATTATTTTGATCTGGGAGCAGGCATTGTTGTGTGGACAGAGCTGGTTTCTGGCAAAACGACTTTTAAGTCACTTGTTGAATGTCAAGGAAACCCAATTTATGTTGGTTGTCACTTACACTTGAATGTTTGCAATTGTTCGGCCACTTTTACCTAGACTGTGCTGCTGAAACTAGTGCAAATGAGTCGAAACTCTAGACCAATATGTTTCAAATGTACAATTTCATTACCTTGAATGTAAATAGCTTTAGGTTCTTTGGTAATGCCCAGTACATGCCAGGGATCCATTGAGCCATTCGGGAAGACTATCCGACTCCCTTTGATGTTAATGCCTCCATAGTTTTCATTGGTGTGTTGGACAGCATGAGCAACTACAGTGTCATTAAATGCCAGGCCAAATAAATCTACACATTGTTGAAGTTTGTAACTAAAATAGAAGAAAGAAAAAAACACATATTTGTAAAATTGGGCTGGATTCTCCGGTCCACCAGCCGCTTGTTTCTCGGTGGCCCGCCATTCACTGGTGGCAAGATTCTATCTTTCCGCCGCTTGTCAATGGGATTTCCCATTGAAAACACCCCAGGCCGCCGGAAAACCCACTGGCGGGGGTGCGTTGCCAGCGGAAAAGTGAATCGCTACAATCGGAGAATTTTGGCCAATATTATCTCTCTTACTAAATCAAAAGATTAACAGTAATAAATTTGTTCATTAGTACAAGCACTTTCAGTGCTCCGTGCCATGTGTGTGCACACCTATGGTGGTAGCTGCATCAGATACCACTTTGGCAAGGGCACTGTCACATGCGCAGGAGCACCCGTTTTGCCATTTTGGAGTTGATTGTTCCTCAAACGCTGGGCGCGATTCTCCGCTCCCACGCCGGTTTGGAGAATCGCCTGGCGCCCCATTTTTCCCCGCGACGCCGGTCCGACGCCCTCCCGCGATGCACCCAAGCGGAGAGAACGGCCTGTCGAGTTCTGCACGACGCAGGCCGGAGAATCGCCCGGGACACCCAAAATGGCGATTCTCCACTACACCCACTATTCTCCGGCCCAGATGGGCTGAGCAGCCTGCCCAAATCGACGGCTTCCCGCCGGCGCCATCCACACCTGGTCGCTGCCAGCGGGAACAGCGCGGGAACGCTGGGGGGGCGGCCTGTGGGTGGCGAGGGGGGTTCTTTCACCGGAGTTGTACTCAAAAGGGGTCTGGCCCGTGATCGCGCTGACGACACTGCTTTAGTGACACGCCCCCCGAGTTTCTCGCGGCCCCAATCCTAGCCCATTTTCGGGCCCTGAATCGGTCGAGTTCGGGGCCGTTTCGGCCGTCGTGAACCTCGACGGCATTCACGACGGCGTGGGCACTTAGTCGCGGGAGCGGAGAATCGCGCCCGCTGTCTCTTAAACATGCATAGCTGAGCTCGTAGTCAGCAACAGGAACAATGTTGTGCAATCCTCACGAAACCCACCAGCATTATTTCAAAGGCATCATCAACTACATACAGGTTAGTTGCTGATTTCTACTAGCTGTTGCTGTGATTGTAGAAGTTTGGTAGTTTAAATTTTCTGAGAGCAGGGCAGAGACAGCATTTCCAGTATCTGGGGAGGTAACTGTAGTGATGAACTTTTACATTTCTTTCAGGCTGGAACAGGTGATATTTGTAATAATACCCAATTTGCCATTCCTGTCACATAAAGCCCTTTTTTCCAAGAGAGGTGGCTCCATTTCATTTTCTCTTGCCAGAGAGCAGCAAGCAGAGCTGTGTTGTACATGTGCAAGATTTGTAGATATCCTTATGGTGCTGAATTCCACTGACTTTACACCTCATGTCAACTCCAAGATGTACCAGAACTGAATGAGATCCATTTCCTCACTGCTCAGTTGGTGTGTGACAATATACAGAGGACATTCAGGTCAAAGCTGGTGTTGTGGCAGTAGTCATGATGCTTTCATTCTGTGACAATCCTCTGTGTCAGCTGCAATTGAGTCACCAACATAAACCAGAGGGTTGTAACTGGGTGCCAAAGGCTTTCTTTTGATAGTTTGGCTCATAACTCATGAAAGCGAGAGAGCATGAAGTTGGATTTGAGCAGGAGCATAAGACATACTGTCATCCTGGATATATTTGGTGCAATTGCCTCAATCACTGCCAGTCTAATAACTCACAGCACCATCTCCTCCAAAGATACAGGAAGTGCTGACTTTTCTATCCACCCTTGATTATTTGCTGCTACCTCCTGTTATGTGTCACCTGGTCTCACAAGAGAGAGGGAAGAGTAAGTAAGTAAAGTCACCATAGTCTCAGATGACCATAGGCTGCTTTCTCTTGTCAAAGGGATAGCTGACTGGTGGTGATTTAACCTGAGGATCAGCACACCTCAGGCAAGGTTGAAAAGGCAGGGTCTTCATGAATAACCTAACACGAACCCACACTGCTAGCCTCACTAACCACCTGTTCAGCCAACTGACTTAAACCGGAGGGAAGAGTATCAATGAGTGTGTTACATGGTGTTTCGGTGATATACCTGTCAAAGCTGAATAGCTGGTAGTATGTGAAAATGGAGAGATGTGGGTGTATGGCTGGCAGCATTGAGGGTGAGGCGGAGCATGTGAATATTAGGTATGAGTGATGTGGGGTTATGATCATCAAATCTCCTGAACTGACCTCTTTGGCTAGCTACTCCCTCTTCATTCACAGTGTGAAGAGGGCTTCCCGACTACCTGCAGAAACATTATGCCCACCTCCTTTTCACCTCCTGCAGTAAGGCCTCCAGCTCTGCAACAGAGAACCCGGGAGCCCACTACTGGGTGCGTTGCTCAATAGGTGGCCAAATTCCTTCTCTGAAACATTTTCGGAGACGGTTACACCATTCCACAGTCCCTCCCCCCCTCCGGCCCCACCACCACTCCCAATTCCCCTACCACCATTTTAAGAGGTGAAAGCTACCTATAAGAAGTGCAGGGTAGTTGGAACTCATGCTAGTCACACTGGAAGCTGAACCCCCCACTGAGCCAGTCAACAGCACATTGCTTTGGGCTACACACCATAATCGTGGCACATCATGACCCCTGCCCTCGCTGACAGGCCTTATTGATATTTTAGCCCACTGTGCTCAATGTGGGTAAACTGTGGCTTCAATGTTTATTTTTCCTGACATCAGTAAGATAAAGAAGGATTTCAAAAAGGGAAGAATTAAATTTATAAAATACCTTTCATGACCTCCGGATGTACCAAAGTGCATTTCAGCCAATGATGTTCTTTTTGTAGTTCAGTCACTGTTGCAGTGTAAGAAATGAGGCAGCCAATTTGTGCACAGCAAACTGCCACAAACATAATAAAATAAATGACCAAACCTGTTTTGATGATGTTGGTTGAGGTATAAATATTGGTCAGGCACTGAGAGAACTCCTCTGTTCTTCATCAAATAGTTTTGTTAGGGCAGGCAGGTTTTCAGTTCAACATCTCTCCTGAAGGATGGCGGGGGCAATTTTCCGCCCCAAAATCCCTTTATGGCAGGAAATTCTCATGAGAGAGCCACAACAGGATGCGCGACAGGGAGATCTCAGAATGGGATCTTCCCTGCCCCACCCACCGGAGACATAGCCAAGCTCACGGCCAATGAGGGCATAAAACTGATTACCATTAATTCAAATACATTTTAATATTCAAAATTGGCTTAACACCAAATCTTCCAGGAACGTCAGATGTCCCACTTGCCGACGTGACGTAACGCTGGTGGAAATCAAAAAACGAAGACCAGACGTAATGACAATGCCGGGGACGCAGAGGACAGTTTAGCCTCCAGGAGGTCAATGCCATGGCAGGGCAGTGCCCTTACACTGCCCCTGGCACTGCCCCTGGCACTGCCCCTGGCACTGCCAACCTGGCATTGCCGACCTGGAGGGGGCAGGGTCTGTAGGTGACCCCATAGTGGGGGTTAGCTTCATATGGGGGGGGGGGGCCCTGAAGTCTGGAGATTGTGGGGTGGGGGGGGGGGCGATACCCCAAATCCCGATACCAGCAATTGGCGGGGGGTGGGGGGGGGGCGATGCCGGCAATGATGGGGGAGGTGCAGGGTGGAATGAGGAGACCTTTAGCCAGGATGTGAGATCAGGTCGTTCAATCTCTTTGGAACTGGACTTGCTGGCATCTTTCCCTCCAACCCCCCCTCACAATGATGGCACAAAACATATCCCCCTCTTCAAAAAAATTGACAAAATGTGGGAAGGTCTTGACAGAAAACCTGCTTGTTTCTCTGGGGAAAAACACATTGGTTTTCAGTCAGAATCTGACACGTTGCCATTTTGGGGGGGAAATTCTGCCTGGCAACTCGGAAGCTCCCTCAGTACCAGAATGAAACAGTGATGATGTGCCCAGGATTTTAGAGTGGGGCTTATTGAGGGAGTAAGTTTTCAAAGTATTACCATGAAAATAAAATAAGTGAATAGATTGTAGAAATGTCCGACCTCAGAGTTTAGGTAATATGTCCATTGGGAGATATATTGCAGTGAGGAAGGAGGGGGAACATGCAGGTTGGAGGGCACAAGAGACAAACTCACAGCACTACTATCCCAGATTTACCTGGCAACAGCGATGCAAGAGTGAATGAGAAGACTCAAGTATGTCTAGGATGCAATTGCTGAGGTGTACTACCACCAACCAGTAATACACAAAGGCACAGAGATGCTGCTCACACGATTGCTGACTGTCCACTCTGGTAGTAATCCATGCATGACAATAGGCCAGGCGATTTCTTCACTGATCTACATGAACATAGACCAGTGAGCTTTTCCGATTATCTTAAGACCATAAGACCATAAGACATAGGAGTGGAAGTAAGGCCATTCGGCCCATCGAGTCCACTCCACCATTCAATCATGGCTGATTTCAACTCCATTTACCCGCTCTCTCTCCATAGCCCTTAATTCCTCGAGAAATCAAGAATTTATCAACTTCTGTCTTAAAGACACTCAACGTCCCGGCCTCCACCGCCCTTTGTGGCAATGAATTCCACAGACCCACCACTCTCTGGCTGAAGAAATTTCTCCTCATCTCTGTTCTAAAGTGACTCCCTTTTATTCTAAGGCTGTGCCCCCGGGTCCTAGTCTCCCCTGCTAATGGAAACAACTTCCCTACATCCACCCTATCTAAGCCATTCATTATCTTGTAAGTTTCTATTAGATCTCTCCTCAACCTCCTAAACTCCAATGAATATAATCCCAGGATCCTCAGACGTTCATCGTATGTTAGGCCTACCATTCCTGGGATCATCCGTGTGAATCTCCGCTGGACCCGCTCCAGTGCCAGTATGTCCTTCCTGAGGTGTGGGGCCCAAAATTTCTCACAGTATTCTAAATGGGGCCTAACTAATGCTTTATAAAGCTTCAGAATCTTGTTGTTGCTTTCAGCCATACTCGAAACTTCTTACAGCTAGTCAACTGAAAATAGCAATTTCTATCATGAAAGGTAATATTTGTAACAGACCCATTCGAATGAGGGGTGCCATTCCACACTATGCTTACATCCTGAGGTCCCGAGATCAGAAGCCATTGGTGCTCAATGGCTTCTTCGTGGGAGATAACATTGTATATCTCGGTGATAGCTTATTCACTCTAACAAGTCTGCTTTAAATTCCTTTTGTAAAGGGGCAAGTGACTCCTCCATATATCACGCCTGTTGGACCAGCCGATTTTGAAAGCTGGCTCACTAAGATGTGTAACCATCTGAATGTGTATTCATGCATGTTTAGTCACCACAGCAAGCTGGATCACTGTTCTGTATCAGTTGGCCTATTGTCAACCTGTACCACTGTTACTTTTCCCTTAGGACTTGTTAGTACCTCACAAATCAGCAGCACAGTGGCACTGTGGGTAGCACTGTTGCTGCACAGAGCCAGGGACACATGTTCGATTCCGGGCTTGGGTCTCTGTCTGTGTGGAGTCTGCACGTTCTCCCCGTGTCTGCGTGAGTTTCCTGCGGGTGCTCCAGTTTCCTCCCACAAGTCCTGAAGGCATGATGGTTAGGTGAATTGGACATTCTGAATTGTCCCCCTGTGTACCCGAACAGGCGCTGGAGAGTGGCGACTCAGGGATTTTCACAGTAACTTCATTGTAAGCCTTCTTGTGACACTAATAAAGATTAAAATTAAAAATGCTTCCTTATCATCATTGTCTAGATCTTCTAGAATATGTATGGTTTGTGTGCTGGTGCCTCTTTTAAGTGAGGGTGGTGATGATGGTTCTTACTCAGAATTGCAGTGCTCTTCAGGCAGGGTTGATGACCCATATTCTGTGAAACGAGCAGATGATACATTTTAAGTACACAGACACAATTATCAATTTGGAAACTGCATTTTGCTGACATACACTCTGTACTGCTACACCATGTATATGGATACATTGATCCTTGTGCAAATGACAGAATATGGTAGAATAAATAATAATATTGCCTCACTCCCAATTATTACAATCACACATCTTTCAAAGTCTTCATTCAGAACAATGCAATCATTATCTTCTCATATGGAGAGATTTCCTTAAAGTCTCAAGGTCCAGCATATGTGACCTCTTTTTACATGCCTTTAAACTTAAGGGAAAAGAGAATTAGGCTTTTCTGACCTATGGAATCGCTTTCCTGCTGTACATTCTCTCTCTTCCCACGTGACATAGACAGTGCCATTGTCATCTTATTTGCTACATTTCTGACACACTTCTTTGAGTACAATGTTTTCAGGCATTCATAATTCATGTCTGTAAATTTCCCTCCTGTCATTACTTTTCAGTGTTATTTATGCTTTACTTTGGTGCTCTTCATTAAGTCACTGTGCCTTCTTCTCAATCTCTTGGACCACTGACGGAGATGATGTTGACATTGTCATGTATTGTGACAGCTTGCTAGGAAACATGCTTTCCTCAGTAAAGATGTTGGCTGGGATTCTCCCTTTTGGGGACTAAGTCACCACGCCCGGCGGAAAACAGGCGAGAATCATTCCGGACTTTCTCCTTGAAAGGTTTTTGGAGTTTTCTTTTTCAAGTCCAGGGTGATTCTCCGTTTTCCAGGGGGCTAGCATGGACCCGGCGTGCGTCCCGCAGCTCTGGCTGCCGGTGGGGCCCTGCTGTCAAGACTGCGTGACCGTGCATGTGCACAGCGGCTGCAAGCGGGTCCGTGCATGCGCACGCCGGCCCATTTCGGCGCAGGCGCCGCCGACATGGCAGACCCACACAGCGGGCCCGTGCGGAGGAAGGTGGGTCCTCCGCAGATCGTGATAACCCGCCGATCAGTGGCCCCCGATCGTGGGCCAAGCCACCGCTGAGGCCCCCCCTGGAGTCAGATTCCCCCCACCCCCCAACAGGACCGCGGCCGCGGGTCATAGCCCCAACGGGTGGTACCAGATGTAAACCACGCCAGTGGGAGTTCGGCCGGTCGCCTGCGGGGAATTGCCACAGGGGCCTATTTCAGCGGCCCCCCGACTGGTGCCACAGCGACTGGGTGGGCGTGATTGGCGCCGATTCTCCAGTCGCCGGAGAATCGGCAGCCCGGCGTCGGAGCGGCATAGCGGGAATTTCCCGCACCCCCAGCGATTCACCAACCCGGCGCGGGCTCGGAGAATTCCCCTCATTTTTTCGCTCCAATCCTTTAATGTAGTTGGGGTTAATTGTTTCTTCATCAGTTGTGTAGACAGCTGGATTACCAAACTTATCAAAACCTTGCGTGGTTAAATGGCCTGTTACTTGCTTGAGAAGTGTGAAGCTCATTATTGGTAGGGCAGCACAATTTGCTGCATTTGTCACAAAGAGAATCAGGGGCGACATTCTCCGACCCCCCGCCGGGTCGGAGAATCGCCGGGCGCTGGCGTGAATCCCGCCCCCGCCGGTTGCCGAAGTCTCCGGCACCGGATATTCGGCGGGGGCGGGAATCGCGCCGCGCCGGTTGGCGGGCCCCCCCGCTCGATTCTCCGGCCCGGATGGGCCGAAGTCCCGCCGATAAATCGCCTGTCCCACCGGCGTAAATTAAATCACCTACCTTACCAGCGGGACAAGGCGGCGTGGGTGGGCTCCGGGGTCCTGGGGGGGGCGCGGGGCGATCTGGCCTCGGGGGGTGCCCCCACGGTGGCCTGGCCCGCGATCGGGGCCCACCGATCCGCGGGCGGGCCTGTGCTGTGGGGGCACTCTTTCCCTTCCGCCTCCGCCACGGTCTCCACCATGGCGGAGGCGGAAGAGACTCCCTCCACTGCGCATGCGTGGGAAACTGTCAGCGGCCGCTGATGCTCCCGCGCATGCGCCGCCCCGAGATGTCATTTCCGCGCCAGCTGGCGGGGCAACAAAGGCCGTTTCCGCCAGCTGGCGGGGCGGAAATTCCTCCGGCGCCATCCTAGCCCCTCAATGTTGGGGCTCGGCCCCCAAAGATGCGGAGCATTCCGCACCTTTGGGGTGGCGCGATGCCCGCCTGATTGGCGCCGTTTTGGGCGCCAGTCGGCGGACATCGCGCTGCTTCGGGAGAATTTCGCCCCAGATTCTTCCAAGTAAAACGCACCTGTGTTTTTGTCACATTTTAAATGCATATTTGCCCAGGATTATTGTGCATTAATATTCCTCATTCAAGTTATCAATAGAAACAGACTGGAAGCAACTTAGAATTCAACTTACCTGAGAGAAAAGCCAGAAAAAGGCTGCAGCGATGAATCGGTTGACTGATAATAACCAAATTCTGTACATGACTGATAGGCCCACTGCCTACCTGGAATAGGAAAAATGCAGTTCAAATATGTAAGCAGATTAAAAAAAAACATTTGTCTAAGCTTCTCCTGTGGCCTGGTGGGTAAGTACACAACTGGAGCAATACTAAACCAAATAGTTCAGATTTGGCTCCTAGTCTGTGGTGAGCCAGTTAGATCAGCAGTTTAATGCTACAATTGATCTCAGTGCCTGTGAGCTAGCAAGAGGGATCAAAAATGTTTCCTGCTTCTGACCAGAATCCAAAGAAGCCTCCTACAAAATGCACATCTGTCAACATTTTTATAAGGACAGTATGAAGCGCAATCATTACTTCCAAAAGTTGAGCATCTTGCCAACACAAACTGTCTACTCCAGACTTGCAAATGTGGGATAACCACCCAGACGTCTAATGGACAAGGAACAGATTTCCAGAAGAAGGTGGCATCTTCAGCAAAGAAAGGGAGAAATTTTGTGGGACAAAAGAGAAAAAAAAAATAGCAGTTACCACTTGCAATGTTGATACGTTCTAGTTTCACAATCTTTTCAAAGACTTTGTAATACGGACATTTAAATGTGGGAGTGAGAGTGAAACAGCACAAGTCTCCTGACTGCAGTTCTGGCACACACACATAATGCAGCATTTCTGAAACGGTAGCATCATTTACTTCTCAAGCTGGTCACTCAAAATACAAAAAAATGAAGAATCATATAACTCAGGAACTCTGCACTTTAAATTAGAAAATACAAGAGATATCATAAGAAATAGTTGAACACCACACTACCTGGGATTTTCTGTTGCCGTGTTTTTGACCGCTCTCCAAATTTTCCCATCCCTCTTGCCACAATGCCCGTCGCTGATAGGACTGGAAAATCCCACCCCTAATTTCCTTTTATGTTATGTTGTCACTTAGACTGGTATTGGTTTTTCAGAAGCCAAATGAAAAAAGGGATTTAGTTTCTGAAGATAAAATATTGCTATAAAGACCTGAAAGTCATCTATCACTTTTTAAATGATAATTTTGAGAAGGCTGTTAATACTGTTTCTACTAAATAATGAAAAAGACCAAATCATTTCAAAGAGGCTGTTATGTTGCATTTAATGGGAAATAAATCATGAAAAGGAATATTCATTCATCTAATGTGGTTTAGCTTTGAGCTGTTAATTGTTAATTAACATCCCTCATACAGCCATGCACCCAGCAATGCTCAGTCATAGTTGCCATGCTGAGTTGATCAACTCAAACTGTTTAACAATTTAAATATGTTAATGTTGAAGTCAGATCCCTAAAATTTAAATTTAGACTCTCACAATATACACAAGGTATCCACTGCACAGTAATTCAAACTCCAAAGTAAACCTTCAGTCTAACATCAAGAGCCAATCTAAAAGTAAAAGTTATGATATGATTAAATTAATTCAATTCAATCACATCTCCTCAAATGAGTAAAATGCAAAATGTTTGATGAAAAAGTTAAACCCACAAAATACTTCCATACCTGAAGCAACCCAAGCACCCAGTATATCATGGATGCAACATTGCAACGCAGAATACAAAGTGTGAAACATAGCAACAATGTGCACCTTATTGTGGCTGCCATAGTTGCAAAGGCTAGGCAAATAAATGAATTTTCTTCACAGCTGATACATCTTGGGCGGGATGCTCCGTCGCGCCGTGCCACATTTCTGCCTCACCATGCCGGCGGGATGCACCATTACGCTGGCCGGTCAATGTAGTTTCCCATTGTGGGGCAGCCCCACGCCGTCGGGAAACCCCCCGGGCGTTGCTGAAATGAAGCATCCCACCGGCGGAGAATTCCGCCCATTATATTTCTGTCAAATGTAGTTCCCTTGTTAGGGCCTCTATAGAGCTTATCAAAAGTATAAGTTGGCTTGTATATAACTGAAGATGACCAGATTTGGATGATTGGTCAGCTTTTCACCAATCAGGAGCAGCTTTCTGTAAAATAGTTTTCTTTCGCAATAAGCAAATAGCAATAAAACAGGGGGCAGAATTTCTCATTTTGTTTCCCATTTTGCTCAGGCATGAAAGGCATTGTGCAGTATGTCGGCTGCACTGTTGGCTTTTCTCACCATATTTTCCAACACTTTGATAAAAGAAAATGCTTGATGAAGCTCCCACTCCATCACACAGGCTCTAAAAGGCCCCACCAGAAACGTCGGCTTTCCAGAGGTTGGGATGCCATTTTTAAAGAGCACCCTGATTCCCTAATTTCCAGCACTAAAGATAAAAACCAATAACCCCATCATAGACATGGAGACCTCCCATCACGCATCACCCCCCCCCTCCCCCATGCCCATAGGAACCCCTCACCCCCAGTGCACATAGGAAACCGCCCCACTCATGGATCACCCCCAGAGGAAGCCCCTTGGCACTGCTATTGATAGTGTACAGCCCCTGTCTTTATCTCCCCCTGGGGTCTGTACATGCCTATGCGCCACTTTGTGGTCACTTCGTCAGGTTCACATTACTCCAGACCTGTTGTAAACCTCGCCAACGTCGCCCTCATCGGCGAGGGGGGAAATCTAAATGCAGTGGGAATGATACAGTGGGGAAGCTCGCTAAAGATATGGTAATGTATTTAAATGAGATTCCCAACCTACTTGGGTGTGAACTGTGTTATGTTACTGGTAGGGGAGGGGAGGGGGATGCAGAGACAATCACGTTGTGAGATTATTCTTGTTTTTGGCCTCTCCTGAGATTTGCACCCATGTTTAATCCCAGCATGGTCTTGTGTCTGTTGAGAGGGTTATTAAGTATATGGCGTTCATCATCCTTTGCCAACCAGCAACATTTTTCCCCATCTCTTATTTTTACAGGGTTTTCCCAGCACCTGGCAGCCATAAATGAAGTCCTGAATCAGGACTTTCAAATATTGTCAGTACTGTAGAATCCATCCTACATTACAAAATTCAAGATTCAACAGCACTGCCATTCTATAAATGTGACCAAGGCCTCGGCATTGCGAATTAACTGGCTCAGTTCCTACAACAGTAAGATATAGATTAAATAACTTCAAAAAATTTCAGCAGCATCTCAATAAAAATTGGGTCAATTAAATAGAAAACTGTTCATTCCTCCATTATTTTTGAATGCCAAAACACTATAAAACAGATCTTGATAAAAGCAGTTTTTAAGTATTGATTGCTTTCCTACTTCCATCTGCTGCAGGTGCAGCCCAGGAGGTGTTCAACATATCAGATACAAACTTGCTGTAACTTGCATCTACACATTTCTCTTCATATGTCTTCAGTAGGAGGTGTGAAACCTTTGCATATCTCTCGTAAGGTATGCCCAGTGATGAATTCTCCATTATAGTACAGAGCACGTCAATGGTGATGTTAACACCTTTTGGGTCCTGTTTACAAAACATCCGGATAAATCATTATTGACCCTTAAAAGAAAATGCATGAAAAAGATTAAAAGATGACAACTGCCTATTTAATTCCTCACTCGTCACCCTAATGTTCTTTAGCTAAGAAAAGGCTGAAGATTGGCCTAATGAAGATCTTCAGAATTAGGAAGAGGGTAGATGTAAAGATACTGGGGGTGATTTTCAGCCCATGATTGACGCAGGGAGAATGGCGACATAGGCAGAAAATCGGGAAACACGATCTTTCCAGAGAGAATGGGGGAACTCGATTCTCTCCGGAAAGATAGCGGGCGCAATTCTCCACTCCCACGCCGGTTGGGAGAATCGCCTGGGCTGGCAAAATTTCCAGGGACGTCGGTCCGACGCCCTCCCACGATTCTCCCAAGCGGCGGGAACGGCCCGGTTGAGTTTTGCGGGCCGCAGGCCGGATAATCGCCGGAGACACCCAAAATGGCGATTCTCCGGCACGCCCGCTATTCTGAGGCCCGGATGGGCCGAGCGGCCAGGCCAAAACGGCGGGTTCCCCCCGGCGCTGTCCACACCTGGTCGCTGCAGTCGTGGGCGGTGCGTGAACGCTGGGGGGGGGCGGCCTGTGGGGGGGCGAGGGGGGATCCTGCACCAGGCTTCACCTGGAATGTGGGGTGGCCCGCGATCGGTGCCCACCGATCGTCAGGCCGTCCTCTCTGAAGGAGGACCTCCTTCCTTCCGCGGCCCCGAAAGATCCGTCCCCCATCTTCTTGCGGGGTGGACTTAGAGAGGACGGCAACCACGCATGCACTGGTTGGCGCCGGCCAACACGCGCATGCGTGGATGACGTCCTTTATGCGGCGCTGGCCGCGTCATCTATGCGGCGCCGCTTTTACGCGGGCGACAAGGCCTGGCGCGTGTAGATGACGCGGCCCCGATACTGGCCCATTGTCAGGGCCTGAATCAGTCGAGACCGGGGCCGTTCCGCGCCTTCGTGAACCTCGACGGCGTTCACGACGGCGTGGCCACTTCGGCGTGGGAGTGGAGAATCCCGCCCAGCGTTTCCCGATTTTCCCTGCCCCTTGCCACCGAAGTCACGAGTTTCATGGCCACAAAGGACGGGAACCTCATTAAAATACATCTGGCTCCATTTTATTATTAATGGGCCTCCCTTCCACATGATCTCCCTTTACATAATATTGTGATGTAATATTATAATATTAATACCTCGCCGACATAACGGCACGTCGGCGAGGTTTGCAACAGCTTTTCAAAAACGTGAATCAGTCGAGGGGATCCCTCCGGGGAGTCGGGCACTGCCCCCAGCACTGCCCCCTGGCACAGAGTTGCACAGCCAAGTCGGCCAGGTAAAGCAGTGCCACTCAGTTTTTTCTTTAAAGAGAATCAGGATCTGAAGTGAAAACTGATCTGTGCAACTGGAGAGCAACACGGCAGTTTTCAGTCTGAGCCTGACACGGCAGTTTTCAGTCTGAGCCTGACTCTTCGAAAAAATATGGCACGGTTCCGCTCGTTGTTTCCAATTGCGAGGAGTCCAAAACTAGGAGCCATACTTCTTTGCAAAAGAATCTGCTATCATATGGCATAGCGGAGATAAACAGCACGGATACATTTAAAGGGAAGCTGGATGAGCATAAATGGAAGAGGGAAATAAAGGTACATGCCGATCTTGTCAATGAAGTACAGCAGGGGTGACTCATGTGGAATATAAACACCGACTTGAACCAATTAGGCCAAATAATCTGTTTCTGTTCTAAACTCGAAGTAATTCTGCTTACTATTGCTCCCTCCTTTCCTCTTATCTTTGCCACTGTTCACACAACAGCCAAACGCTTCCATAATGATATACACATTCTCAAGACATTTCAGTAGGCCATCACTAACACGCCCACCTTTCTCGCAGAACAAGCGGGCATGTAGTGTTCAGGAGCAGATGAGGACAGGAGGAAGGTGAGCAATAGCATTGTGGTTAGCACAAGTGCTTCACAGCTCCAGGGTCCCAGGTTCGATTCCGGCTTAGGTCACTGTCTGTGTGGAGTCTGCACATCCTCCCCGTGTGTGCGTGGGTTTCCTCCGGGTGCTCCGGTTTCCTCCCACAGTCCAAAGATGTGCAGGGTAGGTGGATTGGCAATGATAAATTGCCCTTAGCATCCAAAATTGCCCTTAGTGTTGGGTGGGGTTACAGGGTTATGGGGATAGGGTGGAGGTGTTGACCTTGGGTAGAGTGCTCTTTCCAAGAGCCGGTGCAGACTCGATGGGCCGAATGGCCTCCTTCTGCACTGTAAATTCTATGATAATCTACTCGTGTCCTGCCATCACTCCTGTAGAAGGTCCTGAATACTGATAAACACTTGAAGAGAAAGTATTCAAAGGGTATGGAGAACGAGCAAAACAATTAGGCTGGAGCCATTGCAAATTTGACTTTGACTTCAGGGGCGAAATTCTCCCCCAACGGCGGGATGCCCGCCGACTGGCGCCAAAGCCGGCGCCAATCAGACGGTCATCGCGCCGGCCCAAAGGTGCGGAAGGCTCCGCATCTTTGGCGGCCTAGCCCCAACATAGAGGGGCTAGGCCGACGCCGGAGGGATTTCCGCCCCGCCAGCTGGCGGAAATGGCGTTTGTTGCCCCGCCAGCTGGCGCGGAAATGCGGCGCATGCGCGGGAGCGTCAGCGGCCGCTGTCAGTTTCCCAGCGCATGCGCGGGAGCGTCAGCGGCCGCTGTCAGTTTCCCGCGCATGCGCAGTGGGGAGAGTCTCTTCCGTCTCCGCCATGGTGGAGGCTGTAGCGGAGGCGGAAGGGAAAGAGTGTCCCCACGGCACAGGCCCGCCCGCGGATCGGTGGGCCCCGATCGCGGGCCAGGCCACCGTGGGGGCACCCCCCGGGGTCAGATCGCCCCGCGCCCCCCCCAGGACCCCGGAGCCCGCCCGCGCCACCTGGTCCCGCCGGTAAATACCAGGTTTGATTTACGCCGGCGGGACAGGCAATTCCTGGGCGGGACTTCGGCCCATCCGGGCCGGAGAATCCAGCGGGGTGTCCCGCCAACCGGCGCGGCCGGATTCCCGCCCCCGCCCAATCTCTGGGAGTGGAGACTTCGGCGGGGGCGGGGGCGGGATTCACGGCGGCCAACGGCCATTCTCCGACCCCCCGACGCCCCAGTTCTCTTAAAACTATGAATAACAATATTATTGTCCTTGGTCTTTCTGAGGAGAACAATCAGCTCAAAAATTGTACAATGCTTACGTGACTCCGATTTTTTATAAAAGTGAGATACCAACTCAATATAAGCATGTTAAAAATGTTTCAGGGTTGCTGGGTCCGAAACCCCACAATCCGATAACAGCAAAAAACTGACACCTATCAAAATCATCTTTGATTCATAACTCTGACCCACCATGCTACTGCCAAATTACCACACTGCCTTCTGATCTTCTGCTTCTCCTCTTCAATGCCCACTCCTGTACAAAACACTAATTCTGCTCCTGTAGCCTTCTTGAACACAATATAAGTACAACACACACATAACCCAGGAAGCTGCACCTCATGAAATACTGCCAAAGGATCAAAGATTGACATTTAAGGACCTAGGAACTACACGTGACAGTTCTACAAACAATTGTCCAACTGTAGCTTACCCAAACATCATCGCTTACTACCTCTTTTGAACCTAGACCTCGGGTCAGACTAGTTGGGTGGTTATGCTGAGAGATGGGTTGGGTTAAAATTCTTGGTTCCAAAACACTAAATTGGCTTCGTGGGCTGCACGGTGGCGCAATGGTTAGCACAGCTGCCTCACGGCATCGAGGACCCAAGTTTGATCCCAGCTCCGAGGCACTGTCTGTGTGGAATTTGCACATTTTCCCTGTGTCTGCACGTGTGTCACCCCCACAACCAAAGATGTGCAGGATATGTGGCTTGGCCACGCTACAATTGCCCTTTTATTGGGAGAGTGCTGAAAAACTAAATTGGCTTTGGGAGTTGGTTTCAATTTTGAGAAATTGGCTTCAACTATGAACAGTTAGTATCAGAAATAAAAAAAGTTGTATCCGAATATTTAAAAAATCATGATTCTCCCCTACCCGGTGGGGCGGGGGGTCCCGGCGGGACGGAGTGGCGTGAACCACTCCGGCGTCGGGCTGCCCCAAAGGTGCGGAATCCACCGCACCTTCAGGGGCTAGGCCTGCCCCGGAGTGGTTTGCGGCGTGCCGGCCGGCAGGGAAGGTGCTTGGCGCCATGCCAACCGGCGCCGAAGGGCCTCCGCCGGCCGGCGCGAGATGGCGCATGCGCAGGTGCGCCAGCGTGTGCTAGCGTCATACCAGCGCATGCGCAGGGTGGGTTCATCGCGGAGGACCACAGCAGCCGACGCGGAACAATAGAGTGCCCCCACGACACAGACCCGTCCGCGGATCGGTGGGCCCCGATCGCGCCCAGACCACCATGGAGGACCCTCCCGGGGCCAGACCCCCCCCCCAAGAACCCTGGATGCCGCTCGTGCAGCCAGATCCCGCCGGCAAATACCTGGTGTAACATACCACTCACCTTGAGGGGCTAGCCCCGCGCCAGAGTGTTTGGCGCACTGCCAGGCGGCGGGAAAGGCCTTTGGCGCCACGCCAGCCGGGGCCGAAAGGACTTCGCTGGGCAGCGGAATTCCGCGCATGCGCGGGAGCGTCAGCGGCTGCTGACGTCATCCCCGCGCATGCACAGGGGGGGGGGTCTCTTCCGCGTCGGCCATGGTGAAAACTGTGGCCGAGGCGGAGGGAAAAGAGTGCCCCCACGGCACAGGCCCGTCCGCGGATTGGTGGGCCCCGATCGCGGGCCAGGCCACCATGGGGGCACCCCCCGGGGCCAGATCGCCCCGCGCCCCCCCCCCCCCAGGACCCCTGAGCCTGCCCACGCCGCCTAGTCCCGCCGGGAAGAGAGGTGGTTTTATCCTCGGCGGTGCGATAGGCATTCCAGCAGCGGGACTTCGACCCATCGCGGGCAGGAGAATCGCCGGGGGTGGGGGGCTCGCCAACCGGCGTGGCGCGATTCCTGCCCCCGCCGAATATCCGGTGCCGGAGAATTCTGCAACCGGCGGGGGCGGGATCCACGCCAGCCCCCGCCGATTCTCCGACCCGGCGGGTGTCGGAGAATCCCGCCCATGGTTTTATAAAAATAGAAAATTAGAATTAACTTTTTAAAAACCCGAAACGTTGCTAGTTTAGATGGGGATTTTAAATAACAAATGATACTGTTTTTAAAACCAATGGCTGGATTCTCTGCTCAGCGACACCGGAATCGGGAAACGCAATCAGGTGGAGAATCATGGGCGAAATTCTCCGGAAACGGCGCGATGTCCGCCGACTGGCGCCCAAAACGGCGCCAATCAGACGGGCTTTGCGCCACCCCAAAGGTGCGGAATGCTCCGCATCTTTGGGGGCCGAGCCCCAACATTGAGGGGCTAGGCCGACGCCGGAGGAATTTTCGCCCCGCCAGCTGGCGGAAACGGCCTTTGGTGCCCCGCCAGCTGGCGTGGAAATGATATCTGGGGGCGGCGCATGCGTCAGCGGCCGCTGACAGTTTCCCGCGCATGCGCAGTGGAGGGAGTCTCTTCTGCCTCCGCCATGGTGGAGACCGTGGCGGAGGCGGAAGGGAAAGAGTGCCCCCATGGCACAGGCCCGCCCGCGGATCGGTGGGCCCCGATCGCGGGCCAGGCCACCGTGGGGGCACCCCCCGGGGCCAGATCGCCCAGCGCCCCCCCCAGGACCCCGGAGCCTGCCCACGCTGCCTTGTCCCGCCGGTAAGGTAGGTGGTTTAATTTACGCCGGCGGGACAGGCAATTTATCGGCGGGACTTCGGCCCATCCGGGCCGGAGAATCGAGCGGGGGGGCCCGCCAACCGGCGCAGCGCGATTCCCGCCCCCGCCGAATCTCTGGTGCCGGAGACTTCGGCAACCGGCGGTGGCGGGATTCACGCCAGCCCCCGGCGATTCTCCGACCCGGCGGGGGGTCGGAGAATGTCGCCCCAGGTGTCAGCCGAAAATAGAAGCTGGTGCCGGCTGCCCAACGGAATGCCATGCTCCAGTGCCTCGTCAGCGGCGTGAATGCGTTCCATGCCGCACGCCCGCGTGGGCATGCAGTAAATGCCATTGGCATATCATTAACGGGCCGAACCAGCCCTCCCGCAATGCTCCCTCCGCCTGGAGGAATTACCGATGGCGAGGTTCGCTTGTGGTATTTAAAATAGGGAAAAGGTGCCGTGGCTGCTGAGACAGAGAGGGGGGGGATACAAAAAGTGTCCAACATCGCTATAGTGTGCTGACAGTTGTGCCGCTGGCCAGGGGCCTCTGCCAGGACCGGGGTGTGTAGTGGGGGATGGACAGGAGGTGGGCCATGGAGTTGGGGTGGATAGGCACGGACCACCAGTGCTGCAGCCTGCAAGGCAGCCATGCGGCTGCGCACGCTGCTGATTGCCCACTGTGAACTTAGCGCCTCAGATCATATAGGTGCCTCCCCAGGCCACCCCCCTAGGTACCCTCTGGCCCCAGCCGACCAATCAGTGGGATGGGAGTGCTCCAGCACAACAGTGCCATCTTCTTGGCTGGAATGAGGGTATCTTGGGGAGTGGAGTGCCTATATGCAGCTCCTGCTCGTCAGATTCTCTGGTGCCTATCCCGACCCCATCGTATTACATGCCAGCATGCATTGGAATTGCACTAGTTCCACGTGGTGCCCATTAGAATGTCCGGAACCTCTCCAGGACCGGCGCAATAGAACACTCACAATTCAGTCCCAGCGACACCACAGTCTCTCAAACGGAGAATCCAGCCCAGTTCGTATGTCAGTAAGACATGAAAAGGATATGTTAAAAAAGCTGCTTGCCAGAGAGCGAGTTCAGCTAGCAAGGTGATTTTTAAAACATAGGTTAATGCTGACCACTAAATCCAAATTTCTTCTTTTCTAGGACTCCTAGAAAAGGCAATTCAGAAGTAGCAACTGAAGTGTTTCATGAAGATCTTGGTAAGTCGAAAGGTAACATTTACATAGCACAGTGAATTGCATCCTAAATGACAACTATTAGGTTAGTTTAGAGGTTTATGCTGATAACGTATCATATTTAACAATATTTTAAGAAACCATTAAGGTTGGAAAAGAAAGAAAAGCAGGTTTTGCTAAATTCTTGAAGAAACATATTTATATTGAACACATATGTGGTTCAGCTAGTTTAGGTGCAAGGCAAATTTGGCCAGATGCACAGACAGTCATTTACACTTCGGAAAATCCCGCACTCCTATGTATACAAACTAGTACAAATAAATATCACATGTCTGTTGGAGCACTTACCTCAAAAGCTCTGTTGTCCTTATTATATTGGACCACATCCATGAAATTCCCAGCCAATGTCTCCAATAAATAAGCAGAATCCATTTCAGATTTTATTCTAAGTTTTTCGCATAAGCTGAGAAGGTGAATAGTGTATGATTTTTTAAAAAGTATTTTAAAATTCTAAGAAAACAAAGAGCATGGGTTAAAATATCAATTTATATAAACAAGTCCTACTTGAAAAATCATGAACCGTTTTCAATGTTGAATGTTCTTTGTGCCATTCTGTCAGATATTTATCAAGGTTCATTAGAATATTTTATTGCATTTCAATTCAAACTTTTACTGCAGATGAAGAGACATTCAATAAAACACATCACCGATACAGAGAGGAAGTATTCTTTAAGTGATCAACTGGGTTGGCTGGAGCCGAGGCTGGGAGCCCCAGGCTAGCTGAGTGCAGCTAGTCAATGGGAGCTGAGGTGGGGGGTGTCCATATAGTTAGATTAGGGCAGGGGTTAGAGGATAGGATGGTGTTGCTAGGGGGGTGAGGGGGGGAAGTTGTTCTGCTGACGGGGAGGGGAACTGGGCACGGTGACAGTGAGGAGGTCATGGGTGGAGCCGGCCAGGAGGCGGGCCAGATGAAGCGCGACACATGGCTGGGGGGGCTGGCCAAGGAAAGGAGATGGCTGATCGGCAAAGGGGGGGGGGGGCGAAGTGCCCCTCAACCAGGCTGATCACCTGGAATGTTAGAGGGTTAAACGGGCCAGTGAAGAGGGCGCATGTGTTTGCGCATCTGCGGGTTCTGAAGGCGGACATAGTCTTGTTGCAGGAGACGCACCTGGAAGTGGCAGACCAGGTTAGGTTAAGGAAGGGCTGGGTCAGTCAGGTCTTTCATTTGGGGCTTGATTCTAAGACGAGGGGGGTTGCGATCCTGATTAATAAAAGGGTACAATTTGAGGCGGAGGGCACAGTCGTGGATGGGGGTGGTAGGTTCGTTATGGTGAGGGGTAAGCTTGAAGGGTCAGTGTGTATGCCCCTAATTGGGACGATGTGGATTTTATTAGGAGGATGCTAAGGAAGATCCCCGACTTGCATCGCGTAAATTGATCATGGGCAGGGACTTTAATACAGTCCTGGACCCGAGCCTGGACCGGTCAGGCTCAAGAACGGGCAGGTTGCCAGTGATGGCAAAGGAACTGAGAGGGTTCATGGAGCAAACGGGGGGAGCGGATCCGTGGAGTTTTAGCCAGCCGACGGCAAGGGAGTTCTCGTACTACTCCCACATCCACAAGGTGTATTCCTGAATTGACTACTTTGTTGTGAGTAGGGACCTGCTGGCCGGAATATTGGGGGCAGAATATTCGGCAATTGCCATATCGGACCATGCGCCGCACTGGGTAGACCTGCAGTTTTGTAAGGACAGCTTTCAGCGCCCACCATGGAGGCTGGAAGTTGGACTACTCGCGGACGAGGCGGTGTGTGAGAGGCTGAGGAAATGCATGTGGAATTACCTGTAGGTGAACGATACTGGAGATGTCTCGGCAGCGGTGCTCTGGGAGGCGCTGAAGGCAGTGGTGAGAGGGGAGCTGATTTCAATCCGGGTGTACAGGGACAGGACAGATAGGGCAGAGACGGTCCGACTGATTAAGGAAATTCTATGGACGGACAGGAGTTACGCAGAATCCCCAAGGCCAGTTACTCAGGAAACGACAGAGGCTGCAGGCCGAATTTGGGGCGCTGACTACAGGCAAGACTGTAGAGCAGCTTAGAAAGGTAAAAGGCGCGATTTATGAGCATGGGGAGAAGGCCAGTAGAGTGCTTGCGTAGCAACTGAGGAAGAAGGAAGCGGCTAGGGAAATAGGGAGGGTAGTGGACGGGGAAGGTAATCTAGTGGGTGATCCAGCAGGGCTGAACAAGGTCTTTAGGGACTTTTATAGGAAGCTGTACACCACCCGGGGGACCGAGGGGGATGAGGCGATTCTTGGACGGACTGACCTTCCCAAGAGTGGGGAAGGGGTTGGTGGACGGACTGGGGGCCCTGGTCAGGATCGAAGAGGTGTTGGGGGCCTGAAGCTCATGCAGTCAGGTAAAGCCCCAGGGCCGGACGGGTATCCGGTGGAGTTTTACAAAGAATTTGCCGGGATAGTGGGGCCGGTGCTGGTCAGGGTCTTTAACGAGACAAGAGACCGAGGGAGTTTACCCTCGACGATGTCGCAGGCCACCATCTCGCTCATTCTGAAACGGGATAAGGACCCGGAGGCCTGTGGGTCATACAGGCCGATCTCTTTGATTAACGTAGACGCCAAGTTACTGGCCAAGATTTTGGCGACCAGGTTTGAGGAATGTGTAGCGGATGTAATTGTGGAGGACCAAACCGGGTTTGTAAAGGGGAGGCAGCTGGTGGCCAACATAAGAAGGCTGCTCAACGTGATTATGATGCCCCCGGAGAGTAGGGAGGTAGAGATAGTGGTAGCCATGGATGCTGAAAAGGCTTTTGACCGGGTCGAGTGGGATTATCTGTGGGAGGTACTAGGACGGTTTGGGTTCGGTGGGTGGTTCATTGACTGCGTTAGGCTATTGTATCAGGCCCCGGAGGCGAGTGTAAGGACGAACAGGATGACATCGGACTACTTTAGACTGCACTGTGGGACAAGACAGGGCTGCCCTCTCTCCCCACTGCTGTTTGCGCTGGCCATAGAGCCGCTGGCAATTGCACTGAAAGCTTCTGGGGGCTGGAAAGGGCTGGTCCGGGGGGGAGTGGAACACAGAGTCTCACTATACGCGGATGATCTGCTGTTATATGTATCGGACCCAATAGTGGGGATGGACGGTATTATGGCAACCCTGAGGGAATTTGGCTGGTTCTTCGGATACAAACTGAACATGGCTAAGAGCGAGTTATTTGTAATTCAGGCGAGGGGGCAGGAGAGTAGGCTGAAGGAGTTGCCATTCAGGCTAGTGGGGGAGAGTTTCCGATATTTGGGGATTCAGGTGGCACGGGACTGGGGCAGGTTGCATAAGCACAACCTGTCCCGACTGGTGGAACGAGTGAGGGAGGAGGTCCGGAGGTGGGATGCGCTCCCGCTGTCATTGGCGTGGAGGGTGCAGACTGTTAAGGTGATGATTCTCCCGCGGTTCTTGTTTGTTTTTCAGTGTCTCCCCATCTTTATCCCGCGGTCCTTCTTTTAGAGGCTGAATAAAATTATTCTGGGATTTGTATGGGCAGGGAAGTCCCCGAGTGTGAAGAGGGTGATGCTTGAAAGGAACAGAGGAGAAGGGGGGCTGGCGTTGCCGAACTTCAGCAACTATTACTGGGCGGCCAACAGAGCGATGATAAGGAAATGGGTGGTGGGAGGGGGCGGTTTGGGAGCAGTTGGAGGCTGCTTCATGCAGGGGCACTAGCTTAGCAGCCCTGGTCACGGCACCGCTGCCGCTTTCACCGGCATTGTACTCCACCAGCCCGATAGTGGTGGCGGCTCTTCGGATCTGGGGCCAGTGGAGGAGGCATGTAGGGGAGGTAAGAGCAAAACAGATGAACTCAGAGCACAAATAGAAATAAATATTTGACAACCATTCCAGAAACATGACTGCAGGATGAGATAACCTGGAAGCTGAATATTGAAGGAATGTGTTATTTAGAAAGGACAGGGTTCTAGGAAAAGGTGGAGGCAGTGTATGTTTTGTCCATACCATTGGCGATGAGGCATATGTTTTCGATCGCAGCCGACAGTGGTTGCAAAGTGAGGGAGGAACAAAGAAACAATTGAGAAAGCAGAGAAGCTCCTGCAAGAGTTGGAATCATTTAAACTGTTTGGAAATACCTTAAATTGGGAAACTAGACCGACTTGGCCAAGAGGTTAAGTCTTGAAGTCAGGACATCAAACGGTTCCGTTTCTTCTTTACCACGAATGAGATCACAGGTGAGGACCAGCAGAAGGTGGTACCTCTGACAGTTTAAGGACCGCAAACATATAATGTGATTCGGAACCTCACATCCCTGGACTCTAAGACCTTTGACCAGATAGTGAAATTGGATAAAGAACATTACAACCCAAGGTCCTCAATGAACATCAGCTTAACTCTGCAATGAGTCACCAGGAAGAGTCTGTCTCAGTCTTTACCAGCTTGCTGAGCACTGAGTTTGGGATCGCGCTTAATAAGACCATAAGACCATAAGACATAGGAGCGGAAGTAAGGCCATTCGGCCCATCGAGTCCGCTCCACCATTCAATCATGGCTGATTTCAACTCCATTTACCCGCTCTCTCTCCATAGCCCTTAATTCCTCGAGAAATCAAGAATTTATCAACTTCTGTCTTAAAGACACTCAACGTCCCGGCCTCCACCGCCCTCTGTGGCAATGAATTCCACAGACCCACCACTCTCTGGCTGAAGAAATTTCTCCTCATCTCTGTTCTAAAGTGACTCCCTTTTATTCTAAGGTCCTAGTCTCCCCTGCTAATGGAAACAACTTCCCTACATCCACCCTATCTAAGCCATTCATTATCTTGTAAGTTTCTATTAGATCTCCCCTCAACCTCCTAAACTCCAATGAATATAATCCCAGGATCCTCAGACGTTCATCGTATGTTAGGCCTACCATTCCTGGGATCATCTGTGTGAATCTCCGCTGGACCCGCTCCAGTGCCAGTATGTCCTTCCTGAGGTGTGGGGCCCAAAATTTCTCACAGTATTCTAAATGGGGCCTAACTAATGCTTTATAAAGCTTCAGAAGTACCATCCCTGCTTTTATATTCCAAGCCTCTTGAGATGAATGACAACATTGCATTTGCTTTCTTAATTACGGACTCAACCTGCATGTTTACCTTTAGAGAATCCTGGACTAGGACTCCCAAGTCCCTTTGCACTTCAGCATTATGAATTTTGTCACTGTTTAGAAAATAGTCCATGCCTCTATTCTTTTTTCCAAAGTGCAAGACCTCGCACTTGCCCACGTTGAATTTCATCAGCCATTTCTTGGACCACTCTCCTAAACTGTCTAAATCTTTCTGCAGCCTCCCCACCTCCTCCATACTACCTGCCCCTCCACCTATCTTTGTATCATCGGCAAACTTAGCCAGAATGCCCCCAGTCCCGTCATCTAGATCGTTAATATATAAAGAGAACAGCTGTGGCCCCAACACTGAACCCTGCGGGACACCACTCGTCACCGGTTGCCATTCCGAAAAAGAACCTTTTATCCCAACTCTCTGCCTTCTGCCTGACAGCCAATCGTCAATCCATGTTAGTACCTTGCCTCGAATACCATGGGCCCTTATTTTACTCAGCAGTCTCCCGTGAGGCACCTTATCAAAGGCCTTTTGGAAGTCAAGATAGATAACATCCATTGGCTCTCCTTGGTCTAACCTATTTGTTATCTCTTCAAAGAATTCTAACAGGTTTGTCAGGCACAACCTCCCCTTACTAAATCCATGCTGACTTGTCCTAATCTGACCCTGCACTTCCAAGAATTTAGAAATCTCATCCTTAACAATGGATTCTAGAATCTTGCCAACAACCGAGGTTAGGCTAATTGGCCTATAATTTTCCATCTTTTTCCTTGTTCCCTTCTTGAACAGGGGGGTTACAACAGCGATTTTCCAATCCTCTGGGACTTTCCCTGACTCCAGTGACTTTTGAAAGATCATAACTAACGCCTCCACTATTTCTTCAGCTATTTCCTTTAGAACTCTAGGATGTAGTCCATCTGGGCCCGGAGATTTATCAATTTTTAGACCTCTTAGTTTCTCTAGCACTTTCTCCTTTGTGATGGCTACCATATTCAACTCTGCCCCCTGACTCTCCGGAATTGTTGGGATATTACTCATGTCTTCTACTGTGAAGACTGACGCAAAGTACTTATTTAGTTCCTCAGCTATTTCCTTGTCTCCCATCACAAAATTACCAGCGTCATTTTGGAGCGGCCCAATGTCAACTTTTGCCTCCCGTTTGTTTTTAATGTATTTAAAGAAACTTTTACTATCATTCCTAATGTTACTGGCTAGCCTACCTTCATATTTGATCCTCTCTTTCCTTATTTCTCTCTTTGTTATCCTCTGTTTGTTTTTGTAGCCTTCCCAATCTTCTGACTTCCCACTACTCTTTGCCACATTATAGGCTTTCTCTTTTGCTTTGATGCATTCCCTAACTTCCTTTGTCAGCCATGGCTGCCTAATCCCCCCTCTGATAACCTTTCTTTTCTTTGGGATGAACCTCTGTACTGTGTCCTCAATTACTCCCAGAAACTCCTGCCATTGCTGTTCTACTGTCTTTCCCACTAGGCTCTGCTCCCAGTCGATTTTCGTCAGTTCCTCCCTCATGCCCCTGTAGTTACCTTTATTTAATTGTAACACCTTTACATCTGATTCTACCTTCTTTCTTTCAAATTGGAGATTGAATTCTACCATATTATGATCACTGCCTCCTCAGTGCTCCCTTACTTTAAGATCTTTAATCGAGTCTGGCTCATTACATAACACTAAGTCCAGAATGGCCTGTTCCCTCGTGGGCTCCATCACAAGCTGTTCCAAAAAGCCCTCCTGTAAACATTCAATGAATTCCCTTTCCTTGGGTCCACTGGCAGCATTATTTACCCAGTCCACCTGCATATTGAAGTCCCCCATGATCACTGTGACCTTGCCTTTCTGACATGCACTTTCTATTTCGTGGTGCATTTTGTGCCCCTGGTCCTGACCACTGTTAGGAGGCCTGTACATAACTCCCATTGTGGTTTTTTTTCCTTTGTGGTTCCTCAACTCTACCCACACAGACTCCACATCATCTGACCCTATGTCATTTAGTGCTATTGATTTAATTTCATTCCTAATTAACAAGGCAACCCTGCCCCCTCTGCCCACCTCCCTGTCTTTTCGATAGGTTGTGAATCCCTGGATGTTTAAATGCCAGTCCTGAACCCCCTGCAACCATGTCTCTGTGATGCCTACCACATCATACCTGCCAGTCACAATCTGGGCCACAAGCTCATCTACCTTGTTCCGTACACTACGCGCATTTAAATATAGCACCTTTAATTCTCTATTGACCGTCCCTTTTTGTTTTCTTAGTGTGGTGGACCTTGGTTTACTGAGCCTTTCCATACACTGTGTCATATTTTGTGGGATGGGGACTATCGTAACCTCTCCTGAGTTTTGTCTTTTCGTGCTTTTTTGTATTCCTAAGCAGCTATTCTTCCCACTGACTACTTCACCCCTTGGTTCCCTGACTTTCCCTTCCCCCCCAATCTTTAGTTTAAAGTCCTATTGACCACCCTATTTATTCTTTTCGCCAGAACACTGGTCCCAGCTCGGTTCAGGTGGAGACCATCCCAACGGTATAGGTCCCCCCTGTCCCAAAACTGATGCCAGTGTCCCATGAAAAGGAACCCCTCTTTCCCACACCACTCTTTCAGCCACGTGTTAACTTCCCTTATTCTTGCCTCCCTATGCCAATTTGCACGTGGCTCAGGCAGTAATCCGGAGATTACCAAATTACCAAATTCTCACTCGGTCTGTATCTCTCTCACTCAGGCTGTGTTTCCTTGACCTGCGCAATGCTTACTAATGTGCGCTTTCTGTCTGTCTTTTATACAGACTTTAGGATGACTCACACTAAAACTTCAAAGAGAAGAAAACAATGTGTACCTTAATGACATGTTGCATGACTGGTTTGTGGGATCCATAACCTTAATATCCAGAAGAAGCTTCTAGCGGAGATCACAATTATATTGAAAAAGCGATCGAAATAGCTCAGGCCATGGAGTGTGCTGAAAAAGACACAACTGAGCTTCATAGAATCATAGAATTTACAGTGCAGAAGGAGGCCATTCGGCCCATTGAGTCTGCACCAGCCCTTGGAAAGAGCACTCCATTTAAGCCCATACTTCCAACCTATCCCCGTAACCCAGTAACCCCACCTAACCTTTCTTTTGGACATTAAGGGACAATTTTATCATGGCCAATCCACCTAACCTGCACATCTTTGGACTGTGGGAGGAAACCGGAGCACCCAGAGGAAACCCACGCTTCAAAGCATAGCTGAATGGATGGTTAGTGTAGTGCAGTACAGCTGTGGGATCTGCGGCAGAATCAACAGGCACAGCTCAGACAGACACGGTCCTTGGTACAGGATCGGAATCAAAGGAATGGGAAGGAATCTTGAGCGTCAAACTGAATCACATTAAGCGCGAGGCAAACACACCAACGCAAAAGAAAACAGCACAACTATGGTCCACAGTGCTACTGAACATAGTGAAGAACAACATGCAGTGCAATCGGTTGAATGCAGTCCAATTGAATAAAACTGCTTTGATTAAAATTGCCTTAAAGGTAAATGGTAGACCTCTTAAAATGGAAGTCAACACCTGGGCTTCGGTGACCAAAATGGATGAACAGACCTTCCAATTCCTTTGTCTTTAAGTTTGAAGAACACTACAGGCAAGCTTTCGACCTACACCAGGGAGGCTTTGAAGATCCTAGGAAGAACGAAGAACCCAGTGGCCTACAGAGGGCAAGAGGCCAATGTGCCTTTGGTTGTTGTGGAAGAATACAGACCCAATCTATTGGGAAGAGACTGGTTACGGAAGATTGGGCTCGACTGGCTGGAAATATCTTAAGGAGGTATGAAGACATCTTCCACAGAGAATTGTGCTGAATTAAGGGCATAAAATGGCAAGATATAAAGCAATCCAAGTTCTTCAGAGCCAGACTAATGCCATGCACATTGCATCAGAATGTTGAAGCAGAGGTAAAGGGATTGGAAGAGCTGGGTATTATTAAGCTGGTTCCAGTTTCAGCATGGGTGTTGCTGATAGCCCCTGCCCTTAAACCTGATCAATCAATAAGGATTTGTGAGGACGGGACTTCTGGTAGCGACAGGCAGCGGAAGGTCGTACAGAAGGAACGCCATATTGCCTCAAGGACCCTTTTTGAGAAGGAAGGTTTAATGGTTATATTCGGTGTGAAGAAATTCCAATAGTATGTGTACAGTCGATGGTTCGACATAGTGACTGTTCACAAGCCATTACTGGGCCTGTTAAGGAACGAAAAGCCCATGCTGCCCATAGCCTCAGTGAGTATGCAGCATTGGGCCCTGCAGTTGATGGCTTACAACTTTGTTTTCAGCACTGGCCTCCGACACAAATTGTTAATGCAGATGCATTACATCGCCTGCCCCTACCCAAGAGCGTTCCGCCACCAGCAGTACCCCAGGACATCATTTTAGCCCTAAACTTCCTAGACACCCTGCCAGTGTCTGCAGGGCACTTCTATAATGGACCCAAGACAACCATATTCTTTCAAAGGTCAAACTAATGATACAGACTGGCTGATGTTACCAGGAGGCTGAACAGTTGAGACCCTACTTCACTCCAAGGCGACTTGACATGTGGAAACGGCGTAATTCTCTGTAGATCACAGATGGTTGTCCCGCCTCTGGCCAGGGAGCCCCGCCTTCAAGAGTTACATGGGCCCACCCAGGGCAAAGATGAAGATGTTGGCACGCAATTATATCTGGTGGCCAGGCATAGACAAAGCCATTGAAGAATTCGTAAAACAGTGCCACTCTTGCCAAACGTAGCAATCTTTGCCACGTTCCACCACCTTCCACCCCTGGGAATGGGCAGGTTGCCCGAGGACCAGAGTCCACGTTGATTATGCGAGACCGTTCCAGGGCAAGATGTTGCTGGTGTTGGTAGATGCTCACCCGAAGTGGCTATCAGTTCAAGAGATGGCGACCTTGGTTGTCACGGTAGACGCCTTGCGCCGACTGTTTACCATTAATGGGCTTCCCGAGTTAATTGTTTTCGGCTCCCTTCACTGGCGAAGATTTCCACCATTTTGTGTGAGCAAATGGCATATGACACAGGACAGCCCCTCCCACCCAATGTCAAACAGTCCAACTAAGATGGCTGTTCAAACTTTCAAGAGTACCATGAAAAAGCAATCCCATAAACCATTTAGCCCGAGGTGGCATCGATTTTCTCTCTTTCCTTGGTGTCCCTGATCACAATTGTAACCTTTGTACATAGTTTTGAGATAGTGTGTTAAGGGACCAAGGGGGGATGTGATAACGTTACCCTCGTTAAGGAGGCGGACTCCACAGACCACGTGACCGGCTAGGGCCCAATCACGTGGAAACACATGAACCCCAGCCAGTGGAGAGTTTGCGCAGGACCCTGGTGCCAGGACCCCCAGCGGTGCGGACAAGGGAGCTGAAGTGTAAAAACCTGTTGTTTAGTGTTCTATATCTGTTATCTAACTGCCTTTGCCTTTCATCAATAAACCCCTCTGTTACTACTGGAAGCCTTCAGTGTCTGTAACAAGGCACCACAAGAGGGATGATCTGAGTTCAGGAAACCAGGATGTGGAAAGAGCTTGGGTAGAGATGAAAAATAATATAGGCAAGAAGTCACTTGTGGGAGTAGATCCCCAAATTGTAGCCAGGACGATGGGAGCATAAATGGCAGCTTGTCATAAAGGCATGGTGATAATGATGGGGGAATTCTAATATGCATGTAGACTGGAAAAATCAAATGAGCAAAAGTAGCCCAGATGGAGGGTTCATAAGAATATTTTCAGGATCGTTTCTTAGAACATCATGTTTTGGAACTAACCAGAGAGCAGGCTATCTTGGACCTGGTATTGTGAAATAAGAAGGTGCCCCTAGGTAGCAGTGATCATATGATTGAATTCTACATTCAGTTTGAGGAAGAGAAGAGTAGGTCTACGGCTAGTATTTTAAATTTAAATAAGGGTAATTATGAGAGCATGAAAGAAGAACTAGCTAAAATCACCTGGCAAATTAGGTTAAGGGATAGGTCAACAAAAATGCAGTGACAGATATTTAAAGGGATCTTTGGGAATACACAGAATAGAAACATTCCAACAAGAAATATTCTAAAGGGAGGACTGTTATAACCAGCACTGGGCTTAAGGTGTGGCCACAATTAGACTCCTGGTAAACCTAGCCTAATACGAGCTCCCTGTTAAGGGGGTGGGGAACTCTAAACCATGTTCTCTGGTATAAAATTGGCCGGTTTTGGTACTGACGGGAGAGACCTGGCAGGGATCTTTCATGTATTGTTAATAATAGTTTATTGTAATCAAACTTTATTTCATTTAAACTACTCAGTGTGGACCCCTTCGACGTCTACAAAAAAGACCAACAAGAAAAATTCTGAGGACGATCTATTTCCATCACTGGTTGACTAAAAAAATTAAAGGTAGTATCAAACTTAAAGAAAAAGCAAATAATTGAGCCAAGGTGGCAGGTCAGAAGATTGGACAGAATTTTAAATAAAACAGAAAACAATGACTAAAAGATTGATAAGGAAATAAAAATTAGAGTATGAGAGAGAGAGAGAGAGAGCTGGCTGGAAATATAAAGAAAGATAGTAAGACTTTCTAGCTTCTATTGTTAGACGTTTTAGTTGCTGTGATATGAAGTCTAAAGTTCTGTTCCTTTTTCACATTTATTTCCTTCCAACAGCCTTTGCACAAAACTCTCACTATACATCACCTGACAGAGGCCACCTGAAGCCCTTTTACATATCAGCGTCAATTAATGGATACTTAACATAAATGAGACAACTAATTGCAATGTCTCTTAACCCATTACTTAACAGTCTCCCCTTCCTTGGAGAAAACAAAATTAGGTGAAAACAAAATTTCAAGAAAGTCAAAAACACACACATGATTTCCCCCCCTTTTTTTTTGTTTGGACGAGAAAGAAAAAAAAAGTCACAGAAACAAGTGCCCTTCATTAACAATATCCGAAAGTTTCTGTGAACTCGCCCCTCTTTTCATGAAACAGTCTGACAGTTGATAGCTCCTGTCGACCCATTTAATTTTTGTTATTTCCCCTCTGTCCAACATCTGCTTCAAACTTGCGATGTCTAACCGTAACCTATTTTCATTGACATTTTTTGTAGAGTGCATATTTTGCCACAGGGATTTATTGTCAATGTGACAGTCAATATGTATATTACCCAAATCCCCTAATCCCAAAATTTCTGTCAATATCATACTTATATAAAAGGCCATATCCACCGCCTCCACAAGGCTTAACGTCTTAACAGCCAAAGTGCTTTTATACCACTCTCCTTATTTTCTTTGTTTCCCACACAAGCGGGAAACAGTTACCATTGTTCCCCAAAAGGAAAATTATAAAACCTCCTGCGTTTGAAACCCCATCACATAAATTTGCGTAGGACGCATCACTATAAACTATGAGTTTCGAGTGCCTAAGGTCACCTAAAACCGGGAACTTCAAAACACACTCCTGCATTTTTAGTTTGGCCAATGCTTTATTTGCTCTTATTATGTCTTCCACTTTGGGATCATTCATTTTTGTACTCAACTCTAAGACATCAAAACTCATGTCCGATCTCGTCTGTCTACCTAACCAGTTCAGTTGCCCAATTAAACTTCGCAGTTGCTCTTTTACTATCTTTGAAACCATTGCGTCTTTTTGTGAAACTCGGCCATGACTAATTGCTATTGGGCTGATGCTTTCCAAATAAGATTGCTGACGTAAAGTTGCCCCTAACTTAGTCTGTCCAATTTCCAGTGCAATATATTTAAGTGCACCGGAAGCCTGACTTCCAACTCTGAATTCTTTCCTCAAACCAGAGATTACAATAGCTTCAAAATCACTAGTCCCACCCCACAAAAAATCATCGACATGCATCATAGAAATGCCAGAAAGATTTCCTTTATAGTGCCAGAAAAACATTGCAGGATCTGCTTTCAACTGGCAACAGCCTAACTTTAACAAAACTGACCTTACCGAAAAATACCAGCCTCTAGATGCATCATTTAATCCATATACACATTTGTTCAACTTCCAGAGTACCCCTTCTGTGTTAGCTGCTTCTTTAGGAGGACAGAGAAAAATGTCTCTCTGGAGCTGATGCCCCTGTAAAAAGGCAGCTTTTATATCTATAGATTTGCATTCCCATGCCTTTGTGGCTAATAGAACCAAGAAGATCTTTAAAATAACCTTTCCTGCTGTAGTTGAACCTACCTTTAAATCCTGATCTAATAAGTTTTCTTCAAATCCCCCTGCCACAAGCCTGGCCTTTGCCTTATAAGTTCCATCTGGAAGAACCTTTTCCGTGCAAATCCATCTGTGGGATAGAGCTCTTTGTCCCCTATCGGGTACTTCTGTGTATACCCCAAATTCACTCCAACTATGCAATTCTTGTTGTTTAGCTTCTTTGATAACTTTTTCATCTAATTTATTTGAAGCCACCAAAATCTCACGTGCATGTGGGCTTCTACTCCTATTAGTATTCGTAGTCTTACTCATGTTCCGAGATCTTGATAAACTACGTCCCCACTCCCGCCTGGTATCTCGTTCTGTACTGCTACTTCTTGATCATTCCCTTCTGCTGTGGGATGCTCCTTTCAATAGTTCTCAACCTTTTCCTGTAGACCTGTTCACTATCTGATGTACTATCTGAACTGGCACTGCGTTTCTGTGCCCTCCATTTTTGAACTTTGTTTTCCCAATCCATTGTCTTGACTCCTTCCCCTGAATGCTGTACATTCAACCAATGCTTATACTTTCCAGTGGCCTTCCCTGCTCTACTCATAACAGTTGCATCCTTCCATTGACTAGATCCCTCAGGCAAGTATGTAACTTTTGTACCAACTTTTGGCAGTTGCCCTTTCGGAAAAATGGCCTGTTCTAATTCATCAGAAGTGTTGTGTTCCTCCAGTAGAAACCCTGTCCATATCAGTTAATTGGTCCTCATACTTCTGTAACACATGCGTACCAGATGACTCTGATTCCTCGTCATGTCTGTCTGCTCTGTCTAAGTTTGAAAATTTGTAATCTGTACCCATTATCCTTGATGAATGTACCCTAACAGTTTGATTACCATGTTGCAAAATAATTGTTTTGCCATCTACGCCTATGATCTTCCCTGGGCCTTTCCATTCATTAGAATTGTCTCTCTTATAGTATACCATGCCTCCTTGCTGAAAAATGGCATCTGATGGCCGTACGTTATGTCTTAAAGCTCTGCAAATTCTTTCAGAGACTTCTGCTTCCAAAAAAGCTTTTCTACTGCGATGTAATGCATTTAAATGTTCAGCAAAACCAGAGCTAATTGTAGTCCCCTCCCAAGCTGGAGGCTGGTCATCCAAAATGGACGGAATTTTAGGATTTCTACCAAACACTAATTGATAAGGACTATAGCCCCCAACCATCTGAAATGAATTCTTTGCATGTACTGCCCATGCTAAAGCTGAATTTAGCCTGCAATTTGGTCAATCTGACAACATTTTCCGAAGCATGTCATCGATGACAGCATGATTTCTTTCACAGACACCATTACTAAATAGGCTTTCTGCAGCCGTACTCATAACTCTGATATTCATGTTTTCACACATATCCCTAAACTCATCATTAGCAAATTCACCCCCATTGTCCCGAAGGAATTTTGCCGGTGGACCCATTCCTGTCCCTATCCATTTTTCCACGATTTGATCCAGAATTACTCTCTTTTCTTTACTTCGTACAATCGTCGATTGACTAAATCTGGTTGCTAAATCTACAAAATGCAAAATAAATATATTATTTGCTTTATCCTAGATCTTAAGGTCCATGGCCACAATGTTGTTAAAATCCCTGGCCAAAGGTAGGGTTACTATCGGTCGTGCTGGTGTCCTTCTGTACTTCCTACAAACTTCACAGCGGTCACTAACCTGTTCTATCAGTTTAGTATAGTCGTCATCCCTTACCCCTGCATTCTTTAATAAATTTTTCAGCCTCCGAGGACACGGATGTGCAAATTGCCTATGCAGTTTTAATACCACAAGCTTTTTATCAGCTAAAGTCCCATTTTCAACTGCCATTAACACATCCTTAACCACTCTACTTGAAATATTATTTGTCAATAATGGAATACAATAGTGTCCCGACTGTGTAAATTGTAAGTCCACAGTCTTTCCAAAAACTGTTGCCTTATCCTGTTCCATATCCAGTTTCATGTGTGCTTTCTTCATCGACGGTCTGCTCAGAAGCAAAGGTATCTCACTTGATACAACATCCGTGCTAATGAAATGATTCACTCCAGCAATATTGCAAGGGATCACCACTCTTTTCAGCGACTTCAGAGTATTATCATCCCCAAACCTGAAACTTGTGGAACTTTCAAATTCCTTAACCTTGTTACGATTTTCAGCATTCAAAGAGTCCAGGTAACATTTTAACCAGTCAATTCCACACACAGTAGATGTGCAGCCACTGTCCAATACAGCACAGTTGAAGGATTCTGCAACCAACATCCTCAATACCACAAGCTTTTTATCAGCTAAAGTCCCATTTTCAACTGCCATTAACACATCCTTAACCACTCTACTTGAAATATTATTTGTCAATAATGGAATACAATAGTGTCCCGACTGTGTAAATTGTAAGTCCACAGTCTTTCCAAAAACTGTTGCCTTATCCTGTTCCATATCCAGTTTCATGTGTGCTTTCTTCATCGACGGTCTGCTCAGAAGCAAAGGTATCTCACTTGATACAACATCCGTGCTAATGAAATGATTCACTCCGGCAATATTGCAAGGGATCACCACTCTTTTCAGCGACTTCAGAGTATTATCATCCCCAAACCTGAAACTTGTGGAACTTTCAAATTCCTTAACCTTGTTACGATTTTCAGCATTCAAAGAGTCCAGGTAACATTTTAACCAGTCAATTCCACACACAGTAGATGTGCAGCCACTGTCCAATACAGCACAGTTGAAGGATTCTGCAACCAACATCCTCATTACCGGCGTAAAACTGCTTGTCAATAGGACACTGCCTTCTTTCTGGTCACTATCTTTTTCCTCTTCTGACTCTGCCGTGTCATGTGTCGCTTCAAACACTCTATCATAACGAGATGGACAGTTGAAAGCATAATGGTATTGAGAGTCACATCGAAAACATCGATTTATCATACCCCGTGCATTTCTGGGGTTCATCTTCCTATTGTAGGTTCTAACTGGGTTTCTGTCTTCATAATTTCCTTGTCTCGGTCTCCTTCTGTAGTCTTGAACCCTGTTCGTAGCCATACAATTTCACCATCCTGTTAGTAGTGTATCTTCCATATTCAGCCTTATTGCAGGCTGACCTATTTGGGTCATCAGAGCCATCGGAATCGAATGTTTCCGCAGAAACCTTTATAAAGCTTTTGTCATCTGTTCGAATAAGGTATCCTTATCAGTAAACTGAACTTCTGTCAAAACCAGGAGCCTATCCATGTTGCTCACTCTAGCACAGTCAAGTAATTTAAAGGCCAACACAGACTGTGGAAATTCCAGGTTGTGTTTCTACAGTCTTTTATATAATCTGCCAAATTCCATTATATAGTCTTCCATGGAGATATCCTCCATTTTCCGGAACTTATCAAAATCCGACCATGCTTCATACGCACTTAACAAGTCATCTTTCTTATAAATCTTATCCATATAATGTAATAAAGTCTCCAGACCTTCTTCTGAGTCTAACTCTTCCAATTCCAGCTCAAAAAGCACTTTGTTTCAGATTTTACTGTCATAAGGTAGAGAAAGAGCCAATGCCTTACCTTGTTTTCTCTTTCCCAAAGCAGTTACCTTAATCCACTAACTATTGCATTTCTCCATTGGTCGTACAATTCCCTTTCAGAAAATAAGGGAGGATAGTCATATCCAGACATCTTTATCCTCGGTTCAGCCATATATCCCTTTTTTTTTTCTCACTCACTCCTTGGTTTGATCTGGAAAGTTGTATCTTTCAACCCTTCACATTTACACAGCAACCATCCTCTGCTACCAATTGTTAGACATTTTAGCTGCTGTGATATGAAGAGTCTAAAGTTCTGTTCCTTTTTCACAAACACACATTTATTTTCTTCCAACAGCCTTTGCACAAAACTCTCACTATACATCACCTGACAGAGGCTGTTGATTCCCAAATTTCTTTCTCTGTCAGTCTGGCCTCAATAAAAGTTGAGATGGATTCGCACGTAAAAAGAAGTTATTTATTTAGCTTGCAAGCTTAATTCATCTTACAGAAACATAAGAGACATCCAGCCTCTTACACTCCAGAAAGCGACTGAACAAAGAGACAAAAGGATCTCTGCAAAATCAATTCAAATGGTATCAAGTTTCACATACTCGACGCCCATAGGTCAGCCTATGTCCCTCCTGACCTGTTTGATCTATTCTGATTGGCTCACTTCCAATCCCTTTCTCTGGCCCCTATCAATGCAGCATCACTCTCATAGACACACCTCTTCCTGCTTTTTCCATGCGGTCTCAAATCCCTTTGTCCCTAACTGCCAGAATCAAAGTGGCTTATTTCTACATTACATTAACTAGTATCTCTAAAGTAACTATTTTATATGACATTCGTCAAGGCCACCTGAAGCCCCTTTACATATCAGTGTCAATTAATAGATACTTAACATAAATTAGACAACTAATTGCAATGTCTCTTAACCCATTACTTAACATCTATAGATATTTAAAAAAAGAAAATAGTTAATAAAAGTGACAGTTGTTCCCTCATAAAGTGAGTCTGGGAAATTAATGATGGAAAATTAGCAAATGGCAGATGAATTGAACAGGTATATTGCATCAGTCTTCACTATAGGGGATACAAGTAACGTCCCAGAAATAGCTGTAAATCAGAATACAGAAGGATGGAGGAACTCAGGAAAATTACAATCACCGGGGAAGTGGTACTGAGTTGCAGGTTGTCAAGTCCGGTTCTTAATGGACTTCATCTTAGGGTCTTAAAAGAAGAGTCTAGTGAAATAGTTGATGCATTGGTTTTAGTTTTCCAAAATTCTCTAGATTTGATTTTCTTTTTAAAAAAATAATATTTTATTAAGGTATTTGAAAATGTTTATAACAGTAACAAAAACAATGACATCAACATGGTAAAATAAACATTCCCCCCCTCCCCCCCCCTCCCCCCCAGCCCAATCTTCACACACCTCAACCAGACAACAACAATCCGCCCCACCCCCGCCCCTTGGAATACTGCATCTGCTAACATTTTTAATTTTCCCCGAGAAAGTCGACGAACGGCTGCCACCTCCGGGAGAACCCTAGCATTGACCCTCTTAAGGCAAACTTTATTTTGTCGAGACTGAGAAACCCAGCCATGTCACTAACCCAGGTCTCTACACTCGGGGGCTTCGAGTCCCTCCACATTAATAAGATCTGTCTCCGGGCTACCAGCAAGGCAAAGGCCAGGACGCCAGCCTCTTTCGCCCCCTGAACTCCCGGATCTTCCGACACTCCAAAGATCGCCACCTCCGGACTCGGCACCACCCGTGTTTCAGCACCGTGGACATTGCCTTAGCAAAACCCTGCCAAAACCCATAAGCTTCGGGCATGCCCAGAACATGTGGACATGATTTGCTGGGCTTCCCGCGCACCTCGCACACCTATCCTCTACCCCGGAAAACTTGTTCATCCTAGCCACTGTCATGTGTGCCCGGTGGTCTACCTTAAATTGTGTCAGGCTAAGCCTGGCGCACGATGAGGAGGTATTAACCCTGCTTAGGGCATTCGCCCATAGACCCGCCTCTATCTCTCCTCCTAGCTCGTCCTCCCATTTACCCTTAAGCTCCTACACCGGAGTTTCCTCCGCCTCCGAAAGCTCCTGGTAAATATCCAATACCTTCCCTTCTCCCATCCAGGTACTTGAAACTACTCTATCCTGTATCCCCCGTGGCGGCAGCAGTGGAAATGCAGGCACCTGTTTTCTCAGGAAGTCGCGCACCTGCAAATACCTAAAACCATTCCCTGCTGGCAATTTAAATTTATCCTCCAAAACTTTCAAGCTGAGAAAGCTCCCATCTATAAATAGATCCCCCATCCTTCTAATTCCTGCCCTCTGCCAACTCCAGAACCCGCCATCTAGCCTACCCAGTACAAACCTGTGGTTGTTATAAATCGGGGTCCATATCGATGTTCCCTCCACTCTTTTATATCTCCTCCACTGCCCCCAGAGCCTCAGAGCCGCCACTACCACCAGACTTGTGGAGTATCGGGCCGGGGAGAACGGCAGAGGTGCTGTTACCAATGCTCCCAGACTGGTGTCTTTACATGACGCCGCCTCCATCCGCTCCCATGCCGACCCCTCCCCCACTACCCACTTCCTAATCATGGCTATATTCGCTGCCCAGTAGTAATTGCAGAAGTTTGGCAGCGCCAACCCACCCTCCCCCCGACTGCGCTCCAGCAACACTTTCTTCACTTGCGAGGTTTTACTTGCCAACACAAAGCCCGAAATAATCTTATTCACCCGCTTGAAAAAGGCCTTAGGAATGAAGATGGGGAGGCCTAGATTTGATTTTCAATTATAAATTCCTATGTCCACATTTACAATGGAAACTGACCATGTAAATCTGTCATACACTAAGTACACCTTAGTCATGCATCTCCTGCATCCTCAGCTTGTACTGTAGAGAAGATCTACATTGCAATCAACTCTGCATCCCAAATTGCTTTAGGGTTTGCCATTTAATTATAATTAATGACACAGAGTTGAAGTAACAAATTAAAATAATGACAAGATGCGTAACTTTAAAATGGGTATTGAATTACATTCCATATTCTGGTCTAATAACACCTTGACCTGAAACCTTGTCTTGGCTGAAGACTACATTTGGTCTCTGCTCTCTGTGAAACACCACGGGCAAAATTCTCCGTTATCGGCGGAAAGTCCGCCGATCGGCGCAAAAAACGGCGCAAATCCCACTTGCGTCACGTCATAAAAATGGGTCGATAGTCTCCGGCCCGAAATGGGCTAGCAGCGACGTAACGGGATCCGCGCTTGCGCAGTGGTTCACGCCGTGCAGCGTCATACGCGCTGCACGGCGTGACGGCTCATAAGGCCGCGCTGCTCCCCCCCACCCGACCGCAACACCCGACCGCAACACCCGACTGGATGGCTGGCCGTCGCTCAGCCCCGAGGTTCGAGTCACGCGATGTGGAGGTGCTCCTGGACGCGGTGGAGCAGAGGAGGGACGCCCTGTATCCCGGGCACGGCTGCAGAGTTGCCCCACGCCACAGCCGGCGTCTGTGGAGGGAAGTGGCAGAGGCCGTCACCGCTGTGGCCCTGACACCACGGACAGGCACCCAGTGCCACAAGAAGGTGAACGACCTCGTCAGAGCAGGCAGGATGAGCCTCCCCCATATCCCCCCTCCCCATATCCCCCCCTCCCCCATATCCCCCCCCTCCCATATCCCCCTCCCCCATATCCCCCACATCCCCCCTCCCCATATCCCCCTCCCCATATCCCCCCTCCCCATATCCCCCCTCCCCCATATCCCCCCTCCCCATATCCCCCATATCCCCATATCCCGCCTCCCCCCTCCCCATATCCCCCATATCCCCCCTCCCCCATATCCCCCCTCCCCCATATCCCCCATATCCCCCCTCCCCCATATCCCCCTTCCCCATATCCCCCTCCCCCATATCCCCCCTCCCCCATATCCCCCATATCCCCCCTCCCCCATATACCCCATATCCCCCCCATATCCCCCATCCCCCATATCCCCCATATCCCCCCCTCCCCCATATCCCCCCTCCCCCATATCCCCCATATCCCCCCTCCCCCATATCCCCCCTCCCCCATATCCCCCCTCCCCATATCCCCCCTCCCCATATCCCCCATATCCCCCCTCCCCATATCCCCCTCCCCCATATCCCCCCTCCCCCATATCCCCCTCCCCATATCCCCCCTCCCCCATACCCCCCCTCCCCATATCCCCCCTCCCCCATATCCCCCCTCCCCCATATCCCCCCTCCCCCATATCCCCCCTCCCCCATATCCCCCATAACCCCCCTCCCCCATATCCCCCCTCCCCCATATCCCCCTCCCCCATATCCCCCCTCCCCATATCCCCAAGTGAATCCAGCCCTAACCTTAACCTCTGCAATGCACGCGCAACCGATGGCGTGCATTCATATACCTGCCTAACACTGTTGACTTTTACCCCTGCCACCCCCCCCCCACAGGAGAAGCGCGCACACAACAATAGGGAGCATGTGAGGACTGGAGGAGGGCCCGCTGATGAGAGGCCACTGACCGTACACGAGGAAAGGGCCCTGGAACTGGCTGGCGGACCTGAGGACCGGGAGGTTGCTGATGCAGAGGTCGGGGGCCCACCAGCAAGTGAGCCACCGACAGCCCGTTCCCATATCCCCCCTCCCCTATATCCCCCTCCCCCATATCACCTGATCACTGCCTGATGTCTAACCATGCATGCTTCATTGTGTATCGCAGGACCAAACGTCCAGGCACCCATCCTCGCAGATGCACACCGCCCGCAGGATGCCCCTCGGAGACCACAGGAGACGGAGAGACCCGGACCCTCCAGCATGCGACGCCCGCAGGATGCCCCTCGCAGACCACGGGAGACGGAGAGACCCGGACCCTCCAGCATGCGTCGCCCGCAGGATGCCCCTCGGAGACCACGGGAGACGGAGAGACCCGGAGCAACAGGGAGACGACACCCCCAGCGACGAGGGGGGCAGCCACAGGCCCCTGTCACATCCGAGCCAGGACACCACTACCCAGGACACCACTACCCAGGACACCACTACCCGGGACAGCACTACCCGGGACACCCCTACCCGGGACAGCACTACCCGGGACAGCACTACCCAGGAAGACGAAATACCGGACAGTGACTCAGAGTGGATGGGTGGAGACGAACCCCCACCCCAAAGTGCCATGGACTCAGAGTGGGACGAAGAGCACGACACAACGCCACTGCTGTCACCAACACCCTCCACCATCGCAGAAACACTCACCACCGTTGGGCACTTTAGTGATGAGGCGTCTGGTACACTCACTGGTGCGCACAACACAGCCGTCCCGGTACAGCAGGTGGAGGTAGGAGCAGCAGAGGGACCGGGCGGTCGGAGGGCAGCCCAGGCCAAGCGAACATCTGCCGCCCAGATGGATCCCGGGTTCCTGCAGTTACCACACCCACACATAGATCCGATGCAACCACCGACCCGGAGACGAGCGAAGAGGGTGACGGGCGGCTTGCGGCGGCTGCGGTCGCAGGTGGAGGAGTCCACCCGCGTCCAGGAGCTGGGAGTGGTCCCGGTCATGCGTGCCACCCAGGCTGACACCGCACGGGTGGCGTCCGCGGTGGAGGCAATGGTTGCGACGGTGTCAGACATGGGGAATGGTTTGCGAGGCCTGGGGCCTTCCGTGCAGGCGGCGTCTGTGGCCCAGGAAATGGCTGCCCTCTCACAGGAGGCCATGAGCCAGTGCCAGCGCCAGATGGCAGAGGCGCTCAACGCCATAGCCCAGTCTCTGCAGGCCATGGCCCAGTCTCTGCAGGCCATGGCCCAGTCTCAGCAGGCCATGGCCCAGTCTCTGCAGGCCATGGCCCAGTCTCAGCAGGCCATCGCTGAGGGCATCGGCGCCAGTGGCCGGCGTCGCACTGTCACAGACAGGGTTTGCCAACACCCTGGGCTCCATGGCTGCAAACCTGCAGACCCCTGTCGATACCAGCACGGGCCTCCAGGACTGGCAGCGCCAGATGTCGGGGGGGGCTTCGGATGGCCAGTCCGTTCGCATCCCCCACCCATGTAGAGGCCTGGGGGCCATCGGGCACCCCGAGGGAGGAGGAGGTGGTGTGGTCCGTCCCGGCTCCCTCTGTAGGGGAGGTCCCGGTACATCGCGACACCTCGGACTCCCCCACTTCCCTCCCAGGTGCATCGGGTGGGCAACGGGCAGGACAGGCTGGCAGCTCGCCATCCCAGTCGCCCGGGCCGCAGCCTGGCCCATCTAGGCCAGGACGCCCCAGGAAACGGCCGCCAAAGGGATCCAGTGTCAGAGGGCAGGAATCACAGGAGTCCACCTCCAGTTCTGCTGTACCGTCTGGGGAACCACGTAGACGTAGTCAAAGGGCCCGTAAGGCCAAACAATTAGACACTGAGTAAGTTGGCACGGGTGCAGGGCACAGATGAGTTTTAGGGGCTAGGGCACGTGCATGAACTCCTTTGGTTATTAAAGTCAATGTTACACCTACCGAAGCTGCCTTTGTGCTCTGTCCAAAGCGTGCGGGGGTGTCATGTACGTTGAGCGCAAGTGTGTGTGTGAGGGGTGGTCTTACCTCAGCCCCAGGTGAGTCTGCCCCCTTCCCCCTGGGCCGCCATCAACATCCCCCGGGCAGAGGACGGGACCGTGCGCTGCAGTGTCACAGCCGCATGCAGGGATGGTCCGGGTGGATGGTGGTACTGTGGCCATGGGTCAGACATAGTCCAACGATGTAGAGCCAGGAGCTCATCGCAGGGCGGGTTGTCATCATCCTCCATGGCCTGCAATAGACACGCGTCCACCCGCAACTGTGTGAGCCCAGCCCGTTGTGCCGCCGGTGGATCGGTAATGGGGGGGGGGGGGGGTGGTGTGCATGCGGGTGGGGTGGGTGGGGTTGGGGAGGGGGGTGAGGGTGCTGGGTGGGTGGATGGGTGGGGGGTGTGGGTGGTCGGCTGTTGCCATGGTGTGCGGTCTGTGGCCATACTACCCGATTCCCACGCCCATCTAGTCAGTGAAGCGGGCGTCTATCAGTCTGTCCCGTGCCCGCTGGGCCAGCCGGTAACGGTGGACAGCCACCCGCCTGTGTCTACCCCGTCTGCCCTGATCATTGCCCCCATCCCCCTCATCTGGGGAGGACTGTGCCTCTTCCTGCTGCTCCTCCACTCCGCCCTCCTCTGCCTGCGGCACATCGCCCCTCTGCTGGGCTATGTTGTGCAGGACGCAGCACACCACAATGATGCAGCCGACCCTATCTGACCGATACTGGAGGGCGCCCCCAGAGAGGTCCAGGCACCTGAAACGCATCTTCAGCACACCAAAGCACCTCTCGATCACTCCCCTTGTCGCTACATGGGCATCATTGTAGCGGTTCTCCACCTCATTGCATGGCCTCCGTATAGGCGTCATCAGCCACGATCGCAATGGGTAGCCCCTGTCGCCCAGCAACCAGCCCCTCAGCCGGGGATGGCGTCCCTCGTACATGCCAGGGATGGATGACCGCGACAACACGAATGAGTCGTGTACACTGCCTGGGTGACGGGCGCAGTAGTGCAGGATCATCATGCGGTGGTCGCAGACCACCTGTACGTTCATCGAATAGGTCCCCTTCCTATTAGTGAACACGGCCCTGTTATCTGCAGGTGGCCGCACGGCGACGTGCATCCAATCGATCGCGCCCTGGACCATGGGGAACCCGGCCACGGCAGAGAAGCCCACGGCCCGGGCATCTTGGCTGGCCCGGTCCACGGGGAAGCGGATGTAGCGGTGCGCCATGGCATAAAGGGCATCTGTCACTGCCCGGATGCACCGGTGCACCGATGTCTGCGATATGCCGGACAGGTCCCCACTCGGTGCCTGGAATGACCCCGTTGCATAAAAGTTCAGGGCCACCGTAACCTTGACGGACACGGGGAGAGGGTGTCCCCCGCCAGTGCCACGCGGTGACAGGTGTGCCAGCAGGTGGCAGATGTGTGCCACGGTTTCCCGGCTCATCCGGAGTCTCCTCCTGCATTCCCGGTCCGTGAGGTCCTGGTATGACTGCCAGGGCCGGTACACACGGGGCGCCCTCGGGTGCCTCCGTTGCCGTGGGGCCGCGACGTCCTCCTCCCCCTCCTCATCCTGTCGGTCAGGTGTCCCTCCAGCCTGGGCGGCTGCCGCCTGCCCCTCTGCGGCAGCCTGCGCCGCCTCTCTGGCACGCTCCTCCTCCTCCTCCTCCTCATCCAGGGCAACATAGACATGAGCGGCTGCCACCACGGCGGCCAACATCGCTGGATGATCTGAAAACATGACGGCCTGATGGGGGGGAGGGGAACGACGACATGTCATCATTGCCCATATCCCCTCCTCCCCCCAGCCAGGTGGCATGGACCGCATGGGTCCAACTGTTGGAGGCTGGCACCTGGCCAGGTGGACCAAATCACTTGCCCTCCCATCACCCTCCTCGGCATGGACCCCCTCCCAACCTCCACCCCGGCACGGACCCCCCCCCCCAACCTCCACCCCAGCACGGACCCCCCCAACCCCCAACCTCCACCCCGGCACGGACCCCCTCAACCCCCAACCTCCACCCCGGCACGGACCCCCTCCCCAACCTCCACCCCGGCACGGACCCCCTCCCCAACCTCCACCCCGGCACGGACACCCTCCCCAACCTCCACCCCGGCACGGACCCCCTCCCCAACCTCCACCCCGGCACGGACACCCTCCCCAACCTCCACCCCTGCACGGACCCCCTCCCCAACCTCCACCCCGGCACGGACCCCCTCCCCAACCTCCACCCCGGCACGGACCCCCTCCCCAACCTCCACCCCGGCACGGACCCCCTCCCCAACCTCCACCCCGGCACGGACCCCCCCCCAACCCCCAACCTCCACCCCAGCACGGACCCCCCCCCAACCCCCAACCTCCACCCCGGCACGGACCCCCCCCCAAACCTCCACCCCAGCACGGACCCCCCCCCAACCTCCACCCCGGCACGGACCCCCCCCCAACCCCCAACCTCCACCCCGGCACGGACCCCCCCCCAACATCCACCCCGGCACGGACCCCCTCCCCAACCTCCACCCCAGCACGGACCCCCCCCCAACCCCCAACCTCCACCCCAGCACGGACCCCCTCCCCAACCTCCACCCCGGCACGGACCCCCCCCCAAACCTCCACCCCAGCACGGACCCCCCCAACCCCCAACCTCCACCCCAGCACGGACGCCCCCCAACCCCCAACCTCCACCCCAGCACGGACCCCCACCAACCCCCAACCTCCACCCCAGCACGGACCCCCCCAACCCCCAACCTCCACCCCTGCACGGACCCCCCCCAACCCCCAACCTCCACCCCGGCACGGACCCCCCCAACCCCCAACCTCCACCCCGGCACGGACCCCCCCAACCCCCAACCTCCACCCCGGCACGGACACCCTCCCCAACCTCCACCCCGGCACGGACCCCCTCCCCAACCTCCACCCCGGCACGGACCCCCTCCCCAACCTCCACCCCAGCACGGACCCCCTCCCCAACCTCCACCCCAGCACGGACCCCCTCCCCAACCTCCACCCCAGCACGGACCCCCCCCAACACCCAACCTCCACCCCAGCACGGACCCCCCCCCAACCCCAACCTCCACCCCGGCACGGACCCCCCCCCCAACCTCCACCCCGGCACGGACCCCCTCCCGGCACTCCCCCGGAGCCCAGCCTACTCTAACCACCCCCCCCCCCACCCCCCGCCGCACACACACACACAAAAAAGCCGAGACACACCTCTCCTCACGCAATCAGACTGCGGCCACGCCATTTCCTGCCCAGAGCCAACCCCCCAGGCCGTCACTCACCTCCACGCTGGTCGGCGTGAGCCTGGAGCACCGGGTCATGCCGATGAAAAGGAGGTTTGATTCACGTCGACGTGAACGGTCATCACCTCGACGGGACTTCGGCCCATCCGGAAGGGAGAATATCGGCAGGCCGAAAATCGGCTGCCTTGCGCAGACCCGTGACATTCTCCGCGGCAGCGGCGCCATTAACGCCCCGCCGACTTTTCTCCCTTCGGAGACTTCGGCGGGGGCGGGGGCGGGATTCACGGCGGCCAACGGCCATTCTCCGACCCTCTGGGGGGTCGGAGAATGATGCCCCACATCTACTCTATTATTAAACATCTTGATATGAAAGTGCAATCACTGTTGTTTTTCGCACAATACCACCATTTCTAGCGATCCGACTAATGCTTTGACAGATGATATGTTGACAGGTAAGTTTTCTAATTTAAATTATATGGCCACATACGCACAATATCACGTTCCAAAATTTAGATCCACCCTTTGCAGATGAATAAAATATTGAGCTGCATAAAAAAAGGCAGTTGAAGCAGCCAGGAGATAATCATAAGGTAAATATCATCACAGCACCAGTCAAATTGGCCATAATTTCCAATCTTTTCATGCTGCATTATTTTAACAACTGCCTCATTGTAATAACAATTGTCTTATTAGGTATAAAAAATATCTCCATTACTTATAATGAGAATGTAGCAGCATTACATTTTGTAATATTTTTGAAAATGTGAAAGTGTTATGATATCATCCAAAAATGTGGCAAATTAATTGCTTCATCATTCCATAGCTGCAGACCCAAAACTTAAATTGCAGTTTATGAGGGTTGCCAAATCTTAGCCACATTGTTAGATCTAGCTTTCCACAGGGGGAAAACCGATACTCAGTCTTACTTCAGGAAAACCAATGAACCAGAATTACACCTGTTTGTGAGGCTGACGTTCCCGACCCATTCACAAATCATTTCACTGGAAGGGAATTGTACACTTATTTTAAACAAGAGGAAGGGAGTGAAGAGGGTAAACACATTTTAACTTGACACATTTTTTATCTTTACAGTTACTTGGTAGATTATGACTCAGCCAGTAAACACAAAGGCACAACAGCTGGTTCCCATTGTATGGACTGGTTGAATCTTGCATGAAACTTTCCCTTAGAAGGAAGTGGCATTTTAGAGCATTCTAACCACAGTCCAGCAAAATAACTTCCATACGACTAATGTTCTAAATTGCGACATTACAGAACAGTAGCAGAGACCCATTACAAATTCCAAATAAATCCACCCCTGGTGAGACAGGAAACAAGTTTGCCTCCCACACTGGTAATGACAGGCTTGTTTTCCTGAACACCATTCACAGTTATGCACTCGTTTCAACTGAAGAGAGTGGGGATGACGTTGTCAAAAATGAGCAGTGGTATAATGTATTTTAGTTAACACAGAGACCGTTAAATTTCAGAGGCGAGGTTTCCAAACAACGGGTCTGCCTATGGTGGGTGGGTGGGTGTGTGTGTGGGGGGGCGGGAGGGGGCAGTGGAGGGAATGGTGATGAGGCCTCACTGGCAAAACAAACCCCAGAGCCACCAATGTAATCTGGCATAGCTGGAGGAGAGCCCTCAACGGCTGCAATTCTAACTTTTTCTCAGTTCCTTCAAAAGTTAAGTGAAAGAGTGATGCAGGCTCATATAGGATGATCTTGGCACGGCACTGGAGCATAGGTTGAACCAATCAGAGATGCTTCTGGTAGATATTAATTACTTGCTATGCAGCAAAGCTTGCTCTCACTGGTCCAACTTCTGCCTTTTAGAAATCAACAGGAATTTAAACATCTGGGTAGTTCTATGATCATCCTATGTGAGGATGCTTTGGTGCATGCTCAATGTGGTATAGAATTGGCTGGAAGTGTATGGCCACCTGACCTGAACCCAATCCTTTTTCTCTCAGTGCTGATGTTAGAGTCACCTTACAATACCCATTAATTGTGATGTGGCCAAAGCTTTAATGCATGAACAAGAGAATATCCTTCTTTTTCTAGTCTTCTCCCTTCCATCCTCTACACATTCCAGAGTATAGATGATTTGGAGAAAAATATATAAATGATTTGGAGGAAAAATATAAGTGATTTGGAGGAAAATGTAACTGGTCTGATTAGTAAGTTTGCAGACGACACAAAGCTTGGTGGATTTGAGGATAGCGATGAGGACTGTCAGAGGATATAGCAGGATTTAAATCATTTGGAGACTTGGGCAGAGAGATGGCAGATGGAGTTTAATCTGGACAAATGTGAGGTCATGCATTTTGGCAGGTCTAATACAGGTAGGGAATATACAGTGAATGGTAGAACCCTGAAGAGTATTGACAGTCAGAGAGATCTAGGTGTACAGGTCCACAGGTCACTGAAAGGGGCAACACAGGTGGAGAAGGTAGTCAAGAAGGCATACGGCATGCCTGCCTTCATTGGCTGGGGTATTGAGTATAAAAATTGGCAAGTCATGTTGCAGCTGTATAGAACCTTAGTTAGGCCATCTTAGTTAGTGTTCAATTCTGATCGCCACACTACCAGAAGGATGTGGAGGCTTTAGAGAGGGTGCAGAAGAGATTTACCAGGCTGTTGCCTGGTATGGAGGGCATCAGCTATGAGGAGAGGTTGAATAAACTCGGTTTGCTCTCACTGGAACGACGGAGTTTGAGGGGCGATCTGATAGAAGTCTACAAAATTATGAGGGGCATAGACAGAGTGGATAGTCAGAGGCTTTTTCCCAGGGTAGAGGGGTAAATTACTAGGGGGCATAGGTTTAAGGTGCGAGGATCAAGGTTTCGAGGAGATGTACGAGGCAAGTATTTTACACAGAGGGTAGTGGGTGCCTGGAACTCGCTGCCGGAGGAGGTGGTGGAAGCAGGGACGATAGTGACGTTTAAGGGGCATCTTGACAAATACATAAATAGGATGGGAATAGAGGGATACGGACCCCGGAAGTGCAGAAGATTTTAGTTTAGACGGGCAGCATGGTCGGCACAGGCTTGGAGGGCCGAAGGGCCTGTTCCTGTGCTGTACTTTTCTTTGTTCTTTGTTCTTTGTTCAGAGTCCATTTCCTCTCACTCCCTCTGCACATTTTCTATGGCTTGTTGCCTCGATTACTGTTTTTAACTTGGCTTGCTTCCTCCCGATCTCTGTTTCTTTTTCTGTGGAACGCACTTGGCCCTCCATTGCAGTCTTGCCACATAGGAACGGGAATGATACAGGAAATAGGACAGCTGAAGAAACAAAAAGGAAAGAGAGAAAGCAAAAAAAGTGGGAATCAGGAAAATAAAGAAAAGAAAATGGAATAAAATAGAAATTAAGAAAAATGCAAAGCAAAAGACATGGGATAAAGAGCAGCTAAAGGGAGAGAGGGTGTGAAAGTGAGACATGAAGTAGGAAAGAGTAACAACAGGAGAAGGGTGGCAACAAAGAGCAGGAGAGGCTCCAGGGGCGAAATTCTCCGGAAACGGCGCGATGTCCGCCGACTGGCGCCCAAAACAACGCCAATCAGACGGGCATCGCGCCGCCCCAAAGGTGCGGAATGCTCCGCATCTTTGGGGGCCGAGCCCCAACATTGAGGGGCTAGGCCGACGCCGGAGGAATTTCCGCCCCGCCAGCTGGCGGAAATGGCCTTTGTTGTCCCGCCAGCTGGCGCGGAAATGACATCTCGGGGCGGCGCATGCACGGGAGCATCAGCGGCCGCTGACAGTTTCCCGCGCATGCGCAGTGGAGGGAGTCTCTTCCGCCTCTGCCATGGTGGAGACCGTGGCGGAGGCGGAAGGGAAAGAGTGCCCCCACGGCATAGGCCCGCCCGCGGATCAGTGGGCCCCGATCGTGAGCCAGGCCACTGTGGGGGCACCCCCCGGGGTCAGATCGCCCCGCGCCCTCCCCAGGACCCCGGAGCCCGCCCGCGCCGCCTTGTCCCGCCGGTAAGGTAGGTGATTTAATTTACGCCGGCGGGACAGGCAAATTATTGGCGGGACTTCGGCCCACCCGGGCCAGAGAATCGAGCGGGGGGGCCCGCCAACCGGCGCGGCGCGATTCCCGCCCCCGCCGAATCTCCGGTGCAGGAGACATCGGCAACCAGCGGGGGCGGGATTCACACCAGCCCCCAGCGATTCTCCGACCCAGCAGGGGGCCGGAGAATGTCACCCCAAGTCCTTTAAACAAACATCTGACTTCATTGTTGACATGAAGCAAGTGTGAAACACATAAAAGTGGCAGTGGAGGAAAATGAATGAGGATCAGTGGGAATGGAGAGACAGAGGGGCAGGATTCTCCGTTAGCCAATGCTGAAATCGGGAAAGGCGATTGGACGGAGAATCGGATCGACGCCAAAATTGCAGCAGTTGCCGATTTGATACCAAATCGCAATTCTCCAGCACCTCAACGGCGGCGTCAATGCGTTCTGGAATGCACGTACAGTAAACACCATTAGTGGGCCTGACACGGTATTCTCCGGGGCCTCCGCGAATCGTCTCCTCCGATGGGCCGAGTTCCTGACGGCGCGGTTCATTTGCGCTTTTAAAAATCGGCGTGGCTGATGAAGGAGAGAGAGAGCAGCGACTGCAGGCTGCCGGCCTGGACGCTGGCCATGCTGGTTGAGTTGGGGGGGGACCCCTGTCAGGGTCGGGGGAGGGGGGACGGGAACAACAGGCCGAGCAGCTGGGGTGACCCCCCTCCCCACGGACCGCCATTACCGTAGCCTGAAAGGCAGCCATCTTACTGCGCACCCCACTGACCTGGCCCCTGGTTCTGCAGAGTGCAGAGTGATACCGACTGTACCCCCATGGGTGACTCCCAACCCCCTTGCCACACCCCACCTGGCTGCCACCCGCCGACGGCTGACCCAACCTCTGCTTGCATACTCCTGGCAAAGGCAGTGGCAGACAACTGGTACCCCTTGCATCAGGGACGTGCGTCAGGACCAGAGGAGCCCGCGGTGTCAGCCACCGACAAGGCCAGGGGTGCGGAGATGGGGGGTGTGGGGGAGGGACATGTGGAAGCAGGGCCTGCAGTGCCAACCGGGGCCACCATGTAGCCCGGTGGACCTGGCTGGGCACTGGGTTACACATCATGCTAACATGTCGGCCTTTCACCCCCTGTAGACAATGGATATTGGAATTCAACCCGCAATGGTGGCCTTCCTCCTAGTTGCCGCAGCTCTGACGGATGTTCTGTGGCTGTATGAGTTCGAGCGGCTCGAGGAGGAGGAAGGAGCTGGAGCGGCAGTCGGGCAGCTGGGAAACATGCAGCAGCGGAACAGGAGGCAGCCGCCCAACAGGCCGAGAAGGTGCCAAGAAGGTGCCACATGAGGCCTCGTATGCACCGGCAGCACCTGTCATTCGAGGACCTGCCAGACCTGGCATGCATCCGGCTGAGCAGAGCGACAGTGTGACGTATCTCCAGATGCTGGCACATCTAGGGGAGGACACCCATTCCCGGTGGCCGTCAAGGTGACGGTCGCCCTGAACTTCTATGCCACGGGCTCCTTCCTGGTTCTGAGAGGGGACCTACCCGGGATCTCACAGACATCGGCGCACATGTGCACCCGCGTAGTCATGGAGGCCCTATATGCCCAAGCGCCTCAATACATCCGCCATCGACGGTCCAGGGGATGCAACTCAGCAGGGGCTCACTTCCTCGCCCGTGGCCGAGCTCCACCTCAGCGACCTCCCATTCCTACGGGCCTCCGAGCACGTCCAGGGCCCTCTGTTCGGTCTCGATGAGGGGCCACAGGTCTGGCGGTCTCCCTCCTGTCTTCTCCCGGCGGTTGTGCACGGCCTTCTCCTGGGGGGGAGGACAGGTGGCGGGAATAGAAGACAGTTAGACAGTTCGACTCACTTAGCTCAAGGGGTGGATAGCTGGTGGCCTCAGTGGCCAGGGCACCTAGCCGTGGTGGCTGGTATGGGTACCGGCATGTGGTGCAGGATGGGTGTTCAGCCTTCCTCCTGGTGGGTAGGGTTAGGGGTTTGTGGGTCTCTGGTTACTGCCAGGGGCACAGTGCCCTGAGGAGGCCATGCAGTTTATTCCGGCACTGTTGGCCGATCCGGTCGGCCCATGGCGCTCACGGCCTCTGCCACCTGCGCCCAGGCATAGCGAACAGTGTCGGCTGGCAACCTCCTTCCCAGGTCAGGGTACAAGGTCATCCTCCGCTCCTCCACCACATCCAAGAGGGTCTCCAGCTCGGCATCTGTAAACCTCGAGGCTGCTCTCCTCGCTGCCATCTTGTTGGCTGGGATGGTGTGTGTGGGGAGTGCAGTGTATATATGGCTGCAGCTTGTCGGCCTCATGAGTGTCAATCGTGAAACCGGTGAATCCAGCACCGTTTCTCATTGGAATCAATCGTGTTCCATGTGCGGCCAGCGCTAGCCCCTTAACAATAGCGGAATCGGTCCAGGTGTGGTGCAATTTTCCTGTCGTGAAAGTCCACGAATTCTGCGGTGGCGTCAACACTTAGTCTCAGAAATGGAGAATCCTGCCCAAGGACTATCTTGAGGACATCAATTAATGAAGAGGAATTAAAGGTGGGAGATGTGCTATTGGGAGCCATGGTGTGAAATAAAACAGAAAAAAGGCAGAAATCCCCGATTGTGATAGAGTGGAGAAAACAAGTATGTGAGTGGAATACAAGTCGAGAAGTCCATTTTTGGGATGAGGCACATCGCTGAGGGGAGGGATAATAATTTAGAGCTTAGCAGACCCTTGTAACAAAACATTGCATCAGCCAACATTCCATGGAGAACACATCAAGTTGCAATAAAAAAGATATGTGAAACACATCATAGTTCATCAATCTTAATATGAAATTCACTCAGGCTTGTGATTGATGAAATCAAATCCTTCTCTTGCTTGGAGCATCTGTGTTACAAAGTGACTCCAAATAACTCAACAGTAGAACAAGGCTGTTCAGAGAGCAAAGCAGCAGACAAAATGGCCCTGCCAATGCTAACAGATAAAGAGCCACAGGTATCTGCAGCCATTGGATGTTTAAAGCTTTTATGGCCCTCGCTAACATAGGCAAAATCCTTAAAATGGGACATGTCCAGATAGTCTCAATTTGAAAATAGACATTCTTTGAAAGTGAAAATTTTATGCTCAAATTGTGATCATGTTACAAACATTAATGAAGAAACACTGCCCTCAAATGGAGTAATGAAAAAATCACTTTGCTGGAACATGAGCAGAGATGAGTTTGTCGAGATAATTGTAGTTTGATTATATATATAATTTTATTTTTATAATCTTTTATTGTCGCAAGTATGAAGTTACTGTGAAAAGCCCTTAGTGGCCACATTCCGGTGCCTGTTCGGGTAAGCTGGTACGGGAATTGAACCCACGCTGCTGACCTTGTTCTAGACAAACCAGCTGTCTAGCCCGACATTTCTAGGCATTGACAGTCTCCTGGTGCATTGCCCCTAGTGGACTTGTAAGGTTAGACATAGAGAACAGAATTTTGCAGCAGGCACTGAATCAGAAACTCTTAGGTATGCAGCAAACCTCAGAAAATTCCATTCAAAGTCAATGGGCACGATTTCCCCAAAAGGGAACAAAGCCCCCTAGCGAGCGTGTTTAGCCGCGTGTTTCCAGGCACTCAAAACGCCGAGAAACACTCAGCTATTCAACGCAACTCATGTTGAATAAGGGGCCCGAACAGGGAACGCGCAGCCAAGGCCGCACATAGCACCGTTTTGTACAGTGGGGAGCTCTGCTCACTGGAACTTCCCATTGTAGTGAGAGATCGGGACGCCATTTAAAATGGCTACCGATCGCTGAGGCCCCCAAACCGATCCCAGACCCCTCCTGCACCCCCCCGCCCTCCCTAGTGTCATGCACTAGGACACCCAGGTCCCTATGCACAGCAGTATGTTTGAATATTTTTTCATTTAAATAATAATCCTTTTTGTTGTTGTTCCTACCAAACTGGATAACCTCACATTTGTCAACATTGTATTCCATCTGCCAGACCCTAGCCTATTCACTTAAACTATCCAAATCCTTCCGCAGACTTCCGGTATCCTCCACACCTTTTGCTTTACCACTCATCTTAGTGTCGTCTGCAAACTTGGACACATTGCACTTGGGTCCCCAATTCCAAAACATCTATGTAAATTGTGAACAATTGTGGGCCCAACACTGATCCCTGAAGGACACCACTACCTACTGATTGCCAACCAGAGAAACACCCATTAATCCTCACTCTTTGCTCTCTATTAATTAACCAATCTTCTATCCATGCTACTACTTTACCCTTAATGCCATGCATCATTATCTTATACAGCAACCTTCTGTGTGGCACCTTGTCAAAAGCTTTCTGGAAATCCAGATATACCACATCCATTGGCTGCCCGTTGTTTACCGTTCTGGTAATGTCCTCAAAAAATTCCACTAAATTAGTTAGGCATGACGTACCCTTTATGAAACAATGCTGCTTCAATGGGACAATTTCCATGCAGATGCCTCGCTATTTCTTCCTTGATGATAGATTCCAGCATCTTTCCTACTACCGAAGTTAAGCTAGTTGGCGTATAATTACCCGCTTTCTGCCTACCTCCTTTTTTAAACAGAGGTGTCACATTTGTTAATTTCAATCCGCCGGGACCACCCCAGAGTCTAGTGAATTTTGGTACATTATCACGAGTGTATTTGCAATTTCCCTAGCCATCTCTTTTAGCACCCTGGGATACATTCTACCAGGGCCGGGAGACTTATCTATCTTTAGCCCCATTAGCTTGCCCATCACTAGCTCGTTAGTGATTACAATCGTCTCAAGGTCCTCATCTGTCATAGCCTCATTTCGATCAGTTACTGGCATGTTATTTGTGTCTTCCACTGTGAAGACCGACCCAAAAAACCTGTTCAGTTCCTCAGCCATTTCCTCATCTCCCATTATTCCTTCTCACCTTCTAAAGGACTAATATTTACATTAGCCACTCTTTTTTGTTTTATATATTTGTAGAAACTTTTACTATCTGTTTTTATATTCTGAGCAAGTTTACTCTCATAATCTATCTTACTCTTCTTTATAGCTTTTATAGTAGCTTTCTGTTGCCCCCTAAAGATTTCCCAATCCTCTAGTCTCCCACTAATCTTTGTCACTTTAAATGCTTTTTCCTTCAATTTGATACTCTCCCTTCTTTCCTTAGAAATCCACGGTCGATTTTCCCTCTTTTTGTTGGTATAAACTTTTGCTGAGCACTGTGAAAAATCATTTGGAAGGTTCTCCACTATTCAACTGTTTCACCATAAAGTCTTTGCTCCCAGTCTACCTCAGCCAGCTCTTATCTCATCCCATTGTGTTTGATTTTACATTCTCACCCTCCATCTGTATTTTAAATTCCACCATATTGTGATCGTTCCTTCCGAGAGGATCCCTAACTATGAGACCATTAAGCAATCCTGTCTCTTTACACAGGACCAGATCTAGGATTGCTTGTTCCCTCGTAGGTTCCATTACATACTGTCTAGGAAACTATCGTGGATACATTCTATAAACTCCTCCTCAAGGCTGCCTTGACCGACTTGGTTGAACCAATCGACATGTAGATTAAAATCCCCCATGATAACTGGAGCATCGTTCGATCCTCAATTATAGTTATCATCATTTTCCAGCAGAGTCTAGCTAATGGCTTTAGTGCCCTGCCCATTGTAGCCATCTGGGATGGCCACTTCCCGATTACAAAATGGACACTTTGCAAAGATTGAAGGGAAAATGGACAATACTGAGAAAACAAGCAGGTTCAGGGTTTCTCTGCATATTGGAGCCGCAGCTCCCAGACAAGACCAAAACTGTAGGCCCATTAGCATACTAATGGCCCATCTCCGGGAACAAAAGAGTAACATTTGATTAACCGATACTAAGGCAGACACCCCGGCACCAGAGGAGACCGGAACAAAGCAGGCCATCGGCCACCTAGGACACGCCCAGCCATCAGGGCACCCACCCCTTTATTGGACGAGATCAATATGAATGATCAAGAAACGGCCCAATTGATTGGGGCCAAGTTCAAGGCCCGCCCAAAAGCGCGCGAAGCCCCTTTGGGTATAATCGGAGCCCCCAAGAGAGAATCGTTCTCTTGGATCCGGCGCTCACCGAGGAGAGACCTATCCAACAGCTACACCAGAAACAAGTAAGTCCAAGGCAACGCACGCTACCAGACAGACGACCTTAGCTGTTATCCCGTACCAGTTCCACCCCAGCAGCCTCAGAACCGAACAACGGCCATTGTTCCTCTGACTGAGTGGGAGCCTGAAGCTAAGTATAGGCTTTAGCAGTAGTGATAGTTTAGTCTGTAGTGTTTGTGCATGAGTATATTTAGCTGTGTGTGTAAATAAATAACCATTTAACTTTGAACTAACTAACTGGTATATCGAGTCTTCGATCAGTATTCGGTTTGAACCTTGTGCCGGTATCGAAAGATACCAGACTCTAGAGCAAACGTAATTATAATTAAGGAAGGCGACCATATTGACCGCCATATTCAGAGCCAACGAAAGAAAGAAACATTTAGCAAAATTTACTGGCAACTCCACCGGGACCCGACTTAGAAGTGACCCAGTCACTCTGAGAGAACCCAAATTTGAATTAGAATCCAATTGGATACAGAAAAACGATAAGTGTGAGAACGATACTGATCAAACCTCTGAGATTCAGAAGTGTGTTAATGCATGCGTACTAACAGGGATATAAGGTAAACCTGACAGATTTTGTTGCCTGGCAGCTCTTCCCGACCCACAGAATGTAGGAGGAGGCACACTCCAAGAAATGCACACAGCGATCCTGGATGCGATCGGCTATAACAGAGGAAACCCCGTAGAAAGCATAAACAAGTGTAGGCAAAAGAAAACAGAGCACCCCACAGCGTTTGCTGGATGCTTGTGGATACATTTTACAGCAGCATTCTGAGAGTTAGCCCGCGCCCATTTGTCCGCGGATAATATGGCCAAATGGACTTGAATCCTAGTCTCTCATGCGACAGAGGCAGGACAGAGAGCTTGCGTAAATTACGACCCCTCAGATGAGGCCCACAATGAGAAATGGGTTTCGAAAAGATTGTCCCGCACCTGGAAACAATTCGTCCAAGGCAAAACCGCATTTGCAAAACCAGAGGAAGAGCAGGCAGACATGAATCCAGTCAGGACACACCAGAACCCCGCAGGGATAAATGATGGCAGGAACAGCCCACCGCAGCCAAAATCCCAGGAGTGTTACAACTGTGGACAATTAGGTCACTATGCACGAGGGTACAACATGCCCCAAAAGCAGCAGAAAACCCAACAGACAGGCACCCTAAATAAGAATAGGGCAAAGCCAATCCATAGCGTTAGCGCCCGTTCAGAGAACGCAGACATGAATGGCACCGACTGACGGTGTTCGGGCTCCCCAACTTGGGTCTGCGACACCCTTTGGGACAAGTCTAGTAGACCAGTAGTAGCAGGTAAAGTCCGGGGACACCCCGTAGAATTTCTTTGGGACACAGGAGGGCCCCGCACCACACTTAATTCCTCCACGATGTTTCAACGCGACACGTGGCCCACAACAGACACCATCACACTCAGCGGCTTTATAGGTCATTTACAACAAGGACACATCACAGCCCCTGTAGTGATACAAATAGGGAACATTACGACGAAACAACCCGTAGTTTTGGTCAATCTACCCCAGACAGCTGAACACATCCTAGGAATCGATTTTAGGAGCTCCCCCAACCTCTCTTTCGGTCCGGTTAATAAATGTGTTTGGAAAATGGCAAAGGCAGCACGAGCCCCCGCCACGCTAACAGTTGGAGAGTATGCAAACAGAATCAGCGCAGTAGGATACTTCTGGTTCAATCCTCGAGCCATTAGTCAGGGTAAACAGGTTAGGGAAGTCCTGCAGCAACACAAAGCAGCATTTTCACAGCACGAGCACGACTGTGGCAAGATAGCTGGCTTGGTGAACATTACAGGTCCCGACCCCAGACCCCAAAAGCAGTACTTGGTTTTCCCCAAGAGGCAGAAGGAGAAATCTCAAAGGTAATACAGAGTTTGCTTGATCAATGCGTTCTCAGATTAGTAGCCTCCACAAATAACACACCAATTTGGCCCATCAGGAAACCCGATGGATCATGGCGACTGACCATTGATTACCGGGAACTGAACAAAGTAACCCCAGTAGCAGCCCCCACCGTAGCCAAGAGTCCCGAGACTATGCTCAAACAGGGACTCCAGTCAAAACAAATTTCGGTTTTGGACATTAGCAACGGCTTTTGGTCCATTCCATTGGATAAAGCGTGCCAATACAAATTCGTCTTTACATTCCAGGGACAACTAAATACATGCACGTGCCTTCCACAACGCCCCCTCCATTTTCCACCGACAGCTGGCAAATGGACCTTCAATATTTTCCCGCCCCGATTGTCTGGTCCAGTATGTAGATGACTTGCTACTACAGACAGACACAAAGGGAGAGCACATTTCATTCTCGCCGAACTCCTAGGACTCCTAAAACAGATTGGATGTAAAGTCAACCCCAAGAAGGCCCAGATTTTTCAGGAAAAAGTGATTTACTTGGGTACAGTAATCACTCATGGTAAACGTGAGATCGAGCAAAAGAGAATTGACTTGATCATCAAATTGCCCCTCCCCCACAATGTCTCAGCCCTCCGGTCATTTCTAGGACTGGTTGGCTACTGCCGAAACCATATCGACGGTTTCGCCACAAAAGCAGCGCCCCTATCCGACCATCTCAAGAAACAGGCACCTTGGGAATGGCTTTCACAGCACACGGATGCCATGGATGCTTTAAAGAGAGCCCTCAGCACAGCCCCCGCAATATAGATCCCAGATCCACTTTCCCCGTACGCAGTCGAAGTTGCAAGCACCGACCGAACCCTTTCGGCCGTGCTCCTCCAGGAATGCCATGACCAATTACACCCCATAGCATATGCCTCACGTGTGTTAGATCCTGTTGAGCAAGGATTTTCTGCCTGTGAAAGGCACCTACTCGCAGCTTTTTGGGCAGTACGGTACTTCGCCTACATTACAGGACTCAACCCCATCACCATCCTCACAGAACACACCCCAACACAACTATTGTTAGACAGTCGATTTAAAGATGGCACAGTCAGCCAAATCCGCGCAGCCCGTTGGACCCTTCTTTTACAGGGACGGGACATTACAATTAAAAGAACCAAGACCCACACTTTCCTAGCCGACAATTTGCAATATGCAGGTACCCCACATGAGTGTGAGATCATCACCACAAACCATACTTCAGGCCCATTTATACCTAAGTCAGCTCCCAGGAAAGCAGATAATACACCCCAGAGAACCCAGCCCACAGACACGTTTATGTGGAAGGTTTCTCCACAGTTTTGAATGGAAAGAGAGTCACCGGTTGCGGCATTTATGTAGAGGACGCGCAGGGACGTGCCCTTGAAGAGATTTCATTAATGTTGCCAGGACATCTGGGCTCGCAGGCAGCAGAACTGGCAGCCATAGCTTACATTGTTGATCACCCTGACTCGTTTCCGACCCCAGCAGACATATATTCGGACAGTTTATATGTCTGTAATAGTTTAACAGAATTCCTACCCCTGTGGGAAACTAGAGGATTCGATTCCGCTGACGGAAAGCCCCTACCCTCAGCCCCATTACTCCGGCATATCCTAGAGACAGCTAACGATAGGAAATATGGTATAATTAAGGTCCGCAGTCATCACCGTTCTTCCCCCCCGGTAACGTTAAAGCAGACGCCCTAGCGAAGGGAGGTTCCAGACATGGTTACTTTTGGAACCCCCACCGAGAGCACCCCAGTACACGCGGTTCAGGTCTCACAGACCAACATTCAGGATCTAGCGAAAGCCCAAAAGGAAGATGAAAAGCTCAGAGAAGTTTTAAAAGGAACCTTCCCAGCCCCGTACGAAGTTTAAGAACGCTTTAACCACACATGACGGTGTGATTTTGAAAGACGGCATTTATGTAGTTCCCAGCCAGATTATTTGTCAGTTCCATGACAATCATAGACACTAAAACATTGAACCCACCCTAACCCACCTCAGACCTCTCTGCTGGTGGCCTGATTTAAAAGCCGATGTAACCCATTACATTGAAAATTGCTTGATCTGTGCCCAGAACAATCCGGACAGATATGCAAGAAAGGCTCAGCTTAGTCACACCCGCCCCGTTAATGGCCCCTGGACGAATTTGCAGATAGGTTACATAGGACCCCTACCCCCTGCAGAAATGGTTTTAAGTATATGTTGGTGGTCATCGACACCTTCACAAAATGGGTGGAAGCTTTTCCATCCAGAACGAATAGGCCAAAACAACAGCTAAAATCCTAACACAGCACATCTTCACAAGATGGGGCCTCTCACATGTATCGAGTGCGATCAAGGCTCGCATTTTACAGGACGAGTAATGAAGAACGTCCTCACAATTTTCGGAATTCGGCAGAAGTTTCACATAGCGTATCACCCCCAGTCAAGCGGCATTGTAGAGAGGATGAACAGGACCCTCAAAGCCACTCTCAGGAAAATGGAGCAACAGAACAGCATCTGGGATTCAGTTCTCCCATTTGCTTTAATGTTCTTACGAAACACGGTATCCATGTCCACAGGATACACCCCCCACACCCTCATGACCGGACGCCCCATGAAAGGGTCAGAGTATTTATTAGGACTGGATTTGGCCAGCTCCTAGTAGCTCCAACCTCGACACACGATTCTGGCACCGAGACAATTCGTTCAGGCTCATCCGGAATGATAAGCTTTAGCCAAACTACTCCAGTCAAGAGTATGGCAGCCGGGAGAAGATGATGAAATAGAGTCTGACTCCCACCAAACGAATCCCTTTGCGACCCTGTTCGCTACTGACAATGAGGTGTCCACATGATGGTAAAAAGGAACCGATGGAGAGATACGGTGTCCTTTCTGATGGAACCTACACCATGTTTGTAATGTATGTTTGTTCGTTTAATGTACATGTTAAATGTTGTTTGTGAATTTAAATGTTTTCATGGCCCCACGCCACGTCTTGATGCAGGCAGAACTACCCTTTTACGCCCAATGGCTGTTAATGGAACAGGTCTGTCAACAGACAACCGTTCAGAGGAACTAGTTTGTCGGCAGACACCACTCATAGCTACTCTCCTGATTTGAAGGTTATCACGAGAGGCAGCCCCCACGCCGACCACATTCTTACCCGTTCTTGCCGGTCGCTTAGGCAGTGGAGAAACAGCACTGGTCCCCGCCCTGCCTGAGGACCCCCCTCTGGTCAGCTACGCTCGGGTAGAGCACAAACGGCACTGATCACCACCCTACCCGGGGAATCCACCCATTTCTTACCGACCGCGGCCCATACGCACCCCATTTTGACACTTTTTGTTCAAAATTCTTTTGTTTGTTTCTGGCGACCCTTAGGTTGCTTCCGTATGCTATTTACATCCTCAAACACTAGGATGGTAGATCGCACAGGCTGCGAGACGGCTCACACTGTGTCAGTATTTTTCACGGATGGCTTGTTCCAAATATTCGGTTAAAAAAAAAATGAGGGAGTCATAGATGGTGACCAATTATAACGGGTATTTAGAACATAGGAAAATACAGCACAGAACAAGCCCTTTGGCCCACATTGTTGTGCCGAACTTTTGTCCTAGATTAATTGGCAACAAAGGACAGACAGACATACGAGATCTTAAACGAGATAATAACAGATATTATGCTTGTGTCCACAGAACTCTGGAACCTCAGGAACCCCAGAGGAAGAAAAAGAAGAAGACCGACAAAGGGAAGATGAAGACAACCTTCATGTTTTTCATCTGGATCTTAGCGGGATCCCTTCAGTTGCGTGCGGACGCTACCCCCCTGACCCCTACCACACAGGCCGTGAATGATTCCCACCCCTGCCATACACTGTACCCTGAGATAATTACCCCCGAGACAGTTACCGACACCCCGACCTGGTGTGACAAGCTCATAACCTGGTATTCACTATCGTACATTGTAGAATCACTCTTAGTACTGGCGATGCTCTGCAGTGTCATGCAGACACTTAGACTCAGAAAATGGCGGAGGAGAGCCTCCCGCTCTCGCACCCCGGTATACACGTTTAGGTCCCCTATTTTTGGACTCCAACAAACCCCCCAACCCCTTTAAGTGAATTAAAGTGCATCCGTTTTTCTTTGTGTGTGTTTTGTTCGTTCAATAAAGAAATGTACACCTCTGTGCTTGACTGCCAAGCCAGAGAAACTTGTGTTGCTGCTATTTGTACAGTTTTGTTGCCGATTATTTTTGATTGTTTAAGTGATAGTTAATTGAGGATAGTTAGAGGTTCCAGTTTTTTATTTTGTAATGCATGCCTGAATGTCATAGCGCCCCACAGAGTTTTATAATGATGTATGTATGTAAAATTATTTTTGGTAAAATTGCGATTCATAGGATAGGGCAGTGTAGAGCCCGTGAAGTGCTTATGCGTGTCCCGCTTGGTCAGAGAACGAAGACGATGCGGTAATGAGATCCTTCACACTTCGCGTTGAGGATCACAAGGAGGGTGTGTAGCCATCTGTGATGTCCACTTCCTGATTACAAAATGGGCACTTTGCAAAGATTGCAGGGAAAATGGACAATACTGAGAAAACAAGCAGGTTCAGAGTTTGTCTGCATATTGGAGCCGCAGCTCCCAGACAAGACCAAAACTGTAAGCCGATTAGCATACTAACGGCCCATCTCCGGGAACAAAAGAGTAACATTTGAGTAACCGATACAAAGGCAGACACCCCAGCGCCAGAGAAGACCAGAACAAAGCAGGCCAACGGCCACCTAGGAAACGCCCAGCCATCAGGGCACCCACCCCTTTATTGGATGAGATCAATATGAATGATCAAGAAACGGCCCAATTGATTGGGGCCAAGTTCAAGGCCCGCCCAAAAACGCGCGAAGCCCCTTTGGGTATAAGAAGGAGCCCCCAAGAAAGAATTGTTCTCCTGGATCCGGCTCTCACCAAGGAGAGACCTGTCCAACAGCTACACCAGAAACAAGAATGTCCAAGGTCAACGTAGGCTACCAGACAGACGACCTTAGCTGTTCCCCTTCGCCACTTCGACCCCAGCAGCCTCAGAACCGAACAACGGCCATTGCTCCTCTGACTGAGTGGGCGCCCGAAGCTAAGTATAGGCTTCAGCAGTAGTGATAGTTTAGTCTGTAGGGTTTGTGCATGAGTATATTTAACTGTGTGTGTAAATAAATAAGCATTTGACTTTGAACTAACTAACTGGTGTATCAAGTCTTTGATCAGTATTCGGTTAGAACCTTGTGGCGGTATCAAAAAATACCTGGCGACTCTAGAGCAAACGTAATTATAATTAAGGAAGGTGACCATATTGACCGCCATATTCAGAGTCAATGAAAGAAATAAACATTTAGCAATACCATGGAACAGGGCACCATCATGAAAACCTACTGCTGGTACCACACTAATGATGAGATTACAGTACTCACAGTGGGAGATATCTTCAACCCCTAGTCCTGCTTGTCCTCACAGTGAGAGGCTATGAGGCATCCTTAGTTCATCAGGGGCTGGCTATGGCCCGAGGTCCTTCCTCATCCTCCGCAGGTTGCCCGTGACCCCCTCCCCGACCACCTCATCCGAGGAGATGTGGTGCTCCCCAATCTCCTCCGTGTTCACTGGGTTTCCCCTCTGCAGTGCCAAGTTGTCAAGAGAGCAGTAGACCACTATTATGTGGGACACCCTCGGAGTATTGCCGGACAGCCCCGACTGGTCCAAGCACCAGAACCTCATCTTGGGCAGTCCACTCACCTGCTCGACCAGTACGTGCATTGATACATGAGATTCATTGTAGCGAGTCCCTGCACCTGTTTGTGTCCTCAGCTTCATTAGCAACCTCCCTAGCTGTAACCCCTGTTCCCAAAGGGCCATCTCTCCAGACTCTGCTCTCCCTCAAAAACATCTGGCATCTGAGAGTGCCCCAAGATGAACCTATCAGGGATCCTCCCCGGGAAATGGGGCTGCATCATTTGCATTGTACAATCCCAGATGATCTGGATATTGAGGGAGTGGAATCCCTTGCAGTTCATAAGTGACACTCCATGATGCCATGGGGACTACAGGGCCACGTGGATGTAGTCTATCACACCCTGCACCTGGGGCATGCCAGCTAAATAGGCAAAGCCCATGGCCCTGGTGTCCTGGCTCTCTTGGTCCCAGTCTAAGTTGGTATACATGTGGGCCCTCGCACAAAGGGCATCTGTATCTTCCCTGATACATTTTGCGTGGCTGACTGGGAGATGCCACACAGATCACCGGTGCTGAGCTGAAACCAGCCCCTCATTCAGAGTGGCTGCCATTTTAAGGGCCATAATGATGCTCCCCATCATGACCTGCAATGGTGTGAGTGATGATAGACTTCACCATGAAGCCTTGATTTGGTTTTCCCATCAGTACGTCCTATATGATGATAACTTTTATATGAGCATTGGGATTCAATGTTTGGGAATCCAGTCAGTGACATGAAGTTTAGCTCTTCAGACAACTGATTTGTCAATGAAGGGTTTGATAGCATATCACGCAAATGTCAGCCGCTAGATGAGGCACAATTGATTAGATTACAATTAGCATGATAAGCATCAACCTAGAGGGCACCCTCATTCTCTTATTTCACAGCCCTACACACTAATTCCTGACAGACAAACCTCCCAGACAAGTGGAATTGAAATTCAATAGAGCTTAACCCCTTTGTCCTCACAGTGCAGCCTGAGTGTAGGTTTCTACTTGCATGGCAGTCATGCTTCCCAAAGTGAGAGCGTCTTCATTCCTCATGAGGCAGAGAATTACCCCATTCCTGAGTTGACCACTCTGCCCTTGCAGCCTGGACTCTCATGTGACGCCACCCAAGATCCTCAGACGCCCCCAGTGCTGTCTTTCTCTATTTACCTCCTCCCATCTACTTTCCAGCTCCCACTAAGGACGGGCACTCCCTCAGTGGTGATTTGGACAGAAGCCCAACAAGGAGGACACAGAAACCGATGCCAGCCTCCACATCCCTTAAAATCAAGGGATTTCCTGAAGTGACTGGAAGGTAAGGCCTGCGAGCGACCCCTAACGCCTGTGGTTGAGTGATTGAACCTAGGACCTGAGAGGAACGTGTAACCCCCATGTCCTCTCCGGTGCACCCTGGGCAACAAAGAGCCTCGGAAGTCAGGGCTGCCAGAGCGCTCAACTTCGATATCCCACTCAGAGGTGAGGCCACCAGATTCACTCTTACATAGACTTCTTGAGAGTGGCATCAGTGTGACATCTTGCCAGAGCCCGGTGACTATTCCGTGACGGGGGAGGGAGGTTGAGAGTAAGTGGTCGCTAATGACATGCTAACGTATTAAAATGAGGTTCCAGGGCTCCCACGGTGCAATTTTCACTACTCGACTGGAGGGGGCCTTCTACAACACTCCGAGAATTCTGTGTTCCTCCAACTCCAACCTCTTGCACATTTCCCACTTCCTTTGCCCCACCATTGTCAGCCATACATTCAGCTGTCTAAGCCATAAACTCTGGAATTCCCATCCCAAATTCCTTCGCCTCTCAATCTTTCTTTTTTTCAGAAGCGCCTTCAAACATGTCTCACCTGAACAACTGTCCCTTTCTTTGGGTCAGTGTCACCTTTGGTCTAATTACACTCTTGTGAAGCACTTTGGGAGATTTTATGCATTCAAGGCATTCTATAGATGAAAGTTGTTGTTGAATCTCGATTTGTTGCTTTTCTCCCCATTCTTCACCCTGGGGCAGTGACACTCTAACTGTAGTGCACTGAATGCTGAGGTTACAACAGAAGCTGATCTTTGGCTTCACTTGATTGAATCCTATTTCAAATGTTTCACAGAATTTACTTTGGCACAATTTTGCTCAAATCATTGGCATACCCACTCAATGTCATGTCTAACCCTTTAATTCTTCCATCAGCCACTCAAATGCAGACCCACATCCCCCTCACAGGCACCAGGCCAATTTCCTGGATTGCCTTCGGTCTGGCCTCCATAATTTTCTCTTCTTTGGAGACTTGCTTCTCAGCAATAGCCAACACTCAAACCTGTCGCTTCTGAGACTGCTCAACTGGATTGGCCAACATCTGAAAGGCAGGACTTCATTGTCAAATGGGTGCAGAAGTCTCCCCCAACCAACTCACTGCCAAGAGCAAAATCTCTGTGGACAGCCTGATTTTTCGCAAGCAGACTCTCGACTGACATTTTCGTCAGGGTGATAGGGCTCAAATCCCGTAAAATCCAGCTCTGCGTATTAAGTCACTTTTTTGCCGATAAACACGTTTTAGTAACTTTAATCAAACTGCATCTAACATAATATTTAGTCAAGCGATTTCTTTGAGAAATTTTAAAACTATGCCCAATTTTCCTGCTTCATGGCAAATTTTAAGTTTGGTGAAAACTCAAAAGAGAAAACTTCTGAAAACAAAGTGATTTAAACAGTGCCCAGCCTGCCAATTGTGACTAAAGTGGAAAATCTCTTCTCTTCAAACTGGAATTTTGTAGCCGAGGTTTTTCTTGTTGTCCTGTCCACTTTTAAACTATGCAATCAGCTTAAAAGAGAAAGAATGTCGATCATGTACATTTGCTGTGATGCACCACTGAACTTGACATTTATGTTTGAACATCAGAATCAGCACCCAAGAAGTAGAACGATATTAATCCCACATTGGAGCAACTGACCAAAGACGGCATCTGAATCTGGTCTTTTCTGTCCTGGAGACCTACCCCATATAGCCCATGGAACAACTGTTTTAGATAAATGGAGCATTTATCTCGCTGCCTTCTACACACACACAACAAAGTCTACTGTGAAGTACTGCACTGACAGGGAAATGTGCAGCACACTGACTCCAGAAATCATGTTGAAAAGGACAGAAAAGCTACAAGAGAGTTAAGAGTGGTAAAAAGTCAAAGTTCAACACATTAAACTAATGCAAAGCAGCAAACAACAAAGCCCAGGGAATTTTAAAGACAAAAAGCTGCAGATACTGGAAATATTAAACAGGAAATGTTGGAAATGGACAGCAAATCAAGCCATATCCATGGAGTGAACAGATGACATAACGGTTCCGTGTCCACATGAAGAAGCTAGAGTGTAAAGAGCCACAAGGTTGATCCCAACCATTGGGGGCTCCAAGTTACAAAGAAACACTGGAGAAACCGAGGGATTTACCTTTTGGAAGCCAGCAGCTGAGAAAAGTATTCTATAAAGGAATACAAGATAGTAAATAGCATGAGAACGTAAATCAAGAAAATTACCTTTGTAAGTAGGATAAGTGGTCACCGGTTCAAGAAAGTAAAAGAGAAATTCAAGATTAACATCCGAGAATGTTTCAATCAGACACTTCAAATGCAATCTCAAATAGATTAGCAAAGACAAAGGAATCATTTAAGAATCAACTTAATACTGCATGGAGCATTGGGGGTGGGGGGGGTGGGGGAGTTTTAAAGCTATTTGGACTGACTGATCAACCTCATTAGTAATTATCTTATGAACGTTTGAAGTCGTTGATTGCTGTGATTTAGAATCCTGCCCTGTATTGTCTTTTGAAAAGGTTAGCCTGACAGCAGGTTGATGTTACTGTACAGAGTACTCCAACATAGGCAGCACGGTAGCACAAGTGGATAGCACTGTGGCTTCACAGCGCCTGGGTCCTAGGTTCGATTCCCCGCTGGGTCACCGTCTGTGCGGAGTCGACACATTCTCCCCGTGTCTGTGTGGGTTTCCTCCGGGTGCAAAGACGTGTGGGTTAGGTGGATTGGCCATTATAAATTGCCCTTAGTGACCAAAAAGGTTAGGAGGGGTTATTGGGTTACGGAGATAGTGTGGAAGTGAGGGCTTAAGTGGGTTGGTGCAGACTCGATGGGCCAAATGGCCCCCTTCTGCACTGTATGTTCTGTGTTCTATGTAACATTACCTGCCTTCGGGCAGCACGGTAGCCTTGTGGATAGCACAATTGCTTCACAGCTCCAGGGTCCCAGGTTCGATTCCAGCTTGGGTCACTGTCTGTGCGGAGTTTGCACATCCTCCCCGTGTGTGCGTGGGTTTCCTCCAGGTGCTCCGGTTTCCTCCCACAGTCCAAAGATGTGCAGGTTAGGTGGATTGGCCATGATAAATTGCCCTTAGTGTCCAAAATTGCCCTTAGTATTGGGTGGGGTTACTGGGTTATGGGGATATGGTGGCGGTGTTGACCTTGGGTCGGGTGCACTTTCCAAGAGCCGGTGCAGACTCGATGGGCCGAATGGCCTCCTTCTGCACTGTAAATTCTATGATGAGCCATTTATAGTGCAACCTGTTTTTAAATAAAATCAAGTAACTTCATAAAATGCTTCATGTTATATGTTTTTGAGATCCATCATACTTACTGGAAATCTCGCGTTATCTGCTTATACTTGATGGTATTTTCCAGCAACTCTACCAATGTGTCAGAGGCATCCTTCACCAGCAGAGGACACGGGGTACTGAAATTTTCCAAAGAATAATTCACCACTTCCAAATACTCTGAAAAATATTGAAAATAAAGTCACAAATTTATTTCCAGTTTCTCTGGTGACACAATCATTCCGAATTTTCAAATGCTGACTAAACGTAACAGCTAACTGCAGAAAAAAGTCTATTATGTATATTTAGGTAGCTAGTCAGCTACATGACCAAGGTAAAATCTCTAGATCTACAAATGAAACACTCAATTAAATGTCACAAAATCAGTGAGCTACAGACATTCAGAACAATGATAACTTTCCAAAAACTTCCCATATATTAAGATCTATTTATTAAAATCAGCCACAGAGGTTTATTCTGGCATTTCTTAACCTATTAGATGGGAATCATCTATTCAACACCAGAAAATGGTTTAACAAAATACGAAATGGGTTTTGTGGTAGTAATGGAGTATGTTCCAGTTTTTGTCGGATCAACCTCTCAATGTCAGGTTAGATGTCATAGGGTCTAGCTTCCAAAGGCTTATCATAGAACCCCTACTGTGTAGAAGGAGACCATTCAGCCATCAAGTCTGCACCGACTCTCCGAAAGAGCACTCCATCCAGGTCCACTCCCTCTCCACCCCAGCCTAGCCCTGTAAGCCATAATCTAACCTGCACATCTCTGGACACTAAGAGGCAATTTTAGCATGGCCAATCCACTTAACCCGCACGTCTTTGGACTGTGGGAGGAAACCGGAGCACTCGGGGGAATCCCACACAGAGATGGGGAGAAAGTGCAAACACCACACAGAGTGTCACCCAAGGCCGGAATCAAACCCAGGTCACTGACGCTGTGAGGCAGCAGTGTCAACCACTGTGACACCAGGCCGCTGTGTTAAATGTTGGAGAAGATTCTTTTGGTAATGTTAACCATTTCAGAAGATTCCTATGCCTGTAATAGGGTTCATTTCTTTTTTTTATTTTATTAAATTTAAAGTACTCAATTCTATTTTTCCAATTAAGGGGCAAATCAGCATGACCAATCGACCTTCCCTGCACATCTTTGGGTTGTGAGGGTGAGACCCATGCAGACACGGGGAGAATGCGCAAACTCCACATAGACAGTGACCAGGCCAGGATCGAAAGTGGGGTTAATTTCTAGCCTCCTTATTCATCATTGATATTTCTCTAAGTTAGCTAAGCAAGTGCCCAGTGATGGGTCATTTTAGTGCTGTAAACCCATGCCTTGAGAAAATGGGTTTACGATAGTGAAAGTATTCCTTCTAAGAGAGGGAAATCTCATTTTCATGGTTCTCTCGCAGCTCGTTACTAAAACCGTGCAGATAGGGATGTAGCGCACGCAAGTTGTGAACCTTACTCAGAGATTTGCTCAGTATAAGGTAACTGGCAGCGCTCCCTTGACAGCAATGAGCAGCAGGGTAGCTTGTGACAAGTGGCAAAATAACAAATTATCATTGATAGGTGCTGATTGCACAGTGAGAATGACAGTCACCAATAGTCTCCTCATGGCCCCCTACTAATTCCCAACAATAGTGGGCTTTGTAAAAAAAATATGCTTTTTCTGCTCATAAATGGGGCAGCATGCCATTCCTAAGGAATGGTAGTGTCAGCATTCAAGGTATCAGCATTGGCTCAGTGATTGCACTCTTGCCTCTGAGTCAAAAGATTAAGTTCGAGCCACATTGCAGAGATGCAGTACACAATTTAGGTTGGCGCATCTATGCAGAGAGAGGCCTGCACTGTTGAAGGAGCTACAATTGGATAGGATATTAACCAGGGCCTTGTCAACTCTCTCAGGTAGATACAAAACATCCCATGAGTTTACCTGAAGAGCAAGGGAGCTTCCCTGTTGCTCTGGCCAATATCTATCCTTTAGGTAACAGCACTGAAATCAGATTTCCTGGGTGTAAATCTCAATGATGTTTGTTAGACCTTGCTGTGCACAAATTGGCTGCCCTATTTCCTATATTACAACAGTGACTACACTTCAAAGATATTTCATTGACCGTGTTATGCTTTGAAACATCCTAAAGTTGTGAAAGACAGTAGATAAAATTGAGATTTTTAAAAATTCCAAGTCAGGTAATGCATGGACTACATCCATAATGAGTTCTTTCTATCATGCAGCATGGTGACACATTGGTTAGCACTGCTAACTCACAGCTCCAGGGTGCCGGGTTCAATTCCGGCCTCGGGTGACTGTCTGTATGGAATGTTCACTTTCGCTCTGTGTCTGCGTAAGTTTTCTCCGGGTGCTCCAATTTCCTCCCACAGTCCAAAGATGTGCAGGTTATGTTGATTGGCCATGCTAAATTGCCCCTTAGTGTCCAAAAGGTTAGGTTGTGTTACTGGGCTATGGAGATAAGGTGGAGGTGTGGGCTAAAGTAGGGTGCTCTTGGGGCAGCACGGTGACACAGTGGTTAGCACTGCTGCATCACGTCGCCGAGGTCTCAGGTTGAATCCCGGCCCTAGGTCACTGTCCCTGTGGAAAAAAATGAATTGGGTACTCTAAATTTATTAAGAAGAAAGTAGGGTGCTCTTTCCAAGGGCCGGTGCAGACTCAATGGGCAGAATAGCCTCCTTCCGCACTGTTAATTCTATGATTCTATGCCCTAATAATATGCCTTAACAACAGTCTCAAAAATCTCCCCAGCTTTGTAACAGATTTTCAACTCCAGTATTCTTACAAGCCTCAAAGGATGAGAATTCCAAATTGTCTCAAATTAATGGCAGCTTTGTTTTCTGACTAAGACTTCTATTGGAAAGGTATATTGAACTAGATGATTTTCATCTAATTAATCTATGCTATATACAAACTCGGGCCTGGAATTTCACTGCTAATTCCAAAGTGCAGAGACAAGATATTTCCCAGCTCCACCAATCCTACCTGGGAAATATATTCCCAGAGGTTGGCATTTTTAATGCGGGGAGGGGGTGGAGTGGATCAGAAATTGAGCCTGAATGTGAAGGTTGCCAGTTGTGTAGGCATGTTGGGTGAAGGCCTGCACCTGTGCTCCGGTACTTTTCTGAATTTATTTTTAATATTGAACTAAAATCACTGCTCCTCATACCCCCTCAGCCCCACACTTTCCCCATGCCCTTTCATGCCAATCTATCCTCTTCTACTGATCTCTTTGTCTCCTCATGGCCCCCCACTAATTCCCAGCATCCTATCTAGTTTCTATGCCAACATAGTGCCAATTTGTTGCCCCCAACCTTTGCTCTTACCCACCCTATGCTAACTCACGTAGATTCCACCATGGGCAAGCCTCAAGAGCCATGCTGGCATAAAATAGCGTGTCTATTGATGGCATCACTATTTTAAAAATCACTCTCATTGGTTAGAAACCCATTTAGCGCATTGATATTCCTTCAACTAATTTTGAAAAGGAACTTTTCTGTTCTAAAATCACTTGCAACAGTCAATCAAACTGCTCACTTAACAAGTACCCCATTGTGATTAAAAGGAGTTTTAAAAATCACACAAGCTGCTAACTGCTGAGTTGTCACAGACTGTCAAGGCAGATAACCTTTGAAAAGCCACGAGCTGCCTTAATTTCAAGCTGTCCACGGATAACATCCAAGGACCATTCTCGAGTTTAATGAAAAGAGAGGCTTTAGTCATACAGTCCGCACACAATAATTCAATTGAAGACTGTGCAGCTGTAGCTCATGTGTGCCAGTAAAACAAGGGACAATGGGCAAGAGAGTTGATACACCACTGGTCAAACATCGTCCTGCCATAGCTATGTCAGGACGTTAGTAGATAAATAGAGAAACATACATGCTTGATGATATTATAATTAGATAGATGTACCCAAATTGTGATTGGATAACTCTCCTCATATGTTATAGTTTATGTAATCTTAATTGTTTGTTGTGGATGGATACAGATAATTTCTAAACAAATGAAATTTTTGATTGGTATATGTCAATTACTTCTAAGATAATCTGGCAGGCTACATGGATGATAACTAGCTCGCATGCTAGAGCTTGAAATAAAGGTCATTTTTAAGACTCCAAAAATCTCCATCTGGTTGCTCGAGTGAGGTACACAATAACCAAATAGTTTTGAAAACTCCCACAACGGTGGCAATGTTAGGTTCTAAAAATCAGTCAAGCAGTATTATACCTTTAATAATAGAGTTTTTATACTCACTCCACACCTTTCAAAAAAATTAGTAGCCCAGCAGAGTTAAAACCATTGATAGTTTTGATAGCTTAGACAGTTTCATTGAAATTATGCACTTTTACTGCATAATCATGTCTGCTTTTAAAAATTCTAAAAGGCACCTATCATGTCCCAAAAAGTGCCTTATCTCTCCCAAAAGTGCCCTGTGACCATACCCAAAGGAATTCCTTACCTCTCAAAAAGGGTACTCTGGCTAATGCGAGAGTACCTTTAAGAAATGGGTGTTTATCAAATAGCTGTAGTGGGTGTACCTTTAAGACATAGCTGCAGTGATGTCAGAGTGTGGGTGGAGTTGGGCTGCCTGTCTGTTTTACTTTCGCTTTGAGCGAGCAGCTACAGGGTGTGTTTAGTTTCGTTTTGCAGACTGGGAGCTGCATCCAGTGAAACCAGGTGTAATTCTGATTTCTTTCTGCTTGAAAAGAATGTCTTCAAATCACTTGCTAATTTAAAAGTGATAACTGCTCTCAGTAGAGAATTTAAATCTGATCTCTGTGTTGAAGAGGGTATTTGTCTTATGGATGTTGCAAGGAAAGATTAAGGGTTACTTATAGAGTACTGTATTCTTTGGGTGGAGTAGTTGAGTTGATAGTTGCTAAGATGTTTACTGTGTGTTTATAAAAATGTTAACTGGATTCATAGAATAAACATTGTGTTTTGTTTTAAAAGTACTTTAGATCTCTGTTGCATCACATCTGTAAAGTAGGCCCTTGTACTCCCCATAACCACAATCTATTTAAAGTTGTGGGTCAGGTGAACTCCATGATACACTTTGGGGTTCTCTAAACCCTGGCCCATAACACTATCCAAACTAATCCACAAGTTTCAGACCTGCTTTTACCAGGCCTAATCTGCACACTTAAGGTTTCACATATGACCGAAGTAGAGGCGGTTGCTGATTTATATGGGCAGTTCCTCCATGAACCATGGATTTCCATTTTAGAACCCGCTCCCATTCCCACCCCCACAAAAATGACAGACTGGGTTCAGGGGTGGGGCATCCAGATTCAGGCCTCTGCCAGTACTTTTGCGCAGACAGAGAAACTCTCCATTTGTGCAAAAATTCAGGTCTTGGTGTCTGGTAATGCAATAATCTCATGTTTCACCCAATATAAATATTCTAGTGACCTGTATTATAGATAAAGAAATATCTAAAATAAATGGAAATAATCTTTGACCTAGAAGGCCCACTTATGGTCAAATAAGAAATGAAAAGCAAATTACAATACAATAAAATGTCAGTATTAGTGAATATATTTTGAATATTTTCAAAATAACTCAATGGCATTTTGTGAATGCAATAATGTTATTAATATAACACATTGCCACCACTAAACGTGAGATTGGAAGTTTTAGTTTGTGTTTCAGCTAAGTGGTGTCCCATTTACACAAGCTAGCTGAAGTCCAGTTTCCCATGCCAAAGATTTACACTTGTATGCGTATATGTTTGAACACACATTCATTGATAACATGGTCTCCATCCCATTTAAACAGAATGTATTTAAAAATAACCAGTAAAATCAGCAACTGCAACTCTAATTGTTTTTTCCTCTCTGCCCTTCTCTACCTCCCCCCGTTAAAAATAACTTTCTGAAGTTTGTTTTGTACACCTAACGTCCTCTTCCTCAACTTGAGCTGCATTGTCAACACTCAGTCAAAAAGACCATGGGTGGAATTCTCCGAGTCTCCGGGAAAATCGTCGTGAATCGCGAGCACGCGATCTAGGGAGCCATTGACAGAGATCCCTACGGCGATTCTCCGACGACAACTGGCTGAGTTCCCGACGGTGTGGTTCTAACCACGTTTTGCCTGTCGGGAACGGCCAGAGGTGCCTGTGGAATCAGTCCGCGGCCGCCCTGGTGGGGGAGGGGGGAGCCTTCACCGGGGTGCCTCACCGACGGCCAGGCTAGCGATCGGGGGCCACCAATCTGCAAGTGCGCGCGATCTTGGGAGGGGGGGCTATATTTCCAGGGCCGCTCCGCAGTGCGAGTCCACCATGTTGTGCAGGGCGGCCACCAAAGGCCGCCGCCGTGCGCATGCGCGGACTCCCGACCGGAAGTGCAGGGCCCCGTATCAGCAGGCAGAGCTGCGAGGAGTACGCTGGGGCCCTGCTAGCCCCCTTCAGGTAGGAGAATCACTCTGGACTCTCTTCAGGAAAGTCCAGAGTGAAACGCCACGTTTTGACGCTGGAGTGGGGAATAGCCCCATTATTGGAGGATCCCATCCTCCCAACTTCATCACACCCTATATTGTTACTGAGGATAAAGGGGTAAGCTGCATGCATAATAATAATCTTTATTAGTGTCACCAGTAGACTTACATTAACACTGCAATGAAGTTACTGTGAAAATCCCCTAGTCGCCACACTAGGGCACCTGTTTGGGTACACTGAGGGAGAATTCTGAATTTCCAATTCACCTAACAAGGACATCTTTCAGGACCTGTGGGATGAAATTGGAGCACCCGGAGGAAACCCATGCAGACACTGGGAAACATGCAAACTCCTTATAGACATGACCCAAGCTGGGAACCGAACCGGGGTCCCTGGTGCTGTGAAGCAACAATGCTTCACAATGCGACTGTGTCGCCCATAACATGTGTTAAGCAGAGATACACTTCTAACTAATATTCTGCAAATTAGATAATGACTTACACCAGTGTTTTTCAAACTTTTTTCCCAGGGACCCACTTTTACCAATCGGCCAATCTTCAGGACCCATGCTGGCTGACCTTCACGACCCGCGCCGGCCGACCTTCGTGACCCATGCCACCTGAACTTCGCGACACACCATTTTTGCTTACCTTTAATGTGACAGGTGAACCTCACAATCTTACTTGCTCTCTCATTCAATGTCACATTTCTGTGAATGACTTCAGCTGACTATTTAAGTTCTCGCTGCATCCTTTGAAAAAAATTAAGAGGTTTGTCTTCGAACTCACCAAGCTTTGTCTTCAAATGCCTTTGAAGTTTTGAGGGTTTTGAACTTTCATTTGCCAGTACTTCCCTGCATATAACAAACATGGACTTTGCACCCTGATTTGCATTGGCACAATTAATAAAGGCATACCTCAAGCAATCATCTTTATACTGCTTTGTTCCTGATTTTAGCTTCTTCTTAATGGGTTGATCAGAGACATTGGGGCTCATACCAACACTGCTTTGTCCTGCTGTGGACTCTCCTGAGCAGATCTCTCCAGCAGATTTAGTTATGAGATCCTGGTGTATTTATGACTCTGGCCCTTTCTTCCTTATTACGAAATGAGCCAATTCCAATTCTTCGGTCCTGTTGCCTGTTTACTGGCAGCTCAAAATAGAGGAATCTCTCTTGTGCCCAGAGCACGTGAGGTCAGAGTATGGGGCGCGTGACGTGCTGTCTTCTGCCGTTTCTGGTGGAAAGACTCCATCAATTTTTTTTTAAAAATCTGCTCCTGGGTCAGCGGGCTGATGTCAGGAGGAGGCGGTCTGCCCCTCTGGGCACGCACGCCTGGGACAGCCAGCATTCTGAGAACCGATCATGGCCGGCATTTTCAAAAGCCAGTTGTGGCCATTGAGCACGTTGTACCATGGTTGGGAATGCCGGGACCACCTATGGCCCCGCCACCCGCCCCCGACCCATCCATGTTTGCGATCTTGTGTTGGAACACTGATTTACATTGCTATTTAATATCCATTTGTGACAGCAGCAAGTTTTCTGTTGAAGGAGAGACAAAAGAAAAAAACTTGCATTTATATAGCGTTTTTCAAAAGTTCAGCACATCCTGAAGTATCTTACAGCCTCTTAAGCACTTTTGAAGTGCAGTTACTATTGTAATGATAAAAATACAACAGTCAATATGTCCACAGACAGCTCTCATAATTAGCAATGCCGTTAGTGACCAGATTGTCAGTTTTAGATAAAAAGGAAAACACTGAAAAAGAGTCATACGGAGTCACAATGTTAACTCTGTTTCTCTTTCCACAGACAGATACTGCCAGACCGGTTGAGTTTTCCCAGGATTTTCTGATTCATCAGTTTTTGAACCATACACAACTGATGGGTTGGAAAAGCCCATCTGATCCATTAAATCTGTTCATGGGATTAGGGATAAATATTGGCCAGGACATCAGGAAAACCCCTTGCTCTTCTCCAAATAGTGCCCTGGAATCATTTATATCTATCTGAGAGAGAGAATGAAACAGCAGAGCAATTAGTGGCATAGTGGGTAAATGCAACACGTGTGTGGTACTCAATCAGACCGGTATCTGCTGGATAAGAAAAAATAAATTAGGATTCCTGTTCCCAATTTTTACCTTCATTCAGAGTCTGCTTCCTCAGGAGTGTGGTGAAGAAATAAGTTTGGATAATGGCATGACAGCACTCACCCGGAAAGTTGATGACAGCTTGCACTGGTGCACTAGATGCAACGGCAGCATGGACCAGATGTGGATACTTCAGCCTGAGCCATGCTGCAAGAGATCCTGGATAAGAACCTCCAAAAGCAATCCACTTGTTAAATGTCAGGTTCATTTTCAGATCCACCGTAGCTCGAAAGTGGGCAAGGTCTGCGAGTGCCTGATCAGAACGGAGGTATTGAAGACTTGAAATGCTCAAATCCCTTGGAGAAAATTTCAACAAACACAGCATGAGGGTCAACATAGAATTGTAGGATCTGAAGTAGGTCAATTTTATGCTTTTATGGAATTTATAGAATTTACAGTGCAGAAGGAGACCATTTGGCCCATCGAGTCTGCACCGGCCCTTGGGAAGAGCACCCTACTTAAGCCCATGTCTCCATCCTATCCCCGTAACCCCACCTAACATTTTGGACACTAAGGGGCAATTTAACATGGCCAATCCAGCTAACCTGCACATCTTTGGACTGTGGGAGGAAACCCGAGCACCCGGAGGAAACCCACATAGACACAGAGAAAGTGCAAGCTCCACACAGACAGTCACCGAGGCTAGAATTGAACCCAGGTCCCTGGAGCTGTGGGGCAACAGTGTTATTCATTGCTCACAATGCTGTCTATCTATTATCAACAAATTTAGATGAGTGACTTTCTATCCTATCAGTCAATAAAAACTATAGTGAATTGTTAAATTGTGAATTTGTCCTACAAATCCTTGTAGGATGAAGTCAATAACTTGCTTCAATGTTGCTGACATCCTTATATTCTAAAAAAAACATTACCAACTGTCTTCTGGGAGACAATATAGAGAACATCCTTGGACATTCCACTGTCCAAGTCTTTTGTCACCTCTTCAAAGAATACAAACTGGTTAGGCTTGATGAACCTATCTTCTGATCAGCTGAAACTTTTCATGGTGTTCACTCGCTCATTCTTTAACTATAGACTCTAGTGATTTCCTTACAACAGATAAATAAAAGCAAGATACTGTCTGTGGATGCTTTCACAGAGATTTCACTCCTGGACTCAACATTGAGTTCAACAGTTTCATAACTGTGAAATCTCGCATCCATTCTTTACCCCCTTTTCTAATCCAAATAAAAATGTTTTTGTCCCAATGCACCTCCCACACAGTGCCATCTGTCACTGGCTCTTAAGTTTAGCTTTCACAGAGTGTTGACCTTTGTTGTGCGATCAACACATTCGGCTATATCTGTGCCACTACCAGCAACTTATTTAGTCTTTACCTCTGCCTTGCACCCAACACATCTTTGTCTAATCTCTCCCAGCTACCACCTATCCCTTCTACTTTGCTCCACTAATTCTTAGACAGTACAAAATCCATCACATTTGTCCCTCTCTTTAGTTCTGAATAAGTCATAAGGACTCGAAATGTTAACTCTGTTTCTCTTTCCATAGATGCTGCCAGATCTGAGTTTGTCCAGCATATTCTGTTTTTATTCCTGACTACAGATATTAGGTTAACTGGTCTATAATTCACTGGTTTTCCTCTCAACTTTCTTAAATGGTGGAGTGATGTGCACAATTGCCCAATCTAAATGAATGATTGCCAAATCGAGAGAGCGTTTAAAATGTATAGTCAGGGCCGATATAACGTTCTCACCTACCTCCTTTAACTTCCTGCTGCCAAAATGTTCATCATTACTGTTACTTCTTAATTTTGGTGAATCCTCGTCCCTCGTGCAATATTAATTTTCTTGGAATTTCTGGCTTGCTAGCCTCTTCCTCTACTTTAAATACTGACTCAGAAGTCTTTGATTTTCATCCTTGAGGCAGGAATTGCAAGTTGCCCATTTCCCTCTGTCATAATTTCACTTCTTGCCAGGCAGTGCCTGCCCAAGCTATTTTCATTGTGGGGTGGTGGGGTGTGGGCAGCAGTCAGGGCCACTACCTTCAAAAGCAGGCCCGATGGATGTGGGCAGATGCTGAGGTGGACAGATTAAAAATGTCTGTTTTGGTCCCCTGGGACACCAGCCCAGTTTGGTCAATGAGTACATGGCCCCTTGATCCTTGTTTCCCCCCACCCCCCACCCCACTCATCCCTACGCCCACTCATCCCCTATACCCACATACCTCCTATGCTCACTCAATCCCTATTCCCACTCATCCACTAACCACCCATATGCAGAGACCTTTGAGCCCTATAATAACATTGGAAATCTTTGAGATGTTCTTGAAATTGTCAAAATAAATAAACATTCAGTTCAAAAACATAATTATTTCAAGTGGTCATAAAAATGTAAACATAAACAAATTCACAGTTCCCTTGACAGCTGTGTCAATACCCCTGCTGAGCTGAATCCATTGGCATGGGGCTCAGCCAAGCATTGATAATGAGATTATAGTGAACAGCTGGACAAACAAAGTCTTTAACGCTAAATACATTAAAACTTTTGAAATATTTGAAAGATCCCAACCATCTATTCCAGGTTAAAAGCAGGGAAAAAATGTTTCAGTGAGACAATTGACAGCGGAAAATTTTAATGGAGGTCCTGTCCGCCATTTAAAAAACTTGCCTACCTCTGTTTCGACACTGATGGAGGCATAAAAATCTGGCCCAAATTATTATTCAACTTGTCTGATATTTCTTTATTTTCATTGACAATTATTCATTTTCATTATGGGGCTGGTTTAGCACAATGGGCTAGACAGCTGGCTTGTAATGCAGAACAAGGCCAGCAGCACAGGTTCAATTCCCGTAGCGGCTTCCCTGAACAGGTGCCGGAATGTGGCGACTAGGGGCTTTTCACAGTAACTTCATTAAAGCCTACTTGTGACAATAAGCGATTATTGTTATTAACATCACTGTTATCGGTTGTCAAGAGGGCCCACATTAATCTGAACACCTTCTTCCCCCAATGTAATTGTAAAATATTTTATGTTGATTTTGGTATCGCCTGCAAGTTTATTTTCACACACTCTTTTGTACTTCTCACTGTCCCTTTCTGTCACCCTTTGGTGTTCCTTGTATAATTCCATTTCCAGGATCTGTGCCAATTTTTGCATTCTATGAAGCTTTTTCATTTAGTTTCTTTTTTAATCGCTGATCTCTTTAGACACGCATTTATACATTTTTAGACAAGTAGAACTCTGGCCCCTTAGAGGTAAAAACAGGTATGGTACTGAACTACATTTTTTCATGAGCACCTCCCTTCTCTCTTCTGTCATTTTACAAGGCACTGTTATTGCATTGGCATCAGTCTTACCTACATCTAGAATCTTGGTCATTGTTTCCCGATTCTTCCTTTCAAACATTATGTTGAACTCAATTATATTATGATCGTAATCAGTTAGATGATGGAACATCTTAACACCTCATCGAGACCCAGTCATTGCTTTTCTACTTGTCCCATTACAACTCACTTTTTGCCTTGCACCATTCTCTCTTTTGTTCTTTAATATCATCTGCCTTCCAATCTGTCGCAGATCTTCCCTTTTGCATTTCATTCCCTTGCCTCTCCCTGCCTCTTATCCTGCTATAAACATGTTAAATCTCTAAATCTTTCCAGTTCTGGTGATTAGTCATCAAACTAAAATGTTAACTTTGCTGTGCCTTCTTTAGATGCTGTCTGACCTACTGAGCATTTCCAGCATTTTATGTTTTTAAGATGTACCATATCAACTTGACATTGAATGGTAGTACCATCACTCCGTTCTTGAACAACAACATCTTGTGGGTGGTGTGGGTGCAGGGTGGAGAGGAAGGGGCACCAGAGAGAAGAACCTCAACTGGAATAACCAGATAAGTGCCTTGGCTATGAAAGCAGGTCAAATGCTGGGTATTCTGCATTTCCTGTTTCCCTAAAGCCTCTCCATCATTTACTGGACACAAGTTTGACTGGTACTCCAACCACCGCCTTAAATGTTCACTCTCACCATCACCAGTGCACCTTAACGATAATGTGTACCAGCTACAACATCAGCTGTAGCAACTCAGCAAAGCTACTTCAGCGATATCTTCTGAACCTAAAACCTTCGATCGTTAGAAGAATGAGGACAGCAAGGTGTCTGGGGAGACCACAATCTGCAAATCCCCCTACAAGTCACACACCATCCAGACTTGGAAATATATTACCAATCATTCTTCACTGGCTCAAACTCCCTGACTGTCAGTACATAACCATGTGGATTTCAATAACAACTTATATTTCTGTAGCACCTTTAACGTAATTGAACGTTACAAGGCAATTCACTGGAGCTACATCAAAGCAACTAAGACACTGAGCCACATGAGCAGAAATAAGGTCAGATTAGCAAAAGCTTAGTCAAAGAGGTGGGTTTTAAGGGAAAATGGACAATGCAAAGTAACAAGCAGGCACAGAGCCTGAATGTGTATTTAGAAGACAGATTGCAGACAGAACCGAAACTCTTGGCCGATTTGCACATTGATGGCCCATCTCCGATGAACAAAGACTAGTGCTTAGGTAGCTGATACCGTCCCAGACATTCCGGCGCCACTACCCCAGCAAGAAGATACAAACAAAGCAAGGCCAACGGCCACTTAGGACACGCCCAGCCATCAAGGCACCCGCCCCTTTATTGGCTCAGATCGATGGTGGTGATCGAGAAGCTGCCCAATTGATTGGGACCAAGTTTAAGGCCCTCCTAAACGCACGCGAAGCCCCCCCGAATATAAGAAGGAACCCCCGCCATGTGTTCGCTCTCTTGGAATCGGCTCTCAACTGGAGAGACCCCTCCACCTGCACCACCAGACGCAAGTAAGTTCAAGTTCAACGCTCGCTACCAGATGGAAGACCGTAGCTATACTCCTGCTACCTCTTCGAACTCAACAGCCTCAGATCCGAACAACGGCCACTATTCCTCTGACCTAAGTGGGCATCCGAAGTTAAGTATAGGTGGTAGTGAGAGACATAGTTTAGCCTGTAGTGTTATTGTGCATGCGTAAATCATACTGTGTGTAAATAAAGTACCATTGATTTTGAACTAACTAACTGGTGTATTGGCTCTTTGATCGGTATTCGGTTGAACCTTGTGGCGTTATCAAGAGATACCTGGCGACTCTGAAAGTATATTCATAATTAAGATTAAGAAAGGCGTCCTTATTAATCGCCATATTTATAGCCATTAAAAGATAGCAACATTACTGCCGGCATCTGACGGGACTCGACCTAGTAGTGACTTTGTTACTCCGAGAGAACCCAACTTTGAATTAGAAACCCAATTGGAAGAAGTAAAAACCACAAGCGTAAGACCAGTATAGATCAAACCTCCAAGATTCGTAAGTGTGTAATTTGCATGTGTACTAACAAGGGATGTAATGTAACCTCGATATATTTTGTTGCGTAAAACGGTTGGGAGCTTTGTAGACCAAAAATTAGCTTGAGCCGTACCCGTGTTTGCATCACCGCTTTATTCCCCCTGTTCCAAATTTACGGTAGAAACCCAGAGATTACAGTAGAAATGGCAATGAAGGCAACAAAACGCCTTATGCACCCCCAGGATTTCAAGGTCGCAGCGACCAATAGAGCAGAGCAGTGTCCCATATGGGAAGAGGAAATTAGGAAGTATCTAAAAGTGAAAGGATGGCTCCTTTGGAACGAATTTTGCGCAAATGAGGAAACAGGTCCCGGAAGTATAGGACAGACTTGGTGGGATAACCTGACCGAGATTCATAAGAAGAGTTTAGGAAAAGTTCGTAAGCCGATGGCAATCGTGTCCTGCTTGGCACAATTGCGAGGCACAGAGGAGGTCGTGAAGACGCTCCGCAGAGAGATTCGAGACAGAGAGAAGAATAGTGAGGGAGACGTTAGCGAGTGCGAGAAAGTTAATAAGCAACTCAGAGAGCAGTTAGCAGCGAAGGACAAGGAGATGGCTGATGTCAAACGGGCACACCAATCTTGTCTCGCTCACCTAAGCAGCTTTCAGTCCCAGTACGATAAGGCCTCCCAAGACACGCAATGCGCGATGTTGGTAAGAGAAGAGGCAGAACTCCAAGTCGAACAATTAAAGAGGCAATGTCAGGATTTAAAGGCAGCCCTACGAGCACTCCACAGTTCCACCACGGAACAAAGGCAGAGTTTGGTGGACCACGCCAAATGCCAAAAGCAAATTGCAGACCTGCAATCCCTGCTCTCAGTACAAAATGGTTTCCAAGATACATTCGGACCCCAGCTAGGTCAGGAAAATGGCCCCGAATGGCAGGAGTTAAATGAAACTGCCCATCGCTATGTACATGGAACCTGTACTCCAAATAAAACCCAGAAAAGGAAAGCACCCCCATCCCCGGTTGCACAGGTAGTGCACAACCCCATGAACCCTGTCACCACACAGCGCAGGGCCACAACAAATGGAGACCCCGATTTTCTGTACACCACCCCATTAACCATCACCCAATTAAGGGACGCGTGTGACAAAATCAAACCCTTCCAACCCCCATCGGACTCACACCATTACTTTGCGAAAGTTAAGCACCAGGTGACCATGTACGGCCTGGACGAAAAAGAGCAAGTTAAGCTTACAGTTTTGAGCCTCGACCCCTCAGTCGTGGCAGCCCTTCCCGGCCCACAAAATGTAGGAGGAGGCACCCTCCAAGAAATGCATGCAGCGATCCTAGATGCGATCAGCTACAATAATGGAGATCCCGTAGAAGGACTCAATAAATGCAGATAGAAAAAGACCGAGCGCCCAACAGCGTTTGCTAGATGCCTTTGGACCCACTTTACAGCAGTATTTGGAGAGTTAGTCCGCGCCCATTTGATACCAGAAAATATGGCCAAATGGACTCGTATCCTAGTCTCCCACGCAACCGAAGCAGGACAGAGAGCTTGCGCCAATTATGACCCCTCAGACGACACACATAATGAGAAATGGGTATTAAAGAGATTATCCCGAGCTTAGGAACAGTCCCTTCAGGGAAGGTCAGAACAAGGAAAAGCAGAGGAAGAGCAGGCAGATGCTAACATGCATCCAGTCAGGACACATCAAAACCCCGCATGGGTAAACGAGGGAAGAAACAGCCCACAGCAGCCTAAATCACAAGAATGCTATAATTGTGGACAGTTAGGACATTACGCCCGAGAGTGCAATGCCCCCCAGAAACAGCAGCGAAACCAGCAGGCAAATGCCCTAAATAAGAACAGAGATAAGCCCATTCACAGTGTTAGCGCCCATTCTGAGAACGCAGACATGAACGGCACCGATTGACGGTGTTCGGACTCCCCAACTTGGGTCTGCAACACCCTATGGGACAAGTCCGGAAGACCGGTAGTAGCAGGCACAGTCCGGGGATACCCCGTAGAATTTCTTTGGAACACAGGAGGGTCCCGTACCACGTTAAATTCCTCCACAATGTTCCAATGGGATACATGGCCCACCACAGACACCATTACCCTTAGCGGCTTCACAGGACACTTACAGCAGGGACACATTACGGCCCCTGTGGCTATTCAGATAGGCAACATTAAGACAAAACACCCCGTTCTAATAGATCTACCCCAGGCAGCCAAACACATTTGGGGGATAGATTTCATGAGCTCCCACAATCTTTCATTCGTCCCCGTCAATAGATGTGTGTGGAGAATGGCAAAAGCAGCACGATCCCCTGCCACGCTCACAGTTGGAGACTACGCACACAGGATTAGCGCAGTAGGAGACTTCTGGTTTGATCCACGAACCATTAGTCAAGACAAAGAAGTTAGAGACGTTTTACAGAAACACAAAGCATCTTTTTCCCAGCACAAGCATGACTGTGGCAGGATCGCAGGTGTAGTTAACATCACAGGACCCGATCCTAAACCCCCAAAACAGTACGGTTTTGCCCAACAAGCAGAGGGAGAAATTGCAAAAGTCAGCCAAAGTTTACTTGACCAAGGCGTACTTTGTTCAGTAGCCTCAATTAACAGTGCCCCAATCTGGCCCGTCAGGAAACCCGATGGCTCATGGCGACTGACCATCGATTATAGGGATCTAAACAAAGTAGCAGCCCCCACCGTAGCCACAAGTCCCGAGGCAATGTTAAAACAGGGACCCCAGTCAAAGTATTTAACAGTTTGGGACATCAGCAACGGCTTTAGGTCCATTCCATTGGATAAAGCGTGCCAATACAAATTTGCTTTCACCTTCCAGGGACAGCAATACACGTGGATGTGCCTACCACAAGGCTTCCACAACTCCCCCTCCGTGTTCCACAGACAATTGGCAAATGGATTAGCTAAATTTTCCCGACTCGAATGCCTTGTTCAGTATGTAGACGACTTACTTCTACAGATGGACACTAAGGGAGAGCACATTTCACTTCTCACCGAATTATTAGGACTCCTTCACGAAATCGGATGTAAAGTTAACTCCAAAAAGGCACAGATTCTCCAGGAAAAGGTCATTTATTTAGGCACAGTGACCACCCATGGCAAACGCGAGATCGAGCAGAAACGCATTGACTCCATTGTTAAATTACCCTTGCCCCATAATGTTACAGCCCTACGGTCATTTCTAGGACTGGTTGGCTACTGCAGGATCCACACAGATGGTTTTGCCACAAAGGCAGCCCCTCTTTCCGAGCTCCTAAAAAAGCAAGTCCCATGGAAATGGCTTCCACAGCACACGGATGCCGTGGATGCCCTGAGCACAGCTCTCGCTTTACAGGTACCAGACGCACTCGCCCCATACGCAATAGAGGTAGCAATCACCGACCGAACCCTTTTGGCCGTGCTCCTTCAGGAAAGACACGATCGTTTAGGCCCCGTAGCCTATGCCTCACGAGTTCTCGATCCAGTAGAGCAAGGATCTTCTGCCTGTGAAAGGCACTTGCTCGCAGTTTTTTGGGCTGTTCAGTACTTTGCGTACATAACAGGACTCAACCCCGTAACCACTTTGACAGAGCACACCCCAACCCAACTTCTACTAGACGGTAGACTAAAGGACGGCACAGTCAGCCAAATTCACACAACACGATGGACCCTACTCCTACAAGGACGGGACATTACGGTTAAAAGGACTAAGACACACACGTTTCTAGCAGATGATTTACAGTATGCAGGCAACCTACATGAGTGTGAGATCATTACCACCAAGCACAATACAGGACCCTTTGTACCCAAATCAGCTCCCCCGAAACCAGATACTTCACCCCAGAGACCCCAGCTCACAGACACAGACGCCGCTCTTAGGATTCATGGGGATGGCTCCTCCACAGTTTTAAATGGTAAAAGATTCACTGGTTGTGGCATTTATGTAGAGGACGCGCAGGGACGTGCGTTACAAGAAATTTCACTGAAATTGCCTGGACATCTAGGTTCGCAGGCAGCCAAATTAGCAGCCATAGCCTACATTGTACAGCACCCCGACTCATTCCCGACCCCAGCCGACATATATTCCGACAGCCTATATGTCTGCAATAACTTAACTGAGTTCTTACCCCTGTGGGAATATAGAGGTTTTGTTTCCGCAGATGGAAAACCCCTACCCTCAGCCCCATTACTCCAGCATATCCTCAAAGCAGCTTAAGGCCGTAAATATGATATCATTAAGGTTCGCAGCCACCATCGTTCTTCCCCCCCCCCCTGGTAACGTTAAGGCAGATGCCCTAGCAAAAGCAGGTTCCAGACATGGTCACTTTTGGAATCCCCCCGAGAGTGCCCCAGTACACGCGGTCCAGGTCTCACAGACCAATATTCAAGATTTAGCTCAGGCACAGAAGGGAGACAAAAAGCTCAGTGAAGTTTTAAAAGGTAACTTCCCAGCCCCCTATGATAAGTACAGAAACGCTTTAACAGCACACGATGGCATAATTTTAAGACGATATTTATGTGGTCCCCACCCAAGATAGAAACCAGATTATCTGCCAATTCCATGACAACCATGGACACCAAGGGATCAATTCAACCCTTGCCCACCTCAGACCTCTCTGCTGGTGGTCCAATTTAAAATCCAATGTGACTCATTACATTGAGAATTGTTTGATTTGCACCCAGAACAATCCAGACAGGTATGCGATGAAAGGTCAACTCAGTCACACCCGCCCTGTTAATGGCCCCTGGACTAATTTACAGATAGATTATATAGGTCCCCTACCCCCTGCAAAAATGGTTTTAAATATGTGTTGGTAGTGATCGACACCTTCACGAAATGGGTGGAAGCTTTTCCATCTAGGACTAACACAGCTAAAACGACAGCCAAGATTCTAACGCAGCACATCTTCACAAGATGGGGCCTTCCCCGTAGTATCGAGCCAGACCAAGGCTCACACTTCATAGGACGCATCATGAAAAATGTCCTCACAATTTTCGGCATACAACAAAAATTTAATATATCCTATCACCCCCAATCAAGCAGAATCGTAGAACGCATGAATCGAGCCCTCAAAGCAACCCTTAGGAAAATGGTGCAGCAGCACAGTACAACATGGGACACAGTTCTCCCATTTTCGCCCATGTTCATTAGGAACACGGTATCGACTTTGACAGGATACACCCCCCACACCCTCATGACCGGACGACCCAAGAAGGGAACAGAATACTTATTAGGGCTTGATTTGGCCAGCCCCACAGTCACCGCCCTCACCCATGAGAAAGCAGTACAACAAATCCTGGAAAACATTAAAGCAGCCCAGCTCGCAGCAGCTGTTAGGCTTGGCACACGGGAAAAACAGAGTAAAGCATGTTTTGACAAAACGGTACACCCAACGGAATTTTCAGTAGGACATCAAGTCATGCTCTCCCTGTACAACCCCAGTTCATTTCTTTCCCCCAAATTCGCAGGACCGTACTCAATTTCAGACAAAGCCAGCCCCTCCGTTTATAAGATCACTTATCCTAATGGCAAGTCAGGATGGTTTCACATAAACCAGCTTAAGGCTTATGGCACACAGAGCAACCACTCCCACCACATCTCACTCGCAGCAGCAGCCGAACACGCCCCGCCCATGGATGATCTATTCCTACCCTCCCCCAACTAGTCCAGCCCGTCCACGGACACCACTTCGACTCCACCCCCAAACACACGACTCCACCCCTCCCTTCATTCGACCAGCACCGACAGCGATAGCTACAGCACTGATACGTTAGACCTCATGGAACCGCCACACGATTTAAATTCTGCACCAGGCCCCACTCCCAGCAACTCCGAATAGGATATGTTTGACCCCTATGAGACCACTTACTTAAAAGCCCCTGAACCGGACCCACCGCCCGATGACGATGGATTTCCCCCTACCGCCTCCACCCTAAACACCAAGCATTGACCGAGACAATTCCTACAAACTCATCCGTAACGATGAGATGGACCCCACGTCGGCCCAGGCCACCTTGACACGCCTACTCCAGTTATGAGTTTGGCAACCGGGAGAAAGTGATGACTCCGAATCTGACTCCCACCAGGAGAGTCCCTTTGCGACTCTTTTTGCAGTAGAACAATGAGGTGTCCAGATTATGGTAAAAAGGAACCGACTGAGATTTACGGTGTCCTTCTTTCTGATGGAGCCTGCCCGTTTTGTTATTTTAGTTTGATATGTTACATGTTGAATGTTTGTATTGTGTACGACCCTTTGCAACAGTTTATTCATGGCCCCACGCCAAAATCTGATGCAGTCCCAACTACTCTTTTGATGCCACATGACAGTTAAAGGAACTAGTTTGTCGGCAGACACCAATTGATACAGTCATAAGTATTCTTCTGATTCGATGGCAATCATAAGAGACAGTTTATCCACGGTGAACACAAATTCTTTCCGTTCTTCTTCGGTCACCCAGGCAGTGGAGTAACGTCACTGGTCCCCGCCCTGCCTGAGTACCCCCATCTAGTCAGCTAAGCTCGGGTAGTGCACCTACGGCACTGGTCACCGCCCTACCCAGGGATTCCACCCATTCTTGCCCCGCCGCGGCCCACACGCACCCCATTCAACGCTTTTATTTTGAAACTCTTTTACTGTTTCTTAGGATCTGGTTTAAAGAATGCTCTTTGCCACATGTTTTGTTTGCTTTTCAGCGACCCTGAGGTCGCTACCCCACATGCTATTTACATCCTCAAACACTTGGGTGAAACGATTTGCTGCTGGACGGAGAAATTGTCCACCCACTCAACGCATCGACCACACAGGCTGCGAGACTGCTCGCACTGTGACAGTATTTTCTTTATCGGATGTCTTGTCCCCAAAAATATTTGGTTTAAAAAAAAATTGAGGGAGTCTCATATGGTGACAATTCTAATGGGCAATTGATGATAAAAGGACAGACAGACAGACATACAAGATATTAAACAAGGTAATAACAGATATAATGCTTGTGCCTACAGGAAATCCAAAACACCAGAAGACAGAGGAAGACCAAGACGGACATAATGACCTACATTTGGATCATCGTGGGATCACTACAGTTGCGCGCGGAAGCGACCCCCCTGACCCCCAACACACAGGCCGTGAATGTATCCCATCACTGCCAAACACCACACGCAGAAACAGCCACTGACACACCAACCTGGTGCGACAACCTCATAAAATGGTATTCCCTTTCATACATCGTGGAAGGCCTATTGGTGATAGCAATACTCTGCAATGTCATCCAGACACTGAGACTTCGAAAATGGCGAAGGAAAGCCTCCCGCACTCCGGTATACACACTTAGACCCCCTATTTTCGGACTCCAGCAGACACCCCACTCTCTCTATATAAATGAAGTGCATCAATTATATTTTTTTGATCTGTTCTATTAAAAGAAAGGGATTGAATTTTCTGTACTTGACCGCGAAGATACAGAGAAATGTAACGCTGCTACTGTATAGTTTTATACTGTTTGTAAATTCCTTTTATTAGCTAAACAGTCTGAACGTAGTTTAGAGGAAGATAGTTAGAGATTCTCGTGTTTAAAAAGAAATGTAATGCATGCTTGAATGTTATAATGCCCCTTAGGATTTTCCAATGATATGATGTAAATAAAAGCAATTTAGGTAAAGGTTCGAATCCATAGGACAGAGTAGGATAGAACCTGCCCTTGATTGCGGGTGCTCGACTTAGGCAGAGAACAAAGACGATTCAGTAATGAGATCCTTCACGCTTCACGTTGAGGATCATAAGGAGGGAGTGTAGCCATCTGGGATGGCCACTGTCAGCATATAAAATGGACACTCGCAGAGCATACAGGGAAAAATGGACAATGCAAAGAAACAAGCAGGCACAGAGCCTGAATGTGTATTTAGAAGACAGACTGCAGACAGAACCGAAACTCTCGCCGATTTACACATTGATGGCCCATCTCCGATAAACAAAAGACGAGTGCTCAGGTAGCCGATACTGTACCAGACATTCCGGCATCACTACCCCAGCAAGAAGACACAAACAAAGCAAGGCCAATGGCTACTTAGGACATGCCCAGCCATCAAGGCACCCGCCCCTTTATTGACTCAGATCGATGGTGGTGATCGAGAAGCTGCCCAATTGATTGGGACCAAGTTTAAGGCCCACCTAAAAGTGCGCGAAGCCCCCCCGAGTATAAGAAGGAACCCTGGCCATGTGTTCGCTCTCTTGGAATCGGCTCTCAACTGGAGAGACCCCTCCACCTGCACCACCAGAAGAAAGTAAGTTCAAGTTCAACGCTCGCTACCAGACGGACGACCATAGCTATACTCCTGCTACTTCTTCGAATCCAACAACCTCAGATCCTATTCCACTATTCCTCTGACCTAAGTGGGCATCCGAAGTTAAGTATAGGTGGTAGTGAGAGACATAGTTTAGCCTGTAGTGTTATTGTGCATGCGTAAATCATACTGTGTAAATAAAGTACCATTGACTTTGAACTAACTAACTGGTGTATTGGCTCTTTGATCGGTATTTGATTGACCCTTGTGGCGGTATCAAGAGATACCTGGCGACTCTGAAAGCATATTCATAATTAAGATTAAGAAAGGCGACCTTATTAATCGCCATATTTATAGCCATAAAAGATAGCAACAGAGTGTTTTCACAAGGGCAATTTGGAATGAACACTAAATACTGGCTATGACACCAATACCCACATTCCAAAAAATATAATAAAGGAACAGGAATAATTTTAATTAATATTTTAACCCTAGCTATTCAAAATACCTTCCCATCTCACTGAGACATCCAGTTGGCAAACTTGTCAATATTTGAAGAATGAATGGCTTATTTTTTTAAATATTAATTAGTTTCTGATATACAATGATTTGCCTCTGAAGGTATCACACTACAGTTTGATCCTAACCTTATTATTGTGGTAGCATTGTGCCAGGAAAACATTGTCACCCCTAGGACTGCAGAAAACACAGAGAGAACAGAAATATCCAAGTTGTATAAGACATGTGCAACTCACATAGTCTCTTGCATAGAAACATACAGTGGAATGGTTACAGCACAAAAAGAGGGCTTTTTGCCTGTCACTTCTGTACTGCCCCTTTGAAGGAATAATTGCCTTTTCTCTGTAGCCCTGCGCATTTTTCCTTTTCAAATGAAGATCCAATTTCCTTTTAAAACCTGTTCACCTTGCCTCCAACACACTCTCAGGCAGCACATTTGAGATCCGAATCGCTTGCTCTGTGAAAAGGATTTTTCCCCATGTTACCACAGTTCCATGGGCTGGATTCTCCACCAGCGGGATGCACCTTTTTTCCGGCAGCCCCGGGGGGGGGGGGGGGGGGGGGGGGGGGGGGGTGTTCCCGATGGCATGTGGCTGCCCCACAATAGGAAACCTCATTGACCAGCTGGCATAACGGAGCAACCCGCCAGCTGGGTGAAACAGAAATGTCGCATGGCGGGGCGGAGAATCTAGCCCCATATATCCTGTCTCATATGAATACCACTATCATGACAAAAATCTAAATAGTTCTTGCCTTGAATCAAAATGACCATTTTAAACTTAATGACATGAATAGGATCAGGAAAACACCATTTCATACTAGCAGATGGCCAACTTAGAAATGGTATCTGGCAATTATACTTCAAAGAGTGGCCAATCTTGGAAATGGACTTCTAGGTTAAACAGTAATGGAGGTAAAAATGTAAGAAATATTTAAGGAACGATGGCCTGAAATTTGAACTGAGAGTAACATGGAGGCTATCAACGGTCACTGTTATAATTGGGGATATCTGGCAGCAATATTGGGAGTACCCGCATGCAGTTAAACATGGAAATCCACAGCATGCTATCAAAAATGCCCTGCTCCTTCAGAAGGTGCTGATTGACTTGCTGACAGGTGTGACATTGAAATCATTGCAATGGCATGCACTTGCTGTATTTGCTGACCAGTCCCGTACTAAATATAGCTGAAAACGTGAGGGTTGGTGCAATCAGGAGTGAGTTTTTAACCAGATGTTAAGAGTTGAACATCCTCTCTGACCCAGAAAAATTGTGGCGTCCCTCTCTCTCAGAAGAAAATAAGTGGAGATTAAATTTAAACATTAAAATAATGGGCTGTAACTTCCTCAGAGTTGCAATCAGTGTCAGATTGCCACTTTGTGCCCAATTACTTCTGCAAAATATCATCTATGCCAATCTCGCCCATCCTTCCGATGCAAGCTGGGCGACAGGAACATAGGAACAGGAGTAGGCCATTCAGCCCCTTGAGCCTCTCTCGACATTTAATGAGATCATGGCTGATCTGTGGCCTAACACCATACACTTGCCTTGGGCCCATATCCCTTACTATCTTTGTTTAACAAAAATCTACCTTTCTCAGATTTAAAATTAACAACTGTTCTAGCCTCAGCTGCTGTTTGTGGGAGAGATTTCCAAACCTCTACCACCCTTTGAGAGCAGAAATGCTTCCTAACATCTCACCTAAATGGTCTAGTCCTAATTTTTAGACTATGCTCCCTAGTTTTAGAAACTCCAACCAGTGGAAATTCTTTATCTTTATCTATCATGTCTTTCCCTGTCAGTATCTTGAATACGTCAATCAGATCACCCCTTAACCATCTAAATTCTAGGAAAACAGACCTAATTTGTGTAATCTCTCCTCGTAACTTAAGTCCAGGTATCATGTTTGTAAACCTGTGTTGCACTCCCTCCAAGGCCAAAAGAACCTTCCTAAGGTGTGGTGCCCAGAATTGCTCACAGTACTCAAAGTAGGGTCTAACCAGGGTTTTGTGTAGCTGCAGCAAAACGTCTGTGTCTTTATACTCCAATCCTCTAGATATAAATGCTAGCATTCCATTAGCCTTTTTGATTATTTTCTGCACTTGTCCCTGGCATTTTAAGGACCTATGCACCTGAACCCCCAAGTCTCTTTGGACATCCACTGTACCTAACCTCTTTCCATTTAGAAAGTATTCTGCTTCATCCTTTCTTTATCCAAAATAGATAACCTCACACTTGCTTACATTTAATTCTATCTGCCACAATGTACTCCCCAACTTCCTTTAACACCCTCAAATGGAAACTGTCAGGTCCTGGGGATTTGTCACTCTTTAGTTCCATTCATTTCCTAGTTGCAGATGCTGTACTTATGTTAATTGTATTAAGTCCCTGTCCTCTATCAGCTATTCATTTTATCGGGACTTCCAGCAAGTTATCCACCTTTTCAACTGTAAATACTGAGGCAAAATAATTGTTCAAGATGTCTGCCATATCTTCATTTTCAGCTTTTAGTGGGCTAACATTGCTCTTCACCACCTGCTTTCCCTTCATAGGACTATAAAATTTATTTTTATTGATTTTGATGTCCCTTGCAAAATATCCAGGCAATGCAAGAGTCTGCAAATCCCAGTGTCAAAGTCTAGGAGAGTGAGAATAAAGGAGGACATGCCCCCTTTCTATGGCACTAGCTGCTCTGAACCAGGCATGTTTAAAGGTCCCATTGAAATTAACATGTCAGGGAGAAGGTCAGTGTCTAAGGTAAATGGATAGGATTTGTGATGGGGAGGGAATTGGTGGATGGCATTTGGGAGGAATTGGAGGTCGGGTGAGATTGGGGGGGGAGGGGGCTGCTGGATTGGGTCAGGGGGAGGGTTGGGCCTCTGGATTTTTGTCATCCTCTGGGATTTTGTCATCCAATTAAAATAATCCAAACTGAAATTATTGCCTTTCAAATATAACAGCAGTTGTAAGACTGAGAATACATGTTGGGAAAGGTATGTATTCAAGTGAACTACGATGTTGTGCGAAGTTCCGATATGTAAGTCGCTCATGTAACAATTACTGTGTTATTTGCATTCTGTCAGGTTTCTCTACACAATCTAATGGAAAAGTGAAATAATTGCCGATCTTGAGTAACTCAGGAGAAGCGCATACATGATTAACAAAGGGGCAGAGAAAGTATTAGCATTTTAAAAGTAAAATATGAAACTACCAGGTGAAAAATATATAAGATGGCAGTGTAGTTGTGTTGGGTAGTAATACAGAATGAAAATTAATTATATTTGATTTTCTACCTAATTATTTTCCTCAGCTACATTACGCGGGCAGGTGCAGGGCAGGAACCGTGGCATTCAACTGCTGAAGAAAAATGGAGGGAGTGAATGTGAGAAGAGATAAACATGACCACGTGATGTCTGATGGCCACCAGGAATGTGATAACTTCCATGGATACTTGTGATCATGTGGACACAGGCTGCACAGCGTCCCCTCCCCCCCCCCCCCCCCCCCCCCCCCCCCCCCCCCCCCCCCCCCCCCCCCCCCATCAACTCAGCTTCAGATATCAGACCAGGCAAATGGAAAAGATAAAAAATGCAAGGTAAAAGGGGAATCTTTCTCTAACGTCATGCAAAAAAAAGTTAACAATAAAACAAGCACAATTTTGTAACCTACATTGTTGGCTGACTTTTTCCATAAAATCGATGTTCTATAAGTATACAGAGGGCACCCAACTTTTCTGCAAATGTTAACCAGGTGCCATAGTCCATCCATGCAGGGTTTGCTGTTCCCTCTCCACCAATCATCAGAAAGACAGGACCCCCAGTCTGGAAAAATGTATCGTTGATATAAAATCTCTGGAAAAGTAAAGGTAAAGATGGTTTGCAAAATGTATTTGAATTTAACTCTAATTGTACACAGCACTCATCATTACTTCAAAAATATTAAATTCAAAAATGTATTCCTGAATGAAAGACCAAGGAAAGAGACCAACATTTTACATCGTCACCAATAATAGCAAGAATGAATAATTATGACAGCCAGCCTTCCCTTATTTTATGTGGAATTACTCTAACAAAAAAGACCACGGTCATAACCGAAATGGTTTGACCAAGAGACGACACTCTCAAGGATATTAGGTACATTAGTCATACAAATGTTCATGTCATTACTTACAGGCGATCGATTACCTGATACCTCTGTCAGGATGGTTTGAAAGGTGCTCCTGTGTCCTATGAAAACATGTCTTACAGATGGACAACACTGTTGACTAACTGTACTACCATCATGGGTTTTTTGGATGATGGTACACCAAACACCCATTTTCAGATGTCTGGAATAGCATAATTTCGTTATTAAATAGTGAACTAATTAGCACCGATTTATTTGTTGTGTGTCTCACTTATCCCATTATAAAATAGTTGGCGAAAGTTATCGATACCTAATTCTTACAGGGACGGAATTAAGCAGGATCTTGGATATGGCACAAAGTGCTTGAGTTGGCCTTTGATCCACTGCTGAATACCAGCAACATTCTGCACATGTCCACGGAGTGCACGAGAAGGTGTGTAACTCACAGGATTCCGCATATGTGAAAACTGTCCAAGGTGGGTTAGCTGCTTCGTTACCTGGTGTTACTTTATGGTGCAGCATTATTTTATCCTGTAATACGTGAGAAAAGTCTGCAAGATGGCTAGCATCCAAAAGGAAGAGGCAAACCATTATTTTGAAAGAGTAATTCAAAGTGGGAGAACATGGATGTGCTGGTGAGGTCATAACTCTCGCAAGTTCACTCGGCCTTCCATTGATAACTGTGCACCATCAAGAGAACAAGGATAAAATAGATATGAGCTAACGGCCAAAGTGCTAATCCTCTAAGCACTATGAAGATTTGTCTGGGCGTTGTTCAAATCTGAATGAACTCTTCTAAATAAGTGCATGTAGACATCCTCCTAAAAGCAACGCATCCTTGATCCAACCCATGGATATTGCCATGTTCATATCCATGTGGGACTCCGCACACCTCATTGTGGAGACCGACAGCGAAAAGAAAGCTGACCATACACCCAGGTTCTAGCGCGCCTACAACATTCTTCAGGAAATTAACAGCATTGCAAATACTTGGCAGAAGGTAATATAGTCACCCATGAGCGGTGTATGGCAAAAGATCTTCTCTGAAGATATTCAAGACGTTTGCGGCTTCGATGAATCAAATTGCCAAGCCATAGGGGCTATTGTCAAGAATATAGGATTTTCTGAAGTGGACGGTGCTGGAGTCCCGCAGTGAGGCACCAACCAATAAGCAGCTGATACAGCCTGAGCAGGGGTCAGCTCTATCAGGGGAAGTAGAGGCGGAGGGAGCAGAGCAAAGCAAGCAAATAACATGGCAAATGCAAGTTAGAGGCTTGCAAGCTCATCGATTGAGCACTGAAATGTTTGGAAGATAAAACGCCTTCTTTGGAAAGAAGTTTAAAGGCCAGCAGAGAGATTAGAAGAGTCAGGACTTGCTACAGGGAGTACAAGGTGCACCAGTCCATTTGAACATTCTTTACCGACAGTTCAATAATATTCCAAACTCATTGATGATGAGTGCCAACTATTTTTGTGCATTGTGTTTTGTTTGCATTAGAACTAGTGTGTATTTCATTTTTATAAGACACTTTGGAGACGAAAATCTTAGGTTAGACATGCATCGATTTTATATATATTTAAACGGGGAAACGTGTTTCGTTCTAAGTAGTATAAATTTAAGTCATGGTTTCCAGCATCACATCAATTACTTCAAATGGGGTATTCCTGTATAAAACAATGTGACATAAGGTCACCGGAGATCGTGGAACAAGAATGTGGAATTTGACTCAGTTACATTTTACTGTAACTGCAAATTGTGGCTGTTTTCTATCCTTTTAAATCCCAGAGGGAAACTTGTGCACGTGCATTTCGGGATTCACAAAGGCAATAGACACATGGTCTCTACAGCATTTATTCGGCCTGAGCTTCCCGCTACTCGATCCAGATATTGGACGGGAAACAGGCAACGTTACCCCATGCTGAGTAACTTATTCCTGTATTACTTCACATATCTCACAGTGAGAATTATAAAAACAAATCTCAGTTGGAACTGGCTCTGTAATGGAAACGTTTGTATATTTTCATTACCATTTCAATAATGCTGCATTAAAGTCGGTTTATCAATGATTGTGCCACGCAATTAAATATATGCTTATTCAATTTCATAAAAATATCTTACATGAACTTGCCAGAGGAGAATTCATTTGGGATCACAAGGACTTGCTACAGGCGTCTTGTTCAAAATCAGCGATATATTTTGAAAATATAATGCTGAAAATCCCATATCCGCTGGCTTATCCGCTGTACATATTTGTAAATCTTTTGTTTAATAGGGAACAACCAATGGACAGTTTATTATTGGCTCAGACCCTCTGAATTCTGGAATGAGCAAAATCTCAACCATGCATTATTAAAGGTTACCTGTTTCCACACCCTCCCATCAGCGACGTTGAAATGATCCAGTCTCTGGACGAACCATTGCTCTGACCCTCTAAAGTGCGGTTTGTGCCGTATAATTCTGAGGTACCTCGAATTATGAAAACCCAAAGCACACCATTCACACGAAACCAAAAGAACAACTGACAGCACAAGGCGAGCCATCCTCATCGCCGCTGCAGCCGAATTACAAACTCCGGCTCATGATCATTATACGAAGACCTTTACCATTGTGATGAAACCTGATGAAAAGCAAAAAAACTGCCTGGATCAGCTGATAAACAGGTCGCCAGAACAGTGGCATCTGGCAGGCGCATCGTGTGCATTCATTTCAACTTACGCTTGTGGTTAATAATGTAACACTCCGAGCGGAATTGGCGGTCAAAGTAACAATCACAATTGTACTGCTTCGGCATCACAACAGACTGGGTGACATCACAAAGCGGTCGGAATTAAGTTAGAAGAATAAGGGATGTGTGTGTTAAACCCTGGCACATTAAATACATCCCTTCCTTTCTCCGCTACTCCTGCCAAATTTCAAATTTGGAACCTGACCCTCCTCCCATGTGTTGCAACGGTGAAAGTGACTGAATCCATGGATTCTAACGGAGCACATCTTAAGATCACTCCCCAGCTATTCCTTTGACTCCTTACTTCTCAGTAAGAAGTCTTACAACACCAGGTTAAAGTCACCAGTTTCTTTCCAATCACTAGCTTTCGGAGCGCAGTTCCTTCCACGGTAAGAATTACTTCTTACTGTGCCCACCCTAGTCCAACGCTGGCATCTCCACATCTCCTAAATTCGCAGCCGTGGTCTAGTTATTGCTGATGTCACTACTTTAGTACCTATCGTACAGGAAATCAAGTGGATTTAAAAAAACAACATATTCTCCAGTTTACCGTGATGTATTCTGTTCATGGTCACAGTCCTATTTTGAATTCGAGTCGCACCTGCAGACCCCAGAGTTTATCAGTCTTGCCACCAGCCTATTAAAACAGGTTTATCATAAATGCTTTGAGCTGGCCAGTCGATGCCAGTCTCCTGGGATCTCAATTAAGAGACTGCTGTAAAAGGTCATTCTGAAATCACTTGGAGTTATCTAGTATTTTTGCTAGATAACCCTAACCCTAACCCCTGGAAATTCATTTAGAAATGCAATTAATGTTGTTGTATATTTCATCTAACTCAATCTGCACATCCTTCTGATCCTTTCACTCTCATCTACTTATCTAAATTTGCTTTAAGGTCATCTACTTTATTTTCTTCAGCTCTCCTAAATAATAGCAAATACACATTCTAATCACAATTGTGTAAAGATGTTTCCCCTGAATTATTTAATGGATTAATTAGTTATATAGATGGGCCTTGGTTTTTGTTTCAAGTTAAAGTATAGCTGTAATGACAAACCATTCGTCGCCTATAAACTTGATGGAACAAAGCTGCTCTATCGTGTATATTTTTTCATCAGAACCTTCTGCTGATCTCTCCACCGGCCATCTGCATAGGCTTGTTTTGCTTATTTCATGTGCCACGGATCTGCCCAGCAACAAGTAGAGATCTGCCTAATAACAGCAGTAACATGAACGTAACATGTCATAATGGAATGGGATCAGCCCAGCAGCCGATATTATGGGTCTGTCCAGCAACAGGTAGAAATGTTTCTCGTGGGGACTTCCGGGTGCGGCTATGCAGAGCTAGGGCGCATATTCGGCAGCTCCCGCTTGGAACGGACTTTTGGGCTCTTTTACAGGGCCCCCACAGCATTTGTTTGACATTTCCCGGTGTGGCAAGAAGACTGCAGCATTCCCCTGACGGTGTCCCCCAGGAATGTTGTGTCTTTTGGCTGCCAGACCCGGCAGAAACAGTGAAGGATTTGGCTTGAGCTGCAGCAATAGACAGAGGCCCCTTCCAGCATGCAGGCGGGGGAAGGGCAAGCTTAAAGCTGCAATCTGACTTGACTCTATCAAAGGTGAATTCTAGCAGCAGAGGGAACAACTGTGAAAGGATCAACCAAGGCCATTGAAGAGGCGGGGACGAGGCTTCTGGTGGCGGCCATGGAGGAGTAGGTCGCGCATTCGGCAGCTCCCGTCTGGAACCGACTCTCAGACCTTTTTCAGGGGTTTCCATAGACTTTTTGGGGCAGACTGGTGAAGCAAACACTGCCAACTTCTATGAAACGGACCAGAAGTGTAACGGCCAAAGGAGCGGCACTGGAGCAACAGGGAGAAGCGAGGGAAAGAAAACAAAATGTCGGCGGCTAGGGACAAAGGGGAGCTGCAGGAGTTCATCAAGCGCTGCTTCGAGGAGCAGCGCGAGGAGATGCGCAAAGAGATGTTGGCGCCTATGCTTTCGGCAATTGAAGGACTCGGGATCACGCAGAAGGCCCATGAAGCTAAGATCCAGGAGGTACAGAAAAGAGTCAGTCAGAACGAGGACGAGCTCGTGGGCCTGGCGGTGAGAGTGGAGCAGAACGGGGCGCTACACAAGAGGTGGGCGGGAAGACTCGAGGACCTGGAGAACAGGTCGAGGAGAAAGAATCTGCGAATCCTGGGTCTCCCTGAGGGAGTGGAGGGGGCTGATGCCGGGGCATACGCGAGCACGATGCTCGAGGCGATGATGGGCACGAAGGCCCCTTCGAGGCCACTGGAGTTGGACGGGGCACATCGGGTGCTGGCGAATGAGCCCCAGGCAAATGAGCCGCCAAGGGCGATGGTGGTGAGGTTCCACCGGTTCACGGACAGAGAGTGGGTCCTGAGATAGGCCAAGGAGCGGAGCAGTAAGTGGGACAATGCAGAGATCCGAATATACCCGGACTGGAGCACGGAGGTTGCAAAGCGGAGAGCGGGTTTCAACCGGGCCAAAGCGGCGTTGTACCGGAAAGAAGTGAAATTCGGAACGCTGCAGCCAGCGCGACTGTGGGTCACATACAAGGGCCAACACTATTACTTTGAAACGCCTGAGGAGGCATGGACCTTTGTACAAGCCGAAAAGTTGGACTCTAACTGAGGGTTTGTGAGGGTGGGGGGGATGTTTTGGGGTTTGATGTGTGATGGTTGTTGTATATAGGGGGTCAATCCCGCGCAGGAAATGTTACATGGGCTGGGGGAGAGAGACAAGGCCGCGACAGGAGCTGCGCCAGAGGCGGCGGAGCGGGCTTTGGAAAGCGCGGGGTTTTTCCCGCACGCGGGAAGAAAGGCGGGAAGGGGAACGAAGGAATGCATATGGATTGGGAGACTCCCACGCGGGGAGGTCAATGGGACGGCGGGGGAAGCCGGAGTCAGCAGGCGTCAGCTGACTTATGGGAGTGACATGGGGGGAGCAAAAAAGCTAGACAGGGGTCTAGCGGGGGGGGGGGGGGGGGAGAGGGGGGGGGGGGAGAGGGGGGGGAGGGGGGGGAAGGGTTGGTGCTGCACTGGCCGAAAGGGAATGGGACACAGAAGAGGTGGTCGGGACGGGGGTCCCCCCTCTGGGGGACTGGAGGGTGAGGGAGGCGTGGACACGGGACTGGCCCAGAAAAGGAGATGGCTAGTCGGCGGGGCGTCGGGGGGGGGGGAGGGGGGGGGGTGAGAGCCCCTCCAATCCGGCTGATAACGTGGAATGTGAGGGGCCTGAATGGGCCGGTGAAGAGGGCTCGAGTGTTCGCGCATTTAAAGGGACTGAAGGCGGACGTGGCCATGCTCCAAGAGACACATCTGAAGGTGGCGGACCAGGTCAGGTTAAGAAAGGGATGGGTAGGACAGGTATTCCACTCGGGACTGGACGCGAAGAATAGAGGGGTGGCAATATTGGTGGGAAAGCGGGTGTCATTTGAGGCCAAGACTATTGTAGCGGACAATGGAGGGCGATATGTAATGGTGAGCGGTAGGCTGCAAGGGACGTGGGTGGTGTTGGTAATGTATACGCCCCGAACTGGGATGATGCAGGATTCATGAAGCGCATGTTGGGGCGCATTCCGGACCTGGAGATAGGAGGCCTGATAATGGGAGGGGACTTCAATACAGTGTTGGACCACTCCAAATCAAGGACTGGAAAGAGGCCGGCGGCGGCCAAGGTACTTAGGGGGTTTATGGATCAGATGGGGGAGTGAACCCATGGCGATTTGCAAGGCCGCAGGCCAGGGAATTTTCTTTCTTCTCCCATGTACACAAAGCCTACTCCCGGATAGATTTCTTTGTTCTGGGTAGGGCGCTCATCCCGAGGGTGGAGGGGACGGAGTATTCGGCTATAGCCGTTTCGGACCATGCCCCGCACTGGGTGGAACTGGAGCTGGGAGAGGAGAGGGACCAACGCCCGTTGTGGCGGCTGGATGTGGGACGGCTGGCGGACGAGGTGGTGTGTGGGAAGGTGAGGGGGTGTATCGAAAGGTACTTGGAGGCCAACGACAACGGGGAGGTGCGGGTGGGGGTGGTATGGGAGGCGTTGAAGGCGGTGATCAGGGGAGAGCTCATTTCCATTAGGGCTCACAGGGAGAAGACAGAGGGTATGGAAAGGGAGAGGTTAGTGGGGGAGATTTTGAGAGTGGACAGGAGATACGCAGAGGCCCCGGAGGAAAGATTACTTGGAGAAAGACGGCTCCAGATGGAGTTTGACCTGTTGACCACAGGGAAGGCGGAGGCACAGTGGAGGAAAGCGCAGGGGGCGACCTACGAGTATGGGGAAAAGGCTAGTCGGATGCTGGCACACCAGCTCTGTAAGAGGATGGCAGCGAGGGAAATAGGGGGAGTCAAAGATGGAAGGGGAGCCACGGTTCGGAGTGCGACGAAAATAAACGAGGTATTCAAGGCCTTTTGTGAAGAGCTGTACAGATCCCAGCCCCCAGCGGGGGAAGAGGGGATGAGACGATTCCTAGATCAGCTGAGATTCCCAAGGGTGGAGGAGCAAAAGGTGGCTGGTTTGGGCGCACCAATTGGGTTGGAGGAGCTGAGCAAGGGTTTGGGGAGCATGCAGGTGGGGAAGGCCCCGGGACCGGACGGATTCCCGGTGGAGTTCTACAGGAAGTACGCAGACCTGTTGGCCCCGCTACTGGTGAGGACCTTTAATGAGGCAAGAGAGGAGGGGACCCTGGCCCCGACAATGTCGGAAGCGACAATTTCTTTGTCCTAAAGCGGGTCAAGGACCCACTGCAATGTGAATCGTACAGGCCGATCTCGCTCCACAATGTGGATGCAAAGTTGCTGGCAAAAGTGCTGGCCACGAGGATCGAGGACTGTGTCCCGGGGGTAATCCACGAGGACCAAACGGGATTTGTAAAGGGCACGCAACTAAACACCAATGTGCGGCGGCTCTTAAACGTGATAATGATGCCATCGGAGGAGGGAGAGGCAGAGATAGTGGCAGCTATGGACACGGAGAAGGCCTTTGACCGAGTAGAGTGGGAGTACCTCTGGGAGGTGCTGCGTAGGTTTGGGTTCGGGGTAGAGTTTATCAATTGGGTTAAGCTCCTTTACAGAGCCCCGATGGCGAGTGTAGTGATGAACCGGCGGAGGTCGGAGTACTTTCGACTGTACCGAGGGACGAGGCAGGGGTGCCCCCTGTCCCCCCAGTTGTTCGCATTGGCGATCGCACCATTGGCCATGTCATTGAGGGAGTCTAATAAATGGAAGGGGGTGGTCCGAGGGGGAGAAGAGCATCGGGTGTCGCTATATGCGGATGACCTGTTGCTGTTGCGGATCCAATGGAGGGGATGGTGGAGGTCATGCAGACTCTAAGGGAGTTTGGGGAGTTTTCGGGCTATAAGCTCAATGTAGGGAAGAGTGAGCTCTTTGTATTACAGGCGGGGGACCAAGAAAGAGGGATAGGGGACCTACCGTTGAGGAGGGCGGAGGGGAGCTTTCGGTATCTGGGGATCCAGATAGCCAGGAGTTGGGGCACCCTACATAAACTGAATCTGACGAGGTTGGTGGAGTAAATGGAGGAGGATTTCAAAAGATGGGACATGTTACCGCTCTCGCTGGCGGGTAGAGTGCAGTCGGTCAAAATGGTGGTCCTTCCGAGGTTTCTGTTTGTGTTTCAGTGCCTTCCCATCGTGATCACTAAGGCCTTTTTTAAGAGAGTAGGCAGGAGTATTATGGGGTTTGTGTGGGCGAATAAGACCCCGAGAGTAAGGAGAAGGTTCCTGGAACGCAGTAGGGACCGAGGAGGGTTGACGCTGCCAAACCTGGGGAGCTACTACTGGGCAGCAAATGTGGTGATGATCCGCAAGTGGGTTATGGAGGGAGAGGGGGCGGCATGGAAGAGGATGGAGATGGCGTCCTGTAAAGGAACGTGCCTGGGGGCGTTGGTGATGGCACCGCTGCCGCTCTCGCCGACAAAGTATACCACGAGCCCGGTGGTGGCCGCAATGCTAAGGATCTGGGGCCAGTGGAGACGGCACCGGGGTGCAATGGGAGCATCGGTGTGGTCCCCGATCAGGGGTAACCACCGGTTTGTCCCGTGGAAGATGGACGGGGGGTTCCAGAGCTGGCATTGGGCGGGGATTGGAAGAATGGGGGACCTGTTCATCGACGGGACGTTTGCGAGCCTAGGGGCACTGGAGGAGAAGTTCAAGTTACCCCCGGGAAATGCCTTTAGATAGATGCAGGTGAGGGCTTTTGTGAGGCGACAGGTGAGGGAATTCCCATTGCTCCCGGCACAAGAAGTTCAAGACAGGGTGATCTCGGGTGTATGGGTCGGGGAGGGCAAGGTGTCGGAAATACACCAGGAGTTGAAAGAAGAGGGGGAAGCGCTGGTAGAAGAGTTGAAGGGTAAATGGGAGGAGGAGCTGGGCGAGGAGATCGAGGAAGGTCTGTGGGCTGATGCCCTAGGTAGGGTTAATTCCCCCTCCTCGTGTGCCAGGCTCAGCATGATACAATTTAAGGTGGTCCACAGAGCGCACTTGACGGGGGCGAGGTTGAGTAGGTTCTTTGGGGTAGAGGGCAGATGTGGAAGGTGCTCAGGGAGCCCGGCGAACCATGTCCATATGTTTTAGAACATAGAACATAGAACATAGAACAATACAGCGCAGTACAGGCCCTTCGGCCCACGATGTTGCACCGAAACAAAAGCCATCTAACCTACACTATGCCATTACCATCCATATGTTTATCCAATAAACTTTTAAATGCCCTCAATGTTGGCGAGTTCACTACTGTAGCAGGTAGGGCATTCCACGGCCTCACTACCCTTTGCGTAAAGAACCTACCTCTGACCTCTGTCCTATATCTATTACCCCTCAGTTTAAAGTTATGTCCCCTCGTGCCAGCCATATCCATCCGCGGGAGAAGGCTCTCACTGTCCACCCTATCCAACCCCCTGATCATTTTGTATGCCTCTATTAAGTCTCCTCTTAACCTTCTTCTCTCCAACGAAAACAACCTCAAGTCCATCAGCCTTTCCTCATAAGATTTTCCCTCCATACCAGGCAACATCCTGGTAAATCTCCTCTGCACCCGCTCCAAAGCCTCCACGTCCTTCCTATAATGCGGTGACCAGAACTGTACGCAATACTCCAAATGCGGCCGTACCAGAGTTCTGTACAGCTGCAACATGACCTCCCGACTCCGGAACTCAATCCCTCTACCAATAAAGGCCAACACTCCATAGGCCTTCTTCACAACCCTATCAACCTGGGTGGCAACTTTCAGGGATCTATGTACATGGACACCTAGATCCCTCTGCTCATCCACACTTTCAAGAACTTTGCCATCAGCCAAATATTCCGCATTCCTGTTATTCCTTCCAAAGTGAATCACCTCACACTTCTCTACATTAAACTCCATTTGCCACCTCTCAGCCCAGCTCTGCAGCTTATCTATATCCCTCTGTAACCTGCTACATCCTTCCACACTATCGACAACACCACCGACTTTAGTATCGTCTGCAAATTTACTCACCCACCCTTCTGCGCCTTCCTCTAGGTCATTGATAAAAATGACAAACAGCAACGGCCCCAGAACAGATCCTTGTGGTACTCCACTTGAAACTGTACTCCATTCTGAACATTTCCCATCAACCACCACCCTCTGTCTTCTTTCAGCTAGCCAATTTCTGATCCACATCTCTAAATCACCCTCAATCCCCAGCCTCCGTATTTTTTGCAATAGCCTACCGTGGGGAACCTTATCAAACGCTTTGCTGAAATCCATATACACCACATTAACTGCTCTACCCTCGTCTACCTGTTCAGTCACCTTCTCAAAGAACTCAATAAGGTTTGTGAGGCATGACCTACCCTTCACAAAGCCATGCTGACTATCCCTGATCATATTATTCCTATCTAGATGATTATAAATCTTGTCTCTTATAATCCCCTCCAAGACTTTACCCACTACAGACGTGAGGCTCACCGGTCTATAGTTGCCGGGGTTGTCTCTGCTCCCCTTTTTGAACAAAGGGACCACATTTGCTGTCCTCCAGTCCTCTGGCACTATTCCTGTAGCCAATGGTGACATAAAAATCAAAGCCAAAGGTCCAGCAATCTCTTCCCTGGCCTCCCAGAGAATCCTAGGATAAATCCCATCAGGTCCCGGGGACTTATCTATTTTCAGCCTGTCCAGAATTGCCAACACCTCTTCCCTACGTACCTCAATGCCATCTATTCTATTAGCCTGGGGCTCAGCATTCTCCTCCACAACATTATCTTTTTCCTGAGTGAATACTGACGAAAAATATTCATTTAGTATCTCGCCTATCTCTTCAGACTCCACACACAATTTCCCATCCCTGTCCTTGACTGGTCCTACTCTTTCCCTAGTCATTCGCTTATTCCTGACATACCTATAGAAAGCTTTTGGGTTTTCCTTGATCCTTCCTGCCAAATACTTCTCATGTCCCCTCCTTGCTCGTCTTAGCTCTCTCTTTAGATCCTTCCTCGCTACCTTGTAACTATCCATCGCCCCAACCGAAACTTCACACTTCATCTTCACATAGGCCTCCTTCTTCCTCTTAACAAGAGATTCCACTTCCTTGGTAAACCACGGTTCCCTCGCTCGACGCCTTCCTCCCTGTCTGACCGGTACATACTTATCAAGAACACAGCAGTAGCTAATCCTTGAACAAGCCCCACTTATCCAGTGTGCCCAACACTTGCAGCCTACTTCTCCACCTTATCCCCCCCAAGTCACGTCTAATGGCATCATAATTGCCCTTCCCCCAGCTATAACTCTTGCCCTGCGGTGTATACTTATCCCTTTCCATCATTAACGTAAACGTCACCGAATTGTGGTCACTGTCCCCAAAGTGCTCTCCTACCTCCAAATCCAACATCTGGCCTGGTTCATTACCCAAAACCAAATCCAACGTGGCCTCGCCTCTTGTTGGCCTGTCAACATATTGTTTCAGGAAACCCTCCTGCACACACTGTACAAAAAACGACCCATCTATTGTACTCGAACTATATCTTTTCCAGTCAATATTTGGAAAGTTAAAGTCTCCCATAATAACTACCCTGTTACTTTCACTCATATCCAGAATCATCTTCGCCATCCTTTCCTCTACATCCCTAGAACTATTAGGAGGCCTATAAAAAACTCCCAACAGGGTGACCTCTCCTTTCCTGTTTCTAACTTCAGCCCATACTACCTCGGAAGAAGAGTCCCCATCTAGCATCCTCTCCGCCACCGTAATACTGCTCTTGACTAGCAGCGCCACACCTCCCCCTCTTTTGCCTCCTTCTCTGAGCTTACTAAAACACCTAAACCCCGGAACCTGCAACATCCATTCCTGTCCCTGCTCTATCCATGTCTCCGAAATGGCCACAACATCGAAGTCCCAGGTACCAACCCATGCTGCCAGTTCCCCTACCTTGTTTCGTATACTCCTGGCATTGAAGTAGACACACTTCAAACCACCTACCTGAACACTGGCCCCCTCCTGCGACGTCAAATCTGTGCTCCTGACCTCTATACTCTCATTCTCCCTTACCCTAAAACTACAATCCAGGTTCCCATGCCCCTGCTGCATTAGTTTAAACCCCCCCAAAGAGCACTAACAAATCTCCCCCCCAGGATATTTGTGCCCCTCAGGTTCAGATGTAGACCATCCTGTCTGTAGAGGTCCCACCTTCCCCAGAAAGAGCCCCAGTTAACCAGAAATCTGAATCCCTCCCGCCTGCACCATCCCTGTAGCCACGTGTTTAAATGCTCTCTCTCCCTATTCCTCATCTCACTATCACGTGGCACGGGCAACAACCCAGAGATAACAACTCTGTTTGTTCTAGTTATGAGCTTCCATCCTAGCTCCCTGAAAGCCTGCCTGACATCCTTGTCCCCTTTCCTACCTATGTCGTTAGTGCCAATGTGGACCACGACTTGGGGCTGCTCCCCCTCCTCCCTAAGGACCCGGAAAACACGATCCGAGACATCACGTACCCTTGCACCTGGGAGGCAACATACCAAACGTGAGTCTCTCACGCTCCCACAAAATCTCCTATCTGTGCCCCTGACTATAGAGTCCCCAATTACTAATGCTCTGCTCCTCTCCCTCCTTCCCTTCCACTCCACCAGAATTTATTGGTGAGGGTCTTCCCAGACGTCCGCGGGTCGACTTCCTGTTCCCGCCTAAAAAAACTAATTTTAAAAAAAAAGAAAAATTCTCAGCTCCTACTGAAATTGACTAACCAGCCAGCTCCACTCCCGCCAAAATCGACTGGCCTGCCCCTGCAAAGACAAGTGCTTTTAAAGGTCAGACTTACCTCCCAGCAACCACTTCCGCAATGCTCCCGCTGAAACTGACTCACCAGCTGTTCTCACGCCGAAATCGACTGGCCTGCCCCTGCAAAGACAAGTGCTTTTAAAGGACAGACTTACCTCCCAGCAGCCACTTCCGCAATGCTCCCGCTGAAACTGGCTCACCAGCTGTTCTCACGCCGAAATCGACTGCCCGGCACTGGAGGGGTTCTGGTGAGGAGTGGCGGGAGCAATATCTCAGGTGGTGAAAGTCCGGGTCAAGCCAAGCTGGGGGCTAGCAACATTTGGAGTAGTGGACGAGCCGAAGGAGGCGAAAGAGGCCGGAATTCTGGCCTTTGCGTCCCTAGTAGCCCGGCGAAGGATCTTGCTAATGTGGAAGGAGGCGAAGCCCCCCAGCCTGGAGGCCTGGATAAATGATATGGCTGGGTTCATAAAGTTGGAGAGGATTAAGTTCGCCTTGAGAGGGTCTGTGCAGGGGCTCTACAGGTGGTGGCAACCGTTCCTAGACTATCTCGCGGAGCGTTAGAGGAAGGTCGGTCAGCAGCAGTAGCAACCTTGCGGGGGGGGGGGGGGGGGGGGTGGAGGGGACGTCCTGGGAGGGGGGGGGGGAAGCGGGGAAAGGGGTGACTGCCTGGGAGGGTGGATGAGCAAGAGATAACATGAAGGGTTGAGGAAACTGGCACGTACGGGTGAGGGCCAGTGTACAAAGCTGTGTAAATATATCATTTTGCCATGTATATACCTTGCTCTGCGAGATTTCTCGTTTTTTTTGTTACGGGGAGGGGGGTTATTGTTTGTAAGGGAGAAAAATTGTGTTAAAAAACTTTAATAAATATACTTTAAAAAAAAAATATGTTTCTCGTGACAGCAGTAGCCAGCAAAGGTGTAATGAGATACGATTTTAGCAGTAATAAAATGCAGGTCTCATGTCAAGCGATATATAGTTACCAGCACCCTCAGAAGCAGAGAGGCAGTTTACAGCTTGTGGTAGTATGTATTAGGGGTCATGTGGGACTGGAAGCCCTAATGTCATTGGCTGACAGATCCCGGGTCCTGGTTGGCCGTTGACCTCTAGCTCCGCCCTGATGGCGGAGTATAAGAAGCCGGAGTCCTCCCCCGCAGGCCATTCTACTATCGAGCTGCGGGGGAACAGACACGCTTAATAAAGCCTCATCGACTTCACTCTATTCGTCTCACGGAGTCTTTGTGCGCCACAATTTATTAAGCGTGCCTAAAATGGACTATGGAGCTCAGGATCATCCCGGAATGCCTGAGGATCAGCCCCCACGCAGTGAACGCGGCAGCAGCCTTCAAGCACTGGCAGACTTGTTTCGAGGCCTACCTCAGAACGGCCACCGGCCGGGTCACAGAAGACCAAAAACTACAGGTCCTGCACTCGAGGGTGAGCACGGAGATTTTCTCCCTCATCGAAGACGCGGAGGATTTCCAGACGGCGTTCGCAGCACTGAAAAGTCTCTATGTCCGCCCAGTTAACCAAATCTACGCTCGCTACCAGCTCGCGACGAGACGGCAAGGTCCCGGAGAATCGATGGACGAATTCTACGCCGCGCTGCTGATTTTGGGATGAGCCAGCAGCTGCCCTTCGGTGAACGCAAATGAACACACGGACATGTTAATGCGCGATGCTTTTGTGGCAGGTATGAATTCCTCCCAAATCCGCCAAAGACTTCTAGAAAGAGAGTCGCTAGGACTCTCAGAGGCCCGGGCCCTATCAGCCTCCCTAGACGTGGCCGCGCGTAATACCCGCGCCTACGGCCCCGACCGCGCGGCAGCCCATTGGGCCCCGTACGTACCCGTCGCGACAAACCCCCCCCCCCCGGACACCCCACAGGCTTGCGCGGTCCAAACGCCAAGTCGCACCGGGGGCGCCCGCTGCTATTTCTGCGGCCAGACGAAACACCCCCGGCAGCGCTGCCCGGCCCGCGCAGCAATCTGCAAGAGCTGCGGAAAAAAGGGCCATTTCGCGGTTGTGTGCCGGTCCCGCGAGATCGCCGCTGTCCCGGGAGAACAGGGAGCCCTGCAAGCCGTTTACGCTCCCCAACCCCCCCAGCGCCCCATGTACGACCCGCAGGCGCAGCCGCTCTGGGTCCCGACCACTGCAGTCCCGGGAGAACAGGGAGCCCTGCACGCCGCTTACGCTCCCCAACCCCAACCCCCCCCCCCCCCCACGTATGACCCGCCGGCGCTTCAAACTTTGGGTCCCGACCACCGCTCTCCCCGGAGAAGAGGGAGTTCTGCGCGTCTCTAACGCCCTCAAACCCCCCCCGCGCCCCACGTCTGACCCGCTGGCGCTACCAACTTGGGTCCCGACCACCGCTGTCCCCAGAGATGCGGGAGCCCCGCGCGGTCCTAACGCACCCCAACCCCCCCAGCGCCCCATGTGCGACCCGCAGGCGGCGCCATTTTGGGTCCCGGCCACCACGAGGGGAGGAAGGGCGCCGCCATCTTGGACCACCCCAGACCTGTACGACGCGTGGGGGCGGCCATTTTGTCCACCCCCACCGCCATCTTGTGACCCCCCAGCCATGTGCGATGTATGGGGGCAGCCAGTTTGTTCATCCCCGACGCCATCTTGGACGGCAACAACGGACCCCACTCCACTACTACAACCACGTCTCGCTTCAATTACGCTCGATCAAGCTCGGCCCCGGACACTCCAGACGACGACGACAACGGTGCTAATAAACGGCCACGAGACACCATGCCTAGTCGACTCCGGGAGCACGGAGAGCTTTATCCATCCCGACACGGTAAGACGCTGTTCCTTGACCATCTATCCCAGCGCACAAAAGATTTCCCTAGCTGCAGGATCCCACTCCGTACAGATCCAAGGTTTCTGCATAGTTACCCTAACGGTGCAGGGGAGGGAGTTCAAAAACTACAAACTAAACGTCCTTCCCCAACTCTGCGCCCCCACTTTACTGGGATTAGATTTCCAGTGCAATCTACAGAGCCTTACGTTCAAATTCGGCGGCCCAATACCCCCACTCACTATCTGCGGCCTCGCAACCCTCAAGGTGCAACCCCCGTCCTTGTTTGCGAACCTCACCCCGGATTGCAAACCCGTCGCCACTAGGAGCAGACGTTACAGCGCCCAGGACCGGACCTTCATTCGGTCCGAAGTCCAGCGGCTGCTAAAGGAAGGCATAATCCAGGCCAGCAATAGTCCCTGGAGAGCACAGGTGGTAGTAGTGAAGACAGGGGAGAAACAAAGGATGGTCATAGACTATAGCCAGACCATCAACAGGTACACACAACTAGACGCATACCCTCTCCCCCGCATATCCGACATGGTCAATCGGATTGCCCAATATAAAGTCTTCTCCACCGTGGACCTCAAGTCCGCCTACCATCAGCTCCCCATCCGCCCAAGTGACCGCAAGTACACAGCCTTCGAGGCAGACGGGCGATTATACCATTTCCTAAGGGCCTCATTTGGTGTCACAAACGGGGTCTCGGTCTTCCAACGGGAGATGGACCGAATGGTTGATCAACATGGGTTGCGGGCCACGTTCCCGTATCTCGACAATGTAACCATCTGCGGCCACGACCAGCAGGACCACGACGCCAACCTCCAAAAATTCCTCCAGACCGCCAAAGCCTTGAACCTCACGTACAACGAGGACAAGTGCGTTTTTAGCACCAACCGGCTAGCCATTCTGGGCTACGTAATGCGCAATGGGATAATAGGGCCCGACCCCGAACGTATGCACACCCTCATGGAATTTCCCCTCCCGCACTGCCCAAAAGCCCTGAAACGCTGCCTGGGGTTTTTTTCATACTACGCCCAGTACGCAGACAAGGCCCGCCCCCAATACAGACCACAGCCTTCCCTCTGTCGACAGAGGCTTGCCAGGCCTTCAGCCGCATCAAAGCGGATATCGCAAAGGCCACGATGCGCGCCATCGACGAGTCCCTCCCCTTCCAGGTCGAGAGCGACGCCTCCGACGTAGCTCTAGCGGCCACCCTTAACCAAGCGGGCAGACCCGTGGCCTTTTTCTCCCGGACCCTCCACGCCTCAGAAATCCGCCACTCCTCAGTGGAAAAGGAAGCCCAAGCCATAGTGGAAGCTGTGCGACATTGGAGGCATTACCTGGCCGGCAGGAGATTCACTCTCCTCACCGACCAACGGTTGGTAGCCTTCATGTTCGATAATGCACTGCGGGGCAAAATCAAAAACGACAAGATCTTAAGGTGGAGGATCGAGCTCTCCACCTTCAACTACGAGATTTTGTATCGTCCCGGAAAGCTGAACGAGCCGTCCAATGCCCTATCCCGCGGCACATGTGCCAACGCACAAATTAACCGCCTCCAAACCCTCCACGAGGACCTCTGCCACCCGGGGGTCACTCGGTTTTTCCACTTTATCAAGTCCCGCAATCTCCCATACTCTTTAGAGGAGGTCCGTACAGTCACAAGGGACTGCCACATCTGCGCGGAATGCAAACCGCATTTTTTCAGGCCGGTTGGTGCGCACCTGATTAAGGCTTCCCGCCCCTTTGAACGCCTTAGTCTCGATTTCAAAGGGCCCCTCCCCTCCACCGACCGCAACACATACTTTCTTAATGTGGTGGACGAATACTCCCGCTTCCCATTCGCCATTCCCTGCTCTGACATGACCGCGGCCACAGTCATTAAAGCCCTGAACACCATCGTCACACTGTTCGGTTGCCCCGCATACGTCCACAGCGACAGGGGGTCCTCTTTCATGAGTGATGAGCTGCGCCAGTTCCTGCTCAGCAAGGGCATAGCCTCAAGCAGGACGACCAGCTACAACCCCCGGGGGAACGGGCAAGTAGAGAGGGAGAACGGCACGGTCTGGAAGACCGTCCTACTGGCCTTACGGTCCAGGGACCTCCCAGTTTCACGGTGGCAGGAGGTCCTCCCGGACGCTCTCCACTCCATCCGGTCGCTATTATGTACGAGCACTAATCAAACGCCTCATGAGCGTCTCCTTGTCTTCCCTAGGAGGTCCTCCTCTGGAACGTTGCTGCCGACCTGGCTGGCGGCCCCAGGACCCATCTTGCTCCGAAAGCATGTGCGGGCACACAAGGCGGACCCGTTGGTCGAAAGGGTTCACCTCCTCCACGCGAACCCGCAGTACGCTTACGTGGAGTACCCCGACGGCCGACAGGACACGGTCTCCCTGCGGGATCTGGCGCCCGCCGGCAACACACACCCCCCCCCGACACCATTCACCCAACCCCCCCCTTCCTGCCACCGCCGCACCCCGCGACCGCCCCCTTCCCAGGAGGATCGGTTCCCCTCCCCTCAGGCCCGACCAAGAATAAAGCCCAAGCTGAAACCATAAGGCTTCCGGAGACGACAACACCGGTACAAGCACCACCACCACCACCGGGGCCGAGGCGATCGACACGGACGACCAGACCGCCCGACCGACTCGTGGCGTCGATCTAAATCAATATATGGACTTTTCACAAGAACATTTTGCTTTTCTCCCGATACCTTCTGTAAATAGTTGAAACAGGACAAAATTGTACAATACTGTATTGCCATGTGAATGTTTTCCTCCCAGGACCAGCCCTGTAAACCCTTACCACCATACGAAGCATCACCCAGCCGGGTTCATTTTTGACAAGGGGTGAACGTGGTAGTATGTATTAGGGGTCATGTGGGACTGGAAGCCCTAATGTCATTGGCTGACAGATCCCGGGTCCTGGTTGGCCGTTGACCTCTAGCTCCGCCCTGAAGGCGGCGTATAAGAAGCCGGAGTCCTCCCCCGCAGGCCATTCTACTATCGAGCTGCGGGGGAACAGACACGCTTAATAAAGCCTCATCGACTTCACTCTATTCGTCTCACGGAGTCTTTGTGCGCTACACAGCTAACAACCAGGCAGGCCAGTTTTATATCTAACAGTGTGTGAGGTCAGTCCCCAATCTAACAGCCAGGAGCCTATGCTAGCATCCAAGTCTTAGAGCCAAGGTCAAGCAGAATGCTTATAAAGGCAATTTACGTATCTTTATTGGACCACGGAAAGACATTTCCCAGACTTGATTATCAGCCCTGTATTGTTTGGTAACTATAAGTTGGATTTGGCTAACAGGGGAGCTGGTGGCATTGTGGTATTGTCACTGGACTAGTAAACCAGAGACTCAGAGTATTGCTCTGGGGACCCAGATTCAAATCCTGCCACTGCAGATGGTGAAATCTGAATTCAATAAAAATCTGGAAGTAAAAGTCTAATAATGACCATTGGTTGTCATAAAAACCTATCTGGGTCACTAATGTCCTTTAGGGAAGGAAATTTACTGTCCTTACCTGGTCTGGCCTACATGTGACTCCAGACCCACAGCAATGTGATTGACTTTTAACTGTCCCCTCAAAGGCAATTAGGGATGGGCAATAAATGCTGGCCCAGCCTGCGACACCCACATCCCATGAACAAAAATAAATTTGGCTTATAGATTTATTTAATTTTGGATGTTGCTTAGGGAAAGGGAATTCTTAAGGAGTTCAGGGATCATAGAGATAGTTTGGAACAAGGGTATATTTATTTGTCTTTTCTTTAATCATTGTCACATGATAACTGGACTGGTTATTCTCATTGGGGGCTTCACTTGACTCCTCACACCATTTCAAAAAGATCTAAAGAGGTCCATGAACCAGGGTTCCAAGTTGGGATACCCTCGCAGATACCAACAGCATGGTTCATGACACTAACCAAACAGTTGTGTGAAATGATTCTGCTTCATGTAGTTAAAACACTGCTTTCCCCATGCAATTTTTCTTTTCCTTTGTATGCTGTCCTCTGCAATATTTGTATCCTGCCCTTTGTCTGCAGTGGCTCTGCTTTTTTGGCCTGGAATCTCCCTCAGCATAATGTTGATCCTGGTTTGCTCTGCCATGTACATGCTCTAGCTGACATTTCACAACTTCTGCATTTCAATACACGTCTATTGCTTTCTTTAGCATCAGTTTCTCAACTTTCTTTAGGCTTACTTTCACTGAGGAGTCTCGCACGCTGAAGAGAAATCTATCATTAATCAGATCATCTTTTAGTTGTCCAAATTCACATGCTTCTGGAAACTGTGTTACTGCAGTCACATACTATTCAATGATTTCTTGTGTAACTTGTGTTGAATACATAGCGTTCATACTGAACATTCACTCAGGGTTCAAAGTTTTCATTCAAAGCTTTCAAAATTTCTATTGCTTTTTTCCTTTATTCATTGCTTAGATTTAGAATGGTATAGATTTTGTAGTGGTCCCTCCCTGGTGTCTTAAGAGTGTGGCTACGCTAATCAGTTTAGGCTTGCGAATTAAGTCTATGCCATCTCATAGTTTTGCCATTGTAAGTGCAAAACCAAACTGCCAATTCTGCTTCATATCACTTTCAATTTTATTGAAGATGGGTTTGGAAAGTTTACTGCAGCCATTTTACTCAGTCAATAATTTACTTTGCAGCCTTTGTTTACTTTTCCTTTGTCCTTTTTCAGCAGCTTATTTTGCAGATTTTAACCTGTGTGTATGCCTGGATTCTTAGTGTGTTCTCTGCAGCATGTGCAGGATTTTAAATTTCAATTTTAACTCCACTTCTAACATTGTGCTTTAAGTTTAAGGACAGCTGTACTTCATCTGTGTCTGTCTTGGTAGGAATCTTTATTGAACTGCCTTTAGCTGCCTGCCTCCAGACAGACAGCCTCAAAACATAGCCACATGACTATGGAAAACCAGAGGTGACATCAGACTGATTATGTTGCAAAACCCACACAGTTTTAGATTCCCCACAAGTGGAAACATCTTCTGCTCATCTACCCTGTTAAACCCTTCAAAACCTCAATCTGGTCACCCCTCAACATTCTCTACTTTGGAAAAAAAGCAACTGTATCCTGTTCAAATTTTCCTGATAGGTATAATCTCTCAGTTCTGTTATATTTGTTTGTATTTTTTAATTTTGCATCTTCAGTGACTCGTTATCCTTTTAATAATGTGACGATCAGAATAATATACAGCAGTATAAGTCTGATCTAGCCAAAGTTCAAAACAGCTTTAATATAATTTCTCTGCTTTTCAACCTATTGTGTTAGAATTAGAAAGGAATTAGGGCACCAATGTGTTTGCTATAATGTCCCACAAGCAGTTTAATAAGATGAATGAACAGTTAATATGTTTGGTGTATATTTCTAGTGATAACTTTGAATGAATAAAAATATGATTTATTCTAAATTTGCACTGAGAGTTTGTTGACTATTAAAAGCAAAGGATGAGAAGAAAATTACATGAGGATAACATTTCTATTTTAGGGACAGTCAGGAAACAAAATGTGTGTTCAATTGTGCTGATTAGATAAATTTCACGGATTACAAATTAGATGCAGCATGCTGTGAAGGGCACTAGGGCACAGTAGCATAGTGGTTAGTACTGTTGCTTCACAGCTCCAGGGTCCCGGGTTTGATTCACGCTTGGGTCACTGTCTGTGCAGAGCCTGCACGATCTCCCCGTGTCTGCATGGGTTTCCTCCGGGTGCTCCAGTTCCCTCCCATAGGGATGGAGTGGAGGTGTGGGCTTAAGTGGGGTGCTTTTTCCAAGGGCCAGTGCAGACTCAATGGGCCGAATGACCTCCTTCTGCACTGTAATTTCTATCATTCTATGATTCTAACATGGGGTGCTATGTATCCTCTGGAGTCGAGCCAACCGGCCAGACCATGGTATTAAACAGCCACTCTGGACGCTGTGACATGCATTTTTGAAAGTCCCTCTTCAGGTGTCGGCCCTTCTCCCCTTTGAATCTACCATCATCACACCTCTCCTCAAGAAAAAACCTTTGACCTGTCTTTACAAACTATCATCCCACTTCCAACCTCCCTTTCCTCGCCAAAGTCCATTAATGTGTTGTCAGCTCCCAGGCCCATTCCCATCTTGCCAAGAACCCCTTGTTTAAATATCTCCGATCAGGTTTCACCCGCAACAGTATTGAAACAACTCTTACCAACGTCACAAATGACCTCCAATACGACTGTGACAAGGTACACCTACTCCTTTTATCCTTCTCGAGCTGTCTGCAGTCTTTGACATGGTTGACCACACCATCCTCCTCCACCACCTTTCCACAGTCATGAAGTTGAGTTCTCATGTGGTTCCATTTTTTAATCTATCTCATCGTAGCTAGAGAATCACCTAAGAATGTCTCCTAAGAATTTATCCAAGACCCCCTCCTATTATTCATCTACATGTTGTCTGTTGGTGACATAATCTAATCGGGCAGCACGGTAGCACAAGTGGATAGCACTGTGACTTCACAGCGCCTGGGTCCCAGGTTCGATTCCCCACTGGGTCACTGTCTGTGCGGAGTCTGCACGTTCACCCTGGGTCTGCTTGGGTTTCCTCCGGGTGCTCCGGTTTCCTCCCACAGTCCAAAGACGTGCAGGTTAGGTGGATTGGCCATGATAAATTGCCCTTAGTGACCAAAATGTTTAGGAGGGGTTATTGGGTTATGGGGATAGGGTGGAAGTGAGGGCTTAAGTGGGTAGGTTCAGACTCAATGGCCCGAATGACCTCCTTCTGCACTGTATGTTCTATAATCCAAAGGCACAGCGTTGCTTTCAGATGACTCGATGGGCCAAATGGCCTCCTTCTGCACTGTAAATTCTATGATCTATATACGCTGGTGACAGCCAGTTCTACCTTGTTCAATTCCTCCACTGTTGCTAAATGATCACACAGCTGCTGATTGACATCCTGTGCTGGATGAGCCAAAATTTCCTCCAAATATATTGGGAAGACTAAAGCCATTGTTTTTGGTCCTCGCTTCTAACTCCATTCCGTAACCAGTGCATCTCCCTTGCTACAGTCTGACAGTAAGTCTGTCTATTTCACAACTTTGGTGTCACATTTGATCCCAATCTGAGCTTCCAACCTCATACTTGTGCTATCACTAAGATTGAACATTTCCATTGCTGTATCACTGTGACTTTACCCATCTCAGCTCATTCGCTGCTGAAGCCTCATCCGTGCTTTCATTACCTGTTGACTCAACTATTCTAATGCATTCCTGGTTGATCTCCCACATTCTACCATCTATAACATTTAGGTCATCCAAAATTCTGTTCTACATGTCTTAAATCATAGCAAGTCCCTTTCCCCATCAGCCTGCCTCCCACTGTGCTTCTTGATCTATCTTGGCTTCCAGTTTTACCAAATCTTGATTTAAAAATTTTTGCTCTTGTTTTCAAATCCCTCCATGGTACTGTCCCTCCCAATCTGTGAATCTCCTCCAACCTCCACCAACAATCAGCCAAGATACCAGCACTGCTCTAATTCTGACCTCTTGTGCTTTCCCACTTATAATTATTCCACCATTGGTGACCGTGCATTCAGTTGTCTATGCGCCAAGTTGTAGAATACCCACCTTACACTTCTCATTGCTTTCCTCCTTTCCTCCTTTAAGACTCTCCTTAAAACACCAAGCTTTTTAATCTCCTTAAGTAGCTCAGTATCATATTTTGTTTTATAATGTTCCTGTGACGTGTCAAGAAAGTTGTGGCTTCAATTTATTAGTGCCCCCTCCAATCCCAAAGTGGTTTTAGGGCAATCTGAATTAGAACTGTTTGAGTACTATGCATATGCATTCTTTTCTTTATGGTTATCATGTTATTCCTTCTACGCTATTTTCATTTTGTAAAGAACACATAATCTCAGACATGAGTACATTATACTAATGACACCAATAAGACTGCAGGTTGAACTTGGTAATATTTGGTGATGCAACACAACATTATTTGCACAGTCTTCCGTAAGACTCATTTCCTTGTGCCTTATGCTTTGCAACTGATTGGTCCCAAGTGAGTTAACTTTTTTTAAGCATTGCTGGAGAAATTATCAACGGCAGAAAATTGCATCAACGCATTGAAATGGAAGCAGTTGAAACAGAGACAGAAGCTGAAAAGATTTTCAAGAACATTTACAATTGGAGTGGCAAGAACTGCTCACCGTCAGGAGAAAATATCAAAAAATATAGCTCTCTGTGATTTGGGAAGCAGCAATAAATTCTGGGGCAAGCAATCCAAAAGATATCAACTCAGATTTGCAAGCAGAGTGATTTCACCCAAATTTATCTGCTATCACTTACCATTCATTGCAAGGTCTCTAACAGCCTTAAATCATTTCATTATAGAGGAATAAATGTGGAAATTCCATCTTAACACTGCCACAGGTGCACTGTATGTGATCTTAAAACAAGCCTACTCTGACTAGATACAAAGTCACTGCTGTCACCAAATATAAAATAAGTCACTTGAGAGTATAAGCCTTTAGGTATGGCATGTGGAGAAGAAATTTTAACGAAAGCTTCAGAAAGATTAATTCTTCCAATCACCTAGATATACATAGTTTGAGTCAGTAAGAATTCCAACTGGATTTTTAAAACCTTAAGGCAAACTTGGAAAGAATTGGCTTAGCTTTATTACACCTTTATAAAGGTTTAGCTGCTTCTGCGAATGGTAACTTTAACTCCTTTTATTGAAACAGATTCCTCCTTGGTGTCCGTAAAAGGGTGCATTGTGCCACGTACAGTTAGGATCTGAAAACATATCCAAAAAGAAAGCCATCAATAATGCCAGTTTCAAAATACATCTGTCCTAACATGAATTCAATTCAGCTCACAAAAACTTAATGTATGGGGCCACCGATATACTGTGTCTACCCTGTAAAAAAGCTCGGGTACATGTGTTGAGGTCCACTTCTTGTGGCCAATTCTAAATATTAAATGGAACATTTGAGTTTTTTTGTTTAAATGTCACTTCCACAGTGTCACATAAATTTGGCTGTCAATGTGAACTCATTTGGCATCAGTTGATCTCTTAGATAGGGCCTGCCACCATTCAGCTTTAATGCATATGGAAACCACATCAGCATCTGGGGCACCTGACTCATAATGCTATATTTGCCCTGTTGTCTACCCAAAACATTTTGCACTGACACAAAGTGGTAATGCTTCTGAAGCCAATGGTGAAGATATATAAATTATTGTTTTGTTTTTAACACCAGCAATTAAGCATACACAAAAGTTTTTTTACATTTCCAATGCCTAACCATATAAACGCATGCACCTTATAAGGCTGGCTCCATGGCCCTTTTCCAGTCACATTCACTGCGCGGACCCGGAACAAGTACTCAGAGTTGGTGTTCAGGTTAGTAGCAATAAAGTTTGTGCGTCTGATTCCAGAGAAGACTCCAGCTTGAAACTGAGGTATAGCCATCTCCTTATCAACAGAAATGATCTCTTGGAACTGCAGTTCAAAAAAAAATACAGTGTGTTCTTCTACTGGAAACAGCCATTTCACCTATGTAAAACAAAAGTGAAAAAGATGGTAAACTGAAAAGAAATATTAATGGTTGACTTGCCCCGATGTATCAAATAACACAGAAGTACATAATAGATAAACGCAAATTACTGCGGATACTGGAATCTGAAACATAAACAGAAAACAATGGGCAATCTCAGCAGGTCTGACAGCATCTGTGAAGAGAGAAGGGAGCTCCCTTCTCTTTCCACAGATGCAGTTAGACCTGCTGAGATTGTCACAGGATCATAGAATCCCTAAAGTGCAGAAGGAGGCCATTCCGCCTGTCTGCATCAACCCTTTGAAAGACCACCCTACCTTGGCCCAATCCCGTCCTTTTCCTGTAACTCCACTCGAAGGGGCAATTTAGCATGACCAATCCACCTAATCTGCACATCTTTGGACTGTGGGAGGAAACCCACACAATCACCTGACGTCAGAATCGCAGCCGGGTCCATGGCGCTGTGAGGCAGCATGCTAACCACTGTGCCACCGTGCTATCTAGAAGTACATAATCATGGATTTGAGTTGAGTGGAAATATATTTTCGCTGATCTGGAGAAGTTTGGGCTACATCCAGGGTTTGTGTCATAGGTTCGAGAGTTGTACATAGCTCCATCTTCCAGCGTGCGTACTAATACCATGGGCACGATTCTCCACTCCCACGCCGGTTGGGAGAATCGCCTGGGCCGCCAAAATTTCCGGGGACGCCGGTCCGACGCCCTCCCGCGATTCTCCCAAGCCGCGGGAATGGCCCGGTCGAGTTTCGCGGGCCGCAGGCCGGAGAATCGCCGGAGACACCGAAAATGGCGATTCTCCGGCACCCACGCGATTCTGAGGCCCGGATGGGCCGAGCGGCCAGGCCAAAACGGCGGGTTCCCCCCGGCGCCGTCCATACCTGGTCGCTGCAGTCGTGGGCGGTGCGTGAACGCTGGGGGAGCGGCCTGTGGGGGGGCGAGGGGGGATCCTGCACCGGGGGGTACCTCAAATGTGGGATGGCCCGCGATCGGTGCCCACCGATCGTCGGGCCGTCCTCTCTGAAGGAGGACCTCCTTCCTTCCGCGGCCCCGCAAGATCCGTCCGCCATCTTCTTGCGGGGCGGACTTAGAGAGGATGGCAACCACGCATGCGCGGATGACGTCAGTTATGCGGCGCTGGCCGCGTCATCTATGCGGCGCCGCTTTTACGCGGGCAACAAGGCCTGGCGCGGGTAGATGACGCAGCCCTGATACTGGCCCATTGTCAGGGCCTGAATCGGTCGGGACCGGGGCAGTTCTGCGCCGTCGTGAACCTCGCAGAATCCCGCCCCATGGGTTCAGGGTCGTACAGCTGCAACGGGGGGGGGGGGGGGCGGGGTAGATGAGGCAATGGTGTCCTACTTCTCCTCCCCTGTTTGCATTGGCAATTGAGTCATTGATTATTGCTGAGGGCCTGGGATAAATGGAGAGGATTTGTCAGGTATGGGGTAGAACACAGGGCGTCTCTGTAAGGGATCTGGGACCAGTTATGGGGGAACAGGATGGGTATATTGAAGGGATTTGTCTCATTATCAGGGTATAAGTTAAATTCTGGTAAGAGCAAGTGTTTTGTGTGTGTGGGGTGGGGAGGGGGGAGCATTCAATTTGCGAAGTCACATGCAATCCTGCACCACCTGAACCCCCAGATACCGGAAACTAGTCCAAACTAGATGGATCTAGCTCGGACTAGTTTCCGGTATCTGGGGGTTCAGGTGGTGCAGGATTGCATGTGACTTCGCAAATTGAATTGCAACAACCAGGCGAGCAGAATCAGGGCGGATCTACAGAGTTGGGACAGCCTTCCATTGTCGCTGGCAGGCCGGGTTCAATCCATTAAGATGAACAACTTGCTGCGATTCTTTTTTTTGGATAAATTTAGAGTACCCAATTCATTTTTTCCAATTCAGGGGCAATTTAGCGTGGCCAATCCACCTAGCCGGCACATCTTTGGGTTGTGGGGGCGAAACCCACGCGAACATGGGGAGAATGTGCAAACGCCACACAGACAGTGACCCAGAGCCGGGATCGATCCTGGGACTGCGGCGCCACCGTGCTACCTTTACTTTCTGCGATTCTGGTTTTTATTTCAATGCCTCCCAGTTTTTCTGCCAAAGTTGTTCATCTGAGGGATTGAACGGCTCATGGCAGGTTTTGTATGGGCAGGAAGGCCTCAGATTCAGAAGGGGGTCCTACAAAGAGATAGGTAAGTGGGGTGGTGGGCGCATGCTGGCGCTGCCAAATCTGATGTTTATTACTGAGCAGCCAATGTGGAGAAGGTGTTGGGGTGATGTCGAGACCTGGGTGAGGATGAAGTCGGGGTCGTGCAAAGGATCTAAGCTGGTGACAGCGTCTCTGCCATTTGCTCCGGCAACATATTCTTCGAACCTGGTGGTTTTCTCCACTTTGAAAATATGGCGGCAACTCAGTTAGAATTTTAAGCTGAGGGAAGTGTCAGCATGGGCTCCTATCTGTAGGAATCATTTGTTTGAGCCGATGAAACTGGATGCCAGATTTGGGGGTGGAAAGGTGGGGAAGGGGGGTGGGGGGCTGCTGGAGAGGGTGAGGGATTTGTCTTGGAGGGACGGTTGCCAGCCTGGAGGAGTTGGAGAAGAAAGCAGGACCATCTACCATAGATGGCGGGCAGCCGTTTATATTGCACTTTAAGGAACTGGTTGGTCACTATTAGCTGTTAGTGGAGGGGGGTACGGTCAGTGGGGGTGGGTTTTTATGGGTTGTATTTCTGTTGCTGGGGTTACAGTTACTGTTGTTGTTTGTAATTTTTGATCCATGTGTTGGTGTTATTTTGTTTTGTAGATTTCTGAAATAAAATGTTAAAAGTTCAATAAATATATATTTTTTAAAAATCATACATTGGAGTATTAATAATAACTGCTGTTTTTTGCCCATCTATGACTGACTGGAATGTATTTTCTTGGCATGGCTGCCAAATGGAAGTGAAATGCAGTTGGTGATATTCAGTTGTGGAAGATGAAGAAACTTGACAACTAGTGTGACCCTGCGGTCATTTTATTGACGCAGAATGGTATCGTTTATCAGCATTCACTGTCGATACTCAGGTGCAGAATAAATGCCGTAGCACATTGCAAGGTTGCAACTGTACATCAGCAACAAATATAAAACTGCAACCTGGTGATTTATGTCGATGAATCTAAAGCTTCTTCAACTGAGTCAAAACAGAACCACTCACAAAGCTACAAATGAACATTGAAACAAGGTAATTAAGACATAGTTCACTACAGCACCACTGTGTGGCCTATCTGAGGTGGTTCACGGGTTTGAATCCACAAGTACCATTTAGTGAATGAATTTAACTGCTTTGTTCTGGAGGAGCACCAAGTGGAGGAGAAAACCTATGGGGAGACTCATCCCCAGGGTACTTACTCTCAGACACCCTCAAATTGTATTTTTCTGAGCTGCATTGACACTTAGCTTTCAAAGCGAAGATATCCAAATGGAAAAATTGAAAACAAAATTAGTCCTTGCTGGAAAACCACCTAAATACCTGACACTCCCCAAACTGGCATCTTGTAAAGCAGATGTCAATGAGTGTGTAATGCTGAATAAGCATTCAATAGCAAAGGGACCCCCCCCCCCCCCCCCCCCCACCTCCAACCCCTCACCCCCAGCACCACTTAAAGGGATCATAGTCTACTTAATCTAGTTTTTTGATGATTTCTTCTGATTCCTGGTGCTGTGCATTGCATTGCTATGTTTTTGTATACTTGTTAAAATTCTCTGATAGTCAAAAGGGTGTCCTTTGGCAAATTCTCTGATAAGCAAAAGGTTGTGCTTTGGCAAATGCTGAAGTGCTTGCAGATAGTTGAAAGGCCTGTGCTGAAATATGTTGCTTCCAGACAAGGGTGGCCTGATAGAACTTTCTCTTGCAATTTAACATGACTGGCAGAATGAATAGAGGTCACACAGATCAGGACAAGATGTGGGAGGAATAGGGAGGAAGGGATCACGAGCGGCCATATCAGTGCAAGCTCTTCAGGGGACAATTCTCTTAATTGAACTTCAGTGAGAACAGTGCATGAGGTGACTTTGTTTCACTGAAGAGATTGTGACTGAAACGTGGCAACTGCTGCTGCAACTGTGTCATCAAAACTGAGTAGTGCCATGGCTCTAAATTCTTATGGGTCTAACTCCCTCCAGACAGCTGTTGCAGATAGGAACAGAATCATGGAATTTGCATTACTATGCTGTACAACAAGTTCTCAGAGACCCTCTATCTGGAAACAACTTCATCCCACTCCCTCTTGTCAGAGACAAGCACGTAGAATGAGCCTAAAGGTTTTCTTAGCTTGCAGGTTTCTCTCTGGTGCAGGGTTCTATTGGCACCATGCATATTGCTCAGTATGTGCCCATGTGAACGCTTCCATTTTTCTGAACTGAAAGCACTTCCAGTCCTTCAATGTGCAAGGTCACAGGCTGTGCATCATAAGGTTGAATGCCCACAATCCTGGCAGGAGTTACAATTCCTTTATTCTGCAGCAATCTTCTGAGACAGCTGCATTTGACCCACCACAAATCAAAGGGTTATTACTGGGTGACAATGGGTGTCCGCTCATGACATTGTTCATAACCCTTGTGCAGAATTCAAGCACAAATGTACAGTAGGCATACAATGAGGGCCATGCCATCAGAAGGAACATCATAGGGCAGACCATTGGTATTCTTAAACAATGCTTCTGCTCCCTGGCACTACTCTGGAGGAGCCCTGCAGTACCCAGTTGAGTGGGCATCATGAATTGTGCAATGCGGCATGGACATTATGAGGGAACAGCCCTTGTCACCAGCATGAGCATGAGCAATAATAGAAGGAGGAACAGGGGCGTGAAGAATAAAAGGAGGAGCAGGAGGCAGTAAAGGGATCTTGTGTAACAGGAACTAGGGCCACAGAAAAAGGGAGGAGACAGTTTTGGCAGCCTTTTTCTGCCTAATCTGTACACGATCAAATAATAAATGAATAATTAGCCTCAATAAGAATCAACTCCATGGAGCCACATCCAGTCTCCCAGGGCAGCACCTCAAAAATCCCAGAAATCTGTCGGAGAACAGTTTGACGGACCGTTGCGATGCCCGAAAATCCCCTTCGGACACTGACATTCAGAATTAGAATGCTGGCAGCCGGTGCTTCCATTACACCTTTGGGGGAGCTCCGCATGCTGAGATAAGAGTTGTGATATCAGCCATCAAGATGTTGCTTCATGCTGAGTTCCATGGGTGTGCTGGTGGAGGTGACCCCCCAATTCATACTGAAAAAGATCTGCTCAAAGCTCAGTGCACAGCACTTTACCAAGTTGGTCCTGGATTCCTCTATAATAACTGACATTGAGCGCAGGCTTTCTGGTGGTCATTTCAATGCACCAAGCATTTGGTTATGTACACACATCAGCTTTCCACTACAGCTATGTCCAACAAGGCATGATCTCTGTCCTTTTTAGCAGAAATAGTGTACAACATCACTCTTTGTAAGCTCCCATCTATGTCATCCTTTACCACCGCATTAGCTCCTGCACTAGCTCCTGCTTCACCACCTGCAGATCTCCCCTCTTTCCCAGCCTCAAAAATACACAGTCAGTCTCTAAGCTGATGGCATCTGAGTGTAAGACTGAGTGATGGTGTCTCTTCATCTTCATGTCTTCTTCCTCTATCTCCGCCAACTTGGAAGGCACTTCCAGTTCTTGAGCATTTAAATGAAAAGGGGCCAGTGTTGGGTTATCTTGGGGGGGGAGAAGAAAAATTAAGAAGTGTACACTGAAACCCTGAGCACCATGCAGTCAGAAGACTTCAAGATGAGGGACTAGTGGGATGAAAGATTGAGGATTTGGTATGCAGATAACCTCAGTGTCAATCAATTTGGTGCTATTAGCGGCCACAGACTCAATGAGTCTCTTTCCAAGATGACAAGCATTATCTCCTCTATGGGATTAACACATGGAGACTCACTTGTCCTCTTCCAGTTATTTGCTGCCTCCTTCTGGTATGTGCCACCTTCTTCTGCAAGAAAAAGGGAAGTGTGTCACTGTGTTGTGCCATCTGTTTGGGTGATGGGGCAGTCGTTGTTGAATAACTGCCAGTGTAGTTGAGACTTGCAACATTATCAATTGCAAGTTAAAGCACATGAATTGTATGAATGTTCGGGTTGAGTGCTGGAAATTTGTTGGTGGACTGGAGTTGGGAGCGTGGTTTTAGTGAAATGAGCAGCAGATGAAGGCATTGGTGAAGCTGGGAGGGTACTCCATTTGAATATGGACCCACTCATCTGGACAACTCACATCAGGTAAGTAAAATTCTGTCTTTGTTGCATCTATGCTCAATGAGCAATATTCCCGGATGGCCTATTTAATCTCTAGCTATTTATTCCTGACTGCCTTCTGAGCATGTCTTCCCCCCTCCCCTTACGGATACAAGATATCTCTTGCACCATTCCACCAAAGCCTCCAGTCCACTGTCTAAAAACCTTGATGCTCACTCTCATGCATGTTTAGCCATTGTTCAAACACCACTTGTAGAAGTCGCACTGGACCTTTCCTTTAAGTGGCACCAGATACTCATGGCAGCAGACACCTTGCTGATACCTATACGGCCAATAGCCAGTGTGAGGACCATCGGGTGTCTGCAGAAATTATTGAAAAAAACAGGCAGCATGAATTATCGCGCTGCCTGCAACATATGAATGGGCACTGGTAATCATGCACTATGATTTCTGTAATTGTTTTCAGGTCTTATCCAAGTTCATCCCCATAAAATTTGCAATGTTCTCTGATTAGAAAATGGATAAACAAATATAGAACAGGAGACATGTCAGGTTTAAAAGAGAAGAAAAACTGAGAATTTGTAAGTAATAATATTTGTACCAATGAAACTGTATTTTAATAAAATCACTTGGCTCAATCTGATTTATTTTAAATGAAATGCCATGATAAATGAATTTAAATGATGTTGCTCTAAATATTAAAGTTTCATTATATATAATATAACTTCACTTATGTACAAGTCAAATGTTACCTTAGCAGAGGTTCCATCCACAGTGTGCTTGTATATTGTAGGAGCTTCTGATAGTTCACGCCTCAAGGTATCCACAGGTTCATTCAGAAATCTTTGTGCTGATATTTGTGTCAAATCATTATTTTCTGTATCAAATTGTACACTATTATCAAACAATTGAAGTTTCCCACCATTGCATGTTAGTGTAACATCATGCATCTGAGAGAGTAATGAAACGTTTTTTGTACCTTGGTTTAGAGTAATGTTCTTTTTTGGTGTGTGTACATGTTGCTTATTCTTATGACCAGTGCTAATGTGGCTGCCATTTTGTGGTCTCAATTTAGAACAGGTTCGTTGGCCATTTCTTAAATTTCGGGTCTTTGGAAAACCAATTCTGTACAAATGATTTGATGAATGATACTTTACGGGATCCTTGATGGGTGCATTTGCATTGACCTCAAAATTAGTTGCAGACTGTGACAGACATCGAGCAGGCTGGGAAGATATAATACTGTATCCAGTTTGAACTCTCTGGTTACTTCTTATGAAACTTTTGCTTTTGGATAGCAACTTTGGATTTCGGCAGTAAGGTCTACCGCCAAAATTATGCCTTGACCTTGTATTGTGAAGGGCATTACTTGTATTCCAGAATCGCAAGGGTTTGGAAATATCAGCATTGTCAAAGGAAGCACTTTTTGTACTGTATGTAGTAGTCCCAAGCAAGCAATGCATTTCTTGTCTACAGCAGTCCATTTTGTATCCATCTGAACTGCAATGTTGTTGATGTTGGAAACTATGGGTGTTTTTTTCAGAACATTCTCTTTCGGTTGAAGAATTGAAGCGTTTGCAGCAAAGGTTATTTCCAATGTCGCCATGTGACCTTATACTCGAAAAGGTGTTGCATGCATTGATGGATACTTGACTCTTGGATGAACCATCACTGACATGACAGTTTGAAGAAAGGTTTTTCTCACTTTTTGAACAAGTACACTTGCCTAAGTGTTCCAATCTATTCTCCGTAGAATCTGTCTGAGATGGTTCTCCATTGGTAAAGAAACAAGGTCCATTCAACTGATAAAGTGGTTCAATGTTTTCACCATTCCCTCTTTCCAATGACCAACAAGAACTGTTGCAGTGATAGCTAATTCCAGTGTCACTGTCTAACATAATTTCAGAAGGAGTGCTGAAAGTATGATGATTCTTCAACAAGTCTACATTTTCATGATCATTTGGATGTTTGCTTTTTGTTGTTTTAGAAGAGGATATTGCATTCAAAAAATGAGCTTCTTTCGGACTTAAATTTACAGTGAATACATCTCCACTGATAACTCTCTCAGAGCTACACTGGTGCGGATACTGCCAAGTAGATATAGCCTGTTTATTTTCTAAAATGCATGTGAACTTTGTTATTTCAAGTGGACTTTGGCATTCACCTGATTCTTGATGTCTGTCGTTACATTCCATCTTTGTTGGCATATTGGAAGCTTTATTGCAAAGGTCAATTCCATTTGTATCGCAACAGGTGTTGCTTATATCCATGAATTCATGCTTTTTGATGCAGATACAATAAACACCACCTGAAGGAATACTTCCATCAGATTTAGAACAGCACGAAGGAGGCAGACTATGATTTGTATCAGCTTGAACCTCACTGCCATATTGTTGAGCATGATCACCAGAATTTGACAGAGATTGACAACAGATTATACTGGGTGCATTTGAAGTCACATCTATCGTAGGTGTACATGGCTTGCTATAGTTGCTGGAACTTGGATCGCAAATAGATGAATCCACATCGGTTTCATTTGAAATGGCATCCATCTGAGATGTACATTGAGGGCTGCATAGGCTAGAATATGCCACTTGACTGCACAAGTTGGTTGAACTTAGGGTAACATTATTCTCGGATGCACATTTTGGTCTACACAGGAGAAAAAGTTTTTTATTTGCATGAGAATCTGCATTGGGTTCATCAGAGTTGAAAATAGCTGCACAAGAACGTGAAATATATGAACAAAGGTCCAAGTTAGGAGCACTTAAGGTGGCATGAATTTTGGAAGTGAATGATGGACAATGTAGGTTAGGCAAAATCTCTTGTACATTGCAAGTAGCACTCATCTTTTTCATTTTGTTTGGAGCATTCACTACTTGAATATTTTCGAAATCTCCACTGCACAAATATTCTGAGTCACTGTCACACATTTGCAAGGGAAGGGCATTAATTTCATCTCTTAAGTGATCTACATTTAATTCAAAATCCGCAAAAGGAATTACAGCTAATGACTTACTAGGAGTCACACAAAGCATACTTTCAGTCAGCCGTTTGTTTATCTGTGCAGATGTTTGAAGGAATATAACTGGACTAGTTTCTTTGAAAGCTTCTATTGTGTATAGTATCAATCCTTCTAGCTTTAGCATTAACTTTGATGCTGATTCAATGAAATTGTCAACTTCATTTTGTTTCTTTGTATTCTCAATTTTCATTTTCTCTTTAATTGTTTGTTCTTGCAGTTTAAGATCTTCTTGTATTGAATTGAACTCTTTGGTCAGTTTTGCATTTTGTTGCATCTCATTTATCTCAATATTAGTTTTCATTAACTTCAGCTGCTGAATACATTTTTCATAATTTGCTTTGACTAAAACAAAAGAGCAACTATATCAGAATATTTTTTAAAAAGCACTTTCCAAACCACAATATTTAGCATTTTCAGAACCTGTTTGTTATAAGCAATGTGCAATTACAGAAAACTAAAGTTATAGTTGACAGTAGAATTCAAAATATACCAATCTTATATTACAAAAATACATTGTCTAAAAATTGACTTTCAGTTCATAATTATTGCTCCAAGTAAAGCAATAATACTCTACCATAATTGAAAGTTACATTTGTCAAATCAATTAACTGAACGGAGGTGAAATTGATCTTAGACAATATTCAAAACAGGCAATGGTGAGTTTACAGTTTGATTTATATGTAGCCTAATTTTTTAATAGTGTTTCAATTAAGTTTTGCTGAGCCTAATTTTACCCCCAATTACATACATTGCAATTGCTTTTCAAATGTAACTTCCTCTATAGCCCTTAAATAATTTAACAAGTATTACTGATAAATCCAACCAGGTGTCAAATGGTCTGTTTGCAGAACATGTACCTTCAGTGAATTGGGAGACATGCTTCTGCATTTCTGCTACTTCACATTGAAATGCGAGGTCAAGTGAATATAAACGATGATTCCTGTGGGTGCTCAATTTGCATTCATCACAGATTGGCAATTTATCTTGTACACAGTAATGTTTCAGGTTTGTAAAAGGATGGTAGAAACATTTAATCTGACTGCCAACGTATGATGAAGGATCTATCAAAACGTGAGATAGAAATGCTTTATTATTGTGGATTTTGCGAAGACATTTTTCACAGAAGTTCAGATTGCAGTTGACACACTTCTTCATAGCAATATGATTGTCTTTTTCATCACAGAGTTGACAGAGGATCTGCATTTGCTGGGGACTTATTCTTCCTTTTACTTTTCGCTTTTTCTTCTTGACTTTTTCAGCATTAAATCCTTCCTGTCTGTATCTTGTCACAGTACTGTTTAGCAAATAGTTCTCTGGGAACTTAACTTCATCTTCTTGGCTGAAACAGAAGTTTTCCTTGCACAGAGGGCACTTAACACTTATTTGACCCCTCTTCTCGTGCTTTATTTCTTTGCTGAGACAGGTGTCACATAAACTGTGATCACAAGGCAACAGATATGGGTTGTTGTAAAGCTTTCCACAGGCTGGGCAAGTAAGCTCTTGACATATTGTACCAGTAACTTCTTTCTTTTTTTTCATTTTAATCAGTCCTTACTTTCATGCATGGTATTTATCGGAATGGGTCTGCAAGAAATAATTAAAGTCATAGTCATAGAGTTTTACAGCACAGAAAGAGGCCCTTCAGCCCATCATGTCTGCACCGGCCATCAAACACCGGTCTATTCTAACTCCAAGAGTTTATTTGAAATTATCATCATATGAAACAATGCTTCATTCACACTCGATTTATTTTAGATTTTCAGTTCATTTTTCGGATTTCATTACATCATAAAGCACTTAGCAAGTTTAAATAAATTGCCAACCTAGAAATGTAAACATACAGTTTAATAATACAATCCTTAAAGCATGTATTGGAAGATGGGAAATTAAAAGTCAGCAACTTACTGCAAAGATTTTTGTGATTATGTTGTTCGCCGTTGAAAGTTGAAGATGACCATGACATCAACAAGAATTCATGAAGTTAATTTTCAGGTGTGATGTGTTTGAGAAAGAGACCTGGATTTTGAGCAGCGATGCTGATCGACCACTATGATCAAAAATTTCCCCGACTTGATGCTGCCACGCATTTCTACTGAAATGTGTCGCATGGTGTCCATCATAGAACTCCATTGAAGCAGAATAGAATCAGGAGAAGACAGGAGATATACCATTTTAAGGCACGAGTTGCGGCCTGGCAAGTTTAAATACCCAGTTTGAATGTTAGTGAATTAATGTCAATGGCTGGGTGAATGAGTGAATGGGTAGGTGGATGAGGTAGATAAGTGGCTAGGGAGATAAGTGAGTGAGGTGGTAAGTGGGTGAGGTGGGTAGGGTGAGTAAGTGGGCGGTCATTTCTGGAAGAGTAGTTGGATCAGCCGATAGGTGTGTGGTTGGATGGTCAGGAGAGGTGGTGCGTGGTCAAAGGTGTGATTGGAGAGGGTCAGTTGTGAAGTCACCCAGGTGTTTGGCTAGATTTTAACCTGTCCAACATTTCCAGGATAACTGTTCAAGTAAATACCGCAGAACTTCCTCAGAGTCAAAAACATTCCGGGAGTTCCTGGGGAGAAGGGGATTGAAACTTCCCAGATAATCCCCACAGAGGTCTGCAAGTCAGGATTTCCAGAGGGTCCTGACGTGCATCTTCACTCGTATGTCCATCCTCTGAAGATTGAGAGGCTTGAAGATTTAGGCCTTAGGATGAAAGTGAAAGAGGTGCACTGATACTGAGGGATAGTTAAGAATTGAAGTATACAATCCAGATTTCAAAAACAGTTGCCATCAAAATATGTCAAAATTCCCACTGATGTGTTCAAAACCTCCTGCATAGTTTGCACTGTTTGGAATGAGAGTAACTTGAGGAAACAAATATACTATATTGGAAACATATGACTGAAATCATAACTGCTGTCATAATCAACAATGAGATGTGAATATCTCCATTTATAATGTTGACAATAATACTCATGATGTTTTTCATTTCTGATCCTCATCTATAGATATGCATTGTTACCTCATTTCTGGTCATGGCATCTCGGCCATTTATATCTCTCAGCATTTGTAAACACTTTGTATGGGACTAACTTTTGTGATGTGATCATGTAACTAACGTTCTCACTTTGGATGCCATCCTTTTACATTCAAAACAGATTTAAAAACGAGAAAACTAGCATTCCTTCCAAAATAATGAATGAAGTTAAGTACATGAAAATGTTTACAAAAACATCTCAAATAATGAAAATAAATCAAAAAGTCGCATTCATCAGCCACATTCAATTAAGATCATTTTACAAATGAGCATAAAACAGTTGATTACTTCAGACCTTTGTTACCATATCAACCATACAAAAAAGCAAAGTATGGAAATACCGTGCAGAACAAGACAAAGAATAAAACTGCTTGATGCATCAAAGAAACTCTGAATAAAATAGGTTTGACAGAAAATGACAAATTTTACAAACTTCTTCTGTTGAGTCAATGGCTTTTCATATTAAGAATTACCACAGATACTAGAAATAAAATTCCCAAATCCTGTCAGAGATTACCACACAATATAAAACTACACAACAAACAGAACCATCTTGATCATTAGCTTCAATACAGAGCTTTCAGACATCAACCTGCAGTAAACAACCCATCAAATGTACAGGATCATCGACTTCCAAAAAAGTATATGAAAAGTAAATTACAATGGAGACTTTATCGAGCAATTGAACCACTTAACCAACAATAGAGAAAGCAGCAGGTACAAACATTTTCTTCCTTCATTTACAGCCTCTTCCATTCATCAAACATTTTAAGCTACTTACAAAATTGCCAAAAGTATTCCTTCATTATAAACATCCACCCTTGTCATATAGATGTTTACAAATAATGTATTTTCTACAATCTACACTTTTTCTCCAATGTGTCTGAGTGTATTATTGCCACAATAGTCTCTGCTCATCAATCCTATGATTCCCTCTGATTATGTTCTGGCTGTGTCTGATGATCTGTAGATTTTGTTATTTGGACTATGGGTTTGCCTTATGAGTTTCAGTGGGCGAGGTGAGAACGCATTAACTTCCCAAATTGGACAGGAACACACCTCAAAACTTCAGCTATAAGGCCTTCATGACATCAACAAATGTTCTTGCTGCCAAATACAAATTATGTTGATTAACAAAGCCGGTATAGCCAGTATTCTATGATAACTAAAATTACATTCTGAGTCTGCATGTGCTGAATAATACCTTCCCGTGCTGCTGTAATCTGTAAAATCTTAAGGACCAATTTCAAAACCACAGGCTGAATTTTCAGTAGGCTGTGGTGGTGGGTTTGGAGGCAGCAGATGTGTCCGAAAATGGGAAGAAAATCCCATTAGGTTGGCCCACAATGTGTTCCTGCTTCAGCAGTATTATGGAGGAGTCAGGTTATGGTGAATGGGTTGGCTTTACACCCGTCCCTTAGTTTACGGTGAATGGGTTGGCTTTACACCCATCTCTGACCTCAGTGAAGTGGGAAATGGTAGGTGCAGGTGAATTTGTACTGGAAATCTGATCTGAAGACTTAAGCCCTGGACCCACCCAAACCAACCCAGTTTTTAGGGTTAAAATTCTTCCCATTTTACCCAATAAATAAACTGCAAGGTGATAAAACAAATCATCCTTATGAAGTCACTGTGGAAAAAACTGAAGTGAGCAGCATTAATTTACATAACAAGAACGTACATTTATAAAGCACCTTTTACACAGTAAAGTATTCTATGGTGTTTATCAAACAAAATTTGACATCATCTCACATAATACTTCACAGAGGTAGGTTTTAAGGAACATCTTTAAAAAGAGAGATGGAGAGACAGGAGGTTTAGGGAAGGATTCCAGGGGATCTCCAGGCAGCTTAGGGCACAGCCATCATTGGGAGAGCAATTGAAATTGGGGATCTTGAATATCGGAGGACTATAGGAGGTTACAAAGATAGTGAGGGGCAAGGCCATGGAGGAAATTGAAAATAAGGTTGTGAATTTTAAAATGGAGTCATTGCCTCCATCTAGGCCAACAAACATAACGGTGATGGGTGAACAGAACATTATGAAATTAAGTTAAAGAAACAAGCTAAATGTATGGCACAGAGGAGACCATTGCTCATTATAATTGTGCCAATTGGAAGGAGTGGTCCAGCCTAATCCCACTTTCTGGTTCTAGCTGTAGCTTAAGGCACTTCAAGTGCACATCCTGTTATTTTAAAATACAATGAAGGATTTTTACTGTTCTTTCAGGCAGTGAGATTCATACTTCCACCATCCTACAGCACAGCACAGCACGGTAGCATTGTGGTTAGCACAATTGCTTCACAGTTCCAGGGTCCCAGGTTCGATTCCCGGCTTGAGTCACTGTCTGTGCGGAGTCTGCACATTCTCCTCGTCTGTGCGTGGGTTTCCTCCGGGTGCTCCGGTTTCCTCCCACAGTCCAAAGATGTGCAGGTTAGGTGGATTGGCCATGCTAAATTGCCCTTAGTGTCCAAAATTTCCCTTAGTGTTGGGTGGGGTTACTGGGTTGTGGGGATAGGGTGGAGGTGTGGACCTTGGGTAGGGTGCTCTTTCCAAGAGCCGGTGCAGACTCTATGGGCCGAATGGCCTCCTTCTGCACTGTAACTTCTATTCTATGAAAATCCTCTAGGTGCAAGAGTTCTCAACCTCCCTCAAATACGTCTGCCTAATAGGTTCTCCCTCTCCACTTCGGGCTCCTCGTGATTTTATATCCCTCAATTCAATTTCTCCTCAGCCTCTGATGTCCTAAAGGAAACAAGCCTATCCAACTTCCCTCAAAGCTAAAATTCCCCTTTCTTGGAAACGTACTCATCGATTACTCCTCTAATGTCAAATTGCTCCTGTAATGCAGTGATGAGAATTGTACACAGGCCAGGATTTGATGACCCTGCCATGGCTCGTCTCCTCCTGGTGGATGCAGTGGATTTTAATTGCTGCTAAATTCAGCGGGAACCTACTATCCCACCGGGCGGATGGGCCATCAAATCCTGGCCGCAGTATTTCAGCTGTGACCTAACAAGTGTTTTGGACAGGTTTATAGCATCCCTGCTCTTATATTCTATGCCAGAACCAGTAAAGAAAGGTATTCCATATGCCTTCTTAACCACTTTATCCACCTGACCTGCTATCTTCAGGGATCTGTGGTCATGCATTCCAGGGTCCCATTATTCCTCAACATTTCTCAGTGTCCTACCATTATTCTGTATTTTCTTGCCTCGTTCATCCTCTCAAAATGCATTACCTCACACTTTTCCAGTTTGAATTCCATTTGTCACATTTCTGTTCACCTGAATAACCCACTGACTGATATTTCCAGGCGTCTACAACTTGCTTTCTCATTATTAACCATGTGAATAGTTCTTGCGCCTTTTGCAAACTTCTTAATCATATCCCCTAAATTTAAGTTTCCATCATTGATATGTACCTTGAAAAGCTAGGGACATGGCACTGATCCCTGTTGAGCCCCACTAGAAAGACCAGGCAGGATTTTCCAGTCATTTCAACCAATGGGATCATCTGGTCCTGCCTACGGTGACCTTCGGCTGTGGAGGGTGCAAACAAATGGAAGCTCCATTCACAGTGGCTAGACTGGAAGATCCTGCCACTGGTCATGGGGAGCCACCTCGCCACTGCAAAACACATCATGTGGATATGGAAAATCCCACCCAACCTTCCAGTCACAAAAATACCCATCATCCATTATGCCTTACTTCCTTTCACTAAGACAATTTTAAATTCGACTTGCCACCTGACCTTGGATCCCATGGGCTTGTTTCTGACCAGTCTACCATGTTTCTTTTCTTGATCATTGTATGAGGCGTAGATAAGCATGTTTATCATCTGGGGTGTTTTGTAGGGTTCCAATGGGTACGTAGGTTCCTGCTTAGGTCAACATGCGTCGGGAAGGTTCTACTGCGGATAGGACAAAATACCACAGGTGACTGAGTTTTGAATGAATTCCTGGCTCAGAATTTCCTCTGCTTGTGTTTTCTCCCTGCTTCTGATAAGCACTTGCTTTTGAAGGGGGTCACACTACTTTTTATTTGGTTGTGCCAGGTGCAGTAATCTTGGGTGAGTTTCTCCCAGGACTCAAAAGTTAATACCAAAACTCCTAAGTGAAGTCTTCAGAGTGTCCTTTTAAAACTCTCGTTGACTGCTATGAGATGCACCCCAAAATCAAACATCATAGAGGATTCACTTTGGCAAGCTGGTTACATGACCAGACCAACTCAGTTGTGACTGTCTCAATATGGTTTGGGTACTTGTCTGTCAGCTCAGATGAGCACCTGTGTTTGGTATTTGTGTCCTGCGATCTGATCTTCAGAAGCTTATGAATGAAGCTTAGAGAAAATGATTGTTTCTTTGCATGGCTCTGGTACACAGTCCATGTCGCACATTCATACAGTAGATGGGGCAAGACTATTGCTCTCTAGATTTTCAATTTGGGAGGCAGACTTACTCCTCTTGATTCTAAGACTGATGTTCAAAGTCTGCCATTTGCTTTGTCAATTCTTGCTTGTCAGGGGTAGGCGTGACCCGGGGGGGGGGGGGTCGGGGTAGGCATGACCCAGGGGTGGGGGGGGGGTCGGGGGTAGGCATGACCCATGGGGAGGGGGGGCGCGGGGGTAGGCATGACCCGGGGGGGGGTCGGGGGGGCATGACCCGGGGGGGAGGTTGGGGGTAGGCATGACCTCTGGGGGGGGGGGTAGGCATGACCCGGGGGGGGGGGGGGTCGGGTGTAGGCACGACCCGGGGGTGGGATCGGGAGTAGGCATGACCCGGGGGGGTCGGGGGTCAGGCTAGGCAAAGTAAAAAAAATATAATAATTCTTGCTTGTCTCCTGTTATCAATATAGAGTGTACTGCTGAGCTAATTGAACTTATTCACTGTTGACAGGTTCTAGTCATGGACTGAAATCCTGGACTCGAGATAGGATTTTCCTGGAGCTGACTGATGCATTACTTCAGTTTTCTTCATGCTGATTTTGAAGGCAGAAGTTTTTGCATGCATTGGCGAAGAAGACCTTGATATATTGCATGACAAGCTCTGAATAGGCAGCAGGAAAACCACAAAGAATGTCCTTGGAGACCTTAATCTTTGCCTAGACTCGTCACAGATTGAGCAGCTTCTCTTCCATGTGATATTTGATTTTACTGCCAGGATCAACATGGAAGTCTTCAGTGAGCTTGATGGAGAAAAATATATTGAAGAGAGTTGGTGCCAGCATGCAGGCCTGTTTAACTCCATTCGTGACTGGGAATGAGTCAGGAGACTCACCATCATCGAGGAAGCGCACAAGCATGCTGTTAGGGGACTATTGAATCATCTTGATGAACTTCTGGGGACAGCCGACCTTCTCCTGAAGCTATATATGTTCATTCCATAGAGCCTCATTCAATGCTCCTTCAAGCTTATCATCCCTCCTTCACATATTTCTTTGCCCAATACTGTGAACTTTACTTCTTTTTCATCCTCCTCTCTGTCTCTTCTGAAAATCATGCAATCAGAAATCAGAAATGCTGAACTGAAGTTCTTGCTCTTCTTTAAGCTATGTTTCAGTGATGGCTATGATATCATGCTTCTAAATATTCACTAGACTCCATGCAATGAGGTATTCCTGTATTATCACTGGGCAATTCCTTTGCTGCCAATTTTCCAGCCTTGGTTTCCTCTACCCTCTATACAACTTACCGATTCCTTTCTTTCGATTCCAGCTTTGTCTCCCTTCTCAATCTACACTCAGGTTCCCATCTCTCTGCCATGCTAGTTTAAAACCTCCCCAACAGCACAAGCAAACATACCTGACATTTTACAAATACTGCAGATGCTGGAAATCATTGTACCTGAAATGGTAGCACTGTTTTTGTCCACAGATGCTGTCTGGCTTGCTGAGTATTTCCAGCATTCCCTATTTTTTTAAAAAACTTCCTGACATGACAGTGGACCCTGTCATGTCCAAATGTAACCTACCCGACTTATACAGGCTCCATCTCTCACAGAACTAGTTACGGGCAGCAGGGTTGTGGATGAGCTCCAGTTTATGCAGAGTGGCAGAAGACCAAAGACAGCACTGGAATAGTCAAATCACAAGGTAATAAAAGAAACGATGAAGGTTTCAGCAACAGAGTTGGGCGATGTTGGAGGTGGAAATAGGCAGTGTTGGCGATGGAGCAGTTACAGTGTCAAATATGACATTAAAGTTGCAAAATGGAAAGAAAACATTACACTGGTACACAAAGAAAAACTTACTGGCTTAAAAATATTTAGCCATGCAGTATTTCTGAATTAGTTTATATTTCACAAGTAAGGAAGGATTAGAGCATGTTATAGAAAACTGTAAAATATTTGGTTGTAAAAGAAAATCAGTTTTTACAGTGAGAATTAGATTCTGAATTATGCAATACCATGTCTCCTGAAGTTACGAATTCACTTTACTCCTTTTCTGACTGAACACAGTAGCATTGAAAACAATAGCACACCACTCAAGGGTTCATCTTTTGCTGTTAACTTTCCTCCTATTAAATTTGCTTTAACTTCATAACGTCCTTTGCTGTTCTACAACCATTTTCATTTGAGCTGTTCTTCCGAAGTTATTTTCCACACTCTCTTCGGGTGAAAATATTTTAAATATTACCAATTTCACAGTCGCCTTTCACTCAACTCTCTTCAATTTATATCCAAGGCATCACTGGCCATGTACTATTATGTCATCATAATGTAAAAGGGATATTACACTCAGTAACCAGGAGGGGTGAAATGAGTGATGAAAAATTCTAAATAGCTACAATTTTCATGGCTCGTAAAATTACCATGAAAAGTAGAAATTCTTCTCAATTGAAGAAACAAACTTTGCAGATATTTTATTGAATTCCTACTGTTTATTGATCAATTTACAATCACTGAAGAGCCTCCTTTGAGAAACATGAACACTACGTACAAAAACTGAGTGACTGCTTTCTCATGTCAAGCTTGAGATGGTCAGTATACACAAAGAGGTATTAATTATTGGAGGCCTTCTGTGCTGACATAAGAGATTGCAATTAGTCAATTAAAAAAATTAAACGGATTGTGAATCTAATTTTAATGTACTATTTATCCATAAATAATCAACAGAAGCACATTAGTAGCTATTGAGAGATTGTTGGAAGGGCTTGCATGTTTTAAAAGCTTCAAGAAAAATTTGAGTCCACAAAGGATTGTTTAATAACAGATTGCATTTGGTGGATTGATGACTTTTGTGATGTCAGAATGCAATAGTCAGGTGACAGGCTGAAGCTTGTAGGAATGTTGTCAGCTTGGAACCAAACCATAAACAGCAACAAGGTTCCAGAGTCAAATCTTTTCTGGGTCCCCTCTTTCCCACAGTATAGGAGTGATCTGACTCCCCCCCCCCCAATAGAAGCCCCCTAAAAAAGAGAAACCCCCGAGTCCCCCTAAATAAATAGACGTCCACAGTGATGTCCTAAATAAGGAGATCCCCCCACAAACCTCCCAGAAGAGAAACTCCTGTCAGGAAGCCACACCTCCACCCCCAACCAACCCCCCCCCCTCCCTCCCGCCCGCATAAGAGAGGCCTATGTCTGGAAGCTAGCGAGCAGACAATACATAGAACATACAGTGCAGGAGGAGGCCATTTGGCCCATCGAGTCTGCACAGACCCACTTAAGCCCTCACTTCCACCCTATCCCCGTAACCCAATAATCTCTCCTAACCTTTTTGGTCACTAAGGGCAATTTATCAGGCCAATCCACCTAACCTGCATGTCTTTGGACTGTGGGAGGAAACCGGAGCACCCGGAAGAAACCCAGGCAGACACGGGGAAAACGTGCAGACTCCGCACAGACAGTGACCCAGCGGGGTATCGAACCTGGGTCCCTGGCGCTGTGAAGCCACAGTGCTATCCACTTGTGCTACCATGCTGCCCAAAGTCAGAGGCAGTGAAAAAAAATCACTGCTTTAACACTCACCTGGGCAAGACACCTGCTTGCTCAAATGCAGAAAGCACCACCTGTCAATTCCTGGAAAGAGAAAAACAGTCAGCTGAATTTAAACTCCCTCAGATCTTTGATCTGCAAGCTATTCATTCACTTCTCTCTAATATTGATTTTACTAGGGTGTGATTGACAGTTTCCAGACACAACCAGCTGTCAGCATTGTTCCATTGACCTTCCCTCACAGATGAGTAACTTTGGAGTGTTCTAGGCAATGTTTATACACAGAAAATGTCAATTGACAGCTCCTGGATCACTTCAAACAGAGTTAAGTGATGTCAGTTTCTAGATGACCACTTCAAAGTCACTCAACTGAGGTGATTTTGTTTGAAGTGGTCCAGGAGCTGTCAATCAAAGCTTGGTGTTTATAAACATTGCGGTTAAAGCACTTCAAAGCTACTCATCCATGAAGAGAGATGAATGGAACAGTGCTAACATTTGGGGCAGCTGTCAATCACAGCCTAGTAAAATTAATATCAAAGAGAAATGAATAAATGGCTTTCAGATCAAAGATCTGAGGGAGGCGTAAACTCAGCTGACTGGTTTTCTCTTTCTAGGAATTGACAGGTGCTGCTTTCAGTGTCTGAGCCAGCAGGTATATTGCTTAGGTATGTATAAAAGCAGTGATTGTTTTCACTGCCTCAGTCTGAACTGCTCTCTAGCTGCCAGATTCCCAGCATCAGTAATATTTAATCTTTTGAATTAAATGGATTTTGCCTTTGAAGCAATGATGTTCAGTTTTTCAAAAAACATATATTAGAGGAAAACCTATAGTATATTAAAGCAAACCCAGAATAGTACTTTCAGGTATGCTAAAGTGATAGGCCAATAGAAAATACGTTTAAAGTTATAAAGGGCAGATTAAGACTTCCGTGTGCGGCGATGACCAGCTAAGTCGCACGTTTCGGCATCTCCCGTTTTAACGGACTTTTGGGCTATTATCGGGAGCCCCAATGGCAATTTTCGAAGGCTAAACCCACTGTGAGGCGACATAGAAGGGAGTCCCCCCGGATGTGAATGGACAGAAGAGATAATAGTGGCCAGATTGCGGAGGATCCTCTGGAGCAGCGGCAAAGAAGGGAAATGAGAAGCAAGATGGCGGTGGAGGGAGGTCAGTTGGTATGGGGCCTGGAACAGCAGGAGTTCCTCCGGCGATGTGTGGAGGAGCTCAGAAAGGAGGTCCTGGTGCCGATGCTGCAGGCGATTGAGGGGTTAAAGGAGGCGCAGAAGACCCAAGAGATGGAGCTCCTTGGAGTGAAGGCAAAAGCTGCCGAAAATGAGGACGAGATACAGGGCTTGGTGGTGAAGATGGAGACGCACGAGGCACTGCATAAGAGGTGTATGGAGAGACTGGAAGCCCTGGAAAATAGCTCGAGGAGGAACTTAAGAATCTTGGGTCTTCCCGAAGGGGCAGAGGGAGCCGACGTTGGGGCGTATGTGAGCACGATGCTTCATACCTTAATGGGAGCTGAGCCCCCGACGGGCCCCCTGGAAGTGGAGGGAGCGTATCGAGTCCTCGTGAGAAGACCAAAGGCAGGAGAAATACCTCGAGCAATAGTGGTGAGGTTCCACCGCTACAAGGACAGGGAGATGGTCCTGAGATGGGCGAAAAAGACACGGAGCAGCAGGTGGGAGAACGCGGTGATCCGCGTGTATCAGGATTGGAACAAACAAAAACAAAGAACAAAGAAATGTACAGCACAGGAACAGGCCCTTCGGCCCTCCAAGCCCGTGCCGACCATACTGCCCGAGTAAACTACAATCTTCTACACTTCCTGGGTCCGTATCCTTCTATTCCCATCCTATTCATATATTTGTCAAGATGCCCCTTAAATGTCCCTATCGTCCCTGCTTCCACTACCTCCTCCGGTAGTGAGTTCCAGGCACCCACTACCCTCTGCGTAAAAAACTTGCCTCGTACACCTACTCTAAACTTTGCCCCTCTCACCTTAAACCTATGCCCCCTCGTAATTGACCCCTCTACCCTGGGGAAAAGCCTCTGACTATCCACTCTGTCTATACCCCTCATAATTTTGTATACCTCTATCAGGTCGCCCCTCAACCTCCTTCGTTCCAGTGGAGTGCGAAGGTGGTGAGAAGGAGGGCAAGTTTCAATCGGGCCAAGGCGGTGCTCCACAAGAGGAAAGTGAAGCTCGGACTGTTGCAGCCGGCAAGACTGTGGGTTACATACCAGGGTAAACACCACTACTTTGAGACGGCAGAAGAGGCGTGGACATTTATTGAAGAGGAGAAGTTGGACTAGATTGGAGAAAGAGTGTTTGAAATGAAGTAGTGAGGTGGTGGTAAGGGACTGTGAATCAGATGGGGGAAAATTTTCTTTCCCCTCGAAGGGGACACACACGAAGAAATGTGGGCGCCAGTGGGGAAGGGGAGGGGCAAGGGGAGAGGGAGCTGCGCCATCAGGGGCGGGGCCGAAAGGGAAGCACGGGCTTTGTTCCCGCGCTATGGAAATTGTGGCGGGAAAAGGGGGCGCAGGAAGGAGGGGGCCTCACATAATGGGAGGCTAAGGATAAATGGGGGAAGCCGAGGTCAGCCAGAGTTTGCTGACTTCCGGAAGCAATATGGGGGAGTAACTAAGCTAGAGAGGGATCTAGCCGGGGGGAGGGGGGGGCGGGGGTGGGGGGTTAACTGGGTGGCTGCTGCTAAGGGGAAGGGGGAGCTGTTACGGGATGGGATGGTCGGGATGGTCGGGCGCCGTCGGGGGGATAAGCGGGTGCGTGGGAACCGGGTGAGGAGCTGGTCTAAAAAAGGGGATGGCTAGTCGACGAGGGGGGGTGGGTAAAGAGCCCCCCAACCCGGTTGATCACGTGGAACGTGAGAGGGTTGAATGGGCCGATTAAGAGGGCAAGGGTACTTGCGCACCTAAAGAAGCTAAAGGCAGACGTGGTCATGCTTCAGGAGACGCACCTGAAACTGGCGGATCAGGTCAGATTAAGAAAAGGATGGGTGGGACAGGTATTCCACTCGGGCTTGGATGCGAAAAATAGAGGGGTGGCAATACTGGTGGGGAAACGGGTATTGTTTGAGGTGAGGACCATAGTGGCGGACAGTGGGGGTAGATACGTGATGGTGAGTGGCAGATTGCAAGGTGAGGCGGTGGTGCTGGTGAATGTATATGCCCCGAACTGGGATGACGTGAACTTTATGAAGCGTATGTTGGGGCGCATCCCGGACCTGGAGATGGGAAAGTTGGTAATGGGGGGGGACTTCAACACGGTGCTGGACCTAGGGCTGGACCGGTCCAGATCTAGGACCGGGAGGAGGTCGGCAGTGGCCAAGGTGCTTAAGGGCTTTATGGAGCAGATGGGAGGAGTGGATCCCTGGCGATTTACTAGGCCAAGGAGTAAAGAGTTTTCCTTCTTCTCCCATGTCCACAAAGTGTACTCTCGGATAAACGTCTTTGTCCTGGGAAGGGCGCTGATCCCGAAGGTGGCAGGAACGGAGTATTCGGCTATAGCCATCTCAGATCATGCCCCACATTGGGTAGATCTGGAAGTAGGAGAGGAAAAGGAACAGCGCCCACTCTGGAGATTAGATATGGGACTGTTGGCGGACGAGGGGGTATGTGTAAGGGTGAGGGGATGTATTGAAATGTACCTAGAGATTAATGATGATGGAGAGGTCCAGGTGGGAGTGGTCTGGGAGGCGCTGAAGGCGGTGGTTAGAGGGGAGCTGATCTCCATAAGGGCCCATAAGGGGAAACAAGAGGGTAAAGAAAGGGAGAGATTGTTGAGGGAGATTTTGAGGGTGGATAGGCAATATGCGGAGGCTCCAGATGAAGGGCTATACAGGGAAAGACGGAGATTGCACACGGACTTTGACTTGTTTTTAAAAAATATATATTTTATTCAAATTTTTTTTCGGCCAAACAAAACAGTACAAATTTTTTTCCCTTTTACAACAATAAAACAATATAAATAATAGTGACCGTTTTTAACAAATAAATAAATAATATATATTATATAATATAAATGGCAACTGCCATAACAAAATATTAACTCTCCCAAATAATAAAGTCAAACAAGCCAATATACATGTCCAAGTAAAAATATCCATACAAAAACACCCCTGAGGACCCACCCGAGCCCCCCCCCCCCCCTCCCCCCCCCCCCCCCGGGTTGCTGCTGCTACTTTCCCAGTTCCTTTATCGTTCTGCGAGATAGTAAATGAACGTTTGCCACCGTCTGGTGAACCCTTAAGCCGAACCTCTTAGTGCGAACTTTATCCGTTCCAGTTTTATAAACCCTGCCATGTCGTTTATCCAGGCTTCCACGCCCGGGGGTTTAGCTTCCTTCCACATTAACAATATCCTTCGCCGGGCTACTAGGGACGCAAAGGCCAAAACATCAGCCTCTCTCGCCTCCTGCACTCCCGGCTCTTCGGCAACCCCGAATATAGCCAACCCCCAGCTTGGCTCGACCCGGACCCCCACCACCTTCAAAAGCACATTTGCCACCCCCACCCAGAAACCATGCAGTGCCGAGCATGACCAAAACATGTGGGTGTGGTTCGCTGGGCTTCTCGCGCATCTCCCCCGAAAGATTTACTGAGCCTTGCTCCGGTCATGTGCGCCCTGTGCAAGACCTTGAATTGTATCAGGCTAAGTCTGGCACACGAGGATGAAGAGTTTACCCTGCGTAGGGCATCTGCCCACAGCCCCTCTTCGATCTCTTCCCCCAGCTCTTCTTCCCATTTTCCCTTCAGCTCATCCACCATGATCTCCCCCTCGTCTCTCATTTCCCTGTATATATCTGACACCCTACCTTCCCCCACCCATGTCCCCGAAATCACTCTATCCTGAATCTCCTGCGTCGGGAGCTGCGGAAATTCCCTCACCTGTTGCCTCACAAAAGCTCTCAATTACATATACCGAAATGCATTCCCCTGGGGCAACGCATATTTTTCCGTCAGCGCTCCCAGACTCGCAAACGTCCCGTCTAGGAACAGATCCCTCAGTTGCACAATCCCTGCTCCATGCCATGTTCTAAATCCCCCATCTATTCTCCCCGGGACAAACCTATGATTATTCCTTATCGGGGACCGCACCGAGGCACCCGTCATTCCCTTATGCCGTCTCCACTGCCGCCAAATTTTCAGCGTTGCCACCACCACTGGACTTGTGGTGTATTTCTTCGGGGAGAACGGCAACGGCGCCGTCGCCAATGCTTGTAGGCTGGTTCCTTTACAGGACGCCATTTCCAGTCTCTTCCACGCCGCAATGGATGCAGAGAAAGCATTTGATAGAGTGGAGTGGGACTACCTGTGGGAAGTACTGAGGAGATTTGGATTTGGAGAGGGGTTCATTAGATGGTTCAGCTCCTGTACAGGGCCCCGGTGGCAAGTGTGATTACAAATAGGCAACGATCTGACCACTTCCGACTATATAGGGGTACAAGACAGGGATGTCCCCGTTACTGTTTGCGTTGGCAATTGAGCCACTGGCCATAGCGCTGAGGGGCTCTAGGAAGTGGAGGGGGGTACTTAGAGGAGGAGAAGAGCATCGGGTGTCATTATACGTGGATGATTTGTTGTTGTATGTCACGGACCCAGTGGAGGGGATGCCTGAGATAATGCAGACACTCAGGGAGTTTGGAGAATTTTCAGGATATAAATTGAATATGGGGAAGGGTGAACTGTTTGTGATGCACCCCGGGGAACAGGGCAGGGGAATAGACGATTTACCGTTGAGGAGGGTAACAAGGGAGTTCCGGTATTTAGGGATCCAGGTGGCCAGGAACTGGGGAACCTTGCATAAGCTTAACTTGGCATGACTGGTAGAGCAGATGGAAGAGGACTTTAGGAGGTGGGACATGGCGCCCCTGTCATTGGCGGGCAGGGTGCAGGCGGTTAAAGTGGTGGTCCTTCCGAGGTTTCTTTTTGTGTTCCAGTGCCTCCCTGTACTGATTACAAAGGCCTTTTTTAAGAAGGTGGACAAGAGTATAATGAGCTTTGTGTGGGCTGGAAAGACCCCAAGAGTAAAGAGGGGGTTCCTGCAGCACAATAGGGACAGAGGGGGACTGGCACTGCCGAGTCTAAGTGATTATTATTGGGCCGCCAACGTGTCAATGATATGTAAGTGGATGAGGGAAGGGGAAGGAGCGGCGTGGAAAAGACTGGAGATGGCGTCCTGTAGGGGAACTAGTCTAAAAGCACTGGCGACGGCGCCGTTACCGTTCTCCCCGAAAAAATACACCACAAACCCAGTGGTGGTGGCAACTCTGAAAATTTGGGGGCAGTGGAGACGACATAAGGGAGTGACGGGTGCCTCAGTGTGGTCCCCGATAAGGAACAACCATAGGTTCATCCCAGGAAGGATAGATGGGGGATTTAAATCTTGGCAGCGAGCAGGAATTGCGAAATTGAAGGACTTGTTCTTAGACGGGACGTTCGCGAGTCTGGGAGCACTAACAGAAAAATATGGGTTGCCACCTGGGAATGCATTTCGCTATATGCAAGTGAGGGCATTTGTGAGGCAACAGGTGAGGGAATTTCTGCAGCTCCCGGCGCAAGAGATCCAGGGCAGAGTGATTTCGGGGGCATGGGCGGGTGATGGTAGGGTGTCAGATATATATAGGGAAATGAGAGACGAGGGGGAGACGATGGTAGAGGAGCTGAAGGGAAAATGGAAGGAGGAGCTGGGGGAAGAGATTGAGGAGGGGCTGTGGGCAGATGCCCTAAGTAGGGTAAACTCTTCGTCCTCGTGTGCCAGGCTCAGCCTGATACAATTCAAGGTTCTACACAGGGCGCATATGACTGGAGCAAGGCTGAGTAGATTTTTTGGAATGGAGGATAAGTGCGGGAGATGCGCGGGAAGCTCGGCGAACCACACCCACATGTTTTGGTCCTGTCCGGTATTGCATGGGTTCTGGGTGGGTGTGGCAAAAGTGATTTCAAAGGTGGTGGGGGTCCGGGTCGAACCAGGCTGGGGGTTGGCTATATTTGGGGTTGCAGATGAGCCAGGAGTGCAGGAGGCGAGAGAGGCCGATGTTTTGGCCTTTGCATTCCTAGTAGCCCGGCGAAGGATTCTACTTATGTGGAAAGAAGCTAAGCCCCCGGGTGTGGAGGCCTGGATCAATGACATGGCAGGGTTCATAAAATTGGAGCGGATAAAGTACGCACTAAGAGGTTCGGCTCAAGGGTTCACCAGGCGGTGGCAACCGTTCCTCGACTATCTCGCAAGGCGATAAGGGAAAATAGGAAAGGTAGCAGCAGCAACCCAGGGTGGGGGAGGGCTCATTTGGGTCCTCAGGGGTTTTATGTGTGTGTTTATATATTAGTTATTTATATTAGATGTTACAAAGTTACTATTTTAGTTACTATTTCTGTTGTTTCTTATTTCGTTGTTGGCAGTTGCCGTTAGTTAGCATATTATTTATTTTAAAAAACGATCAATGTATATATTATTACAAAGTTGTAAAATGGGAAATTTTTGTTTGATCGAAAAACTTTAATAAAATATATTTATTAAAAAAAGGGCAGATTAAGAAATGAAACAAGGAAGTCATTATTTCATGAGAAGGTTGTCATGAAGGGAGCTCATACTATGATAATAGACTCATTTAATAAACAGCCAAACACTATATTGGGTGGTGGCATTCTCAACTGTGGAGTCTTCTTTATTGAAATCAATCTTGTGATCAGTAACCTTTAAAAAAACTCGTCAGCAGACTGGAAAGGCAGCACAGTTAATACAATAAAGCTTCTGTGTTTAGTTCTAATACTTATGATAACCAAATAAAAAGAAAAAAAGACAAGTGTTGACGATTTTGTCAAGAATGATGGAAATAAAATTAAGATTAGGCATTTATTAAAATCAAGAAAAAGATTTTATGGCGAAGGGACTTTTGTGTTGCTCATTCATTTTATGTGGGAGAAATAATTTATCAGCCCATAGTTACATACACAAAGAATACATTCCAAAACTTCTTCCATACATCTTAAACAACCAAAAATCCTGCAAGTGTGAGCAAGATGCAAGATATCATATTTTACAACAATGGAAGGAATGTCCACAATCTCATAATTGGGAAATGATTCCTTTTATACCGGCTTTTCAAGATTTTAGGGTAGGCAATCCTCTGGGTTATGGGGACAGGGAATGGACCAGCATATGAAGCCTGGTTTCTACATTGAAGTAAGTTTGAAAAAAAGAAGACTCAATTCTTTTTTTAGCAACCTCCAGCTGATCATTGGTTAGGCTGCATTTACATTTGGACATCGGAGTAAAATGGCCTCAACATCTCCTCTGCTCAGTGCTACACAGTTTCCCAGAGGGATCTTTAAATAGGTGTTAAGCCTCTTATTACCTTGAGCACAAGACCCGAGTTGATATTTCAGTATACTACTGAAGCAGTTCAGCAGTGTCAAAGGTGCCATCTTTTGGATGACATATTAACCAAGACCCCATTTACCCCCTTGGAGTAGTGTAAGAGATCCTGTGAACACCTCATGTGGCTAGGAATTAGTCCCAGGTATCCTGGCCAACATTTATCCTTCAACTAAAACAAAATTTCTCATCATTACCCTATTGCTGTTTGCGGGGCCTTTGAAGAGTGGCTGGTAGTGACAATATTGAATTCTTTACCCGTCAGTCTGGCCTCAATAAAACTCGAGATGGATTTGTAGGTATAGTATTATTTATTTTAACCAACTTGCAAGGCTGACTCACTCCACAGACATTCAGAACACAGAAGCTGTCTCCTGGAACCTGGCTAGGAATTAGTCCCAGGTATCCTGGCCAACATTTATCCTTCAACTAAAACAACATTTCTCATCATTACCCTATTGCTGTTTGCGGGGCCTTTGAAGAGTGGCTGGTAGTGACAATATTGAATTCTTTACCCGTCAGTCTGGCCTCAATAAAACTCGAGGTGGATTTGTAGGTATAGTATTATTTATTTTAACCAACTTGCAAGGCTGACTCACTCCACAGACATTCAGAACACAGAAGCTGTCTCCTGGAACCCTAGAACCGAGTGAGGTCGGAGACAAAGAAATCTCTGCAAATACATTCAAATGGCATCAAGTTTCACATACAAGATTCCTATAGGTCATCCTATACACCTCCTGACCTGGCCATATATCCTGATTGGCTCACTTTACATTCCTTAACCCTGGGCCTCTTGTTACCCATCCTCCTTTTCCCCATCCTCCTTGCTATGCTTTCTGAATTCCTTTGTCCTTTGTGAACTCATTACTATCTACATTACCGTAACTAATATTTGAACTATTTTATATCACATTCGTTTGTCCAATTCCTCAGTAATGTAGTGGTATTGCCGCTAGACTAGTAATCCAAAGACCCAGGGTATTGCTCTGGACACCAAGGTTCAATGGTGAAATTTGAATTCAATAAAGAAAATCCAGAATTAAAAGTTAATGATGACTATGGGACCATTGTCGATAGTTATAAAAACCATCTGGTTTACTAATGTCCTTTATGGAGGGAAATCTGCCATCCTTAAATGGTCCAGATCCACAGCAATGTGGTTGACTCTTAAACATCCTCTGAAATGGCCTAGCAAGCCACTCACTTAAGGGGCAAATAGGGAAGGGTAATAAATGCTGGTCCAGCTAACAACTCCCACATCCCATTAATGCATTTTTTAAAAAGGCAAAGATTGGCTGCCACATTTCCTGCATTATTATACTTCAAAAAGTGTAACATTGGCTGAGAAAGTGTTTTGGGATAGCCCCGGGGTTGTGAGAGGTGCTACATAAATGCAAATCTTTCTTCAATACCATATGCAAGGGGCCCACCAAAGATTTTTGGCAGCCTCCAGATGTGCTTGCAAAGTTGCAGATTTGGCGTGGGATTTCAAATCCTAAATTGGTTCACGTTGCCTGTGTTTTTCAGGTGCAAAACAGGCATGACGAGAACCAATTTCTCCCCCCATATCTTAAAAATTAAAGAAAAAGAAAAGTAAAATAGCATGAAAGTTATCTCACTTGGAGGCTGTGAAAGCTCTTCGAATCAGTACACCTTGATGAATAACAAAAAACAAAAAAAAATTTTAAACAATAAATTCTCAGCAATTGTGTTTCTGAAATTGCTACATTGATAGTTAATGCAGTGTTTCAGCTCAGTTGGCTGGACACCTGGTTTGTGATGGATAGCAAGGCTGATGACGTGGGTTCAATTCCCGTATCTGCTGAGGTTATTCTCCTCTAGGAAATCTGCTACACAGACCTGCTCTCCCCTCTCAAATCTACTACACAGACCCGCTCTCCTCTCTGAAATCTGTACAGACCCATTTTCCTGTCTGAAATCTGCTATAAAGACACGCTCTTCTCTCTGAAATCTGCTACACAGACCCACTCTCCCCTCTCAAATCTACTACACAGACCTGCTCTCCTCTCTGAAATCTGCTGTACAGACCCACTCTCCTCTGTGAAATCTGCTACACAGACCCTCTCTGAAATCTGCTACACAGACCCGCTCTCCTCTCTGAAATCTGCTGTACAGACCCACTCTCCTCTCTGAAATCTGCTACACAGACCCTCTCCCCTCTCTTAAATCTGCTGTACAGACCCGCTCTCCTCTCTGAAATCTGCTACACAGACCCTCTCTACTCTCTGAAATCTGCTGTACAGACCCGCTCTCCTCTTTGAAATCTGCTGTACAGACCCGCTTTCCTCTCTGAAATCTGCTACAGAGACCCGCTCTCGGCTCTGAAATCTGCTGTACAGACCCACTCTCCTCTCTGAAATCTGTACAGACCCTCTCTCCTCTCTGAAATCTGCTGCACAGACCGACCCTCTCTCCTCTCTGACATCTGCTGTACAGACCCACTCTCCTCTCTGAAATGTGCTACACAGACCCGCTCTCCTCTCTGAAATCTGCTGTACAGACCCGCTCTCCTCTCTAAAATCTGTTACACAGACCCGCTCTCCTCTCTGAAATATGCTACACAGACCCGCTCTCCTCTCTGAAATCTGCTGTACAGACCCGCTCTCCTCTCTAAAATCTGCTACACAGACCCGCTCTCCTCTCTGAAATCTGCTACACAGGCCCGCTCTCCTCTCTGAAATGTGCTACACAGACCCGCTCTCCTCTCTGAAATCTGCTGTGCAGACCCGCTCTCCACTCTGAAATCTGCTACACAGACCCGCTCTCCTCTCTGACATCTGCTACACAGGCCCTACCTCCTCTCTGACATCTGCTACACAGACCCGCTCTCCTCTCTGACATCTGCTGTACAGACGCACTCTCCTCTCTGAAATGTGCTACACAGACCCGCTCTCCTCTCTAAAATCTGCTACACAGACCCGCTCTCCTCTCTGAAATCTGCTACACAGACCCTCCCTCCTCTCTGAAATCTGCTGTACAGACCCGCTCTCCTCTCTGAAATCTGCTACACAGACCCTCTCTCCTCTCTGAAATCTGCTGTACAGACCCTCTCTCCTCTCTGAAATCTGCTACACAGACCCTCTCTCCTCTCTGACATCTGCTACACAGGCCCTCTCTCCTCTCTGACATCTGCTACACAGACCCGCTCTCCTCTCTGACATCTGCTGTACAGACCCACTCCCCTCTCTGAAATGTGCTACACAGACCCACTCTCCTCTCTGAAATCTGCTACACAGACCCTCTCTCCTCTCTGAAATCTGCTGTACAGACCCGCTCTCCTCTCTGAAATGTGCTACACAGACCCGCTCTCCTCTCTGAAATCAGCTGTACAGACCCGCTCTCCTCTCTGAAATCTGCTACACAGACCCTCTCTCCTCTCTGAAATCTGCTGTACAGACCCTCTCTCCTCTCTGAAATCTGCTGTACAGACCCTCTCTCCTCTCTGACATCTGCTACACAGACCCTCTCTCCTCTCTGACATCTGCTACACAGACCCGCTCTCCTCTCTGACATCTGCTGTACAGACCCACTCCCCTCTCTGAAATGTGCTACACAGACCCACTCTCCTCTCTGAAATCTGCTACACAGACCCTCTCTCCTCTCTGAAATCTGCTGTACAGACCCGCTCTCCTCTCTGAAATGTGCTACACAGACCCGCTCTCCTCTCTGAAATCAGCTGTACAGACCCGCTCTCCTCTCTGAAATCTGCTACACAGACCCTCTCTCCTCTCTGAAATCTGCTGTACAGACCCTCTCTCCTCTCTGAAATCTGTACAGACCCTCTCTCCTCTCTGAAATCTGCTGTACAGACCCACTCTCCTCTCTGAAATCTGCTACACAGACCCTCTCTGAAATCTGCTGTACAGACCCGCTCTCCTCTCTGAAATCTGCTACACAGACCCGCTCTCCTCTCTGAAATGTGCTACACAGACCCTCTCTCCTCTCTGAAATCTGCTGTACAGACCCGCTCTCCTCTCTGAAATCAGCTGTACAGACCCTCTCTCCTCTCTGAAATGTGCCACACAGACCCGCTCTCCTCTCGGAAATCTGCTGTACAGACCCGCTCTCCTCTCTGAAATCTGCTGTACAGACCCTCTCTCCTCTCTGAAATCTGCTGTACAGACCCGCTCTCCTCTCTGAAATCTGCTACACAGACCGACTCTCCTCTCTGAAATCTGCTGTACAGACCCGCTCTCCTCTCTGAAATCTGCTGTACAGACCCTCTCTCCTCTCTGAAATCTGCTACACAGACCCTCTCTCCTCTCTGAAATCTGCTGTACAGACCCGCTCTCCTCTCTGAAATCTGCTACACAGACCCGCTCTCCTCTCTGAAATCTGCTACACAGACCCAATCTCCTCTCTGAAATCTGCAGTACAGACCCGCTCTCCTCTCTGAAATCTGCTACACAGACCCGCTCTCCTCTCTGAAATCTGCTACACAGACTCTCTCTCCTCTCTGAAATCTGCTACACAGACCCGCTCTCCTCTCTGAAATCTGCTGTACAGACCCGCTCTCCTCTCTGAAATCTGCTGTACAGACCCTCTCTCCTCTCTGAAATCTGTACAGACCCGCTCTCCTCTCTGAAATGTGCTACACAGACCCTCTCTCCTCTCTGAAATGTGCTACACAGACCCGCTCTCCTCTCTGAAATCTGTGACACAGACCCGCTCTCCTCTCTGAAATCTGCTACACAGACCCTCTCTCCTCTCTGAAATCTGCTGTACAGACCCGCTCTCCTCTCTGAAATCTGTGACACAGACCCACTCTCCTCTCTGAAATCTGTACAGACCCATTCTCCTCTCTGAAATCTGCTATACAGACCCACTCTCCTCTCTGAAATCTGCTACAGACCGACTCTCCTCTCTGAAGTCTGCTGTACAGACCCACTCTCCTCTCTGAAATCTGCTACAGACCAGCTCTCCTCTCTGAAATCTGTGACACAGACCCGCTCTCCTCTCTGAAATCTGTACAGACCCTCTCTCCTCTCTGAAATCTGTGACACAGACCCGCTCTCCTCTCTGAAATCTGTACAGACCCACTCTCCTCTCTGAAATCTGTACAGACCCTCTATCCTCTCTGAAATCTGTGACACAGGCCCGCTCTCCTCTCTGAAATCTGCTGTACAGACCCTCTCTCCTCTCTGAAATCTGTACAGACCCACACTCCTCTCTGAAATCTGCTGTACAGACCCACTCTCCTCTCTGAAATCTGCTACACAGACCCTCTCTCCTCTCTGAAATCTGCTGTACAGACCCTCTCTCCTCTCTGAAATCTGCTGTACAGACCCGCTCTCCTCTCTGAAATCTGCTGTACAGACCCGCTCTCCTCTCTGAAATCTGCTACACAGACCCGCTCTACTCTCTGAAATGTGCTACACAGACCCGCTCTCCTCTCTGAAATCTGCTGTACAGACCCGCTCTCCTCTCTGAAATGTGCTACACAGACCCTCTCTCCTCTCTGAAATCTGCTGTATAGACCCTCTCTCCTCTCTGAAATCTGTGACACAGACCCGCTCTCCTCTCTGAAATCTGCTGTACAGACCCGCTCTCCTCTCTGAAATGTGCTACACAGACCCTCTCTCCTCTCTGAAATCTGCTGTACAGACCCGCTCTCCTCTCTGAAATCTGTGACACAGACCCGCTCTCCTCTCTGAAATCTGCTGTACAGACCCACTCTCCTCTCTGAAATCTGCTACACAGACCCTCTCTCCTCTCTGAAATCTGCTGTACAGACCCTCTCTCCTCTCTGAAATCTGCTGTACAGACCCTCTCTCCTCTCTGAAATCTGCTGTACAGACCCGCTCTCCTCTCTGAAATCTGCTGTACAGACCCGCTCTCCTCTCTGAAATCTGCTACACAGACCCGCTCTCCTCTCTGAAATGTGCTACACAGACCCGCTCTCCTCTCTGAAATGTGCTACACAGACCCTCTCTCCTCTCTGAAATCTGCTGTACAGACCCTCTCTCCTCTCTGAAATCTGTACAGACCCTCTCTCCTCTCTGAAATCTGTACAGACCCTCTCTCCTCTCTGAAATCTGCTGTACAGACCCTCTCTCCTCTCTGAAATCTGCTACACTGACCCGCTCTCCTCTCTGAAATCTGCTGTACAGACCCGCTCTCCTCTCTGAAATCTGCTACACAGACCCGCTCTCCTCTCTGAAATCTGCTACACAGACCCTCTCTCCTCTCTGAAATCTGTACAGACCCTCTCTCCTCTCTGAAATCTGCTGTACAGACCCACTCTCCTCTCTGAAATCTGCTACACAGACCCTCTCTCCTCTCTGAAATCTGCTGTACAGACCCTCTCTCCTCTCTGAAATCTGCTGTACAGACCCTCTCTCCTCTCTGAAATCTGCTGTACAGACCCTCTCTCCTCTCTGAAATCTGCTGTACAGACCCGCTCTCCTCTCTGAAACCTGCTGTACAGACCCGCTCTCCTCTCTGAAATCTGCTACACAGACCCGCTCTCCTCTCTGAAATGTGCTACACAGACCCGCTCTCCTCTCTGAAATGTGCTACACAGACCCTCTCTCCTCTCTGAAATCTGCTGTACAGACCCTCTCTCCTCTCTGAAATCTGTACAGACACTCTCTCCTCTCTGAAATCTGTACAGACCCTCTCTCCTCTCTGAAATCTGCTGTACAGACCCTCTCTCCTCTCTGAAATCTGCTACACAGACCCGCTCTCCTCTCTGAAATCTGCTGTACCGACCCGCTCTCCTCTCTGAAATCTGCTACACAGACCCGCTCTCCTCTCTGAAATCTGCTACACAGACCCTCTCTCCTCTCTGAAATCTGCTGTACAGACCCTCTCTCCTCTCTGAAATCTGCTGTACAGACCCACTCTCCTCTCTGAAATCTGCTACACAGACCCGCTCTCCTCTCTGAAATCTGCTACACAGACCCACTCTCCTCTCTGAAATCTGCTGTACAGACCGACTCTCCTCTCTGAAATCTGCTGTACAGACCCTCTCTCCTCTCTGAAATCTGTACAGACCCATTTCTCCTCTGAAATCTGCTGTACAGACCGACTCTCCTCTCTGAAATCTGCTACAGACCAGCTCTCCTCTCTGAAATCTGCTGTACAGACTGACTCTCCTCTCTGAAATCTGCTACAGACCAGCTCTCCTCTCTGAAATCTGTGACACAGACCCGCTCTCCTCTCTGAAATCTGTGACACAGACCCACTCTCCTCTCTGAAATCTGTACAGACCCATTCTCCTCTCTGAAATCTGCTATACAGACCGACTCTCCTCTCTGAAATCTGCTGTACAGACCCTCTCTCCTCTCTGAAATCTGTACAGACCCATTTCTCCTCTGAAATCTGCTGTACAGACCGACTCTCCTCTCTGAAATCTGCTACAGACCAGCTCTCCTCTCTGAAATCTGCTGTACAGACCGACTCTCCTCTCTGAAATCTGCTACAGACCAGCTCTCCTCTCTGAAATCTGTGACACAGACCCGCTCTCCTCTCTGAAATCTGTGACACAGACCCACTCTCCTCTCTGAAATCTGTACAGACCCGCTCTCCTCTCTGAAATGTGCTACACAGACCCTCTCTCCTCTCTGAAATCTGCTGTATAGACCCTCTCTCCTCTCTGAAATCTGTGACACAGACCCGCTCTCCTCTCTGAAATCTGCTGTACAGACCCGCTCTCCTCTCTGAAATGTGCTACACAGACCCTCTCTGAAATCTGCTACACAGACCCGCTCTCCTCTCTGAAATCTGCTGTACAGACCCACTCTCCTCTCTGAAATCTGCTACACAGACCCTCTCCCCTCTCTTAAATCTGCTGTACAGACCCGCTCTCCTCTCTGAAATCTGCTACACAGACCCTCTCTACTCTCTGAAATCTGCTGTACAGACCCGCTCTCCTCTTTGAAATCTGCTGTACAGACCCGCTCTCCTCTCTGAAATCTGCTACAGAGACCCGCTCTCGGCTCTGAAATCTGCTGTACAGACCCACTCTCCTCTCTGAAATCTGTACAGACCCTCTCTCCTCTCTGAAATCTGCTGCACAGACCGACCCTCTCTCCTCTCTGACATCTGCTGTACAGACCCACTCTCCTCTCTGAAATGTGCTACACAGACCCGCTCTCCTCTCTGAAATCTGCTGTACAGACCCGCTCTCCTCTCTAAAATCTGTTACACAGACCCGCTCTCCTCTCTGAAATATGCTACACAGACCCGCTCTCCTCTCTGAAATCTGCTGTACAGACCCGCTCTCCTCTCTAAAATCTGCTACACAGACCCGCTCTCCTCTCTGAAATCTGCTACACAGGCCCGCTCTCCTCTCTGAAATGTGCTACACAGACCCGCTCTCCTCTCTGAAATCTGCTGTACAGACCCGCTCTCCACTCTGAAATCTGCTACACAGACCCGCTCTCCTCTCTGACATCTGCTACACAGGCCCTACCTCCTCTCTGACATCTGCTACACAGACCCGCTCTCCTCTCTGACATCTGCTGTACAGACGCACTCTCCTCTCTGAAATGTGCTACACAGACCCGCTCTCCTCTCTAAAATCTGCTACACAGACCCGCTCTCCTCTCTGAAATCTGCTACACAGACCCTCCCTCCTCTCTGAAATCTGCTGTACAGACCCGCTCTCCTCTCTGAAATCTGCTACACAGACCCTCTCTCCTCTCTGAAATCTGCTGTACAGACCCTCTCTCCTCTCTGAAATCTGCTACACAGACCCTCTCTCCTCTCTGACATCTGCTACACAGGCCCTCTCTCCTCTCTGACATCTGCTACACAGACCCGCTCTCCTCTCTGACATCTGCTGTACAGACCCACTCCCCTCTCTGAAATGTGCTACACAGACCCACTCTCCTCTCTGAAATCTGCTACACAGACCCTCTCTCCTCTCTGAAATCTGCTGTACAGACCCGCTCTCCTCTCTGAAATGTGCTACACAGACCCGCTCTCCTCTCTGAAATCAGCTGTACAGACCCGCTCTCCTCTCTGAAATCTGCTACACAGACCCTCTCTCCTCTCTGAAATCTGCTGTACAGACCCTCTCTCTTCTCTGAAATCTGCTGTACAGACCCTCTCTCCTCTCTGACATCTGCTACACAGACCCTCTCTCCTCTCTGACATCTGCTACACAGACCCGCTCTCCTCTCTGACATCTGCTGTACAGACCCACTCCCCTCTCTGAAATGTGCTACACAGACCCACTCTCCTCTCTGAAATCTGCTACACAGACCCTCTCTCCTCTCTGAAATCTGCTGTACAGACCCGCTCTCCTCTCTGAAATGTGCTACACAGACCCGCTCTCCTCTCTGAAATCAGCTGTACAGACCCGCTCTCCTCTCTGAAATCTGCTACACAGACCCTCTCTCCTCTCTGAAATCTGCTGTACAGACCCTCTCTCCTCTCTGAAATCTGTACAGACCCTCTCTCCTCTCTGAAATCTGCTGTACAGACCCACTCTCCTCTCTGAAATCTGCTACACAGACCCTCTCTGAAATCTGCTGTACAGACCCGCTCTCCTCTCTGAAATCTGCTACACAGACCCGCTCTCCTCTCTGAAATGTGCTACACAGACCCTCTCTCCTCTCTGAAATCTGCTGTACAGACCCGCTCTCCTCTCTGAAATCAGCTGTACAGACCCTCTCTCCTCTCTGAAATGTGCCACACAGACCCGCTCTCCTCTCGGAAATCTGCTGTACAGACCCGCTCTCCTCTCTGAAATCTGCTGTACAGACCCTCTCTCCTCTCTGAAATCTGCTGTACAGACCCGCTCTCCTCTCTGAAATCTGCTACACAGACCGACTCTCCTCTCTGAAATCTGCTGTACAGACCCGCTCTCCTCTCTGAAATCTGCTGTACAGACCCTCTCGCCTCTCTGAAATCTGCTACACAGACCCTCTCTCCTCTCTGAAATCTGCTGTACAGACCCGCTCTCCTCTCTGAAATCTGCTACACAGACCCGCTCTCCTCTCTGAAATCTGCTACACAGACCCAATCTCCTCTCTGAAATCTGCAGTACAGACCCGCTCTCCTCTCTGAAATCTGCTACACAGACCCGCTCTCCTCTCTGAAATCTGCTACACAGACTCTCTCTCCTCTCTGAAATCTGCTACACAGACCCGCTCTCCTCTCTGAAATCTGCTGTACAGACCCGCTCTCCTCTCTGAAATCTGCTGTACAGACCCTCTCTCCTCTCTGAAATCTGTACAGACCCGCTCTCCTCTCTGAAATGTGCTACACAGACCCTCTCTCCTCTCTGAAATGTGCTACACAGACCCGCTCTCCTCTCTGAAATCTGTGACACAGACCCGCTCTCCTCTCTGAAATCTGCTACACAGACCCTCTCTCCTCTCTGAAATCTGCTGTACAGACCCGCTCTCCTCTCTGAAATCTGTGACACAGACCCACTCTCCTCTCTGAAATCTGTACAGACCCATTCTCCTCTCTGAAATCTGCTATACAGACCCACTCTCCTCTCTGAAATCTGTACAGACCCATTCTCCTCTCTGAAATCTGCTATACAGACCCACTCTCCTCTCTGAAATCTGCTACAGACCGACTCTCCTCTCTGAAGTCTGCTGTACAGACCCACTCTCCTCTCTGAAATCTGCTACAGACCAGCTCTCCTCTCTGAAATCTGTGACACAGACCCGCTCTCCTCTCTGAAATCTGTACAGACCCTCTCTCCTCTCTGAAATCTGTGACACAGACCCGCTCTCCTCTCTGAAATCTGTACAGACCCACTCTCCTCTCTGAAATCTGTACAGACCCTCTATCCTCTCTGAAATCTGTGACACAGGCCCACTCTCCTCTCTGAAATCTGCTGTACAGACCCTCTCTCCTCTCTGAAATCTGTACAGACCCACACTCCTCTCTGAAATCTGCTGTACAGACCCACTCTCCTCTCTGAAATCTGCTACACAGACCCTCTCTCCTCTCTGAAATCTGCTGTACAGACCCTCTCTCCTCTCTGAAATCTGCTGTACAGACCCGCTCTCCTCTCTGAAATCTGCTGTACAGACCCGCTCTCCTCTCTGAAATCTGCTACACAGACCCGCTCTACTCTCTGAAATGTGCTACACAGACCCGCTCTCCTCTCTGAAATCTGCTGTACAGACCCGCTCTCCTCTCTGAAATGTGCTACACAGACCCTCTCTCCTCTCTGAAATCTGCTGTATAGACCCTCTCTCCTCTCTGAAATCTGTGACACAGACCCGCTCTCCTCTCTGAAATCTGCTGTACAGACCCGCTCTCCTCTCTGAAATGTGCTACACAGACCCTCTCTCCTCTCTGAAATCTGCTGTACAGACCCGCTCTCCTCTCTGAAATCTGTGACACAGACCCGCTCTCCTCTCTGAAATCTGCTGTACAGACCCACTCTCCTCTCTGAAATCTGCTACACAGACCCTCTCTCCTCTCTGAAATCTGCTGTACAGACCCTCTCTCCTCTCTGAAATCTGCTGTACAGACCCTCTCTCCTCTCTGAAATCTGCTGTACAGACCCGCTCTCCTCTCTGAAATCTGCTGTACAGACCCGCTCTCCTCTCTGAAATCTGCTACACAGACCCGCTCTCCTCTCTGAAATGTGCTACACAGACCCGCTCTCCTCTCTGAAATGTGCTACACAGACCCTCTCTCCTCTCTGAAATCTGCTGTACAGACCCTCTCTCCTCTCTGAAATCTGTACAGACCCTCTCTCCTCTCTGAAATCTGTACAGACCCTCTCTCCTCTCTGAAATCTGCTGTACAGACCCTCTCTCCTCTCTGAAATCTGCTACACAGACCCGCTCTCCTCTCTGAAATCTGCTGTACAGACCCGCTCTCCTCTCTGAAATCTGCTACACAGACCCGCTCTCCTCTCTGAAATCTGCTACACAGACCCTCTCTCCTCTCTGAAATCTGCTGTACAGACCCTCTCTCCTCTCTGAAATCTGCTGTACAGACCCTCTCTCCTCTCTGAAATCTGCTGTACAGACCCTCTCTCCTCTCTGAAATCTGCTGTACAGACCCGCTCTCCTCTCTGAAACCTGCTGTACAGACCCGCTCTCCTCTCTGAAATCTGCTACACAGACCCGCTCTCCTCTCTGAAATGTGCTACACAGACCCGCTCTCCTCTCTGAAATGTGCTACACAGACCCTCTCTCCTCTCTGAAATCTGCTGTACAGACCCTCTCTCCTCTCTGAAATCTGTACAGACCCTCTCTCCTCTCTGAAATCTGTACAGACCCTCTCTCCTCTCTGAAATCTGCTGTACAGACCCTCTCTCCTCTCTGAAATCTGCTACACAGACCCGCTCTCCTCTCTGAAATCTGCTGTACCGACCCGCTCTCCTCTCTGAAATCTGCTACACAGACCCGCTCTCCTCTCTGAAATCTGCTACACAGACCCTCTCTCCTCTCTGAAATCTGCTGTACAGACCCTCTCTCCTCTCTGAAATCTGCTGTACAGACCCACTCTCCTCTCTGAAATCTGCTACACAGACCCGCTCTCCTCTCTCAAATCTGCTACACAGACCCACTCTCCTCTCTGAAATCTGCTGTACAGACCGACTCTCCTCTCTGAAATCTGCTGTACAGACCCTCTCTCCTCTCTGAAATCTGTACAGACCCATTTCTCCTCTGAAATCTGCTGTACAGACCGACTCTCCTCTCTGAAATCTGCTACAGACCAGCTCTCCTCTCTGAAATCTGCTGTACAGACCGACTCTCCTCTCTGAAATCTGCTACAGACCAGCTCTCCTCTCTGAAATCTGTGACACAGACCCGCTCTCCTCTCTGAAATCTGTGACACAGACCCACTCTCCTCTCTGAAATCTGTACAGACCCATTCTCCTCTCTGAAATCTGCTATACAGACCGACTCTCCTCTCTGAAATCTGCTGTACAGACCCTCTCTCCTCTCTGAAATCTGTACAGACCCATTTCTCCTCTGAAATCTGCTGTACAGACCGACTCTCCTCTCTGAAATCTGCTACAGACCAGCTCTCCTCTCTGAAATCTGCTGTACAGACCGACTCTCCTCTCTGAAATCTGCTACAGACCAGCTCTCCTCTCTGAAATCTGCTGTACAGACCCGCTCTCCTCTCTGAAATGTGCTACACAGACCCTCTCTCCTCTCTGAAATCTGCTGTATAGACCCTCTCTCCTCTCTGAAATCTGTGACACAGACCCGCTCTCCTCTCTGAAATCTGCTGTACAGACCCGCTCTCCTCTCTGAAATGTGCTACACAGACCCTCTCTCCTCTCTGAAATCTGCTGTACAGACCCGCTCTCCTCTCTGAAATCTGTGACACAGACCCGCTCTCCTCTCTGAAATCTGCTGTACAGACCCACTCTCCTCTCTGAAATCTGCTACACAGACCCTCTCTCCTCTCTGAAATCTGCTGTACAGACCCTCTCTCCTCTCTGAAATCTGCTGTACAGACCCTCTCTCCTCTCTGAAATCTGCTGTACAGACCCGCTCTCCTCTCTGAAATCTGCTGTACAGACCCGCTCTCCTCTCTGAAATCTGCTACACAGACCCGCTCTCCTCTCTGAAATGTGCTACACAGACCCGCTCTCCTCTCTGAAATGTGCTACACAGACCCTCTCTCCTCTCTGAAATCTGCTGTACAGACCCTCTCTCCTCTCTGAAATCTGTACAGACACTCTCTCCTCTCTGAAATCTGTACAGACCCTCTCTCCTCTCTGAAATCTGCTGTACAGACCCTCTCTCCTCTCTGAAATCTGCTACACAGACCCGCTCTCCTCTCTGAAATCTGCTGTACAGACCCGCTCTCCTCTCTGAAATCTGCTACACAGACCCGCTCTCCTCTCTGAAATCTGCTACACAGACCCTCTCTCCTCTCTGAAATCTGCTGTACAGACCCTCTCTCCTCTCTGAAATCTGCTGTACAGACCCTCTCTCCTCTCTGAAATCTGCTGTACAGACCCTCTCTCCTCTCTGAAATCTGCTGTACAGACCCGCTCTCCTCTCTGAAACCTGCTGTACAGACCCGCTCTCCTCTCTGAAATCTGCTACACAGACCCGCTCTCCTCTCTGAAATGTGCTACACAGACCCGCTCTCCTCTCTGAAATGTGCTACACAGACCCTCTCTCCTCTCTGAAATCTGCTGTACAGACCCTCTCTCCTCTCTGAAATCTGTACAGACCCTCTCTCCTCTCTGAAATCTGTACAGACCCTCTCTCCTCTCTGAAATCTGCTGTACAGACCCTCTCTCCTCTCTGAAATCTGCTACACAGACCCGCTCTCCTCTCTGAAATCTGCTGTACCGACCCGCTCTCCTCTCTGAAATCTGCTACACAGACCCGCTCTCCTCTCTGAAATCTGCTACACAGACCCTCTCTCCTCTCTGAAATCTGCTGTACAGACCCTCTCTCCTCTCTGAAATCTGCTGTACAGACCCACTCTCCTCTCTGAAATCTGCTACACAGACCCGCTCTCCTCTCTGAAATCTGCTACACAGACCCACTCTCCTCTCTGAAATCTGCTGTACAGACCGACTCTCCTCTCTGAAATCTGCTGTACAGACCCTCTCTCCTCTCTGAAATCTGTACAGACCCATTTCTCCTCTGAAATCTGCTGTACAGACCGACTCTCCTCTCTGAAATCTGCTACAGACCAGCTCTCCTCTCTGAAATCTGCTGTACAGACCGACTCTCCTCTCTGAAATCTGCTACAGACCAGCTCTCCTCTCTGAAATCTGTGACACAGACCCGCTCTCCTCTCTGAAATCTGTGACACAGACCCACTCTCCTCTCTGAAATCTGTACAGACCCATTCTCCTCTCTGAAATCTGCTATACAGACCGACTCTCCTCTCTGAAATCTGCTGTACAGACCCTCTCTCCTCTCTGAAATCTGTACAGACCCATTTCTCCTCTGAAATCTGCTGTACAGACCGACTCTCCTCTCTGAAATCTGCTACAGACCAGCTCTCCTCTCTGAAATCTGCTGTACAGACCGACTCTCCTCTCTGAAATCTGCTACAGACCAGCTCTCCTCTCTGAAATCTGTGACACAGACCCGCTCTCCTCTCTGAAATCTGTGACACAGACCCACTCTCCTCTCTGAAATCTGTACAGACCCGCTCTCCTCTCTGAAATGTGCTACACAGACCCTCTCTCCTCTCTGAAATCTGCTGTATAGACCCTCTCTCCTCTCTGAAATCTGTGACACAGACCCGCTCTCCTCTCTGAAATCTGCTGTACAGACCCGCTCTCCTCTCTGAAATGTGCTACACAGACCCTCTCTCCTCTCTGAAATCTGCTGTACAGACCCGCTCTCCTCTCTGAAATCTGTGACACAGACCCGCTCTCCTCTCTGAAATCTGCTGTACAGACCCACTCTCCTCTCTGAAATCTGCTACACAGACCCTCTCTCCTCTCTGAAATCTGCTGTACAGACCCTCTCTCCTCTCTGAAATCTGCTGTACAGACCCTCTCTCCTCTCTGAAATCTGCTGTACAGACCCGCTCTCCTCTCTGAAATCTGCTGTACAGACCCGCTCTCCTCTCTGAAATCTGCTACACAGACCCGCTCTCCTCTCTGAAATGTGCTACACAGACCCGCTCTCCTCTCTGAAATGTGCGACACAGACCCTCTCTCCTCTCTGAAATCTGCTGTACAGACCCTCTCTCCTCTCTGAAATCTGTACAGACCCTCTCTCCTCTCTGAAATCTGTACAGACCCTCTCTCCTCTCTGAAATCTGCTGTACAGACCCTCTCTCCTCTCTGAAATCTGCTACACAGACCCGCTCTCCTCTCTGAAATCTGCTGTACAGACCCGCTCTCCTCTCTGAAATCTGCTACACAGACCCTCTCTCCTCTCTGAAATCTGCTGTACAGACCCTCTCTCCTCTCTGAAATCTGCTGTACAGACCCACTCTCCTCTCTGAAATCTGCTACACAGACCCGCTCTCCTCTCTGAAATCTGCTACACAGACCCACTCTCCTCTCTGAAATCTGCTGTACAGACCGACTCTCCTCTCTGAAATCTGCTGTACAGACCCTCTCTCCTCTTTGAAATCTGTGACACAGACCCTCTCTCCTCTCTGAAATCTGCTGTACAGACCCTCTCTCCTCTCTGAAATCTGCTGTACAGACCCGCTCTCCTCTCTGAAATCTGTGACACAGACCCGCTCTCCTCTCTGAAATCTGTGACACAGACCCGCTCTCCTCTCTGAAAGAGAGGTCTCCATGGTAGGCTACTGCAGAAAATACGGAGGCATGGGATTCAGGGTGATTTAGCAGTTTGGATCAGAAATTAGCTAGCTGAAAGAAGACAAAGGGTGGTTGATGGGAAATGTTCAGACTGGAGTCCAGTTACTAGTGGTGTACCACAAGGATCTGTTTTGGGGCCACTGCTGTTTGTCATTTTTATAAATGACCTGGAGGAGGGCGTAGAAGGATGGGTGAGTAAATTTGCAGACAACACTAAAGTCAGTGGAGTTGTGGACAGTGCGGAAGGATGTTACAAGTTACAGAGGGACATAGATAAGCTGCAGCGCTGGGCTGAGAGGTGGAAAATGGAGTTTAATGCAGAAAAGTGTGAGGTGATTCATTTTGGAAGGAATAACAGGAAGACAGAGTACTGGGCTAATGGTAAGATCCTTGGCAGTGTGGATGAGCAGAGAAATCTCTGTGTCCATGTACATAGATATCTGAAAGTTGCCACCCAGGCTGACAGGGTTGTTAAGAAGGCGTACGGTGTGTTAGCTTTTATTGGTGGAGGGATTGAGTTTCGGAGCCATGAGGTCATGTTGCAGCTCCGGTGCGGCCACATTTGGAGTATTGCGTGCAATTCTGGTTGCCGCATTATAGGAAGGATGTGGAAGCATTGGAAAGGGTGCAGAGGAGATTTATCAGAATGTTGCCTGGTATGGAGGGAAGATCTTATGAGGAAAGGCTGAGGGACTTGAGGCTGTTTTCGATAGAGAGAAGAAGGTTAAGAGGTGACTTAATTGAGGCATACAAGATGATCAGAGGATTGGATAGGGTGGACAGAGAGCCTTTTTCCTCGGATGGTGATGTCTAGCACGAGGGGACATAGCTTTAAATTGAGGGGAGATAGATATAGGACAGATGTCAGAGGTAGTTTCTTTACTCAGAGAGTAGTAAGGGCGTGGAATGCCCTGCCTGCAACAGTAGTGGACTCGCCAACACTAAGGGCATTCAAATGGTCATTGGATAGACATATGGACGATAAGGGAATAGTGTAGATGGGCTTTAGAGTGGTTTTACAGGTCGGCGCAACATCGAGGGCTGAAAGGCCTGTACTGCGCTGTAATGTTCTATGTTCTCCCTCCAATTTTCTTATTGTTAAAGTTTCGGTCTTTACGCCTCCACTCTCCTCGCTGGAGTCTTTGCAAAATCTGGGAGCAGCATGTTTGGATAAATCATTAGTTTTGGAGCAAGTAGTCAGCACAGTTAACAATTGGACTCCTGATGTTTTTCATGGCAGGGCATTGGGAAATGGTAATTATGTTCTTCTAATCCCAGGAGAAACGCAAGGAATTGTTTTCATCCCTCAAGGTTTTGTGTTGTGCCGCTATATTGTAGCCACTCTGGGATATCTAACGCAAAGCTCAGAGCTATTGGCTGCCAGACCACCTTCTGAGTTGATCGAGTCCTTTCTCTTTCCAAACGGTAGTTGCCCCAGATTCAGTCTGTAGTGATCTGCATATCTGAGTGTATGTAAAGGGCTAACATACATAAGTAACAGCTGGATAACCACTAGATGGCAGCACCAGATATGGGTATAAAAGACAAACTCAGCGAGAGTTCCCGCCTCTTCGTGTTCGGAGTGACTAGTGACCAGAGTTAGAGAGAGATAGCTTAAGAGTGCAGGTGCAGTTAATCATTATTATATATATTTAGTCTTGTTAATCTTATCTTGTTTTAGTTATTGAAGAGTGAACAAACTCAGTTATTTTATTATAGTTACTCAATAAACAATATTTGCTTTATTTGAAGACTTTGAATGTTACTGAACATCAAACATATGACCATTCTGGCAGTAAGCAAATGAGTAACAAGACATTACACAACGTAATATAACACCGTCCTGCTCCATTCAGCTGTCCAGTCACATTGAGAAGCGTTGTAAGCCCCAGTCCGCCAGTTAAATTGACTACTCCTCACAGTGGTTGGATGAATGGAAAAACTAGTCACATTGCACAGCTGCCACCCTATTCCCAGAGTTAATTCCACATGCCTGGCATATTACAGTCTTGGGAACAGAACCTATTTTCGATACAACTAAGATTTAAATTGACTTTTTCACAACTCGAAGTATTTTGTTTCACAGATTTTGATATTTAAAATTTGACATTTCAGTTGAATTGGGGAAGCACAGATTGGGAAGAAAGATATGGGGCACAATTCTCCCACCGGAGATGAATCGCCTCTGATTTGCACTCAAGCTGGGAGCGGCACCCAGAGGCGATTCACTATTTATTCACAAATTTATATATATGGCGGGGATTGCTGGGAATTCAATCGCTAATCCCACTATTGGGCCGGCATTTTGAATGGGCAGCCCAATAGCAAGGTCAGGCCGCTGGCCTCCCTCTTTCCCTCCCCCCAATCAAATCCTGCCCCCTCCCCCAACACAGGAAATGCTGGGTCACTGCCCCCCCCCCCCCCCCCCCCCCCCCCCACAGTAAGCACGTATAGTTCCAACTCCACCAAATTTGCTAACGATACGACCATAGTGGGCCGGATCTCGAATAATGATGAGTCAGAATACAGGAGGGAGTTAGAGAACCTAGTGGAGTGGCGCAGCGACAACAATCTACCCCTCAATGCCAGCAAAACTAAAGAGCTGGTCATTGACTTCAAGAAGCACTGTACACACCCGTCAGCATCAACGGGGCCGAGGTGGAGATGGTTAGCAGCTTCAAATTCCTAGGGTCCACCCACATCGACGCTACCCCCAAGAAAGCACAACAGTGCCTATACCTCCTCAGGAAACTAAGGAAATTCAGCATGTCCACATTAACTCTTACCAACTTTTATAGATGCACCATAGAAAGCATCCTATCTGGCTGCATCACAGCCTGGTATGGCAACTGCTCAGCTCAAGACCATAAGAAACTTCAGAGAGTCGTGAACACAGCCCAGTCCATCATATGAACCTGCCTCCTATACACTGACTCCATCTACACCTCCCACCACCTGAGGAAAGCGGGCAGCATAATCAAAGTCCCCTCCCACCTGGCTTACTCACTCTTCCAACTTCTTCCATTGGGCAGGAGATACCAAAGTCTGAGAACACGCACAAACAGACTCAAAAACAGCTTCTTCCCTGCTAACGACCCTCTTATGGACTAACCTGATTAACACTACACCCCAGTATGCTTCACTCGATGCCGGTGTTTGTGTAGTTACATTGTGTACCTTATGTTGCCCTATTATGTATTTCATTTTAAAAATAATTTATTTTCATGTACTTAATGATCTGTTGAGTTGCTCGCAGCGAAATACTTTTCATTGTACACGTGACAATAAACAAATCCAATCCAATCCAATGAGAGTGACCCCACCCCCCCAATCCCTTAACAGAAACCCCTGCATGGAAGCTGAAGAACAGTCCAGACAGAAACAGTGGGGAGGAAAAGTCATTGTTTTAAAACTCACTTGACCCCTACAGCTGCTGCCGCAGGCCAAGAAAGCATGAGCTGTGGCTTCCGAGAAAAAACACATCATCAGGGTTTAACCCCTGTAAGGCTTTTATTCACATCAGTGAGGAACAGCTTTTACTGGGTTGTGATTGACAGCTTCAAGACAGATAGATGTTTGGTGTGTTTAATTTCATTTCCCTTCATGTTTGAATGGATTTCAAGTACCCTGCTGTGAAACTAAGCAATATTTATACACATCTAGCTGTGATCAACAGCTCATAACCGCATCAAAAGCAGTAAAGTACTATGAGCTGTCAATCATAGCTAGATGTTTTCTCTGCCTGAGGCAGTAGCTGCAAGGGCCAAGTATATTTTAAAGCAATGATCTTTTAAAACTTCCTGCCTGGGCTGCTCTTTAGCTTCCAGCAGGGGTGACTGATGGGGGATGGAGGGCCTCTATTATGGTGGGCTCTGCTGGGGATGGGTTGGGCAGGATGTGCATGTGGAGGGGGGGGGGGGAAGAGGGTGGCCCTCTGATGGCCTTTGGGGGCAACTTCCTTAAAGTCTTAACCCACAGAGAGGTCCACCGTGCCAGGACCACAGCGACAGATACCTGCACCAATCCAAGCGCACGTGAATCCCAGCCCAGAGAATCACGCAGCCGTGGAGAATCTGGTGTCCAGCCCATTAATAGGATCCAAATGGATCCTATTTTGACCATTTTGTATCCCCCCGCTGGCACCGGGTGCCGATCCCATTTTTTGACAACCCCGGATTTTCCGCCCAATTGTGGATCTCTCTGGCGGTGCGGGGCAGTGGAGATAATGTAATTTAGATATATTTGAAAAGTGGTATGATTTACCGGCCTAGCCATGCCCGACACGGACAAAGCCAGGATGCCCAGGTCATTGGTAAGCTGGCAGAGGCACTGCCAGGGTGCCAGTGCCAAGATGGCATCTTACCTGAGAGCTTGAGGACCCCCTAATTGGTTCATTGAGGGAGTCTGGAGGTCGTGGAGGGGGAGGAAGGGAGGGTCTAGACAAATCAGAATGGTCTCGACAGGGCATTCCTCGCCTAGTCTCAAGAATGAAGCAGAGTCCCGTTCAATAGTGGGGTTGTTCTCTGTGCTTTAAGTGCCCAAAACACCCCAGTAAACATGCCCAAAAGGAATCAGATTTATTTTCTATTAAATCGCGCTCAAGATCATTGCCCGATGTTTTATTGTTGTTTTAATGCCCAATTCAATTCCACACATGGGGATTAATATTCGTCTTTGGATCTGCAGCTTTGCCTTTATTATAATGCTTCTCACTATGGAAATATTTGATCACAATATGCTGAGGTCAGTAGCGCTAACTGAATGCAGGAAACCTCCTGGTGTTAGTGTTTGCAGTCTGGTTTACCTGAATGTGAGATAAACCCAGTGCATTACTTTCTACATCCACCACTCCTCGCTGAAGCCTCACCATTTACAGTGTGCGTCCACTCACTGAAGTCACATCTTTTGCATGACCTGTTCTCCTCGCTGAACACTCGGTTTGCAGACATCACCCCTGACTCTAACATGTTGGGTGTGGATTGTTTAGTCTGTGTGTGTGTGTGTGTGTGTGTGTATGTGTGTGTGTGTCACTGGCTCCACAATCCAATGCAAATGTCTTCTCGCAGCCTCTCCCCTTCTGCACTTCCATAGAGATAATCTGCCCCCAGCCACAGTACACTTGCATGCTTCTCACAGCACACTGGCGGTTGAAAACCACTGTTCGAGATGGTAACGGTCTTGGGTTTGGAAGGTGCCGTCCAAGAAGCCTTGGTGAGTCCCTGCAATTCATCTTGCAGATGTTACACACTGCTGCTACTGTGCGTCAGCGGTGGAGGGATTGAATGTTTGTGGATGGGGTGCCAATCTAAATGGCGAAAAGAGAATAAGATTCAAACAAATCTCAAAAACATTTTCTTTTCTGATTTAATATTTTTTCCTATTAAAAATTATTATTTTTATCAGCTGTTGTGCTATTTCAAATGTCAAAATCTACTGGTTAAACATTCACATTTTTAAAGCACAATATCATATTCAAATACATTGGCATTCTAAGATAATGTTAACAAAATTGAATTCAATTACTATGTGAATGACGCTATCCCCTGGTGCAATCAACAGTGCAGGTGGGTCACAACAATCTTAATGTTATCCAGTGCCGAATCGAAAAGCATCCAGTTAAAGAGTTTGAATACCAGTAATTACAGCATCTTTGGTGAGTTAATTTGGGTAGTAGCTTTATAATTTTCTGAAAGTCAGTTACTTGGCATTAGTGAATTTGTTTTGCAACTAACTCCCCAGAATGTGTTAATGCAATTAGATGTGTTGTCACAGCTTGTGTTCTCCAATAGTGAGTATTAATAAATAACATTGGGAAGAATTCTATGCAGTCTGTAAGAGTGGGAAATATGGAGTGAGAGGTGACCGAATTATGCAGGCGCCAGAATTTCAATTTCCCGACAGCAGATTGAGATGTAAACATGAAGTCAGCGGTGTATTGGACCTCACACGGGTCTGTGTCGGGTTCCTGCAATACATTTACATTCTATGAATAAATTATTTGAATTATGTCCTACTTGCAGGGTAAAATCAGAGGCACACAAGAGTCTTGTGGCACTCAGTTCATGTTTTTTTTTAAGGTGGCATGTAACAGTCGGCTTGGTACAGTTGTGTCGGAGGTTATTCTTGTTGAACTCTGCACCACAAGAAATGCAAACAGTAAAATGGTAGCTTGCACCAATGTTCAGGACCAACAAGATTGAGCCAGTTGTGAGGGAGGGCAGGGAGTGTGGATTGGGTTGCAGGCATCGAGGAGTGGAATGGGGGGGGGGGGGGGGAGGAGGGGGATCCAAGGGAGGAGAGATCTAAGGGAGGAGAGAGGGTCCTAGATAGGAGTGGAAGACGGAACGGCCTGCATCCTGCATGTGATCAATCAAGGTAAGAAAATAAGGGGCCTAAAGGGTGGTGTCAGTATTATCCACCTGCCAGTCCATGTTAAGATGTTGGTAGGCAGAATTGTTTGAGCTGACCTACACATTTCAACTATCCCTCCTGAGATATCATCTTGGACAATGTCCTTTAAAACGCACAGGAGGGAGGGCCAACTGAGCCTGCAGGTTCAGTCAGTCTTACAGAGTGGTGTTGCTCTTTTTAGCCTTAGTTTTATTAGCTCTGATTAGGTCACCTTTGCTCACGAGTCGCCAGGTATCTTTCTGATACCGCCACGTGGTTCAAGCTCGAGTTATGATTAATAAATCAGCACACCGCTTAGTAAGATTGAAATCAACGGTCATTTATTATGTACAGCAATCAATACTTACACAATAATCCTACTTATCTATATCAAAACCTACCACTATTGGCCAATACTTAACTTTTGGGGATTGCCCACCAGGTCAGGGAAACGAATGGTTTATCGAATTGGATCTGGCCTGCGGGATTCAAAAGGCTGATACGGGTCGATGGCTAGGAATCTCTATCGGGTAGCGATCGCTGGAGTCAGACTTACTGTTTCTGGTCAATGTTCTTGCGAAGGTTGCGAGCAGGAGAAGAAGGGAGAGAGAGATCGGAACTTGGCCCCTCAAATTATGGGGCCCAGGGGCTTCCCGCCTCTCGGGGCGGCCCTTGACCCTGAGTCCCAAGTGATTGGACTTGTTCCCAATCACTGGGTTCGATATGCTCCAATAATGGGGCGATTCCTCGATCGGGGGGTGGTCGTTCACCTGTCTTTGTTTCGGCTACTGCAGGCGCCGACAGGTCTGGCCCGGCATTCAATTGCTAATATGTTGCAATTGTTCTCGGGGATAGCTGATTAAACTGCAGATGTCTGTGTTGATGTGCTGCTAATAGTCGTAGGTATCGATCTGGGCCGACTTCCCCAGAGCCGAATGCGCTATTCTGTCTGCAGCTGTCCGTTTGTGTCCTGTTGGTTGCTTTTCCCATCAGCCTTTTCGGTTAGCCATTTTATATCGGGTTTTGGCCAAATTAATAGGGAATCAGCCATTTTAGGTGGCTACTGACCCTCCTTGTGATCCTAACGCGAAGCATGAAGGATCACATAAATTTTGTCCTTTCTGTTCCCTGACTGGGGGGGGGGGGGGGGGGAGGGGGCACCTCCTACATGGCCACTACTCTGACCCACAAAAATTTACCTAAACAATTCTTGAGGGCGTTATGTCAGGCAGGGGCATGTATCTACAAAATAAAAACTTGGAACCTCTAATTTTACCTAAACACACTCATCAAGCATTGCATCATCCTATCTCTCTAAAACATACAACAACAATTATAACATTCAATATACTCTTTCCTGGCTTGCCAGTCAAGCTCAGGATCATACATTTTCTGTTACTGAGGTTTTGTACATTTTTTTTATTTACAGAAAAACGCAAGTGCATGTTTTATTATTATGGTTTTATAGGTCGCGGGGGTCTGGGCTCTGGTCATACCCGAATATAGGGGATCGGATCCGATATACCGGGGTTCGAGCGCGGTACGCTCTCCTTCTCCATTTGCGGAGGCGCATAGTCTGCACTGCACAGCAGAGTATCGCCAACGCTAACAGTGCTTCAATCACGTAGGACAGGGAGTACCAGGTTATGAACTTGGCACACCAGGATAATGCAGCGTGGCTGGTGACTGGGCCCTCGGTACTGCGGGGCAGTGAAACATTAACGGCATGGGGGTTTGAAGTAATGGGGTCCGCGTTCCCGCGCAACCAAATGTTCATCAAAAGTGTATTGAGCACGATGAAAGAAGTCCTCATGGCTGACCTCTTTCTTTTTCTTTCCTCGTGTTCTGTTTTCCTCCGGTCCTGGAGCTTCTGGAGTTCTGTAAAACAAGCATAGTATCTGTAACTACCTTGGTATAATATCCGGTATGTTGGTGTGTCTGTCCTTCTTGGGGCCAATTAAACCCTTATAATTGGTCACTATATGTGACTCCCCCATTTTTTTTTCAAAACAAATGTTAGGACATGGCACACTTCCCAATGGCGAACCAGTGCTAAGTTTATCATCCAAATGTTCCTGGATGTAAATAGCATGAGGCAGCAACCCAAGGGTCGCCTAAATAAATAAAACTGTTTTGAAAGGAAAAGGTCGAATGAGGTGCGTATGGGCCGCGACGGGTAAGATTTGGATGGAGTCCCCGGATAGGACGGCTACCAATGCCGTATGTCCCCTACCCGAGCGTTTCACGCCGTTTCTCCACTGCCTGAGCAACCGACAAGAACGGGCAAAAATTTAGTCATCATGGTGGGGTTGCTGCTGTGATTCTACCCTCGAATCAGATCGGGCGTCTGGCACTGGAACCAGTACCAGCTGAAAAGCTAGTTCCTCTCAACGAGCGTGTGGTCTGCTGACCAGGTATCTGTGGACAAGTTGGTACCGCTGAACAAGTGTCTGGCCGCGGTGGGGGTGTTGGAAAGAGCTAAAAGGTTTCAGGTGAATGGGCGTGTGACGGTGAGAAAAATTCTCCTGTCGGACGAACAACACTTAAACAAACATACAAACAACGTAAAACATCCTGTAGGTTCCATCAGGAAGGACAACACTTTTTCCCAAGTGTCTCCTTTAAATCATCATGTGGACACCTCCGTTCTCTGTTGCGAACAGGGTCGCAAAGGGGTTGGCGGATTGGGGGTCTGACTCAAGGTTGTCCCCTTCTCCCGGGTGCCAAAATTCTGGAGTGAATTAGTGTTGAGAGGGCTGCGTGGTATGAGTTGGGGTTGCTTTCGTCGTTGCGGACGAGTCTATAGGAGTTGTTGCGGTGCCAATGGCATTCATCAAGTTGTGTGGGGACAAAGTCGGGGTCATCCGTGTGATTCGATGGTCGGTGGTGTGGTTTGTTTAAGAAAGTGATCAGGAAGGGATCACTGGAGTCGAACTCGGAGTCGCTGGGCGTGGGACCCGGATAGTAGGGAGGCGTGCTGTGGCTGTCGTCAGAGTCACAGTCGCTGTCTCTGCTGCTGCAGTCTGTGGGCGTTCCGGGGCGGAGTGTAAATTGAGGGTGGAGTCGGGGGCGTGTCCGTGTCTGGGCTGGACGTGGAGGGGGTTGGTGTGGTCACGTTGGCTGTGGGCAGGGTTTGGTCTGCTGCGTCAAGCATGACGTGGTGGGCGTGGTTTGACTGTGCTCCATAAGCCTTTAGCTGGTTTATGTGAAACCACGCAATCTTACCATTTTGGTATTTGATTTTATATACCGATGGGCTTACTTTATGGGCTTAATGGAGTACGGACCCGAGTATTTCGGAGACAGAAATGTGCTGGGGTTATACACAGACAACATCACTTGTTGTCCCATATTATACTCCGTTGCATGTACTGCCTTATCAAAACAGGCCTTGCGCTGTTTCTTTTCAGTGCCCAACTTAACAGCGGCTGCTAACTGAGCCGTTTTTACATTTACAAGTAATTGTTCCACGGCTTTCTCGTGGGTGAGGGCCGTAACTTCAGGGCTGGTCAGGTCTAAACCCAACAAGTACTCTGTCCCTTTCATGGGGCGTCCGGTCATGAGGGTGTGTGGGGTGAAACCTGTGGAGGTGGAAACAGTGTTACGCAAAAACATCAGCGCAAAGGGTAGGACAGAATCCCAAGTGGTGTTGTTCTGCTGGACCATTTTTCTAAGGGTGGTTTTTAGGGTCCGATTCATGCGCTCCACTACCACTCGATTGAGGGGTACGCAATGTGAAATTTTTGGGTTATGCCAAATATCGTGAGGACGTTCTGCATGACCCGTCCTGTAAAGTGAGAACCTTGGTCCGATTCAATACTGCGGGGGAGTCCCCATCTTGTAAAAATGTGGTGGGTTAGGATTTTGGCTGTGGTTTTCGCGGTATTGGTGCGGGCTGGAAATGCTTCCACCCACTTTGTGAAAGTGTCTATGACCACCAGAACATATTTATAGCCATTCCTGCAAGGGGGCAATGGACCTATAAAATCGATCTGGAGGTTAGTCCAGGGGCCGTTAACGGGTCGGGTGTGGCTGAGTTGTGCCTTTTTGGCATATCTATCTGGGTTGTTCTGTGCGCAGATGAGGCAAATCTCAATGTAATGGGATACATCCTCTTTGAGATTTGGCCACCAACAAAGCTGTTTGAGGTGGGCTGCGGTGGGATCGATTCCCTGGTGTCCATGACCATCATGGAATAAACAGATTAATTGGTTCCGATCCTGCTTCGGAACTACATAAAGGGTGTCTTTCAACACCACACCGTCATGTGTGGTTATCATATTTCTGTACCTCTCGTATGAGGCTGGAAACTTCCCTTTCACAATCTCAGTGAGAGCGCTATTCTGCTTCTGGGCCTCTACTAGATCTTCGATCCTAGTCTGCGTGACCTGAACTGCACTCACTGGCGCACTCACTGGGGCGCTTTCGGGGGGCTTCCAAAAATACCCATGCCTGCTTTTGCCAGCGCGTCGGCTTTTACATTTCCAGGGGGGGAGGAACGATGGTGGCTGCGGACTTTTATAATGCCAAAAGGCCTGTTCTTGGCTTTTCTCAGAATATGGCGGAGTAATGGGGCTGAGGGGAGGGGTTTCCCATCCGCGGAAACAAATCCTCTTGTTTCCCAGAGGGGTAGAAATTCGGTGAGGCTGTTGCAGACGTATAGACTGTCTGAATATATGTCTGCTGCGCTGGGGAAGGAATCAGGGTGCTCTATAATATAAGCGATGGCCGCAAGCTCTGCTGCCTGCGCGCCTAAGTGTCTGGGTAATTTTAATGCGATTTCCTCGAGGGCGCGTCCCTGCGCGTCCTCCACATAAATCCCGCAACCTGTTATGCGTCGCCCATCCAGGACTGTGGAAGATCCATCCACATAAATCCTAATGGGATCACACGTGTCCGGGTGAGGGGGGCTTTGAGATGGTGTGGCTAGTTTTCTGGGGGGTATTTTAGCGATAAAGGGGCCTGTATTATGGTGGGGCGAGATGATTTCACACTCATGGGGGGTTCCGGGGTACTGTAGATTGTCCGCTAAGTATGTGTGTGTTTTGGTCCGTTTGACTGTGATGTCCCGTCCTTGTAAGAGAAGGGTCCACCTAGCAGCGTGGATTTGGCTGACGGTACCGTCTTTAAGTCGTCCGTTTAGTAAAAGTTGGGTGGGGGTGTGCTCGGTCAAAATGGTGATGGGGTTCAGTCCGGTAATGTATGAAAAGTACTGGACTGCCCAGAAAACTGCGAGCAGGTGCCTCTCACAGGCTGAGAATCCCTGCTCCACAGCATCTAGAATTCGGGAGGCATAAGCCACGGATCTTAGCTGGTCGTGCCGCTCCTGCAGGAGCACGGCTGAAAGGGTGCGGTCTGTGGTCGCTACCTCTATTGCGTAAGGGGAAAGCGGGTCTGGAACTTGTAGTGCGGGGGTGGCTATGAGCGCCTGTTTTAATGATTCCACAGCATCCGTATGCTGCGGAAGCCATCCCCAGGGGGCTCCCTTCTTTAGGAGGTCTGAGAGGGGCGCTGCCTTTTTTGCGAAACCGTCGATGTGGTTTCGGCAGTAGCTAACCAGTCCTAAAAACGACCGGAGGGCTGAGACGTTTTGGGGAAGGGGCAATTTAGCGATCAAGTCAATTCTTTTGTGCTCGATCTCGCGTTTGCCGTGTGTGATGATAGTACCCAAATATACCACCTTTTCTTCCAATATCTGGGCCTTTTTGGGGTTGACTTTACAGCTAATGGAATGTAGTAATTCCAGGAGTTCGGACAGAAGCTCAATGTGCTCTTCCTTTGTGTCTGTCTGCAGTAGTAGATTGTCTACATACTGTACCAGACATTCGGGGCGAGAAAATTTCGCTAGTCCATTTGCCAGCTGTCAGTGGAAAATGGAGGGGGAGTTGTGGAAGCCTTGTGGCAGGCATGTCCACGTGTATTGCTGCGAAGGCACGCCTTTGCCAATGGAATGGACCAGAATCCATTACTGACGTCCAAAACCGTGAAATATCGGGCATGGAGTCCCTGTTTGAGCATGGTCTCGGGACTTGTTGCAACAGTGGGGGCTGCTACGGGGGTGACTTTATTGAGTTCCCGATAATCTATGGTCAAGTGCCATTATCCGTCGGGCTTCCTTACTGGCCAAATCGGGGCATTATTAGTTGAGGCTACCGATCTGAGGACGCCCTGCTCTAATAAACTTTCTATAACCTTTAGGATTTCTCCCTCTGCTTCTAGGGGGAATCCGTACTGCTGTTGGGGTCTAGGGTCCGGCCCTGTTATTTGTACGGAACCGGTCATCCGTCCACAGTCGTGTTTGTGGGTCGCGAATGCTGCCCTGTTTTTTTGCAGGGCTGCCCTAACCTGTCGGTCCGTGCTGAGTGTGGTGGGATTGAACCAAAACTCGCCTACAGCGCTAATTTTGTTCATATAATCCCCTGTATTGAGCGTTGCTGGGGCTCTAGTGGATTTCACCATCTTCCAGACACACTGGTTGACTGGATCGAAAGAGAGGTGGTGAGAATTCATGAAGTCGATCCCCAAAATGTGCTCCGCTGTTGGGGGCAGGTCGACTAACACTACGGGGTGTTTTGTATTAATGATTCCGATTTGGATGGGTACAGGGGTTGTGATGTGTCCCTGCTGTGAGTGGCCTGTGAAGCCGCTGAGGGTGATAGTGGCTGTAGTGGGCCACGGGTCCTTACCAAGGGTGGAGGAATTTAAGGTTGTGCGGGACCCTCCTGTGTCCCAGAGAAGCTCGATCGGCTGTCCCCTAACCTTTGCTGCAACTACGGGTCATCCTGACCTATCCCAAAGCGTATCGCAGACCCAACTGGGGGAGCCTGTACACAGTCAGTCCGTTCCAGTCAAGTCTGTCTGATCGGACTGGGCGCTAACGCTATGTATGGGCTCTGCCTTTTTCTTATTGAGAGTGCCTGTCTGTTGGGCTCTCTGTGGCTTTTTAGGGGCCTTGCATTCTTTGGCAAAATGTCCCAACTGTCCGCAATTGTAGCATTCTTGCGGTTTTGCTGGGGGGCTGCTCTTTCCCTTGTTTACCCAGGCGGGGTTGTGAAGAGTGGTTCTTATTGCATGCACGTCTACGGCGGCTTGTTTTTCCTCGGGGGTTCTAGCTGCGGGTTTACTGTCAGCCGCTTGTTCCCAAACGCGGGACAATCTTTTGACCACCCACTTCTCATTATGAGCCTCCTCCGAGGGGTCATAATTACTACAGGCATTCTGTCCTGCTTCCGTGGCACGGGAGATAAGGGTGTGGGTCCATTTGGCCATATTGTCTGCGGACAAATGGGCACGGTCTACGTTTCCGAAAACGGCTTCAAAGTGAATCCACAAGCGTCCTGAGAACGCTGTGGGGTGTTCCGACTTTTTCTGTCTGCACTTATTTAGGCCATCTACGGGGTCGCCCCGGTTATACCCGATCGCATCCTGGATCGCGATATGCATTTCTGCAAGGGTGCCTCCTCCTACATTCTGTGGGTCGGGAAGGGCTGCTGCGACCAATGGGTCTAAGCTGAGGACCGTGAGCTTTACCTGCTCTTTCTCAACCAGGCCGTACACGGACGCCTGGTGTTTGACGGTGGCAAAGAAATGGTGTGGGTCTGAAGCGGGGAGGAACAGTGTGATTTTAGCACACGCGTCCCGTAATTGGGTCACTGTGAGGGAGGTGGAATATAAGATTTCCGCCTCATCTGCTGTGGCGGTGCGGTGGGTTGTTACAGGGTTTATGGGAGCCTGTATTACCTGCTGTGTGGGGGGTGGGGGTGCGTTCCTCCTTTGGGGCTTTCCCTGCGCACCTGTTCCCTGAACATATCTCTGCGCTGTCTCTTGCAATTCTTCCCAATCAGGGCCGTCTTCCTGTTCTAAACTTTCCCCAAAGGTGTCTTGGAATCCCTTTTGGACAGAAAGCATTGCTTGCAGGTCTGCAATTTGCTTTCGGCACTTCGCATGGTCTAAGGTACTCTGCCTTTGTTCCGTGGTTGCAGCGTGGAGCGCTCTCAAGGCTGCCTTGAGATCACTACATTGCTTCTGTAGCGTCTCCACCTGCTTCTCTGTCTCTTTCTTAACCAGGACTGCACGCTGCGTGTCCTGATAAGCCTTCTCATACTGGGATTGAAAACTGCTTAAATGCGCCAGACAAGACTGGTGACCCCGTTTGGCGTCAGCCACCTCTTCGTCCTTGGCTTCTAACTGCCTTTTCAATTCCAGGTTCTCCTTTGCCATCTCGCATACATCGATTTTACTTATTCGATGTATGCCTTCTATTTCTTTTCGGAGCGTCCTGATGACCTCCTCTGTCCCTCGCAATTGTGCCATGCAGGACACGATTGCCATTGGCTTGCGCGCTTTTGCTAAGCTTTTCTTATGAATTTCACTCATGTTCTCCCACCAAGTATGCCCTATACTTCCGGGACCCGAGTCGTCATTATTTCAGAAACCGCGCCACATGGGCCATCCTTTGCTCTGTAGAAATGTCCGAATTTCTGCTTCCCAAATGGGACACTGTCCCACTTTAATGCTGATGATCGGTGCGACCGCAAATTCTTCGGGGTTCATGAGGCGTTGCTAAGCCTGCATGGCCATCTCTCTTATCTGCTTGCTACGTTCAAATTTGGAACAGGGGGCTAAGGTGGTGTTGTAGATGCGGGTACGGCTTGCGCTAATTTACGAAAATACCGACTTCCGATAGTTTTGACGCAACAATCAGTTTTACCTTATAACCCTGTTAGTTACGCATGCATGCACACATTTCCGAATTGTGAGTTATTAACCAGAACCGCTTGAACACTTGTGGTTTTTTTGTTTTTGTTTCCAATTGGATTCTATTCAAATTTCTGGGGTTCTCCCAGAGTGGTTTTCCACTTCTATGTCGGGTCCCGGCAGAGTCGCCAATTATGTTGCTCTTTTTAGCCTTAGTTTTATTAGCTCTGATTAGGTCACCTTTGCTCACGAGTCGCCAGGTATCTTTCGGATACCGCCATGTGGTTCAAGCTCGAGTTATGATTAATAAGTCAGCACACCGCTTAGGAAGATTGAAATCAACGGTCATTTATTATATACAGCAATCAATACTTACACAATAATCCTACTTATCTATATCAAAACCTACCACTACTGGCCAATACTTAACTTTTGGGGATGGCCCACCAGGTCAGGGAAACGAATGGTTTATCGACTTGGATCTGGCCTGCGGGATTCAAAAGGCTGATACGGGTCGATGGCAAGGAATCTCTATCGGGTAGCGATCGCTGGAGTCAGACTTACTGTTTCTGGTCGATGTTCCTGCGAAGGTTGTGAGCAGAAGAAGGGAGAGAGAGAGAGATCTGAACTTGGCGCCTCAATTTATCGGGCCCAGGGGCTTCCCGCCTCTCGGGGCGGCCCTTGACCCTGAGTCCCAAGTGATTGGATTTGTTCCCAATCACTGGGTTCGATATGCTCCAATAATGGGGCGATTCCTCGATCGGGGGGGTGGTCGTTCACCTGTCTTTGTTTCGGCCACTGCAGGCGCCGAGAGGTCTGGCCTGGCATTCAATTGCTAATATGTTGCAATTGTTCCCGGGGATAGCCGATTAAACTGCAGATGTCTGTGTTGATGTGCTGCTAATAGTCGTAGGTATCGATCTGGGCCGACTTCCCAAGAGCCGAATACGCTATTCTGTCTGCAGCTGTCCGTTTGTGTCCTGTTGGCTGCTTTTCCCATCAGCCTTTTCGGTTAGCCATTTTATATCGGGTTTTGGCCAAATTAATAGGGAATCAGCCATTTTAGGTGGCTACAGTGGCGAGTCCAACATTACACACTAAAATGACCATTCAATAAAAACACAAGATTTCTTCCACAATAAAGAATTGCCCCCAACTCCCCTGTAACCAACCATCAATGTGTGCAAACCATGAGGTGTGCCAGTACAATGAGCTCTGACAAAGCAGTCCCAACAAGTAACAATGACATACACATGAATAATGTGATGCGATGCAAAATATTTGCAAGTGAAATTTAAATCTGAAGCTATGTGCTTCAACGGGTCTATGATAGAGGCAATGGAGTTGGACAGGAAAGTTATGGCTGTGATCAGGAGCCTCCCTATTTGTCCAGGAGGCTCTTCCATAGCCCGCCCGTACCTGCAGTATTGTCAGCTAATGATGGTTTTGCCACTCAAAAGCTTTCTCCGCGGCCTGATCGGACGTGCCTCTTGTGCACGCTGCCGACACTTTAAATTTCAATTTTTAAAAATAAATTCAGAGTACCCAATTCTTTTTTTCCCAATTTAGCATGGCAAATTCACTTACTCTGCACATCTTTGAGTTGTGGAGGTGAGACCCACATAGACACGGGGAGAATGTACAAACTCCACATGGACAGTGACCCGGGCTGGGATCGGTCCGGGTGCTCGGCGCCATGTGGCAGCAGTGCTAACCACTGCGGAACCGTGCCGCTCCTTAAATTTTAATTTAATTGTGTGGGAACCAGCAAAAAGCAAGAGAACGTAAGTTCTGCAGAAGGGTCATATGGACTCAAAAAGTTAACTCTATTTCTCTCTCCACAGATCCTGCTGAACCTGCTGACATTATCCAGCATTTTCTGCTTTTATTTTAGAACAGAAGTGACGTCGACTTCCTGTTCCATCGTCGAGAACGGTCCGCCACAGATCGAATTCTACCTGTTATGTTAAAAAGCTGTTAAAACACAAGGAAGTCGGTCTGACTGGATTGTCATTTTCATTCATAGAATAAATTGTATATACTGTACATGATACATTAATAGTACACACTTTTCAGTTCTGGGCTAGCAGTTTTATAAAATGGAACGGTGCATAATTCAAGAGCTATAATGGTGATCATAAACATTTTCTAAACTATCTGCTTTGCCACTTATTGTGAAATGGTGATATCAAAAGAGAATCTCACTGCATCACCCTCTAAAAACAAATCAAACTGTTCAAATAATTAAAATAAACTTTCTAATATCCGATCAACTTTATTTTGTTTAAACAGTGGCTGACATAACCAGACCATGACTTGGACAAGTTATAGAGTAATGAGAGTGTGAATTGCATTAATCAATTGAAGGCACTTCAACTAGATGGACTAGATGTCACACAATGGGCAACATCAGTGAATCCAACAGGCAATCTAATCTGCCACCTTCAAACAAAAACTTGATAAATACAAAGAAAGAAATTCCAAATAGATTGCAGATTGATCATAAATCATTGAAACAGTTTGTTTAAAAAAAACACAATACTTTCATGTGGAGCCCTTCTTTAAACCCTGAAGGATGCAGTCACAATGGCTGGAATTTTCTGGCCGTTCCTGCCAGCGGGATTTTCTGGTCTCATCAACAGTGTACTCCCACCACAGATTCCCTGGCAGCGGAGGGGGTGTGTTCAATGGGAAACTCTTGATGACAGGACCAGAAAATCCCACCGCCAGTGGCCAAGGATGGACCTACCTCCCCAGCGAAACAAGCCACAGGGACGTGTGGAAATTCCGCATTTTCGTCCTTCTCTGTAGCATGTTCTGCAGCAGCAGAGGACGGCTCGCCAGTGGCTGGCAGCAGGATCTGCTGGCCCTGCTATTGTCAACGGGGTTTCCCACTGAATGCATCCCTCTCCACCGCGGGATGCGGTCAGCGAGATCATAAGATCTTGCCAGTGTGAAAATCCTATCCCATGTCTACACATCACGGAGAAGATAAATTTTGTTATATGCTTATTTTAGCAGATTAGAGTTACAAGAAAATTGTGCAGTTTCTGCAATTCTAGATTATTATAGTTAAATTAAGTAAGAATAGTTTACAATTTAAAGATAATCATTTCAAAATTTCTGCACATCCTTAGCTCAGGTGGAATTTAGCTTTTTCTATAGGACAAATCTTACAGTGAGTGCAAGTAAAATTGTAACATGATTAATAAACCAACTTTTGTTCTTTAAAGAAAAATGACAAACGGCCTAGATTTTGTTAATTCATGGTGTTGCCTCCTGCAAGTACGTGTACTTTACAACATTGTTTTGCAGGCAAAATCTAGTTTCACAACTAGTTGTCATATGTCACTCTAGATGAAAAATTCTTCCTCCACACCACTTTCATACAACTGCGGGTGGGCTTCAAGTGACTGTTGACAACAATGTGCATGCTTCAACTCAACATTGGAGGTGTGCCATTTCCTGCTCAAAATACTGGTATTCTCAGAAGACATTGCACCTTTTAGTCCAGTTCTTACTGTTGGTTTTAATGCAAGGCTTGTTGAACTTAAACTAGGAAGACTAGTCTTTAAGTTTGTTGGAAATGTGTCCAAAGAACAGAGGCTATCGTCAGAAGATAAGTATGACTTTGTGACTATGAATCCAGTGTCAACATCGGTTTCTGCATTTTGTAGTCCAGTGTTGGTTTCATTTTCAAAGTTTCGGAGATTTGTAGATGTGTTGTAGTAGCACGCAAGATCGCAGCGAGATAATGTTGCTGGACTGCTGCGCTGTGATGAGTAGCAGGAGCTGCTTTTGGGCGTGCTGCACAAACTCTCTGAGGTGCTCATATCAATTCTGTCCAGCATTTCATTTAAACTGCTTCTTTGTTTTCCTTTCACACATCTCCTCTCTGATTCACCTTCTGTCAAAGTGGAAACCATTCTGATCTTGCCCCGAGGCATTTTGTTGTAGAGCCACTTATCTGGAAGTGAATTTTGATTGCATAGCACAGAACTACATGAGTAATTGCTTAAACCAGTATTACCATGCACTTGGGAGGCAGGGTAATTTCTGTCCAAGTACTGAATATTCCCTCTGACCTGTAAGGGGTTTAAAGTTAGTAGATCAGTATGAAGATCTTTAAAGGACACAATTAACTTAGTTGGTAGTAAACACTCCAAACAAAATGAGCTCATTTTCAATGAGCCTCAGTTTAACAAGATGCGAATACATAACAAAAGCACTATTTAAAAACATTAATGTTAAATACCAATTTTATATATATTTGAATTACCAAAAGGGAAGTTATCAGAGTGGGTGCTAAACATGAAGGTACAGAGTATTAAAAAAAACTAGTATTCTACAAGGGGCTTTATCTGCTGAAAGAGATTTGCTTTGTAATGCTCTGCCCTTTTCAATAATTACCTTTGAGGTATTTGATGAAAGAGTTTACACATTTAACTAATTTGAAAAATATTCAATAGTCTTATTGAAAAGATTAGCAGAAGTTTACATTGTATTGAACACAATTTGCATAATTAATGTTGGTTCTCAAGCAAAGAAAGGTTTTAGCAACAAACTCACATTATCCTTATACTGCACTGAGTTTAAAGGCAATAATCCCTCAGTTGCAATTTACTCTAGGCATAGTGAAGCCAAATGATCTGTACCAAAGTATAAATGTATATTTAAATTAGCATCACAGATTGATAGACAGATAATGCTGGGGTGATGTCTGGGCTAGAGTGAAGCATCTGTAGCGGGCCAATAGGAAATCAATTCCAGAGTGCTGACATTGATGAACCATATGGACAACACTTACAAGAACCTCATGTGAATGCAAATTGTTAACTTTTTAAAAAATAGAATTTACAGTGCAGGGGGCCATTCAGCCCAATAAGTCTGCACCAGCCTTTGGAAAGTGCACCCCGCCACACCTCCACCCTATCCCCCTTTATCCCCGTAACCCAGTAACCCCACCTAACCTTTTTTTTTTGGATACTAAGGACAATTTAGAATAGCCAATCCACCTAACCTGCACATCTTTGGACTGTGGGAGGAAACAAGAGCACCCGGAAGAAACCCATGCACACAAGGGGGGATCGTGCAGACTCCATATAGACAGTGATCCAAGCTGAGAATCGAACCTGGGACCCTGGAGCTGTGAAACAACTGTGCTAATCACTATGCTTCCATGTTGTCCCCAACTTGTATTGAATCTGGGCCAGATCAAATTTGGCAGTATTGTGCATAATTCTGGTCTCCATATTATTAAAAGAACAAAGGAGACCTTGGTGAAGTGGAAAGGAGATTGACAAAGATGATACCAGAACTAGCCAAATAGGCTGGGGATCTTTTCTCTAGAAAAGAGAAGACTGGGGGCTGGGTTAAACATGGAGAAAATAATTCCATCTGTGGGGTATCCAAACTTGAGATTATAAATATAAGATTGTCACTGATAAACCCAAGAAGGAATTCAGGAGAAATTACTTTACCGAAATAGTAGGAATGTGGAATAACTACGATGAAGGTTTGTTAAGGCATAGCTGCATGAAGGAGATGCAACCAAAGTTTCTGGCTGTCAGTATGGAATACCTACTTGGAAAAGGATCTTGTTTCTATCATAGTCTTCGGTTTGCCATCTCGTATTGCTGATGGGGATGCATGGATTTGGAAGAAGTGGCACCAGCTCTCCAATTGCATGCACTCTGAACTGAAGCACAGCTGATTCTTTCACATCAACAGGAACTCCAGGCGGCAATTGTTTTAAAGAAAGTTGGATACAGAAACTCTGGGTCGAGAACACTGTGAAACAGCAAAAGTCCATTTTCTGCACAGCAGCTTTCTTCTGCAAAATTAACTCATAGAGTTTGACAGCATCATCAAAATTTTCATTGCTGCAGCACACGGTAACTCGCAAGATCTCGGTGCCATAATGCACTTGTCTTACAGCCCAGAGAGGCATGTTGGCATCCAAGGAATAGAAGTCCTGGCAACAAATCATATAAGGAAGGATTTTCCCACCTACACTTTCACTGTGATGATAATGCCATGGTAGGCCCTGGAAAAAGTCATGGACTTGTAAAATTCGTTCTTCACCAAAGTCTTCATGCAGGAATAGAATAACAGAGAGAGATGGGTAGCCAGAGCTTTTTCTGTGTTGTGCATCACAGCGTTTGATTGGCGTTGCCCGCTCAGAAACATGGAACAACTGGATTTCTGGGCTCAGCCAATGCAACAGGCAGTCTAAGGTTTTCTGTAATCCTCGAGATTCACCAGGGTTTGCAAGCAGATGCACAGTCATCTGGAAAGGGTCTTGACCCTCTTCCAGCAGAGGTTCACCTTAAAAACAGAGGAAATGGTGTTAATTGACTTTCAGAAAACATTCGCTACACTGCTATACAACAGACTTGAGAAAAGTTAAGGAATTAAGCTCATGCAATAAAAGCGACATTAGCAATGTGGTTACAAAATTGGCTGAATAATAGAAAACAGGCAGTAATGGTCAATGGATATTTTTCAGGCTGGGGGAAAGTTTGCAGTGGTGTTCCCCATGGGTCGATATTGGGACTCTTGCTTTTCTTGATACAAATTAATGATCTAGATTTTGGTGTGCAGGGGACAATTTCACAAACTTGTGTTGTGAACTGTATGGAAGCACATCAACACGGTGGAATGGATAGATAGATGTCCGATGACGCATTTTGGTAGCAAGAACATGGAGAGGCAATGGACCTGGGTGTATATATGCATAGATCATTGAAGGTGGCAGGACAGGTGGAGAGAACAGTTAATAAAGAATACATATTCTGGGCTTTATTAAGAGCGGCATAGAGTACAAGAGCAAGGAGGTTATGCTGACCTTTTACAAGGCGCTAGTTAGACCTCAGATGGAATTTTGTGCATGGCTCTGGGCACCACACTACAGGAAAGATGTGAATGCATTCGAGAGAGTGCAGAAGACGTTTACAAGAATGGATTCAGGGATGAGAAACTTCAATTTTGAGGATAGAGTGGAGAGGTTGGGGATGTTGGGACTGTTCTCCATAGAGAGAAGAAGGTTAAGAGGAGATTTGGTAGAGATGTTCAAAATTGAGGGGGCTGGATAGAGTATTTTGGGAGAAACTGTCCCTGCTCATAAAAAGATCAACAAGGGGGCACAGATGTTAACGGGATTTGAAAAAGAAACAAATATGATGGGAGAAAAATCTTTCTCACACAACTACTGGTTGGGGTCTGGAATGCACTGCTTGGAAGTGTGGCGGAGGCAGGTTCAATCGAGGCATTCAAAAGGGCATTGGATGATTACTTCAATAGAAACAATATGCAGAAGTGTGGGGAAAAGGCAGGGGAATGGCAGTAAGCCACAATGCTTGTTTCGAGAGCTGGTGCAGACACAATGGGCCAAATGGTCTCCTTCTACACCATAAAGATCCTGTGATTCGGAACACCAGAATGAAACAAATAATTAATGCCACAAGCATTAGGTGATTTTCATCATTTAAGGAAGCAAAATATTTAAGATACCATACTCTCCAAGATAACATCCAATCCAGAGGATTATCTACAAATGTCACTACTTCAAAAGATATCTCATGTATTTAGTTAATTAAGGAGAGCCAGTCTGGATTTGTAAATGGCAGATTGAACTTGGCTAATCTAACTGAATTTTTTGATTATGGAATAGAGAAGGTTGATGAAGAGAAGACGATGGTTGTTGTTTATATGGATTTTAAGAAAACCTTTGACAAAATACCATGTAAAAGGCTGGTGATAAATTTGAGGCCATGGAATAGGGGCCACGGAATAGGAGAGTCTTATCAGCTTGGATACTGACTTAGGACAGAAACAAAGTTGTGATAAATAGTTATCTTTCAGACGAGAAGCTGGTCGACAGTGGAGTTTCTCAAGGCTCAGTGCTGGGAGCACTGTTTTTTTTAATATAATTGTAACAAGTAATTTATATATGAGAGTTATAAGGCCTTGCTATTTTGGGTTGGTCTCTTTAAATTTAAGGTAAAATAAAGGGGGTCACAGACCTCTGCTGAAGCCTGCCAGGGTTCAGGAGAGAGTAGCTAGATGCAGAAAGTCTCAATGGTTCACCATGATAATAATAATAATAATCTTTATTGTCACAAGTAGGCTTGCATTAACACTGCAATGAAGTTACTGTGAAAATCCCCTAGTCGCCACAGTCCGGTGCCTATTCGGCTATGCTGAGGAGAATTCAGAATGTCCAATTCACCTAACAAGCGGGACTCGTAGGAGAAAACTGGAGCACCTAGAGGAAACCCACGCAGACATGGGGAGAACATGAAAACTCCGCACAGACAGTGACCCAAGCCGGGAATAGAAACCCGGGTCAATAGAACATGGGTGGAATCTCACACCCAATTCTAAAGGCCAAATTCGTGAGGAGCTGAACACAGATGGAAGATTAAAAAAAAAATTTTTTAATATAAATTTAGAGTACCCAATTCATTTTTTCCAATTAAGGGGCAATTTAGCGTGTTCAATCCACCTATCTTGCACATCTTTGTGTTGTGGGGGCGAAACCCACGCAAACACGGGGAGAATGTGCAAACTCCACACGGAGTGACCCAGAGCCGGGATCGAACCTGGGACCTCGGCGCCGTGAGACTGCATTGCTACCACTGCGCCACCGTGCTGCCCCTAAACACAGTTGGAAGATTGACCTAGTTTGTTCTAGAGGGAGGATCTTCGTTAGTACCCCCACTGTGAAGGACAGTTCTGGGGTTGTAAGTTACCAGGTTAAGAAATAAAAAGAACAGAAAGTAAATATTCAGGATACAAGTATCATTTCAGACTGATTTTGGGAGAATCGAATGTCTACTGAAAGGGCAGTGTTGTGTGTACAGTAAAGCTGCTTTTTGGTTGTGATAAAAATAATAAGGGGTGTTCCATTCAGTTTAAGGTAGGCGTTTCCTGCAAAGTGAACAATGTCACAATTGTTTAGATAATAGTGCTTTTAATCTTTTGTTACAGTAAATTAATTAGAATATGAAATCTTGTTATGTCATCCTCTCAAGGAATTTGGATTTCTTTTTAAAAGTTATCAGGTCTCTACAACGATCGCTATTGGAATAAAAAGTAAAGATGTCAAAATTTGCTGATGATGTCTAAAGATGTGCAGGTTAGGTGGAATGGCCATACTAAACTGCCCCTTTGTGTTTAAAGGTCAGGTGAGGTTACTGGAATAGGGTGGGGACATGGGCTTGTGCAGCGTGCTCTTTCAGAGAATCGGTGCAGACTCAATGGGCTGAATGGCCTCCTTCTGCCCTGTATTCTATTAAACTTAGAAGTGTGGCTGACAGGCTGATTGAAAAGGATACAGATAAGCTAGCAGAATGGGCAGACAAATTGTAGATGGAATTTAATGCAGAGAAGTGCACTAAATATGACAGGCTTTGGTGGAAGGAATAGAGAGAGGCAATATAGACTAAATGGCATAGCTTTAAAGACAAAGGGATGGGGTGCTCATGTGCATAGATCTTTGAAGGTGGCAGGACATTTTGAGAGAGAACATAGAAAAATACAGCACAGACCAGGCCCTACGGCCCACAACGTTGTGCCGAACCCCCGTCCCAGACCAACCATAGACCACCATTGAACCTACAGTGCAGAAGGAGGCCACTCGGCCCATCGAGTCTGCACCGGCCCCCGGAAAGAGCACCCCACCCAAGGTCAACACCTCCACCCAACACCAAGGGCAATTTTGGACACCAAGGGCAATTTATCATGGCCAATCCACCTAACCTGCACATCTTTGGACTGTGGGAGGAAACCAGAGCACCCGGAGGAAACCCACGCACACACGGGGAGGATGTGCAGACTCCGCACAGATAGTGACCCAAGCTGGAATTGAACCTGGGACCCTGGAGCTGTGAAGCAATTGTGCTATCCACAATGCTACCGTGCTGCCCTCAAGAACAAATTAATCTACACTATATCATTCTACCGTAATCCATGTACCTATCCAATAGCTGCTTGAAGGTCCCTAATGTTTCCGACTCAACTACTTCCACAGGCAGTGCATTCCATGCCCCCACTACTCTCTGGGTAAAGAACCTACTTCTGACATCCCCCCCTATATCTTCCACCATTCACCTTAAATTTATGTCGCCTTGTAATGCTTTGTTCCACCTGGGGAAAAAGTCTCTGACTGTCTACTCTATCTATTCCCCTGATCACCTTAGAAACCTCTATCAAGTCGCCCCTCATCCATCTCTGATCTCATGAGAAAAGGCCTAGCACCCTCAACCTTTCCTCGTAAGACCTACTCTCCATTCCAGGCAACATCCTGGTAAATCTCCTTTGCACCTTTTCCAAAGCTTCCACATCCTTCCTAAAATGAGGTGACCAGAACTGTACACAGTACTCCAAATGTGGCCTTACCAAAGTTTTGTACAGCTGCATCGTCACCTCACATCTCTTAAATTCAATCCCTCTGTTAATGACCGCTAGCACACCATAGGCCTTCTTCACAGCTCTATCCACTTGAGTGGCAACTTTCAAAGATGTATGAACATAGACCCCAAGATCTCTCTGCTCCTCCACATTGCCAAGAACTCTACCGTTAACCCTGTATTCCGCATTCATATTTGTCCTTCCAAAATGGACAACCTCACACTTTTCAGGGTTAAACTCCATCTGCCACTTCTCAGCCCAGCTCTGCATCCTATCTATGTCTCTTTGCAGCCGACAACAGCCCTCCTCACTATCCACAACTCCACCAATCTTCGTATCGTCTGCAAATTTACTGACCCACCCTTCAACTCCCTCATCCAAGTCATTAATGAAAATCATAAACAGCAGAGGACCCAGAACTGATCCCTGCGGTACACCACTGGTAACTGGGATCCAGGCTGAATATTTTCCATCCACCACCACTCTCTGACTTCTATCGGTTTGCCAGTTCGTTATCCAACTGGCCAAATTTCCCACTATCCCATGCCTCCTTACTTTCTGCATAAGCCTACCATGGGGAACCTTATCAAATGCCTTACTAAAATCCATGTACACTACATCCACTGCTTTACCTTCATCCACATGCTTGGTCACCTCCTCAAAGAATTCAATAAGACTTGTAAGGCAAGACCTACCCCTCACAAATCCGTGCTGACTATCCCTAATCAAGCAGTGTCTTTCCAGATGTTCAGAAATCCTATCCTTCAGTCCTCTTTCCATTACTTTGCCTACCACAGAAGTAAGACTAACTGGCCTGTAATTCCCAGGGTTATCCCTAGTCCCTTTTTTGAACAGGGGCACGACACTCGCCACTCTCCAATCCCCTGGTACCACCCCTGTTGACAGTGAGGACGAAAAGATCATTGCCAACGGCTCTGCAATTTCATCTCTTGCTTCCCATAGAATCCTTGGATATATCCCGTCAGGCCCGGGGGACTTGTCTATCCTCAAGTTTTTCAAAATGCCCAACACATCTTCCTTCCTAACAAGTATTTCCTCAAGCTTACCAGTCTGTTTCACACGGTCCTCTCCACAATATGGCCCCTCTCATTTGTAAATACAGAGGAAAAGTACTCGTTCAAGACCTCTTCTATCTCTTCAGACTCAATACATAATCTCCCGCTACTGTCCTTGATCGGACCTACCCTCGCTCTAGTCATTCTCATATTTCTCACGTATGTGTAAAAGGCCTTGGGGTTTTCCTTGATCCTACCCGCCAAAGATTGTTCATGCCCTCTCTTAGCTCTCCTAATCCCTTTCTTCAGTTCCCTCCTGGCTATCTTGTATCCCTCCAGCGCCCTGTCTGAACCTTGTTTCCTCAGCCTTACATAAGTCTCCTTTTTCCTCTTAACAAGACATTCAACCTCTCTTGCCAACCATGGTTCCCTCACTCGACCATCTCTTCCCTGCCTGACAGGGACATACATATCAAGGACACGTAGCACCTGTTCCTTGAACAAGTTCCACATTTCACTTGTGTCCTTCCCTGCCTGCCTCTGTTCCCAACTTATGCACTTCAATTCTTGTCTGACAACATCATATTTACCCTTCCCCCAATTGTATACCTTGCCCTGTTGCACGCACCTATCCCTCTCCGTTACTAAAGTGAAAGTCACAGAATTGTGGTCACTATCTCCAAAATGCTCCCCCACTAACAAATCTATCACTTGCCCTGGTTCATTACCAAGTACCAAATCCAATATTGCCTCCCCTCTGGTCGGACAATCTACATACTGTGTTAAAAAAGCTTCCTGGACACACTGCACAAACATCACCCCATCCAAACTATTTGATCTAAAGAGTTTCCACTCAATGTTTGGGAAGTTAAAGTCACCCATGACTACTACCCTGTGACTTCTGCACCTTTCCAAAATCTGGTTCCCAATCTGTTCCTCCACATCTCTGCTACTATTGGGGGGCCTATAGAAAACTCCTAACAAGGTGACTTCTCCTTTCCTATTTCTGACTTCAACCCATACTACCTCAGTAGGCAGATACTCCTTGAACTGCCTTTCTGCAGCTGTTATACTATCTCTAATTAACAATGCCACCCCCCACCTCTTTTACCACCCTCCCTAATCTTATTGAAACATCTATAACCCAGGGACCTCCAACAACCATTTCTGCCCCTCTTCTATCCAAGTTTCCGTGATGGCCACCACATCGTAGTCCCAAGTACCGATCCATGCCTTCAGTTCACCCACCTTATTCCTGATGCTTTTTGCGTTGAAGTATACACACTTCAACCCATCTCCGTGCCTGCAAGTACTCTCCTTTGTCAGTGTTCCCTTCCCCACTGCCTCACTACACACTTTGGCATCCTGAATATCGGTTACCTTAATTGCTGGACAACAAATCCGGTTCCCATTCCCCTGCCAAATTCGTTTAAACCCTCCCGAAGAGTACTAGAAAACCTCCCTCCTAGGGTATTGATGCCCCTCTGGTTCAGATGCAACCTGTCCTGCTTGTACAGGTCCACCTTCCCCAGAATGCGCTCCAATTATCCAAATACCTGAAGCCCTCCCTACTACACCATTCCTGCAGCCACATGTTCAGCCGCACTCTCTCCCTATTCCGAGCCTCGCTATCACGTGGCACCGGCAACAAACCAGAGATGACAACTCGGTCTGGCCTGGCTTTTAACTTCCAGCCTAACTCCCTAAACTCGCTTATTACCTCCACACCTTGTCCTACCTACGTCGTTGGTACCAATGTGCACCACGACTTCTGGCTGCTCCCCCTCCCCCTTAAGGATCCTGAAGACACGATCCGAGACATCCCTGGCCCTGGCACCCGGGAGGCAACATACCTTCCGGGAGTCTCGCTCGCGACCACAGAATCTCCTATCTATTCCCCTAACCATTGAATCTCCTACTACTATTGCTTTACTATTTTCCCCCCTTCCCTTCTGAGCCCCAGAGCCAGACTCAGTGCCAGAGACCTGGCCGCTATGGTCTTCCCCCGGTAGGTCATCCCCCCAAATAGCATCCAAAACAGTATACTTGTTTTGAAGGGGAACGGCCACGAGGGATCCCTGCACTGTCTGCCTGTTTGTTTCCTTTCCCCTGACTGTAACCCAGCTACTCTTGTCCTGTACCTTGGGTGTGGTTACCTCCCTGTAACTCTTCTCTATTACCCCCTCTGCCTCCCGGATGATCCGATGCTCATCCAGCTTCAGCTCCAGTTCCCTAACACGGTCTTTGAGGAGCTGGATTTGGGTGCACTTCCCGCAGGTATAGTCAGCGGGGACACCGGTGGTATCCCTCACCACCCACATCCTACAGGAGGAGCATGCAACTGGCCTGGCCTCCATCCCATTTACCTTACAGAATATAGCTGCCCTGCGGACCAACTGGACCTCCACCCTCCGACTCTGCTCCCAGTCAGCTGCACTCTCTGCAAACTCCCAGCTCCCTTCACGCTCTTTGAGGAAATGGAAATGAAAGGAGCACCTTACTCACTCCTCACCTAACTCCCTCAGTCACCAAACTCTCACTATAGCACTCAAATGCACCAAATTCAGCACTCCCTCAGTCACCAAACTCTCACTATAGCACTCAAATGCACCAAATTCGCACTCAGTGCAAACATTGTCTGCACTGTAGGGGATCACTTTTATACTGTGAATCTAGCCTCTGAAAACTGGCCTAATCCAATTAACTAATTAACAAGCTCCAGCTGCAAGTACCTACAAGTAGAACCTTGGTTTAAAGCTGATTGAAAATTCACCTTCTTCTAAACCAAACAGCAACTTTTCAGTTAATTAACTAAATAAAAGAAAGACTAGACTTTAGATAAAAATGAAGCCTTATACTCCCTCAGTCATCAAACTCTCACTATAGCACTCAAATGAACCAAATTCAGCACTCAGTGCAAAAACCCAGTAGTTTGCAAATCAAATGGAATCTTGGACTTCATAAATAGAGGTACTGAACACAAAAGCAGAAAAGTTATGCTGAATCTTTATAAAGCTCTGGTTAGGCCACAACTAAAGTATTGTGTCCAGTTCTGGTCATTGCACTTTAGGAAGGGTGTAAGGGTTTTTGAGATGGTGCAGAGGAGATTTACCAGAATGGTTTGGGGATAAGGGATTTTGGCTACAAGGTTAGGATGGGGAAGCTTGAGTTGTTCTCCTTGAGGGCAGATTTGATAGAGTTTTACAAGATTGTGAAAAGTTTCGATAAGGTTGAAAAATAGAAGCTGTTTCCATTAGCTGATTGTACAAGGACAAGAGGACACAGATTTAAGGTTTGGGGCAAGAGTTACAGGAGGGATGCGAGGAAGAACTTTTTTGTTTTACACGAGTGCTAATGATCTGGAACTTTCTGCCTTAGCGGGTGCTGGAAGCAAAGACAATCAATGCTTTCAAAACGAAATTGGACGGGCACTGGAGGGAAATAAACTTACAGCAGTTAGAGCAGGAGATTGGAACTAATTGGATTGCTCTACAGGGGGCCGACATGGATTCAATGGGCTGAATGGCCTTATTTTATATTATAATGCCTCTATGACATTATCATTGTAATTGGAATGTCATGAAAAGTATTGCAAGCTATGTATGGAAGGAGATGTCCACACAAGATAGTCTTTCCTAAATTTTGTAAGAATTGAATTGAAATGGCTGATTTTCTTCAATGGCTTGAACAAAGCTGCAGATAGGAGCATGAAAATTAAACAGTTGCTTCTTCAGACATCATGACTGGTATTTTGCTCTGGCTAGCAGTTTAGGCATGCGCCGAAGGTCTTTTTAAAAAAAATAAGTATGCATATAAGAACACCTTAAATACCCACAAGAGTGCCAAAAAACAAGGAAATGTTCTTAAAACTGTGTTGTATTGAATTAAGTTTCATCGTGATTAAGGCTGCCTCATGGAAAATATGCCACTTGCTTAAAAACACAAAGAAAATGGAACATAAAATCGAACAACAATGTACTTCAAAGACACATGAGATAATTCATCCAAGGTTCTTTCAAAACATTCCAATTTCATGATCTGAATAACACGTTTAAATATAATGATATTTACTCACACCAATTTCAATCCTGCAAGTGTTTTCAACAATTATTTTAAAATATGAAGTATGAGGAAAACAATATATGGGGAGAAAAGAATATTTATTGGATTTCGTTGACTTTCAGCAGGAGGTTACTTTGACTGTGCCTAGCAGGACACTGTGCCCATTTAAAAATATCCACCTTATGAATAGGGAATGGAGAAATAATTTAGTGCGGGGCTAATCTGGAGGCAATTACGTTTAGAGCTAAATGTTTGAATTTATTTATGTAGTGGGTCAATTTTAAAATTAAGTCTGCCAAAAGTAATATAAAATTTGAATCTATCTTTTGGTCAATCATTACTTTGCACACACAACGGATTTCAGGAATTAACTTTCCTCGAGTGTAAAACAGTTGAACAAATAATCAAGCAAAATCTGCCTGAATAAATCAGGTTTGGAATAAGGTATTTGTACACAGCTGGGTTGCATGTGAACTGGACTGAGTTACAGAGTTGGCGCAGGAAAGAAGGGTTTTTGTCCAGAACAATTTTCTATTTTTTTCTAGATTTTACAGATTATTGCAAAACTACAGACTCGGTTTCATGAAGAAAATATTAGTCTTTGCAGTTTGCAAGGTTAGAAAAACTAGAACTCCACATTGATAATTGGGTTGCTCATAAAAACAATTATTTACTCTGCATTAAATGTCATTAATTACATGAAATGCTGCAAAAAATGTTAATCATTTTCCCCGAGCATAATCCAAAAATGATTCCTAGATTGTGATCTCTATGTGACAGGCAAAACTGTAGTTCTGCTTTGCAATTAGGAAACAACTCTGAAAAAAAATCATATGGCATAATCACTGCACTGTTAGAGTGCTGAACGGCTAGGTGGGCAGGATTTTTTAGATGATCGGGAACTTGGTGGGGAATGCATCCTGGCCAATATCAGCTGTACCGCAGCAATTTATTTTATTAATAAATTTAGAGTACCAAATTCTTTTTTTTTCAATTAAGGGGCAATTTAGTGAGGCCAATTCACCTACCCTCCACATGTTTTTGAGTTGTGGGGGTGAGACCCACGCAGACACAGGGAGAATGTAGAAACTTCTCACCGACAGTGACCTGGAACCAGGATCGAACTCGAGTCTTCGGTGCCGTGAGGCAGCATTGCTAACCACTGCACCACCATGCTGCCCAAATACTGCAGCCATTTAAAGTTTCATGGAGCCTTAACTGACTGAAGAAGGGACTTTCATCCCTCTCTGCAAGAGATGATGGCCAATCTAATTGGCTGGCAGCTCTGTAGTTCCAGTAGCACCAGATTCAAGCAGTGCCTACTGCTGGGACTACAGGCTGTCTCAGAAGAGGAGGAACTAATGGAGGCAGGACTTCATGATAAAAGTCTGGGGTATCGGCAGGGCCAGGTTTAAGGTGCCACGGGAGGAATGTTAAAGGGGAAGTATGACCCTGCGACGGGGTGCCTCCAAGGGTCACCAGAGGTCCCCAAAAGATGTATTCCGGCCCATCTTGCCCCACACCAGCTTGTCTAGTAAAAGCTCTCAGGCTATCTACCTGACATGGGCTCCTCCTACTCTGGGTGCATTAGTGCCAGGGATGGGATAAGGCATGCAAACTAATTGAAAAGGACTCATGAACCCAAGGAAAGGCTGCCAGATGCCTCCATTGTCCTCTGTAAAATGGGGGAGAATTCTGGACGGATGGGTAGGTGGTGCACTGCATTGTACGAGCACCCCCCCATTATGAAAATTTATCTATCTTACAAATGGTGACTCAAGGAAAGGATCTTAATTAATTAGCAGAGTGCAAAATGGTGAGGGAGCATGGTCACGGGAAAACAAAGCAGTGGGAAAGTGTGGTCCCCAGAATATACGCATTGAAAAGGGTGGTCTGTGCATGGAGCAGGAGAAAAGTTGTGAAGTGAAATCAGTACATGGAAGGCAGGAGTGAGGAATAAATGTCATCTATCTATAACTTAAACTAGATCAAGAAATTTATTAAAAAGTTAAAACAATACAGATTTTGATGAAATAATACAATTTGAATAATTACACAAATAGAACAATGTTAACATAGGAATGGTCACACTTAAAGAGCATCGCGATCCTGGCCAACCACTCTGCAGTAATTGTCTACATCTCAAAGAACTTCAGCTGAACTACTGAACTGGAGTCTGAGATACAGATATTGTGGCTCATCAGGGATGAGGAGGAGTGTTACCTGGACGCTATGATCCAGGAGCAGTCCCACACCTTGGGTTATGTCGTGGCCAGCGCCAGGGGTGTGTGATTGCGGGTCAGGAGGGCAACGGGTCCCGAAGTACAATATGGAGGATTCTCAGCCTTCACCTTTATCTAACAGGCATGAGGATCTTGCTGTCTATGTGAATGTCGACACAATCTGGGAGAGCAAACTGACCACGGCACAGTGTCATTCAAGTGTAGGGCGTGAAAAAAGAATGTGGTAGTGATAGAGGACTGTAAAAGTCAGGGAGATGGTGTAACAATCTCAGAAGAGACCAGTAACATTTTAGAAAAAAAAATTTGAAATTGAAGTTCTTTACCGATAGAATGAAGCCACAAAATTCCATGAATTAAAACAGAAATATTATTATACAAGAATAAAATAAAGCAAACACTAAATACTATCAGTTAACCTCCTATACACCAATCTAAGTTAGACATGAATTAACATGTAAATTGTGGTTGTTTATAAACTATAAATTACACATTCAATGCCAGATGTTTGTTACAAATTGGCTCAGCAGTCCACACAGCACATAGGCCATTAAACACAGTCACAAAGTCCTTCAAACCTCCATTTATGAGGAGTTTCAGTTCCTCTCCTACCAGGATGTAGCCTTTTCCCCAACAACACACAACCAACCAATGTCCATGGGCATGGTCTTCACCACAAATGGCACCCTTCTCCAGAGCCTCCTCAACTCGGTCAGGATAATCTAAGTCAGGCTTGTCAAACCTGTGGTTCGAGGGCCAAATGAGGCTCTCGATTCCTTTCTGTGCAACCCCAGAGCCAGTTTTCAAAATGCCAGTCAAACAGTTTGAATGCAAGAAACCGCACGGAGCTGCTCCTCCAATCACAGGCAGTCTATTTCCCTCCCCTGATTTCTTTTCGTACCTCATGTTTTTTTTTTGAATCCTTGTTTAACGTCATGCCAAATATTTTATTGCCGAAATTTGCTCGAAAGAGGGAGAGAGAGAGAGAATGAGTGAGTGAGTTGGGGGTGGGGGGGGGGGGGGGGGGGGGGGGGGGGGGAAGAGAAAAAGAGAGCAAGAGGAGCAAACGAGTGTGAAAGACGAGAGAAAGTGTGAGGCGGAAGAAAGATCGTGAGCGGGGTGAGTGAGGGGGGTGTGAGCGGATGTGAGGGGGCGCTCAGAGTGTGAGAGGGACTGAGAAGGTATGAGAAAAGAGAGCGGTGAGAGACGGTGGGTGGAAAGTGTATGCGGGGCAGAATGTGTCCATAAGTCTGACTCACTCCATATATCAGGGTTCTCCCACACAACACCATTTGTTTTATTCCTTCAAAAGGCTGTTCCAGAATAAACCACATAGCTGTGGGTCTGGATTCACATGTAGGTCAGACAACACAAAGGACAATGATTTCATGGTCATTAAACTTTTAATTCCAGATTTTTATTCAATTCCAATTTCATCAGCCATGGTGGGATTTGAACCTGGGTCTTTGGATTACTAGACCAGTGACAATACCACTACTCCACTGCCGCCCATACAATCTGATTCATTCTCGGTGGCTGAGGGTGGCTGTGTGAGCACCCTGAACCTGGAAGTTAACAATAAACACACAACATCGCCCTATTACACTCTAAAAACTCATCTTTATACATTACACATCACTTTACTCAGCAAAGTAGTTTATTTTCAAACTTCACAGTCTTTTTTGAAATTCTTGCTTAATGTTATGCCAAACATTTTCTTTCCGAAATTTGCTCATCAGCCGTTAAGTGAGAAGAAGCTTGAAATATGGCCCCCACACACGAAAAGGTTGGACATGACTGGTTTAGATTCACTAAGGGCAGCACGGTGGCACAGTGGTCAGCACTGCTGTCTCACAGCACCAGGGACCCGGGTTTGAGTCTGACCTTGGTATCCGCCTGTGTGGAGTTTGCACGTTCTCCCTGTGTCTGCATGGGTTTCCTCCGGGTGCTCCAGTTTCATGCCACAGTCCAAAGATGCTCAGGTTAGGTGGATTGGCCATGCTAAATTGCTCCTAGTGTCCAAAGGTTGGATGGGGTTACTTGGCCCAGGTCAGGTGGTCTTTCAGGTAGGCAAGTCTCGAACTGGATGTTGTATCTAGCCAGCTCTCTACAGGCAGTTCTCTCAGGTCTGTCAACTGTGGTGTTGTCTACAAGGGTTCACATGTTTCATGCACCAATAGTGTCCAGAGTCATCTTTACTTTATTTGAAATGATATATATGGAATTAGAAAAGTGGTTCTGTAGGGAGAGTGGGCATTAGCACACAGAGCCCCACAGCTAATAATTTCCAGACAGTTACCGGAGATGAGCAGTAAGAGCAGAGCCTCTTGCCATTCATCATTAGAGCACTTACTCACAGCAAAGGAGGGGGAAGTGGCGAGCAGGCGAGTTTGGGAGCAGAATGTTCAGCAAGAGGAAGGATCAGTGAGAGAGAGGGTGGATCAGGGAGTGACAAATTGGGCCGACTGGGCCGTGCGTCAGACCGGCACAAAACCATGTTAAAATGAAATTCGTGACACCAAATGATAATAAATGATAATAAATGAACAACATTAAAGTGAAACAACATAAAATGGAGAGTTACTGTACAATCAGTTTCGGCAAAGCTAAGAAATACTAAGCGGCAGAAATCAATGGTGGGTTCAATTTAAGGCTCCCTGACAGTAGTTAAAGTGTAGGGCAAAGGATCAGTCAGGAAATTAGAGGTGTGTGTAATAAGGGCAATACAATAATCATTGGGGATTTTAATTTTTATAGAAAGAGGAAGAAATAGATTTGCAATAATAGTATGGATTGGATTTGTTTGTCACGTGTACCGAGATGCAGTGAGCATCTGCGAGCAGCTAAAACAGATCATTTAGTACATGAAAATAACATTTTTTTAAAAGAAAATACATACTAGGGCAACACAAGGTACACAATGTAAATACATAGACACCGGCATCGGGTGAAACATACATGAGTGTAGTATTAATCAGATCAGCCCATAAGAGGTTTGTTTAGGAGTCTGGTAACAGCGGAATAGAAGCAGTTTTTGAATTTTTTCATGCGTGTTCTCAGACTTTTGTATCTCCTGCCCGATGGAAGAAGTTGGAAGAGTGAGTAAGCCGGGTGGGAGGGGTCTTTGATTATGCTGATTTATAGATCAGTATAACAAGGTTTCAATTGGGCAACACGCTATTTTAAAACTATTACTGTTCAAAGAGAAGGGTCAATCAGTGACATTGTAATAAAAGAGTCGCTGGGTAAGAGTGATGATAATGATAAAACTTTATAATGAGTTTGACAATATCTTAGTAAAATTTGAAACAAAGCTATCCCATCCGAATAAAGCAAATTACACAAGTAGTTTGGAAAAATAGATATGTTAAGTATGGAAAGCTTTTAAAGAATTAATTATTAATTCACAACCAATACACTGCCATGAAGAATAGAAAATATTGGGGAAAATGGTCCAATCACAGCTAACGACAGAAGTTAATGATAGTATTAGAGGAAGAGGTGGGTTTACAATGTTGTCAAGAAGAGTGGTAAGACTAAGGGAGAGGAAGGATTTTAGAATTCAACAAAGGATGACAAAGAAATTCAAGAAGAGAAACGAGAATGACAGTGATCTAGCAGGAGACATAAAAACAGTTTGTTACACCTCTATATGTACAGAGGTTGGCAAAATAAATGTCTCCTTAGAGGCAGAAACACAAGAAATTAAAATGAGGCTTAAGGAAATGGCAGAGGTAGTAAATAAAAACTTTATATCTGCCTTCACAATAGAACACACAAAAAATATGTTCAGCAAATTATGGGAAAAACAAGGGACCAGTAAGAATGGGGGGCAGGATTCTCTGATCCTGGGGCTAAGTGTTGATGCCATTGTAAACGCCGGATCGTTTTACGGCGGTGTCATCTGGCCCCTAGGATCAGCAATCCAGCGCCACACAGGGGGCCAGCATGGCACTGGAGCACTTCACGCTGCTCCAGCTGCCGATCCGGGCGTCAGTATGGGCGGCGTGGGTCCGCGCATGCGCGCTACGGCCGGTGCCCATGGGTTGCCTTCTCCGCGCCGGCCCGACTCAACATGGCGGAGAGCTACAGGGGCCCGGCGCGGAGGAACATAGGCCCCCACCAGGATAAGCCTGCCTGCCGATCGGTAGCCCCGATCGCGGGCCAGGCCACCGTGGAGGCCCCCCCCCAGGGTCGGATACCCCCCCCCCCCCCCCAACCAGGCCACCCGCTGGAAAATGAACACCGAGGTCCCGCCGGGTAGGACCACATATGAATGGCGCCGGCGGGCACTCGGCCCATCGCGTGTGGAGAATCGCCGGGGGGGGGGGGGGGGCGCGTAGAGCGGCCACGCCAATTCTCCAGTCACCGGAGAGTCGGCGGACTGGCATCGGGGCGTGAATCGCTGGGTCGGAGAATCGCGGCGCAGGGCGGTGTCGCGTGAATCGTGGGGTTGGGGAATCCCGTCCGGGAACTTGAAGAAATTAGTGTTAGTAATGAAATAGTACTGGAGAAATTGATGGGAGCAAAAGTTGACCAACTGTAACTGGCAGGACAGATAAGGGGGAAACAATCTGAATATTGAAAAATAACTTTATCAGGTGCCACAAAATACATTACTACACAAGTTTAGAGTTCATAAAACTGATGATAATATTTGCAAAGATTGTGACTTGGTTAATGGACAGGAAGTAGAGTAAAAATAAACAGATCACCTTCGGATCAGCGGGCTGGCATGGAGCCACTTGGGTACTGCACGGATCAGTGCTTGGTCCTCAGCCATTTACAGTATATAACAAAGATTTTAATGAGGGGACTGAGTGTAATGTGACCAAGTTTGACACAAATTTCAATGCAACAGTAAGCTGTGAGGAGGGCACTGAGCTTGCAGAGGGAGATGGACAGGTTCAGTGAGTGGGGAGAACATGACACATAGAATAGAACGTGGAAAAGTGTCAAGCCATCCATGTTGTTTGGAAAAACAGAAAAGTAAAATATTTTTAAATGGCAAAAGACTGGAAAATGTTGGAGTTAGGACAGACCATGGTGTCCTTTTACATAAAAACACAAAGTTAACATGCAGTACAGCAGGGAGGCTTTCATGTTAGCTTTCATAACGAAAATGAAATGAAATGAAAATGAAAATCGCTTATTGTCACAAGTAGGCTTCAATGAAGTTACTGTGAAAAGCCCCTAGTCGCCACATTCCGGCGCCTGTTCGGGAAGGCTGTTACGGGAATTGAACCGTGCTGCTGGCCTGCCTTGGTCTGCTTTCAAAGCCAGCGGTTTAGCCCTGTGCTAAACTGACCCCGGCTAAACAAGCCGGATATCGAACCTGGAACCCTGGAGCTGTGAACAAGGGGATTGGAGCATTTCCTAATTGCACAGGGAGAACGTGCAGACTCCGCACAGACAGTGATCCAAGCCGGGTATCGAACCTGGAACCTTGGAGCTGTGAAGCTACAGTGCTACCCACTGTGCTACCGCGCTGTTCCACCAAGGCATTTTCCTTTAGATAAATTGTATATAAACAGTATATAAACAGTCACATATCAAAGTATATCCTCCCCCATCTCCCGAGTGAAAACTGTCTGAACGTGAACATTGTTATGCAGCATATTTCCTCAAGAAACATTTCTCTCTCAAAGACTTGGCCCTGGTAATTTTGGACAAGTAAGGAAGGTCAATTATTTCTGAAGTTGGGCCAATACCTTCTCTGCTGCTGAATACTGATAAGGACTTTACTACTGTTCAAATACAGCAACTATTTCTAATCAGGAAATCCTGGTTGACTGCAGACTCAGAAAATAATTCAAGATTTGCTTTTAAGGGAAAAAGAACAGCTATTTACCATTGTTTGAAAGCTGCCCTAACTAAAGCAACACACCTTCTTCAGATGATTTTTGCCATTTTCTTTTTCTATTCTCCACGCCAACACCCACAATGCTCCAAGGGTGTTGTTGGCCCAATAAAAATAAATGTAACAAAAACAACTAAACATCAAAAACAAGCTTTACTAAAAATTTAAACTGGCTATTTCTTTGGAATAAGCTAACTTTCAAATTAATTTTAAAGTTTGAATTCTACATTTAAGTATAAATCTAGTCAACTTTCAAGAATCGCTTGGCTCAGGTTAGATGACTAGATTTGAAGTTTGAAATCTGAAATCTAATTGAAATGACTGGACTGGATCGTGACAGCCGACCCATTAACCTTCTACACATTATTGTGACAGACCAATTATACAATGTTGGGCTCTGTGTCCTTGGTTTCCTGCAGGAAGAAAACATACTCATGATACATGATATACTAAGACCAAAACACCTAAAAATAGGTCTTCTGCCAATAAATGGAAGATATGACTAAGTTCCAGTCATGCAAGTGCATTGGGGAGAAGCAGGTGAAGGATTTTCAGATCTCGCTCCTTCAGCTTGTTTGGATGTTTATGCACATTGCCCATTATTTAAATAGCATTGGCAACAATGCCAGTTCTATCATCTGTGTTCCATCTAAGTGGAAAAGGTGCACGTTAATAACGCCTGCAAACAACATACCTACTTCATTGAAGCAGGCTTTGTTTGGAGACTACAAGGCACTAGATACTGTTAGTGTAAAAAAGTCAGGAGAATTGTAATGTTCTCCATCTGTCATAGCATCATAGGCATGTACTTTCTAAATGTATTTGCAATATCACAATATAATGTGCCAAAGCTATTCTTCCTGAAATTGTGTGGAAGGCAGGATTAAGGTTTCATACTTCTCATATGCCTCCCAGAGGTCTTTTTAAACTGCAATTGAAAGCAATACAAATAAAGTACGCCAGCTACCCAATGAGCTATTGTACCCTCTCCGTGGCTGTAAAACATCCCAGTGCATTATTGGTGGAAGGGAAACACTATTCTCCCTGTGACCTGGCCAGCATTTATCCCTCAACCAACATCTAAAACAGATGATCTGGTCTTGTATTTCAGTGCTGTTTGAGGGAACTTGCTGTGCACGAATTAGCTTCCATATTTCCTCAATTATAAAAGTGTCTAGGGCGGCATGTTAGCACAGTGGGTAGAACTGTTACTTCACAGCACCAGGGTTCAATTCCCGGCTTGGGTTACTGTCTGTATATCTGCATGTTCTCCCGTGTCTGCGTGGGTTTCTTCCGGGTGCTCCAGTTTCCTCCCACAAGTCCCGAAAGATGTGCCTGTTAGGTGATTTGGACATTCTGAATTCTTCCTCAGTGTACCCGAACAGGCGCCGGAATGTGACGACTAGGGGATTTTCACAGTAACTTCATTGCAGTGTTAATGTAAGCCTACTTGTAACACTCATAAAGATTATTATATTTAAGAAAAATAAAAGTGACTAAATTTTATTAGCTTTAAAGTGCTCCGGTCATTAAGAGATCATGAAAGGCACTATATAAATGCAATTGGTCAATCTGTGATGCATATCGCTTTTAAATGCAGAGGATGTACAAACATTAATAATATAATAAATATTTAATAAAAATACTGGTGGAATGCTTTAAGTGGTAACGTTACAATTTGCATAGGCCATTTTTTGCAACTAAATGCTTGCTAGAAGGGAGTGGTAGTCAGCTGTTATGAACAAACTTCATCAAATTATATTTCCACAAAATTCTGCAGCATGGTTTGGTGTGTGAATGATCTGTGATGATCCAGTTGATTCAGTAACTGATCATGTATGTGCTTTTTTTTTTCAAATGCCAATCCATTTTTTCCGTTTTGAACTTTTGAGTGTCACTTTTTAAAAAGTTATTGAAACAACATAAAAGCTGACAACTTTTTTTTTTAACTATAAAAGCCATTTGGTGGCTGTAACATATTGGGGGTGAACTTAAATTGCACAATATTGGCAGGAAAATGTATGTGGCATGATTTCATCTCATTTGTGCCTCACAAGACAACAGATTTGTCTCTGATCCTAACATTAATTAAATGATTTTTCTTTGGTCTTAGTGGCGTCAGATGGTGTAGCCAGGATTATAACTAGATGCAGGATGGAAAGAGATTACACATCTACCATCTGTGAAGGTCTGTGTGTGTGTGTCAGCACATAAAACTAGACGTACGAGTTCAAAGCCACACAAAGCATGCACAATTTTTGAGGTTTTCTTCAGTGATTCCTGCCAGTCTCCCATGAAATATGCTTTAAAAAATTTTTTTTTAAGAATATCCAAATCATTTTTCCAATTAAGGGACAATTTAGTGTGGCCAATTCACCTACCTTGCACATCTCTAGGGTTGTGGGGGCGAAACCCATGCAAACACGGGGAGAATGTGCAAACTCCACACAGACAGTGACCCAGAGCCGGGATCGAACCTGGGACCTCGGCGCCGTGAGGCAGCAGCACTAACCATTGCGCCACCGTGCTGCCCAGAAATATGCTTTTACTGCACAATATATTCCTGCATCCCCAGCCTGTGTCTTCAGGCAAATTACAACTCCCCTTCGTGAGGATAAAAACATAATTAATTGCATTATCATGTTGACAAATCATTCCAGACTCAACTTTTCACTGCAGTCTTCGACAGAGCCTCAGGCTAATGGTGTTTGTCTCAAATTCCCAAAATGGCTCTTAGTGGTTCTGCTAGTCTCAAACAGAGGTGAGAGCTAAAGCCAGCTTCGGGAAATGAATCAAGTTACTGGCATCCTAGCAACCAATGTGCATTGTCCAGAATATCCACAAGCTGATGGTGCAAAATTCTCAGCATTTTGTGAGCCAGCAAGATGAACTTTTAATATGTTGTTGAATATTTTCAAGAGGCCATACTCGTCCTGTCTGTGCAGACGTAAGTTCCTAGGACTAATTTTGAGTCTACTCGGTGTACTTTCTGCCATATTTTAGATCACAGCAGCAATGACACTCATTTCTAAGGTTTATGTGCAGTGCTTTAAAATGTCTGCTCCATGCTTCAACTCTGGCTTCCAGCCCTTTCAAAAGTTTGTTTACTTATCCGAGAGTTCACGCTCATGCTTGACCAATCAACACAGCGACCATCAATAGTAAACAGACTCTCATAATCAAATACGGAATAATGGAACATCTCACTTTTATTTTATTACAAGAAGCAATAAATAGTTCACAAAGTATTTTAACTGTATAAAAATCTTGTCGTTTTAAAGAAAGTAATGAACAAAGATATGCTAGTAAGGAAATAAGATTCAAGGGCGGGGTGGCGTGGTGACACAGTGGTTAGCACTGCTGCCTCACGGCACCGAGGACCCGGGTTCGATCCCGGTCCGGGGTCACTATACGTGTGGAGTTTCTCCCCATGCCTGCGTGGGTCTCATCCCCACAACCTAAGGAGGTGCAGGGTAGGTGGACTGGCCACGCTAAATTGCCCCTTAATTGGAAAAATTAAAAAAATAAATAAGGATTCAAGGGCCACAAACATGGATGCATAGTCCCCATTTTTGTAGAACAGTGGGTTCCATTTTGCTTCCAAAATGGGGTCCATAACAAACATGCGCACATTTGGTATTGGTCATTTAAATGCCAATTTTGGTGAGGATGTGGCCACTGGGAGTGTCCGTTGCAGAATAGGTGGATCATGACATAAGTCAGTATGTAACAGTAATTTTGGAGCTCAATGATCCGGCTAACATCACTTAACTGCACACAGGTGAACATGCATCAGCAGCAGCGATGCCCCCTCACCAGTACTGCTTAAAGAGATAATCACTGACTCACAGATTAGTTGATAATTGGTTTCCACTGGCTCTTGCTGTGGTTGTAGATATGTTTGGTGGCTTCCAGTGTTTCAACATTGTTGAAGGCTACAGGGAATGGTGTGGAACGTGCTGAATGACTGTCTTGACGTTAAGGAATCTGCACCAAACCACTTGCTCAAAGATATGGATGCATAGTTTCCACATCCTACAGGATGACAGGGAAAATAAGCAGTGGGAGCAATTTTCCTACCACAGCCTTAGCAAAGAGCTGCATGGCAGGTGTTTCAGCTTCACTGAGTTCCTCTCAGAGATCTTTCACCAGTTGCAGTCAAACGCAGTTGCAAAGCAGGGCGAGGATGGCATAGCCAGAGGCTGTGATGATGATTGTAGCCTTGGAGTTTTATACGGTTGACACTTTCCAGGCTGAAGCAGCAGATATTTGCAACATCTACAAGTTTACCATACATCTGAGCTTCTGTGGTCTGAAAGAGCGGTATACGTTTCATGTTCCTTTGCCATAAAGAAGCAGGCAGAGTGGGCATGTGGCTTTGTGACTATTGTAGGCTTCCCCATGGTGCAGGGTGCCATTTAGCGCATGCATGTCACTTTGCAGTCACTGCGTCAAGAATCTGTCATGTACTGCAATCTGAAGGAATTCTATACCCCCAATGCTGGTGTTCACTCATAGACAGGGAATCATGTAGATCAATGTCTGATATCCTGGCAACAGTCATTCCGTTCTTCTGCGGTAATCCTCTGGAGAATCCTTATTTATACAAACAAGGAGCAGGAGTCGACCATTATGCCCATCACACCTTATCCGCTATTTAATAAGTTTATGGCTAATCTGATCGTAATCTCAAATCTGCATTCTGCATTACCCATGATAACTTGACACCTCCTGGTTTAGTAAGAATCCATCCACCTCTGCTTTAAAAATATTCAAGGACTCTGCTTCCACCACTTTTTGAGGAAGAGAGTTCCAAAGACTCACAGCCCTCAGAGTGAAAAAATGGGAGTGAAAAAATGTCACCTTATCACAGTTTTAAATGGACGACCCTTTATTTTTAAATAGTGACCCCTCGTTCTAGATTCTCCCACGGGAGGAAACACCTGCACCAAATCCACCCCTCAGGGTCTTACATGTTTCAATCAAGTCACCTCTTACTCTTCTGAACTCCAGCAGATACAAGTTTAGCCTGTCCAATCTTTCCTGATAAGTCAAACCTCCCATTCCAAGTATTAGTCTGGGAAAGCTTCTCTGAATGCTTCCAATGCATTTACATCCTTGCTTAAATAAGGTGACCAACACTGCACACAAATACTCCAAATGTGGCCTCACTAGTACCCTGTACAACTGATGCACAACCTCCCTACCTTTGCATTCAATTCCCCTCGCAATAAAAGATAACATTCTATTTGCTTTCCTAATTACTTGGTGCACCTACATACTAGCCTTTCGTGATTCTTGGACTAGGACACACAGATCTCTCTGCACCACAGAGCTTTGCAATCACTCACCATTTAGATATTATGTTTCTTTTTTATTCTTCCCATCAAAATGGACAATTTCACATTTTTCCACTCTATTCCACTTGCCAGATCTTTGCCCACTCACTTAATCTATCTACATCTTTTTGTAGCCTTCTTATCCTCTCTTCCTACCTATCCTTGTGTCATCGGCAAATTTGGCAAACATCTCTTCATTCAAATCATTTATATAAATTGTAAACAGTTGAGGTCCAAGCATTGATCACTGTGGCACACCATTCATTACACCGTGCCAATTTGCTTCCTGTTAGCCAGAGAATCTTCTATCCATACCAATATGTTATCCCCTATAACATGAGCTCTTATTTTCTGTAATAACCTTTGATGTAGCACCTTCTCAAATGCCACCTGGAAATCAAAGTACAGTACACCCACTGGTTTTCCTTTATCCACAGCTCATGTTAAAGAACTCTAATAAGTTGGTTAAATATGATTTTGCTTTCATAGAGCCATGTTGACTCTGTCCAATAACCTTTAATTCAATTCAAGTGCCCTGCTGTTCTGTGCGTTCTGAAATATCCCCTTAAATGTTTGCCACAGCATCTCTATTGTCCTACCCCTAATTTGCCAATTCACTATAGCCAACTCAGCTTTTGTACCCTCTTAATTGCTCTTATTTAAGTTCAAAACAGAGGGCGCGATTCCTCGGCTGCGTTGTGCTCTCGTTTGAGCGCAAACCGGCCGTACGATGCCGGGAGAGGCTTGCAGCGAGCCTCCCGAAACGCTTCGCGCCTCCCAGGATTCTTTGAAGTCCCGTGAGACATCGGAGTCGAAACCCCACCCCAAATAGACGGGACCGAATGGCGTTCGCGGAAGTAGGCCATAAATCTAGCGTGGGATCCATTGGTCTCCTTCGATTCACTGGCCTCCCCAGGGAGGCTAGGCTGCAGCGTGGCGCTGATCCACACAAACGTGGACCAGGTGGAATGGTGAGGGTGTCTCCTGGGCCATCGGTGACCCCTGGGCAGTCAGGGTAACTGCAGGATGGCTCCCTGGCCCAAACCTGGAATTCAGCCACCTTGGCACTGCCACCCTGGTATTGCCAAGGTGCCCAGATGGCACTGTCAACTTCAGTGACAAGGGCCAGGGGGCGAGGGGAGCCATGTCCGTGGCACGAGGGTGAAGGGGTGTTTTAAAGGTGGTGGTGCAGGGCAGGTACGTAGAGACCTCCGGGAGGTTGGGAGGATGATGCAAGGGGGCTTGGGGGTGGGGGTGGGGGCCTGAAGAGGGGAGGACCGCCCCAGGGACTCCATAGCGGGTACCCTCTTTGGGGGGTGTAGGGTAATTTCCCAGTGTGTGGGGATGACATTGCCCATGGGTGGGGGATGTGGGAAACCCACGGGTTCATTTAGATATCGGGGCACCCTTTCAAAATGGCAGCCCGATCTTGGAGTTCAGCTCCCCAGTGCTAAAAAAAATTCTAAGCGTGGGCTAAACTGATGAGAAACCCCCTAGGGCCCTAAAAAGTGATTAAGTGTCATTGAATAGCGGTGGGGAACTCTCCGGCAGAGCTTCTGGGAAACTCTCTGAAAAACCCGCCACAAATTAACATAGAAATGCTTTGGGAGAATCGCACCCAGAGTCTCAGACCTACACCGCTTTCCCTCAAACTGAATATAAAATTCAATCACATTATGGTTGCTAGCTAGGGGTTCCTTCACTGTGAGATCATTAATTACTCCCATCATGTTGCATAAAACCAAGTCTAGTATAGCCTGATCTTTCATTGGCCCAGAACCGGTTCTAAGAAACTAGCCTGGAAAATGAACTCCTCATCTAGGCTACCATTGCCCATCTGACTTTTTCAGTCTATATGCAAATTAAAATCTCTCATGATTCTCACTGTGCCTTTCTGACAGGCTCTAATCATTTTTTCCTTTATGCTTCACCCTACCACGTGGGTTACCGTTATAGGGCCTCTATAGGAGTCTTACAAGTGACTTCTTCCCTTTATCATTACTCACCTTGACCCAAACCATTTCCACATCCTGTTTCCAGAAACTTAGGTCTTCTCTCGCTATTGTGCGAACACAGTCATTAACAAAGCCACCCCTCCACCTATTCCTCGCTGCCTCTCATTCCTAAACGTCCTATATTCAATATTCAGGGCCTAAGCCATGTCCTCCTGCAGACATGTCTCTGTAATGGCTACCAAATACTTATTTATCTCTGTGTGCGCTCAGTTCATCTGTTTAGTTCTGAATGCTTTGTGCATTCAGATGCAGAGCTTTTAGTTTAATTCTTTTTTTTATAATTCTAGTCTCATCTGTTAATTTACTATTTGATATGTACTCTATCCCTTCCTGCCATGGTCTGTTTTTCATTTTCTGTAAAAATACCTTTCTCTTCTGCCTGGTCTCTGTTCTTTGATTTACCACATCTTCCCAAATTTGATCCCTTGCCCCCATTATTTGGTATAAAAAGCCTCCCTCCCTAGTTATGCTGCTCAAAGAACACTGGTCCTAGCAGGATTCTAGTGTAGACAGCCTTCGCAGTACAGATCCTACTTTCCCTAATATTGGTGCTAGTGCTCCATGAACCTGAACTAATTTCTCCCACACAAGTCTTTGCGGAACACATTCATCGATCTAATCTGATTTGTCCTGTGTCAATTTGCATGTGGCTCCCATAATAATTCAGAGATTATACTCTTGAGGTTTTGCTTCTTAATTCGGTGCCTAGTTTCTCATTCTGACTATGCAGAACTTCCTTCTTTGAACTACCTCTGTCATTGATACCTACATGAGCCATGACGATTGGGCCACCCCTCTTCCAACTGCAAGTTCCTCTCCAGCCCCGAGCAGACATCCTGAGCTCTGGCACCGGGCAGAGAACGCACCCATCTGGATTCTTCCTCTTTGTTGCAGAGAAGGGTATCAATTCCTCTGACTATACTGTTCCCTACAACCACCACGTTCCTATTTGCTCCCCTTGCTTGAATTGCTTCCTGTACTACCGTGCCATGGTCAATTAGCTCATCCACTTTACAACCGACAATCTCATCCAAAACTGTTGAAATTCCAGTTGATGTTATACCTGGACGGAAAGATCCCAGATTGAAACCCTGACTCCAAAGACTCTGGCCAGGATGCTCTGAAATCCCGGCCATGTGTTGACGCCGGCGTAAACACTGGAATGGTGAACGCCGGCATCAACGGGCTTCCTGGACCAGCGATTCAGCGGTCCTCAGGGGCCAGCACAGCGCCGGAATGCTGCACGCTGCGCCGAAAGGCGGCCCTGCACTGCAGGCGTGGGCCCACGCATGCGCGCGACCGCCGTCCCCACGCTGGCGCATGCACATGGTGGCTGTCTCTGCGCCAGCGTCGTGCAACATGGCAGAGACCTACAGCTGGCCCGAGCAGAAGGAGGTAGGTCCGCTCCAGATCGCGAGCACGCGCCGATCGGTAGCCCCTGATCGTGGGCCTGGACGCTGAGTAGGCGCCCCTCCACGGAGTCAGATCCCCCCCCCCCCCACCAGGGCGGCCACCACCGCCGAGGGTCCGAGCTCGCGCCGGGTGGCACCAGGTTGTAACCACGGCGGCAGGACTCGGCAAGAATACGGCCGGTTGAATGCGGAGAATCGCTGCGGGGGGGGGGGCCTCTTTCAGCGGTCCCCGACCAACGCCATGTCAACTGCACATCCGCGTTTGGCGCCGATTCTACAACACCTTGTGGCAAGTGTTATGGGCCAGAGTTTACAGAACCCCAAAGTGTATCATGGAGTTCACCTGACCCACAACTTTTAATAGATTGTGGTATGGGGAGCACACGGCCCACTATACAGGTATGGTACAGCAGAAATGGAAAAGTATTTTTTAAAGCAAAACAATGTTTATTCCTTTTTAAAAGATAGTGAACATCTTAGCAACCATCAATTCAAATACAACCCCCAATGAATACAACACTAAGTAATCTTTTAAGCTTTCCTTTTAACATCCATAAGACTTAAAACATCTTTTACCAGAAGCACATCAGGTTAAAGTCACTACTGTTATTAGTTTTAAATCACCAGGATCGATTTACAGTCTTTAGATTAAAGAGAGAGACTCCAATACACCTTCTGGCTGTGACTGCAGCTATCCAGCTCTGAAAACAAAACTAAAACACACCCTGCAGCAAACAGCCCAAAACTAAAGTAAAAAGCTGACAGACAGCCCAGCTCCACCTCCTCTCTGACATCACTGCAGTAATAAACACCCATTTCTTAAAGGTGCTCTCACTACAGATATTTATATACACACCCATTTATAAACACCCATTTCTTAAAGGTACTCTCACATGACACCTCCCCCCAAGAAAAAAAAAAACCATCAACTTCAAAATGGGTTTCATTTTTCACCATTCTTCAAGAAATGCACACAGTAAATATACTTTATCGTTTCAAAAAAACAACACACACAAACAGGTATAATAATATAGTCCATTTTTCTTTCTGCCTCCAACTGAAACTGCTTCCGTTCATCACATTCGTGACAAAGCATTGGCTATAGCGAGTTCCCGTCCTGCCACATGTACTATTTTAAAATGAAATGGCTGCAACAATAAACTCCAGTCAAATAGCCTTGCATTGTTATTCCGGAACCTTGCATTGTTATTCCAGAATCGCTCCAAAAACGTCAACGGATTATGACCAGTACATATAATGGCGTCAGACGGATTGCTGGTCACATAAATGTGAGAATGTTGCAAAGCTAGCACCAAACTCAACGTCTCCTTCTCAATCGTTGAATACCTATTCTGGTGAGAATTCAATTTCTTTGAAAAATGACCAATAAGCCGCTGTAGCCCGTCGTCGTTGTCTTGTCGAAGCACCGCACCTACACCCACATCACTCGCATCAACCGCCACTTTGAAGTGTTTTGTATAATTTGGGATGGCTAACACAGGAGCAGTGGTTAACACAGCCTTTAGGCCGTCAAATGCCTGTTGACACTCTGCTGTCCACTGGAATTTGTTACGCTTCTTGAGCAAGTCCATCAGTGGAGCGACTATGCTGCTGAAATTCGGTACAAATTTCCGGTAAAATCCACTCATACCAAGAAATTGCATTATTTCCCATCGTGTCGAGGGTATCGGAAACTCCCCAATAACTTTTGAGTCACATCCCGTGGGACCATTCGACCCCGTCCGATTATATGGCCAAGGAAAGTGACTTGGGCTTTTCCAAATTTACTTTTGGCTAGGTTTATCACCAAACCCGCCTCCTGAAGTCTATCGAATAACTCCACCAAATGTTTTAAATGTTCTTTCCATGTCTGGCTGAAAATTACCAGATCATCGATGTATACCGCACAATTGGGTAATCCTGAAATAACTTTGTTAGTTAACCGTTGAATTGTGGCTGAGGCATTTTTCAGACCAAATGGCATAACTTGGAATTTGTATGTACCACCTGGAGTCACAAAAGTTGAAATCTCCTTTGCCCTGTCAGATAAAAGTACCTGCCAGTAACCTTTAAAGTAAATCCAATTTGGAAATAAAAGCTGATTGTCCCACTTTCTCAATGCAATCTTCCTAATGTGGGATAGGATAAGAGTCCGTCCTTGTAACTGCATTAACCTTTCTATAGTCCACACACAACTGTTGGGTACCGTCTGGTTTTGGTACCATCACTATGGGTGGTCTCCATTGGCTGCAACCCACTTCAATTATGCCATTTTTAAGCATCAATCTCTCTGTTAACCTGTGTCAATTTTAAAGGGTTAAGTCGATATGGATGTTGTTTGATTGGAACAGCATTTCCCACATCTACATCATGTATAGCCATTTTAGTACTTCCCAATTTATCTCTACAAACTTGTCTATGTGATATCAATAACTCTTTCAGGTCAGTTTGTTTTTCCTCTGGAAGGTAACTTAACAATTCATCCTAATTTTTAAGAACATCCTCATTTTCCAATTTAATTTGAGGTATGTCAAATTCACAGTCATCTGGATTTGGTTTGTCACTTTAGTTAGAATCATTAAACCTCCTCCTTTTTCTCTCCTTTCCTTTCAAAGTACCTTTTAAGCATATTCAAATGACACACTCGGTGAGTCTTCCTTCTATCTGGTGTTTTTACCACATAATTCACCTCACTTAATTTCCTTTCAATCTGATACGGTCCACAAAACCTAGCTTTTAAAGGCTCACCTACCACTGGGAACAACACTAAAACTTTATCCCTACTGACAAAACTACGAACTTTGGATTTATTTTTCGCCACCCGTTTCATCACATTTTATGCAACTTTTAAATGTTGTCTAGCCAATTCACCTGCTCTATTTAATCGTTCCCTATAATTTGACACGTAATCCAATAGTGTAATTTCCGATTTCTCACTCACCAATTTTTCCTTAATCAATTTACGTGGTCCTCTTAGCTAATGGCCAAAAATTAGTTCAAAAGGACTAAATTTGGTTGACTCATTAGGTGCATCCCTAATTGCAAACAGTATGAATGGAATTCCTTTATCCCAATCCTCTGGATAATCTTGACAATAAGCCCTCAACATTGTCTTTAATGTCTGATGCCACCTTTCTAACACTCCATGCGATTCTGGATGGGATTTAAATTATTTTATTCCTAAGATTCTTTGAATAACCTTGAGGTAAAATTCAATGCTTGATCCACTTGTATTTCTGTGGGTAGTCCATATCTAGTAAATAATTTAAGCAACTCCTCCAGAATCTTTTTAGCTGTAACTTTACATACTGGAAAGGCCTCTGGAAACCTAGTAGACATATCCATTATCGTCAAAAGATATGGATTCCCATTTTTTGTTTTAGGAAGCGGTCCTACGCAATCAATTAGGATCCTTGTAAAAGGTTCCTCAAATGCTGGAATGGGTATTAAGGGTGCTGGTTTTATCACTGCTTGAGGTTTGACTATCACTTGACATTTGTGACATGATTGACAACATTTAACTACATCTTTATGCAGTCAAGGCCAATAAAAATGTTTCTGGATTTTAGCTTGAGTTTTCCTTATTCCCAAATGACCTCGCACTGGTACCTCATGTGCAACTCGCAACACCTTTCTATACCCTACCGGTAATACTACTTGATGAACTTCTGCCCACTTTTCATCCGCCTCCATATGTAAAGGTCTCCATTTTCTCATCAAGACATTACGTTTATGGTAATAACACTCTGGTATACACTCAGATTCCTCTTCCGCATATGCTTTCTGCCGTTTTATTTCAACATCTTTCTGTTGTACCTCTGCCAATTTTCCAGAACTAAAAATATCCGCCTCATCCTCCACCTGTTCTTGTTCTTTTTCAACCATCTGATCAAAAATCGATTCTGATAATTGCACTTCAACTTCATCTTCACTCTTTGATTTCTCCTCGTCTTAACCTGTGACGTTGCGACCTTGTTACCACAAAATCCCAGGGTATTCGTCCTTCAACCCTTCAGTTGTCAGAATTTCTACTGGCTTATCAACCACAGTAGGCATCACACCCACCTGTGATCCAGCTCTATTACCCAAGATAAACTGTATTCCTGGACAAGATAGTTTCTCTATTACTCCTACTACCACTTCTCACTGGACATTCCAACCTTACCTTATATAATGGAACACTACTCCTCTCACGCCGAATTCCACATATTACCACCTTTTCTATCAACATTGTTCCCAGACTCCATAACTCCTCATCTCTTACCATTAAATATTGACTAGCTCCCGTATCTCTTAAAATTGTGACTTCTTTACCTGCTCCTCCTGATACGCATGAGTAAACTTTACCCACACAAGTAAATTCTTTAAGGAGATCTAGCAGCTTCTTATCAATCACCTCTTGAACAGGCTGTACAATCTTGTGCACCTCCTTCGCTTCACTTGGGCTTTCCTTTACCACTTTAACAAACCCCACTGTCTTATCCTGTTTTACCACATCAGCCTTCCCAGTGCTTTTCTTCAACCACCAACACTGTGACTTTACATCGCCTAGTTTATTACAGTGAAGACATTTGAAACTTTTCATGTCTCTTCCACCCTCCTGGATTTCTTTTTTAATCTGAGGTACACTTTCCTTATTATCTCCCATCAATCACCTTTACCACTTGAGTATTTCTCATGTCCCCAGTTTCTGTCCCTCACAGGCTGAAACTGATGTTGGAAACCAAGCTTTGCTTTATGAACTAATTCATAATAATCTGCCATTTCTGTTGCTAATCTCGCAGTTTTAACCATCTGCTCTTCCACACGAGTTCTCACTACATCAGGAATTGCATTTTTAAACTCCTCCAAAAGCATAATTTCTCGGAGAGCTTCATACATTTAGTCAATTTTCAAAGCCCTTATACACCTATCAAAATTACTCTGTTTGAGCCTTTCAAACTCCATGTATGTTTGACCAAATTCTTTCCTTAAATTTCTAAACCTTTGTCTGTCGGCTTCAGCACTAGTTAATATGCACCCAAGATGGATTTTTTCACCTCCTCGTACGTCCCAGATACCTCCTCCGGTAGTGATGCAAACACTTCACTAGCCCTACCTACCAGCTATGTTTGAATCAGTAATACCCACATGTCCTGTGGCCATTTTCATTTGTTTAGCCACCTTCTCAAATGAAAAGACAAAGGCTCCCACCTCCTTCTCGCCAAACCGTGGCAATGCTTGGACATATTTAAATAGATCCCCACCAAGCCTTTGACGCTCTTTCTCACTATCCTCATCACTATCATCCAACTGTACATTTCGCTTTACATCTGTCAATTTTAACTGACTGTCATATTTCATGGCCATTTTCTGAAGTTCAAACACTCGCTCTCTATCTTTTTCCCTGATCTGTATCTCCCTTTCTCTTTTTTTTTGTTCTAATAGGGCTATTCTTTCTTTTCTCCTTTCTTCTCTCTCCTTTTCTTTTTCCTCTCTTTCGTATTCAAGCTGCTTTAATTCTTTCTCGTGTTCCATTTGTTTAATTTGTAACTGAATTTTTGCCATTTCCAATGAGTCAAACTGTATCTCAGGTAACTTGAAATGCTTAGCCACCGCCATAATTACCTCATCTTTTCGCATTTTGCCAGGTAATGTTAACTGCAATGTTTTTGCCAAATCGAACAGTCTGCTTTTAGTCTCTGTCTGTAAGGTACTGCGTGTGACCGTCTCCACCCCCAAAAACTTCAGAGCCTCTGAAAGAGCCATTGTCCACAACACACTCCCTACTTAACTGAAATACCACACCTGAAAAGCAACCACAATATGCTCACACCTCATCGTCTTTTAAGTTCACAAAGCCAATCCAATAGATAGACTTGTATCCCCCTTGAGCCCCCAATTTGTTATGGGCCAGGGTTTAGAGAACCCCAAAGTGTATCATTGAGTTCAACCTTGAGAGGTCTGGACAGAGTACATAGTAAGGAACTGTTCCCATCGGCAGAAGGGTCAAGTAGCAGAGGACACTGGCAAACAAACCAACAGCGAATAGATAAATGATTCCCATTGGCAGAAGGGTCAAGTAGTGAAGGACACTGGCAAACGAACCAACAGTGAATTGCAGGTTTTTTTTAAAATGCAGTGAATGTTTAGAATCTGGAATGCACTGCCCGAGAAGCTGGTGGAGGCAGATAATATTTGGGGCTTCCAAAAGAGACTTGGATAAGCACCAGCTGAGAAGAAATTTGCAGGACTAGAGAATGGGTGGGGCAGTGGGATAAGCTAAACTTCCCTTGTTCCAAGTTGGCTGAAGGGCCTATGATTCTATGTTTAGAAGTGAATGGTGGTTGATAAGAGATTTTTGTGATGGTGCAGTGAACTGTTTGAGGGTTGTGGGATATGACATTTGAAGTCACGGTCCATTATCTTGTTCACCTGTGTGGGGCCACTGACGCCTCACTGAACATGTGGTGGGCACCGTATCCAGGTCCTCAAGAGTTGGACTCCTGGCATCGACAGCCATAGCTCCATGGTTCCACTGCTTTTGCATGGGGCCTGGAGTTCTCTTCACTTTGTGGATGGATGGCATCCCATCTGCTCTCCACCTCCTGCACCAAGGCCTCCAGTGCAGTGTCAAAAAATCTTGGGAGCTCACTCTCTGCCACGTTGTGCAGTGTCTTTTCCATTTCAAGCTCACTCTTCGAAGACCTACAGCATCTGCTCCAGTCAAAATGTACCTCACCTTTAAGGAGGTGAGATTGATTTTATGTATGCCAGACACTCTTTGAGTCCCTACTCAAGCATGCAGCCACTCAACAGTGAGCTTAGCACTGGCTACATTTAACCATATAAAGCAGATACCATTTTGTGCACAGTCTGCATCAGAAGTAATGGGCACAGACTAATATCGTAATGCAACTGCCACATCCATTTCTGGGTCAAATTTCGCAGCCTGTGACTGTTAACTCAGAAGCACCATTCTAACATCATGAATATTGCAGAACAAAGTAACTTGGTGTTAGGGATAACAAATTCTGTGTTATTTGGTATAGTTTTTTAAAAAAAGTAAAGCTCCTTATGGCCAAAGAGTGACCTGCTTTATCTTGCTGTTATAACTTTCCAAGTGATATTTTGATGTACACCCGAATGATTCTCCTTGATCTTTTATCTCCCCCTGCAGAGGTGCATTTAGCTCTAATCCATAGTGGTACGGTTAAATTGAAAGCTTGCCAAATGAGGATCAAACGTGGTACGGTGCACGTGGGCTCCAACTGGCTAATGGTAATAGTGTACTTTCTGGCTTATGTTCTCAAACTCCTTTCTATGAAGCGAAACGGCTGCTGAGCCTCTTTGAATGTGTCAAATCAACCTAATAGGTGCTCATTTGCACCTATCCATGCAAAAGAAAAGCCAGGAGCATATGCATATTAAAAGAAGTGAGTGACATTCGGGAAACGTTGTATGATTACATTTCTATTTTATGCGCAACAGTTAGTAAAATTGGTTAATAACGATAAGCTATTGTATTTAAAAATAATTAGCAACTCACCTCTGGCCCCCATAGTCAGTCACCTCTCAATGGTCGGGGATATTGTACACATATCAACAGAACTTCTTTGTGAGACTCATGAAGATGTCAAATTGCTCAGTCCACCACTGGCCGGAAAGCACCTATGTCCTCAATGGCAAGACACTTTGTGCATCCTCCAACTCTTCAGCCTTCTGAAGACTGCCAAACATTTTTCCATGAAGTCAGATTGTGATTGTTTGACTTCTTTGGATTTGCTAGAAACTGCATACTGTAGGACAGATTTGTGACGAATCAAATAAAATTCCTGGTGCCATATCAGTCACTTAAGATCAGTGAAAAATAAGCTTGGCTTCAATTACAGTCGTGGCCTTTAAGAGTTCTGCCACATTTCATGCTGAAGCTGTGATGCCACCAGATAATCTGCCGGGAAAGTCAGGAATGTGTTTTAGGAGAGCCACGGGCCAGGATTTAATGGCCTCTTCTGCCTGGCGGGTTATTAAGGTCCTACCGAAGTGAACGGCAATTTTAATGGCCCGCTGCATTCCGGTGGGGGGGTGATAGGGGAGACACAACATGGCAGGGGGTGGTGGTGGTGATGGGGTAAAATCATGGTCATGGGTGCCAATACAACCGCAATCAGAACGGGGTTCAGATGCACTATGGTTTCCAAACCCATGGAAATATATAAAGCTCTTAAAGCTCAACACTAGAAATCAGACACAAAGACAATTCCAACAAGTGCTGTTTGGCTTGATGACGCTGAAACCATGACAATGTTCACAAGAGTGATCGAAGTGCATCATGTTATCAGCATAGTTCTGATGGAGATTTGCCAAGATAAAGGTTAGTTTAACTGGAGATGGTCTGCTTAGAATTACTTTGAGAAACAGTAATTGCTAGATTTTGCACCACAGGGGTGCTTTGTACCTGTGTCTTTGTAAATTCACCTTCTGTAATTAAATGCTTGTAAAACATCAATTTTAGCGCAACCAATATGCTTTCAAACATCAATTTTAGAACAACCAATATGCTTTCAAAAGAGGGCAAACTCTTTTGTTGCTTGGGAACACAAGGTTCCCGATGCTGCCAACGTAGCTTAATGATGCATGCCGTTCCGTGGTGGCAGATCTGCCCCATTTATACACTGGAACGAATTCACAAATAATGCACATTTGTGTGCATGACTCTCTTTCTACCTTCAACTTCCTTGAAGGAACCAACCAATTAAGGGCCAGAATAAAAATAACTAGCAGGCTGTCAATAGCCACTGATAGCCACCATTTACTTATGCTGACAATTTTACTTTCCCTCTGGAGAGAATGAGCAAAGTCCTCTGCTTATGAGCATTTTAGTGCCTCCAACAGCAGTCATCAGGCTGTCGAAGCAAGTAAGGTGCATCTGACGGAACCAGGAAGGGTAAGCAAATATTAAGTAAGCCAAACGGTGCTATATTTAAATGCCAAGTATAAATATTATTCCAATTAAATTGAAAAATATGTTCTGGTATTAATTTATTTTATTCTTGGTTTTTCTGCATTCTTTGACTTCATCTTCAATTTTAAAAGGGACAATAATGTTATCAAAACATAAAAAATAAAGGGCAGGAACTTTCCAGATGGACAAAGCTTTCTTAAAATATGCATCTTTTCCCACTCTTGTGCAAAGACAGATGCACATTTTACTGTGCATAGGCAGGAAGTAACATGTCCCCTCCCTTACTTTCAACAATGATCGTTTCCTCTTTTGCTGTTCACTTTTACAAGGATCCGCGAATATGTTGAGAAGCAATGGTCACAAATATAATTTGTACTTACTACTTGAAGACATCCTGCTGGAATCAGACCTGTAAACAAATGACAATAATGCAAAATTAAGTACAATGCAGGCACAATCATAAAGAAAGGAACACTGCATACAATGGGAGAAAGAAGCAAAGTTTTAACAAATTTAGTATGCCAAGTTTCAAGTTTTTGCCATATGCATAGCTGAGGCCTGAAATCCTTCATTCCATACATTCAGTGGCTTGTGGGAGTTCCAAGACAGTTTTGGTTTTAGATTAGTAATTTCAGAAAAATGTCATTCTTGAATATACCACCAATTGCAATAAAAAGGTTTTTTTAGGTTTCCATAACATTATTGCAGGATATAAAAGTTAATATAAAACTGCTGAATTTGCCCCTTGCAAATAATATGTTGAATATCATAAATTCTTCTTAGTAGCGATTTGCAATGTTTAAAATTGCGCCATTGCCCACTTATTATTTTTTAAATGGCAAATGAACAAAAACGCATCCGAAGTGCAGCAAATCAAAAATGAGAAATCAAACTAAAATAGTTAAGATGTAAGGAAAAGATTTGCAAAGCTGGAATGAATTTTAGAATCACAGGATCAACAAAAGGTCTTTGTTGTTCACCACTTTTTGTCCCAAAATATTTGTATATGAAAGTATCTGAATCTGTGACTTGGAAATCTGCAAATTGGAATTTCTGTGAAAGAAAGCAATATTCCGAAAACTACCTTTTTAGCTTGTTGCAGAAAAAGAAAACACATTTTCCCCAATTAAATATTGGAATTGGAGTGACGCCTCTTCCACATTCCAACTCTCGCTTCATTATGACTTTAGCAGCCTGGCAGGAATGGTGACAAAAATACTAAGGATGACAATCCTGTTTATACAAATTCAAATACTTGTTACAACTCTGCTGGGTGAATTAAATATTTCCTCAATAGTAAATAAGTGATTTGTAACCTTATCGCTCTCAAGTTTTAGCAAGTTAGAACAATTTTATTTTGATGCTATATCAAACTAAACCACGGTAACGTTAAAATCAAAACCTATGCACTCTATTTAATTAAAAAACACATCCCCCACCGACTAAGAGACAGAACACTGACCAAAAGCAACAAAAGAAAATCTTTTATTTATATTACATCAATCACAACATCAGGGTGTCCCAAAGCACTTTACTGCCAACTACTTTTGCAGGGTAGTCATTGTTGTTTTGAAAGAAAACAGAGTTAGGTGGTAATTGGTCAGTTGAAATGTTTGATGATGTTGCAGAGCGAATATCGGCCAGGACGTAGGGGGAATTATCCTGTTCTTCAAATATTGCAATGGGGCTTGTTATGAGTAAGCAGAGCAAACTGGAATATTTCATCAAAAGACAGCTCCTAGGATAATGCAGCACTCGCTCATTGGTCAAGCCCGGGAGTGGGGCTTGAACTTAAACCTTCTGAATCAAAGGCAAGACTGCTATCACTCAGCTAAAGCTAAGGCTCATATTCAAGGATGATATTTCACTGTGAAATTATAATAGTAAGTCATTGTTGGCACCCTTCTGTCCAAGTATAATGGTGGGCATGAAGCAAACTCATTGGTGAGGATACGGTTTCATAAGGAGCACTTTTGCAGATGGCTGGAGAGACCAATCCACGAGAGGCAGATTTTGCCACATGTGCTGTATGCGAGGTGGTTACTAGGCATCAATGTGGGCTGCCGTTTTCAGCGTAGGCACCTGTTGTCAGGCTGTTGTAACCACTGGTCATCATGGTGACACATGCTGGCTCACAGGAAATGTCCCCATTTCTCTCTGTTGGTGGCTAGAATCTCCTATGTGGGAAATCAATGTTTAAGCCTTTGTACACTTGCAAGCATCCTAGAAGTGAAGTTTTGGTAACATACTGACCTTCCGGCTCTGGCTACTCTGTCATACAGAATGGGGTGGAGGTAGCATACTGGTAATTTCACTGGACTAGTCATCCAGAGGCCCAGGCTGCTGCTCTGGGGTCACAGGTTTAAATTCCAACATGACAGCTGATGTGATTTAAATTACCTTTTTAAACATCTGAAATTGAAAGCAAGTTTAATGGTGACGCAAAACAGTTGTCGCAAAAACTTACCTGGTTCACTCCTTTCGGGAACAAAATCTAATCTGACCTACACGTGACTCCAGACCCACAGCAATGTGGTTGACTCTTACCTGCGCTCTGAAATGGCCTTGCAAACTACTCAGTTATATCAAACTGTTATGATATCTAAAAGAATGAAACCGGATGGACCACCTAACATCCACCTAGGCACCGGAAAGGACAGCGGTAAACCCAGCCCAGTCAACCCTGCAAGGTCCACCTTATAAAGATCTGGAGATTTGTGCAAAGGTTGGGGAAAATGGGCCACAGACAAGTCTAGCAGCAGCCTAACACAGTCATAGTCATTGAATCAAACCTTACAATGTCCCAGACACCACCATCACCTGCCTTGGAAGGCCTCAACATCGCCTCTGGACCCCATGACTTCTAATAGCAATAACATGGGCAAGGAAACCTCCTGCTGGTGATCACCTATCATCGCGCCTCAGCTGATGAATCAGTACTCCTCGATGTTGGACAACACTTGGAGGAAGCACTGAGGATGGCAAGGGCACAGAATGTACTCTGGCTGGGGAGTTCAATGTCCTACACCAAGTTGGCTCGGTAGCACCACCACAAAAAGCTCACCGAGTCCTAAAGGATATAGCTGCTAGACTGGGTATTCAGCAAGTGGTGAGGGATAAACCGACTTGATCTCGTCTTCACCAAACTACCTATGGCAGTATCCACAATACTATTGGTAGGAGACCGCAGCACAGTCCATGTGGAGACAAAATCCCATCTTAAATTGAGGATATCACCCTACTAAATGGGTAGGTGTCAAATGATCAGATCTAGCAACTCAGAACTGGGCATCCACGATGCACTGTATGCCATCAGCTGTAGCAGAGTTGTATACAATCTCAATCTAACCCCATGGTCCGGCATATCCCTCACTCAACCAATACCACCAAGCTGGGGATCAACCCTGGTTCAAGTGCATGCTAGGAGCTGCATAGGCACACCTCAAAATGAGCTGTTAACGTGGCAAATCTATAACACAAGACAACATGCATGCCAAAAAGCAAAAGCAGCATGCAAGAGATAGAGCTAAGCAATCCCACAACCAACAGATATGATCTAAGCTCTGCAGTCCTGCCACATCCAGTAGAGAATGCTGGTGGTCAATTTAAAAACTCACTGGAGGAGGCGGCGGCTCCACGAATATATCCAGCCTCAATGATGGAGAGCCCAGCACATCAGTGTGAAAGAGAAGGCTGAGGCATTTGCAACCGTCTTCATCCAGGACTGTCAAAATAGATGATCCGTCTTGGCCTGCACCCGAGGTCCCCAGCATTACAGAGGTCAGTCTTCAGCCAATTTGATTCTCTCCACATAATATCAAGAAATGGCAGAAGGCACTGGATACTGTAAAGTCCATGGAACCTGACAATATTCCAGCAATAGTACTGAAGACTTGTGCTCAAGAACTAGCCACGCCCCTAGCCAAGTTGTTCCTGTATAACTACAACACTGTCATCTACCCAGCAATGTGAAAAATTGCCCGGGTGCATCCTGTCCACAAAAGGTTGGACAAATCCAACTCGGCCAATTTCCATCTCATCAGTCGACTCTCCATCATCAAAGTGTTGTCAGCACTACTATAAAGTGGCACTTACTCAGCAATAACACACTCGCTGATGCACAGTTCAGGTTCCTCATTATTGCCCTGGTTCAAACATGAACAAAAGAACTGAACTGAGGCGAGTGCGACTGTTCCAGACATCAAGGCAGCATTTGATCGAGTATGGCATCAAGGAGCCCCACCAAAACTGGAGTCAATGTGAATCAGGGGAATCACCTCAGCCCCAGAACATCGCTGCGTGAGTTCCTCAGGCCCAACCACCTTCAGTTGCTTCATTAATGACATTCCCTTCATCAGGTCAGAAGTGGGGATGTTTGCACAATGTTCCGCACAATTCATGACTGCTCAGATACTAATGCAGTCCATGTTATTACGATCCCAGACCAGACCCCGACAGTGACTAGGATGCTGGCTGACACCCCAATATTTGAGTTTATATGTAAGACTGTGCAGAAAGAATGATTTGCTCCAGCAGTGATTGCATGAAGTAATAAGGTTTGGTATTTTTAAAAACAAAACTATTAGGAATACTATTCAACTTTACAACCGAAAAGAACAGCTTACAATTACGTCTTAAACAATGCTACTAAGTTCACCATTAAACAACAAGAAACATACAACTCCCAATCCATCTTAAAATCAGCATAGCAGAGAGTAATATTTACTTTACCAAACAGATTTGGCTCCTATTAGAACCCCTTCGGACTTTGAATGAATGTCTTCAAAAAGCTGGTACACCTGGTGTGTTTCAGCTTCTTCCTTGTCCTCAGCCAAAACTGCTCTGCTTTTTAAGTTCATAAGATATAGGAGCACAATTAGGCCATTTGGCCCATCGAGTCTGCTCCGCCATTCGATCATGGCTGATCTCTTCCTGGCTTTAACTCCACCGTCCTGCCCGTTCTTCATGACCCTTCAACCCATTACCAATTAAAAAACTATCTAATTCCCAAGCTGGGGGTTGGCTATATTTGGGGTTGCACCAAGCTGGGGGTTGGCTATATTTGGGGTTGCAGAAGAGCCGGGAGTGCAGGAGGCGAGAGAGGCTGACGTGTTGGCCTTTGCGTCCCTTGTAGCCCGGCGCAGGATATTGTTAATGTGGAAGGAAGCCAAACCCCCGGGTGTGGAGACCTGGATAAACGATATGGCAGGGTTTATAAAGTTAGAACGGATTAAGTTTGTGTTAAGGGGTTCGGCTCAGGGGTTCACCAGGCGGTGGCAACCGTTCGTCGACTACCTCACAGAAAGGTAGAGGGAATGGAAAAGAAGTAGACAACAGCAGCAACCCAGGGGGGAGGGGGGGGGGGGGGGAAGGGCGGGGGGGAAGAATCGGACGGACTCTCAGGGATGTTTTTGTATATGTATAGGTATTTGGTATATGTAATTGTATATTGGATTGTTGGATTGTATTTTTGGAGCGTATTTATTTTGGACAAGGCAGTTGCCATTTAGTTTTGTTTTTTTGTTTTTGTTTATATATTACTTATTTATTTGTTTAAAACTGGCCACGGTTATTAATATTGCTTTATTGTTGTGTAAAAGAAACACTACGTATTGTTATGTTTGGCCAAAAAACTTGAATAAAATATATATATTTTTTTAAACTATCTAATTCCTCCTTAGATTTACTGACTGTTCCAGCTTCCACCACACTCTGGGGTAGCGAGTTCCACAGATAAATATTATTCTTGTCCGAACTATCATACTGGGAGAAAATTGTGGACTGGTGTCAGGCAGATCATACTTCAACTTCTCTCCAAAGCTTATCCCTTAGCTCCACCCAGCAATGACAATCTCCTGAAGCTGAAAAACACATTACTGCTGCAAATTACCGAAAAACAAATGAAAGCACATTAACTCCACGAGGACAGTCCCCAGTCAAACCACAGTGCATTAGCCCAGATTGAAAACCACCTTCTGGCTCCTAAAATCTCCCAGGCTCAGTAAAACAAAATCCTTTTTAAAAACATGACCACTGCAGTCAAACACATTGTAACCCCAGATTTCTAACCCTTAAATTGCCTGAATATTTAGAAGCCAATATTCCTAAAATCCTCCATGCGTCACAATGGCTATATGCAGCAAGAAATGGGCAATATTCAAGCTTGGGCTGATGTGACAAGTAACAATCATGCCACAGAAGTGCCAGGTAATGATATTCCCCAACAAGAGTAATTCAACCATCTCCATTTGACATGGCATTATCATTGCAGAATCTCCTACTATCAACTTTTTGGGGTTTACAGTTGCCCAGAAATTGAACTGGACCAGCCATATAAATACTGTGGCCACCAGAATGAGATGGGTAACTCACCTCCCGACTCACCAAAGCCTATCCATTATCGACAAGATACAAGTCAGGAGTGTAATGGAATAATCTCCACTTGCCTGGATGAGCGCAGTTCCAACAATCAAGAATCTCAACACCATCCAAGACAAAGCAATCCGCTTGATTGGGACCCCAGCCACCACCTTAAGCTGTCACCTCCTCCACTGCCAACGCACAGTAGCAGCAGTGTATACCATCTACAAGGTGCATTACATAAACTCACCAACGCTTCTGAGACAGCACCTTCCAAACCTGCAACCTCTACCACCTCCAAGGACAAGGGCAGCATATGCATGGGAGCACCACCACCAGCCCCTCCAAATCTCACACCATCCTGACTTGGCACTATATCACCATTCCTTCCCAGTCGCTGGGTCGTAATCCTGGAACTCCCTCCCTAACAGCACTGTAAGTGTTCCGAAAATACATGGACTGTAGTGGATTAAAAAGGCAGCTCACCACCACCTTCTCAAGGAAAATTAGAAATGAGAAATAAATGCTGGCCTAGCTAGCGACGCCCACATCCCCTTAACATATATCTATTTTAAAATCCTTGGGAAATATGACCATTCTGCAAACACGCAGGACCAAGCAAAGCCACCTCTACTTGCTGAATACTTTAAGGATTTGCCTTTGAGAGACTGTCGCATTTGTGATTTTGTCCTTCCATGAAATGCTGAGAATGAGTGCAGACATCAAAGTTTGAAATTATTGAGCTCCTTTTCTTGATAGCTCCAAATCATCGATGCTTCACAGTACAAGGGGCTGAGAACACAGGCATCATAAACCAAGTATCTTGATCCTAAGAGTCCGATTGTTATTTTTCCATGTCTCCTGAGTCAGCCAAAGGTGGTAACTGCTTTTCCTATAGGTGTGTCGAGTTCTGCAATGAGTCACCGTGGTCCCAAGGTAACAGAATTTGCTAATCATTTCCAGCCAGGTATTGTTTAAAGTGATCGAGAGCAATGGAATGACACTTTTTCCCATAACGATTGTTTTCTTGATGCTTACAGTAAGGGAAAACATATTGCAAACATGGGAGAGATAATCTGTGCCAGTTACTAGCCCAGTATCATCAGCGTTGAGGAGTTCTCTGACCAAGACATGCTGATTGCTGATTGACCTGGAATGCAGGTAAACCCCTGATATTATAAAGATATTCTAATAAGCATTATCTGTTTCTCCAATTAGTAAAAGATCAAGGAAAGTGCCAGTGATGTTTTAATAGATTAAATGAAATGAAAATCGCTTATTGTCGCAAGTCGGCTTCAAATGGAGTTACTGTGAAAAGCCCCTGGTCGCCAAATTCCGGCGCCTGTTCGGGAAGGCTGGTACGGGAATTTTGCATTTCAGTTTCAAATGGAAAGACACAGTGGGACTTTACTGAATTTCCCGCTAGCACAATAACCCCAAAAAGATACTACAATGATCTGAGCAATGATTGAAAAATCTGCATATTTACATTGACACCACAAGCTCCATTTCACTGTCCTTAAGATTTGCAATGTTGTCCTGATGAATTTTCTAAAAGCAGAGCTGGGTGTTGGAGTGAAGGAAGAAAATAGGGAACCTAAATCACGGAATCATCTACTCCAAATCTGTGAAGATGTTTTTTTAAAAACTTTAAAAATTTTAGTTCTAGATTTCCTCACAAAGATTCTGTTACAATGTTCGGCCTTTTGTAAAATCTCTAGGATCTGGAGTTTCAGGGTTGTTTTGAATTTCTCTGAAAGCAGCAAACTCAGACCTTCAAATAATCCTAGGGGGAAAAAAATCACTTGATTGACCATGGTTCCTGTACAGACCTAATTTTGTGGACTATTGAGGGTATAAAGTACAATTTCATGATGGTTGGTTCTGTGCTCAGTGAAAAACGGGCGAAAATGTAGCGCGTAGTTATGTCTAATTGTTTGTATACATTGGAATCTGAAAGGAAAATGTCCAATTCACTAAAGAAAGCTGTTTGTTTGATGCTTAATTGGAAGCTTCTTCAGTTCCAAAAATAAACATTAAGTTCTTCGTGTTTGAAGTTTGATAATATACAAAGGAGGCGGTGAACGCGCGGCAGAAAAAAAATGCACTAATAGTCTGGGGGTTACCAGGACAACTGCTGTTTAACCTGTGTTCTGAATTTTGATTTTTGTAAACTGCGGGACTACACATGAATTGCCAAAGCAGCACGAGCGCAAGTTTGCTGTTTTCACCGTATATCAGTAAGCGAACATTATTTTAATATCATGGACAGAGTGAATCCAAAGTGTCTTCACGGTTGCCCTGCAGTTAACACCATCCTAGTGGAGATTCCTTGATTATGTCACTGTCCTTGTTATTATTAAATTAGAAATCTGATCCGCTCCAAAGCTGCCCAAGAGCACCATATACATTCCATTTTGGCTCAGGCTCTGGCATCTTGTCTTGTTAGCAAGTGGTGTCAAACTCCGGTGATCTAATGCATGCTGAAGTGCATCATTCACAAAGGAAGAACCAAAAAAAATTACATAATGCACGGGACAGGCTCACTTTATCGTAACTTAAAAGAGTAGCAAACCGGTTTGGCAGCGTCAGTAGACTTGGGAAGCGTTATAAAGGGGCGTTTTGCCTTTTTCATTTTACTTAAAATCGAGTGTAAAATAGAAGAACTCGCTATCTGCAACCCCCCGCCCCCCCAAGAACTCGCTATCTGCAACCCCCCGCCCCCTCAAGAACTCGCTATCTGCAACCCCCCCCCCCCCCCCCAAAATATCAGAAGTATTTTTTTTATTGTTGTTGCTTCCCCTTCCTCGACTGGAGACGGAGGAACAAGCTGCTCCTGTCTCCTGATCTCCCAGCTCCCTTTGAATAGCAATGGGCCGAGGGAGCGGAGCTGACAATGGCACTCACTCACCCTCCGGTCTCAGCTCCAGAATCTGCACACTCCTCCGCAGTCCCGCTCCTGCTTCTCGTCATGTCCCTGCGCAGCATTTGGGACTCTGCTGGTCGGTGAGGGGACTCTGCTGGTCGGTGTGCTGGAGACTCCTGCTGGTCAGTGGGCCCGGGCTTCCAGCTTCGCTTCTTTTTCATTGTTTTCCCCGTTGGTTGATAATAGTAACACATCCCGCCCACTGACGTCGCCGTTGCTGACAGACAGGCGGCTTCGCCTTTGATGTGGAATTCCAAAGCGGGTTTCTGCCGCTTCTCCAACCGCTGCAAGTTTACATCTTCATCGCAAATATAGAAGTGTGTGGGGAGGGGAAAGGGGAACGTGAGACAAGAAAAAGTGAGAGTGTTCTCAACAACTACATTGCAAACTCATCGCTGCAGGCTGCAGCCAGGCAGAACATTGATTGCTGGAGCTGGGCCTGTTTAGGGGCCACAGCAATCTAAGATCCACCAAGTCTGAGACATTTTGATGCGCAAACTATGCAGGTCCTTAGCAGTGAAGGGGAGGCTGGCTGGTTTACGTAATTCAGTATCATGGCCCTGCCTCTGAACGTTAAAATTCTTCCCATGTATGCTTCATTATGCAAATCAATGCTGGAATACAGGCACACAGTTGGTCAAGAAGGGAAATCCATAAGTGTAGGGGATTTTACTCAAAGTATTCTTGCCAATATCTGCCCCTGCTCTCAACTTTGTCCAATGAAGTATGTATCAGGGTCTTAATTGGCCAATTACATAGGAGTATTTACAATAAACAGGCAAATCAGGTCTCCTGGTCAATGCCTCCTTCCACTTCTTTATTTAACGCCATCACCATATCCTTCTATCCCTTTCCTCTTATCTAGGTTCCCTTTAAGTGTAAAATAAAAGCAAATTACTGTGGATGCTGGAATCTAAAACAAAAATAGAAAATACTGGGCAATCTCAGCAGACCCGACAACATCTGTGGAGAGAGAAGGGCACTAACGTTTCAAATATGGATCACTCTTTGTCAAAAGCTGGCCTCTCTAAAAATGATCTTGAATTTGGGAGTTTCTTATAAAAATCCAACTGATTCACTAATACTTTTGGGAAAGAAATGTGCAGTCGTTTTTTAAAATAAATTTAGAATACCCAATTCTTTTTTTCCCAATTAAGGAGAAATTTAGAGTGGCCAATCCACCTACCCTGCATAACTTTGGGTTGTGGGGGTGAGACCCACGCAGACACGGGGGGGGGAACGTGCAAACTCCACACTGACGGTGACCCAGGGCTGGGATTGAACCCGGGTCCTCAGCGTCGTGATCAGCAGTGCTAAACACTGCACCACCGTGCTGTCCTAAATGTGCAGTCCTTAGCTGGTGTGTCAAACAGGTTACTCCAAATTCAGACCAATGTGGTTTACTCTCACGCTCTTAAGAAGCCACTCACTTGTATTAAACCTGTACAAAAGAACAGAAATTGATTCTAGTTCAAGGTGGCCCACTACCTGTTGAAAGCAACAAGGGTTGGAACAATAAATACCATCCCTGTCAGAATACCCACCTCTGGGGAATGAATAAAAATATTTCATCCAGTATACAGTACTTCACAGCAAAGCAATAAAAGTAACCAAATGAAGTCAAATAATGATATTCAATCTTCGAGTCTCCACACTCTTCGCAAACTCAACACTTACATCTCAAAGCACTTCAAGGCAATCATGCACTTGTGTAGGGAAACACAGCAGACCCTGCACACAACCAGTTCCTGCAAATAGCAATATTTTATAGGCAGATTTTCTTTAGATTACGAGAGTATAGTGTCATGAACCACTAATGGTATCTATGAGGATATCCCAACTTGAAACACAGATTTGTGGGGGAGTATAGTTTTGTTTTTGGAATGGTGTGAGAAGTCACGTGAAATCCCAATAAGACTAGCCAGTCCAGTCGTCATATAACAATTATTAAAGACTATTTATCAATTTAAAGATAAATATACGCAAATACGATGAAAATACTCTTGAGACAATTAAATATATGAATCACTAAACATACACAGTTTATGTAGAACATACCCCTTGTTTCAAAATATATCTACAATCCCTGGACTCAATACTTCCCCCTTCCCCCAAACATTGTCCAAATTCAATAAATCTTATTGTTACCACACAACAAGGCTGAAAGCAAGTCTGATAAACATCTTTTCCTGGTGAAGCAAAGATATAATAATAACAATCTTTATTATTGTCACAAGTAGGCTTCCGTTAACAATTCAATGAAGTTACTATGAAAATCCCCTAGTTGCCACACTCCAGCACCTGTTCGGGTACACAAGAGGGAGAATTCAGAATGTCCAAATTACCCAATAGCAAGTCTTTCGGGACTTGTGTGAGGAAACCGGAGCACCTGGAGGAAACCCATGCAGACAGGAGAAGAACGTGCAGACTCCACACAGAAAGTGACCCAAGCCGGGAATTGAACGTGGGACCCTGGTGCTGTGAAGCAACAGTGCTAACTGTTGATGTCACTGGTGATGTCTAGCATGAGGGGACATAGCTTTAAATTGAGGGGAAATAGATATAGGACAGATGTCAGAGGTAGGTTCTTTACTCAGAGAGTAGTAAGGGCGTGGAATGTCCTGCCTGCAAGAGGAGTGGACTTGCCAACATTAAGGGCATTCAAATGGTCATTGGATAGACATATGGATGATAAGGGAATAGTGTAGATGGGCTTTAGAGTGGTTTCACAGGTCGGCACAACATCCAGGGCCGAACGGCCTGTACTGTGCTGTAATGTTTTATGTTCTAACCACTGTGGTATCTTTAAACTGGCTTTACAAAGGTGTCTGCGTGGTCTTGGCTCTAAGACCTAGATACGGGCCTCTGGCTCCCCAGCGTTGAGTTGTGGACTGGCCTTTCAGGCTGTTAGATGTCAATTCCCCCTCTGCTTCTGAGGGTCCTGGCAATTTTACCATTTTACCCCTTTGATTCTTCAATCCGTCTTTTTGGCTGTCTGACTCTCAAATTCCTTGACTCTAGAAATTAGCATGTCCTTATTCCCACTGATCTCTCAGTTGACTAGGTAAGCTGTTTCTACTAATAGCATGATTTACACCTGACTTTGTCTAGATGCCTGCGAATCAAGTTACTGGGAAATTCACATCTCATCCTGCCTTTTGTATGCTGACTGCTGCTGTCGCGAGGCCGATTTCTATCTGTTGTTGGGTAGATCGCACCCTATCATGCCTTGTTAAATTCATTTCACTGCTGTTTCTAGGCAGACCATGACAATAGTATACACTATACTTTTTGCCTAGTGCAAGTCAAACTTAATAGAGTGCAAATATTAACAAATATTTGGAAAAAAATTAGTTTATCTTTTGACTCATATTGGATTATCAGCACAAGAAGAAGAAGTTACACTCCAGTAGCAGCACTTGTTTAACCCCTCACCCACACATTAAAAGTGATCAGATGAGGGGTGGCTGCAGTGTTAACCTACAGTCATGATGGGTTGTAGAAATGTAATTTTGTCTATAATGAAATTGGTTATAGGTGGATAGGGCATAGGGCAGTACGGTAGCACAAGTGGATAGCACTGTGGCTTCACAGCGCCAGGTCCCAGGTTCGATTCCCCGCTGGGTCACTGTTTGTGCAGTATCTGCACATTCTCCCTGTGTCTGGGTGGGTTTCCTCCGGGTGCTCCGGTTTCCTCCCTCAGCCCAAAGATGTGCAGGTCAGGTGGATTAGCCATGATAAATTGCCCTTAGTGACCAAAAAGGTTAGCAGGGGTTATTGGGTTAAGGGGATAGGGTGGAAGTGAGGGCTTAAGTGGGTCTGTGCAGACTCGATGGGCCGAATGGCCTCCTTCTTCACTATATGTTCAATGTTCTATGTTGAAGCTGTTGTCACTGCAGAAGTAGTTGTATTGAATTTCATTATTTCTTGTCCATGGTATATTAAAATTCAAAACATGTGATTTAATGCCCATATCTATTAGACCTTAAGTTGTACAGCACACATGATGCCTATGCACAGTCCCAAAAAGCCATGAACATAGTTGCAATTTACCATTCATTTTTGTTATGTTCTTGAGGGAGGCCATCAATTTTTAAAAATAAATTCAAACACTCGGCGATTAGCAGAAAGAACAATGCCACAAGATATAATGTTTTAACCAAAAATTAACTTTACTGTATATATAAAGATAAACAATGCAAGCACCATTAACTTAATCCATGGAGGGAAAATTCCACCCTTGGGTCTTGACAAACTAGTGCTAAGTGCGATGGCAGGGGGGAAAGCAGCATTTTACCTGCTGGCTGCAAAGTGAATTTCTCCGCCTGATTGTCCACCTCCTGCCTTATTAAATATTCGTCAACAGAAAACACGTCATAGTGCCGGTGCATTCTGTGATTTGGCTGCCCTGCCGTGACATCAGTGGGCTATCGTGCCAAGCACCATATTTAAACCAAACCCGCACATGCACCTTGCAGTGCCTCGAAGCCCAAGATTGCTGAAAGACTTTGGCCCACAAAGGGAAGAAGCGTACAGCTCCAAATGTTTGCCGATGCTTCACTGGAACACCAGCTTGGCACAGCCGAGGCCCGGCAAGATCTCCCCAAGGAGGTCTCTTCTCTCTTGGACAGTCCCTCAGGGTAGAGGATGGTTGCTTCCACTCTGGGGAGGAGGGTTCTGCAGTGGTTGAATAGTGTAATCCTGGATCCGCAGACTCTGCCACAGGTTTGGCAGGTGGTGTTTTATAAGATGGGTGGGTGCGACGCTCTCGATTCTTTGCTCTCCTTCCGCTGTTTATGCTTGACCTCCACGTCCTACGACGCTCGAGGTAATTGACACCTTAGCGGATGCTTTTTCTCCAGTTTGTGCATTCTAAGGCAAGCAATTCCCATGCGTCGATGGGATTGTTGCATTTATTTAGAGAGGCCTTCAGAATATCCTCGTAGCATTTCCTCTGCCCTCCTATTGATCGCTTGCCATTACAGAGCTCGGAGTAGAGCACTTGTTTCGGGGGTCTTGTATTCAAAATGCGGGCAATGTGGCCTGCCCATTGCAGCTGGTCGAGCATGACCAGTGCCTCAAAACTGGGGATATCGGCCTAGGAGAGGATACTCATGTTTGTACGTCGATCCTGCCAGTGGATTTGCAGGATTTTGCGGAGGCAACATTGGTGATATATCTCCAGGGATGAGGTGTCTGCTGTACATTGTCCTATATGGACAGGGACCACAGGTTCTTGGTGCTGGATTTGAGATCTCTTTCTTCAAACACTCTGTTCCTCGGGTATCCGAAGACTACTGACACATTGGAGTCAATGTTGGATTTCGTCGTCAATGTCTGCTCACACCGAAAGGAGGCACGTGACATAGGGGAAATTATCCACATTGTGGAAGCAAATGGACGTATTAGCGAGAGGTAGCATGGTTTTGCGAAGAGGAGGTCGTGTCTCACTTGATAAGAGTTTTTCGAAGATGTCACAAAGATGATTGATGCAGGTAGGGCAGTGGATGTTGTCTATATGGACTTCAGTAAGACCTTTGACAAGGTCCCTCATGGTAGACTCAAAGGTGAAGTCACACGGAATCAGGGGTGAGCTGGCAAGATGGATATAGTCATAGAAGACAGAGAGTAGCAATGGAAGGGTGCTTTTCTAATTGGAGGGCTGTGACTAGTGGTGTTCCACAGGGATCAGTGCTGGGACCTTTGCTGTTTGTAGTATATATAAATGATTTGGAGGAAAATGTAACTGGTCTGATTAGTAAGTTTGCAGACGACACAAAGGTTGGTGGAATTGCGGATAGCAATGAGGACCATCAGAGGATACAGCAGGATTTAGATCGTTTGGAGACTTGGGCGGAGAGATGGCAGATGGAGTTTAATCCGGACAAATGTGAGGTAATGCATTTTGGAAGGTCTTTTGCAGGCAGGGAATGTACAGTGAATGGTAGAACCCTCAAGAGTACTGAAAGTCAGAGAGATCTAGGTGTACAGGTCCACAGGTCACTGAAAGGCGCAACATAGGTGGAGAAGGTAGTCAAGAAAGCATATGGCATGCTTGCCTTCATTGGCCGGGTCATTGAGTATTTGAATTGGCAAGTCATGTTGCAGCTGTATAGAACCTTAGTTTGGCCACACTTGGGAGTATAGTGTTCAATTCTGGTCGCCACACTATGATAAGGATGTGGAGGCTTTAGAGAGGGTGCAAAAGAGATTTACCAGGATGTTGCCTGGTATGGAGGGCATTAGCTATGAGGAGCGGTTGAATAAACTCGGTTTGTTCTCACTGGAATGACAGAGGTTGAGGGGCGACCTGATAGAGGTCTACAAAGGTATGAGGGGCATAGACAGAGTGGATAGTCAGAGGCTTTTTCCCAGGGTAGAGGGGTCAGTTAGTAGGGGGCATAGGTTTAAGGTGTGAGGGGCAAGGTTTAGAGGAGATGTACGAGGCAAGTTTTTTTACACAGAGGGTAGTGGGTGCCTGGAACTTGCTGCCGGAGGAGGTGGTGGAAGCAGGGTCGATAGTGACATTTAAGGGGCATCTTGACAAATACATGAATAGGATGGGAATTGAGGGACACGGGCCCAGGAAGTGTAGAAGATTTTAGTTTAGATGGGCAGCATGGTCAGCAGAGGCTTGGAGGGCCGAAGGGCCTGTTCCTGTGCTGTATTTTTCTTTGTTCTTTGTTCAAGGGCTCACCGTGGACCTTGATGATCGGGGGTGCAGTTGTGTGTGGCAGAAGCGGGCTGGTAGAGAACCTTCGGTTTTGGATGTTTAGTCTGAGGCCCATTCTCTCATATGTGTATTTTATCTTTTCCCTATGTACTTTCTTTTCACATACAGAACGATCTATCTGAGCTGCATGTAGAACAATACGTTTCACTGTACCTCTGTACACGTGAAACAAATCCAATCCAATGCCTCGGTCAATGTGTCAACGATGGTTTGTAGCTCGGCCTCTGAATATGCACACACACAGGCAAGGTCTGCATACTCCAACTCAATCACAGAGGTTGGAGTGGTCTTGGTTCCGGCCTCGAGGTGTCGGAGGTTGAACAGTTTCCCGTTTGTCTGGTAGGTTAACTCCACTACAGCTTCAAGGTGATGGGGTAGAGTGTTGCTGCAAGGAAGATGGAGAACAGCGTTGGTGCGATGATTCAGCGCTGTTTGACCCCCAGTTTCCACACATATTGCGTCTGTGGTCGTTCCGGTTGGTGAAGATTATGGCGCACATGTCATTGTGGAGCAGGTGGAGAATAGTGCCGAATTTCTGTGTCAGCCGAATTGGAGGAGGATAATCCACAATTCCTCAAGTTTGACAGAGTCGAAGGCCTTTGTGAGATTGAAGAAGGCCATGTACAGAGGTTGATGCTGCTCCCTGCACTTTTCCTGGATTTGTCACGCGCTGTCCATTGAGCCTCTTTGTGGAGGGCAACACGGTGGCGCAATGCTTAGCACTGGTGCCTCACGCACTCAGGACCCGGGTTTGATCCTGGCCCCAGGTCACTGTCCGTGTGGACAGTGTGCACATTCTCCCAGTGTCTGTGTGGGTCTCATCCCCACAACCCAAAGAGTGCAGAGTAGGTGGATTGGACATGCTAAATTGCCCCTTAATTGGAACAAAAAGAATTGGTTACACTAAATTAAAATCAAGAGCCTCTTGATGGGTGGAATCCGCACAGAGACTCAGGAAAGAGCTCTTCAGCCACTGTGAGGAGGGGGTTGAGGAATATTCTCACGGTGATCTTTCCTGTGGTGGAGAGTAGGGAAATCCCTCTGTAATTTCCGCAGTCGGACCGGTCTCCTTTCTTAAAGATGGTCACGATTAAGGCACCTGAGATCATCCAGCAGGCTCTGATCCTTCCAGACAAGGGTGATGATGTTGCGGATTCTTGTCAAGAGTGGTGCTCCCCCACATTTCAATACTTCTGTATTCCATCGGCGCCAGAGACCTTGTTGTTTTCAGTTGTTGGATGATCTTTTTGATCTCATGGCGAGCTGGGTTTGCTCTGGTAGTGTGGGCATTCTGCAGCTTTGGCTCATTGGTTGTCGCAGGTTTAGCTGTGAGGCTCCGACTGAGTAGCTCTTTATTCTCAGGGTTTTCCAATTCCAGTGACATTGGGTCACCCGCGGCAGAGTGAGTGTTTTCTGCCTGTGCCAGTTTGGGGGCCAGGGTGATGGAGACTCTAGAGTGGATTAGTCTGTGGTCAGTCCAGTAGTCGTCGGTTCTGACTGTGGCACGGGTGATGCAGACATCTTTGCGGTCCCTTGCTCGGATGATGATATGGACTATTAATAGGTGCCAGTGGTTGGAGCGGGGTGGGGTGGGGGTGGGGGGGGGGGGGGGGGTGCTGTTGCCATGAGGTCGTCTGGCAAAACAAGGTGTTTGAGATGATCAGGTTATGTTCTAAACATTTTGTCAGGAGAAGGACTCCGTTGGTGTTTGTTTTCCCCACGACTTCCCTGCCTAACACATCCTTCCAAAGGTTTGCATCTTTCCCAAGTCTAGCATTGAAGTCACCGAGGAGAATCAACTGGTTTCCCTTTGGGATGTGGGGTCGAGGCTGGAGAAGAATGCCTCTTTTGTCTTATCCATCGCATCTAGGGTTGGAACGTAGACTCTGATGACTGCGATGTGCTGTTTCTGGCCCAGGGTGAGCCGTAGGGTCATGAGTCATTCGCTCGTCCCGCAGGGGGGTTCGTTGAAACATCCGACCAATTAATTTTTTTTTATGGCAAAGCCGACCCCATAGAGATGACCTTCTTCTGGAAGGTGTATCCGCCATCTTGTTCTTTAAGTTGGCCTTCTCCTGCCAGTTAGGTCTCGCTTAGGGTGGCGATGTCAATGTTGTGGTGTCAGAATTCTCGGGCAATGATGGTGGTGCGACGTTCAGGTCTGTTGCCCATAAGGGTCCTTACGTTCCAGGTCAGAAATTCATTTGGGTGGAGTTGGGGTACGAGATGCCTATGCATGGATTATTTTAATGTGGGGTGGTCATTGCACACCAACCACCACAGCAGTCCCAGTGGAACGAGGTCTTGGCCCAGTGGCAGGGAAATCCAAGATGACTGGAGACCAGGCTTTGCTGTAGGGCAGGGACCGGCATATACTCAGCATCCACCGATCGGCTGCCTGCCTGTCAGTGACGGCACATTTAAAGGCTAATGTCATTTTCTTTTGCCCTCCCCTCATGCTATGCAGTCCCACCCCGGCTTGCACTGCTCCCCTCACCCGGCTTGCACTGCTCCCCTTACCCGGCTTGCACTGCTCTTCTCGCCCCAGCTTGCACTACTCCCCTCACCCAGCTCACACTGCTCCTCTCACCCCAGCTTGTGCTACAAAGGTAGCCAGCCCAACTTGGGAGAAGGTGTCTGTGGTGGGGAGCACACACTCCACCCAGATGAGGTCGGCCATGCAGTGCAGAGAATGCATGAATGATCGCATCCACACAGCCTGTAAAGTAAAAATGGGAAAATATGTCATTTGAAACATGGAAGTCTGGCAAAACCTGACCGGAGGTACAGGAGAAAATGCAGGAAAAAGTCCCACGAATAGTTAACAGTATTCAGCAAAAGAAGTTTGAAATGCAGATAGCCTTGATCAAACCGGCGTTAAGAAAACAGCTTGTAACAGCTCAAGCTGTAAAACTGTTGCATGTCTTTCAAGTTAAAGCAGATTTTTAGTTAATGGAGAGAAACAATGTTTCGCACATATTTTGTGACAAATGATTAAGTGTGAAATCCTGCTGACACAAGTTGAATATGGGAAGTCGGAGACGACGTGTCCATGACAGCACAAGTTAACACCAAATCGGGGTCAGAGTTCTGACAAACTAAGGGCACTATTTGGTAATAAAGCAACCTTAGAAGTGACAGGAACCAGATGGAACACTCCTCTCGGATCGAAGCACTTTTGAACATTACACGGGAAACAATGTAATCAGTGTCCGATGAACTAAAGTCATGCTCAACATGAATACATAGTCGTGTTAGAAGTAATTAAGATTAAAGGTACACTGAACAGTCAAGAGCAAAACAAAGTTACTGTATGATAATGTCATATAAACTTAATAACTGCTAGAAGGGAAATGTAAACCCTAAATCGGTAGCAACCAGCAGAGTCAGCTCTCATAGCTGCCCTCGGTAATGGGAAGGATAGAACTCAGAAACCGAGCAGAACAGCGAATCCATCAGGAGAAAACCAAAAGCTAAAGAAGAAAGATTGTCAAGGCAGACCTGAAGGTCTAACAACTGGCCAGGAGGATCCAAAGAAAATATATTTTTATCTTTCTGTAAAACTAGTGATTTAATCTTTTAAAATAAAAACTATAATAATAAAATAACTTAAAGTTTTAACTTGAAACAGTGGTTATTACAAAGTCTACTTTACTTACTTAGCAACGCGGGACCCAGGATCGATTCTACTAAGTGGTAAGTAGATCAAATCTTCTGTGAAGGTATGGGTTATACTGGGGATAACTTGAAAATATAGATTGACCGGAATAGCACCCACCTAAGTCTGCATAGGAGTCAGGGAGTGAGAATCCCTGTTCACCATTTAGAATATCTTATTGACCCTTTTTGGTGTAGGGGGAATTCTAAGAATAGTGGTGAGTTTTTTTACTTCAAGCCAAAGTAAGTCAACCTTCTCATGACTCAGCTCACACTCTCACAAGCTCATCACATACTGTCAGGATCAAACTCCACAGAGATCTCAAACACATATCACAGGGACAACACTCTCTCTCCCGGACAACACTTTGTCATTTCCATCTCGTCTCACATGCTGTGCAGCTCATGTATTTTAATAATTTTTATTGTCACAAGTGGCTTACATTAATACGGTGATGTAAGTTTCCATATTCCAGTGCTTGTTCGGGAACACAGAGGGAGAATTCAGAAGGTACAAATGACCTAACAGCACGTCTTTCTGGACTTGTGGGAGAAAACCGGAGCAAACCCATGCAGACACAGGGAGAATGTGCAGACTCCACACAGACAGTGACCCAAGCCGGGAATCGAACCTGAGACCCTTGAGCTGCTGGAGCTGTGAAGCAAAAGTGCTAATTCATTATGAACATGGTTCCAGTTAGTCCAAGTGCACACACAGCCATGCTTATTGTGGTGATGTGCATCAATGTAAATGCATGTAGGCTAACTAGACACTACAGAGACATCACACACACACTCAACCAGTAGATCAGTTAGACAGGACACGACCAATGGGCATTCACGATACACACAGAGGTGACACCACCACAGGAGGGCATTACACCAACCCATATATAAAGGACACCACACACATGATCTGCCTCTTTCCAGTGGAGACAGTCAGTGAGTAGAGACACAGGGTTGATTCAATATTACACCCACCACGCGGGTTGCAGGAACTGGTTAGTTGGTTTGGATTGGATTAGTCAGTCTGGGTAGCTATAGTAGGATTAGCAGTTGTGTCGAACCCGAGCAATAGAAGTGTAAATAAGTTTAATAAACGTGTTGAAGTTACCTCCACGTCAGAACCTTCCTTTATCAAGTGCACCACAAGGAAGCCGCTTATGTTACACCTAGAACATAACAAAACATTCATCTGCCTTGGCACACCTCATGCACATACTCTCTCTTTATGCAAGCCAAGCTCGTCCATAATAAAAGTGAAAGATCCCAGACTGGCAGCGGCTGACAGACCCATCACCCAGTATGATTAATGTGTTCTTTACCTGGCTGGAGAGGACCTGGACCGTGTCTATGGTGATGGGGAAGTCAGTGGCGCACACAGAATTGAGGAGTTTGCATTTGCTCATTTGCTCATCCAAGACTATGTATGCTATATGATGTTTTCGTATTCTGATGCCACACGCTAATTGTCTGCATTCTCTTTCTTAGTGGAGGTGCCTCGGTGCCTGAGAGAGACACAGAGAGCCAGCTGATCAGCTCCAGCCCACTTCACACCGCGGATGAAGATCCTATGGCCGCAACAAATGAGGACCTGTCACAGCGCTCACCCTCCACCAACACAGAGACACACCCTGGTGGACTTACATCTAGAGCAGGCTTGGGGTCACAATCTGGCAAGCACAGCACAGATGTTGGTCCACAGCAGATTGAGGCAGGGGTATGCAAGGTCAGGGGCACTCGGGGGACTGCTGGAGGCCAGCTTTCTGATGAGTCCGAGTCAGATGATGAGCCTCCGGATGCGGTCTTAAGACAGGCATTGGACCTGCAGTAAAAGACAATGGAATATCAGGCAGAATTGTTGGATGCATTCCACAGATTGCATCACATGATTGAGGACTACTGCACAGAAATCAGAATTAATAATGCATCAATACACCTTTACATTGACAGCTTATTATTGCCTCTTTCAGGCACAGCTGAAAGAGGCACATTCCTCCTTTTTAGGGGTGAACAGATTTCAGATGCGTGCCCCTTCAATCGGTCTCCCAGTGCTGTCATCCAGAAGCCCCAACAGCTCTCCCAGCAGCATTGTTTTTAAGTTTCATTTTCCACTACTTCAGATGCCACATGGTTAGTCCTCAGATTTTATAACCAGATCAGCTTTGACCCTCACCCTGTGTGACTGTGGAAATCCTTCCCTTCATCCTGGAGAAGGATAACGTTCAGGTTCAAGGATATGAATCACGATGAGTCATTTGAAGTGAATGTTTCTATGTCTCATGGAGACCTTATCCCTCCCCATCTTGCGGCCTATTGTAAATGATGGGAGAGCGTCCCTATCTAAGGCTGCAGCTGATTCCCCTGACTATGATTGTACCATTCACAATCAGAAACCAATGTTTTGGCCTTTGCCTCCCTGGTGGCCGAGAGACTGATTTTGCTGGGATGGAGGGACTCGGAACCTCCAAAGTAAGGGGTTTGGGTCAGTGACAGGGCAGGGTTTCTTAGGCTGGAGAAAATTAAATTTGCCTTAAAGGGGTTTATTACAGGGGTTCGCTCGGAGGTGGCAGCCGTTCATCGACTTCTTCAAGGAAAATTGACCATCAGCAAGAGAGGGGGTGCGGGGAGGGGGAGGCATGGAAGTGTCAAATAAGGGCAGGGAATCTAATGTATGGCTACCTAGGGGGAGTTGGGTATGTTATTTTGGGGTTTTTGTGTGTTGGATTTCTCAGTTTAAAATGTTAAAATTATAAATGCCTCAATAAAATATTTTCTAAAAAAAAAGATAAGCCATTTCCCTCCAGCCCTTTCCCCTGCTCGTCTCCCTTCCCCCCCCCCCCCTAGTCAAGCCTTTAACCCACAGCACATTAGAACCTACCCCTTCCTCCCCACTTGTCTGGTATATAGATAGCCCCTGGCCTCAGATAGCCCCTGAAATCATGTGCTCAAACCTGGCACAGAATCTGTGGAGGAGCGAGCACAGTACAACGCAAGGCAGACAAACCTACCTCAAAGTCATGAATGGAGTGCAGTTGTCAGCCGCACGTCACTTATATGCATTGGTCTAGATGGACACTTTTGATTCAGCTTCGGTGTGTGATTCTGGCAAGCTGCCTTGATAATCAGCAATAAGAGTATTCTTATGTCTTCAAATAAACTTCATCACATGGCTTGGCAGAAAGCACGACCCACCATTGAAGGTTGAAGCTGACGATCACAACCGGTTTTCCCACTGATGGGAAACTGACTTTTTGACCTCTGCAATATTTTTCCATCCCACACACCATTAGGCCTTCTCTGGGCAGGAGTGGAAAATCCCAGCCTTAAAATATTGGATTGGATTTGTTTATTGTCACGTGTACAGAGGTACAGTGAAAAGTATTTTTCTGCGAGCAGCTCAACAGATCATTAAGTACACGAGAAGAAAAGGGAATAAAAGAAAATACATAATAGGGCAACACAACATATAACAATGTAACTACATAAGCACTGGCATCGGATGAAGCATACAGGGTGTAGTGTTAATGAAATCAGTCCATTAGAGTGTCATTTAGGAGTCTGGTGACAGTGGGGAAGAAGCTGTTTTTGAGTCTGTTCGTGCGTGTTCTCAGACTTCTGTATCTCCTGCCCGATGGAAGAAGTTGGAAGAGTGAGTAAGCCGGATGGGAGGGATCTTTGATTATACTGCCCACTTTCCCCAGGCAGCGGGAGGTGTAGATGGAGTCAATGGATGGGAGGCAGGTGCGTATGATGGACTGGGCGGTGTTCACGACTCTCTGAAGTTTCTTGCGGTCCTGGGCCGAGCAGTTGCCATACCAGGCTGTGATGCAGCCTGATAGGATGCTTTCTATGGTGCATCTGTAAAAGTTGGTAAGAGTCAATGTGGACATGCCGAATTTCCTTAGTTTCCTGAGGAAGTATAGGCGCTGTTGTGGTTTCTTGGTGGTAGCATCGACGTGGGTGGACCAGGACAGATTTTTGGAGATGTGCACCCCTAGGAATTTGAAACTGCTAACCATCTCCACCTCGGCCCCGTTGATGCTGACAGGGGTGTGTACAGTACTTTGCTTCCTGAAGTCATTTACCAGCTCTTTAGTTTTGCTGGCATTGAGGGAGAGATTGTTGTCGCTACACCACTCCACTAGGTACTCTATCTCACTCCTGTATTCGGACTCATCGTTATTCGAGATCCGGCCCACTATGGTCGTATCGTCAGCAAACTTGTAGATGGAGTTGGAACCAAGTTTTGCCACGCAGTCGTGTGTGTACAGGGAGTAGAGTAGGTGGCTAACTACGCATCCTTACGGGGTGCCGGTGTGGAGGACTATTGTGGAGGAGGTGTTGTTGTTCATTCTTACTGATTGTGGTCTGTTGGTCAGAAAATCGAGGATCCAGTTGCAGAGTGCGGAGCCAAGTCCTAGGTTTTGGAGCTTTGATATGAGCTTGGTTGGGATTATGGTGTTGAAGGCGGAGCTGTAGTCAATAAATGGGAGTCTAATGTAGGAGTCCTTGTTTTTGAGATGCTCTAGGGATGAGTGTAGGGCCAGGGAAATGGTGTCTGCTGTGGACCGGTTGCAGCGGTATGTGAATTGCAGTGGATCAAGGCGTTCTGGGAGTATGGAGGTGATGCGCTTCATGATCAACCTCTCGAAGCACTTCATTACGACTGCAGTCAGGGCCACTGGTGGGTAGTCATTGAGGCACGTTGCCTGGTTCTTCTTTGGTACCGGTATGATGGTGGTCTTCTTGAAGCAGGTGGGGACCTCGGAGTGGAGTAGGGACAGGTTAAAGATGTCCGTGTAAATATAAACTCAAGTTTCCCTGTTGCTTCTTAATTCCACCCAAGGCTTCCCTTATACATTCCAGAATCCTGCACATTATTTCACTTTTCCATATGGGATCAAACCAAATATGCTACAGTTCTCATCTTCAGTTTTATTTCTCCTTAGTATTCCAGCTATTCTCAGAGATGTGAGATTTCATGGGGATCATTCAATTAATTTTCGAATCCTCCAACTTTTCTTCAAGAACCTCAACTGAGGACCTTTCACCTCAAGCTTGAGTCTCACTTCATTTATGCTGATTGATTTACACATCAGGAAAACCCGTCATTCTTAAATGATCTCTATGCTCCTTGTCCTATCTTTAGACAGACATAGACTGCTTTCTCTGCATCTGCTCCCACTGCTTTTGAGCAGCTCGTTGCATCAGTCAAGGAACAGTACAATCCAAAACCATCAGTGATTATGCAACAATACAAATTTAATTTGGCAATGAGAAACCAGAGAGATGGTCGCAGCCTTCATGGCATGGTTAAGGCAGTTGGCTGAGCAGTGCCAATTTGGATCAACACTCAACGATACGTTGAGTGATAGATTAGTTAGTGATGTGAACAACCTCAATATACAAAAAGCATCATGAGCAGAGCCAAATTACCTTGTCTAGAGCATTGGAAATTATTCAGGTGACAGAAAGCGGCAAAAGAGGCGTATTAGAATTGCAAAGTGTGCAGGCAGGCGAGGTAAACCAACATATGCTGAAAACCGTTGGTAGTCGCAGCAGCAAGGAGGAGGGTGCAGAAAATCATGAGCAGAAGAGGAATAAACAAGACAGGGTGAAGAGATACAGAAAATCAGTTCAACAGACCTGTAGCTTATTAGAATGCTACCGCTGTTGGAGAGAAACTCCCAGGAAAGATATAAATTTAACAAGATGCAACGGGTTTTGCCTGTAACAGAAGAGCACATATCAGGAATAAATGCAGAGCCAAAAGAAACCCATCAGGGATAAGCAAAAAAGAATTCTGACTCCAGTCCATAGTGCAGTGAACAACTCCAAAGAAGAATCTGAAGTTTAGACTGATTAAAGTAAACAAGTCAGCCCCAATCAAGTGTTAATGGCGAATGGCTAGCCACCATGTAAGGAAGTGGATAAAGGAGCCTCTGCCACTGTCATAGGAGCAGATGTATTGATATTTGCAAGCCTGTGCTTGCTTTTCTGAGTGGGCTGCCCGTTGCCCCCAGTGTACCCGTGTTTAAACCAGATGGGATTATCAGAATTGGCAATTATAATATGACAATCAAGCTGCCAAATTAGGTTGGTACCCAATACCTAGAATTGAAGACCTATATGCCACATGAGCTGGGGGTTGACTTATATAAAACTTGACACGAGTTATGTCCACTATCTGGGGCCAGACGAGGTATAGAGGGAAGTTGTGACAAACAAAGGTTTATTTCAATACAACAGGCTGCCATTTTGAGCATCTTCAGCATGCAATATTCCAGTGTACAATGACAAGCTTAGGCAAATCCTGCAACGAGGTAGTAGTCTATTTAGATTACTTCTTAATTACGGGAGCTTCTGAGGAAGAACATTTAGAAAATCTGGAGGAAGTCCTGCAAATAATTTTTTAAAAAGCAGGAATAAAGCTAAAAAGAAAAATGTACATTCCACGCTCACAAAGTCACTTACCTTGAATTCAGTGTTGATGCCCAAGGACTTCATCATATGAAGGGAAGATCAAGGCAATCAAGGAAGCACCGGCCCCCAAAACATATCATAACTAAAATCTTTCTTTGGCATGGTGAATTATTATGGCTGATTCATCCCCAACCATTCCATATTGCTGGCACCTTTGCACACACTTCTTAAAAAGTACCAGCTTTTGGAGTGAACCTCAAAACGAAGCCTTTGAATGAGTCAAATTGGCATTGCAGTCATCAAACCTCTTGGTTCATTTCGATCCCTCAAAATAAATAATTCTGACTGGCAATGCTTTATCCGATGGGATAGGAGCAATATTGTCCCACAAAATGGAAGATGATGCGGAGAGACCTATTGCTTATCCTTCTCTAACACAGAGATGCCAAGATAGCCTATTCTCAAATAGAAAAGGAAGGTTTGGTCATTATTTATGGAGTGAGAAAGTTTAATCAATACATCTATGGATCTCACTTTGTGAAATTTAGCGACCATAAGCCACTCTTGGGCTTCATGTCAGCTAGGGTCCAACAATAGGCTTTGCTATTAGCAGCCAATAATTACACATTCCAACAGAAGACAGGCACCCGTATTGCCATCAAGAAGCATTGAGTCGCCTTCCTTCCCCACAGAGCATTCCACTGTCACCAATGCCACAAGAAATCATCTTCATTCTGAACTTCTTAGACATGCTACCTGTATTGGCCCAACAAGTAAAAGTATGAACCCAAAGAGACCCCTTATTATCCAAGTCAAACGTATGGTGCTTCACAGTCGGCATTACAAGATCTGAACAATTTTGGCCATTTCAACTCAGAAAAGATGTTAAGTTGCGAGGATAAAGTACTGTTATGGGGTACTAGGGTAGTTGTCCCTACTCCTGCAAGGAAACAATTGTTGCAAGTGTTGCACTGTGCACACCCGAAAATGATGAAATGAAGGCTCAGTTACGTGTGGTGGCCTGGGATTGACATGGACATTGAAAACCAAGTCAGCGTTGAGCACGTCAAAGGTCTCCAGCCCTTGGCTCTGTTGCACCTGTGGGAATGGCCAGGTAGGCTGTGGGCACATCTCCACATAGACCTTGCGGACCCGTTCATGGGCACTATGTTCCTGATTATTGTTGATGCTCATTCACAATTGATAGACATACATGACATTAAGACTATAACCTCCCTAGCAATGATAGATAAACTACGGCAAACAGTTGCGACCCATGAGTTACCAAATGTACTGGTCTCGGATAACTGGACTGCATTCACCAGGGAGGAATTTCAACATTTTATGTGAACCAATGGAAAAAGGCGAACAGCGCCTTAACAACCGGCCTCAAATCAATTAGCTGAAAGGGCTGTCCAAATGTTAAAGTTGGCAATGAAGAAACAATCATCGACACCTTTAAGACTGGCCCCACTCGCAGACAGAACAACACCTCATGCAACTACAGGCATGAATGACCCCTGCTGAGTTCATAGACCACTTTGAATGAGACTGGATTTAGTATTCCCCAATTTGGCAGGGAGAGTAGAGGCAAAACAAAACGCAAAGAAACACCATGATTCCACATAGGGGGAGAGAGCTTTTGAAGTAAACTATTTAGTATATGCAAGAAATTTGAATGCTGGTCCAGATTGGGTCCCTGGGAAGATTGTGGTAATGACAGGTCCAATTGACATACAAGGGAAGAAAATGAAGACACTTATTGACCACCTGAGGAGGACCACACACAGTAAAATTTGAGCAGTCTATCCCTGCTATGCCTGTTAGTGTGATTCCAGCAATTGTAATGTATGATTCCATGAGGATGACTATGTACAAGACATCACCGTCACTGAATATGTCCTGTCCCACTGACTGCACAGACCGTGGCAGCACTGTTGTATTCAGTCAGGAAGGAGTTGGGAGTTGCTCTGGCAGTCCTCAACATCAACTCTGTTGAAGAAACACCTACTGACTTCCACTTACTGCACCCCAAATCTCCCCCCCCCCCCCCCCCCGCCCCCCCCCCCCCCCCCGCCCACCCCTGCTGATGAATCAATACGTCTCTATGCTGAACACCACTTGGAGGAAGCACGGAGGGTGGCAAGGTAACAGAATATACTTTGGGTGGAGGACTTCAATGCCCATCGCCAAGAGTGGCCCACTACTAACTGACCTGCAGAGTCCAACAGGACATAGCTGCTACATCTGGTCTGCAGTAGGTAGTGAGGAACCAACATGAGGGAAGGATCTACCTGGCCTCACTCTCATCAATCAACCTGTCGTAGATGCATGGATGCATCTGCCCATCACAGTAATTGGTAGGAGTGACCACTGTGCAGTCCTTGTAGAGACAAAGTCCTGTCTTTACATTGAGGGATACCTCCATCCTGTTGTGTGGCACTATCAATCTGCTAAATGAGACAGATTTCAAATAGACCAGACCTAGAAACTCAGAACTGAGCACCCATGATGCGCTGTGGACCAAGAACAGCAGCAGAATTGCATAAAACCACAATTTTTAAACCATGGCCCATCATATCCCCACTCTACCATCACCTTCAAATCAGGGAATCAGCCCCTGGTTCAATGAAGAGAGCAGAAGGACATTCGAGGAGCAGCATCAGAGATACCCAAAAATGAACTGTCAATGTGGTGAAGCTACAACACATGCCAAACAGCAAAAGCAACATGCAAGAAACATATCTAAGTGATCCCACAACCAACAGATCAGATCCAAGCTCTGCAGTCCTGCCACATCCAGTTGTGAATGTTAGGGGAAATTAAACTAACTGGAGGACCCTCCACAAATATCCCAATCCTCAATGATGGGGAGTCTAGCAGATCGATGTGAAATACAAGGCTGAAGCATTTGCAACCACCTTCAGCCAGAAGGGCCAAGGGGATGATCCATCTTGGCCTCCATCTGAGGTCCACACCATCACAGATGCCAGTCTTGAGCCAATTTGATTCACTCAACATGATATAAAGCAAGTGTTGCAGGGATTAGTTTCTGCAAAGTCCATGGGCCCTGACAACACTCCAGCAATTGAAGACTTGTGCTCCAGAGCTAGCTGTGCCTGCAGCCAAAATGTTCCTGTACTAGAACACTGGAATCAAGTCAGCAATGTTCAAAACTACCCAGGTATGCCCTGCCCATAAAAGCAGGACAAATCCAACCTTCCCAATCATCATCCATCAGTCTACTCTGAATTATTAAGAAGGCGATAGGAGTCATTTACAGTGCTATCTTACTCAGAAACTGATCACTGACACACTTTTTGTGTTCCACCAGGCTCACTCAGCATGTGGCCTTACAACTTTAGCCTAAACATGGACAAAAGAGCTGAACTCCAGGAGGGAAGTGAGAGTGACTGCCCTTCAAGGCAGCATTTAATAAAGTATGGCAACAGGAGCCCTACAACATTTTGGAGTCATGGGAATCAAGGGGAAAACTCTCCACTGGTTGGAGTCATATCTGGCACAAAGGAAGAGGTCAGTCATCTCAGTCACAGGACATTACTGCAGAAGTCCCACATGGTTGATCGAATTTGAATTGTCACGTGTACCGAGGTACAATGAAAAGTATTGTCCCGTGTACAGTAGAGATTGTTCCACGCATGAAAAAACAAGTCATGCTTAAATACACAATATAAACACATAGGTACAGGCATCGGGTGAGCATAGAGTATAGTACTACTCATTAGAGAAGATGTGTGAAGAGATCAGTTCAGTCCATAACAAGGTCATTCTGGGGCCTGGTAACAGCGGGGAAGCAGCTGTTTTTTGAACCCGTTAGTGCGTGTTCTGACTTTTGTATTTCCTGCCCGATGGAAGAAGTTGGAAGACAGAATAAGCCTGGTGGGAGGGATTTTTGATTATGCTGCCCACTTTCCCAAGGCAGCTGGAGGTGTAGACAGTCAATGGATGGGAGGTGTGTGATGGACTGGACTGTGTTCCAAACTTTCTGTAGTTTCTTGCAGTCTTGGGCCGAGCAGTTGCCATACCAGACTGTGGTGCAGCCATATAGGATGCTTTCTATGGTGCACCTGTAAAAATTGGTAAGTCAATGTGGACATATAAACAAAGAAAGTACAGCACAGGAACAGGTCCTTCGACCCTCCAAGCCTATGCCAATCTTGAAGCCCTAACTTAAAAAAATCTTCTGCCCTTACTTGGTCCGTATCCCTCTATTTCCTCCCTATTCATGTATCCATCCAGATGATTCTTAAATGTTGCTAATAATGTTCCAGACATCCACCATTCTCTGCGTGAAAAACTTACCCTGCACATCTCCCTTAAACCTTTCCCCTCTCACCTTGAACCTGTGCCCCCTTGCAATTGACACTTCCACCCTTGGAAAAAGTCTCTGACTGTCCACCCGGTCTATGACTCTCATAATTTTGTAGACCTCTATCAGGTCCCCCCTCAGCCTCCGTCTTTCCAGTGAAAACAATCCTAGTTTATTCAACCTCTCCTCATAGCCAACACCCCCGAGAGTAGGCAACGTCTTGGTGAACCTTCATAGAATTTTGTTTTCTTCTTTGCAGTCTCTCCAAAGCTTCCATATCTTTCTAATCATGTGAACTGCATGCAATACTCCAAATGCAGCCTAAGGTTTTATATAGCTGCAACATGATTTCCCAACTCCTGTACTCAATGCCCCGGCTGTTGAAGGCAAGCGTGCCATATGCCATCTTAATCACCTTGGCCCACGTGTGACGCCATTTTTAGGAAACTGTGGACCTGCATGCCCAGATTCCTCTCTATGTTAATGTTCCTATGGGTTCTGTCATTTACAGTATAATTCATACCTAGATTTGATGATCCAAAATGCATCACCTCGCATTTGTCCGGATTAAACTCCATCTGCCGTTTCTCTGCCCAAGTCTCCAATCTATCTATAACCTGCTGTATCCTCTGACAATCCTCGGCATTATCAGCAACTCCGCCAATCTTCGTGTCATTCGCAAACTCACTAATCAGATCACCCACATTCTCCTCAAGATCATTTATATATACTACAAACAAGAGGTCTCAGCACTGATCCCTGCAGAACACCACTAGCTACAGATCTCCATTCAGAAAAATACCCTTACACCACTACTCTGTCTTCTATAACAAAGCCAGTTCTGAATCCATCTATCCAGCTCATCCCAAATCCCATTTGATTTTAGTTTTTGTACCAATCTGTCATGTGGGACTTTGTCAAATGCCTTACTAAAGTCCATATAAACTACATCCACAGCCCTTCCCTCATCAATTTTCTTTGTCACCTCTTCAAAAAAATTCAATCAAGTTTGTGAGACATGGCCTTCCCCATACAAAACCATGCTGTGTCACTAACTAGTCCATTTTCCTCCAAATGTGCACATATCCTGTCCCTCAGTACCTTTTCCAAAAGCTTCCCCACCACTGATGTCAGACTCACCAGCCTATAATTTGCTGGATTGTCCTGCTTCCTTTCTTAAACAAGGGAATAACACTGGCTATTCTCCAGTCCTCTTGAACCTCGTCTGTGGTCAAACAGGATGAAAAGATATCTGTTAAGGCCCCAGCTATTTCCCACCTTGTGTCCCGCAGTAACCTGGGATAGATCTCATCCAGCCCAGGGGACTTATCTACCGTAATGCAATTTAGGATACCCAACACTTGCTTCTTTGATATATTGACGTTCTCAAGAGTTTACACACCGAACCCTGACCTCAACATCGGTCATGTCCTTCTCCCTAGTGAATACCGATACAAAGTACTCAATACAGATTTCACCCACTTCCTATGGTTCTACACACACACATTCCATTGTCCTTAAGTGGGCCTACCCTTTTCTCTTGCTCCTAATATATGCATAAAAAGCCTTGGGATTCTCTTTGATCATGTTTTCTAAAGACATTTCATGGCCCCTTTAAGCCCTCCTAATTTCACGTTATGTTCCTTCCTCCTTTCACTGTACTCAAGGGCTTTGTCAGTTTTTAGATGTCTAGACCTTTCATATACTTCTGTTTGACTAAGCTTACAATTTCCCTTGTCAACCATGGTTCCCGAATCCTGCCATTTCTATCCTTCGTTTTTGCAGGGACATGCCTGTCCTGCACTTCAATCCATTGGCCTTTAAAAGCCTCCCACGTCAGCCGTGGATTTGTCCTCAAATAGCCGCTCCCAATCCACATTCCCCAGTTCCTATCTAATTTGGATGTAATTGGCCCTTGCCCAATTAAGCACCTTCACCCACGGGCCACTTGTTCTTATCTATGACTACTCTAAATTTAATGGAATTATGGTCGCTAAGCCCAAATTGCTCCCCCACGGAAACATGAATCACCTAGCCTGGCTCATTTCCCAATACCAACTCTAGTATGGCACACACCCTGGTTGGATTGCCAACATACCGTATCAAACCCTCCTGGACACATCTAACAAATTGCTCCCCATCCGAACCCCTGGCTGTAAGGGATTCCCAGTCAATATGGGGGAAGTTAAAATCGCCTATCACGACCCTGCTTTTTTCATACCTTTTCAGTATCTGACTACACAACTGCTCCTCTGTCTCCTGCAGGCTGTTGGGAGGTCTATGGTACACTCGCAACAATGTGATTTCACCCTTCTTATTCCTGAGCACACATAATGCCTAACTACAAGATCCCTCCAATGTGTCCTCCCTCAACACAGCTGTGATCTGCTCCCTAATCAATAATGCAGCTCCCCCGCCTCTTTTGTTTTCCCTTCTGTCCCGCCGATATCCTGGAACATTAAGCTGCCAGTCCTGTCCCTCCTTTAACCATGTCTCCATAACTGCAATTACATCATGGTGGCATGCCATAAATCCAGGCTCTCAGTTCGTGATTTACTTGTTGTACTTCTTGCATTGCAGTAAACACACTCCAGGCCTAGTCCCATTGAGTCTTGCGGCATCCCTCTGCCTGCTCTTACTCTGCGCTGTTTATCTGTCTCACTCCCCCACCCCCCCCCCCCCCCCCTCCCCAGTCTCTACAACTACTGGCCTGCTGTTCCAGATCCCACCTCTCTGCCACACTAGTTTAAACCCTCCCAAAATACACTAGCAAACCTCCCACCCAGGATATTGATGCCCTTCCAGATCAGGTACAACCCATCCTTCTTGGACAAGTCCCATCTACCCTAGAGGACACCCCAGCGATCCCCATATCTTAAGCCCTCCCTCCTACACCAGCTCTCTAGCCACGTGTTCAACTGTATTATCTCCCTGTTCCAAGCCTCACTAGCATGTGGCATAGGGAGTAATCCTGAGATTACTACCCTAGAGGGCCTGCATTTTAGCTCCTGACCTAACTCCTTGAATTCTCTTTTCAGAAACACTTAGTATCAATGTGGACAGTGACACCCGTCTGTTTACCCTCCTGTTTCAGGATGCCCTGTAGCCGTTCAGAGACATCCAGGACCTTGGCGCCAGGGAGGCAACACACCATCCAAGAGTCCGTTTGTGGCCACAGAAACGGCTGTCTGTGCCCCTGACTATCAAGTCTCCTACTACTATCACTCACTTGGACTTAGTCCGACCTTGCTCTACAGCAGAACCAGTTGTGGTGCCACAGGACTGTCTGCTGCTGGTATCTTCCCCGGAAAGGCCATCCCCAACAGTATCCAAAACGGTATACCCGTTTGAGAGGGGAATAGCCAAAGGAGACTCCTGCCTTAACTGCCTCCCTGAAGCTAGTGTGCATCACATTCTCTGCCTCCTGTATGCTCCGCAATGAGTCCAGCTGCCGCTCCAACCGAACTACGCTGTCTGCGAGCAGATGCAGCTGGTCACACTTCCTGCAGATATAGTTGGCAGGCACACGAGAAAGCTCCCTGATCTCCCACACCTGGCAGGAGGAGCATGTCACTGCTCGAACTGCCATCTCTGCCCTTGTACACTTAAGATATTGGAATCTTACCTTGCTTGTCCTCCTCACAGTGTCTTTGGGTTTAACTGCTCCTTTACATCAGTTCTTCCACAGGAACAGGCGGGGTGACCATTCCCAGAATCCTCTTCTGCCATCTCTGCTGGATGATGATCTTCCTCCCATTTGTCACTGGAGGGGTTCTTCGGTTACCCATAGTTCAGTTGAGCCGACTGAGTTATGTTTCCCAGGACCCCCTTCTGCCGCCTCTGCTGGATGATCATCCTCATGTTTGTCACTGGAGTGGTTCTTCGGGTACTCATAATATAATCAAGGTAACTAAGTTTATGTTTCCCAGAATCCTCTTCTGCCACCTCTGCTGGATGATGATCTTCCTGTTTGTCACTCAAGGGGTTCTTTGGCTACCCACAGTACAGTCGAGGTGACGGAGTTGACGTTTCCCCGGAATCATCCTCTGCCTGATGATCTTCCTCCTGTTTGTCGCTGGTGGGGTTATTTGGCTACCCACGGTAGTCGGGGTGACTGACTTGACTTTTCCCAGAATCCACTTCTGCCATCTCTTCTGGATGATGATCTTCCTCCTGTTTTTCACATGCCAAATTTCCTTCAGTTTCCTGAGGAAGCATAGGCGCTGTTGTGCTTTCTTGGTCATAGCATCGAAGTCGGTGGACCAGGACAGATTGCTGATGATGTGGGTAGTGTCCTAAACCAACCAACCTCCAGGTCAGAGTTGCAATTATGCAAAAAAACCGTCACTCCCCGACTTTCAAAGCCCATCTACCATCTGCAAGGTACAAGTCAGGAGTGTAATAGAATACTTGCCTAGGTAAGTGCAGCTCCAACAACACTTAAAAAGCTCAACACCTTCAAGTTACAAAGCAGTCTAAGTTTTGATTGCCACCTCATCCACCACCTTAAACATTAACTCTGCACCATTGACAGTGGCAGCACTGTGTGCCGTCTATAAGATGTATGGCAGCAACTCACCAAGGCTTCTTCAACAACACCTTTCAAACCCGCATCCTCTACCACCTAGAAGGTTAAGGCAACAGATGCATGGGAATGCCACCTGCAAGTTCCCCTTCAAGCTGCACACCATCCTGATTTGGAACTACATTGCCGCTCCTTCATTATTGCTGGATCAAAATCCTGGAGCTCCCTCCCAAATAGCACAATGGGTACACCTACATCACATGGACTGCAGCGCTTCAAGAGGCAGTTCACCACCACCTTCGCAAAGGCAATTAGGAACGGGCAATAAAAGATTCTGACCTATGTCCAGTAAAGGAATTTTAAAAAATACAGCTTCCATTAACGTGGGCCCCTCCAAAAGTCTGTTTAAAGCTAATCTTGGACTAACTTTATGATGCAATCTTCTGTTAGTAATTGATGGGTCGCGTTCCTGATGCTCTCCAAAAGTGACGATTGGCTACATCTACATTGTTGGAATACAAGCCTAATTTATGTAATTTTTCTTGAAGATTAACACTGTTAACATTCTGGTGAATCTACACTTCACTCTGTCCAAAGCCAATACATCCTTGCTACAGTGCAATGTCAAAACTGTACACACTCCAGAGATGGCCAACCAGAGCTTTGCATAGCTGGAGCACAATATCCTCCCCATTATATTCTAATAATAAAATGTTAACATTCCCTTTGTCTTTTTGATTATTTCTCATACCTACATTTTAATGAATGGTCTACATTATTCCGTAAATTTCTTTGGACCTCCATTTTTCTGGCTTTTCATAATTCAAGTAATACTCAAGAGTATCCTTTTTTGGCCCCAAATGAATGACTTCTGCATTGAAACCCATCTCCCCCAATTTTGCCTACTGAGTCCATCGAAGAAAAATGCTCGCAAAGTCTAGCAAACTTTGTGGCCTGGCATGGATTTTCCCTTTCCTGGCATCAGTTTGAATTTCGAATCAAGTCAAAGGGATTTCCAGGCATCGAAGAACAATGTCATCAGGCAGGGTAAACAGACAATCACACTAAAGTATTCTGAGACAGTAAACCAGAAAGCAAGATGCACGGAATAATACACTAAATGCACTTTTAATAAAACTTTTTACAGAGAGTAAAATAAATAGATGGGATATGTGAGATTAAGGGTAGAAGCTGAAATAGCAAAACAAAAATTATTCAGAAAATATTTTTAAAATATTAAGTATATTGGAGTAATTTGACATTCCACACATATAAAACCAGTTTTATATGAACAGGGAGGCTGTTCAGCAGTAAATATGCATTTAGTACATTGTCAAAAACCCAGATGAATTGGACCATCACCACCTGCGAGTTCACCTCAACATCCTGACTTGGAAGTATCCTTCATTGTCGTTGGATCAAAAATCCGGAATTCCCTCTCTCACAGCACTGTTAGTGTGCCTCCACCACATGGACTGCACCAGTTCAAGGCGGTGGCTCATTACCACCTTCTCAATAATGGACAATAGACTCTGCCCTTGCCAGTGACCTCAGCCCCAGAACATAAAAAGTTACATCTCATTCAACAAGATGCAAGTTTTTCAAGGGTTTTTACAGTGTGACGTCTAATGGAAAAAGGCAAGTTTTCATCAATTCAGCGATTTCTACTTGATTGTATTCTGGGTGGAATTCAACAGCATTCCCGATGAGGAAGTGTGGAATCACAAAGTAGCTACTGGATTTCCGTACTGACTGCGTGTGTACGGGCTCCCAAAGTTGTCAATATCAGGGCAGCAATGACTACAAATTCTACCAGTTTTTGTTGTCATTACAAAGGGACGGCTGGTAAATGGGAGGCTTTTAAAAATGTGTTAACCAGGGTTCAGGGTAAGCACATTCCCTTTACAGTGAAGGGCAAGGCTGGTAGAAGTAGGGAACCCTGGATGACTCGAGATATTGAGACTCTGGTCAAAAAGAAGAAGGAGGCATATGACGTACATAAACAACTGGGATCAAGTGGATCCCTTGAAGAGTATAGAGATTGTCGAAATAGAGTTAAGAGGGAAATCAGGAGGGCAAAAAGGGAACATGAAATTGCTTTGGCAAATAATGCAAAGGAGAATCCAAAGAGCTTCTACAGATACATAAAGGGAAAAAGAGTAACTAGGGACAGAGTAGGGCCTATTAAGGATCAACAAGGACATCTATGTGCAGAGCCACAAGAGTTGGGTGAGATCCTGAATGAATATTTCTCATCGGTATTCACGGTGGAGAAAGGCATGGATGTTAGGAAACTAAGGGAAATAAATAGTGATGTCTTGAGAAGTGTGCATATTACAGAGGAGGAGGTGCTGGAAGTCTTAAAGCGCATCAAGGTAGATAAATCCCCGGGACCTGATGAAATGGATCCCAGGATGTTGTGGGAGGCGAGGGAGGAAATTGCGGGTCCCCTAACAGAGATATTTGAATCATCGGCAGCCACAGGTGAGGTGCCTGAAGATTGGAGAGTGGCGAATGTTGTGCCCTTGTTTAAGAAGGGTAGCGGGGACAGCAGGGAAAAGCCTGGGAACTACAGACCGGTGAGCCTAACGTCTGTAGTAGGTAAGTTGCTAGAAGGTATTCTGAGAGACAGGATCTACAAGCATTTAGAGAGGCAAGGACTGATTCAGGGCAGTCAGCATGGCTTTGTGCGTGGAAAATCATGTCTCACAAATTTGATTGAGTTTTTTGTGGGGGTGACCAAGAAGGTAGATGTGGGCAGTGCAGTAGACATTGTCTACATGGACTTTAGCAAAGCCTTTGACAAGGTACCGCATGGTAGTTTGTTGCAGAAGGTTAAAGCTCAAGGGATCCAGGGTGAGGTTGCCAATTGGATTCAAAATTGGCTGGACGACAGAAGACAGAGGGTGGTTGTAGAGGGTTGTTTTTCAAACTGGAGGCCTGTGACCAGTGGTGTGCCTCAGGGATCGGTGCTGGGTCCACTGTTATTTGTGATTTATATTAATGATTTGGATGAGAATTTAGGAGGCATGGTTAGTAAGTTTGCAGATGACACCAAGATTGGTGGCACAGTGGATAGTGAAGAAGGTTATCTAGGATTGCAACGGGATCTTGATCAATTAGGCCAGTGGGCCGACGAATGGCAGATGGAGTTTAATTTAGATAAATGTGAGGTGATGCATTTTGGCAGATCGAATCAGGCCAGGAACTACTCAGTTAATGGTATGGCGTTGGGGAGAGTTATACAACAAAGAGATCTAGGAGTACAGGTTCATAACTCCTTGAAGGTGGAGTCGCAGGTGGACAGGGTGGTGAAGAAGGCATTCGGCATGCTTGGTTTCATTGGTCAGAACATTGAATACAGGAGTTGGGACGTCTTGTTGAAGTTGTACAAAACATTGGTACGGCCACACTTGGAATACTGTGTGCAGTTCTGGTTACCCTATTATAGAAAGGATATTATTAAACTAGAAAGAGTGCAGAAAAGATTTACTAGGATGTTACCGGGACTTGATGGTTCGAGTTATGAGAGGCTGGATAGACTGGGACTTTTTTCCCTGGAGCGTAGGAGGCTTAGGGGTGATCTTATAGAGGTCTATAAAATAATGAGGGGCATAGATAAGGTAGATAGTCAACATCTTTTCCCAAAGGTAAGGGAGTCTAAAACTAGAGGGCATAGGTTTAAGGTGAGAGGGGAGAGATTCAGAAGGGCCCAGAGGGGCAATTTCTTCACTCAGAGGGTAGAGAGTGTCTGGAATGTGCTGCCAGAGGTAGTAGTAGAGGCGGGTACAATTGTGTCTTTTAAAAAGCATTTAGATAGTTACATGGGTAAGATGGGTATAGAGGGTTATGGGCCAAGTGCGGGCAACTGGGACTAGCTTAATGGTAAAAACTGGGCGGCATGGACTGGTTGGGCCGAAGGGCCTGTTTCCATGCTATAAACTTCTATGATTCTATTACAGTTGCAAAATCTAGTCACATTATAAAGTCAGGACACTGTTTGAGGTATGGAAAGTACTCAACAGACAAAAGTCTGTTGGTCTTTTAAATTTCTTTGGGTTCAGTTTGAAACCATATTTTTATCTGAATGGGGAGGGTAACAAATACATGTGCTGCAAACTGCAACTGAAAACCAGCAATTATTTGGTGATTATACATGTTTCATATTAAGTAGTTTGCACTGCGATAATACATACACAAAATATTCATTGTTTACTTATCCATAGTTTTATTTTTTGAAAAAACCCAACTCAATGATTAAACAATTTTTGCCCTAGACACAATGTCACATGCATACTCACGGTTTTCAACTACAAATAACTGAAAAAAGCTTCTACCCACAGTACACACACATTTAAAAAATATATTACTTACCAAGTGAACCTCTAAAAAATAGTTAAAATGTCATTTTAGTGTCTTCAGCTAATTACAGAAGAACCAAGCCACACTTGATGCACAAGTAGAGTCCAGTCATTAAATTTAACATTTCTTTTTGGTATCTAAATTTCTATTCCACAAAATTGTACATGAATCCCCACAAATACAACAAATGTCACCAAAACTGAAATACAAGTGTTCTTATTTGAAGTGCACAGAGCAGGCATGCTTTGTTACTATATAACGACTGAATAGTTCAGCATCCAAACAAAATTGTATGTTCATGTGTAAACTGTTTAAGTTCAATATAAATGTTGCATACAATTAAATCTCAGGTAGTTAGAAACTTAGAAATATAGCTTTTTGATTCAAAGGACTACTCCATTTTTTAACAAGAGTCCAACGTAATAAATATCATCCAGGGAATACATACAATGTCCAAATATTCATGCAGGCACATCAGTGGAATGGATAGCTAATAGTCTCGAGCAATTAATGAATATGTATTTCAAAACATTAGGTTAGACTAGACTATAATGTTGCATTCTTCGTACAACACATTATCCAGAAAAAAGATGTCAGAAAACATGCAGAAGGCAAAAGAATGTAATTTGCATTTGATGCAATGCAATCTCAGCACATACCTGAACGGATTACACTTTGCAGTAAATAAAACGTTGCATACTAAGAAACAACTTAGTAGCCGACTAGCTTGGCAAGAATTATTTTGATAAAAACTGTAGCATAACGTGACTAAATTAAAATAACATGGAAATTCTATCATCTCTTTTAGAATTACACACAAATCATGTTAATTTATCCAAATCCAACTGCAATGACCATCAGTTTTCACAGATGAAAATGTTATTTGTTTTGCCATAACTCTCAGCAATGTAACTGTGGTAATATTTCTGACAGTACATCGGCCTGTACCAGTTTTAAAAACGCATAGAAAGTGTTGGATGTAATCATCGTAGATCTTTAAATTTAATTAATTTTAATTTAACTTTGGATCAACTCAAGACTTATTATTTTTGAATGGATGCACACATTGAGCTACTTCATACTACTTACCCTGAACCAATCATCCTGGAAATATTCAGTGTAAAATGTCTTGATTTGCTGAAATAATATTATTTAAAAAGTTTACAAGTGCTCAGGTTTATTGCAGAGACCTGAAGATCCCTCGTCTATTTGAGCAGAACTTAAGTTGGACCTTTATCAGCTACTGGCATCACTAGTTATTTGGTAACTTATTTCAGGGCAATAAACATACTTTGTTCAGAACAAAGATGGTTGAAGTTTGGCAGGTGTAACGTTGACCAGATTTGCAATTGATAGAGCGTTACTGGATTATGTCACTGGACTAGGAACAGATGTCATTAGTGAGCCAGAGATAGTGAGTTCAAACTCTACCACGGCAATTTGAGAATTTAATTTCAATTTAAAATAATCTGGACATAAAAAGCTATAATGAAGCTGTCATGTTGGCATAAAAAAAACTGCTTCACTACTTTAATGTACTTTAAGGAAGGAAATGTATAATTCTTCCCAATCTAGCCTACAAGTGATTCAAACGTGGTTAGTTCTAACTGCCCCCTGAGGTGGCCTCGCAAGGAACTCAGCTATATCAAAACCATAGCAGCAGTTCAAGAAAGCAGCGCATCAACACTTACTTCGGGTAGCTAGGGATCAGCAAACATGTTAGTCTTTCAATGATACCCAGAATGAATAAGAAATATTAGCTAATTGAATTCAAATGAGTAAGAATGTGTTTTAGCCACTTAGCCTTTCGTAAGCAAACTGATAAGACAGATTCCCATTCACAAGTGGAACATCCTTCTTGGCGACAGCATGAGCGAGCTCAACAAAATATTCAAAAATTAAAAACTCAAATCAAGATCCTCCGTGAGTCTCTCAAAAATTACTCGGAAGTCAAATTAAACTTTTGACAATATATATTTTCAAGTATAGTTTTTAAAGCGAAACCATGAAGATCTACGTGAAAAGTCAATTCTCCGTTTGTGAGCACACCTTTCTAAAATATGAAGACCAGCACCCCTCAACACTATTAGCAGAAAATATTAGCATTCTTTCAAATAAATATTAACTATTGCAACAGCCCTTCAAAAACAATAGCCTGCATGAAGATAATTCTTGACTTTTCAGAAATGTAGCAAGTGGGGATGAACATCGAAGAAAGTTTCTTGTATTTAAACCGACTTTCTTTAAGCCAAATTCATTTCCATTTTATAAATACAGAAATTTACTAATTCCAGGTTTAGCAATCAAGTCAACAGGAAAAAAACCTATATAGAAACATTTTCTGTAAAGAAAGGAATTATGCACTTTTACAGCAGACTAGCTTAATTCAAATATGAACTTCAGAAAATACAAGGTGACACGTCTAAATAGGTGACGTTTACATAAACAATTTCTCCAGTCAGTGTTTTTATTTTAAATGGACTTCATTTCCTTTCAGTATTGTCCTAGAAGTTACATCAAAACATTCAAGTTTGTACTTTGCGAAGAACGTTTAATGTGCATTCCATTGGGTGGCACCGTTAACAAAGACCTTGGCTGAACTGGACTGATCGTAATATGCCCTTAAAAAGCAGTACAGCAAACAATCTGACATTTACCTCTAATAACAAACCTCAGAACTTAAAAAAAATCAATAACCCATTAAGATTAACCTTTTAAACATAAATTATAGTAGGTATACATATATTAAGTGTCCCCAAAACTTTGCTAAACTTTTTTTTTTATTTAAAAAAAATAATCCCAGAAGGGATCACTTGCATCCATTCTCACTCCACAATAGCACTGAGTAAGGCTTTAAGAAAGTAACTCCAATTTAATTGTGGATATACTGAAGTCTCAATACAGAGCAACTGATTATTGAAGTAGCACCCCAGATTATTTCCAGCTACAGGAAACATATTTGGCTATTCTGGTTGCATGAATTAAGAGTTTACTGTATAAAATTCATTCCGTCAGAACATCACGAAGAACATTTTACCAATGAATAATGTAAATTAATTGTCTGGGTAAAGGTCTGAAAAACTAGACTGTGAAATGGGTTAGGTCACAGAGACATGGACGGGAATCCTTCAATGCTGTGACAGGGCAACAAGCCTCATTCGTCTTTAGCATTCTTCCTAGATGGGTATGGAATTCTACAAAAAAAAAAACTACCCCACTCCCAGTAAAGATGGGAACTTTCAATTTTCTGAGACAGACTTGCTTAGTTTGATACAAACATATCCAAAAGATAAACTATAAGCAAGCTTTCAGCTTATCCACGATTGTAACTAAACAGGAGGTTTTCTTTAAAGGCTCCCATCATAAAAAATGATCTATTTCATACATATGTCACCTCTATCTTAAGGCTTAATTTCAGAATAAGATAGGAAAATCATCCCAAATGGTATTACGATTGTATACATCTTGTGTACAATGTGGATTTTCTCTAGTTTACTAAATTGTTTTTTATTTTGAATTCCTCTGTCTACAAGAATTGTGATGAAAACAATGCCCTGTACAAGCTACTATTAGCAGTGAGTACAACAGCAAAAATACTATACATTTTATACACACGGAAATAAAACTTAATCAACTTAAGTAACTGAATATGGACTGCACTTGCCATCGACAAAATGAGAAACAATTCTTCAATACAATATTAGCGATGTAATGGGCAGTTTTACAGAGGCCCCATCCAAAGATTTTTACTGAAATAACTCCTGCAGTTAATGATAAAATACAGCATGTTCAAACAGCACATTCTTGGCATTTGAAAAATGTGCATACTATCTGGGAGTTTCCATTCAAGGCTTTATCCAAGCAGAATATCGCAGAAGCAGGGCAATAAAAGTGAGGCAGCTGCAGTTCATTCAACCAGCTTTATATACCCAATCCGTACAAGCACAGAGGTGCCAAACACTTCAGAAAAAAATGGCATTACATCAACATTGAGAATCGGGGAAAAAGAAATCGAACAATTATTTTATTTTTATTGATGGTATTTCATGTTTTCTAGATTTTATTTAAATTTTTTTTACAGTACTGAAAACAAAATGAAAACACATTCACATTTTCCCGAGGAACTGTTAAAGATGATCTCTACATGGGTAAAACGGTGAGCAACCAGAAGTTGGGTCCATTTTTGTTCAAAATTATCACGGGGAATGAGGGCTTGATCTGAATAATCTAGTACACTTACTGCAATTTATTTGGAGAAGGTCTTCTTAATATTTTTAAAACGAACCTCCCAATTCATGCGATTATACAGTCCAGAACAGATAAACCTGTTGAATGTATCTTATGCTACATAAGTGTATACTTTGCGATCCTCAGGTGTTCGTGCCAAATATTCTCTCTCAATAAGTCCCTCAATTCTTTTTTTAATAACCACTGGGCTTGGTAAGAAGCGGGCTTTCAGCTGCTGGGTCACCTATGGATGTAAAAGGGCAAAAAAGTTACTGAAGTCTCTAAACTGAACACTAAAACATCTAACTTTTGAAATTTCATTGATTCCAGATTTTGTAGCCCTCAAGTGGGAATCTTGCAATTTTATAAAATTTAAACAACAGTGCAAAGGAAGATAGATGCTAGTCTTTGACTGATATGCAGATTGGGAATGAAAGACTCAATTTGTGTGGGTGGGGGGTTGGGGCGCGCAGGCAAAGCATGGGTAGGTGGAGCTTAAGGCGAGGAAGCAGGGTTCCTGTTGCAATAGGCTGTGGCAGTACTGGGGAGGATTCTACAATTTCACATCATAGGGGATGTTGCTGTGATTTGGAATGCTAAAAGGATTAGCAAGAGGGCACCAGAATGAAAGGGAATGGGCCAAGTGGATAATCCCACACACCGGTTATCCCAAAGTTAAAGTGCAGAGGTAAGTAAAATCAATTGGACTACACTAGCATGGTAGAAAAACATTACAGGAGGCATGCTACAGAAGATTAAATTATAGGACGGATGCATGACATTTAAGGACCAATGTTATAAATGATTCTTGGACTTTGATATTGGAAAATACCTACTAAATGAACTATATTCAAAACAACCAGTTTTAATTATTAGATGTTTCACATGAAGTTTTCTTTTTAAAAAATTAATTGTTCTTACCTCTGCTACCAGAACATTATGCTGCATCTTCTTCCTCGATTTCATGATGCGTACAATGGCAGCTTCAATTTCATGCTTTCTGTCATCATCAACTTTCTGGCGTGTTTCTTTTCGTTCTGGGTCAGACTCTCCTTGTTTGGCAGCAACTGTAAAGTCAATCCAAGAACCAATTTAAACCTTTAAGAATCAACACCAAATTCACAATGTTTAAACTTTTGACATTTCAATTCATGTAAATCTAATTTTCCTTTGATGAAACCAGAAGAAATGAATAATTTCAAGCAGAGCTGCAGCACAGAATACAACATAGTAAATTAATAAGGTCTTTTCTTTGAGTAAATGTGTTGCAAATTTTAAATGTCACCAAATCATAAGAGTACTGAATTTCACAGTGAGGATATGTACCAAAGAGTTTCTGCTCTGCACAGTATTCTGTAGTAATTCAATGAGTGAAAACTTCACTGCTAATCTACATAGCTCCTTGTGCACCGATAACTTCAGCAAAGCTGCATAGATTGTAATGGAGAACAATCAATTAAAACATTAATTAAAAATCAAATTTCTGAATCAGGATGTATAGACTTCAAATCAAGCACATGGGGCATGAAGATATATTTTCTGTATTCTCTCATCAGGAGCTCACTTCTATGCGCACTATTATTTAATTTTAAGGGGATGGGAAGAAGGAAAAAAAACACCAATACGGTCAATCAAAACTGTAGACTGTCTACCCCTCCAACCCAGTCATAACTCTGTGACCTATTTTCCTGCAGCATCAGAACCAACAGTAGGCAGGGACAGAAAGGGGAAAAAAAGTACAAGTGAAGATTTGGACCTAAATGTCTACTGTTAAGCTAAGGCGTCTACGCAGTACTCTGTATGAGCATTACCACCATCTTCCATATGGCTGTCCAAGGGAGCAATGGCAAAAGGGATGGCCGAATGCAAACCATCATGTACATATGGAAGGCTATACAGCAAAATTCTGTCCCCTATTTTGAATTAATGCAATGTAGGATCTGGAGAAAAGGCCAGCCTGTTGTTTCAAGAAATTCCTATTATTCCTCTGCCCTATTTGGCAGATTAGCTCTTCTAGCCTCGGTCTGAAATCCACCGTTATATTCTTTGATCAGGAAAGGTAAAGTGCAAGGATCCAACGGAAATGGCTTCTTCATAAAGTTTAGGCTCAAACCCCTGCCCAAGGCGAAAGTGCAGATTGTAAGAAAGCAATCATAAAATTTGTCCATACTTAATGGTGACCTACATAGAATGATTACTGGCCAGAACCAGATTCATTTCAAGCTCCATAAGAGTGGAGAGCTTTCAATTAATTTTGAAGTAGCCCATGGATCCTGATGTCATCTTTTCGAATGCACAAGTCAGCATCTGATAGAGTCACCTAACGAACCTTTGTTGAAGCATTTTCCTGTCATTTAAGTCTCCGTTTCCCCAGAAAATCTACCCTTGTGTTTATTACTCGGATATTTTAGAAACTCTACACTTTGAAAAATTGAACAATAGTTAAACGTAGAGGAAAAATGACCTGAACCAAAGTTTTTTTCAGTGATCCAATTGCGGTATGGAAAGTATCAACTAAGAAAACAGATACTTGGTGCAAATCTTCGCAAAAGGACGTTTGAACTTTTGACTAAAACTATTCCCCAATAAGTTGGGGAAATAACCCTAACCCTAACCCAATAAGTTTTGGTAGTTATAATGAAAGAATTATGAAATCCAACAATCATTCAATGAGTGACAGGGGTTGGGGAAAAAGCATTTGGTTTGGAAGAGTGGGACAGCAGCTCTATGGATTAGAAACCTCATGGGGCAAATGCACTGAGGTGACTCGTCAGTGGAATGACACTGTTGTGGAAATAAGATAGTCAGATGCTTCGAGCTTCATTTCAGTTAATTTATTTGGACACGAATCGTGGAGGGGTTGAAATAGTCGGAGGCCACTCCAAACACCTTCCATACAATATTAAGAGCATATATTTTTACCATGAAATTAACAACATCGAGGACAAAAACAGGCTTCCCCGGGCCATGTTTACATAAAACAAATCTTGGGAATGTTCTTCATAAGTTATCTAGTATGTTTTCTGTCCCTGGCTGAAACAATTTTAAAGCAGATTGTCAGCATTATTCGACCTTCCAAGAGTTTGTACAGAAGCAGAGATAAATATAGCCAAGTATCCCATCATGCTTTTAGCAAGTGCCTTTTCTTATAAAATATAGCCAAGCAACTGGATATTAATGAATGCCCTTAAGCGGGCAACTAATCCGCACACTAAATTCCCTTCAACAGACTTGAATATTTTATTGATAAGTGGAGGCTGAATGTATGAAATAATAAAATGTTTGCAACCAACTCTTACAAAGTTGTCTCGAGCATGAAATTCCTTCCTTAAATATCCATTTTGCTCTTTACTTCAACTGACATACCATTGCACACCTCTGCCTCTACCTCAGCCCCACCACCACTGAAAAGCTTGCGCCCATGCTTCAGACATTTCCAGACTCAATCATAATACTCTGCCAATCTTCACTCTCTTCAAATTTCAACCTGCTCAAATCTTTGTTGCTTATACCTCACCCAACATGTTTCATTCACTTGTCACCCCACTACGGTTCAACTACATTGGTTTTCAGTTTCCCAAAGCATTGTGTTTAAACTCCTTGCTCATAGATCCCCATGGCTTTGCCCACTTTGAAATTTCAAATTCTATCTCTCTAATTTTGTCATAATTTTAATTTGTTGGAGAGGTTTTCAGTGGCCTTGAAGCCTCAAGGTTCAACACTTAGATCAAGCTATTGGTCACTTCTGATAATCTCTTCTTTTTATTCAACACCTATTTTTTCCTCGTCTATTTGGTAAGATTCTTGGAATGTTTCTTATCATAAAGATCTTAATTACTTACAAATTGTTTCGGTTTAGTATTTCCAACAATGCTCTAAGTAAATGTTGTCACAGTCCCAGAGGACCATAGTTGCCCTTTGAGAGCTGACTGATGGTAACCTGCGGTCACCACATCACGGTGAGGGGCAAGGTTGAGAAGATTGAATAACCTCAGCCAACACGGGAATTGAACACGTGCTGTTGGCAGCTCGCCGCATCACAACCTTGCCATCCAGCCCACTGAGCAAATGTTTAACACTGTTATGGCATTATTAACATTTTCCCACATCACCTCTGGAGATACTCAAGGGGTTAAAAAATAAAATACTCGTAGGACAAAGTACTCATCTTCTTCCCAACATTATCCTTTCCTTTTAATATCTAGCATTTTTAACATGTGTTTTTCACCCAGAACCAGGGTATCAATCCAAAATACTGCAGATGCTAAATATCTCAAAAGTAAAGTTGGAAACACAAAGGTGGTCAGTCAGCATCTGTGGTGACAACATTCACATTTATCTTTTAGATGCTGGCTCTTTTCCATGCAATATTAATATGCCTGTGCATCACTAGAATTAGAAAAGCAACATTTCTCTCCACAAATGCCGAGAAATCTACAGTGTTTCCAGTACTGGGTTTTTGTTTGATGCTATCCGCAGGAGATTCACAACATCTAATAGTGAACTTATGTCAAAAAAAGGTTAGCTTGAAGTGATACCCAGTTGCAAAACAGCTGGTTTGAACTCATCAGATAGCTGGAATTCAAATCTTACCCAAGTGGGATATAGGCCTCCTTACCAAAAACCTGTCAGGGCTCATAAATCATTCAATTTTGGACAATATTAATAACTTATCCATTCTTAATTCAACAGGTCAAACATTTTCATGCGTTGTTACTTCTATCTGCGCAAAAAAAAAAAAAAATCATTCTGGTTTAATTGATTAAAAAAAAACCAAACCTGTTTGAATCTTGACTCTGTGCAACTTTGATGTGAACTGATCGTTCACTATAAAAACATGCCCAGGCTCAATTTCTTTTGACTTGGGCTCTTTGCTAAGGACTCGTTGTGTTGGTTTGCCACATGCTAATGACTGAAGAGCTCTGATCAATTCTCGTTCAGGAATATCTGTCTCTTGCTGAATTTCCTGCAAATATATGATAGTGTTTTAAAAAGAGTATATTTATAATTATACCACATTTCTATTTGCATTATTTTGTTAAGCATTAGCCAAGTGAGAGGGCTTTTATTAAAAATATCCATGTATTTAAATGAAACAACTCTACTTCTGGCTTGGTCCATATCATTGCAAAGCTTAAGTCCTGGGTAGAACAAGCACAAATATAGGAGGATGGAAAATGTTGCAATGAGGAGACAGGCCAGTGCTCTCTCACAAACATCCTAGAATAACATACCATCTTTGATACTGTTGTTTGCAGCTCATGCAATAACAAAGAAGAAACATAGACATACCAACATCCCTCTTCTAAACACACTTTGGACAATTCACAAGCACATTAGAAGTAAAAACAAAAGTAAAATATTGCAGATGCTGAAAATCTGAAATGACAGAAAATCTGTTAACATTTCAGGTCGCTGGACTTTCATCAGAATTAGAAAGGTAAGATGCTCTCTCCTCTTTCCTTTGTTTCTCTAACTTGTTTCCAGTTCTGATATTAACTCATTTTCTCTCTCTCCAAAGATGCTGCCTACCCTCAGCATTTTGTTTTTAGTTCTTATCAATATTGTGCACTGCTATTAACTTTTTGCACTGCAAGCTATAAATCACTCTGTTTAAATCTTCAACTTAAAAATCTGGGCAAAAAGGTCATTTTGAAGCCAACCAGCCTCTGCATCTACTCTGGATCCTATTAAGTGACTTGGGCTGTTTCACTTACCAGTACTGCAAAGCCATTTCTGTTGATAAACATTCACAACATAGGATCAGTCTATTCTGAAGCACATTTGACAGTAAAAATAGCAATTACCTATCTCATAGGGGCACTTGAACAGTCATTAGCTCTTTACATACAATCTTCTTGCTATCAAAAAGGGCATGCAACATCACTTCTGTAGGAAGCCAAAATCTAACCTTGCGCAGCTACATCAGCAAGAATATATTTTTCCTAATGTGACAGTTTTTAACATGAATCACATTTTTGTCATAGTCTATTCTCACCTCAAACGTGTATTTTTCTCTATTGTTGAACAGCATTAATATAGTCATCTGGAACGTCGATACTTGCAATATGTGCTTTCTGGTATTCGAACCAGTTACCTGAGCTCCACCTACTCCAACTTCAGAACCATCTTCCTGTTACGGTAAAAATGTATCATGTATAATAAACATTCAACACATGCTAACAATTACTTTTGAAACATTAATATGTGACACAGCTGTTCTAGGGCAGTGAAATCACATGAAACACAAATATGCCACCTTAAAGATTGGATTGAACTTTCTGGGATTAAAATCAATGGACTCCACCTCAGTGTGTGCATAATTTTAAGAAAACAATGGGGTAAAACTAAATGTTTCTTTTTAAATGTCAATAGACCTACAAAGCAATGCTACAAATGATTTCACATCAAGGAGGATAAGTTGACTTTTGAAAATTTTCTTCAAAACAAAAGCCGAACACTGTTGCAACTGACATTTTGGTGAACTCCTAAACTGTAGTTATTCAAAACTAAACTTCAATTCATTAGTGTACAATTTCTCCCTGCCACCCATTCAAGATGATCAGTTAGCAGCATGTTACTCAAAGTATCACCCGCTGATTGCTATTGGTTTACCGAACACCCCATTCATTAGCACATTTATAAATTGAAATTTTAATCAAACATTATAGCAAACTGAAAACTGTTCTCAATTGCTTAAACTTCTGAAGGGTCAGGTTTTGCTTGTTTTTTTAAAAATATGTAAATACCGAAGGACAGCTTCAACCCTTTCCCAAAGGAGAAAAAGATACCGAGTACATCTCAGAATTATTTTTAATAAGGCTTTGATAGCTTAAACATTGTTTTACACTCAATAACTTTTCTGTTGAGCAAAATACTGCAGATGCTTCAAGTCAAAAATGAAAGCAGAAAATACTGGAAACATTTAACAGGTCATGCAGAATCTGTGAAGAAAGGGTTAATGTTCGCCAGTTGGAACCTTTGGGGCAGCACGATAGCACTGTGGGCTGGCAAGGTAGCACAGTGGTGGGGCAGCATGGTAGCACAGTGGTTAGCACTGCTGCTTCACAGCGCCTGGATCCCAGGTTCAATTCCCGGCTTGGGTCACTGTGTGGAGTCTGCACGTTTTTCCTGTGTCTGTATAGGTTTCCTCCGGTTGCTCCGGTTTCCTCACACAAGTCCCAAACAATGTGCTGTTAGGTAATTTGGACATTCTGAATTCTCCCCCAGTGTACCCGAACAGGTGCCAGAGCGTGGCGACGAGGGGATGTTCACAGTAACTTCATTGCAGTGTTAATGCAAGCCTACTTGCGACAATAACAAAGACTATTATTACCTTGGTCAGAACCTTAGAAGAGTCAATAAACCCAAAATGTTAACTCTTTATATCTTCTTCTCTGCACAGATGAAGTTTGGTCTGCTGAATGCCACCAACTTTGTTGTTGATCTATTGTGATGGAACCTATACTTACCTTAGTTTGATGTTTGGAGGTTGGGAACTCTGATTCCCGTTGATCCTCAGGCCTTTTGTGCATGGCTGACAAGGAACCGACTGCACATACTCAGTTTGGTCATTTCAAGTTATTCAGACCAAAGACCAATCCTGCACAACCGCACAAAGACAGAAAGAAGAATGGCACTAAAAGCCATGTCAGTTAACCTGATACGGTGTGCCATTGTCAAGTAGCTGTCCCAGGGACAGGGGCACAGAAGGGGGACAGAGAGAGGTCTGAAGAGGAAGCCCCAGATAAGTGATAAAAGACAGGGTACATAAACAGGTCCCATTAAATTAAAAGAAAGTAGAGCAATAGGCTCCAAATTAAAAGAAGAACTGCACGGAATAAACTTTAAGTGAACTGAGCATGAGAGAGGTCTTGAAGATTTGAGAAGGCAGCCAAAAATGACTCCATTGTGTGGGCCGTTGAGGCAAAGGTACACTTTTGGAGTAGTGGTGTTCTGTTTGCCACTGCCGAAGGTCTGAGATTATATTTGGAAGGTGAAGCTCAAGTGTATTCGGAATTCCATGGGAAAGGAATCTCGGAAGGCAAGAAATCTCGGAAGGCAAGATTGAAACCCTGTGAGTTGGGTCAATTTTGAAGCCATCCTCGGAGAGACTTTTGAGAGAATTTCAAGACAAGATCTTCAAAAGTGGAAGATTGAACCCTTCTTGAGAAGATGGAAGTTTCAGTGAGACTAGTTGGCTCAACATGTAACTGGATGGAGTGTTCAGAAATCCAAGGAATCTGTTTTGGTCACATCGGTCCTTTATTATTCACCTTGACCACACTTGTTGATTCACATGTATCTCATACTAATGCTGATTGTTAAAGACAGACATTGTAAATTGTTTTATCTTTCTGAACTTGTAAAGTTTATTTCTTATTTGTTCCAAACCCATGGAATATTGTGGCTTTATTCACTTAGTAACCTTCTTGAATTCCAAACATTTTCTACTTTAAAGAGAACATTATTTGTCCTTAATTGGAAGCACTAACAACTTTGGGTCTGATCAAGTATCATAGCATTATGCATTGATGAATTTAGCATTGTCTACAAGAATTGCTCTATTGTAGCAGAGCCAGCAATGAATTCAAGATTTTGCTCAGAAGCATTATGATTGATTGTCTTATTGCATGATGTCATTTGGACATATTATCTCAGGCAGGCTGTGATTAATTTTGATTATTTTTCCACAGAAGGCATTAATACTATTGCCCAAAATGGGCTGGTGACACAATCATCCGTGTATTTCATTGGAATATGCTTATGCATTTAACTAGAATGCTTTCAGAGGAGTTCCTTTTCATGGGACACTGGCATCAGTTTTGGGACAGGGGGGGACCTATACCGTTGGGATGGTCTCCACCTGAACCGAGCTGGGACCAGTGTTCTGGTGAAGAGAGTAAATAGGGTGGTCAATAGGACTTTAAACTAAAGATTGGGGTGGAAGGGAAAGTCAGGGAACCAAGAGGTGAAGTAATCAGCGGGGAGCGTAGCTGCTTAGGAAAACAAAAAAACACAAACAGACAAAACTCAAGAGTGATTACGATTGTCCCCATCCCACAAAATATGACACAGTGTATGGAAAGGCTCAGTAAACCAAGGTCCACCACACTAAGAAAACAAAAAGGGACGGGCAATAGAGAATTAAAGGTGCTATATTTAAATGCGCGCAGTGTACGGAACAAGGTAGATGAGCTTGTGGCCCAGATTGTGACTGGCAGGTAGGATGTGGTAGGCATCACAGAGACATGGTTGCAGGGGGTTCAGGACTGGCATTTAAACATCCAGGGATTCACAACCTATCGAAAAGACAGAGAGGTGGGCAGAGGGGGCGGGGTTGCCTTGTTAATTAGGAATGAAATTAAATCAATAGCACTAAACGACATAGGGTCAGATGATGTGGAGTCTGTGTGGGTAGAGCTGAGGAACCACGAAATAGAAAGTGCATGTCAGAAAGGCAAGGTCACAGTGATCATGGGGGACTTCAATATGCAGGTGGACTGGGTAAATAATGCTGCCAGTGGACCCAAGGAAAGGGAATTCATTGAATGTTTACAGGAGGGCTTTTTGGAACAGCTTGTGATGGAGCCCACGAGGGAACAGGCCATTCTGGACTTAGTGTTATGTAATGAGCCAGACTTGATTAAAGATCTTAAAGTAAGGGAGCACTTAGGAGGCAGTGATCATAATATGGTCGAATTCAATCTCCAATTTGAAAGAAAGAAGGTAGAATCAGATGTAAAGGTGTTACAGTTAAATAAAGGTAACTACAGGGGCATGAGGGAGGAACTGACGAAAATCAACTGGGAGCAGAGCCTAGTGGGAAAGACAGTAGAACAGCAATGTCAGGAGTTTCTGGGAGTAATTGAGGACACAGTACAGAGGTTCATTCCAAAGAAAAGAAAGGTTATCAGAGGGGGGATTAGGCAGCCATGGCTGACAAAGGAAGTTAGGGAATGCATCAAAGCAAAAGAGAAAGCCTATAATCTGGCAAAGAGTAGTGGGAAGTCAGAAGACTACAAAAACAAACAGAGTATAACAAAGGGAGAAATAAGGAAAGAGAGGATCAAATTTGAAGGTAGGGTAGCCAGTAACATTAGGAATGATAGTAAAAGTTTCTTTAAATACATTAAAAACAAACGGGAGGCAAAAGTTGACATTGGGCCGCTCCAAAATGACGCTGGTAATTTTGTGATGGGAGACAAGGAAATAGCTGAGGAACTGAATAAGTACTTTGCGTCAGTCTTCACAGTAGAAGACATGAGTAATATCCCAACAATTCCGGAGAGTCAGGGGGCAGAGTTAAATATGGTAGCCATCACAAAGGAGAAAGTGCTAGAGAAACTAAGAGGTCTAAAAATTGATAAATCCCTGGGCCCAGATGGGCTACATCCTAGAGTTCTAAAGGAGATAGCTGAAGAAATAGTGGAGGCGTTCGTTATGATCTTTCAAAAGTCACTGGAGTCAGGGAAAGTCCCAGAGGATTGGAAAATCGCTGTTGTAACCCCCCTGTTCAAGAAGGGAACAAGGAAAAAGATGGAAAATTATAGGCCAATTAGCCTAACCTTGGTTGTTGGCAAGATTCTAGAATCCATTGTTAAGGATGAGATTTCTAAATTCTTGGAAGTGCAGGGTCGGATTAGGACAAGTCAGCATGGATTTAGTAAGGGGAGGTCGTGCCTGACAAACCTGTTAGAGTTCTTTGAAGAGATAACAAAGAGGTTAGACCAAGGAGAGCCAATGGATGTTATCTATCTTGACTTCCAAAAGGCCTTTGATAAGGTGCCTCACGGGAGACTGCTGAGTAAAATAAGGGCCCATGGTATTCGAGGCAAGGTACTAACATGGATTGACGATTGGCTGTCAGGCAGAAGGCAGAGAGTTGGGATAAAAGGTTCTTTTTCGGAATGGCAACCGGTGACGAGTGGTGTCCCGCAGGGTTCAGTTTTGGGGCCACAGCTGTTCTCTTTATATATTAACGATCTAGATGACGGGACTGGGGGCATTCTGGCTAAGTTTGCCGATGATAGGTGGAGGGGCAGGTAGTATGGAGGAGGTGGGGAGGCTGCAGAAAGATTTAGACAGTTTAGGAGAGTGGTCCAAGAAATGGCTGATGAAATTCAACGTGGGCAAGTGCGAGGTCTTGCACTTTGGAAAAAAGAATAGAGGCATGGACTATTTTCTAAACGGTGACAAAATTCATAATGCTGAAGTGCAAAGGGACTTGGGAGTCCTAGTCCAGGATTCTCTAAAGGTAAACTTGCAGGTTGAGTCCGTAATTAAGAAAGCAAATGCAATGTTGTCATTCATCTCAAGAGGCTTGGAATATAAAAGCAGGGATGTACTTCTGAAGCTTTATAAAGCATTAGTTAGGCCCCATTTAGAATACTGTGGGCAATTTTGGGCCCCACACCTCAGGAAGGACATACTGGCGCTGGAGCGGGTCCAGCGGAGATTCACACGGATGATCCCAGGAATGGTAGGCCTAACATACGATGAACGTCTGAGGATCCTGGGATTATATTCATTGGAGTTTAGGAGGTTGAGGGGAGATCTAATAGAAACTTACAAGATAATGAATGGCTTAGATAGGGTGGATGTAGGGAAGTTGTTTCCATTAGCAGGGGAGACTAGGACCCGGGGGCACAGCCTTAGAATAAAAGGGAGTCACTTTAGAACAGAGATGAGGAGAAATTTCTTCAGCCAGAGAGTGGTGGGTCTGTGGAATTCATTGCCACAGAGGCCGGGACGTTGAGTGTCTTTAAGACAGAAGTTGATAAATTCTTGATTTCTCGAGGAATTAAGGGCTATGGAGAGAGAGCGGGTAAATGGAGTTGAAATCAGCCATGATTGAATGGTGGAGTGGACTCGATGGGCCGAATGGCACTACTTCCGCTCCTATGTCTTATGGTCTAATTAATGAAAAAAATAAATCTATTTAAATTATTTCTACTGAAAATGTGACTCCCTATAAAACTAGTTTACACAACTCAATATATACAAAATAAACCAAATGATTAAGCTCCAGAGGTTGAAAAGAAGCATCTTTAAAGATCAAATTCGAGATTAAGATTAAATCCTCACCTCCATTTTCAATGAAATGTGTGCAACTATATGCTGCTTGTTTCATTAATATATTTTTGATTTAATTTATAGACCACAGCATCATCTTTGAAGTCTTTGATATTTCACCTTAGCAGCAAAACAAATGCCACAAAAAGTGTGCATAACTTTCATTGCATACCATCAGACAGAATTGAGAATACTACCAAGATGACAATGATTCCCTTGATTCTCTTTCTATTTAAAGAGTACAGTAAGAAGTCTTACAACACCAGGTTAAAGTCCAACAGGTTTGTTTCGATGTCACTAGCTTTTGGAGCGCTGCTCCTTCCTCAGGTGAATGAAGAGATATGTTCCAGAAACATATATATCTAGACAGATTCAAAGATGCCAGACAATGCTAGGAATGCGAGCATTAGCAGATGATTAAATCTTTACAGATCCAGAGATGGGGTAACCCCAGGTTAAAGAGGTGTGAATTGTGTCAAGCCAGGACAGTTGGTAGGATTTTGCAGGCCAGATGGTGGGGGATGAATGTAATGCGACATGAATCTTTCCTCTTTAACCTGGGGTTACCCCATCTCTGGATCTGTAAAGATTTAATCACCTGCTAATGCTCACATTCCAAGCATTGTCTGGCATCTTTGAATCTGTCTATATATATGTTTCTGGAATATACCTCTTCATTCACCTGAGGAAGGAGCAGCGCTCCGAAAGCTAGTGACATCGAAACAAACCTGTTGGACCTTAACCTGGTGTTGTAATACTTCGTACTGTGCTCACCCCAGTCCAACGCCGGCATCTCCACATCATATTTAAAGAGTGGTTTCCTTTTTCTTCTTGCCTATAATCAATTTTTAACAGTTGATAAGACGTTGAATTGTTTTTCCATTAATTACTGTGAAGGTACTTGCCTTTTTCACAGGGCCATAGAAAGTGGCATTTAGATCTGCTGAACCCATGTGGTGTTGGAGTGTGAGCTGTCGACCACTATGCTTTGCCAAATAGAATCTGCAATAAAAACAGAAGTCAGCATTCTATAAACCTTTATTAAAAAATCTCTAAATCAAAATGCAAGGCATAAAGACTATAATAGCATTTAATTATACTGGTTTATTTATTTATTCTTGGTTGGTGTTGACCACAACGTGTTACTAATGCGGGACTTGGGCAGTTATGTTTTAAAATGTCTCCGCTATTATGGAGGTGAAACAGAATGTTCTGGAGAGAAGGATGGGGGCCACACTAAACCTCTGCCCAGAACTGTAAATTACATTTCATGATTGTGGAGTTTTATTCATCCAGCTTTTAATTATTGTTGGAGAGGTAAACATTTTTTCAATCCCTCTCTTGCAGCAAGTGGCTGTGGAAAAGCTCATGGGAAATTAAACAGGCACAGGAAAGTCTAAGGAACGGCACCCGATATAGCAAATTCTAGTTTATTATTCAGTTTACATTCTGAACAATGCAGGTTAGTACATTACTAATTTAATAGATTCTAAAATGTGGTCAGTTTGTATTTCATAAGGGCAAAAAAAGCACAAATTTGTAAGTACTGCTATGGAAGGAAGCAAATTAAAATAACGTTCCCAGCTGAAGTTCTGAACCATATAAACCAGCGTTTAGAAATAGAGCAAAGTAGTCCATATGGCCCGATGAAACTATTCCACCTTTCACTATGATCATGGCTGGTGGTCAAGAGCTGATCGGTCACACACAAGGTGGGTTCTACTTGGAGACTTAGGTTTGGCAGGTTACAACACCCGGCAGAAGTCGAATATAGCTTCAACTCTAGAGGTGGAGTGCCCTTGTGGCACAGCAACAGAAAGTTGGGGTATCGTTGTTGCCTACCCCACTGCCGGTGGAGTAGTTAATGGAGTTCATCAAGGGGGAATTCAAGAGACATTGGCAAGAGTTGCGGAAGGACGGGTCCAAGGCAATCGCAGTAGCCCCTCATCGCAGGACTATGGAGCGGTGGAGCAGAGGTTGGAGTCACAGGGTGCGACAATCTGCGAGATGGAAAGGGTGGCGTCTGCCCATAGTGATTGGATCATGGAGCTGGAGGCAGAGGTGGCATTGCTGGGAGAAGCACGTGGGTGGATAATCAGGAGAACAATCCTGGAGGAAGAAACTGAGAATCGGACTACTGGAGGTGGTCAAGGGAACGAGGGCCACATATTATGTGGTGAGAATGTTCGTGAAGCTGGTTGAGGAGGGGGTCTTTGAGATGCCCTGGAGGTGGATCAGTTCCACGGGTCACTGCAGCAGAGACCGAGAGAGGGGGAACAGCCGTGGGCGGTGATCGTCTGGATGCACAAGTTCAAAGAGAAGGAGTGACTTCTGAAGTGGGCGAAGTTGGCATAAGACTGTAGCTGCGACGGGAATCGGATAGGAATTTACCAGGACATTGGGTCTGACTTGGCCAAGCGGAGAGCAGGGCCAAGGCGGAGCACTTTGAAGCAAGGTCCGGTTTGGGATGTTGTACCCAGCTAATTTGTGGGTGACATTTAATGGCAAGGAACATTATTTAACGCTTGAGAAGAGTGGGGGAGGGGTAGTTTGGGTGACGTGGGTGGTCGGTGGAGTCCTTTGTGTAGGCCTCCAGTTGGGGGCTGCCATGCTAGCAGGGATGCTAGTAAATGCAAGAATTGTGGAGGAGGGGGCTGCAGCGGGTAGCCAGAGAAGCGGGGGGAGTAGTTAGGTAGGAATGGAGCGGTAGGTGGAAGGCGGATTGGATGGGAGGTTTGAGGAAGAGACAGGAGGCTTGGGAGGAGAGAGAGCCGGTGACGCAGGTGACTTTGTGGCAGGGTGAAGGTAAACATGGGACAGACACACACACACACCATTTTGGGTGGGCTGGAATGAGAGATGGGCCCGGATGTACTGGAAGCTTTTTGTTGAAATGTTTAAAGGCAGGCATGGTTTTCCTGCAGGAGACACACCAGGCAGTGAAGGACCAGGCGAGGTTAAGGAAGGGATGGATGGGGCAGACATTTCACTTGGGGTTTGATTCGAAGTCGAGAGGGGTTGCGATTTTGTACAGTAAGAAGTTGGTATTTGTGGTGGCTATCGAGGTGCGGGACTCGGGAGGGCGTTTTAGTGAATATTTATGCACCCAATATTGACAATACGAAATTCATCAAGAAGATGCTGGTGGTCATTTTGGACTTAGACTCGCACAAATTGATTATGGGGGGGGGCGATTCCCCCTTTAGATCCCAGGTCAAGCTCCAAGTCATTGGTAACATTGGGAATGGCACGGTTGGGGGTATTCATAGATCAGATGGGGGGTTGGGGGGGGGGGGGCAGTGGAGGTTAGGCATCTGGGAGAGAGCACGTTTTCCTTCTTCTCCCATGTGCATCAGGTATACTCCCAAAGAGACTTGTGTGGTGGGGATATCTATACTCCTGGGGATTGTGGGTGCAGAATGATTGTAATATCAGACCTGCGCAAGAGGTTCAAAACAGGCTGAGCCCAGAGACCCACCTGGAGATTTGATTTGACGCTCCTGATGGACAAGAAGATCTGCGAGAAGGTGGCGACGATCATCGAGGAATATGTGAAGTTTTAGTTTAATTTTATACATTTGAAGTACCCAATTTGTTTTTTCCAATTAAGGAGAAATTTAGCTTGGCCAATCGACCTACCCTGCACATCTTTGGGTTGTGGGGGTGAGAGCCAAGCAGACACGGGGAGAATGTGCAAACTCGACATGGACAGTGACCAGCGGCCGGGTTCAAATCCGGGTCCTCGGCACCATGAGGCAGCAGTGATAGCCACTGTGCCACCAATTATATGTGGAGTCTCACTCTCCACGTTTTCTGAAGTGTTGAAGGCAGTGGGCTTAGGGAGGGAGGCGGCGGGGGTTGTTAATATCTTAGAAGGCCCACACGGCCAAGGGTGAGAGGGCTGAGAGACATAGGTTAGTGGAGGCCATCATGCAAGTGGACTGGCGATAATCATTGGCCCTGAGTATGAGAGTTGGTAGCAGCGAGAAAGAGGCTGCAGGTTGAGTTTGACTTGATGTCGACTTGGAAGGCAGTGGATCAGCTCCACCACTCAAGCTCAAGGGGAGTGTTCTATGGGGAGAAGGCCAACTGCCTGCTAGCCCATCATTTGAGGTGGCAGGCGGCCACACAGGTGAGGGACGTGTGTGTGGTGGGGGGGGATGGCTTTCCGGTAGAATTTTATAAACAATTCATGGCAGTATTTGGCACCCAATCTCCTGGGGATGTACAATAATTCGTCACACGGGGGAATTGCTGGCTACGTAGGCTCACGCATCGTTCTCCGATTCCAAAAATGGATTCGGTCCCAATGGAGTGTGGATCATATAGGTTCATTTCCCCGCTGAATATGAAGGTACTGGCGAAGGTGTTGGCAAGTTGACTGGAGGTGATGTGTGCCGGATATGGTTTCTGAGGACCAGACGGGTGGAAACAGAAGTTACCATCTCAATGGACGCAGATAAGACTTTTGACCTGGTAGAATGGAGGTACTTGTTGGAGGTCCTGTGGAGGTTTGGGTCTGGGCCCACGTTCATCTCTCAGGGGATATTTCTGTATGCTGCCCCCACGGCGAGTGCAAGTACGAATGTGATGAGCTAGGGATATTTCCGGCTGCACAAGCACGAGACAGGAATGCGCACTATCCCTCTCGATATTCCTCCCCAAGGCATTTTTTCAGAGGGTAGATAAGCTAATCTCGGCCTTCGTGTGTGCAGGCAAAACACCCAGGATTTGGAGGGCTTTCTTGCAGAGGGTACAGCGTGTGCGGGCTGGTGCTTCCAAATTTGTTAGATTATTATTGAGCGTTGAATGTTGAAAAGGTGTGGCATTGGTGGGAGTCAGAGTGAGTACAGTTGAAGGAAGCCACCTGTGTGGGAGCATGCTGAAGGGCTTTAGCGATGGCACCTCTCCAGTTTTCGCCGGCCAGGTATGCAGCGAGCCCAACGGTGGTGGCATCACTTTAAGATCTGGAACCAGTTTAGGAGACGCTTTGGAGCGGGGGGGGTTTGGGGGGGGGGGGGGGGAGAATGCCAGTGCTAGCCTGATATGTGGGAATCATAGGTTTGCACCAGCTAGGATGGGCAGCACGTTTAGGAGTTGGAGTAGGGAGGGGGTTGAACGGATTAGGGACTTGCTCGTGAAAGGGATGTTCGTGGGGCTGGAGGAGTTTCGGGGGCGACACCAGTTGCCGAGGGGAAGTGAATTCAGATGCATGGTGTGGGACTTTGTGCGAAAGTTCCCTTCGTCCCCTCAGCTGCTGAGTCATATCGTACTGGATAGGTTATCAGATGATGAGTTGGGGGAAGGGAGGATTGTAGATACTTATGGGTGGCTACTGGAAACAGGGAAGATGCCATTAGAAGAAAAAAAGTGGGAGGAGGAGCTGTTGGGTGTTTGCATGGAATGAAATTTTGTAATGTGCCAAATACCAGAGTTTGAGGTGATCCACAGAGCTCATATGACATGGGCTCGGATGAATAGGTCTTTCCCCGAGGTGGAGAATAGGTACGAGAGGTAAGCAGGGGGGCTGACAAATCATGCACACTATGTTCTGGTCCTGCCCGATGCCAGTAACGTTTTGGTATTCGGTCTTTGAGACACTTTTGGAGATCATGCGGGTGAGGGTGAAGCTGTGCCCTCTGGTGGCGATCTTTGGAGTGTCGGAGATGCTGGAGCTACTGGAGGGGGAGCGATGTCGAGGCCTTTGCCTCACTAATTGCTCGGCAGTAAATTCTGCTTGGGTGGAGGTCAGCGGCATGGCTGGGGGACATGGAGGAATTCCTATAATTGGAGAAAATTAAGTTTGCTTTTAGAGGGTGAGGGATTTTACATAAGATGGAGGCTGTTTAAAGATTTGTTTGTCACCGAGTAAGGGTGGGGTTAGGTTGGGTAAGGTTTAAAAGGGGGGGGGGGAAATGACAAACTGTTTGTACTTTAGCTGTTTTTTGGGATGGCTGTGTATTTTTTTGTTATGTTTGGAATAAAGTATATTTTTAAAAACCATGAGCATGGATGATCACTGGCCACAAGCACCTTCCCACCTACTCCCATATCCCTTGATTCTGGGAGGTCTAAAATCTGTTTTGTAACCTTCACTGATGGGGCATCCAGAACTCAAAGGATTCACAACCCTTTGAAGAAAGGAACCTGCTCATATCAGTCCTAAATAATCAGCCGCTTATCCTGAGATCGTGTCCCATGTTCTAGATTCCCCAGCCAGGTCCAACCACCTCTCAGTATGTATTCTGCCAAATTTCTTCAGAATCTTGTATGTCTTGTTATTTATTGGCTGGGACTATTGGATTCAAGAGCTCAGAATATAAAACACATTAAATGGAGTAAATCTGCATAGTTTAATGATTCCACATGAAACATTGTACCAATTAACATCAGGACAACTGTCATTCGGCAACTAAAATTAAAGCATTAGCGTAGTCATGGATGCCAAAAAAATGGTTGCATTATTGATGCAGATCCAATGAATAAATTTGAAATGATAATTTATTCACACCATATAAAACGTTAGCTTCGTGACAGATGGGGGCACTTAGTCCAATTGAGCAAAAGCATGAAGAACCCAGTGAAGGACGAGAGATGATTCCAGACTGTATGTTAGCGAGAGGTGAAAAAAGCAAAGTGACTCTCCATTCAAAGCAAGACAGCTCAGAATGCAATTCAAATTGAAACTAACCCAACTGAGTAGGTTAACATGGAATGGCATTCAATTCCATATTATAGATCTTCATAGAAACATAGAATTTACAGTGATGAAGGAGGCCATTCAGCCCATCGAGTCTGCACCGGCACTTACAAAGAGCACCCTACTGAAGCCCACGTATCTACCCTATCACCGTAACCCAGTAACCCCCACTTAAATTTGTTGGACACTAAGGGCAATTTAGCATGGCCAATCCCCCAACCCGCACATCTTTGGATTGTGGGAGGAAACCAGAGCACCCGGAGGAAACCCATGCAGACACGGGGAGAACGTGCAGACTCCGCACAGACAGTGACCCAGCCAGGAATCGAACCTGGGACCCTGGAGCTGTGAAGCAACTGTGCTAACCACTATGCTACCGTGCTGCTCTTGATCTTTTAAGCACTGCATTTTTTAAAAAAAGGTTGGTAGCAGCAAGCCAAGTTGAAGGTACATAGCGACATGAAAGGACATAGGATTAGAGCTTTTGTGGAGGATAAATAAGAAAATGGGTCGAATTAATAGACTATTTGCATTTTACTTTCTATGTAATTAATTCCAAGCACCTGGTTTTATGCATGTTGTTAACTTTTGCTGCCGCAAATAAATTCAGTTAAAACTAAAGGCAGATTAGAATGTCAATTAAGCAGACTCATGGAGGAAAAGGCTTAAAAATATAGTCAGGTTCCGAAACAAAAGAGTTGGATTGGATAAGATATCCTTGGGTTTCTGTAGGTCCAATTTATACAGAATCAACTCTTTAGAAAATTCAACAAAGCTAGCAATTCAACATTTTCTATTTTGCCATCCCCTTTGTTGTGCTAAGTACCAAAAGCACCAAATTGTCCTACAGTAATGGTGCTTGGGCAATACTTTCCAAAATTAAAATTTAAACACGTTTCATTCAGGTTTTATAAAGTGACAAAATAAGACCGACTCCAATTATTTGCTACACAATAATTAATACAAATGTCTAAATTTTACGTTTAATACGTCAACTTGAGCTAGGTGTTTTTTGTCAAAGCTTGTACAAGAGTGAAAATTAAAATAAACTTTTACATGCAATGCATTTAATCCTGTAGCCAAACTACTCTCATAATCAACTTAAACAGAAAACAATAACTTTTTTTTCCCCCAAAAGAGAAAGTATTGATTAAACATAGAATTTACAGTGCAAGAGGAAGCCATTCGGCCCATCGTGTCTGCACCGACCCTTGGAAAGAACACCCTACTTAAGCCCACACCTCCATCATATCCCGTAACCCAGTCATCCCACCTAACCTTTGGACACTAGGGGCAATTTAGCATGGCTAACCCACCTAACATGCACATCTTTGAACTGTGGGAGGAAACTCACGAGACACGGAGAGAACGTGCAGACTGCGCACAGACAGTGACCCAAGCCGGGAATCAAACCCAGGTCCCTGGCATTGTGAAGTGTGCTAATGTGCCAGCTTTTAATTTTGATTCTGTGACCTTGTAACCATAACATCTCAAGCTACTATTGAAATAGAATAAATAAATTGTCAAATGTTCTTAAAACAAAGTTGTTTGTTTATAAAGTTTTACCTTCTAAAGACTTCAAAGGCATGTCGTGGTGCTGGAGGGATGTTACATTTTGGTGTAGCAGACTGAGTAGGCCAATAACCTGTAGTCAGAACTCTCACCGTCAAGTCTACGCCCCCTAGAGAGACCTGATTTAAAAAAATCAAGAGCACAGCTCATTTTCACATTTTCTGAAATTACAACACGCACTGCGCTAGGCAGAATACAATGGTCGAGATTTCGTGATTAGCAGCAAACAGACAATGTTTCCCACAGGCCTCTTAAGAAGATATCTCAATAAGATCTTGTGATCTTTATGGTCTTGATACACTTGAACAGCAGCAGTTTATGCGATGCAGGTACACGCAAGTAGTGACAGTGAAGGATCAGTTCAAGTCAGAATGGTGAGTGGTTTGGAGAGGTAGTTCCAGGTGGTGGTGCTCTCATGCGTCTGCTGCCCTTGTCCTTCTAAGTGGTAGAGTTTATGGGTATGGAAAATGTTGTCGAAGAAACCTTGGTGAGTTCCTGCAGTGCATCACGTAGATGGTATACACTGGGATACCTGGATGGTGTTGAGCTTCTTGATTGTTGGAACTGAACCCATCCAGGCAAGCGGAGAGTATTTCATCACACTCCTAACTTGTGCCTTGTAGATGGGGACAGGTTTTGGGGAGTCAGGAGGGGAGTCACTCTCTGCAGCTTCTGACTTGCTCTTCTAACTACAGCATTCATATGGCTAATCCAGTTCAGATTCTGATCAATGGCACCACCCAGGATGTTTACTGTGGGGGATTCAGTGATGATAATGACTAAATATCAAGGGGAGATGGTTGAATTCTTTCGGTGGAGATGGTCATTGCCTGACCACTTCTGTGGTGTGAACGTGATCTGTCCAAGCTATCTGTTGTCTAATGCTACCGACTGCTTCATTATCTGAGGAGTTGCAACTGAAATTAACATTGAAATCCCCAAAGGACATCTGACATGATAGAGGGAAGGTCACTGATTCCGCATCTGACCTTGGTGGGACCTGGGACGCTACCCTCAGAAATAATTTCAATGTTGTCCTGGGACTGAGATCAATTAAACACCACCATCTTCCTTGGTACTAGGTATGACTCCAACCAGTGGGGAGTGCGCGCACCCCATCACTGACTCCCATATTGTCCAGGCTGCTTGATACCACACTCATCAATGTCCCTGCTCAACACTCTTTCTCCCCCCCCCTCCACCACTTCCCTCCTCCCTCCCTATTAGCACCAAGAGGAAGACAGTGTTAGCGGATTTAGTGGGCTTAAAAGTGGATAAATCCCCAGGCCTAGGTGAGATGTATCCTAGGCTGCTGTGAGGCAAGAGAGGAGATTGCAGGGGCTTTGACAATTTTTCAAATCCTCTCTGGCCACAGGTAAGGTGTCAGAGGCTGGAGGACAGCTAACGTGATACCATTATTCAAGAAGGGAAGCAAGGAAAAACCAGGAAATTACAGGTTAGTGATTGAGTCTAACATCAGTGGTGGGAAATTATTGAGAAGAATTCTGAGGGACAGAATTAATCTCCACTTGGAGAGGGAAGGATTAATCAAGGATACTTATCATGGATTTGTCAGGGGGAGATCATGTCCACCAAATTTGATTGAATTTTCCAAGGAGGTGACTAGTGTGTAGATGGGGGCAATGCCGTTAATGTAATCTACATGGACGTCAGTGAGGCTTTTGACAACGTCCCGCATGGGAGACTGATCAAGAAAGTGAGATCCAGGCAATTTGGTAAATTGGAGCCAAAATTGGATTACTGAAAATTGGTGGTGTGATAAATTGTGAGGAACCACCTCACTATTTTAGATTACAGGGTGATAGACGGGTTGATCATATGGGCAGAATAGTGGCAAATGGAATTTAACCCTGAAAACTGTGGTGATGCATTTTGGGAGGGGTAACAAGGCAAGGGAATTCACGGTAGAAATCTAGGGGTACAGAGAACCAGTGGTGCCTTGGGGTGCATGTCCATAGGTCCCTGAGGCAGCAGAACAGGTAGATAAGGTGGCTAAAAAGACATATGGGATACATGCCTTCATTAGCCGAGGCATTGAATAAAAGAGAGGTTATGCTGGGGCTGTGTAAAATACTCGTTAAGCTACAGCTGGAGTACTGTGTGCAGTTCAGGTCGCCACACTATAGGAAGGGTGTAATTGCACTAGAAATGGTGCAGAGGAGATTCATCAGGATGGTGCCTGGACTGGAGCGTTTCAGCTATGGAGAGAGGCTGGTTAGACTGTGGTTATTCTCCTTTGAGCAGAGAAGGCAGAGGGGGAGGGACCTGATTGAGATGTACAAAATTATGACAGACATAGATAGGAAGTAACTTTCCCCTTAGTTGAGGGGTCAATAACCAGAGGCATAGACTTAAGGTAAGGAGCAGGAGATTTAGAGGGGACTTGAGGAAAAACTCTCTGGTAAGAATCTGAAAGAGTGGTAGATGCGGGAACCTCCTAACATTTAAGATACATTTAGATGAGCCCTTGAATTGTCATAGCATACAAGGCTATAGATGAAATGCTGAAAAATGGGATTAGAATAGATTAGAATTAGATGCTCGATGGCCAGCACAGACCCAATGGGCCTCTTTCTGTGTTGTAAAACTCTATGACCTTTCTTGACGTTTGTTTGATTCTGCCACCAAATCTAGGGTATCACTGTGCTTCCAGCAGCAATGTTATCATTAGACAAACTGAACAGGCAATCATAATGAAGAATTTTCACAAATAATATTGATTATCATTCACTTCAGAGTGAGGTAAAAGATTGGGGCATACCATATTCCCATATATAGAAGTTGAATATCAAACTTTAAAAAAATGAAAAATCTATAGAATTTAATCATGTGGAAGTTTTGAAATCCCACAACTATAAAATTTGTTTACAGAGCCAGAGTTGTTTAGCTGTATTTATGGATTTTAAAAAACAATTAAATCTCATTCAACAAGGTGTAACTTTTTTTTTAAGAACAGCAATATTACAGCACAAAGGGAAAATTCACATCAGTTAAAGTGATTTCTAAAGACGACTTTGTGTGTTCTTCAACAGTGCATCCCAGTGGAAAAGCAGGGAATTGCAAAGGTCAACTTCTGGATTTTGCATTTAACTGCAAAGTGTGAGTGGCAGTAGTTTCATAATTATAATGAAATGCTGGTGGTTTTTGCTATTAATAAAAATCACACAATCTGAACCAGTGTTCATTTTACACTAAAATTCAGCTTGTCGTTTTTAAAATAATAGATTCAGTAATTAGAAAACTTAAATATTATCTATGTATACCATTACAAATAGGAAGCTTTTGGTGGCCTTATGCTTAAGAGGCAAAATAAGTTTATTTGTGATTGTGTTTTGCTGGTGGGTGGGAGGGAAAGGAGGTGAAAACTTGTTGAGTACAGATAATCTTCTCTTCCAATTATACAATTTTTAATCAACCGTCTAAAAATAGAAAAATTCAACAGTCAATAGATAATAAATAGTCCAATGGATTATATGTCAAATTAAAAAATTTGATTTACAAATCACATGGTATTGTCCATATCCAGGACTATACTAAACACTTTGCTGAAACATCTTCTCACCCCAGTAGTTTGTAAGTGCTGCCGGAACTCATCCATTGTTGTATTAGAGATACTCATGTCCCTGAACATTCCTTCCAGTTTAGATGTGAACTGGCAGCCACACTCCGTCTAAGGTAAAATAAACATTTAATACAAGGATTCATGAAATTGGGTGTCATCGTAATTGGCATGCAACAATCCAAAACCCAAAAATGTTGTTTTAAAAAGGGAAAGAGTTTTGCTCATTGAATAATATTAACATTTTGCAGATCCTAATCTCTGAATTCAAAAGGATTAAATAGAAACTAAAACAAGCATCAATACTAAATTATACTTTATATTTACTTTCTAAGATGATACAAAAGAGGTCTCATTGAAGATAAAATGTCAGATTACGATTTTAAAAAAAGTTGCTTAAAATGAAAATCTCAATATTTTGAACAATTTTAGTTTTGGACAATATTAGTTAAGCAAATCCTGGCAGTTAATGTATTCAAATTAGAAAATGTCATTCAGTTGAATAATGTTGAATCCAATTACGTACTGTGGAATTTCCAGTGAAATAAATAACAACTTTGACATATTGCTGCTCGTTCTGAACATTATTTTGACATTTAAGGTATACTATTAAGCAGTATAAATGAAGCCTTATTTTAAAACCAGGCCATGTTTGTACAGCAGAGCAAAGTTTCACTAAGGGGAAAGTTTCGCTAGTGGTACTGAACTAAACAGCACTTACATTAGCAGTAACTGGAGGTAAATTAATTTCACACAATTAAAATCTTGATTGTCCAAACAATAGAACTGTATTTATGGCTCACAGCAGACCAGCCCTGCTTTGCGCTATAGCAATAGAAATCTATCTTTTGCTTACTCAATGGGGCGGCACGGTGGCACAATGGTTAGCACTGTTACTTCACAGCTCCAGGGACCCAGGTTCAATTCCGGCCTCGGGTGACTATCTGTGTGGAGTTTGCACTTTCGCTCCGTGTCTGCGTGGGTTTCTTCCGGGTACTCCGGTTTCTTACCACAGTTCAAAGATGTGCAGGTTAGGTGGATTGACCATGATAAATTGCCCCTTAGTGTCCAAAAAGTTAGGTGGGGTTAGGGATTAACTAGGGTGCTCTTTCCATGGGCCGGTGCAGACTCAATGGGCCAAATGGCCTCCTTCTGCACTGTAAATTCTATGATTTTATGATAACATAAGATGATGTGGAACTGAAACAATGATCACACAATCTCCTTACAACGATAAAGCAAATTTGCATAACTGTTTTTAACTAAAACAAGTGATTAAGTTTCAAGCTTCACTCTACTTCTGATTCAGTGACGCAACATCTTATGGCAGTTTTATGAACTTAAATTTCCACTGCGCTTTTTTTTTTTTACAGTATTTACTCAAAAGATGTTAATAAGCTATAAAAAATGTTAAATTAACCAGAGTAAAAACTTAAATAATATAGCATATTGCAGTAGCGAAGATATATTTTAAAACTATTTAGGACCTTATTACCCTGGGTAATCATGTTATTCTCACCAGTGGTAATTATAATTCACTACATAATTATTCAAGCTGCATCTTACATTTCCTTAATGCCATTCCCTCTAAATACAGTACATAAATAAACTTGTGTTTTACAATTATGCTGATGCTGTGAAAGATTATAGTAATAAGGTGTTCACCAACATTAATGCAAACATGACAAGAAATGGTTTAATACTATAACCGAAGATTTACATTTTCACCTTAAGTTTCGAGATCATATTTTTCTCCGAGTCATCGGATACACTTTTGTTAGTAAGAAGCCTTCTGGCCAGATGTTGTTTGTAGTAGCGTTCAAAAACATCCTTCTCCTGCATAAATCGGAACAGGACCATGGCCTTGTCCAAGATAGTCTCTACTTCCTGTTCTGTCAACTTAAAACAAAAAAAAATGAATCTTACCGTTGTATCACCTTTGTAGCAGGACATCTTAAATTGGTTGAAATTAAATGCTACTTTAAATGCACCTACGAGTTCAATTTCAGCACAGAACATTTAATTATTTCAAATGATAGCCATCTGTACTGAGCTGTAAATATGATTCGCATTTAAATCTCAATTACACCTCACCACATACCTCCTCAGAGAGTTAACATTTTAATCTAATACTCATGAAATTTTTAGTCTGAACAAGTTGCAAGTGGAATTTCTGAATTTTTTTAATCACACCAGATATTAAAACACCTTGATATTTCTGGATGATTTCCACCAGATAAAACTGCAATCTAAACCGAAATGATGGCACAGTTTTGAAAAAAGATATTTGTAGCCATAACCATTTTATGCTGGGAAATACACAATCATTTATACAATATCAAAAATCCATTCACATGAAGTAGCCATCACCCATAAACTAATTATGTTCCAGATCAGAGTGCAGAGTTCCAGGTGATTGCACCCGTTTGAGGTGTTCACGTGATTGTGCTAAGAATCTCAAGAACACTGGCATCCATGGTCGCATGAAATCAGGCTTAGATACTTGTACCTAAAGTTGCCTGCATCTGAAGTCTGATCCAGATCCAAATCTTCTGCAACCATGGCCTGGGTTTCGCCATCAGCAGTGAAGCATTAGCATTCACTGCTGATCTCAGAGAACTCTACTCACAAAGATCTAGCCATTTGTGGCATGGATTTCCCTTTCCAGAAGTCAGTTTGAATCTGGTGTCAAGTCAATGGGATCTTCAGGAGTCCAGCAGCAACAATGTTATCAAGCAGAGTGTACAGTCAAATGCCAAGAAGAATTCTTAGGCAGCAAACCAGGAAGCAAAACGCACAGAATTTTTCAAATTTAATTTAAAAATTTGTAGAGGATGAAATAAATGAATGAGGCATATACTTGAGATCAAGTTAGAAGATGAATTATCAAATTAAAAAGTTAAAATGTGATTGTTTATCAATATAGAAATTTGACATTTCAAAGCTATAAAATTAGTTTTTCAGGGCCAGTGCTGTTCAACAGTAACTATGAATTTTAAAAAAATTATTTCAACAAAATGCAATTTAGTTTGAACAACAGAGTTAATATCATAAAAGGACAAATTTTCATGAGTTGCGATTTCTGCATCACTACAATTTGGGAGAACATCCAACATTGCACTCTTTGGGGAAATATAGACTAGGAGTTTACATGCAGGCAGTGGCCCCCAGCCATAAGTATGGGTAAGCCAGCCTTCTGCCACCGTTGGAAGCCACAACTCAATTTTACATTCTTTAGGGCCCTTGGAGGTAAGATATCCAGCACTAGCAATTCAGCCCTAGATGGGTCACTGAGAGTGGTAGCTGCTGCTGGAACTGCAGAAGGCCCAGTCTAGCGGTCATCAAAAAGGCCCAAGTGCAGGAAGGTGGAGTCAGGGCTAACCAGGGCCTTCAGGCAGGCCCTGGCCAAGGAGTGGGGAGAGAATGATGGACAATCACATCAGCCTTCCAGCAGAAAACCCCTTACCACTGGGAGACCCCTATGAACCACAGGGTGCCCAAATGAAAGAGACCATCGCATTGAATTCCAACCTCTGACCCTGCAAGGAGGCCACCAAGTTTCCTCGGCAGCCTCCTCAGGTGGTGAAGTGCCCATAATCCAGCGATGGTGGGAAGAGGTCCTTCTTATGTGGCTATTAAATGGTTATTTCTGACTGTCAATTGGTCCAAGGAGAAGCAGGCCACATCCATACTGCTGGTAAAATGCCAGGAGAGACATGCCAACTCTTCCACCCCACCTAATTTTACATTCCATCATCTCCTAGCCCATTCCAGGTAAGGTTGTAGCCATAGAATCATTGATTCTTTGTATGCTTTGCTTAACCTAGCATCTTCAGACCCAGAAGTGCAGTCAATTTCAGAAGAGTAATGAATGAATTGCTGACAGTTTCACCCTCATTAGAACCACAAAATCATAGTCAGTTAATTTAAATTCAGTTTTAACTCATTTAAATTCAATTACAATCGAAAAGGGCACACCCATGTGTTTTCAGCTGACTGTTATATACCAAGGGCAGACCAAAGCAGACAATTGAAGCTAATTAAAAAATATGACTAAGAGCATTAAAACCGCCAACTGAAGAACAGCTGATTTCCTGGTAATTGCAATCCTGTGTTTCAATCACCAATTGAGTACACTGTTTTACTGCACTGATTCATGCCTGCTTAGTTGGACTTCGAAAATGGGTTTCTGCAGAAACTTGTACACACCATTACATCAATAACTTAGCAACATTCTGCACATCTTTCCGGGATCTAAGAGTTTTGGCAGTTGAAAGATCAAAAATACATAAACGAGAACACAAACTTAGCAATAAAGTCAAAAAACAAAGTCAAAATTAGAAAGTAAATGCACTGTGGAAAAATATTGAAGACTTGATAAAGTTATGGGGCTGGATTCTTTATCGGTGGGATCCTCCGCTTCGTCGGCAGCGCACTCATGCCCGCGGATTTCCCAATGGCGCGGGACTGCACACAACAGGAAACCCCATTGGCCAGCTGCTGGAACGGAGGATCACGCTGCCGGCGGGGGCGTGCCGCACCAGAAAATGGGTGAGGCGGGACGGAGAACCCACCCATAAAATGCAAAGCATAAATATGCCAATCCTATAAGAACCAAAATTCAAATGAAAGGATATGTTACAACAAAGATTAATTTAGAGTCCTGGTAACTAATAACCTAGCTGCAATGACAGAAAACAAAGTGTAGAATTTTTATAATTATTATACTTTCATGGGATGTGGGTGTTGCTGGCTAGGCCAGTATTCATTGTCAATCCTTTTTTTTTTTTAAACAAACAATTTTATTGAGGTATTTTTTGGCATTGTAAACAGTTACAGATAACAGAAATGTGCAAACATCAATATAAAACCAATACTTCAATCAAACCATACTGCACATGCCCACTCCTCTCCCCTAGACACTATCCGCCCATTTATCCCTCCTACTTTACTCTAATCTCTCCCCCCACCCCTCCCCCCTGCTAACGTTCACTTTCCCGCGAAGAAGACGATGAATGGTTGCCACCTTCGGGCGAACTTAATTTTTTCCATACCCAGAAAACTTGACATGTCCGAAAGCCATAGTTCGGTCTTCGGAGGTTTTGAGTCCCTCCATGCCAGCAGTATTCGCCGCCAGGCTATTAGGGAAGCAAAGGCCAGAACAGCTGCCTCTTTCTCCCCCTGGACTCCCGGGTCTTCCGAAACCCTGAAGATTGCCACCCCTGGACTCATCACCACCCTTGTTTGCAGCACCCGGGACATGACCCCCACAAATCCCTCCCAGTAACCCCTACATTCATTGTCAATCCTTAATTGACCTCGAGAAGGTGATGGTGAGCCACCTTCTTGGATCAGTCCCTGTGCTGTTGGTACACCCACAGTGCTGTTAAGAGTGTGCCGGATTTTGACTCAGCGACAATGAAAGAATATGATATAGTTCCCAGTTGGGATGGTGTGGGACTTGGAGGAGATCTTGCAAATGGTGGAATGCTTCTTGGTTTAACAGGTTGTGGGTTTAAAAGGTGTTTTTGAAGGAGCCTTGATGAGCTGTTGCAGTGCATCTTGTAAGCGGCATACACTGGTACCATAGTATGTCGGTGGTGGAGGGAGTGAATGTTTAATGTGGTGTATGGGGTGTCAATCAAGCAAAATGCTTTATTCCTGGATGGTGTCAAGCTTCTTGACTTTTGTGGGAACTGCACACGTCCAGGTAAGTGAGCTCCACCACCATTTTAAAGGGTCAACCACTCTGCTGTGGGTCTGGGGTCACATGTAGGCCAGACCAGGTTAGGATAGCAGATTTTGTTACCCGAGTGACATTACCATCATGACACCGTCTCCCCTTGCTTAAGTTCAGCAGTTTTGCCACAGTTCTTAATTATGCAAAGTGCTGGAGTATTTTTAAAAAGGACATGGTGACAAAATTAGTAGCCTAAACAGCATCAGCAAAACTTCTGATTGTATTCATGTCAAAAAATAGTAAAACCTAAGTTTGATGTTGGGACTAAAAGTTGAAGGAAAGCATCAGCTCAAAGTTTGGGAACTCAGATTATTGTTGCCGGTTTACACGCATCAAATACAATGTTCCACTGAAAACCAGCATTTAAAAAAAAACAACTAGTATGTTATTCATCCTAACATTCTGCATGTCCTTTGTACTTTGCAGATATTTAAAGGTGACTGTGGTTCACACACTAACTTGCTGCAAGTGTATGTGAACAAAGAGTAATTCGTTTGGTGAATTTATCAAGTTATTTGAAGTTAAATGGCTTAAAGATTGACAAAAAACGTCCCTGGTTTTTCTCATTGCCATTTTGATGTGGAGCAGGCAAGTTAAAAATCTAGCACATTCATGATGAAAAACCTGCAATTTAGAAGCCACCCAAAACAAAATGATCAGTGCACATCACTTAAGCCAACATCTGTAAAGTCCCACATTCTTTCCCTGGTATATCCAAAGTTAGTGAGGCAGAGCTCCAAGCTCCAGATTCTTTTTGTTCCCAAGGCTTACTCACAACACCAAAATATTTTGACTCCCCAAGCCCAGATAGTTTGTTCCACTCTTAAACTTGCTCATGCCTTCAATGCATTAAACTTAAAAAATAAACACACCCTTTTTACAACTCCCTCCTTGCACCTGGGTCCATCCTAACTCTGAAATGTACCCTTTAATCTCCACTTATTGTCCTTCCTTGCACCCTAACAGTTTTACCTCACTGCTAGTGGTAGAATATCCTGTCACCTCAACCCTCTTCGGGAACTCTCCTCAGATTCCGGTTTCTCTGGTACCTTTGTTTCCATCTTTTCACTGAGGGAATTAAACATCTCTCTCCCTATTGGTTCAATGTTCCAACCCTCCTATTAGAAGCACAGAACAATATCACACAGGATGAGGCTATACACTGCCAGGTCCCTCTCTTCCTGCTCCCCCTCATTAAAATTATACTATTTAGTTTATATTAATCTCCCATTCTTTCGACCAAAATCATAGAATCACAATTTTTCTGAGCCATGTCGCCAGTCTGTTCTGTCCTCCTGAGGTCTGTTATTATGTCCATTGCTGTTTATTACATTTCCGTGTTTCAGTTGGTTTATATATTGAAAAAGGCACAAAATATGCAAATCGCTGTGGTGACACTATAAATGCCTTCAGAATTTCTAGTCTACTGAGGTGGATGAGAGTTTCTTTTGACATTGCAGGGCATTGTTACAACAGGCCAGTGACTTCCTTCCATGCTATAAAACGCTATGGTTCCATGGATAAGGGTGCTTCAGTTCTTGACTGTTATCGTACACCTCTAATGGAACCGTACCATGTAATCATCAGGTGGAAGCGGTGACCAATTATTATTCAAATAGCCTTTAAATGAAGTTTTGACATTTAAAACAAAGGGGAAAATCAGAAAGGTGCTAAATTCCAGAGATTCCAGGCTAAATGCCTCAAAGAACAAGAAGAATAAAAGGTGAAAAATGGCAAGAAATACTTACGCCTTTTACTCCCTTTTTAAGTTTGTCATCAATAAATAATGACAGATATTCTGGGGATCTGGAGTTGAGGTTGAGGAAATATTCAAAGTCACCAGCAATTGTCTGTTTAAAAAGACGATCATTGTTGAATGAATCTTGAAGGAAACGATCAAATCTGCCTTTCAGATCGAGGAGGCCCTGTTTGAACAAAAACATGCATCTTTAGTATGCAGGCTCATTCTGCATATCTTTATTTCAATAAGCTTGTAGTTCCAAGAACCATGGTAAACCACCATAGTTATATTTCAATCAATTATTTCAAAATCACATTTATCCTAGAATAACTTGGGTATAAAAAAGTTATTCAAATATTGACTTTGTTGATGGCTTAGTCATTCAATATTTTAAAAACTAGCTGCCAATGACCACAGCCCTTGTATTGTTCGGATCATGGGAGTGATGCTTAAACTGGCAAAGCTGGGTCACATCTGTGCAGCAAAAATCACATCCATTGAAATCTGGGTCAGCAAAACTGCTATTGAGTAAATGGAGCCAGCAACTCTCCACCCCCCACCTCCAGGTCACCTCTCAGTTTCCTCTTTTCTTGCCTGTTCGTTTTTAAAATGCTAGTTATGCCGAGTCAGTTCTCAAATTATCGTTCTAAATCTATTTTGTATTTTCGCTCATGTTTTTGTAATATCGAGACCAGAACTGCACGCAGTACTTGTCTAACCAAAATTCCATTTGAATATCACATAACTTCTTTGCTTTGGAATTCTATTCTTCTAGAAATGAATCCCAGTACTCTGCACTGTTTAGGGCATTGTTAATCTGTATTCCCAAAACCTGATGTGCCTCTATTCCATTTAAACTTATTTTGGAAGCAATGACCGAATTTTTATTCCTCTTACCAAACAAAATGCATGACCTCACACTTAGCTATGCTGAAATTCATTTGCCATTGACATGCCAATTCGGCAGGTTTGTTTGGATCATCATATATTTTACAAATTCCCACACCTCGCTCCAGCACAGCGAGGAAGTTACTTTTTATTTTTTAAATAAATTCAGAATACCCAATTAATTTTTTCCAATTACGGGGCAATTTAGCGTGGTCAATCCACCTACCCTGCACATCTTTGGGTTGTGGGGGCGAAACCCACGCAAACACGGGGAGAATGTGCAAACTCCACACGGACAGTGACCCAGAACCGGGATTGAACCTGGGACCTCGGCGCCGTGAGGCAGCAGGGCTAACCCACTACACCACCGTGCTGCCCTGCTATGAAGCTACTTAACCAGAACCAATTAAAAGGTGCACAGTTATGAAGCTACTTAACTAGAACCAATGAAAAGGTGCCATGATTTATAAAAGTACACAGGTAAACTTGCAGAGACCAGTCACCGAAGTCTCCTACAATCACACAAATCCAGCTCTGAATTTATAACTTGAACAACTTCTGATGTGCTATTAGTTAGCCAATGTTGTCCGTCTCTCATTTACCAGATGCTGATTCTCACATTTCAATGCAAGTTATGAGCTCTGCAAAAATTAGACGACGCCCCAGAAATACTTTCTCCTTTTTGATAAGAAGAAAGGAAGTTAGATTAAGTCTAGTGTGTGAAAGAGTGGGAACACAATATATTTCCCTCATTGTACACTTACACTAAAAGTATGTTCCCTCTTATTCAAATTCATAGGGATGGCACAGTGGTTTGCACTGCTGCCTCAAAGTGCCAGGAGCCCAGGTTCAATTCCAGCCTTGGGCGACTGTCTGTGTGGAGTTTGCACTTTCTCCCAGTGTCTGCATGGGTTTCCTCCAGGTGCTCCGGTTTCCACCCACAGTCCAAAGATGTGCAGGTTAGGTGATTGGCCATGCTAAAGTGCCCCTTTGTTTCCAAAGATGTGAGCCTTAGGAGGGGTTGCGGGGATGAGGGCAGGGAATGGGCTTGGGTAGGGTGCTCGTTCAGAGGGTCGACGCAGGCTCGAAAGGCCTCCTTCTGCACTGTAGGAATTCTATGGTTCCAAATGTATAATTTATTCTGATTGATTTATTTTAAGACTTTTAACTCAATGCAACCTTTAAAGTGGTATCATTTATGAAGTGAATGCAAATTGAAAATTGTTCCAACATTCTACCTTATACAACTGCTATAGATTGAAGTGAAATTTTTGAAAAGCACATTGTAGTCTGATTTACTTGCGCATTTTGATCCATGCTGCTGGCTGTTTTCCTTTCTACTTAACAACAATTACAATGAAAGGACAAAACTGTCACATGCTGACCTGAATGTAGTCCACTGGGTTCTTGCCTTCTCCTTCCTCAGACACCAATGCCTTACCCTGTTCTCTTAGGTAGGAACTCATACACTCACACATAGTTTTCAGGCCATTTGGCACACGGCTGAAAAGCTTGTACATACAAGCTAGGTCTGAAATAGGATATAAAGGACATTTTGTACTCGCTTGATTGTGTATTGCAAAGTGGCTCCACAGTATACCGGTTAAACTTTAAAATACAGACATATAAATTTAAACTTAAAGTCAACAAAGCTAAATATTTCTATGTGCACAACTCGTGGTTGCACAGTCAATATAATGTTAACTGCAGTGTCCCTTTCAATAAAAATACAAAATGGCTTCAAGTTAAGAGATTCAGATGTCAGCTTGACTTGATGTAACCATTCATTTTTCTAGATGGCTTTCAAAATCTTGATTACTACTGAATGTTCAAGTAGATTTTTCATCTCCAATAAATTATTGCTTCAATAACCAACAAGGAAAAGCTAAACAAAGTGATGGATAAATGCTGCAAATAAATGAAGATACTAGAGATCAGTCCACAAAGGTTTGCTCAATTCATAAGAGTGTGACCATTACTATGACAGCAATGACTAAATTGGTTCCAATAAGGACAAAAGCCTTATGCATAGAATCTCAACAAATTGATGGGTAAATGCGGCAAATAAATGAAGATATTGGAGATCAGTCCAAGGTTTGACCATTACCATGACAGCAATGACTAAATTGGTTCCAATAAGAACAAATGCCCATGCACAGAACATTTTCAGATGGCTAACAAAGCACTCATGATTGAAGTTTGAGATGTTCACATTGTCTTTTGTTCGGCATAGAAGAAAGTGGCTTTCATTCAAATAGTACACATGAAACTCCAGGCCAGCACTGCTCAGAGGTGCAATGACATTCGGTCTTTACTCTTTCTGCTCAACACATTGCAATGAATTTTGCCAGTAAAAACTTGCTGTTTCTGAATAATGCAGAGACATGCAACAAATATTTCCATTCTTATGTCCTTTACCAGTTCTTCAAAATTGGCAGAGCTGGTCTCACGTTACTTTGTTTCATATTCGTGTACGAACACAAGAAATAGCACGGGTAGCCCCCAAGCCCATTAAGCTTTCTCTGCCATTTAACACAATCATGGCTGATCATTGGCCTCAAGTCCACTTTCCTACCTGCTCCCCATGTTCCTTCATTTCCCTGAAAAACCAAAAATCTGTCCTACTCAGCCGTAAATATATTCAACAAAAGAACATCCACAACTCACTGGGATAGTGAATTCCAATGATCCGCAACCCTGTGAGTGAAGAAATTGTTAATTTCAGTCCTGTATGATTGGTCCCTTATCCGGAGACTGTGCCCCTATGTTCTAGATTCCTCAGCTAGGGAAAACAACCTCTCAGTGTCTACCCTATCAAGCCCCTTCAGAATCTTGCATATTTTATTTAGATCATCTCGCATTCTTCTCAACTCTAGAGTATATGCCCAATTAATTTGGCTTCTCATTCCAAGACAACCATCTCATCCCAGGTACCAATTCAGTGAACCTTTATTGTACTACCTCCAACGTAAGTATATCCTTCCTTAAATACGGAGACCAAAAAGGCACAGAGTACTCCAGGTGTGGTCTCACCAAAGCTCTGTATAACTGTAGCAAAACTTCCTTATTCTTGTACTCCAACCCCCTTGCAATAAAGGCCAACATGCCATTTGCCTCCGACATCGTTCGCTGTACTTGCATGCTAACTTGCTATGAGTACACCCAAGTCCATCTGAAGGACCCAAGCCCCTCTGAAGGACCCAAGTCCCTCTGAAGGACCCAAGTCCCTCTGAAGGACCCAAGTCCCTCTGATTAAGATTGGCAGCCCTACATCGGAACTGTAACAATTTCTGGGGGGAAAGAAATGACTAATTACATGAACACATAGACAGGGTATGTTGAAGTCTGCAGCAATATTTTGCTGGATCACAACAATCCTCCAAATACCTTGATTACTTGGATTCAGAAACTCAGAAATTGGTCAACGGATACATACAGAGGTGGCAGCTCAGAAGTTACACCATAAGTCAGCTAACAGCTGGCAGAGCAATGCCAGGTATAAAACGTAACGTGTACTAGTGTAAAATACTGTTCACGGGGAAATAAAACTGGGTAAAACATTTACTAAGGAAAAAATATGAAAGAAAGTCTATGACTCGAGGCGTAACATGTCCACCCAATAGAGTAGCAAACATCAAAGCCAACCTAACACTTAACAGTATAGCCAAACCAGAGAGCACAAGTCTGATTCAAACAGTGCAGTGGCTCTCGTCAGACAACACCGAAGGAGTGTGTTCAACTCTGGTCACTAAAAAGAAAACTATATTCAATCCATGCAGACAGAAGTTAGGAATTATCATGTTAGAAGTCTGAGTTACGAGTAAAGATTCTAGAAACCCAAGTGTCTGAGCAGTGCCCACAGAGGTACATGACTGACAGTGATCTCAATGTTATTACATTAATTAGAAACGTTACTTTAAACTAAATTGAGAGTAGGATAAAAGTTCAAATTAGTCAAATAAACTTTAGATTTAAATCAGGTGCCCAGAGAGAATGTTCATTCTATAGAATTTATTTCCAAATCGAGCAACAGAGGTTGAAAGCCTTGAAATCATTTAAAGGATAACTGGATGTTGCAATGAGGCTACTTCAAGGTCTTCCTAGATAAATATGAAGCATGTCAGTTGGCCTTCTTCATTAACAATTTTCTTGTAACATGAGGTGGAATAGTAAAGATTGCATCTAAAATATGATCAGTGCACTTTTCTATGGAAGCTACTATTTTAAGGCAATGGATGCCTCTTAGAGTAATCAACTTCGAGAGACAAGAAAATGTGCCTCCATTTTACAAAGTAACTTGAAAAAGATCAAAAAAGGATAGGGGAAAAAACCACAGCCAAGTCCTTAAAATTAGTCTAAGAATCCTATATAATTGTACAGAGTATCGCTTCCTAGTAACAGGGGGATTGCAACTACCCTTTCACCTCTGTGATAACAGCTCAAATCATAGATTATCATAGAATTTACAGTGCAGAAGGAGGCCATTCGGCCCATCGAGTCTGCATCGGCTCTTGGAAAGAGCACCCTACCCAAGGTCAACACCTCCATGCTATCCCCATAACCCAGTAACCTCACCCAACACTAAGGGCAATTTTGGATTAGGTGATAAAAAGGATGTGCTGGCTACGAGGATCCTAAGTAAATATTGGCATGGTCAAAAAAGGCCCTAATTAGGCATTAATTGGAGATCAGTCTCAAATCAGAAAACAGCTGTTAATGGAAAATAGAAGAATGTCATAATATTGCAGTCGGACTGCTTGGTTAAAATTTAAAACTGAGGTAAAAGACATTTTGAAAGGACAAAGTAGAGGCAAAGCTGCTCTTGCCATGTGCTACACTTGATCTATCAGGTGTTTGGTACCAATAATGGACAAGTGTTCCCAGTGCCAACATTGCTGAATTTAATCAGCACAGAAATTCACCAAAAAACAAAAACAAAATCCCCTGCTGGTTAGAAGACTCAAGAGCTGCATACAAGAAATGTAATGGAAATATTCAAAGTAAAAAGGATTCTGCACACATTAAACTGAATTTTTGGAGTGTGTTCAAGGCTGCCAATGAAGGGTTTGGATATTTGCAAATTGACTCCAGCATATAAACTTCAGTTTTTCCCTCATTGCTTAGATCATGCAAATTCATGTTACAACCTTGTGACAATGCCAAGCCATCCATTATTCTCAATGTAATTTACGTGAGACATACATCAAACTTTAAAAAAACATTGGGAACAAGATTATTTACAGCCTTTAACTCACTCTCTAACAATTTATTTTCAAATTAAGTTTAAAATAACTTCTCTTTCTTACTATTCTTGGAATTGTTCCAGTGTCTCCGTACTGTGACAAAAGGGTACTTTGTGGTTTCTACACAAAGGAGGCCAATAATGTAGGTTATAAACAAGACAGTCATACTTTATTTCTCATACCTATAGATTTTTATCGCTTTTCAATCACTCAGATCATTTGTATAATTTAAGTTCTTGAAAAATTTGCTGTTTGATGTTTTGGGAAAATTCTGTCTCATTGTAAGAAATATGTTTAATTAATAACAGTTTTAAAAAATTAGGATCATAGAGGACAAACACGAGTTGAGTGCTCAGAATATAACAAAAGCAACCCCATTTTATTTTCGTTGACAACTTAAGAGAAATTTGTAATTAGAGATATTTTGGGGACATCTTTTCAGGTACCACAGCTCCTTGTCCTAACTAAACCTATTTGTAAAACAGTAATGGGGCCAAATTATTGTCAACGGTTTGGATTGCTATATTGCATTACTTGGTAAATTCTGCAGTATACAATAGAGAATAAATGGTGACTGGGAGCATAAAGAAAGTAACACCTGAAGCTTCAGAAAGCATTAAACTATGAGTTTATTAAAAGGTTATTTACTCACCGAGATCCAGAGTGTCTATTATAAGTATTGAACACATTTCCAACAGCCCAACCTCAAACCGATCAGATCAACAATTTTCAGCTCCCTGTACTAACTGCCGAGTTCTCGTCAGACACCTGGGTTATTTCAAACTGCTGAACAACTCAGATTTCAATGGCGCGACCATGCCAACAAAACCAGATTGAACTATAATGCTCAACAAAAATCCACCTAGGAATCAATTTTAAGCAAATCGGGAAGCGATTTCAAATTATATAAGCTTCAGCAAGGTATGACATGGGAAGAGCATTATACAAAATCCCAAAATTAAAGTTAAAATTAAAGGACAAGAAATACATAAAGGGTACATATTTACAACATTATAACAGCATTAGAAAAGCCAAGGAGATGAAATATCAAATCCATCCTGGGGAACCGAATTCCCTGGAGCTGCTCGGAGTTAAAGGATTAATATATAGTTCTGTGCCATTTACATCTTGCAGAGACCTTGTTGGAAGATTCACTAAGAGTTTACATTTTCCATTACCATCGCAAAACGGCAGAGTTGATTTGATGCAACTCCACATCATTTACAAAGAAAACGTTACAACAGATAGGTGTGAAAGTAAACCTTCTTGTTAAATTTATACTTGGTAAAATTCCTGCTGCATTTTCTCTGTGGAAGTGTTCAGAAATATAAAATTATACTTAAAGACTGCAAACAGAAATACAAATTCACACTTGTTTCCTCAAACAGAAATAGTTTGTTAATTGATAAGGTTAATCAAACCTTGCACCAGAGTTAGTATCAAATCCAAACTACCAACAAAATAAACTACATTTATGTGTGTGTATTTGGACTTTCAGAAAACTTTTGATAGGGTCTCTCAAAAGAAGTTAATGGTAAAAATTAAAGCACATGGACAGGGGTAATGTATTGATATGGATCGAAAATTGGTTGACAGACAGGCAACAGAGTGGGAATAAATGGGTCTTTTTCCAAGTGGCACGCATTGATTAGTGGGTACCACAGGGATCAGTACTTCAGCCCCAGCTGTTCACAATGTATATATAAATAAATGGCCTGGATGTGGGTGCCAAATGTAACATTTCCAAGTTTGCTGATGGCACCAAATTGGGGGGAATTGAGAGTTGAGGATGCAAGGTGATTTAGACAAGTTCAGTGAGTGGGAAAACACATGGCAGATGCAGTACAAGTTGGGTAAATGTGACGTTATACACTTTGGTGTGAAAGACAGAAAGGAAGAGTATTATTTAAAAGATGATATATTGGGAAGTGTGGATGCACAAAGGGATTTGGATATCTTTGTACACCAGTCAATTAAAGTGGAAAGGCAAGTGCAGAAGGCAATTAGAAAGGCAAATGGTATGTTGACCCCTTACTGCATGAGGACTTGAGTTCTTAAATAGGGATGTCTTACTGCAGTCATACATGTTCTTCGTGAGACCACACCTGGAGTAGTGTGTGTAGTTTTGGTCTCCCTACCTAAGGAAGGATATACTTACAATAGAGGAAGTGCACCGGAGGCTCACAAGGCTGATATTGGGTTTGGTGGGATGGTCCTAAGAGACAGTGATTCGATTGGGTCTGAGTTTAGAAAGAGGAGTGGAGATCTGTTTGAAACGTATAAAATTCTAACAGGGCTCATTTCACTTCTTCACAGTTCTGTCTCAGCACAAAGCACCATCTTCAGGAGATCAGGATCAGATCAGGAAAGATGGCTTCCCTGGTTGGGGAATCTAGAACAATGGGACAGTCTCAGGATACTGGGAGGGAGGTGGTGGTGGTTGGGGGGGTTAGTAGGTAGGTGTTCTACGAGTACATACAACGAGTAAAAATTTGCATTCGGAGATAACCAAGGAATTGGATTTTTAGTTGTTGAATTCCAAGGGCGGCAAGAAGTTTATAACTTAGAAGGGGACATAAATAAGGCAAAGTTATTAAATGTTATTTTACACGGGCAGCATGGTGGCGTAGTGGGTTAGCCCTGTTGCCTCACGGCGCCGAGGTCCCAGGTTCGATCCTGGCTCTGGGTCACTGTCTGTGTGGTTTGCACATTCTCCCCGTGTTTGCGTTGGTTTTGCCCCCACAACCCAAAAGATGTGCAGGCTAGGTGAATTGGCCATTACAGAGACCTGGTTGAGGGAAGGGCAGGATTGGCAGCTAAACATTCCAGGATTTAGATGTTTCAGGCAGGATAGAGGGGGATGTAAAAGGGGTGGCGGAGTTGCGCTATTGGTTAGGGAGACTATCACAGCTGTACTACGGGGGAACACCTCAGAGGGCAGTGAGGCTATATGGGTAGAGATCAGGAATAAGAAGGGTGCAGTCACAATGTTGGGGGTTTACTAGAGGCCTCCCAACAGCCAGCGGGAGATAGAGGAGCAGATAGGTAGACAGATTTTGGAAAAGAGTAAAAACAACAGGGTTGTTGTGATGGGAGACTTCAACTTCTCCAATATTGACTGGGACTCACTTAGTGCCAGGGGCTTAGACGGGGCAGAGTTTGTAAGGAGCATCCAGGAGGGCTTCTTAAAACAATATGTAGACAGTCCAACTAGGGAAAGGGCTGTACTGGACCTGGTATTGGGGAATGAGCCCGGCCAGGTGGTAGAAGTTTCAGTAGGGGAGCATTTCGGGAACAGTGACCACAATTCAGTAAGTTTTAAAGTGCTGGTGGACAAGGATAAGAGTGCCCTCGGATGAATGTGCTAAATTGGGGGAAGGCTAATTATAATAATATTAGGCGGGAACTGAAGAACCTAGATTGGGGGCGGATGTTTGAGGGTAAATCAACATCTGACATGTGGGAGGCTTTCAAGTGTCAGTTGAAAGGAATTCAGGACCGGCATGTTCCTGTGAGGAAGAAGGATAAATACGGCAATTTTCGGGAACCTTGGATAACGAGAGATATTGTAGGCCTCGTCAAAAACAAAAAGGAGGCATTTGTCAGGGCTAAAAGGCTGGGAACAGACGAATCCTGTGTGGAATATAAGGAAAGTAGGAAGGAACTTAAGCAAGGAGTCAGGAGGGCTAGAAGGGGTCACAAAAAGTCATTGGCAAATAGGGTTAAGGAAAATCCCAAGGCTTTTTACACGTACATAAAAAGCAAGAGGGTAGCCAGGGAATGGGTTGGCCCACTGAAGGATAGGCAAGGGAATCTGTGTGTGGAGCCAGAGGAAATGAGCGAGGTACTAAATGAATACTTTGCATCAGTATTCACCAAAGAGAAGGAATTGGTAGATGTTGAGTCTGGAGAAGGGTGTGTAGATAGCCTGGGTCACATTGAGATCCTAAAAGAAGAGGGGCTGGGCGTTTTGCAAAATATTATGGTAGATAAGTCCCCAGGGCCTGATGGGATCGACCCCAGAATACTGAAGGAGGCTAGAGAGGAAATTGCTGAGGCCTTGACAGAAATCTTTGGATCCTCACTGTCTTCAGGTGATGTCCCAGAGGACTGGAGAATAGCCAATGTTGTTCCTCTGTTTAAGAAGGGTAGCAAGGATAATCCAGGGAACTACAGGCCGGTGAGCCTTACATCAGTGGTAGGGAAATTACTGGAGAGAATTCTCCGAGACAGGATCTACTCCCATTTGGAAGCAAATGGACGTATTAGTGAGAGGCAGCATGGTTTTGTGAAGGGGAGGTCGTGACTCACTAACTTGATCGAGTTTTTCGAAGAGGTCACAAAGATGATTGACGCAGGTAGGGCAGTGGATGTTGTCTATATGGACTTCAGTAAGGCCTTTGACAAGGTCCCTCATGGTAGACTAGTACAAAAGGTGAAGTCACACGGGATCAGGGGTGAGCTGGCAAGGTGGATACAGAACTGGCTAGGTCATAGAAGGCAGAGAGTAGCAATGGAAGGATGCTTTTCTAATTGGATTGCTGTGACTAGTAGTGTTGGGACCTTTGCTGTTTGTAGTATATACAAATGATTTGGAGGAAAATGTAACTGGTCTGATTAGTAAGTTTGCAAACGACACAAAGGTTGGTGGAATTGCGGATAGCAATGAAGACTGTCAGAGGATACAGCAGGATTTAGATTGTTTGGAGACTTGGGCGGAGAGATGGCAGATGGAGTTTAATCCGGACAAATGTGAGGTAATGCATTTTGGAAGGTCTAATGCAGGTAGGGAATATACAGTGAATGGTAGAACCCTCAAGAGTATTGAAAGTCAGAGAGATCTAGGTGTACAGGTCCACAGGTCACTGAAAGGGGCAACACAGGGGGAGAAGGTAGTCAAGAAGGCATACGGCATGTTTGCCTTCATTGGCCGGGGCATTGAGAATAAGAATTGGCAAGTCATGTTGCAGCTGTATAGAACCTTAGTTAGGCCACACTTGGGAGTACAGTGTTCAATTCTGGTCGCCACACTACCAGAAGGATGTGGAGGCTTTAGAGAGGTGAAGAGATTTACCAGAATGTTGCCTGGTATGGGGGGCATGAGCTATGAGGAGCGGTTGAATAAACTCGGTTTGTTCGCACTGGAACGACGGAGGTTGAGGGGCGACCTGATAGAGGTCTACAAAATTATGAGGGGCATAGACAGAGTGGATAGTCAGAGGCTTTTCCCCAGGGTAGGGGGGTCAATTACTAGGGGGCATAGGTTTAAGGTGCGAGGGGCAAGGTTTAGAGTAGATGTACGAGGCAAGTTTTTTTTTTTTTTTTTTTTTACAGAGGGTAGTGGGTGCCTGGAACTCGCTACCGGAAGAGGTGGTGGAAGCAGGGACGATAGTGACATTTAAAGGGCATCTTGACAAATACATGAATAGGATGGGAATAGAGGGATAGAGACCCAGGAAGTGTAGAAGATTGTAGTTTAGTCGGGCAGCATGGTCGGCACGGTCTTGGAGGGCCGAAGGGCCTGTTCCTGTGCTGTACTTTTCTTTGTTCTAAATTGCCCCTTAATTGGAAAAATGAATTGGGTACACTAAATTTATTTTTAAAAATGTTATGGCCATCAGGAGAACATGAAAGATTATTATACCCTGGCAAAGGTAAATTTCAAAGAAGGAAAAGGACAATGGGAAATGATGAAAGAGAAAAACATTTAAAGAGAGGTTGGAAGCTGTACTCTGTGTGGCCATGTAAGATCTCCTGAAGATGGTGCTCTGTGCTGAGACAAAACGGTGAAGAAGTGAAATGAGAAGCCTTCAGCCTCCTCAGAGAAATGTCTGGTTGTCCCAGAAGCAGAATTTTGATTTAAAGTCTTGAATTTCAATAGCTAAGTCGTGGGAGAGATAGGGCGATAATGAGCGAGAGTGAAAAGCCCTGGGAAATATCTCTGCTAAATAAGAGTGGGCTGTGTGCTAGATATTACTGGAATTTTTTAGATTAAATAGCTCTAAGGACTGTTGCCTTTTGTGAGTTTAACCAAGTAAAAATCCTTTGGGGAATTCTTCTGTAAGACTAATTTTAACTGTGTAAATGTAATCTTGTGTGTTTAAGTTTCTTTTCTTCTAATAAATGTTTTAATTTTAATATTTAAAATCTCCAAAAGTGTTACTAAATTTTGTGGTTCCTGCCTTCAGTACTCCTGACCTCTCGTTATATATAAATAGAAAACAGCTGTGTTCACTTATCAAGTTTCCTGTCTTGTGATTTGGCTTGTATAGCACTTACCACCTACTGGATCATAAAATATAAACGTAATTTCAGAAAATATTTATATCCCCAAAAATGAAACTTGTACACAATTAACAGTAGATGTCATCTTCAGGAAAAAAAATTATCCTTAGAATTTACCTTCTGTCTTTCCATTTTTTAACATATGGACTAAGCCAGAGTTTTCCATTTCTACAATAGTCTTCATGTGTTTAGAAATTAGTTCTCTCTCCACCACCTTCACAATTGGTTCTTCTGTGGATTTATCAAGACAGTGCATAACTCGTTCAATTTCTTCATTAATCCGTGCCTCCACTTTCTTAATGTACACAGATGCACTATTCTCTGCTAAGAACTTCTGGCTTTCCATCTACGTAAAAATAAATATTTGACCATTATACTAATTAATAAGCCTGAAAAAGAATTGCTTTACACAATGAAATTAACAGCAAAGATTTAAAAATGGCACATCACCTTATTAAAACAAAATTACCATTAAAAGCATTTAACAGATACCTGGAAGAATTCAGCCGACATTTCTAAAAACGGGGCCTCAAAATCTTCCTCATACACTGATCTGCCTTCTAGACCAAGGATCATTAGCATCTGGCAGGCATTCCGAATTGCACCTCTGGGAAAACAAAGAAAATTGAAAAACAGTTTATTTATGGATACTATTTTAGGAAGTATCCAGAAGGTTCTCTTTTTAAAAAAAGCAACACCTAAATTGAATGGATTATACCAGAAAAAGTAATACTTTATTGACATTTACAATTGGCCAGGAGAAAATTAGGTTAAAAACAGGCATTTCAAGTGAAAAAGTACTGGGTTCCAATGGCCAAGGACTTATAACAACAATAGTTCACGTAATCTGAAAAACTTTTACATGTTTCCACTCTGCCCACACTCCAGGAAGAACTACCACACTTCCGACATGTGACCCTTTAAGTAACCACGTCATCACATTACCACTCGGGCTACATCTTCCCCGGTTAAGTTGGGACAACTGGTGGTAGTGAGATACAATACACGCGAACAGTAACTATGTGCAAATCATGTTATAACATACAGATCAGATAAGCTAACAACACATAACTATTTACATAGAGTGAAACATAGATTAAGTTGCTGCATTGTGCACGCGCCACCATTTTTTTGCTGTTTAAAAGACGAAGGTCAGTTGTAGATTAGTTCATTGCTCGTCCTGGAATCTTGTGTTTGGTTTAATCATACACTCTGAGCCAGTTGGCTGTGCTGGAAATGCTCTCGAGTTGGATTATCTGCAGTATGCCCAGTGGGTGCGGTACTTGCTGCATAGGCCTCCAAGCAGCCTCCATTTCTACTGGTGTAGGGGGCCTTTATTGTAGGTAGGATGGCTGGGATACTGTGATATTTGTTGGTGCTGACTCAGATACCTGTAGTGATGCCGGTTTCATACATAGTAGGCAGCGTCGGAGGCTACAATGCAACGGTTTGGCTGCAGAGCATGACTGTGTACCACTGCTAATATGTCGTGACCATTTAGGGTCTGGATCCTGATCATTTGACCAGGTGACCATTTGACCAGGTGCCTGTTGACCAGGGTGTGAAAGCCTCCTAGATAATGGCAACACCACTTAGAAGGCACAAACTGAAACAGCAACAACTGGGGAGATGCCAATCACATTGAGCGCCACATGGTGGAGCATGCGGAGGCCAAGGGTAAACAACAGCAAGTGCAGAATCCAGAGCACCCCACCCACCTACCTCATCAACCACCACCTGCCAAACCTGTGGCAGTCTGCGGATCCAGGATTGGACCATTCTGCCACGCAGAACCCACCTCCCTGGAGTGGAGGCGAGGCATGCTCAAACCTAAGGGATTGCCCAAGAGAGAGGGCCGATATGTGGGCATTACGATCGTGTCAGTCCTAAATCAGCATTCCATGATGGCATCAGTCTCATATTGGTTTAGATATTGATCTGTGATATTGATATTGCAAGAGAGCCTTGGCAGTAAGAATTATAGTCCTGGTGCACCTGGAGAACAGTTGCTGTACTGACGAAGATGCATGTTTCGGAGACTGAGTGCAGCATAGTAATCTGCATGATCACGGACACATTTTTCTAGCAGATGCTTGGCTGAGCATACGAACCGTTCTGCCAAACCATTGAACTGTGGGTGTAGCAGGCTGCTTGTGATGCGCTCTATGTCCCATGTGTGGGCAAAGTTCCTAAACTCACTGGAGACACAAACTGGTGAGCATGGTCAGTCATTATCCTCCGAGGGATGCAGTGTGGGGCGAAGTGTCTCTTGACCTTGATTATGACTGTGTTTGTCTGGCAGGTAGTCAATTTCAAACCATTGGGAATACAAGTCAACTAAAGCCAAAGGCGGTTTAACATTCCATTCAAAAATGTTAGCCATTGTAAGTGACCATGGGAGCTCTGGACCTCATGTAGGTGCAGTGGCTCTTGGGCTTGATGCGACTTGAGTGCACTGCATGGTACACATGTGGTATTTCCCTCTCCATAGCAGCATACATGGAAGACCAGTATGGTGATTCCTTTGCCCTGTATCAAATTGCTTCCAGCCCTGGGTGCACTATCACTGAAGAGAGTTAGGGATGATGAATTGCTGACCATGTATATCAGTCCGACCTGTGTGATTAGTTCATCTCTGAGAGTGAAGAATTTGCAGAGCTTGTGGGGAAGCTCGCGAGGACTCAGGCTAGCCTCTCATGATGTCCTGAAGTTGTCTGCATGTGATGTCGACCTGCAGGGCATTTTGAGTTCCTGGATTCTATGAGAGGAAAGCACCTCTATGTCACGGTGTCTATATCTTATGTCTTTCCCATGATCTGCCTGGTATGTAGTGAATAAGGCATGCTGAAGCATCTGCCCCTGCGCACTTCCTCAGCTCCGGCGAAACCAGGACCCCAATTATAGCCATCAACGGAAAGGGCTCTAAACCAACATTTAGGATTGCCGATGTGGTTCCAAAAAGAGACACCCAAAAACCCACCAATTTGGGACAGATTCAGAACATGTGTGTATGATTCATGGACTACTCGAACACTGCTCACACCTATCCTGAGTCCCCACAAAAAAATCGACTCATTCTGGCCTTGGTGAGTGCGCCCTGAACATTACCTTTAATCGAATCAAACTCAACCTCACACAGGATGACATAGCATTCACCCTGAAGAGGGACTCTCTTCACACCTCTTCCTCCAATATTGGTCCCAGCTCCTCCTCCCTCCTGGCCTTAGACAAAGAACAATACAGAACAGTACAGGCTCTACGGCCCAAGATGTTGTGCCGGCCATTTATCCTAATCTCAGATCAACCTAACCTACACCCCTTCAATTTACTGCTGTCCATGTGCCTGTCCAAGAGTTGCTTAAATATCCCTAATGACTCTGACTCCACCACCTCCGCTGGGAGTGCATTCCATGCACCCACCACTCTCTGTGTAAAGAACCTACCTCTCTGACATCTCTCCTATACCTTCCTCCAATCACCTTAAAATTAAGTCCCCTTGTGACAGCCATTTTTGCCCTGACTATCCACTCTATCCATGCCTCTTATCACCTTATACACCTCTATCAAGTCACCTCTCTTCCTTATTCGCTCCAGTGAGAAAAGCCCTAGCTCCCTCAACCTTTCTTCATAAGACATACCCTCCAGTCCAGGCAGCATCCTGGTAAATCTCCTCTGCACCCTCTCCAAAGCATCCACATCCTTCCTATAATGAGGCAACCAGAACTGGATACAATATTCCAAGTGTGGTCTAACCAGGGTTTTATAAAGCTGCAGCAAAACCTCACGGCTCTTAAACTCAATCCCCCTGTTAATGAAAGCCAACACACCATAAGCCTTCTTTTTTTTTTTAAATATAAATTTAGAGTACCCAATTATTTTTTTCCAATTATGGGGCAATTTAGCATGGCCAATCCACTTATCCTGCACATCTGTGGGTTGTGGGGGCGAAATCCACGCAAACACGGGGAGAATGTGCAAACTTCACACGGATAGTGACCCAGACCCGGGATAGAAACCACTGCGCCGCCCCACCATACGCCTTCTTAACAACCCTCTGCTATTGGGACCTGCTCCTCCCCGAAGATCCGTCCAAAATCCCGGACGTGCTGCCTCTCCGATCCTGCGCAGGAAAGAATTCTCTCCAATAAACTAGACAGTGACACAACCAGAAATGTCCTACAAACAAAATCCTGTACCTAGAAGTACCTACACACATCTTCCCCCACCAGTCTTGCTTTCTTCCTCAGCTCCAAGGTGGTAAACCAATCCAACCCCTTCCTACCACCCCCTTCCCCCCACCCCCCCAACATGGCATCTAATCTTGCCGGCTCACATAAATGATTCCTGCAGATAGGAGTCCATCTTGACACTGCCCTCAGCTTAAAATGCTGACGGAGTTGCCGCCATATCTTCAAAGTGGACGAAGAATATTTTGTCGATGCGAACAGCACAGTAGCACAAGTGATTAGCACTGTGGCTTCACAGCGTCAGGGCCCCAGGTTTGTTTCCCTGCTGGGTCACTGTCTGTGCGTTCTCCCATGTCTGTGTGGATTTCCTCCGGGTGCTCCGGTTTCCTCCCACAGTCCAAAGACCTGCAGGTTAGGTGGATTAGCCATGATAAATTGCCCTTAGTGACCAAAAAAGGTTAGGAGGGGTTATTGGGTTACGGGGATAGGGTGGAAGTGAGGGCTTAAGTGGGTCGGTGCAGACTCAATGGGCCGACTGGCCTCCTTCTGCACTGTATGTATTATGTTCAGACACGCCATTGCCAGCGCCTCCAAGCTGGACCCTCTGTGTGACTGCAACTCCAGCCGCACTCAGGTAGTCTCCTGTGCGTCACAGTACCCCAACACCTTCTCCACATTGGCCGCTCAATAATAAAACAACAAATTTGACAGCACCAACCGCCCTCCCTCCCCACCCCCCCCACCTTTCCTTCTGTCAGAACCCCCTCCGAATTAGAGTCCTCCCGCCCATCAAAGCCCGTTATGCGCCGCTCCAACTCCCAAAAAAATGACCTCCGCAGATCCACTGGGAGGCATTAAAATAAAAACAAGAATTGCGGCAAGATGTTCATCTTAATGGATTATACATGGCCTGCCAATGACAAAGAAGGCTGTCCCCACCTCGGTAAATCCGCCCTGACCCCGAGCGCCAGGCTGGTGTAATTTAATTTACGGAGCCACGTCCAATCCCCAGATACCAGAATCTAGTCCTGGCCAGACAGAGTGGAACCCCCCCAACCCAACTCTACCAGAGGGCTAACCACAAAATGCTCACTCGTCCTGTTTCAACACTTGCAGGGCAACCATATATGAAGTTATTACATTTCTGACAAGTGAAGACTAGAGCAAGGAATTCCTTTTTGATCTGGGCATAATGAGTCTCCGTGTCAGTGAGGGCCCTTGATGCAAAAGCCATTCTGGATGCAGACCATGCAAGCCCATGTTGGTAGGTGTCTACTGTTCAGAGTAAAAGTAAAGTCTCCATAGTCTCAGATGACCACAATGTAAGGATCCTACTGTTAATCCCAGTCTGTCCCTTGTTTTTCCTTTTAATTTCTGTTATTCTATTTCAATTTTTGTACCTGGACAATTAATGGGGCCTATGCCTTTAAGTTGGACCTCATCTTTAATTTTTGAAAAAACAGGATGTGTTGTTTGGTCTGACATCAGTGATGACACCTCTTGATGGACTTGATTGGTGGTCAATGAGCTGTTTTACCATTGCCGGGCCTTAGTTGATCTTCGATGCTGATTGGTGCTGACCATTCTGGAATGTTCCTTCCTCTGTGGGACTGCTGGAAGACTTTTCTGCCAGTGGAGATCCCACAGGGCATTCAAAGAAAACAGTATCACAGGCACGAATGTTATAAGTTTTGAGGATTCTTCATCTAAAGGGGTTTACCTGCATTGCGCATCCAAGATGCTAAAGACCTTGGCATTAGGCATTTCAGCTGTTACCTGTTCAGCCATCTTCATACGGTGATACGGTCGGAGCAGTGCCTTGTTTAAGTAAACTGGGTAAATGCAAATCCTGCCGGGCCATTTTTCTTAACTGCAGCCATCCAATTTCTATGGGAACTATGTCACCCAGTATCATCATCCAATGTAGCTCCTTGACTACTTTCTGCTTCATGATTGATGACACTCTTCTCGGAGCACAAACTGTTCCATGCGGATGGTTGGTCTGTCAAAGGCCACATGGGGTCTGGTGCTGCATTTGGGTGTTTGCTTGGACAATACGTTGCACTTTGCTCCAGTGTCAATCTTTACCTTTAGTTTTGCATTGCTGCAAACAATCTTCAGGGTGCTGAAGATCTCTCCCTTCGCTGTGACGGTGTTGACACTCGCACAGTAGTGTTGTTGGTGGCTCAATCACTTGGTTGCTCTGACTGAGCTCCAGCTGTTTACCTTGCAACTGGTTGATACGACAAAGTCCTTGTGCCATACTGCCAACTCCCTGACACCATGCCGAAGTGATGAGCTCCAATGACTGGCGACCAAGGACTCACAAAACAATAGTTTATTCAGTACTCTGTGCAGCTCTTATATGCCTCCACTCTGTCAATGCTCCAGGGAGTACTGAAGCGCTTCTGACATGTGGCCTTTTAAGTAGCTGTGTCATCAAGTGACCACTTGGTCTGCATCAAGAACAAACTCAAACTCATCAGGTGCAACACTATCTACAATCTTTTAAATGGAATAAAAGTCAATCTGATCAATTCGTTCTTCAAATGGTTTTCTGCTCCATAAGCTAGCAAAAAAGAACTGTTACTGTATACTCAAATCACTATTGTTCAAGTCAATCTCTGCCAGTAATGGCTACTGCGGCATTTGTGTCACACTAGCCAAGTCTGTTAGCTTGACTATTAAATATTGCAAACAGCAACTGGAGAAATAAATATAAGATAACAAATATTGTCAGTTTCTGAACTGGTACTTTTTACTTACAAAGGCAGATTGCACAAAGTGGAGCAACAGCTATGATAAACAATACCATGTCAGCAAGTATTTATGATACCAATGAAGAGTTCATATAATATTTTATGAAAGGTACCCAAGTGAGAATCACAACCGAGAGATTGTCGTAGAACTGCACAGTTTTGCACTTAACAATTAGCATACATAATAAAAGTTTCTGGTCAACGCTGCAAAAGGATACCATAACTAGGACAGGAACGTTCCACCTGGATTGAAAAATGCATCTTCCTTGTTTGTAGGTGACAGAATATAACATTTTAACAAAACCTCTTAACTCCTCTTCAATAAAAAAGAGGGGGATAAATTTGCAATGCTTCATTGTTGAGTAAATATTGCAAAAAGTAAACACTTCTTAAAAATAAACTTCTCAACTTATGTCAAACTTACACTTTTTATCAACAAAAGTAATTTGGCAATGTATTCACAATAAGAGTACCAGCCATTCTATTAAAACTGCAAAAAATAGTAATAAACTTCAAACGTTACAGTGTAACTAATGAGCACACTAAGCCTCCCCCAAAGTCAATTGTACGTCAATGTATAGATTATATTGATACAATTGCTAATTTGCTGGCTCTGATGCAACAGAACAGTGTTTACATAATGTATTCCCCTGTTCAATGAGTCTGGCTTCAAGCCACAAAATCGACAGAAGGTACAGACTCTAATATTTGCTCCTATAAAACTTCCTTAACACTTAAATTCTAAAAACTCCTAAACCGCCACTGGCCATGGCAACTTCTCTGCAAACTGTTTTTGAGACGGTGGAAATATATACCAGGAAATAGTTTCAGGTTCCAAATTGAGATAACATAATTTACAATAAATTCTTGTTATTAAAGGACAGCGCACTTCTTACAGAACAAATGCAGTATATTCAAGGGGTTCTTCGAAAGCCATTTTTAAAAATAAATTTAGAGTACCCAATTTTTTTCCCAATTCAGAGGCAATTTAGTGTGCCCAATCCACCTAGCCTGCACATCTTTGGGTTGTGGGGGTGAGACCCACGCAGACATGGGGAGAATGTTCATACTCCACACGGACAGTGACCCCGGGTCCTCAGTGCCGTGAGGCAGCAGTGCTAACCACTGTGCCATCGCAGAAAGCCATTTACACCAAAATTCCCTTCCTTACTCCAGTGAAAGCGGGCAATACATTTCTTGGTAACACTCAGTCCTTAGGTGAATTAGGTCTGGTGTCCTGCTTCCTCAAACTTCAATCTCTTCTTTGCATGAAGGTCTTCATTGTTCTATTTTATTGCTTATCTGTCTGAGGTTTTACAGCAAATTCCATGCAGCAATACAGATTTGTCTTGAAATAACTTGGTTAAGGTAGTAGGCCTCAGGAAGTGATTCCAGAATGCATTGCCCAAGCAACGGAAGGAAAAGTTGCCAACTGTCAAGCAAAGGAAGCAAATGCATAAAAGTTCCACAGCAGTGGAGTGGAGCATAAAGTTCAAGGAGTTGGCGGAGGTTACAGCGAAAGATGAGGTCAGGCAACAAAGGGATGTAAGCATTAATGCCAGACCATCATTGATTTTAGAATATGCATATCTATTCAAATAAAATGTAAATCACTAAATTATCCAATCACAATTCTTTGATCTACCCAGTTTCAGGCAGGAGAATAAATTCTTCAATCCACATAATCTACTTCAGCAGGATTCCCTTGCTTCATTTCTAATAGTTCTGATCCTCCAACTTCCTTCTTGAAACACATCATGGTTTCTTGTTCCATCAGCCATGCTGGTAATTGTTTCATATATTTACCACCCACTTCGAAAAATGTTCGCTTGTATTTTCCTTTTTAGTTGTCTAAAGATCGTAAAGGTCATACTCCGAAATCTTTCATAATTTAAATACTATCATATCCCATCTCAAATTTCTCTTTTGAAGAAAGATCTGCTGATAACAAAATGTTACTCCTGTCAGACAAATGTTATTCAAAAGATTCTACATCAAACCTCATAGGCGACAATTTCTTGCATCTCCAAATTTGTTTCCTCAGTATGAGTCTAATCTTCAAAAATTGCACTACAATGATTAGATCTTCAAAACTATCAACATTGCTATAATTAATAGCTACAACTTAATTCTGCCAAGGTGCAAAAATGAGGTTTTACAAGATTGTGTTTAAACCTTCTCTTTAAATTAAGGTAAAATGAAGTAAAAAGGACTATGTTATCTCTACTGAGTTCTGTCAGACAACAAGCCAGTGTCATTTGGTTACCATGGAGACCAGGGGTCTAGATTATGAGGTGCTGGGAGCAAGGTGCAAAATGTTCACATGTGAAGGCAAAGACAAGAGCAGCTTCTTGAAGCTGCTCTTCAAGTTTGTAGACAGAAAGGGAGAGAGAGCGTGGCAGAGAGAGAGAGACAGAGCGGCAGAGAGAGAGAGAGAGACAGAGCGGCAGAGAGAGAGAGAGAGAGACAGAGCGGCAGAGAGAGAGAGAGACAGAGACAGAGTGGCAGAGAGAGAGAGAGAGAGAGACAGAGCGGCAGGGAGAGAGAGAGAGAGACATAACGGCAGAAAAAGAGAGAGAGAGAGCGGCAGAGAGAGAGAGAGAGAGAGACAGAGACAGTGATAGAGCGGCAGAGAGAGAGAGAGAGAGAGAGAGAGAGACAGAGCGGCAGAGAGAGACAGAGAGAGAGAGCGACAGAGAGAGAGAGCAGCAGAGAGAGAGACAGAGCGGCAGAGAGAGAGAGAGACACCCCGGGCGGCGGGGGGGGGGGGGAGAGACACAAGGGCGGTGGGGAGGGGGGGGGAGGGGGCGGGGGAGAAGAGACACACCCTGGGAGGGGGGGGGGGGGGGACGACACCCCGGGTGGGTGGGGGCGAAAGAGAGAGACACCCCGGGTGAGGGGGGGAGAGACACCCCGGGCGAGGTGGGGAGGGGGGAGCGACACCCCGGGCGAGGTGGGGGGGGGGAACGACGACACCCCGGGCGAGGTGGGGGGGGGGCGAACGATGATACCCCGGGCGAGGTGGGACACCCCGGGCGAGGTGGGGGGGGGGCGAACGATGATACCCCGGGCGAGGTGGGGGGGAAACGACGACACACCGGGCGAGGTGGGAGGGGGGGGGGAAATCGACACCCCGGGCGAGGTGGGAGGGGGGGGGAAAATCGACACCCCGGGCGAGGTGTGTGGGGGGGGGGGGGGGGGAAACGACGACACCCCGGGCGTGGGGGGGAAATGACGACACCCTGGGGAAGGTGGGGGGGGGGGGTGAGGGGGAAGACGACGGCACACCGGGAGAGGTTTTGGGGGGGGGGGGGGGGGGGAACGACGACACCCCGGGCAAGGTGGGGGGACGGCGACGACACCCCGGGCGAGGTGCGGGGGAGAACGACACCCCGGGCGAGGTGGGAGGGGGTGGTGCACGACACCCCGGGCGAGGTGGGGGGACGGACGACACCCCGGGCCAAGTGGGGGGAGGAGACGACATCCCGGGCGAGGTGGGGGACACAACACCCCGGAGAGATGGTGGGGTGGGGGGGGGGGGGGGCACCCCGGGCGAGGTGGGGGGTGGATGACACGCCGGGCGAGGTGGGGAGGAAACGACACGCCGGGCGAGGTGGGGAGGAAACGACACGCCGGGCGAGGTGGGGAGGAAACGACACGCCGGGCGAGGTGGGGAGGAAACGACACGCCGGGCGAGGTGGGGAGGAAACGACACGCCGGGCGAGGTGGGGAGGAAACGACACGCCGGGCGAGGTGGGGAGGAAACGACACGCCGGGCGAGGTGGGGAGGAAACGACACGCCGGGCGAGGTGGGGAGGAAACGACACGCCGGGCGAGGTGGGGAGGAAACGACACGCCGGGCGAGGTGGGGAGGAAACGACACGCCGGGCGAGGTGGGGAGGAAACGACACGCCGGGCGAGGTGGGGAGGAAACGACACGCCGGGGCCGAGGTGGGAGGAAACGACACGCCGGGCGAGGTGGGGAGGAAACGACACGCCGGGCGAGGTGGGGAGGAAACGACACGCCGGGCGAGGTGGGGAGGAAACGACACGCCGGGCGAGGTGGGGAGGAAACGACACGCCGGGCGAGGTGGGGAGGAAACGACACGCCGGGCGAGGTGGGGAGGAACGACACGCCGGGCGAGGTGGGGAGGAAACGACACGCCGGGCGAGGTGGGGAGGAAACGACACGCCGGGCGAGGTGGGGAGGGAAACGACACGCCGGGCGAGGTGGGGAGGGAAACGACAGGTCGGGCGAGGTGGGGGAGGAAACGACAGGTCGGGCGAGGTGGGGAGGAACGACAGGCCGGGCGAGGTGGGGGACGACGACAGGCCGGGCGAGGTGGGGACGACGACAGGCCGGGCGAGGTGGGGACGACGACACCCCGGGCCAGGTGGGGGGGGGGGGGGGGGGGGGGGGGGGAACACCCGGGCCAGGTGGGGGGAACGACACCCGGGCCAGGTGGGGGGGGACGACACCCCGGGCCAGGTGGGGGGGAACGACACCCCCGGGCCAGGTGGGGGGGGAACGACACCCCGGGCCAGGTGGGGGGGAACGACACCCCGGGCCAGGTGGGGGGGAACGACACCCCGGGCCAGGTGGGAGGGACGACACCCCGGGCCAGGTGGGGGGGGGGGAGCGACACCCCGGCCAGGTGGGGGGGGGGGAGCGACACCCCGGGCCAGGTGGGGGGGGGGGGGGAGCGACACCCCGGGCCAGGTGGGGGGTACGACACCCCGGGCCAGGTGGGGGGGAACGACATCCCGGGCCAGGTGGGGGGGGGGAAACGACACCCCGGGCCAGGTGGGGGGGGGGGGGGGGGAACGACACCCGGGCCAGGTGGGGGGGGGGGGGAAACGACACCCGGGCCAGGTGGGGGGGGGGGGGGGGGAAGAGAACGACACCCCGGGCCAGGTGGGGGGGGGGAACGACACCCTGGGCCAGGTGGGGGGGGGGGGAACGACGACACCCCGGGCCAAGGTGGGGGGGGACGGGGGGGGGACGGACGACACCCCGGGCCAGGTTGGGGGGGGGGGGGGGACGACACCCCGGGCCAGGTGGGGGGGGGGGGGGGGGACGACACCCCGGGCCAGGTGGGGGGGAACGACACCCCGGGGCCAGGTGGGGGGGAACGACACCCCGGGCCAGGTGGGGGGGAACGACACCCCGGGCCAGGTGGGGGGGAACGACACCCCGGGCCCAGGTGGGGGGGGGGGAACGACACCCCGGGCCAGGTGGGGGGGGGGGGGAACGACACACCGGGCCAGGTGGGGGGGAACGACACCCCGGGCCAGGTGGGGGGGGGGAGCGACACCCCGGGCAGGTGGGGGGGGGAGCGACACCCCGGGCCAGGTGGGGGGGGGGGAACGACTCCCCGGGCCAGGTGGGGGGGGAACGACACGCCGGGCGAGGTGGGGAGGAAACGACACGCCGGGCGAGGTGGGGAGGAAACGACACGCCGGGCGAGGTGGGGAGGAAACGACACGCCGGGCGAGGTGGGGAGGAAACGACACGCCGGGCGAAGGTGGGGAGGAAACGACACGCCGGGGCGAGGTGGGGAGGAAACGACACGCCGGGCGAGGTGGGGAGGAAACGGACACGCCGGGCGAGGTGGGGAGGAAACGACACGCCGGGCGAGGTGGGGAGGAAACGACACGCCGGGCGAGGTGGGGAGGAAACGACACGCCGGGCGAGGTGGGGAGGAAACGACACGCCGGGCGAGGTGGGGAGGAAACGACACGCGGGCGAGGTGGGGAGGAAACGACACGCCGGGCGAGGTGGGGAGGAAACGACACGCCGGGCGAGGTGGGGAGGAACGACAGTCGGGCGGGTGGGGAGGAAACGACAGGCCGGGCGAGGTGGGGACGACGACAGGCCGGGCGAGGTGGGGACCGACGACAGGCCGGGCGAGGTGGGGACGACGACACCCCGGGCCAGGTGGGGGGGGGGGGGGGGGGGGGGGGAACACCCGGGCCAGGTGGGGGGGAACGACACCCCGGGCAGGTGGGGGGGGAACGACACCCCGGGCCAGGTGGGGGGGAACGACACCCCGGGCCAGGTGGGGGGGGGAACGACACCCCGGGCCAGGTGGGGGGAACGACACCCCGGGCCAGGTGGGGGGGAACGACACCCCGGGCCAGGTGGGGGGAACCGACCACCCCGGGCCAGGTGGGGGGGGGGGGAGCGACACCCCGGGCCAGGTGGGGGGGGGGGAGCGACACCCCGGGCCAGGTGGGGGGGGGGGGGAGCGGACACCCCGGGCCAGGTGGGGGGTACGACACCCCGGGCCAGGTGGGGGGGAACGACATCCCGGGCCAGGGTGGGGGGGGGGAAACGACACCCGGGCCAGGTGGGGGGGGGGGAGGGAACGACACCCCGGGCCAGGTGGGGGGGGGGGGGAAACGACACCCGGGCCAGGTGGGGGGGGGGGGGGGAAGAGAACGACACCCCGGGCCAGGTGGGGGGGGGGAACGAACCCTGGGCCAGGTGGGGGGGGGGGGGAACGACGACACCCCGGGCCAGGTGGGGGGGGGGGGGGGGACGGACGACACCCCGGGCCAGGTTGGGGGGGGGGGGGGGGGGACCGACACCCCGGGCCAGTGGGGGGGGGGGGGGGGGACGACACCCCGGGCCAGTGGGGGGGAACGACACCCCGGGCCAGGTGGGGGGGAACGACACCCCGGGCCAGGTGGGGGGGGGGAACGTCACCCCGGGCCAGGTGGGGGGGGGGGGAACGACACCCCGGGCCAGGTGGGGGGGGGAACGACACCCCCGGGCCAGGTCGTGGGGGGGGGGAGCGACACCCCGGGCCAGGTGGGGGGGGGGGAGCGACACCCCGGGCCAGGTGGGGGGGGGGAACGACACCCCGGGCCAGGTGGGGGGGGGGGGAACGACTCCCCGGGCCAGGTGGGGGGGAACGACACCCCGGGCCAGGTGGGGGGGGGGGAACGACACCCGGGCCAGGTGGGGGGGGGAACGACACCCGGGCCAGGTGGGGGGGGGAACGACACCCCGGGCCAGGTGGGGGGGGGGGAAAACGACACCCCGGGCCAGGTGGGAGAGGGACGACACCCCGGGCCAGGTGGGGGGGACGACACCCCGGGCCCCAGGTGGGGCGAGACGACACCCCGGGGCAGGTGGGGGGGGGGACACCCCGGGTGAGATGGTGGGGGGGGGGGGGGGGGGGGGGGGGGGGGGAGGTGGGGGGCGGACGACACCCCGGGCGAGGTGGGGAGGAAACGACACGCCGGGCGAGGTGGGGACGACGACAGGCCGGGCGAGGTGGGGACGTCGACACGCCGGGCGAGGGTGGGGACGACGACACGCCGGGCGAGGTGGGGGGGAAAACGACACCCCGGGCGAGGTGGGGGGGAAAACGACACCCCGGGCCAGGTGGGGGGGGAAACGACACCCGGGCCAGGTGGGGGGGAAACGACACCCCGGGCCAGGTGGGGGGGGAAAACGACACCCCGGGCCAGGTGGGAGGGGAAACGACACCCCGGGCCAGGTGGGGGGAGGGAAACGACACCCCGGGCCAGGGTGGGGGGGGGGAAACGACACCCCCGGGCCAGGTGGGGGGGGGGAAACGACACCCCGGGCCAGGTGGGGGGGAAACGACACCCCGGGCCAGGTGAGGGGGAACGACACCCTGGGCAAGGGGGTGGGAAACTACACCCCGGGCCGGGGGGGGGGGGGGAAATACGACACCCTGGGCGAGTAAGGGGGGGGGAGAACAACACACCGGGCGAGTGGGGGGGGGAATACGACAACGCGGGCGTTTGGGGGGAATCGACACCCCGGGCAAGGTGGGGGAGGAACGAGACCTCGGTCCCCGGTCCTGGCCTTTGGGGGGGGGGGGGGATACGACACCAAGGGCGAGTGGGTGGGGGGGGGGGGGGAAGAAAGAGAGAACGACACCCCGGGAGAGTTAGGGGATACTTCGAGCAAGGAAGGGGGGGGGGGGGAGACGAACACCTCGGGCGAAGGGGGGATGGGGAGGGACGCACACACCTCGGGCGGGGAGGGACGCACACACCTCGGGCGAGGGAGGGACGCACACACCTCGGGCGAGGGAGGGACGCACACACCTCGGGCGAGGGAGGGACGCACACACCTCGGGCGAGGGAGGGACGCACACACCTCGGGCGAGGGAGGGACGCACACACCTCGGGCGAGGGAGGGACGCACACACCTCGGGCGAGGGAGGGACGCACACACCTCGGGCGAGGGAGGGACGCACACACCTCGGGCGAGGGAGGGACGCACACACCTCGGGCGAGGGAGGGACGCACACACCTCGGGCGAGGGAGGGACGCACACACCTCGGGCGAGGGAGGGACGCACACACCTCGGGCGAGGGAGGGACGCACACACCTCGGGCGAGGGAGGGACGCACACACCTCGGGCGAGGGAGGGACGCACACACCTCGGGCGAGGGAGGGACGCACACACCTCGGGCGAGGGAGGGACGCACACACCTCGGGCGAGGGAGGGACGCACACACCTCGGGCGAGGGAGGGACGCACACACCTCGGGCGAGGGAGGGACGCACACACCTCGGGCGAGGGAGGGACGCACACACCTCGGGCGAGGGAGGGACGCACACACCTCGGGCGAGGGAGGGACGCACACACCTCGGGCGAGGGAGGGACGCACACACCTCGGGCGAGGGAGGGACGCACACACCTCGGGCGAGGGAGGGACGCACACACCTCGGGCGAGGGAGGGACGCACACACCTCGGGCGAGGGAGGGACGCACACACCTCGGGCGAGGGAGGGACGCACACACCTCGGGCGAGGGAGGGACGCACACACCTCGGGCGAGGGAGGGACGCACACACCTCGGGCGAGGGAGGGACGCACACACCTCGGGCGAGGGAGGGACGCACACACCTCGGGCGAGGGAGGGACGCACACACCTCGGGCGAGGGAGGGACGCACACACCTCGGGCGAGGGAGGGACGCACACACCTCGGGCGAGGGAGGGACGCACACACCTCGGGCGAGGGAGGGACGCACACACCTCGGGCGAGGGAGGGACGCACACACCTCGGGCGAGGGAGGGACGCACACACCTCGGGCGAGGGAGGGACGCACACACCTCGGGCGAGGGAGGGACGCACACACCTCGGGCGAGGGAGGGACGCACACACCTCGGGCGAGGGAGGGACGCACACACCTCGGGCGAGGGAGGGACGCACACACCTCGGGCGAGGGAGGGACGCACACACCTCGGGCGAGGGAGGGACGCACACACCTCGGGCGAGGGAGGGACGCACACACCTCGGGCGAGGGAGGGACGCACACACCTCGGGCGAGGGAGGGACGCACACACCTCGGGCGAGGGAGGGACGCACACACCTCGGGCGAGGGAGGGACGCACACACCTCGGGCGAGGGAGGGACGCACACACCTCGGGCGAGGGAGGGACGCACACACCTCGGGCGAGGGAGGGACGCACACACCTCGGGCGAGGGAGGGACGCACACACCTCGGGCGAGGGAGGGACGCACACACCTCGGGCGAGGGAGGGACGCACACACCTCGGGCGAGGGAGGGACGCACACACCTCGGGCGAGGGAGGGACGCACACACCTCGGGCGAGGGAGGGACGCACACACCTCGGGCGAGGGAGGGACGCACACACCTCGGGCGAGGGAGGGACGCACACACCTCGGGCGAGGGAGGGACGCACACACCTCGGGCGAGGGAGGGACACACACACCTCGGGCGAGGGAGGGACACACACACCTCGGGCGAGGGAGGGACACACACACCTCGGGCGAGGGAGGGACACACACACCTCGGGCGAGGGAGGGACACACACACCTCGGGCGAGGGAGGGACACACACACCTCGGGCGAGGGAGGGACACACACACCTCGGGCGAGGGAGGGACACACACACCTCGGGCGAGGGAGGGACACACACACCTCGGGCGAGGGAGGGACACACACACCTCGGGCGAGGGAGGGACACACACACCTCGGGCGAGGGAGGGACACACACACCTCGGGCGAGGGAGGGACACACACACCTCGGGCGAGGGAGGGACACACACACCTCGGGCGAGGGAGGGACACACACACCTCGGGCGAGGGAGGGACACACACACCTCGGGCGAGGGAGGGACACACACACCTCGGGCGAGGGAGGGACACACACACCTCGGGCGAGGGAGGGACACACACACCTCGGGCGAGGGAGGGACACACACACCTCGGGCGAGGGAGGGACACACACACCTCGGGCGAGGGAGGGACACACACACCTCGGGCGAGGGAGGGACACACACACCTCGGGCGAGGGAGGGACACACACACCTCGGGCGAGGGAGGGACACACACACCTCGGGCGAGGGAGGGACACACACACCTCGGGCGAGGGAGGGACACACACACCTCGGGCGAGGGAGGGACACACACACCTCGGGCGAGGGAGGGACACACACACCTCGGGCGAGGGAGGGACACACACACCTCGGGCGAGGGAGGGACACACACACCTCGGGCGAGGGAGGGACACACACACCTCGGGCGAGGGAGGGACACACACACCTCGGGCGAGGGAGGGACACACACACCTCGGGCGAGGGAGGGACACACACACCTCGGGCGAGGGAGGGACACACACACCTCGGGCGAGGGAGGGACACACACACCTCGGGCGAGGGAGGGACACACACACCTCGGGCGAGGGAGGGACACACACACCTCGGGCGAGGGAGGGACACACACACCTCGGGCGAGGGAGGGACACACACACCTCGGGCGAGGGAGGGACACACACACCTCGGGCGAGGGAGGGACACACACACCTCGGGCGAGGGAGGGACACACACACCTCGGGCGAGGGAGGGACACACACACCTCGGGCGAGGGAGGGACACACACACCTCGGGCGAGGGAGGGACACACACACCTCGGGCGAGGGAGGGACACACACACCTCGGGCGAGGGAGGGACACACACACCTCGGGCGAGGGAGGGACACACACACCTCGGGCGAGGGAGGGACACACACACCTCGGGCGAGGGAGGGACACACACACCTCGGGCGAGGGAGGGACACACACACCTCGGGCGAGGGACACACACACCTCGGGCGAGGGCACACCTCGGGCGAGGGGTGGGGGCACACCTCGGGCGAGGGGTGGGGGCACACCTCGGGCGAGGGGTGGGGGCACACCTCGGGCGAGGGGTGGGGGCACACCTCGGGCGAGGGGTGGGGGCACACCTCGGGCGAGGGGTGGGGCACACCTCGGGCGAGGGGTGGGGCACACCTCGGGCGAGGGGTGGGGCACACCTCGGGCGAGGGGTGGGGGCACACCTCGGGCGAGGGGTGGGGACACACCTCGGGCGAGGGGACACACCCCGGGCCAGGGAGGGGGGGACACACCCCGGGCCAGGGAGGGGGGACACACCCCGGGCCAGGGAGGGGGGACACACCCCGGGCCAGGGAGAGGGGACACACCCCGGGCCAGGGAGAGGGGGGACACCCCGGGCGAGGGAGAGGGGGGACACCCCGGGCGAGGGAGAGGGGGGACACCCCGGGCGAGGGAGAGGGGGGACACCCCGGGCGAGGGAGAGGGGGGACACCCCGGGCGAGGGAGAGGGGGGACACCCCGGGCGAGGGAGAGGGGGGACACCCCGGGCGAGGGAGAGGGGGGACACCCCGGGCGAGGGAGAGGGGGGACACCCCGGGCGAGGGAGAGGGGGGACACCCCGGGCGAGGGAGAGGGGGGACACCCCGGGCGAGGGAGAGGGGGGACACCCCGGGCGAGGGAGAGGGGGGACACCCCGGGCGAGGGAGAGGGGGGACACCCCGGGCGAGGGAGAGGGGGGACACCCCGGGCGAGGGAGAGGGGGGACACCCCGGGCGAGGGAGAGGGGGGACACCCCGGGCGAGGGAGAGGGGGGACACCCCGGGCGAGGGAGAGGGGGGACACCCCGGGCGAGGGAGAGGGGGGACACCCCGGGCGAGGGAGAGGGGGGACACCCCGGGCGAGGGAGAGGGGGGACACCCCGGGCGAGGGAGAGGGGGGACACCCCGGGCGAGGGAGAGGGGGGACACCCCGGGCGAGGGAGAGGGGGGACACCCCGGGCGAGGGAGAGGGGGGACACCCCGGGCGAGGGAGAGGGGGGACACCCCGGGCGAGGGAGAGGGGGGACACCCCGGGCGAGGGAGAGGGGGGACACCCCGGGCGAGGGAGAGGGGGGACACCCCGGGCGAGGGAGATGGGGGGGACCCCGGGCGAGGGAGATGGGGGGGACCCCGGGCGAGGGAGGGTGGCAGAGAGAGATAGTCAGATAGACAGACTGAGAGAGAGAGAGAGAGCGAGAGATAGCTATATTGGAGACTAATTGCTGCAACTGGTGTGGTCAGCAAACAGAAGGTGGGTATAAGTTATCTGTATGTTACCAGGCAGTGTTTGCAAGGAGACAGTCTCTAGTTGAAGACACGCATTCAGTCGCAATTTAATATTTCAAAGATTTGTCCTGACAAGGCTGGAGAAAAGAAAAAGGCTTCAGTTGACTTTACTGCTGACAGTCGGTTTGAAAATTTTGCAAAATCTGTGGGCGGTGCTTTGACTTTATTCAGCATTACGATTCTTGAGAAACTGGGATGTATGAAACATTGGAAGGTGGCAGTGGCTGTGGACCGTTTTCTATAAAAGACTATGTTACGGTGTAAAACATGGTCTAATGCATGTGTATGTGGCGTGGGTCACTTTAAAGCATCAATAAGGGCTAACATTTCTGTCGATCACAAGGGAATCTTTAGTTGAAATTAATTTTAGTTGGTTTGTTTTCATTTTAATACTTTAAATCATTTAGTCAGTCACTGGGAATTCAAATTGCTTGATCAAAGTTATCGGTTTCTACAGTGATCATAACAGCCAAGATAGCACTGAAATCAACAAGTTAATTTGGCCATATCTTGAAAGCATAATAAAATATAATCTAGTTTAGTAAGTTTATTTTTCACTTTCTTTCATAACGTGTGGGCATCTCTAACAAGGCCGGCATTTGTTGCCCATCCCTAGCTGCCCTTGAATTGATCGGATTAGGCCATTTTAGAAGGAAAGGAAGAGTCATGTGGGTCTGGAGTCAGATTAGATAAGGATGACAGATTTCTTTCCCTTAAGGACATCAGTGAACCAAAACGGATTTTATGACAACTGACAACAGTTTCATGGTCACCATTACTGAGCCTAGCTTTCAATTCCAGATTTTATTAATTGAATTCAAATTCTATCAACTACCATGATGGGATTTGAGCCTATGTCCTCATAGCATTCACCTGGACCTCTGAATTACTAGTCTAGGTGAAGTTACGACAATGTCAGTGTCCGTCTGTCCACTCCCTCTCTCTCCCCACCCCCCCCTTTTCAACAGAAACAAGTAGGTCAATACATGCCGTTGTGTTCCAAGCAGCTCCGAAGCACTGGTACCAAATAACAAGTGATTGTCTTGATTTACCTGTCCACTACCTCTCCTTTCCTCTCCCTTGCAATCATATCCAGGAGAGTCTGACGTAGGTGGTCTCGGATGCAACCATAACGCACTACCTGATCTCTGAAAATGATCAAGCCCAAGTTGTAAACATTCTCTACGTTATTCTGCTGTACATACACACGATCCTGCAAAGGAGAATAAAATAAAAATTACAATAATTTGAGTGCAATTTTTAACCAGTGACCAATTCATTTCGAGTAGTTATAGCATATTTTATTCCAGTTTAACAAAATAGAATTGCTAGCAAGTCGTATGCCCCAAAATGTTACTGTCCAATTTCTAGCATATGGCAGGCTGGCCTGTGGGATCACAACGTAAAACCTTTGCTGTATATAGTAAATACCATCACACTGTACATGCAGCATATCTTTATCCAAAGTGAAATGAATAGCACACTACGATACATAAATGCCCAAAACATCATTTTCAAAACGTGATCCAACAATTTCTTATGCTGAGAGAGAGAGAGAGAGAGAGAGAGAGAAGGGGATTAAGATTGGATGAACCCAAACAATTTTGGGGAAAGAAGCTTTCATTATGCAATTAAGTTAGAATAGCTATGAATATTGAATGAATACCATAGCCTGGATCTCCGCCCCACAAATGAAGCGCACGGCATCCCTCAGAGAGCTCGGCTACAGTCCGTGTGGAGTTTGCACATTCTCCCCATGTCTGTGTGGGTCTCACCCTCACAACCCAAAAGATATGCAAGGTAGGAGAATTGGCCATGCTAAATTGCCCCTTAATTGGCAAATAAAAAATTGGATACTCTAAATTTATTTTAAAAATAAAATATTTCCCCAAATAAACTTCCCTGCTGCTCAGGTCTTCAAGTTTGAATTGGTATATAAATGTATCATGGAAGGTGTAGCTTTCACTCGGCTTCTATAATGTTACAATATCTGGAGTGCATCTCAACCAGAGAGAAAATAACTGGGGTGTTCCAGCTCATGTGTGTGCATAAATTATCCACAGAGAGAGAGGGGAATGAATCATGAGAGTTACGCTTCTTTTCAATGGAACTACAATACTTTATATAGTATACTTTATATAGTGACAAACAGGCCAAAAGTTCACAGGAATGAACAACAGAAAACAAATTAAAAAAATTAATGGACAGGGTTCAATCATTTTAAAAGAAATCTGTTCATAGGATTTGGGTATCGCTGGAAAGGCCAGCAAATACTGCTCATCCCTAATCGTGCTCGATAATGTGCTGCTCAGCCATCTACTTATACCTCTGCAGTCTAAATGGTGTAGATACACCCAGTGTTGTTAGGAAGGGAGTTATATGATGTTGATTCAGCCACAGTGAAGAAACAGAAATCTATTGCCAAGTCAGGATGGTATGCAACCAAAGAACATGGTGTTCCCAGCTTTGATTACAGCTTAAGCAAGAATTGAAAGTACACGATGGAAAAGTAGAAAACAAAATCAAGCTGACATAACTAAATGGAAAAGATGAAGTTTGGGAGAAGGAAAGGAATGAAGCTGATGAACTGGATAACTGTCTTGCAAAAATTGCATAATACATATATTTGAGGCAAAAATTAGTAGCAAACAGATATTGAAAACCCAAAGCCAATTTCTACCAACCATTTATTTTTATACAGAAACCTACAAGTAGTAGTTAGTGATTTATGACATTCAATTAAAATTCAGACGATGAATTGCATTAAATTACGGCAATGATACTTTTCAACAATTGAAGCTGCTAACACCTTTCTACACCAACTCGCAAAGATCTGAGGCCGTGTTTTTCTAGAACTATTCCATTTACATTTTTTGTTACTAAATAAGGAAGATTGGTCTCACTAGATTTGAAGAATTAACATTCGACTAATCACAAAAGCACACATCAGTATAACACAAAAGCAATATGGTTACACCGTGTAAAATGTAAACACTGACAAATTTATATTATCCATATTTTATGATACCATGGTAATCATACAAAATTTTAAAACTTTTTCCACTTTAAATAGTGTCCTAACAGTTTCTGCAAGTGACAAATCAGATTTCACCCATGCACAAAAGGTTCATCCATTTCAAACATTGACCAAAGTTCAGGTGGTCTTTTTTCTGCATGTGTGAGTTGATAAAGGAATCACGAATGAGATTGCAATGACAAAGTAATTATTCAAACAAAACTGATCATCCTAGCTTATTAATATTTCTCATTTAGCTCCAAATTAATGTATTAACAGTTATGCAATTTTATAGAGGGACTGGACACCTTATCCAGTGTCCCAAAATCCAGGAGGACCTGAAAACTGGCTGAATTCGAAGCTGGTGCCCTGGGTAGCAATTTGAATACAACCCCACAACCCTTTTCTTAAATTTCATAATTTACATATTATAAGTACAAAGAGCGAAATCCATAAAATCCCTAAATCTGGCACGCTTGGTCCCGAGCTTCCTGGATACAGGATCCGGTACCTATACAGCAAGTGACAAATTGAGATCGTGTGGCTAAGTAATTCCATTAGACCCCTCACTCACTGATTTTTCCCGCTCTAATGGTTCCAAAAACAGATTATTTCCACAATTCTACAAATTGTGAAAGTGATTTAAAGTATAGTGGAAGGAGGTAGAATTTTATTAGTTCTAGTTAAAAGATATTGATGAAGGCCTACCCACCATGTACATGAGGATGTCTCTTATCATCACCATTGCTGTCTGATGGTCGTTCCAAGCTTGATTTAAGGTCTGTAGAAAGTTATTATTTAACGAGTTCAACACATCTTCTCGTACCTGTAAAAGCAAGATTTAGTTAGTTTGCATGGGTAATCTTTATGGTACTAGTATCCATTAGTAGAACTATTAATAACTAACCATTAAATGCAATCAAGTCAAATTATCAAACTGCAGACATACGGAGTAAAAATCATCTTATTCTACCATTCAATATTGAATATTAAATGAAGGGAAAGATTATAACATTAAGTGAGTGGTGGGCAACCTGCAGCCTGGGGGCCACATGTGGCCCATCAGGGTTGTGTGTGCAGCCCACAAGATATTTTGCTGACCGCTGCCCACGCAGAGTTGCCACATTCCACTTGTTTCCACGCACGTAGCTTTTTCCTATCGGTATAAATGAAGTGATACGCACGTACGCAGGGCAAAAAAAGTCAGGTGCATGCTGATTGCACACACCATTAACTGTGAGAGCTGTGTTCTCACTCTGCGTCCAATCAAGCGTAAATATTTATTTTGTTGTTATCACTTGAAATTGAAGACAGTTCTATTAATACATGAACGAAAAAGCATTTTCTATAACTTGTGAAATATTGTGCATTAAATGCATTCAATCTTATTCAAGGGTCATAGTTAGGGACCATGCCAGATTTTAATATTGCGGCCCCTGAGATGGAGGAGGGCCACTCAGTGGCCCGCTCACAAGCCTAGGTTGCCCATCACTGCATAAGCACTCACATCCACATCCCTGATCCAGAGTTCCTCATTGATGAAATAACTTGTTATGGGGCAGGTTTTAGAAAACTCCAAAGTATATCATGGAGTTTACCTAACCTACAACTTTTAATAGATTTTGGTTATGAGGAGCACAAGGGCCTACTTTCCAGGTGTTATGCAACAGGGACCTTAAATATTTTAAAACAAAACAATGTTTATTCTATGAATTCAGTTAACATTTTATAAACACACAGTAAACATTCTATCAACTACCAACACAACTACCCCCCACAGATATAGTACTCTATATGTAATCCTTAATAACTTTCTTAACAACATCCATAAGCCAAACTGCCTTTTTAACAAAGCAGTAGGTATAAATTCTTTACACAAGACAGTTATCACTTTCAAATTATCAAGTGATCTGGACACTTTTTAAACATACAGAGAGAGGGATAAAATGAACCTTCCTTGTCTGAATTCAGCTTTCAACTGCCTAAAAATGAAAGTAAAACACAAAGCCACAAACAGCTTCCAGCTCAAAACAAAAGTAAAAGCCAGAGACACAACCCAGCTCCACCCACACAATGACATACCTGCTGCTATTTGATAAACACCCATTACTTAAAGGTACACTCCCATGAAAAACTTTACCTTATTGTTTAATATGGTTCTTTGCTCAAATTTAGACAGTGGGATTTATAAATTTATCTAAAATCAAAGTGAACTTCAACTTTTCTCACAAAATACTGAATTACTTTTTAAGTTTCTTAATTTGAAAAAGGCACACATACCTTATTGATCAGATGTTCAGTTACAACTTCTCTCAGTCCAGTATATAATTTCTCACCATGCTTATGCAATACCATTGTATACGCATTTCTGTAGAGTTCCTCAAAACTGAGCCCACTATTATTTTTGCGCTGAATCTCTTGGATAGCATTCTTCAATAAGTCCCAGATACTATTTACATATTTCTCATCCATAGTCATCTGCAAGGCAAAATTCACATAAAATTACAAATTTAAAATTTCAACATTTCAAGTGCAATGAGGATTTGGGAGAAAATTCTACACTTTTCAGGACATGGCAGCTGAAGGCATGATTTCCAATCATGGCACCATGAAAATTGGAGATGTGCAGAACAGCAGAATTGAAGAAGAGCAGGGGTTGGGTGTTGTGAGGCTGGAAGATGTTACCACTTTAGCGAGGGATGAGAAGTTTAAAATCAAGACACTGCCTGTCTGGGAGCCAATGTAGATCAGCGAGGACAAAGGTGATGAGTGAATGGGACTTGGTGTGAGTTTTGGATGAGTTCATGTTTGCAGAGGATACAAAGGAGTGTGGTTTAATATTAAATCTTTCATAAATAAAAAGAAACAGGAGTAGACCATTTGGCACTTTGACCCCTCAGTACAATTGTGGTTGATCTATGTTAACTCAACTTTTATGCCCACTTCCCAGATCCCTCAATTTTCTGAGAGAATACGAATCTCTCTCAGTCTTGAGTATACACAACACTTGATCATCCACAGCCCTCTGGAGTAGGCAATTCCAAAGATTCAAGGCAAAGATTCCTTAAATATGGGGCCCAAAACTGCACACAGTACTCCAGGTGTTGGCTCAGCAAAGCCTTGTACAATTGTAGATAGAATACCCCAAAACCCTTGTAACAAAGACCAACGTGTCATTTGCCTTCCAAATTGTTTGCTGTACCTGCAAGCTAACTGTTGTGTGTGTTCCTTGTACGAGTAACATCCAAGTTTCTCTGAAAATCAACATTTTAAAATTTCACACTTTTTAAAACATATTCTGGTTTCCTATCTTACTACAAAATGAAGAATCTCACATGAAACTCCATCTTCTAACTTATTGCCCACTCACAACCTTTCTATATCTCTTCCAGCTTCTCGGTTTCTTTTTCAGAGCATTGTGTCATTAGCAAACTGAGGTACGTTTGTTGCTGGTCTCTTCAATTAATTAATTAATATAGATTGTTATTAGCTGAGGCCCCAACACTACTCCTTGCAGCACTCCACCAGTTACAGTCTGCCAACTTGAAAACATTGTTTATCCTAAGCTTCTACTTCCTCTCCCATGTCCAATCATCCATCCATGCTAATGTATAACTCCAAAATCCAGGAACCCTTATCTTGAGTGTTATTTTTTAAGTGGCACCTTATCAAGCGCTTTTTAGAAATCCAAGCTTACAATATCTACTGGTTCCTTTTTAATCGACCATGCTCGTTATATCCTCAAAAAACTAATACATTTGTCAAAACTGATTTCCCTTTCACAAAACTATTTTGACTTTGTTACTGTGATTGGTTAGGTCTTCCTTAATATCTGATCCCAGCAGCTCCTCAACAACCGGTATCAGATTAACTGGTCTGAAATTCCCAATTTTCTCTCTCACTCCTTTCTTGAATAGAGTTACATTCGCTAACTACCAATCTGCTGGGACTGTTCCAGATTTAGAGAATTCTAGAAAACCAACATCAGCATAATTGGTGATTCGGAATAACAAGAATCAGAAAAGGAAGGTGGGAGTCGTTAATACCCTAATCATATTGTTGGACAGAGCATTAAGCAACAAATTATTGGAACTTGTAACAAAGGCAGTGCAATAATCATTGGGGACTTTATATTTCATATAGTCTGCACCAGTGTTTCCCAAACATTCCCAGCCACAAAACCATTTTGACCTCCCAAGACTACTGAAGGAACCCTTGGGAAACATTCTTATGAATTGAAGAACCAACCCACAAAATAGATTGTTTTCACACAATGGATATGGATACAAACATAGAAAAGACTTCTACAAATTAGGTTTTTTATGTTTATATGTTTACTATAATTAAAAAGTTATTTATTAAAAATGTTAGGTCTTCCCCACTCCCATCTCGCTGGCCCCAACCTCTCCCACCCCTGGCCCTTGCCGGCCACACTTTCCCCTACCCCCACTCGCAGGCACTGCTTTCCTCCCCTCTCGCAGACCACCTCTCTCCCGCTCCCTTCTGGAGAAGCCAGCTCTGACTGAATGAGCTGGAAACAGCACAAAACTCAATTTGTATCGATCTGCGTGGGCTGGAACCCAGAGGTTCCGTGGTACCCAGATTGGGAACCACTTGTCTGGACAAATAAAATTGGCAAAAGTAATCTGGAAGACAAGCCTATGGAATCCTTTTGTGTGAATTTCAAGGAATTAGCTGGGGATAAAGCTATCATAGATCTCGTATTGTGCAATAAGACCCATTTTAATTCACAATTTCACAGTAAAAGAAACTCTGCAAAAAGTGATCACAATATAATTGAATTCCATATTCAGTTTGAAAACAAAATTCACCATCCAGTCCAATCTTAAATTTAACAACAAAAATCTTAAATAAAAACCATTACATAGGTTGTGAGGGAGGGTGACCAAGATTGATTAGATAAACAGGCCAAGAGGTATTACAGTAAATAAAGAGAGAAACATTTAAAAGAACAATTCAAAATGTTTAATGAAAACATTAATAAACTCAGCAAGCAAGATCCATCTATGATTCACAAGGGAAGTTTCATAAAAGCAGTTTATAACGTTCCAAAGAATAGTAGTAAGACCGAAGATTGAAAGAAGAGGAAAGTAAACTAGCCAGGAATATAAAAGCAGATTGCAAGAGATTTTACAACACATTTTTTTTTTTTTTTTAAAAAGAGGGGAAAACAGCTAAAGTAGACATTGGTCCTTGAGGGGCAGAGGTAGGAAAACTATCATGGGGAATGAGGAAATGGCAGACATTGATGAATATTTTGCTGTCCTCACAGTAGGCAACACAAGTTACATACCAGAAGGAAGAATAACCAACTAGCTGATAACTTAAGGTCAGAAAAAATATTGGGGAAAATTAAGGAACTATAAGGTGAGAAACATCTGATGGCTCTCCAGCTGAAAGGGGCAGCTGCAGATTGTGGATGCATACTTCCTGACCTACTCAGCCAAGATCCTTTGTCACTAATGTCCTTGCATTATAATTAATTAGGGCTCCTCCATCTTTTGATTCTCTGGAATATTTACTTCCTATCCTTAGTGACCATGTACACATGTCACTGTAATAGTGATTAGATGTAAACCATTTGTCTCTACTTGGGCTGCTAGTTTATCAGCCTTATTACCAGTAGATTGTGAATATTATTCTTTGCATGGACCTTATTCGCTGATGCACTTTACCGTTAAACTCTATTCTGTGTTGTCACACTCTACTTGACTTTACCCAAATCACTGTCGTGCTCTACTGCCTTGATTTTTCCTTTTAGACTTCTATATCGCTCACCAATCTATCCCTCCCCATGGCTTTTTAGCTTAAAGCCCTGGTTATATGATTTGCCAGGACACTTATCCCAGTTTAAATGTAGTCCATCCACCCAATTGAACTGCTCCCTCCTTCCCAGTACTGATACCAGCGCCCTACAAATTTAAAACAACTTCGTTCCACACCATTCTTTGAGCCACGTTTAATTGTTTAATCTGTTTGACTTTATGCCAATTGCTCAGCTAACAATCCAGAGATTAGCACCTTTGACATTCTGCATTTTAATATGGACCCTAACTCCTCAAATTCTCTCAACAGAATATCAATCTTAGATCTCCTATGACAGTGCTGCTTCCGGATGTGGAAGGGGAGGGAAGAATTGGAGATATATACAAGTAGCTGGGGGAGCGGGTGGTGGAGAAATGGAAGCGGAGTTAGGAGGAGAGATCAATTGAGGAGTATGGAGTCAGGCACTGTGTAGGTAGGGTAAACGGGATCTTCTCTTGTGCAAGGATGAGCCTGATACAGTTTAGGTGGGGTTGCATATGACTTGGGCGAGAATGAGTGGGTTCTTTCAGGGGGTAGCAGATGAGTGCGAGAAGAATGGGCGGGGGGTCAGCGGATCACATGCACAAGTTTTGGGGTTGCGAAAAATTGGGAAGATTCTTGGCGGGAGTCTTAGCCAGTTTAGTGGAGGAGGAGGTGGATCTGGACTATTTGGTGGTGATATTTGGGGTTTCATAGAAGCCGGAGCTCAGGAAGAAGAGGAAGGCCGATGTCTTTGCCTTTGCCTGTCTGATTGCACAGCGGCAAATTTTCTGGAGTGGTTGTCGACATCGCCACTGGAGGTAGCAGCTTGGTTGGGTGACCTGTACGACTTCCTGCAATTAGAGATAAAGTTTAGTTAGGGGGCTCTTCACGGGGGGTTTGAGGAAAGGTGGGGGATATTTGTGACCGTGTTTGATGGGCTCTTTGTCGCAGGGGGGAGTGAGAGAGGGGAAAAGTCTGTACAGACTGTAAAGTTGATTGTTGGCAAGTATGTTTTCCGGGGTAACCCGTTTTGATACAGGCTTGTAATCTCCTATGACAGTGTTCCTATGAGGACCACAAGGTTCTCCCACTCCAAACTTTGTCTCTAGTTGCAAGGAGATGTCTCTAACCTGGCACCGGGCATGGAACACAGCCTTCAGAGCACTGTCGGAGCTGCTGAGAATATTATCTATTCCACTTGCTGTACTGTTCTCTATCACTTCCAGATTCTTGGTGGCTCACCGCTGCCACTTGAATGGCTTCATGGTGTTATAGTTTGTTTGCACACCCACCCTGCTGTCCTTGTGGTCATCGAAATAGGTAACTAGGACCAGGTTAAAACCAAGGGCCGGCTTCTGTTGGTGGCATGGAGGAGGAGGTCGTGCACTAGGTAGCTCCCGTCAGGGTACTTGGTTTTTGACCATTTCTGCCCGGTTCCCAGGGCTTTTTGGTGGACAAACTCTACCCGCATGAAAGTAGAAGAAACCTACTGTTGAAGAGTGTGAAAAAAATCTGGAACTAAGAAGTCTGCGGGTGGAAATTCTTCGACTGCCACAAAGGCTTCGTGTTGAGCTTCAGCAGGTAAGATGGCAGCTCCGGCGGTGGCGACCGCCCCAATCGCGGCAGACATGTTAACTGGAGAACTGGCTCCTGAATTCGAAAAGCATTTTGAGAGTCAACGGAGAGTGAGGTTTGAAACCCTCCGTAAAGCGATTGAGGTGGTGCTGGGTCATGTCCGAGAAAAGTTGGAAAGCTGTGAAGCAGCATGGTGAGGTGCTGAAGGGGGTGGAGATGGCTCTGTAAAGGCTCAGTGACCAAATTACCTTGCTGGAGGCCAAGATCTCGATGGCCTCAAATGTGGTTGCCGAAGGGTGTGGAGGGACCGAATCCTACAGCGTATTTTTCACAGATGTTCGATAAGATGATGGGGAAGGGTGCACTGTCGTCCCTTCCAGAATTGGACAGGGCGCATCAAACATTCCGGCAGAAGCCTCGGGCGAATGAACTACCACAAGCAGTTATCATAAGATTCCACAGCTTCCAGGAGAAGGAGCGGGTTTTGAAGTGGGCCAAGGAGAACCATGATTCGAGGTGGGAAGGACACCTCATTAGAATTCATCAGTATGTCGGAGGGGAGCTTTCAATGAAGCAGGCGGCCTTCAATCAGGCCAAATTAGCATTGCACAAGAGTGGAGTGCGGTTTGGTGTACCCGGTGAGGCTGCAGGTTACTTTTGGGTCAAAGGCCTATTACTTTGACACTTCAGAAGAGGCTGAGGCCTTTGTCACAGAGCACGGTCTGGTATCAAGTTAAATGGGCCGTGTGTGGACTTTTATGGTTATTCATGGGAAAGGGTTTTAGGGTATTTTGCATATATTTGTTGCTATTTCTTTGTTCTTCAGATGGGATGGGAGTGTTTTGCATAAGTTGTATTGTGGGGTATGGGAGGTTAACTGTTTTGACATATATTGTTTACGGTAGCATTTCTCTTTTTCTTAGGAAATAGATGGCTCCCGGTGGGCGTTTCCTCTTTGTAGGGGTGCTGAATTTTGTTGTATTCTTGTAGCCGGGACGGATAGGGGTGTTTCCTTCGCTTCTTTTTTCTGCCCTTGGCAGGGGCTACCTAGCTGCAGCCTGTTGGGCCTGTTTTTTGTGGTTCGATGAGCCTAGCATCATTGTTTTGTTCGGGGTAGGTTAGGAGACGGTATTGTTCCTTGGTATGTAATCAACATGTACATTTTGGTGGGTTCTAGTTTGTGGGGGGTGGGGGGGGGGGGGGGGGTTAGTTTTCTGATGGTAATATTGGGGTTTTCTTTGGTCCTCTTCAAGGAGGGTTTGGCAGTCATTTTGAGTGGGCCTTAGGTCTACATCCTCTGGCCAGGTACTTGATAATCCTTCACAGTGGAAATGGCTTCCGGGTCGAGGGGCGGGGGGGCGATTCGGTTGATCACCTGGAATGCAAGGGGATTGAGGGGCTCAGTAAAAAGGTCGAGTTTTTTCTCTCAACTAAAGAATCTGAGGGCTGATGTGGTGTTTTGCAGGAGACATATTTGCGGGTGAGGGATCAGACCAGGCTACGGAAGGGGTGGGCGAGCCAGGTCTTTCACTCGGGCTTTAACAGCAGGGGCGGGGGGCAATTTTAATCAATAAACAAGTTCACTTCTCTGCGAAGAAGGTAGCGTCGGACCTCTACTGGCCACAAACTCTTGGCGGTATTTGATACGCCCCGAATTGGGACACAGTATTTAGCAGGATGCTGTTGGCTTCCATTCTAGATTCAGATACACACAAACTGATTTTTGGAGGTGATTTAATTTACGTTCTGGATCCAAAGTTGGATAGTTCTAGGCCAAAATAGTTGGCGCCCTCAGGAGTGGCGAAGATGCTGTTAGCGTTTTTGGAACAGATGGGGGGGGGGGGGGGCACATCCGTGGTGGTTTATGCATGGGGGGTAAAGAATTCTCATTCTTTTCTCCAGTATATAATGCGTATTCCAGGATTGACTTTTTCTGGTGGGTAGGTCTCTTCTCCCTTGGGTGAAGGCGGCAGATTACTCGGCCATTGCAATCTTAGATCGTGCCCCACATCTGGTGGATTTGGTTTTGGAGTCGGGCCCTCCTCAGTGCCTACCACGGAGATGAAATGTAGGGTTATTGGCAGATATGGGTTTCTGTAGGCTCATGTCTAAGGCCACTGATGAGTGTGTAGAATTTAACAGGAATGTGTTTGTCTCACTTTCCACACTTTTGGAAGCCGCGGTGATTAGAGGAGAGATTATATCATACAAAGCTGCATATGGATAGGGAGGTGTGGTGAAATGACAGAGATCCGTGGATGGTATCTTGGAGGTGGACCGCAGGTACTCATTGACCCTACCCTGGAACTCCTGCTGAAGCTGTAGGTGCAGTTTGGTCTGTTGTCAGGCCACGCAGTGAGCCAGTTGCAGTGGTCGAGGGAGTATGGGGAGAAGGCCAGTTGTCTGTTAGCTCAACAGGCGAGGCGGCAGGCAGTCTCTCGGAAAATTATTCAGGTTAGCGACTCGAGTGGAAGCTTCGTTTGCACCCCAGATAAAGTTGTGCCACTCACTTCTTTGGGCCGTCGAGACTGGACGCCACGTTTGGAGTGTGGGAAGGGAAGGGGCTCGAGAGATTCAGGAATTTATTTGTGGAGGGATGGTTTACTAGCATGGAGGAAATGTGGGGTTGAACTCATTCAGTTAGCTCCAGATAAGAAATTTTGCACGAAGGGCCTTCCCAACATTTTTCATGGCACCACCGACGTCTCTGATGAAACAGATCCCTTCGCTGGCAGGGTCGAAGCAGGGGAAGGGGGAAGACATCCGGTATTGGCGGAAAAATCTGTCTGAGGACTCAGTGGATGAGGGGAAGGCGAAGTAGGAGAGAGACTTGGGACCTATGTGGATGATGAGGTATGGAGTGAGGCCCTTCGTGAGGTCTTCACATGTGTTCCGGGGGGCCAGCTAACCACATGCACATGTTCTGGTCATGTAAGCATCTTTAGCACCATGTCAGTGATTCTGAATATGGATCTGGAGCCTTGTCCTTTGGTGGCCATTTTTGGGGTCTCGGGTTTGCTGGGGCTACAGAGGGAGTGAGGGCAGATGTCCTTGCTTTTGCCTCGTTGAATGCCCAAAAGCGTGTCCTGCTGTGGTGGTGGTCTCCTAATCCGCACCTCAGTATGACTGGGTGACTTAATGGAATTCTTGTACCCGGAGAAAGTCATTGTGGGGAGAGGGGGGCTGTTGGTTGAGGGGTTCTACCGCAGATGGCAGCCATTCATTACCTACTTTAAGGAATTAGTCAATGTCAGTTGCTAGCTTTGGGGGGGGGGGGGGGGGTGTTGTTCTTTGGGGTTTGCTTCTTTTTTGTTTCTCTCTTTTCTTTGTTGGTGAGATGTGTATAGTTGGTTGGGTTTTTAATGTGATGGTTTTGAATACCATCTGCTGTGGGTAATTTGGGTTTGGTTGTAAAATGGAAAATCTTAATAAAAATATTCTTTTTAAAATAAAGAGCTACGGCTCCTCCATCGCTACAATCTGGATCCTCATATCTACCTCACTCGCAGTCACACCTTTCTACCTCATATTGACTAACTCATATTCTACTTAATCCAAGAGGTGCAATTGCCCCCTGGAACAAATGTCCAGGTAACTCTCCCCTTCCCGGATGCCTTACAACTGCTGCACCTCTGACTCCAATTCAACAACTCCGAACCAAAATTGCTCAAGCGACAGACACTTAGTGGAAATGGTTCTCTGGGATCATAATGCTTTCCATAAAGTGCCACATGTTCCAGTCATTACACACACATGCTTTGCCATGTCTATCCTTAGATTAATAATTTACTAAATTAGTAATGGCAGTGATAACATTGCTCATATTTGATTCAGGAACACAAAATCAGGAGTAGGTCATTCTGAACCTCAAGACTGTTAATTAGATCACAAACGATCTGTGCCTCATTTCTAATTATCTGCCTTTGATACACATTTCTATTTCTCATCCATATGCTACCCCTTGAACCCAGCTCATTCACTAATGTAATTCATGGAAACAATTCTGCCATCTTTACCTGGTCTGGCCTGCATGTGACTCTAGACCCACAGCAATGTAGTACTCTTAATGCCCTCTGAAATGGCCTAGCACGTCATTCAACTGCACCGAAACCGCTACAAACATTACAAAAAGAAACCAAACCGGAAGGATAAGGCAGTATCGATTTAGGCAACAGAAACAATAATGGCAAACCCAGCCCTGTCGACACTGCAAAGTCCTCCTTACTATAATCCAGGGGCTGTGCCAAAATTGAGAGTGCTATCCCACAGACCAGCAACCACCTGAGATTGTCTGTAAAGTATGACTATATCCCATTCACCAACATCCCTGGGTATGTCATGTCACACCAGAGGTGGCGGCACAGTCGTATAAAGTCAGGAGGGAGTTACCCTAGGAGTTCTCAACATCGACTCTGGACCCCATGAAGTCACAATGCCACAGGTCAAACAGGAGAAAGAAAACGTTCCGCTGATTACCAGCTACCTGAGGGCCGAATCCCTCTACCCAGCTGAAGGATCAGTACTCCTCCATATTGAACACCACTTGGAGGAAGCACTGAGGGTGGCAAGGTCACAGGATGTACTCTAGGTTGGGGACTTCAATGTCTATCAACAAGTTTGTTCAGTAGCAACATTGCTGACTGAACTGACAAAGTCCTAAAGGATGTAGCTGCTAGACTGGGTCTGCGTCAGGTGGGGAGTGAACCAAGAAGAGGGAAAAACTAGACTTCGTCCTCACCAATCTACTTGCTACATCTGTCCATGTCAGTACTGGAATGAGTGACCACTGCAGTCCTTGTGGAGCCAAAGTCCCATCTTCACACAAAGGATACTCTCCAGGGTGTTGTTTGGCACCACCACAGTACTAAAGGAGGTAGAATTCAGAAATATATAGCAACTCAAAACATTGCATCCATGAAGCGCTGTGGGCCATCAGCAACAGCAATCTTTACAACTACAATTTGTAACCTCATGGCCTGGCATATCCCCTACTAAATCATTACTATCAAGCCAGGGAATCAACCCTGGTTCAAGGAAGTGTGCAGGAGTAGCAATGACATACCTAAAAACAAGGTTTCAACCTGGTGATGCTGCAACACAGAACTACCTGCATCCTGGACAGCAAAAGCAGCATGCAATAGACAAAGATAAGTGATCCCACAATGAATGGATTAAGTTGCCATAGCCAGTCATGAATGATGGTGGACAATTATACAACTAACTGATTCCACAAATATCCCCATCCTTGATGATGGGGAAGCCCAGCAGATCAGTGCAAAAGAAAGGTTGAAGTATTTGTAAATCACCTTCAGTCAAAAGTGCTGAATGGATGAAGCATCTCAGCCTCCTCCGGAGGTCTCCAGCATCACAGATGCCAGTCTCCAGTTAATTCAATTCTCTAAATGTATTAAGAAACGCCTGATGGCACTGGATATGTATGAGCACAGGCTATGTGTGAGCCCTGACAAAATTCCAGCTATAAGACCTGTGCTCCAGAACCAGCTGCATTTAGCCAAGCTGTTCCACACAGGTACAACACCGGCATCTACAGAGCATTACACAAAACTGTCCAGGCATGTCTTGTCCACAAAAAGCAGGACAAATCCAGCTCACAGACAGAGGGTCAACTATCTTAATGGTCTTTGCTCAGTCAAAAGTTCCAGTTTGAAATCAAGAAATAGCAATCTATATATATATACATTTTAATAAAAATATACAATGTTAGGTTCTGTTCTGTCACACAACTGTTTTATGGTGTGGTCAGTGTATTTTTAGGGTCAATTGGCTAGTAATAGAGCTCAATTGGTCCATAATTATTTATTTACATATGGCAGGCTGGCTACCAAATTTAAGTGCCCATCCACCTAATGTGCTGAGGTGAGCTTGGGCATGAGTGGGAAGGTGTTGGCTGGTGTCCCAACCTTATTATGTGCTGCCACCAACCCCCACCAAAATCATACCCAACGGGGCACATAAAATACAACCATCTCCTCTTTCAACTCCTCCATACTTGCTAAATTAGCAGGCTGCTTATCTGACATTGAGCATTGGATGAGCAGAAATTTCCTCCTGTTAAATATTGGGAAGATGGAAGCCATCGTTTTCTGTAAACTTCATTCTTGAACTACTGATTTCATTCCTCTCCCTGGCAACTGTCTGAGATTAAGCCAGCCTGTTCGCAACATTGGTGTCACATATAATCCCTGAGTTGAGCTTCTGGCCTCATATTCATGTCATCTCAAAGACCCCTGTGGGTGGCACGGTATCACAGTGGTTAGCACTATTGCTTCACAACGCTAGGGTTCCAGGTTCGATTCCGGCTTGGGTCACTGTCTGTGCAGAGTCTGCACGGTCTGCCCGTGTCTGCGTGGGTTTCTTCCGGTGATCTGGTTTCCTCCCACAAGTCCCGAAAGACATGCTGTTAGCTCATTTGGATATTCTGAATTCTCCCTCCATGTACCCAAACAGGTGCCAGAATGTGGCAACTAGGGTTTTTCACAGCAACTTCATTGCAGTGTTAATGGATCTCTACTATGACAATAAAGATTATTTTTTAAAAAGACAACCCTTTTCCATCCCTCTAACAATGCTCATCTTCATCTTAGTCTCAGCTCATCTCCTGTGAAACCCTTATCCATGCCTCTGGTTCATTTAGACATGACTATCCCACATTTCCTCCTTAAGCTTGAGGTCATTCAAAATTGTACCACCTATATCTTAATGCCCACTGGCTCCCACAGTGTCTTGATTTTAAAATTATCTTTATTTTAAAATCTTTCCATGGCCTTGTCCCTCCCCATTTCTGTATCTACTGCAACCCCTCAACCCTCCGAGATAGCTATGCTCCCTCATTTTGGCCTCTTGTGCATTACCAATCTTAATTATTCCACCACTGGTGGCAATGCTTTCAGGTACCGAGGACCAACGGTCTGGGAATTGGTTTCCTACACCTCTCTGCCTCTACTTCACTTCAGACACTTATTAAAACCTACCTCTTTGGCCAAGTTTTTGGTCATCTAGCCTAATAACACCTGTCACTCGTTGCTATATTAGGTTTGAGAAATTTTCCTGTGAAGTGCCTTGGGATGTTTCAGTATGTTAAAGGCACAATATGAATTTAAGCTGCTGTTGTTGCCCAAGAAAGATGCCTGTCTAAGTCTTGAACTCTTCAGTTAACCCAACATCCTCAGTCTTTATTGGTGGATGCTTGGGTATGTGGGGAAAGGGTTTCATATTTCTAAAATTCCTGAATTAATTTTAAAACTGTGTCTCCTGCTCTGCATTCTCTACATCGGATGAAATAGTTTCTCTGTAGCTAATCCAACAACCTCTTCTGTCATTTTAAATATCTTGATTAGCTCCCCGAACCTTCCAAACTCAAGGAAACACATGCTGTTTTCTGCAACCTGTCCTCATAATTCAAGTCCAAGTACCATTCTGGTGGAACTACACCGCACTCCAGATTGGCATGCACAACGTATTGTGCCTTAAGTGTCATCTGCAAACTTGAATATACAATTATGTATACAAGCATCCAACTCACAGATGAAGATGGTTAAAGACTGAGGGGTCAGTACAGATCCACGACGAGCACCACCTGTTACATGCTGCCAATTTAAGTTCTCTTTACCTCATCTTCTGTCTATTATGTCTCAAACAACTTAGAATGCATGTTCAAGGTTAACTCCATATCTGTAAACTTTAATTTTTGCTAATAATCTTTTGTGTAGAACCTTGCAGCCTTCTGGAAATCTGTATAACCTCTATACACAATCCTTTATTCCATACGGATTACCTCAAAAATTCAACTCGATTAGTCAGATGTGATCTATGCTTCACAAATCTACATTGACTCTCTAGTCCCAAGATTATAACCCGTCAAGTGTCAGTCACGTTGCCCTGAGGGCAGATTCCAGTAACTTGCCCTACAACTAATTTAGGATCAATAAGTCTACAAGTTAACCATTTTCTTGCTCTCCCTTCTGCTTTAAACCGTGCAATTTTCACAAACAATTACTAAATTGTGACTTTTAGAAAATTACAATACGACGCAAGATATTCCAATAAAGCTTGAAAGTTTAACTAGTATTAAGTAATCAGTGGATTTATATTGGTCAATTGAGGCTGAAGGCATTGTTTCTCCAGTTTTGTGCACAAGAGTTTGTTTTTGTTTATAGGCCTGTAACTTCATTGCTCCCCAGTGTTGGGGGCTTCCTAAAGGTACACTGGGGAATCCCTCATTGAAGCTCCCAGCTAAAGGTTTACCTGGCAATTGTCCAGAAGCGCCAATTTCCCCTGGACAATAGTGCTACACCATCCATCCAACAAAGCAATTTTAATCGCTAACTTTGGTGGTTCTGCAAGTGATATGCTAATAGTTGCTCTGAAAAATTAAGAAAAGCTGCTTAATTTCAGCATAACTATTTTAAACACCCAGACCAAGCCTCCCACCCCCTCCCCCGTATTCCCTCCTCGACCTCTCATGGGATTTCCCCCAACTGTACGGGACTCCTTGTACAACCCCCCCGCCTGACCACCCTGCAGCCGGACTCCAAATTCTACCCTCCGGCCAACCCAACCCATCCTCTCCCCCTAATAATCTACCCATTCCCTACCCCTAATGACATAACCCTCCCGACCAATCAAAACCCAACCATTTACCTTCTCCCTGGCCCGTTAGTTTCACTGGGTCCTTTAAACCTACCGGCCTTACAGCATCCAGTGCAGTAAAAAGGGAGAGTGGCATAGGCGAGCTTGCCAGTGTTGCACTGCGCTGGGGCCTGCTGGATCTTTCACTGCAATCTCCAAGAAGCTCAAGCCAGCAAAGGTTTGAATGAAGTTTTCCATGCAGATAAGTGCACTATACATTGTTTAGTGTAGAAAGTTACGGCCCTACTCTTTGATGATGTGTAAAAAAAAGTTTGAACATGACATTTATATTTACCGGGGAGACTGCAGTGTACTGTAATGTCACTGAAGGAAACCTGCTACCCTTACCCTGTCTGGCCTCCATGTAACTTCAGACTCTTAACTACCCTCTGAAATGGCCTAGCAAACGACTCAGCTCAAGGGCAATTAGGGATAGACAACAAATGCTGGCCCTTCCAGGAATACTCGCATCTCATGAAAGAATTGTGTGCTATAAGTACCATTTTTTATGTTCTAACCCAACATCCTATACAATTGTTCACAGTTAATGGAATGTTTTGATGCTTTACAGAGCAAAGTATTAAACCTTGCGACCCAATATGCACTATTCTGCTATAAAAGTCAAGCCGCTTCCCTAATAGACGGCAAAGTCTAATTTTTAAGATCATACTGAGTTATTTCATTCAAAGGCTGCCAGCATAAATTTGTTGAAACAAATTAGCATCAAAAGTGTCAATTAAAATAAGTGATAAGGCTGGATCAAGGTCATTTTAAGGTGTCACTCAAAAAAAGAACATGGCTAGAACATTTCAGCCATGCAAGATACTTTGCCACAGGAAATGGTTGAGATAGAGCCCATTGCACCTTTTAAAGCAAAAGTGGATCCATATTTGAAGTCAAGATAGATGGCAATTGGAAGAAAGTAAGATAGTATAGTTAGTTGTGAATTACTTTAGCAAAGAACTAGCACAGATATGAGGATAAATGGCCTCTTTCTGTGCCATTAATGTCTAAAAGGTTAATTGCAATGTCTCGAACTTAGCAGTCCAGTAAATTAGCATGTAAATAAATACCAGAAAATTACAGCTTTAAAGGGGCAAACATGTAAAAAGATCGGTTTAGATGCACAATGTTTACTAAACAAAACATCCTCTGAAATTATTGCAAGCAGCACAGATTTACTTGTAACAATAAAAATTTTGAATCTACTTAATATTTCCTGTTAGATTTCTCCTTCACACTTCAAACTTATTAAAGAAAATAGTGAAATTGAGTGTCCAGCTGGGGTTGTTTTCCTTGAAGCAAAGGAGATTGAGGGGAGATTTGCTAGAGGCGGATAAGGTTATTTATGAGGATTGCCACTCCATTCCAATTTTCCTGTGTTTAAATTCTTAAACGTCTGTCCCGCCTGACCTTCCTGACTCCGGTCAGGTGAGATTAAGGCAGGGCAACAGGTCCCTGGCTCCAGCAGTGAAGTGTAAAAGAAGCGGAGAAAAATAGAACCTGCCCCTTTTTACTGCACTAGCTGCTGTGAAGCAGGTGAGTTTAAACATACCAATGAAAATAACATACCACATGAAGATGAGTGTCATAGGCAGTATATGGGATGGTGGGGAGGGGAGGGGGGGGGGGGGGGGGTATATCCCATGCGGGGTGTGGTCTGAGTATTTAAAATAGTTATGCTGAATTTAGAAGTGTGCTTATTTCTTCCAAGTCTTTTGGAGTAACAACTGAAGTTAACTTTGTCAGATGGTTCGCAGCGTGATTGTCCAGCACGGTAAACATTTCAAGACAATTGCTGGGTAAACCCTTACCTGGGAACATCAGAGAGGGATTCCCCAGCGCATATTTAGGCTCTCCCCTCACAAATCAGACGCTGGGGAACCAGGAAGTTAGGGGTCCCAGATTCTAAATCAGGACTTATCTAGGGAACCATGCTAAAAAAGATAATGCGAAGATTCAGACCTGCAGTCTGAATAGTAATTAAACCTTCAATGAACTCACCCAATGTTTATTTGAAAGCACATAGGTCAAATCACTTAGCTGGCAACAAGTCCTTCTCCAATTGGTATTTTATGACAATCTAGCAGCTTACATTGTTATTTTTCTGCCCACAAATTACAAGATTTATTGAATCCAGTTTCATAATGATGGATTTGAACTCATAAGAGCTGCACGTTCAATAGCATGACTACTAAACCAAATGTTTATCTGGTAATTTAATGCTAGAAAAAAATTTAAATTAAACAACTCAAATTAAGCAACAAGTTAACTTCAAGTTAAGCCTAGATTCTATTTAAGGCATTCACCGCAGTATTTTCTTAGGTGTGATATCAAAACAACAAATTGAAGTATAATTATTGAGCCAGAAAATGTTGGAATGATGCACCTCATGGCACGTGAAAGGAAAAACGGGGAATACTTCATGAAAACAATTATTAACTTTCACACCTCTTCCTTTGTTGAATATGTATGAATCCTGAACATCTGGGGTTGATCAAATCAATCACTACATTAAACCATTAATCCTACATTACACACAAAACAAGACCTAACAAGCCCTACTCCAATTCCACTTCCAAAATACAGTTTTACAGCTCTTCAGGTATCATCCTGGCACCGGTAGCATTACCACTAATGCTGAAAAGATGACAATGCTGAATGAGCTGAGTTCAATAAACAGCATTTCAATTATATAACAATGATAACATTTCAATATTCTGATAATAATTATACTATGCTATAATTTCGAAATTGAGACTTCTAAGAGGGAACTCACAACTTTTATAAAAACAATATGGTCACAAGTTGGTATTCACAAGCTGTTTAGTTATGCTCCACTGACTGGTTTTAGTTGCTATGACTCCTCAGAAAAGCACCTCTAAGTGATTTCTGAGAGGAGTGACTTAAGCCCACTTGCATGCTGCATGTTCAACAAATGAAATTAGTTGGACAATCACAACCTAATTTAAAGTACATATGAAACAGCCTATTATATAGCATGAATCTGACAATCCTACAATCAGACAGGTAGCCTCCAAGAATATCAACACTATAAATCAAGAGAAAAAGATCAGCAGACCATGTATGCAGCAGACTGGTGACAGTTACCCAGATAAATAGTCTCTGTATGAACTTACATAGTGCAAGCAATAGTAACTAGTTTAAAGGACAAAGTCAACTTTATGGGTGTGATATTGTGGCCATTACAGGGATCAGACTAATACAACTTGAACATTTGCGGAAACAAAATATTCCAGTTTACGGAATCTTTCGTAAGGACATGGAAATTGGGGAAGGAATAGCAACGGAGGAGAAACAAATAAAAAGAACAGCGCAATAAACGAGTTTGCGATAACAGCTGAGTGGGCAGTAGAAGCAGTGTGTATACAGTCAAGGAGCAGCAAAGGGTGTAAGGCTCAGATGGGAATTGCCATCAAGAGTTCCAAATACTAATGTTTTAATGGAAATGTACAACAAGAGATCTTGGCAGCAAACATTCAGCAAAGTGGTTATGAGATTTTTTAAATTTTCATACAAACTGGAAGAAGTGAAACAATTCAAGTAAAGGCTTTCTGGAAATCCACTGTATTGGGACAGTTTTCAAGAACAATATCTTTTCGAACCAACGAGGGAATAGTGTCATGAGAATGTCGCTTTAAGAAATGTTTGGCTGCTCATGCTACTGCAGTGATGTCAGAGTGTGGGTGGAGCTGAGCTCTGGTTCTGCTTTTTAGTTTCACTTTGAGAAAAGCTTGGATGTGTCTCGGTCTTTTTGGTTTTGTTTTTCAGTGTTTTTCCAGTCAGTGGAGCATAACTAAACAGTTTGTGAATACAAACTTGTGACCATATTGTTTTTATAAAAGTTGTGATCTCAGCTGAAGTCAGACAAAGCAGCTGTACTGCTGTTCTCTCTGCCATGAAGGACTATCTCTTAATGATTTGGTGAATTCAGAATTATAAATGTTTTCAGTATTGAATGTAAACTTTGATGTGCTTCTGTTTAAAGGTTTGTTAAGTCTTCTGGGTGAAAAGGACAGCATACAGATGACTTAGTGTTGTATTCTTTGGGGGGGGGGTGTATTTGATTTACTGGTTGCTAAGATACTCACTGTTTTAGAAAGGTTACCTTGAGTTCAGAGCATAAACATTGTTTTGCTTTTAAAAATACTGGTCCTTTTCTGCTGTACCAAACCTGTAGAATGAGCCATGTGCTCAACATATTAAAAGTTGTGGGTCAGATGAACTCCATGATACACTTTGGGATTCTCTAAACTCTGACTCACAATAATTGGGGACTCGCCCGGGATAAAAGTCTATCTATTAGATTGACTTATAGTGAACTTAAAGACACTGAGGGGTGAGCATATTGTGGTTGCTTTTCAGGTGTGGTATTTTAGTTTAAGTGGGGAGTGTGTTGTGGACAATGGCTCTTTCAGAGGTTCAGAAGTTTTTGGGGGTGGAGACGGTCACACGCAGTACCTTACGGACAGAGACTAACAGCAGCCTGTTAGATTTGGCAAAAACATTGCAGTTAACATTACCTGACAAAATGCGAAAAGATGACGTAATTATAACGGTGGTTAAGCATTTAAAGTTGCCTGAGATACAGTTTGGCTCATTGGAAATGGCAAAAATTCAGTTACAAATTAAACAAATGGAACTTGAGAAAGAATTAAAGCAGCTTGAATACGAAAGAGAGGAAAAAGAAAGAGAGAGCGATAGAGAGGACAAAGAAAAGGAGAGAGAAGAAAGGAGGAAAGAAAGAATAGCCTTAGCAGAACAGAAAGAAAAAGAAAGGGAGGTACAGATCAGGGAAAAAGATAAAGAGAGTTTGAACTTCAGAAAATGGCCATGAAACATGACAGTCACTTAAAATTGGCAGACGTAAAGGGAAACGTACAGTTGGATGATAGTGATGAGGATAGTGAGAAAGAGCGTCATAGTCAAAGGCGTGGTGGGGATCTATTTAAATATGTCCAAGCATTGCCAAGGTTTGACGAGAAGGAGGTAGAAGCCTATTTCATTTCATTTGAGAAGGTAGCTAAGCAAATGAAATGGCCACAGGACATGTGGGTATTACTGATTCAAACAAAGCTGGTAGGTAGAGCTAGTGAAGTGTTTGCATCACTACCGGAGGAGGTATCTGGGACATATGAGGAGGTGAAAAGATCCATCTTAGGTGCATATGAACTAGTGCATGAAGCTTACAGACAAAGGTTTAGAAATTTAAGGAAAGAATTTGGTCAAACATACATGGAGTTTGAAAGGCTCAAACAGAGTAATTTTGATAGATGGATAAGGGCTTTGAAAATAGACCAAACGTATAAAGCTCTCAGAGAAAGTATACTTTTGGAGGAGTTTAAAAATTCAATTCCTGATGTAGTGAGAACTCATGTGGAAGAACAGAGGGTTAAAACTGCGAGATTAGCAGCAGAAATGGCAGATGATTATTGTTTCCGACATCAGTTTCAGCCTGTGAGGGATAGAAACTGGGCATATGAGAAATACTCAAGTGGTAAAGGTAAAGGTGATCTGATGGGAGATAATAAGGAAAGTGTACCTCAGATTAAAAAAGAAATCCAGGAGGGTGGAAGAGACATGAAAAGTTTCAAATGTTTTCACTGTAATAAACTAGGCCATGTAAAGTCACAGTGTTCGTGGTTGAAGAAAAGCATTGGGAAGGCTGATGTGGTAGAACAGGATAAGACAGTGGGGTTTGTTAGAATGGTAAAGGAAAGCCCAAGGGAAGCGAAGGAGGTGCAAAAAATTGTACAGACTGTTCAAGGGGTGATTGATAAGAAGGTGCCAGATCTCTTTAAAGAATTTACTTGTGTGGGTAAAGTTTACTCATGTGTATCAGGAGGAGCAGGTAAAGAAGTCACAATTTTAAGAGATATGGGAGCTAGTCAATCTTTAATGGTAAGAGATGTGGAGTTATGTAGTTTGGGAAGAATGTTGCCAGAAAAGTGGTAATATGTGGAATTCAAGGTGAGGGGAGTAGTGTTCAATTATATGCGGTCAGGTTGGAAAGTCCAGTGAAGAGTGGAGAAGTGGTAGTAGGACTAATAGAGAAACTATCTTGTCCAGGAATACAGTTAATCTTGGGTAATGATATAGCTGGATCGCAAGTGGGAGTGATGTCTACTGTGGTTGATAAGCCAATGGAAAATCAGACAACTGAAGTGTTGAAGGACGAATATCCTGGGATTTTTCCGGATTGTGTAGTAACAAGGTCGCAAAGTCACAGGTTAAGACAAGAGGAGAAATCAAAGAGTGAAGATGAAGTTGAAGTGCAATTATCAGAAACAATTTTTGATCAGATGGTTGAAAAAAAACAAGAACAGGTGAAGGATGAGGCGGATATTTTTAGTTCAGGAAAATTGGCAGAGTTACAACAAAAAGATGGAGAAATAAAACGGATGTATCAGAAAGCATACACGGAAGAGGAATCTGACGAGTTGCACATGAGGTACCAGTGGGAGGTCATTTGGGGACAAGAAAAGCTCAATCCAGAAACATTTTTATTGGCCTGGACTACATAAAGATGTAGTTAAATTTTGCCAATCATGTCACACATGTCAAGTGATAGGGAAACCTCAAGCAGTGATAAAACCAGCGCCCTTAATACCCATTCCAGCATTTGAGGAACCTTTGACAAGGGTCCTAATTGATTGCATTGGACCACTTCCTAAAACAAAAAGTGGGGATCAATATCTTTTGACTATAATGGATGTGTCTACTAGGTTTCCAGAGGCCATTACAGTACGTAATATTACAGCTAAAAGGATTGTGGAGGAGTTACTTAAATCCTTTATTAGATATGGACTACCCACAGAAATACAATCGGATCAAGGATCAAATTTTACGTTTCAAAGAAGTTATGGATAGCTTAGGAATAAAACCTTTGAATGAGCCTTTGAATGAAAATTGCAAGGAGCATCAAAGCTAATATTTAAAAGTTTTATAAATATATTGAGAGAAGAGTAGAGTGGAATGTGGGATTTATTCCAGATGGGTGTGGGCAAGAATGTAAATACGTTAGAAGCACTTCAGGGAAGGTTTCCCACACTAATACCTGGAATGGGTGCTTTGTATTATGAGGAAAGGCTAGGCTTCTGTCTGTTGGAGTTTAGAAGAGTAAATGTTGACTTGATTGAAACATATCAGATCCTGAGGGATCTCGACAGGGTGGATGTGGAGAGGATGTTTCCTCTTGTGAGAGAATCTAGAACCAGTGGCCTCGGTTTTAAAAAAAGGGTCACCCACTTTAAACAGAGATGAGGCAAAATGTTTTCATTCAAAAGGATCATGTGTCATGTATCTTTGGAACACTTCCTGAAAATGGGGTGGAAGCAGTCTTTGAATATTTTTAAGGCACAGGTGGAGAGATGCTTGGAAAGCAAGGAGGTGAAAAGTTATCAGGTGTAGGCGGGATGCAGATTTGAGGTTACTGTGAGATCAGCCATGAACTTATTAAATAGTGGAACAGGCTGGAGGGGCTGAATGGCCTATTCCTGCTTCTTGTGCATATGTCGTATGTCAAAACAATAATGGATGGGGCGGCATGGTGGCGCAGTGATTACCACTGCTGCCTCACGGTGCTCAGCCCCGGGTCACAGTCTGTGTGGAGTTTGCACATTCTCCCCGTGTCTGCGTAGGTCTCGCCCCCACAACCCAATGCTGTGCAGGTTGGGTGGATTGGCCATGCTAAATTGCCCCTTAATTGGAATAAAAATTTTAACTAAAAAAAAAAACCACAATAATGTATAATAATATGTTTAATGCGTGTGCTGCATTTGATTCAAAATGGAGAAAGACAAAATACCAGTGCTGCAAAGGAGCCTGAACACAAATTGCAATTTGGAGCTAAGTGGATGAGATTTTCAAAAATGGAGGGTGAAAATAATGCCATTTAATATAGACAAATGTTTCCACTTCAGGATATTAAACATTGAAAGAAATAGGTGAGGAAATGGAGAATTTTCCATAATTTCTCAATGCTATCTAGATTCAGGAACTATGGGCTAGATATATCCGGAGCACGTGTCTAGTATTACGACCAAAGTTGGCAGCGCCGACACACCGATGCTCCGCCCGGTGAGGGGCTAACAGCCACGCCACGTAACCACCCCCCCCCCCCCCCCGCCCCGGCTTTCCCTAGATCCGGACAAAGAATTGCCAGGTCTGTTGCCGTGCATGCGCATGGTGGCGAACTACAGCAGTCACGCCATACAACATGGCGTCAGCCGCACATGGGCCTGCCAGATAGTGCCCCCCGTAACACCCCCTCGCCAGCCCCTACCAGTGCCCCCAGCCCCCGCAAAGCCCACAAGGCCAGTGGAGCAGCTCTGGGGCGGCGCTGGACATAGTCCGCAGCCGCCGCACGAGGTTGACGGAACCTCAGACCACAAGGGATCCGTACCATCGGGAAGTCGGACCATTGGGGGCGGAGCATCGGGGAGGGCCTTCAGGTGAGGTTCTGAGGCCATCCCAATGGCATGCGGTGTACTCACCGATGACACGTTTTGGAGGGGGCGGAGCGTCCAAAAACAGTTTGGAGGGGGCGGAGCATCCGAAAACAGGCACCGCCCCCGGCATCAAAAGGGATTCTCCGGCCAATCCCCAAATGCGATTTTGGTGTCGGCAATCGGAGAATCCTGCCTTATACCTTTGGATTCAAAAGCTGAAAATGTCACCTCAGTGTTGAAAAAGGGAGGCCAGAAGGAATTATGCAACCACAGACCTGTGAGCTTGGGGGTTGGTGGTGATCAATTATATTACTGAAATCTAATCGGCAACAAAGTACTTGGATAGATATCAGTTGCTGAATGAGGGTCAGCATGATGGAGATGTCACATTTGAGTAAGCTAGCTGAATGTATTTTTTAAAAGGGAATCATTAGCAGGGTGAATGAAGATTGTATGTATGGACTTCCAGAAGGCTTTTATTTGCGATTAGTTTCAGAGGCACCGATTACTTATTGTGTGTTCCCCTAGTGACGAAGTTTAAGATGGTGCACACCGGCGTTAGCACCGACATCCCTTCCACCCAAAAATGCCTCCTCAGCTGATTCCATGTCTTCACCATGGACTGCACTACTGGGCTCCCTGAATGCCTACTCGGAGCCATTGGCAACGCTGCCGATACGATAGCCCTCAAACTAGACCCCTAACAAGATTCCTCCTTCCTCCGAACCCACTCTACCCCTTCTCCTTCCCACCACCGCCGCACCTAGTCCACATTCACCGCCCAATAATAATGAAGCATGTTCGGCAACACCAACTCTACCTCTGCAGCAGGGTAAAACCAATTTAATATTGATGGAATGTCAAATTTCTCCATTATGACAAAATCATTTATTTTAATGTTATGACATTTCAACTCCTCCCATGTGTACATCCCAACCATTTATTTTGCTCTCTGAAATATTTTAAAGAGCGACAGCTCAGTGCCTTCTTTTTCCTGGTTTGTTCTCTGTGAGAATACTTCAACATGACGAGCTGTTCACCCTGTGAGGTGACACTATTACTGGATGCCTGGAGATCAGCTTGATTTGGTGCCAGATTTAAACTGGCACTGGGAAATGGGAAACCTACACCACAGAGATAACTGGATCTTTGTGAGCAGCTTTCTTCAAGGTCATTGGGCAAGCATCATCATTTTGTTGCTGACTGCAAAATCCAAGCCATTGAAACAGATGCATTGCGTTGAAATTGCATTATATCTTCAATACAAATTTAAAATGCTGACTGCTAGTGATTATACAGGAAAACAATATGTTTGGTTCATTTCCAGCAAACTCAAATATGAAGAACAGCATATGCTCTCAGGTGTCAAGTGTCTTGGCAGTCACCCAGAACTTAAAAATTAGGCTGTTGCCAGCTGCAAGCATATACTATGTGCCAGAACATATCAAATAAGAGATGCAATATCAATTTGTTTACAATCCATGCAGTAATTCCAACACCTTACCAGCTGAAAATTAATATTCAGGATTCACTCTTATATTACCTCCCCACTCCTTTCCATTTTATGCCTCCCCACTCCTTTCCATTTTATGCCTACCCATTGTACAAATTTTATTTCACTATATTACATACTCCAAGGAGCTTTAAAACTTGAAAACAGCAAGTTACTTTATGCCAGTTAGTCCCATCTTTAAATTGAGAACAGCAGGAGGGATTTTATTGAATTCTGCATGTGTTACTACGAGTTTGATAACCACAATTACTACACAAGCCCTTTCTCCTTAACATGTCATGTTTACTGTACCCTTTTCAAATAATTACATAATTCTTTAAATTTCATATCTGCTCAATAGTTACTTGTTTAAAACATTTTAATATAGTGGATCGCTAAACTTTTTTGGTTGAAGAACTGCTTTCCAAATGCAGTAATCATCAATTAAATTTAAAATACTGAGGTCTTGGGGTGCAGCAGATAGTGTTCACCTCTGAACTAGGCACTCTTGGCTCAAGTCCACCCCAGGACTTGATGGTCAAGGAAGGTTAAGAAAATGCCTTGATTTAAAAAAAAATACTTTTAAAAGTTTAAGTGCTTAGCTAGTACGGAACAGTTCCCTTCATTCCCTAAACAGTTAGATTTAAATCTGTTTGGAGAAGTGAGTGTGCAGGAAAAGTGTTCTCGTTGTGAAGTCTAAAGTATTTGTATTATGCGCACTTAAGTGTCACTTACTAAATTACCCCTTGCAGAGCTCCCAGTTGTTGAAGCCTATCAACAACTACTGGGTTACAATCTGTAATGTTGCAAAAATACTAGACTACGTTCTGCCCCTCTTCCTTTATCTGCAGAATGATGAATTAATCCTGGCATTGCTCAAATACTTCTATCTTAGCCTCAAAAGCATTTCTTTAAAAAAAAGTTTTAATTTACCAAATATTACAAACACCGATACAACATACAAAAAACACTAAAAATACAAACCCACACAACCCATACCCCCCTCTTCCCAATTCCCCTCTTCCCCTAACGACTGATTAGTTCCTTAAAAAAGGCAACGAAAGGACACCACGTCCAATAGAATTCCTCGACCGATCTCCTCACGAAGTACTTGGCCTTCTCCAGGTACAGAAACTCCATTAGGTCCCCTAACCATGCCAAGGTGCTGGATGGGGTTGGAGACCTCCATGCCACAGAACTCACCTCCGGGCGATCAACGAGGTGAAGGCAAGGACATCCGCCTCCGCCCGTGTCTGCAGCCTTGGTGATCTGACATCACAAATATGGCAACCAGAGGACAGAGCTCCACTTCAACATTTAGAATCGCCAACGTGGTGCGAAAGGAGGCCCAATGCTCACCGGTTTGGGACAGGGCCAGAACGTATACGTATGTGTGTGTGCGCGTATGTGCGTGTGATTGCCGGGCACCTGAACATTGCTCACACCTATCATCCACCTCTTGGAAAAAAAACGCTCATCTTCATCTTGGTCAGGTGTACCCTAAACACTACTTCAAGCTGGTTCAAGCCCAGCCTCGCACACAAGGTGTGTTGTTCACCCTGCTAAGGGCCTTACTCCACACCTCGTTATCTACTATAGGCTCCAGCTCCCCCTCCCACCTCTCTTTCACCCCACCCTTCCTCCAACACGATCTGCCCATAGATACCAGGTGTGCTAACCTCCTTTGACCCTACAATCGAAAGGATCCTTTCCATAAGACATTGGTGCCTCGGGAAACGTCGGGAAGGCGTTCCATACAAAATTCTAAATCGAGAGATATCTAAACAAATTCGACCCTACAAGCCCGTATTTCAGTCAATTCCTCCAAGCTGCAAATCGCCTTTCCAAAAACAAGTCTCCTAATGTCTCCAGCCCTTTTCTTCCCCATTCCCCAAACAAGGCGTCCAGCCTCGCCAACCCAAACAGGTTGTTGATACAAATAAGGGCCAACTTCAACAGAGACACAAGCTTAAAATGTTCCCTGAGCGGTCTCCATATCCTCAAATCGAAAAAGACCATCGGACTGGTAGAATATTTTGTCGATGAAAACGAGAGCGAAGCTGTCCCCAATGGCCCAACACAGACTCCTTACATGACCTTGCCTCATGTGGAGGCCAAGTGGCCCCAGGGTCACGACACCAAACCAGCACCTTTTCCACGTTGGTCACTACACCAACCCAGCATCTTTTCCATGTTGGTCACTACACCAACCAGCATCTTTTCCACGTTGGTCACTACACCAACCCAGCAACTTTTCCATGTTGGCCACCCAATAATAAAAAAGCAAATTAGGCAACCCCCCCCCCCGCCCCCTTGTCTGTCCTCTGCAAAACTGTCCTGCGAATTCTTGGAAATTATCCATCTACATAAAAGCAGCTATCAATCACTTCCGGGTGCGGCGATGACCAGCTGAGTCGCACGTTTCGGCAGCTCCCTGTGAAACGGACTTTTGGGCTCTTGATAGGAGCCCCAACGGCAATTTTAACGGCTGAAAACACCGTGCGGTAAACCAGAACGGTGTTCCCCCTGGACACGGATGGAAAAAGGAGAGGAAAGTGGCCGGATTGCAGCGGATCCTTTGGAACAACGGCAAGGAAGGCAAGCAGAAACCAAGATGGCGTCGGAAGGTGGCAGTTTCATATGGGGCCCTGAACAACAAGAGTTTTTGAAACGCTGCGTGGAGGAGATAAAAAAGGAAATGAAGAAAGAGTTGTTGGCCCCGATATTACAGGCGATTGAAGGGCTGAAAGAGGAACAAAAGACCCAGGAGCAGGAGCTTCGGGTCGTGAAGGCGAAAGCAGCAGAGAATGAAAACGACATACAGGGCCTGGTGGTGAAGTCGGAGATACAGGAGGCACACCAGAAACGATCTGTGGAGAGGTTGGAGGCACTGGAAAATAACGCAAGGAGGAACAACTTGAGGATTCTTGGCCTTCCTGAAGGTGTGGAGGGGGCGGACGTCGGGGCATATGTGAGCACGATGCTGCACTCGTTAATGGGAGTGGAGGCCCCGACGGGTCCGTTGGAGGTGGAGGGAGCATACCGAGTTATGGTGCGAGGATCGAGAGCAGGAGAAGCTCCCAGAGCCATAGTGGTGAGATTTCTCCGTTTTAAGGATAGAGAAATGGTCCTTAGATGGGCGAAGAAAACTCGGTGTAGTAAATGGGAGAACGCGGTGATCCGCGTCTATCAAGATTGGAGTGCGGAGGTGGCGAGAAGGAGGGCGAGCTTTAATCGGGCCAAAGCGGTACTTCACAAAAAAAAGATAAAGTTTGGAATGCTGCAACCGGCAAGACTGTGGGTCACATATCAAGGGAGGCACCACTACTTTGAGACGGCGGATGAAGCGTGGACTTTTATTGTAGAAGAAAAATTGGAATGATTGGACTACGAAAATGAACGTTGGGACAAAGTGGTGGGACGAGTGGGGGGGGGGCGAAGAGGGATTGTATGATTAATCCTGCGGTATGGTAACTTTTCTTTCTCCCACAGGTGGTGATGGGGGGAGGTGGGGAGGGAGAGGAGATGGGGCGTTGGCCATGGGAGGCGGGGCCGAGGGAGAGGCGCGGGCTTGGTTCCCGCGCTATGATAATTATGGCGGGAATAGAGAAGCAGGAAGGAGGGGGCGCCGCACGGGGCGAGCCGTGATCACGGGGGGAAGCCGAGGTCAGCCAGAGTTTGCTGACTTCTGGGAGCAACATGGGGGGAGTAATTACGCTAGCGGGGGGTCTAGCGGGGGGGGAGGCGGGAATTACTGGGTTGCTGCTGCTGGGGAAAGGGGGGAGTGGGTACGGGAAAGGATGGGCGGGGGGGCACCGTCTGGGAGAAATGCAGCCGCGTGGGAACTGGGCGAGAAGCTGGAAAAAGATGATGGCTAACCGGCAAGGGGGGGGGTGGGAAGCCCCCCAACTCGGCTGATCACGTGGAACGTGAGGGGGCTTAACGGGCCGATAAAGAGGGCACGAGTACTCGCACACCTTAAGAAACTTAAAGCAGATGTGGTCATGTTACAGGAAACGCACCTGAAACTGATAGATCAGGTTAGGTTGCGCAAAGGATGGGTAGGGCAGGTGTTCCATTCGGGGCTGGATGCGAAAAACAGGGGGGTGGCTATATTAGTGGGGAAGCGGGTAATGTTCGAGGCAAAGACTATAGTGGCGGATAACGGGGGCAGATACGTGATGGTGAGTGGCAAATTACAGGGAGAGATGGTGGTGTTGGTAAACGTGTATGCCCCGAATTGGGACGATGCCAATTTTATGAGGCAAATGCTAGGACGCATCCCAGACCTAGAGACCGGAAAGCTGATAATGGGGGGAGACTTTAACACGGTGTTGGAACCAAGGCTGGATAGGTCGAAGTCCAGGACTGGTAGGAGGCCGGCAGCAGCCAAGGTGCTTAAGGATTTTATGGAGCAGATGGGAGGGGTGGACCCGTGGAGATTCAGTAGACCTAGGAGTAAGGAGTTCTCGTTTTTCTCATATGTCCATAAAGTCTATTCACGCATAGACTTTTTTGTGTTGGGTAGGGCATTAATCCCGAGGGTGAGGGGAACGGAATATACGGCTATAGCCATTTCGGATCATGCCCCACACTGGGTAGACTTGGAGATAGGGGAGGAAACAAGAGGGCGTCCACCCTGGAGAATGGACATGGGACTAATGGCGGATGAGGGGGTGTGCTTAAGGGTGAGGGGATGCATTGAAAAGTACTTGGAACTCAATGACAATGGGGAGGTTCAGGTGGGAGTGGTCTGGGAGGTGTTGAAGGCGGTGGTTAGGGGGGAGCTGATATCAATAAGGACACATAAAGGGAAGCAGGAGAGTAAGGAACGGGAGCGGTTGTTGCAAGAACTTTTGAGGGTGGACAGACAGTATGCGGAAGCACCGGAGGAGGGACTGTATAGGGAAAGGCAAAGGCTGCATGTGGAATTTGACTTGCTGACCACAGGCACTGCAGAGGCACAATGGAGGAAGGCGCAGGGTGTACAGTATGAATATGGAGAGAAGGCGAGCAGATTGCTGGCACACCAATTGAGGAAAAGGGGAGCAGCGAGGGAAATAGGGGGGGTGAGAGACGAAGATGGAGAGACGGAGCGGGGAGCGGAGAGAGTGAATGAAGTGTTTAAGACATTTTATAAAAAATTGTATGAAGCTCAACCCCCGGATGGGAGGGAGAGAATGATGGAGTTTTTGGATCGGCTGGAAATTCCCAAGGTGGAAGAGCAGGAAAGGATGGGATTGGGAGCACAGATCACGGTAGAAGAAGTGGTGAAAGGAATTAGGAACATGCAGACGGGAAAGGCCCCGGGACCGGACGGATTCCCAGTTGAATTTTACAGAAAATATTTGGACTTGCTCGCCCCGCTACTGACGAGGACCTTCAACGAGGCAAAGGAAAGGGGACAACTGCCCCCGACTATGTCAGAAGCAACGATATCGCTTCTTTTAAAGAAGGAAAAGGATCCGCTACAATGCGGGTCCTACAGACCAATCTCCCTCCTCAATGTAGATGCCAAGGTCTTGGCCAAGGTAATGGCAATGAGAATAGAGGAATGTGTCCCGGGGGTGGTTCATGAGGACCAAACTGGGTTTGTGAAGGGGAGACAGCTGAACACGAACATACGGAGGTTGTTAGGGGTAATGATGATGGCCCCACCAGAGGGTGAAACGGAGATAGTAGTGGCGATGGATGCCGAGAAAGCATTTGATAGAGTGGAGTGGGATTATCTGTGGGAGGTGTTGAGGAGATTTGGGTTCGGAGAGGGGTATGTTAGATGGGTGCAGCTGTTGTATAGGGCCCCAGTGGCGAGTGTGGTCACGAATGGACGGGGATCGGCATATTTTCGGCTCCATAGAGGGACAAGGCAGGGATGTCCTCTGTCCCCATTACTGTTTGCACTGGCGATTGAGCCCCTGGCGATAGCGCTGAGAGGTTCCAAGGGATGGAGGGGAATACTTAGGGGAGGAGAAGAACACCGGGTATCTTTATATGCGGATGATCTGCTACTATATGTGGCGGATCCAGCGGAGGGGATGCCAGAAATAATGCGGATACTTGGGGAGTTTGGGGATTTTTCAGGGTATAAATTGAACATGGGGAAGAGTGAGCTGTTTGTGGTGCATCCAGGGGAGCAGAGTAGAGAAATAGAAGACCTACCGTTGAGGAAGGTAACAAGAGACTTTCGTTACCTGGGGATCCAGATAGCTAAGAATTGGGGCACATTGCACAGGCTAAATATGACGCGGTTGGTGGAACAGATGGAGGAAGATTTCAAGAGATGGGATATGGTAGCATTGTCAATGGCAGGGAGGGTGCAGGCGGTTAAGATGGTGGTCCTCCCGAGATTCCTTTTTGTGTTTCAGTGTCTCCCGGTGGTGATCACGAAGGCTTTTTTCAAAAGGATAGAAAAGAGTATCATGGGTTTTGTTTGGGCCGGGAAGACTCCGAGAGTGAGGAAGGGATTCTTACAGCGTAGTAGGGATAGGGGGGGGCTGGCGCTACCGAGCCTAAGTGAGTATTATTGGGCCGCTAATATTTCAATGGTGAGTAAGTGGATGGGAGAGGAGGAAGGAGCGGCGTGGAAGATATTAGAGAGGGCGTCCTGTAGGGGGACCAGCCTGCAGGCTATGGTGACAGCCCCATTGCCGTTCTCACCAAGGAACTATACCACGAGTCCGGTGGTGGTAGCTACACTGAAGATTTGGGGACAGTGGAGACGACATAGGGGAAAGACCGGAGCACTGGGGGGGTCCCCGATAAGAAACAACCATAGGTTTGCCCCGGGGGGAATGGATGGGGGATATGGAATGTGGCAAAGAGCAGGTATAACGCAATTGAAAGATCTATTTGTGGATGGGAAGTTTGCGAGTCTGGGAGCGCTGACCGAGAAATATGGGTTGCCCCAAGGGAATGCATTCAGGTACATGCAATTGAGGGCTTTTGCGAGGCAACAGGTGAGGGAATTCCCGCAGCTCCCGACACAAGAGGTGCAGGACAGAGTCATCTCAAAGAAATGGGCGGGGGACGGTAAGGTGTCGGATATATATAGGGAAATGAGAGACGAAGGGGAGACTATGATGGACGAACTAAAAGGGAAATGGGAAGAAGAGCTAGGGGAGGAGATTGAGGAGGGGATGTGGGCAGATGCCCTAAACAGGGTAAACTCGTCGTCCTCGTGCGCCAGGCTAAGCCTGATTCAGTTTAAGGTATTACACAGGGCACATATGACTGGAACACGGCTCAGTAAATTTTTTGGGGTGGAGGATAGGTGTGCGAGGTGCTCGAGAAGCCCAGCGAATCATACCCATATGTTTTGGTCATGCCCGGCACTACAGGGGTTTTGGATGGGGGTGACAAAGGTGCTTTCGAAAGTAGTAGGAGTCCGGGTCGAACCAAGCTGGGGGTTGGCTATATTTGGGGTTGCACAAGAGCCGGGAGTGCAGGAGGCGAAAGAGGCCGATGTTTTGGCCTTTGCGTCCCTAGTAGCCCGGCGCAGAATATTGCTAATGTGGAAAGAAGCCAAGCCCCCGGGGGTGGAGACCTGGATAAATGATATGGCGGGGTTCATAAAGTTAGAGCGGATTAAGTTCGTCCTAAGGGGGTCGGCTCAAGGGTTTACTAGGCGGTGGCAACCGTTCGTCGAATATCTTGCGGAAAGATAGATAGGGGAGAACAAAGAAGGCAGCAGCAGCGGCCCAGGACTTGGGGGGGGGGGGGGGGGGTGTGGCCTGAGACAAGGCAGTTGCCAATTAGGGCTAGTTTTTATTTTTTGTTATTTAATATTTATTTATTTGTTGTTGTTTTTGTTTAAATTTAAAAAGGTCATTATTATCTGTATTGTTACAATGTTGTGTAAATGATGCACAATGTACTGCGTTGGTTGACCAAAAATTTTCAATAAAATATTATTTTTTTAAAAAAAGCAGCTATCAACTTGTTAACCTTCCCAAAAAAGGATTTAGGGAGAAAGACAGGAAGTCATGGAAAAAGAAACTAAAACCATGGAAGAATATTTATTTTGATAGACTGGACCTTACTCGCGAAGGATAGGAGAAGGTCATCCCACCTTTGCAGATCAGACTTAACCTTATTCACCAGACTGGCGTAGTTAGAACAGAATTTAAAGTGCAGAAGGAGGCCATTCGGCCCATCGAGTCTGCACCGTCCCTTGGAAAGAGCATCCCACTTAAGCCCACAGCTCCACCCCATACCCGTAACACCACAACCCCACCCAACCTCTTTGGACACTAAGGGCAATTTAGCATGGCCAATCCATCTAACCTGCACGTCTTTGGACTGTGGGAGGAAACCGGGGCTCGCGGAGGAAACCCACGCAGACACAGGGAGAACGTGCAGACTCCGCACAGTGAACCAAGCCGGGAATCTAACCTGGGACCTTGGAGCTGTGAAACCACTGTGCTACCGTGCCACTCTAAGTTCAATTTATCGAGCCTGGCCCAGTCCCGGTCATCCAGATACCTAAAGCTTGTTCTGGCAAGACGAAAGGGAAGCACCCACCAGGTTGCCTCCCCTCCCTGTGGGGTCCACTGGAAAATACTCACTCCTTCCCAGATTCAACTTGTATCCTGAAAAAGAGTCAAAGCTCTTCAGTAGCTCCATGATATCACCCATAGTGGGGACTGCATCCATCACATAAAGCAGTACGTCATCAGCGTATAGGGACACCCGATTCTGCTTCCCACCACCACCACCCGCACCCCCCCCCCCACCCTCTCCATTATCCCCTGCCACTTTCTCATAGCCAGGGGCGCAATCACCAATACAAATAGGAATACAGGCATGGGACACTCCTGTCTCATTCCCCAACCCAGTTGGAATTACCCTGAACTCAAAAGTGTTGCTACGCACACTAACCGCCGAAGGGTTCTTGTACAATAGACGTATTCACGAAACAAACTTTGGTCCATGAACAAACCTCTCCAAAACTGTAAACAGTACTTGCACTTCACCCAGCCAAATGCCTTCTCAGATTCCAAGGATGCCAACTCTGAATCAGTCCCTGCAGGCGGGGGGAGAATTACATTTAACAGTCACTGGAGGCTAGACAACAGTTGGATTTGGGATTTGTTTATAGTCACGTGTACCAAGGTACAGTGAAAAGTACTTTTCTGCGAGCAGCACAACAGATCATTAAGTACATGAAAAGAAAAGGAAATAAAAGAAAATACATAATAGGGCAACACAAGGTACACAATGTAGAACGATTGTAAGAGAAGTAAAAAGTGGATCTGTTAGGGAGATCCAAGCTTGGCGCATGGTCCGAAATGACTATAGCCGAATATTCTGCTTTCCTCACCCCGGAAGAGGAGACCTACGCATGAGAAATAAATCTATGGAGTATAGAATCATAGAATTCTCAAAGAACTAACCCCAACTCTTCCATGCCCCTCCTCCATGAACCCGCTGATCACCTCCCAGAGAACAATGCTCCCTCCTCACCAATCCCATCTCACCAACAAACAAACAAGCTAGGCTCATTGAACTACGTCTAAACAGGTCCAACAGGCTGGAGAAGAGGCCATTCGGCCCATCGATTCTGCACCGTCCCTTGGAAAGAGCACCCCACTGCAGCCCACACTACCACCCTATCCCGGTAACCTAGCAACCCCATCTGCCCTTTTTGGACACAAAGGGCCATGGCCAATCCACCTAACCTGCACATCTTTGGAATGTGGGAGGAAACCGCAGCGCCAGGAGGAAACCCACGCAGACACGGGAAGAATGTGCAGACTCCGCACAGACAGTGACCCAAGCAGGGAATCGAAGACTTCCGGGTGCGGCGATGACCAGCTAAGTCGCACGTTTCGGCAGCTCCCAGTGGAACGGACTTTTGGGCTCTTAATAGGAGCCCCAACGGCAATTTAAACGGCCAAAAACACTGTGCGGTAAACTAGAAGGGAATCCCCCCGGACACGCGTGGATAAAGGAGAGGATAGCAGCCGGATTGCGGAGGATCCTCTGGAGCAGCGGCAAGGAAGGCAAGCTCAAAGCAAGATGGCGTCGGAAGGTGGCCGTTTGTTATGGGGCCCAGACCAACAAGAGTTCCTGCGGCGCTGTGTGGAAGAGCTGAAAAAGGAATTGAAGAAGGAGTTGTTGGCCCCGATATTACAGGCGATTGAAGGACTAAAGGAGGAGCAGAAGACTCAAGAGCAGGAGCTTCGGGTCGTGAAGGCAAAGGCTGCTAAAAACGAAGTTCAAATACAGGGCCTGGTGGTGAAGACAGAGACGCACGAGGCGCAGCACAAAAGGTGTGTGGAAAGGCTGGAAGTACTGGAGAATAATTCGAGGAGGAAGTATTTAAGGGTTCTGGGTCTTCCCGAAGGCGTAGAAGGGGCGGACGTCGGGACATATGTGAGCACGATGCTTCACTCGCTAATGGGATCGGAGAACCCGACGGGCCCTTTGGAGGTGGAGGGAGCTTATCGAGTTATGGCGCGAAGACCAAAGGCAGGAGAAATACCTCGAGCCATAGTGGGGAGGTTTCACCGCGATAATGACAGAGAGATGGTCCTAAGATGGGCGAAGAAAACTCAGAGCTGCAGGTGAGAGAACGCGGTGATCCGCGTATACCAGAGTGCGGAGGTGGCTAGAAGGAGGGCAAGTTTTAATCGGGCTAAGGCGGTGCTTCACAAAAAGAAGATCCAGTTTGGAATGTTACAACCGGCGAGATTGTGGTCACACACCAAGGGAAGCACCACTACTTTGAGACGGCAGAAGAGGCGTGGACATTCATTGTGGACGAGAAGCTGGAATAGTCTGGCGAGAGAAAGAACTTCTGGGACAAAGTGGTGGGGTGATTATGTGGGGCGAGGAAAAAAAGGGGGGGGGGGGAAAGAGTGATTTTTCAGTTTGTTAATCTTGCGATCCTGTAACTTTTCTCTCTTCCCCATGATGGGGGGGTTGGGGGGGGGTAGGGGTGGGGCCGAGTGGGAAACGCGGGCTTTGTTCCCATGCTATGGTAATTATGGCGGGAACAGGGACACAGGAAGGAGGGGGCCTCGCACAGTGGGGGCCGAGGACAAGGGGGGAAGCAGAGGTCAGCCAGAGTTCGCTGACTTCTGGGAGCAACATGGGGGGTGCAAATACGCTAAGAAGGGATCTAGCGGAGGAGGGGGGGGGTTAACTGGGTTGCTGCTGTTAAGGAGAAGGGGGAGCTGTTATGGGATGGGGCGGTCGAGGTGGGAGGGCGCCGTCGGGGGGATACACGGGTACGTGGGAACCGGGTGAGGAGCTGGGTTAAAAAAGGGGATGGCTAGTCGACAAGGGGGGGGGGTAAAGAGCCCCCCAACCCGGCTGATCACGTGGAACGTGAGAGGGCTGAACGGTACGATTAAAAGGGAACGGGTACTCGCACACCTAAAGAAATTAAAGGCAGATGTGGTTATGTTGCAGGAGACGCATCTGAAACTGATTGACCAGGTCAGACTACGTAAAGGATGGGCGGGGCAGGTGTTTCATTCGGGTTTGGATGCGAAGAACAGGGGGGTGGCTATCTTGGTGGGGAAACGGGTACTGTTTGAGGCAAAGACCATAGTGGTGGATAGTGGGGGGTAGATATGTGATGGTGAGTGGCAGATTGCAAGGGGAGGCGGTGGTTCTGGTGAACGTATATGCCCCGAACTGGGATGATGCAAATTTTATGAGGCGTTTGTTGGGACGTATCCCGGACCTGGAGGCGGGAAAGTTGGTAATGGGGGGAGATTTCAATACGGTGCTTGATCCAGGGCTGGACCGATCGAGGTCCAGGACCGGGAGGAGGCCGGCAGCGGCCAGGGTGCTCAAGGACTTCATGGAGCAGATGGGAGGGGTAGACCCCTGGAGATTTAGTAGGCCTAGGAGTAAGGAGTTCTCATTTTTCTCCCATGTCCACAAAGTATATTCACGGATAGACTTTTTTGTCTTGGGAAGGGCACTGATTCCGAAGGTGACAGGGACGGAATATACGGCCATAGCTATTTCGGACCACGCTCCACATTGGGTAGACCTGGAGGTAGGAGAGGAAAAAGAACAGCACCCACTCTGGAGAATGGATATGGGCTTATTGGCGGATGAGGGGGTATGTTTAAGAGTGAGGGGGTGCATCGAAAGGTACTTGGAGCTTAATGACAATGGAAAGGTTCAGGTGGGAGTGGTCTGGGAGGGGTTGAAGGCGGTGGTTAGAGGGGAACTGATATCCATAAGGGCACATAAAGGGAAACAAGAGGGTAAAGAAAGGGAGCGATTGCTGAAAGAACTTTTGAGGGTGGACAGGCAATATGCGGAGGCACCGGAGGAGGGACTGTACAGGGAAAGACAAAGGCTACATGTGGAGTTTGACCTGCTGACCACGGGTAAGGCGGAGGCACAGTGGAGGAGGGCACAGGGTGTACAGTATGAGTAGGGAGAGAACGCGAGTCGGCTACTGGCCCACCAATTGAGGAAGAGGGGAGTAGCGAGGGAGATAGGTGGGGTGAGAGATGAGGAGGGAGAGATGGAACGGGGAGCGGAGAGAGTGAACGGGGTGTTCAAGGCATTTTATGAGAGGTTATATAAGGCTCAGCCCCCGGAAGGGAAAGAGGGAATGATGTGTTTCTTGGATCAGCTGGAATTCCCTAAGGTGGAGGAGCAGGAGAGGGTGGGACTGGGAGCACAGATTGAGATGGAGGAGGTGGTAAAAGGGATTGGGAGCATGCAGGCGGGGAAGGCCCCGGGACCGGACAGATTCCCGGTGGAATTTTATAGGAAGCATATGGACTTACCGGCCCCGCTTCTGACGAGAACCTTTAATGAGGCTAGGGAAAGAGGGCAGCTGCCCCCGACTATGTCGGAGGCAACGATATCGCTCCTTTTGAAGAAGGAAAAAGACCCGCTGCAGTGTGGGTCCTACAGGCCCATTTCCCTTTTAAATGTAGATGCTAAGCTCTTGGCCAAGGTGATGGCGATGAGGATAGAGGACTGTGTCCCCGGGGTGGTCCACGAGGATCAAACTGGGTTTGTTAAGGGGAGACAGCTGAACACGAACATACGGAGTTTGCTAGGGGTAATGATGATGCCCCCACCAGAGGGGGAGGCGGAGATAGTGGTGGCGATGGACGCCGAGAAAGCATTCGACAGAGTGGAGTGGGATTATCTGTGGGAGGTGCTGAGGAGATTTGGTTTTGGAGAAGGGTATATCGGATGGGTACAGCTGCTGTATCGGGCCCCGGTGGCGAGCGTGGTCACGAACAGACAGAGGTCTGATTACTTTCGTCTTCATAGAGGGACGAGGCAGGGGTGTCTCCTGTCTCCATTACTGTTTGCATTGGCGATTGAGCCCTGGCCATAGCACTGAGGGGCTCCAGGAAGTGGAGGGGAGTGCTCAGGGGAGGAGAAAAACACCGGGTATCCTTGTATGCAGATGATTTATTGCTGTATGTTGCGGACCCAGTGGAGGGGATGCCTGAGATAATGCAGACACTCGGAGTTTGGGGAATTTTCGGGGTACAAATTGAATATGGGTAAGAGTGAGCTGCTTGTGGTGCATCCGGGGGAGCAGAGCAGGGGAATAGATGACTTACCGCTGAGGAAGGTGACAAGAGATTTCTGGTACTTAGGGATTCAGATAGCTAGGAGTTGGTGAACCTTACACCGGCTTAATCTAACAAGATTGGTGGAACAGATGGAGGAGGATTTTAAGAGATGGGACATGGTGCCCCTGTCACTGGTGGGTAGGGTGCAGGCGGTTAAAATGGTAGTCTTCCCGAGATTCCTCTTTGTGTTTCAGTGCCTTCTGGTGATGGTCACGAAGGCTTTTTTCAAGAGAATTGAGAAAAGTGTCATGAGCTTAGTGTGGGCCGGGAAGACCCCGAGAGTGAGGAGGGGGTTCTTGCAGCGTAGCAGGGATAGGGGGGGGGGGGGGGGGGGGGTGGCACTACCGAGCCTAAGTGAATACTACTGGGCCGCCAATATCTCAATGGTGTGTAAGTGGATGGGAGAAGGGGAGGGAGCGGCGTGGAAGAGATTGGAGATGGTGTCCTGCAAGGGAACCAGCCTACAAGCAATGGTGACGGCGCCGTTGCCGTTCTCCCCGAAGAAATACACCACAAGTCCAGTGGTGGTGGCAACACTAAAAATTTGGGGGCAGTGGAGACGACATAGGGGAAGGACGGGAGCCTCGGTGCGGTCCCCGATAAGAAATAACCATAGGTTTGTCCCGGGGAGAATGGATGGGGGATTTGGAGCATGGCAAAGAGCTGGGGTTGTGCAACTGAGAGATCTGTTCGTAGACGGGAGGTTTGCGAGTCTGGGAGCGCTGACGGAAAAGTATGGGTTGCCCCAAGGGAATGCATTTCAGTACATGCAACTGAGGGTTTTCGCGAGGCAACAGGTGAGGGAATTCCCGCAGCTCCCGACGCAGGAGGTTCAGGATAGAGTGATCTCGGGGACATGGGTGGGGGATGGTAGGGTGTTGGATATATACAGGGAAATGAGGGACGAGGGGGAGACATGGTGGATGAGCTGAAGGGGAAATGGGAAGAAGAGCTGGGGGAAGAGATTGAGGAGGGGCTGTGGGCTGATGCCCTACGTAGGGTAAACTCGTCGTCCTCGTGCGCCAGGCTAAGCCTGATACAATTCAAGGTTTTACACAGGGCGCATATGACCGGAGCACAGCTCAGTAAATTTTTCGGGGTAGAGGATAGGTGTGGGAGATACTCGAGAAGCACAGCAAACCACACACACATGTTTTGGTCATGTCCGGCACTACAGGGGTTCTGGGTGGGGGTGGCAAAGGTGCTTTTGAAGGTGGTGGGGGTCTGGGTCGAGCCAAGCTGGGGGTTGGCTATATTCGGGGTTGCAGAAGAGCCGGGAGTGCAGGGAGGCGAAAGAGGCTGATGTCTTGGCCTTTGCTTCCCTAGTAGCCCGGCGAAGGATATTGCTTATGTGGAAGGAAGCCAAGCCCCCCAGGCGTGGAGACCTGGATAAATGACATGGCAGGGTTTATAAAACTAGAACGGATAAAGTTTGCACTAAGGGGTTCGGCTCAAGGGTTCACCAGGCGGTGGCAACTGTTCATTGACTACCTCGCAGAACGATAAAGGAAATGGGAAGGTAACAGCAGCAACCCAGGGGGGGAGGGGGGGGGGGGGGGGGGGGAGGAGGGCCCGGGCGGGTCCTCAGGGGTGTTTTTGTATAAATATTTGTATTAGGCTATGTATATTGGATTGGATTGTTTGATTTTATTTTGGAGAGTTATTATTTTTGATAGGGCAGTTGCCATTTTGTTTATATATTATTTATTTATTTGTTAAAAACGGCCACTGTTATTTATACTGTTTTACTGTTGTAAAAAGGAAAACCTTTGTATTGTTTTGTTTGGCCAAAAAAATTTGAATAAAATATATATGTTTTTAAAAAGCAGGGAATCGAACCTGGGACCCTGGAGCTGTGAAGCAACAGTGCTAACCACTGTGCTACCGTGCCACCCAGTTTCATATCCCTTATGAACTGGGGAACCTCCCCCACCTCATCCATAAATACAGCATCTTTGCTACCCCAAAAGGAACCACCGACTTCAGCCTAGAGCGGTCTATCTTCACTCACAGTTTAAATCTCCCCCAGGATCATCTGGTGCGTGTCCAAATCTGGCATGGAGCCCAATAAATGCCACATCATCGCAAATCAGAGCATATACATTTACCAATCCCACCAATATAACTGCCAATAACCCAGTACCAATCACTTATCTGCCACCAAAGTCTGCACCCGATGTTCGAACGCACTTGTTAATTAAAATTGCCCCCCCTTACACGCCAAATGAGTCTCCTGCAGAAGCACCACATCGACCATTAAATTCTTCAGGTGACAGAAACCTCTCAACCTCTTCACTAGGTCCCCCAACCCCTGTATGTTCCATGTGACCAACCTGATTTACACCATTAAGGATTATCCCGCACACACAAATATCTAGGCCAAAGGCCCACCCAAGATGGCTGCCAACCCCACCCAAAGGGTGAGACAAAGAAAACCCCCTAGTCACTATCAAAGAACTAATCCTAAGTCTCCAATTCCCCTCCTCTATGAACCCGCTGATCACCTCCCAGAGATCAATGCTCCCTCCTCACCAGTCCCATCTCCCCAACAAACAAACTAGGCTCATTGAACCAAGTCTAACCAGGTCCAACAGGCTGCAGCCCCTCCCACTACCACCCACCTGTTCATTAGTTAAAACCTTGCTGCTAGCGAGGTAGCCCTCCGACGTATCAAAATATTGGTATTTCAGCCCATTGGTACACTGCATCGTTGAGTACATCACCCCAAAACCTCACTCTGTTCTGGAATGACCCTGCGTTTGCCTTATTAAAGCCCACCCGCCTCTTCGCCAGCTCCGTTCAACGCTCCTTCACAGCCTCCGGGATTTTCCCTACCTTCTGCCGAATCAAGCACCTCCTCAATGGACTTTGAGGGTTTCCATCATCTGCCCTTGTTTCTTGAAGTGCTTCCCAAAATCTTAGGCCAGTTCCACCGTCAGCATATCTACTGGGATAGGAACGACAGCACCCGCTAGAGTTGCATCTGCCATCTTCCCTCCCAGCGAGCCATGCAAACTCCCCAAATCCGTCAAAGGATTTCCACTCACAACCTTCTTTCCGCCAGTCTTTTTTGAGAATTCCAACTTAATTTCGTCGACAGGCTCACTAAACCTTTAGATGGGCCGAGTTTGTTCATCAAAATTCCCCTGGAACCGGGCGAAAAAGGAACAAAAAAAACAAGTGCCCTGGTTGGAGCTACCTAGTGCACGACCTTCTCCTACATGCCACCACCGGATGTCCCAAAAGAATTTCTTACATTGTTTGGAATTCTAAGATGGTATGAAGGTAGATTACGAGAAATGCATGATCCCACATTGCTTGATTTTGGATTATCTACATCCGCTTGATCAATGGGTGGCTCAGTGGAGCAGACTGGGCAGAAGCTTTTTATTATCTAAAGAAAATTCTGCGGCTGGCTCTATCCATCTTGTCAGAGGTGTTTCAGTTTGATTAGCCTCATTGAGATATAATTAACAGCTGAGCTTTAGATTTTTCGACTCCGTATTAAAAAAATAGCATTTCTGATTAGTCTAGTTTTCTTGGACTAGAAAATTAAATAGCTGTGGTTGATGCTTTTTTTACAGCTTTTTTTGTTTAAGGAGAAGCAAAGGATGGTTTTCAGATATTGGAAAGATGATGACGGGAGAATAGAGAAAGAGTTGAGGGCAGTAGGGATAGCAGGTATCCTGGGTGTTTGAGAGTTTGGATTTTTGTACACAGGATCTTCATTCTTTTCATTCGGCTGGGAAACTATAATATTTTATGAATGGACAAGTTTTTTTAATGTATGGGGAAAACAGTTCCCAACTTTTGCATACAGTGTCACTTTTAATTTTACACAGGTGCACCCATTTTTTATTTGTCAATGGAATCTTACACATTTTGTTCACATGGATTTTAATTTTCGTGCATGGCGTTTGGTAGTCACTGGCAATACCAGTATTATAGAAAGGATATTGTTAAACTAGAAAGAGTGCAGAAGAGATTTACAAGGATGCTACCAGGACTTGATGGTCTGAGTTATAAGGAGAGGCTGGATAGGCTGGGACTTTTTTCCCTGGAGCGTAGGAGGCTTGGGGTGATCTTATAGAGGTTTATAAAATAATGAGGAGCATAGATAAGGTAGGTAGTCAACATCTTTTCCCAAAAGTAGAGGAGTCTAGAACTAGAGGGCATAGGTTTAAGGTGAGAGGAGAGAGATACAAAAGAGACCAGAGGGGGCATTCTTTCACACAGAGGGTGGTGTGCATCTGGAATGAGGAGGCAGTGGTAGAGACAGGTACTGTTTTTTCCTTTAAAAAGTTAGACAGTTACATGGGCAGGGTGGGTATAGAAGGATATGGGCCAAATGTGGGCATGTGGGACTAGCTTAGTGATAGAAACTGGGTGGTATGGAAAAGCTTGGCCAAAGGGCCTGTTTCCATGCTGGTAACATCTAGGACTATGACTATTTATTGCCCATACCTAATAAGGTGACAGCACATCATTTTCTTGAACTGCTGCAATCCTTATAATGTAGGAACACCAATTGTGCTGATAGGTAGTACCCTCCATAATTTTAAACCAGCAATATAGTTACAGTTTGGAATGATGTGGGACTTAGAAAAGTGGGGTGTCCATGTGCCTGCAGCCCTGGTGTTGAGAGACCATAGGTATACAAGATGTCAAAGGAGCCTTAGCCACATGCTGCACCGCAACATGTTGATGGTATTTAATGCAGCCATAGAGCAACATTAGAAGAGGGAAAGAAAGGTGGTGGATGGGATGCTGATCAAGTGCACTATGTGTCAATGGTGTTCAGCATCTTCAGTGCAGTTGCACCTACACTCAACTAGCTTAGTGTTCAATATGTCATCACTCTCCTGATTAATGCTTCGTAAATGGTAGACAGGATTTGGGGAGCAAGGAGATGATTCACTCAATAGCATACCCAGCTTATGAACCTGCTCTTTATAGCCACAGTATTTATGTGGCTGGTCCAGTTAAATTTTTGGTCAATGGTGACCTCACAGGATGTTGCTGGTGGAGAATTCAACAATAACAATGCTGTTGAATGTCAAGGGAGGTGATTAAATTCTCTCTTATTGAATATGGTCATTGCCTGATACTTAAGTGGTATAAATGTTACTTGCCACTTATCAACCCAAAATTGAATGTCACTCAGTTCTTGTACGTTGGCACAGGCTGCTTCAGAGTTGGTATCACCCAGACTGCCAAGTCAGATGACCATCTATTTTATAAAGACTGAAGTGTTAAAACACCAAATGTGCAACATATTTTGTCACAGTGAACATACATTTTTCATGGCTGCAGCATACAACCTGAACCAAAAGCAGTCCCATTTCTCATAAAAAGCACATAAAAACTAGTCAGTTTCATTGCAAGCTAAAAGCAACTGCAGTTGAAATCAGTATTTGCCCTTCATGGAAAGGGGCTAGATGAACTGCTATTAATACTGGGTGCCAGTTAAGGAACATAGAATCATCGAGTCCCTGCAGTGCAGAAGGAGGCTATTTGTTCCATCGAGTCCATACCCACCTTCTGAAAATGCACCCTATCTATAAGGCCCAATCTCACCCACCCTATTCCCGTAACCCCACCTAGCCTTTGGACACTAATTGGCAATTTAGAATGACCAATCCACCTAATCTGCACATCTTTGGACTGTGGGAAGAAACTGCAGCTCCTGGAAGTAACCCATGCAGACACAGGGAGAATGGGTAATTGTGTGGAGTTTGCACAAAGTCAGAATCGAACAGGGTCCCTGGCGCTGTGAGCCTGCACTGTGCCACCCAGGATGTGTTACTCTGTACATATATTTGTATCAGACTGTTACTTGTAACATGTGCTTTTAAGTGTCATTAACTAAATTAACCCTTGCGGAGCTTCCAGTTGTTATAGCCAACCATCTGGTCTTCTCATGAGCTTTAACATGAGAATCCAGCAGCTGAGACACGTAAATGCAAAGGCCAGAAAGTTGAACCGTTGAGCAAACACAGCTTCTAGTCAGAGTTTAATTATTGTTGGTGAGGATACTATGGAACATGTCTGCAAGTTTCAGGCTCCAGGACAGAAGTAATGAACATTTAATAAAATTGTTTTTGTTTTAAAACAAAAAAAATACATATGCAAGAATATGATGGAAAAATCTTAGCCCATGGTTTTTATAGAAAATAGACTGTGACATTACTTCTAGTTAGTCGACAAATACCAAGTTTTACATAAAAGAGGACAGAGTTAGAAAATACTTTAGAGTGCATAATGAAGTTATGCTCAAGAGGTTGCAGAGATACTTTGAATATTGACTGAGTAAATTTCAATGGAAATGTTGATTTAACTATTTGTAATGTTAGGTGATGACTCAAAAGTATGGGCAGAATATATGGCCACAGGAAATATATGCCCTACTCAAGACTTTTTTAATATAATTAACCATGAATAAATATCTTTGAAGCAAAATAAAAATAGCAGTTTAGGATGCTTCAGGTAAAACTTGCTCTAATGTTGCATTTTGGTATTGTTTCTATGTGGATGATACCTAGTTTTGCCTCACCACTACCTAAGTCAACCCCTCCACTGTTGCCAAATTATTTAACTATTTTCTTGATCTCAGTGCTTGATGGGTAACAGTTTCCTCCAATTAAGAATGGGAAGTATAACAGAGCCAAGACTTCAGAATATATTTTTATAAAATATACACGTCTATCCTCATGGCTAATTTATAACATTTTTCAAAACTGGACGAAGATTTTAAAATGACTGAAGCTGTGTCTGACTTTCAAAAAAAGCTTTCTGGCATTCAGGGAAGCTTACACCTGGCTCCCCTTCTACACCATTTCTACTGGGTCTTCTATATTTCCATACCATTGCCGATGAAATTAATTCATCTCTACATGCCTATCCCCATTGTGGAATTCATCTCTACCAGAAACTGGAAAAGTAAGTTATCCAGCATCAATCTTCAGCCTGCCGACTGCTGGACTTTGATTCTGGGCTCACGTGGAACAATAATTCTTTATTCTGTGGTCTTTGCCCTGTTAATTTTTCTTTCTCTATTCCTCCCCTCTTTTATTGTATGAATGGAAAAGGAGGCTACATTGCAACCATCCTCTCATGCACGAGTGGGTGCAAATAAACTACCCCTCTGACCTTACCCTATCTTGAATTTGCTGTGGCACGAGTGGGTGCAAATAAACTACCCCTCTGACCTTACCCTATCTTGAATTTGCTGTGGCACTAATAGAAATTGGATCACACCAAAACTGAGCAGTTGGGAGTCCCCCCCCGCAAATTATAAAAGAGGAAATCAAAATTGAAAAACCTTTTTGTTTACAAGCAGATCAGAAGAGGAGAAATCAGGGCTGCTTAACTTAAACATCCTCCTGTCCATACCAGGAGACTGAAGCCACCATCTTTAGTGTCTGTTTCAAACGTTGTTCCGTAGTTACCAATTCCATCCCTCTCCCGAGAAACCAAGGCTGAACCACGCTGGTCACAACATTGGCATCAGAGACAATGCAACTCAAGATCAGCTATCGACCACACACTCTGGCCCAGCCTCAGTTCATCTGCTGCTTAACCGTTTCTTCATGCTATCATCACCTCTAGACTTGGGTATGCCAATCCACTTCTGGTTGGCCTTCCACAAACTTGAAGTCACCCAAAACTCTACAGCCATTGTCCTTACTTGCACCAAGTCCTTTTCACCCATCACCCATATGCTCGTTGACTTACATTGGGTCCAAGTCAACTCCTTCATTTTTAAATTCTCATCTTTGTTTTCAAATCCTTCCATGGACCTTGCCCTCCCTATCTATCTAATCTCCTCCAGCTCAAGTTTCTAAGATATCAATGCTCCACTAATTCGGGGCTCTCGAACATACCCAATTTCAATTGTTCTACCATTGGTTGTGCCTTCAACTGCCAAGGCCTCAATCTCTGGCATCCCTTCCATACACCTCTCCCCTTCTTTCTTTCCTCCTTCAAGATACTCCATAAAATCTACTGGGATCAAGCCTTTATCCTTATGCACTTATTTAACCTTATACAACTCAAAAATGTTGCTTTATAATGCTCTGTGAAGCGTCTTGGGGAGTTTTATTACATTATAGGTGCTATATAAATATTAGTTGTTGTAGCAAGATTTTTTGGGTATTAAACCATAGACTACATAGACAACACTTTTGAGCCAAACTATAGAGGAGCAAATTCCTTAAAAAAATTATTCATTCATGCAGAAACAGAAATCATCAAAGTTGTGAAGCTATGCTTGACGAATTACGATTGCCAGAAGAAATTAGTATTTCCAGGAAATGTCATAAACGAATCCCAGAGGGTGAGAATGTCCAGTTCACAAATATTTAGAAATGAATAGACCCAAAATTGGTATTACAACCTAGGTCAAATCAAGAACACCTAACAGCAAAATGACCATTTCGGCAAAACTGTCTGCTTCACTCAATAAAAAGATCTGAATGGAAGAACTAATCTCCTTGGCTATAGCTGACTGGTAGTGGCTTGATTCCGAAGGCTATTTTTCGAGGACTACTTGAAGGAAAATGGTCCATGGAGTATTGATGTTCTTAGGTTGGGATTTTTTTCAGTTCTCAGTCTAAAGGAGATCCAACCCCTAATGTCACAACTGTCACCACAGGTAGTTTAAGGAGGTAGGCCCTGAATCCACTCCAGCTACAACAGGGTTCGAACCCCATGCTGTTAGCAACAATGAGATCCATGCACCAGCTGTCCAGCCGACTTAAAACTGAGAATGCATCCATCAGGTCCTTGGAATTTTTCAGCTTTTAGTCCCTCAAGTTTCTCCAATAATTGTTCTTTACTGACATTAATTAACTTAAGTTCCTCACTCTTATTAGCCTCTCATATCCTCCATTTCTAGTGTGTAATTCTACTGCTAATGGGCCATTAAGGGGAGACCTCTCATTTTGAAACTCTGTCCCAAGTTCTAAATTCCTCCATGAGGAAAAATATCCTCTCAGCATTTACCCTATCAAGCCCGTTCAAATTGTATATGTTTCAATAAAATCACCCTTCATTCTTCTAAACTCCCAATGAGTATCAGCCCAATACGTTCCTCATTTAAAAAAAAACTATGATCCCAGGAATCAGCAAAGTGAACTTTTTCAGAACTGCTTCTAATGCAACAGAAATAAGGAGACAAAAACTGGAGATAGAACTCCAGGTGCAGTCTCACCACTGCCCTGCATGGCTGCAACAAGACTTTCCTACTTTTATACTTTATCCCCCCCCCCTTGTAATAAAGGAAATATTCCATTTGCCTTCCTAATTACTAGCTGTGCCTGCATGCTAACCTTTTATGATTAATGTACAAGGACAGTCAGATCCCTCTGTACCACAATATTCTGCAGTTTCTTCCATTTAAATAATATTCTACTTTTTTATTCTTCCCACCAAAGTCGACAACCTCACATTTTCCCACACTATATTCCATTAGCCAACTAATAGCCCACTTGATTAGCCTATCCATATCCTTTTGCATACTGTGTCCTTCTTATAGCTTGCTTTCTTACCTATCTTTATATCATCAGTAAATCTGGCTACAAAACCATCAGTCCCTTCACCCAAGTCATTAATATAGATTCTAAATAGCTGAAACATCAGCATTGATTCCTGTAGTATTAGTTACAGTTTGCCAACTTGAAAATAACCCACTTTTCCCTGTCAGATAGCCAATCCTCCATCCATGCAAATATATGAGACCCAACAGCATGAGCTCGTGTGTTGTAACCTTTTATCTGGTACCTTATCGAATGCCTTTTGGAAATTCAAATACACTACATCGACTGGTTCTCCTTAATCCACCCTCATACTGAAGATAACATTTTGTGTGTATAATTCAATGACTCAGCTACAGTAGAAATTAAACTTTCTACTTTTGATGATAGAAATAGTAATAATCACTGAAGCTCTATCCCAGAGATATATCCTTTGTTCCAATATCCTCTCCAGTCTCATGAGTTTACACGAATGAAGTCTGACTGCTAAACAGAATTTGATGCGCATCAACGTCACATCATCAACAACCTATGGACTCTATTAGCTACATACACCATGTTTATCATCCTGCCCAGTGCTGATAAGAAAACTGAAGTGTTCTTACTAATTTCACTAATAAATGCTCATAAATGCTATATTGTAAATAATTCAGCTAATTACACTAGATCCTTCATTTAATCAAAAAATGGTACTTGTGTCCAATTGAATGGTCTTGGTAATTAGATTGTTGCAGATGGAATATTCCGATTTTCAACTTAAAGTCAATTTTACAAATGGATCAATGCAGCCAAATGATGTGTTTCAAACTGTGTAGTTTTTTTGCCCCATTAAAAATGCATGTTCCGCATTAAAATCAGAATCACATGACAATTTTGATGCATAAATTGGGCAACAATTTTTTCATTATGAGATTGTAAATGGTCTGCTGAGGGTGGAATATAACAGACTAAATTAGGTAACTGTACTTTTGCAGATTAGATAAACTACTTCTGTAGTATTTAGAAAAACCACAACTGTATAGGTAAAGCAACATCAATATAATTTAAAATAACTATCATTACAGCATTATTTAGTGATTTTACTTTTAAAACATGTATGACATTGGAATTGAATTTTTGTTTTAAGAAAATATCCCGATTTGCAAGTCAACATCACCAATTCCCATACACAAGATCCTGAGTACTGCTATGGAAAAAGGCTCTCAATGCAGACCGCAATAAAACATCTCAATACCTGCTGTTACCCAAAAGCACCGGTAGAAACCTTGAGGCAAGTGATCTAATCACCCTCATTTGAACACAAGTGAGTAACGTTCTTTTTAAAATACAGAAATATCAAAAGCCAAGAGAAAAAAAGCCTTTCTGCTTCTCAAGTTATTTTCTAGTCCTACCTTCTAGTTGTGCTTTGATTAAACACAGCTGATTTTCATTTGGACATCCTGAACTACATCGGAAAGGAAGTCTATGGGGAGCACTTGATGGCAGTTGCACAAAGCTCAATGAGTGAGTGGACTCCCTGGACAATGTCACTGCTGTCCATTTTCACAAATGTCTGTGAGCTAAATGTCAATCAGCTTAGCTTTACTGTGCAACTTTTTAGCAGGATAGTAACTCCTACAAAGCGAAACCTCTCTAGAAAAAGTGGCAAAGGAATACAAATAATTTATATTGGCAATATATAACACTATTCGACCCTTTTAATCGCCCAAATGATGAACAGTGATCTTTTACACTATTTAGATAAGACATAACTCCACTTAGCAGAATCATCTGAGAATGGATCAATCAATATTGGGCTGGTAATGTTTAGCTCCACTTTAGTAATTAAAAGTTAAAATATCTTTGACAAGACACAACACACAAAGAACATTCATCAAACACTGCAACAATTTCAAAGATAGTACGCAAGACCAGCAGTGTCAAGATATTACAAAAAGCTGTGCTAGAAGCAACATGACTAACACTCAACACAAATTACATCCAAAGAACATATTCCACTGGTCAACTCACTGCTGTGAACAAATGTCATGCGATAAGCTGGTGCTTCTTTTGGGTAACCAAATAAGCTAAATCAACAAATTGAGGGATGAATTAAAAGGCAACCCCTTAAAGGGATATTTCAAAGTAAAGGGTGCACATAGAACTTTATGTAAGTGAGTGGAACTTCAACTGTAATGGCTACAAAAGCAGAAAAAGGAACAGTTCTGTGTACAAAGGTTATTTTGCATGTTCAATTGTTATTTATCCAGGTCAAAGGCAAAAACTATATGATTTCAAATCAATTTGTGCTTAGATCATCAATAAGCCTGCTAGTTAATCTGCACCATTTAAAATGCATTAATTACGGTGAACCTTTGTAAAATATTTTCAAATAGGAATGAACTATTTCAATGATAACTAGAATTTACAAAATATTTCTTAACATAACAGCACCGCTGAAAATGGTCCGGTGAGGTCTATTGCAGTTTCTAACTTACGTCAATTCCAAAGGAGACATTCATACACATTCATTGCAACTTTCAACTAATTCATAGTGCAAAACATTGATGACCAAATATCCCGCGTGGGACTGGGGGGTAGGGGGAACACTAATTCCGCTCACAAATATCTTGTCATTTACAGTTTTACACTATAAACTACGTTCCTCGGTTGATACAATGCAAGTTGACCTGCTGGTTTAGCTCAGTGGGCTAGACACCTGGTTTGTGATGAATAACAAGGCCAGCAGTGTGGGTTCAATTCCCATACCAGCTTATAATTCTGAATTCTCCGTGTATACCCGGACAGGCGCCGGAATGTGGCGACTAGGGACTTTTCACAGTAACTTCATTGCAGTGTTAATGTAAGCCTACTTGTGACAATAAAAAGATCATCATCAGTAGTGAATTCAGCCACCTTATGTTACAGATCATCCACTGGAGTTAGAAGCGTTTATAGTGGATTGAAGACACAGGAAATAGGCAACCCTCCACATTCCCATCCAACACCTTCAGAAGCAAATGGAAAAGATCCCAGAGTTGTGAAATTGTTTCAGAAAATTAAAGCCACGCCTTGCAACTTATTTCCTTGTGTTTCAATTGTCATGACCGACAATATCCTATTGTTTCAGAAATCTGTCATGAACAAGGCCTTCCTTTTTTTGGGGGGAGGGAAGGTGAAGGATGACAACAAAAAAACACCCCACACCCCCCCAAAAAAGGGAGACAGCTTCGTGCTCCACAATGGGGAGAGCAAACAGCCAAGGTAGGATTAAAGAGCTCCCTGCTTGGCTTCCAGGGAGCACCATGAATATTAATCAAGCGATAAGGGGCCTGCTCCTATGTTGACATCCGCAGAAGCCCGGGCCCTCGATTTGGAGCATTCGCAGCCTCTCCTGTGTCTGTGCGCGGGGGAGGCGTTCTTTGGTTCTGGCCCTGTCAAGTTGCGGCTGCCGGGTCCTCACTTACGGGAAACGCTCGTATCCTCATCTTGGTGTCTTTCTTCGTCCCAGCTTTGCCCAGGTTTGACATGTTGGCGGATGGCTTCTTTCACATAGGACTCACTTACAGGGGAGGAGAGAAAAAGAAAGGGGGGGGGGGGGGGGTAAGGTTCCGATAAAACACCGAGCTTCAATTAAACGTCTCAATTAGACGGGGTCTCCGGCCGGCGATTCGGGTCGATCCGACCCCTTCAGCAGTGAGGCGACGGCAGCTTCGACCATGAAACTGTTTTTAATATCAAATTAAAAAATCTGTTGAAAAATACCAGCCCGGCTCTATGGCGGCCGAAACCCTCAGTGCGCAGGTCACTCGGCGGCCCCAATATCGCGAGAGCTCGGCCGAGACCTCGTAGAGACTCGCGCGCGGCCCCAGCTCGCTCACCCCACCCCCACCCCTCCGAAAGCGGCTGTCAATCACCCCGGGAGCTGTCAATCACCCCGGGAGCTGCCAATCACACCGGGAGCTGTCAATCGCCCCGGGAGCTGCCAATCACACCGGGAGCTGTCAATCGCCCCGGGAGCTGCCAATCACACCGGGAGCTGTCAATCGCCCCGGGAGCTGCCAATCACACCGGGAGCTGTCAATCGCCCCGGGAGCTGTCAGTCACCCCGGGAGCTTCAATCACCCGTAGAGCTGTAAATCACCCCGAGAGCTATCAATCACCCCGGGAGCTGTCAATCACACTGGGAGCTGTCAGTCACACCGGGAGCTTCAATCACCCTTAGAGCTGTCAATCACCCCGAGAGCTGTCAATCACCCCGAGAGCTATCAATCACCCCGGGAGCTGTCAATCACCCCGAGAGCTATCAATCACCCCGGGAGCTGTCAATCACCCCGGGAGCTGTCAATCACACCGGGAGCTGTCAGTCACCCCGGGAGCTGTCAGTCACCCCGGGAGCTTCAATCACCCTTAGAGCTGTCAATCACCCCGAGAGCTATCAATCACCCCGGGAGCTGTCAATCACCCCGAGAGCTATCAATCACCCCGGGAGCTGTCAATCACTCCGGGAGCTGTCAATCACACCGGGAGCTGTCAATCACACCGGGAGCTGTCACTCACCCCGGGAGTTGTCAATCACTCCGGGAGTTGTCAATCACCCCGAGAGCTGTCAATCACCCCGGGAACGGCTAATCACCCCGGGAGCTGTCAGTCATCGCGGTAGCTGTCAATCACAGCGAAAGCTGTCAATCATCGTGGGAGCTGTCAATCTCCCCGTGAGCTGCCAATCTCCCTGGGAGTTGTCAATCAATTCGGAAGCTATCAATCACTCATGGAGCTGTCAGTCAGTCAAGTAGCTGTCAATCACCCGTGGAGCTGTCAGTCAATCAAGGACCTGTCAATCGCACTTTGGGCTGTCAACTATCACAGGAGCTGTCAATCAAGCGGCATGATGGCACAGTAGTCAGCACTGCTGCTTCACAGCACCAAGGACCCGGGTTCAATTCCAACTTAGGTGACTGGTGCTCTGTTTCCCCCGTGTCTGCGTGGGTTTCCTCCAGGTGCTCCATTTTCCTCCCACTGTCGAAAGATGTGGAAGTTAGGTGGATTAGCCATGTTAAATTGCTCCCTTGGTGTCTAAAGGTTAGGTGGGGTTACGGGGATACGACGGGGAGTGGGCTAGGTAGGGTGCCCTTTCAGAGGGTCAGGACTAACTCAGTGGACTGAATGGCCTCCTTCTGCACTGTAACAATCCTATGATTCTGGCAATAAGCCCGGGAGCTGTCAATCATCCGTCAGCACCTTGGAACTTTCAATAAACCTGGGAACTGTCAATCATCTGCGAGCAACCACTGGCAATCTTCAGGGAGTTGGCAATCACCCAGTGATCTGCAAGTGTCTTTGGTTGTTTCATGATTGAAGGATGTCTTCTACTCAGGGTCGCGTGTTTCTGCCATGCATTTTCGTCTGACTGCTGAACATGCCAATTATCAACCCACAGAACTGCAAGTAGCAGGACATCCTACAAGTAGCGGGTTTCAGAGTGCAAGATTTGCTTCCTTTTCTTTCCCTCGCTGCTGTTGCTCTGCTTCATCATTAAGACATTGGGATTCAAAGCAGCTTGATGGACAAGTTGTCACCATTGTGAACAACTGGTAGCAGGCTCCTCCCAGTCATTAACCTCAATGGTGCCATGCTTCAAGGAGAGCTTATGGGTGTCTTTGAAGTATTTCCTTTGTCCTCCCCGTACATTGGCATTTGAGATTTGAAAAAACAAAATGTCACAAGGTAGATGGCTTTTGGGCATCTGGATACAGTGCCCAGCCCATTTAAGTTAATTTAAAGTTTTGGCTGAATGCTTGTGGAGCACACTTCAAGGAGGGTACTAGCATATGTTCAATGGCTCTCCAATTGAAGCTGGAGGATGTGGTGGGGGCATTGCTGATCAAATTTCTCTCCTGTTCATACATGTCACATACATGGTCTAGGTCTCACTGCAGAACAGAAATATGGTGACAACAATTGTTCTTTACACTTAGACTTTGTTGACTTGCAGAGATATTTGATGTCAAACTCTCACTGCAGTACATAAGAACATAAGAACTAGGAACAGGAGTAGGCCATCTGGCCCCTCGAGCCTGCTCCGCCATTTAATGAGATCATGGCTGATCTTTGTGGACTCAGCTCCACTCTCCGGCCCATACACCATATCCCCGAATCCCTTTATTCTTTAGAAAGGTATCTTTTTCTTAAAAACGTTTAAAGAAGGAGCCTCAACTGCTTCGCTGGGCAAGGAATTCCAGAGATTCACAACCCTTTGGGTGAAGAAGTTCCTCCTAAACTCGGTCTTAAATCTACTTCCCCTTATTTTGAGGCTGTGCCCCCTAATTCTGCTTTCCCCGACCAGTGGAAACAACCTGCCCGCATCTATCCTATCTATTCCCTTCATAATTTTATATGTTTCAATAAGATCCCCCCGTATCCTTCTAAACTCCAATGAGTACAGTCCCAGTCTACTCAACCTCTCGTCATAATCTAATCCCCTCAACTCTGGGATCAACCTAGTGAATCTCCTCTGCATTCCCTCCAGTGCCAATATGTCCTTTCTCAGGTAAGGAGACCAAAACTGAATACAATACTCCAGATGTGGCCTCAACAACACCCTATACAATTGCAGCATAACCCCCCTAGTCTTGAACTCCATCCCTCTAGCAATGAAAGACAAAACTCGATTAGCCTTCTTAATCACCTGTTGCACCTGCACACCAACGTTTTGCGACTCGTGCACCAGCACACCCAGGTCCCTCTGCACAGCAGCATGTTTTAACATCTTACCCTTTAAATAATAATCCATTCTGCTGTTATTCCTCCCAAAATGGATAGCCTCAGGCACAGCTAACCGGGTGTTGAGTCAATAGTGGCCTTTTGAAAGAAGTGCCTGCCTAGGTATGTGAAATGTTCCACATACTCTAGAGTCTTTCCTTCAACATATATGGGAGGTGGAAAATGTGTTGACCAGATATTGGCTAGGTTTTGTTTTGACAACATTCAAGGATAGGCCAAGTTTCCTGTATGGAGAAGGTAAGAGATTGGGAGTGACTTGCAAATCTGGTGCAGTATGGGCACTGGCACTGCGGTCATCGCAAAATGTTGATCATGAATGTTTTGGCATGGAGCCAACTGAGGTTAGAGTTTTCTTTCTAGGTGGTATTTAATACCTGAGGCAGTTGATCCTTGATGAAGTGAACAGCCACTGTCAGGTAGATAGTAAATTGTATGGGTCCTATCATACAGCCTTGATTAATCCAGGTCTGGGTTTTGAAGGAATCTGTTTCAGATCTCCTACTCAAGTTGCAGTTATATCATATCAATCTTTGGAGCAGAATCCACACAGTCTCGTGATTTACAGAGTCAAGTGCTTTTGACAGGTTGATGAATGCAATGAAGAATTCCTGGTGTTATATCAACATTTTTCTTGGATTTCTCCAGCAACAAAGACCATTCAGGAAGATTCCCTGGAAGTTCTAAAGGCACATTGTATCTCTGGGATGATTTATTTTGCCACAGGAAGTAGGCAATTCAAGAGACATGTTAGAATTTTCCCTGCTATGGACGAGAGGGGAATAGACCTATATTTGCCACAGTAGTTTTAGCTCCCTTCCTGAAAACAGTTACAATTGCAGCTAAATTGAGCAATTAACAAACTGAGCAATTGAACATGCAGCTGTCAATCGCCCGGATGCTGCAGCTATCAATCATCCGAGTGCTGCAGCTATCAATCACCCAGAGTGCGGAGCTATAGCTGTCAAATCACCTGGGGAGCTGCAGCTGTCAATCACACAGATGCTGCAGCAATCAATCACCCAGAGTGATGTGGCTGTGAATCACCCGGAGTTCCGCAACTGTCAATCACTTGGGGAGCTCCAGGTATCAATCACATGGGGAGCTGCAGCTATCGATCACCTGGGGAGCTGCATCTGTCAATCACCTGGGGAGCCATGTTTGTTAATCACCCGGGGAGCTGTGGATGTTAATCACCCGGGGAGTTATAGCTGTCAGTCAGTCAGTGAATTGCAGCTGTCAATTACCCAGGAGCTGCATTTGTCAATCACCTGGGGAACTACAGCTGTCAATCACTCGGGGAGCTGCAACTGTCAATCACCAGTTGAGCACAGCTGTCAACTAACTAGGGAGCTGCAGCTCGCAATCACCTGGGAGGTGAAGTCGTCAGTCAGTTAGTGAGTTACAGCTGCCAATCACCCAGCGAGTTGCAGCTATCAATCAGAAAGTGAGTTGCAGCTGTCAATAACCGAGCTGTAAATCACTCGGGGAGCTACAGCCACCACTCAACCAGTGAGTTGAAGCTGTCAAGCACCCGGGGAGCTGCAGCTGTCAATAACTCAGTGAGTTACAACTGTTAATCACCTGGGGAAGTGCAGCTGTTAATCACCTGGGGAGAGCTACAGCTGTCAATCACACGGGGAGCTCGCAGTTGTTGATAGCCTAGTGAGTTTCAGCTGTTAATTACTTGGGGAGCTGCAGCTATCAATAACCCAATGAGTTGAAGCTGTTAATCATCTGGGGAGCTGCAAGTGTTAATCAGCTGGTGTCTTCAGCTTTAATCACATGGGGAGCTGCAGCTATCAGTCAGCCAGTAGGTTACAGCTGTCAATCACCCAGGGAGGTGCATCTGTCAATAATCCAGTTCGTTGCAACTGTCAATCACCTGGGGAGCTGCAGCTGTTAATTACCTGGGGAGCTGCCGCTATCACTCACCTGGGGAACTACAGCTGTCAAATCACCTGGGGAGCCTCAGCTGTCAATCACACAGGTGCTGCAGCAATCAATCACCCAGAGTGATGTGGCTGACAACCACCCGGAGTTCCGCAGCTGTCAATCATTTGGGGAGCTTCAGCTATCAATCACATGGGGAGCTGCAGCTATCGATCACCTGGGGAGCTGCATCTGTCAATCATCTGGGGAGCCATGTTTGTTAATCACCCGGGGAGCTATGGATGTTAATCACCCGGGGAGTTCTAGCTGTCAGTCAGTCAGTGAATTGCAGCTGTCAATCACTCGGGGAGCTGCAACTGTCAATCACCAGGTAAGCTCGGCTGTCAACTAACCAGGGAACTGCAGCTGGCAGTCACCTGGGAGGTGAAGTCGTCAGTCAGTTAGTGAGTTACAGCACCCAATCACCCAGTGAGTTGCAGCTATCAGTCAGCCAGTGAGTTGCAGCTGTCAATAACCGAGCTGTAAATCACTCGGGGAGCTACAGCCACCACTCAACCAGTGAGTTGAAGCTGTCAAGCACCTGGGGAGCTGCAGCTGTCAATAACTCAGTGAGTTGCAACTATTAATCACCTGGGGAAGTGCAACTGTTAATCACCTGGGGAGAGCTACAGCTGTCAATCACACGGGGAGCTCGCAGTTGTCGATAGCCCAGTGAGTTTCAGCTGTTAATTACTTGGGGAGCTGCAGCTATCAATAACCCAATGAGTTGAAGCTGTTAATCATCTGGGGAGCAAGTGTTAATCAGCTGGGGTCTTCAGCTGTTAATCGCATGGGGAGCTGCAGCTATCAGTCAGCCAGTAGGTTACAGCTGTCAGGGAGGTGCATCTGTCAATAATCCAGTGCGTTGTAACTGTCAATCACCTGGGGTGCTGCAGCTGTTAATCACCTGGGGAGCTGCAGCTGTCACTCACCTGGGGAGCTGCAGCTGTTAATCGTCTGGGGAGCTGCAGCTATGAATCACCTGGGGAGTTGCACTGTTTAACACCTGGGGAGCTGCAGCTGTTAACCACCTGGGGAGCTGCAGCTGTGCATCATCTGGGGAGCTGCAGCTATGAATCACCTGGGGATCTGTAGCTGTTAATCTTCTGGTGAGCTGCAGCTATAAATCACCAGGGGAGCTGCAGGAGTTAATCACCCATGAGCTGCAGCTGTCAATCACCTAGTGAGCTGCAGCTTTCAGTCACGCAATGAACTGCAGTTGTCAACCATTTGGGCAGCTAAGGCTGTCAATCATCCATGGAGCCTCCACCACAGGTTTGTAGTTCACACAGTCATGTACTGCATGGCTCACATTGCACAACTAACCACATCTTTACATTGCTGGTGGGGAGGGAGCAGAATCGACTGTTCGCAGTCCTGCTGGGTGATGCAGCTTATCAACAAACTGTTGGAATTTATGGAGAAATCTCCATTTTAAACATTGTTTCAAAATGTTTGATTGTTATGCAAAGTGAAACATTGGTACATCCGATTGAACACTGTCTGTGATATGTATTGATTTGTACAGAAGCCTGTAACCTTATCTCAATCAAGTGGGCTGCTTTGTCTTGGATGATGTTGAGCTTCTTGAGTGTTGTTTGAGCTGCACTTATCCAGCCAAGTGTAGAGTATTCACACTCCAGACTTGTGCCTTCTAGATGGTGGACATCATTTGTGGAGTCAAAAGGTGAGGTACACAATTCAGAATTCCAAGCCTCTGACCTGCTTTTGTAGCCACAGTATTTATATGGGTAGTTCAGTTCAGTTTCTCATAAATGATAACACAGAGTGTTGATAGTGGAGGATTTAGCAATGGTAATGTCAAGGGGTGATGGTTGGACCTGTCTTATTATAGATGGGCATTGCCTGGCACTTGTGTGGCAGGAATGTTACTCACCATTTATCAGCTCAAGCCTGAATGTTGTCCAGGTCTTGCTGCACATAGACGTGGGCTGCTTCAGTATCTGAGAAGTTGGGAATGGTGTGAGCATTGTTTGCTGATGATTGCATATTCCATTTCTGACCTTATGATGGAGGAAAGGTCATTGATGAAGCTGCTGAAGATGGGTGTGCCTAGAACACTACCCTGAGGAGCTCCTGCAGTGGTGTCCTAGAAGTGAAGCTGATTGACCTCCAACTGCCATATCATCTTCCTTTGACTCCAACCAGCGCAGAGTTTTTCCCCTAATTCCCATTGCCTCCAATTTTGCTCAAACCCCTTGATGCAGAACTCAGTCAAATACTGCCTTGATGTCAGGGGCAGCCACTCTCATCTCACCTCTCGATTTCAGCTCCTTTCTCCATGTTTGGACCGAGGCAATAATGAGGTCAGGAGTTGAGTGAACCTAAACTGAGTGTCAGTGAGCAGGATATTTCTGAGTAAGTGGTAAGAGTTAGGGAAATGCCATCAGGAATCTCCATGAATAAAACAAACAACTGTGGCATCTTCTTAGCCAATTCGATTGAGGACTTGTGAAAGAAACAGCACAAGGACTGAAAATTCAGTACCAAATCAGCTGCAGGGAGAAAAATAAAGGGAGCAAAATAAGGATTGACATAAGAGAGGGAGGACAAATCAGAAATAAGGAGTAACAGGTTTGAAAAAAAAGTTTGAAATTTCTATGCCTCAAACATGAATTAATACTTGTAGGAATAAGACTCCGCACTTGTAATAGGTAGTGTTCTGTAACATATACTTAAAAGTTCTTGAAATGGCAAAACCTAACTTCCTCTGGTGAATTTAGTTTTCATCTATCACACAAATACAGCAACTTTGCGCACTCAATGCATTTCAACACTGAGGCCATTTCAGCAAAGTCCACAGCAGAGCTGAACATCTCAGACAACAACTTTTGGATATCCACAAATCTGTACCTCACCTAAAATTGCTGCACCATTTCTGCATAAATTATAGCAAACACAATTAACCTCCCATTATTTTAACAGAAAATTCTCGCTCAATTGTTTATTTATATCTGCGCACCTAAATTATGACAGTTCTGGAATTGTTATACAAAAAATGTTTTAATTGAAATTTTTGTAGTATACAAAACAAGGATAAACATGGACATTCAGAGACAGCGGATAAAGAAAAATATTTACTCATTGGTTTGCTTTTATAATTTACATCGGTCTTGTTACATTATTTACAGCAGTGGTTACGACTTCCCGTTTTTCGTTCCACAGCAGTTTTTCCATTCTGGTTGTTTCCCCTGTCCCCCCTCCCTTTATCCCCGCCCCCTCTGCCCCCCTCTCATTGTCACTTATCTTACTTTCTTCCCTCATCTGCTCTTGTACACTGCTCCAGTTACGTTGGTGTTATGCTGAGTCTCATGTTACTGTTGGCCATGGTTGGGTTCCATGTCTCCCTGCCCCACCTCCCCCCTCCCCCCCTTGCTGTGTCATGACTACCCTCTCCTATTCTTTGGCTTCTTGGCTGTTGGCTATGAACAGATCTTGGAAGAATCGAGTAAATGGCTCCCATGTTTTGTGGACGCCCCCATCCGACCCTCAGATGGTGAATTTAATTTTCTCCATTTGGAGAAATTCCGATAGGTTCGAAAGCCAGTCTTCAGCTTTGGGTGGTGCTGCCGACTGTCAACCAGCTGAGCAGGATTCTCTCGTGGGCGATTAGGGAGACAAGACAAGGGTGTCGGTCCTCCACCCCATGAAGAAATCTGGCTGTTCTGATACTCCGAAGACTGCCACTCTTGGGTAAGGCTCCACCCTCATCCCCACTACCTTGGACATTGCCTCAAAGAAGGCTGTCAAAAGCCCAACAAGTCTGGGGCATGACCAGAACATGTGGCGTGGTTGACCGGGCCTCCTTGGCTCCGATCTCATTTATCCTCCACCTCCGGGAAGAACCTGCTCTTTCGGGTTCTGGTTAAGTGAGTTCTGTGTACCACTTACAGCTGCATTAGGCATAGCCTTATTTTTGTGAGGGCCACGAAGAATCCAGCACGAGTTTTAAGGATACAAAGTAATAACATTTATTTACAATAACATATACATATATAACAGCAGCAGCAACTTCCCTTGCTGCACACTCCTTCCTGCTGGTTCCAAACTGGCCAGCTTTATTTATACATGGAGTTTACTGATGGTTTCTCCGCCCCCCTCATTGGGGAAGCTCATACTCCCACAGGATTGTGGGATTGTCATTAGTCCCCAGCCAATGGTAAGCAGGCAGTTTATAACACTTATGAATATGGAGGTGGAGTTGCCCCTGTGTAATGCTTCGCTTCAGAGTCCACTGCACAGGGTCAACTCCACCTCCACATGTGCAAGGAATTGTTATACATGCACTGTTTGACTATATGCTGTTGACTGTTGGCAATTCACAGCAATACAGTGGCATTGAGTCCTGTTCTATTAATCAAGATTGGAAAAATATTACTTTTAGCTTTTACATTACTCTACTTAATTGTGTCAATCTTAGCCAGTCTGCTTGGGGATTGCAATGGGTTAATTGCCCTGATTTTTAAATTTTCAACCCCACCTTGCAAAACAATGCACACTACTTAGAAACTGAAGAAGTCTAAGCATGCCTGTTTTCAGAATGCCTGATAATTTTGTAGCTGAACCAGTTTCTGGGACATGCATAAATGTAGTTCAGACAGAGTCATCTTCTGACATTGTGCCACATCACTGCAGTGTTGGAATATACAGATGGTAATTTCTGTGCAAAGCGGGCATCGGACATGTTGTGGGTAGAACGATTCTGCCACTCACCAGAGGCACTAGCAAAGAGGCACAACCTATTTGCATAGTTGGTCCTCATTTGAATTTGATTGGTGATGGTGGTGGGGGCAGGAAGTTGGTGGTGGTAGGGGGGGGATCTATCTCTGCACAGCTAATCCTAAATTTATACCCTAAAAATGGGGAGGCAATTCCAGGTGGTTACTGGTATTTGTAAACTTTGGTAAAATTTATTTTTTGTCAAAATTTGGCAAACTTGTACTTATTTAGAAAGGGAGACAGAAGAGAATTTTTGGCTGAAGTTTTTGTTTTCAATTTCAATTTCCCTTCTTTAAGTTTGTTCCTTTTTTCTCTACGGACAATGACTCACCCGATGGAGAATAATTTTCAACTTCACCATCTGAATGGTAATCTGGAAGAGTGGAAGACTTTCCCAGATAGAATTTGTCCCATTTTTATCCCAATAAAACCAAAGAAGCGCCTTCTTCAATGGGTGGGAGATTTGGGGCTGGATTCTCCATTTGGGAGACTACGGCCTGGATTCTCCGATTTTGCAGTTAAGAGCCAATGCCGGCGTGGGAACTGTGGCATTTTACGACGCCATAATTGGTGCCGAACCCTCACTGATCCTGGGACTGGTGAGGGATTAGTAGCCACGCCGGGTAAAATCCCCGGCTCCCACAACAAATACGGCAGGAGGATGGCCAGATCCCTGGTTTGCATGCACACGGCGAAGACCTGCAACGGACCCGACCTGCCAAATACCGCCCCCAGGCCACCCCCACCAGTCCCCCCAGCACTTGTGGAAGCCCCACCGGCCAGCAACATGGCTCCCGGCTGACTGTGATGGCGTTGGATCCAGTCCATGGCTGCCACGCTGGGTTTCTAACCGCTGAGACCACACGTCCCTCGCGCAGTTGGGAACCCGGCCCATCGGGGGCAGAGCAACGGGAGGGCCTTCCGATGCACCGTTCCAACAGTGTGCAGCGCCCGACGTGATGACGCCATTTCAGAGGGAGCGGAGAATAGAAAACTGGTGTCAAACCCGATTTGGGCATCGGAAGGGATTTTCCACCCGATTGTCGATTACGATATCTGCATATGTTCTCCCACCAGAGCTAAATTGCACCAGTTTTATGATCCCATGTGGCCATAAAGCAGGATGTAATTCAGTAATGTTCAACGCCATGCACATTTATGCATGGCATGAAATACGAGGAATTCCTTTGGAATCCTGCTATCAGGCACCCTGATGTTTGTAAATGTTGACCACATCAAAGAGAGGTAAGTGTAGTGAAATCATACGCTTGAGTGATTTGAATGCACTTAATACAGCTTACATCCCTTCTATGTGGTCAATGTTTACAAACACTGTGGTTTCACCACTTAGGCCACTGAAGTATGAAGGATATGAATGGATCAAATCTGCAGATGGTTTTTTACAAGCTGTCAATCACAGATCACTACTCCAAAGCTATGAATAGCCTGCAGATGGTGGATCTGTGGGAACCAGACACAGGCATATCTGCTCTCCTTCAAGGAATAGATATGGGGAGCTGCAAGGTAAGTATTACGGCTATGATGCTTCTCACTCTGGACTGCTATTTAGCTCCCAGGCAGGGGTCCCTTTCTGGGGGGGGGGGGGGGGGCTGTGTGGAGGGGGGTCTAATTGGGGGGGTCTGTGTGTGGTGGAGTCTGTGGTGGGGTGTCTTATTACAGGGGGTCCCTGTGGTGGGTCCTCTATTACATCAGACTCTGTGGGGGTCTCCCTATCACAGGGGACCACAATAGAACCACGCCCATGTGATTCCCATCCTCGGGGACCGGAGAATTGTGGGAGGGCAGAGCATAGGGCACCGGGCCCACTAAATAGATGCAAACGCATCATAATGACCCATTTGCATTTATTTAAATGCCCCGTGCATGGCGTGGAACTCATACATGCCACCCACCGGGGGTCGAAGCATAGCATTCGGGCGCCAACCCCAATTTTGCCTTGACGCCTGATTCTCTGTTCCATCGGGTAATGCATTCTGGGTGTCCTGGGACCGAGAATCCTGCCCTGGCCTTCTGGACTACTATCCAAGTGGGTGTTGAAAATTGTCCCCTATAATTCTACGGGTGATGGCAAATGTTTGCTGTTTCATACAAGTAGTCATCCTGTGGTGTGAGTCTAAATAGTGATGTCCACGAATCAGAACTGAACATGACATTGTTTTCATTGGCCATATTGCACTCTCTAGCAGGTGTCATTGGAAAGTATATGGGAGCAAGAACCTTAAAATGTCCACATTAACTTTCAATATTGAAGGCAGTTGAAGTGCCCCATTATTACGTAACTGAAAACAATGGATTCAGCCCATATCAAGGTTCAAACCGAGAACTTACTGGGCTAGGGTGGCTAGGCACCACAACACAGTCGAAATAACTGTTGAACTAATGGGGGATTTTTAAAATCAGAGCAATTATAATAAAATAGGAGATAACATTTTTATTTTAAATGTGACCTGACTATGATAAGAGCTGTCTTGTAAGGTGTAACCATTCCTACAGTGAAGGAACTGAGAACCACCAGCACAGAACTGCACCTGTAGCTGGCTAGTGTGCCAAGTAGGAGAATAAGAACAGAATTCAATAAAAGGCATCTTCAACTCTTTCTGTGCCAGAGTTCTCTCAGTCCCACACTAGTGCTACAGATAAGAAAATTCAGCAGGAGCAGGAGTCTAAGTATGAATTCTTGACAGAGCAAATAATTAGACGCCTGCACCGAAATGACATAGCTGAGATCTCAAATTATAGGTCAGTTCAAGCACACTTTCAGGTTGTTTGTCCTAACTGATGGACTGTTTGCAAACAATAATGTTAAGTCAATCAGTAAAGGAAAAAAGTTGCTCCAAGGCAAGCATGTTAATACTTTACTAACACGAGGCAGTCAACCAGACTGAGGAGGAGTCTTATGAACTCAAAATATTCCAAGGACATCACGTAACTTTGCCAATCTCATCATTTGTATTGAAATGTTGCAAATAATGGGCTGTATATGTAACTGGTTCATATCAGAAAGTATTTTGGTGTCCTCATTGACAAGATGCTAATTTGAGACTTGTCTATCTGCTGCTACATTGTTGTAAAAAATAAACCTATTCACCAATATCTTTTAGGAAATGAAACCTGCAGCCCGTGCCTGCTCTGGTTTTCGTGTGATTCCAGTTCAACAACAATGTTGTTAACTCTTAATTGTCCTGGAATTGACCTAAAGTTCCACTGGCACACTTGAGACCTTCTGCGGCCAATGTGCACCATAGGAGCTACAGTGCATCATTAGCCACAAAAAAGACATTTTGATTTAGTTTGCTACATTTCTTTACTACTTTATCCTTTGTTACAGTGTCCCTTTAAGGGGGGGGGGGGTCCATGTTAATTAGTTTATTTTATTGTTTTTTTGTATTTTAAAAGAGTGACCTAGAAACCCACCGGAGGAGAATTGCTATCGATTTACTTTCCCCCTGGGAGTGCAAATTGGGAAGCGACTCCGTTTCCCTTGCCAGGCAAATTTATGCATGGTGAGGAATATGAGGGAATCCTGCTATCGGGCCGCCATTTCAAGCAGGCAGCCCAATAGCGAGGTCCCGTACCCTAATGGGGGGGGGGGGGGGGGGGGGGGTAGCAGACGAGTGTGAGAAATGTGGGCGGGGGCGGCGAATCATAGGATTCATAGAATTTACAGTGCAGAAGGAGGCAATTCGGCCCATCGGGTCTGCACCAGCACTTGGAAAGAGCACCCTACTCAAACTCACGCCCCCACCCTATCCACGTAACCCAGTAACCCCACTTAACCTTTTTGGACACTACGGACTATTTAGCTTGGCCAATCCACCAAACCTGCACATCTTTGGACTGTGGGACGAAATCGGAGCACCCGGAGGAAACTCACCCAGATACGTGCAGAACGTGCAGACTCCGCACAGACAGTAACCCAAGTCAGGAATCAAACCTGGGGCGCTGGAGCTGGAAAGCAATGATGCTGACCACTGTGCCACCCATTGGTTATCTTGATGTTATCGAAATAAAATACCCCCATACATATTCAAAGCTTGGTATGTGTACGATATGTACACTGAATGCAATGTTTTTTAAAATTGTGCCATGTCAAAGTTTTAAGAGCTCCCTCCAAATCAAAGAACGATAGAAATGTTCAGACGGTCAGAGAAACAGAGTTAGCATTTCAGGTCAATGATCTTTCATTAGAACTGAAGGAAGATAGAAATGTCAGAGTTTTAAGCCAGTATAAGTGGTGGTGGGGTGAGGAGTGGGGGAGGGGAATGCAGGAAGAACAAAAAGAAAGGTCTGTGATAGGGTAAAGGGCAGGAAAGATTAAGATTTCAGGATGCAAAAAGCCAAAGAGAGGCGTAATGGGTACAGTAAAGGGACAAAGATTGTGTCCGCATGGTTTGTTACATTGCAGCCCCTCCAGAACAGCAACACCTTAAATCAATAGTGGGCAACTTATGGCTCAGGTGCCACATGTGACCCATAAGTGTTCTGAGTGCGGCCCATGAGACATTTTTGTTGACTGTTGCCCACATGCAGGGATGCCACATTCCGCTAGTTTCCATCCACGTATCATTTTTCCTACCAGTGTGACTGAAGTGATACATACGTAAAGCAAGGGCAAGTGAACCAAGGTGCAAGCTGATCGCACACGACATTGACTGTGAGAGCCATGTACTCCCTCTGCAACCAATCAACCGTAAATACTTATTTTGTATTTTACCGCTTGAAGTTGATGACAGTTCTATTAATGTGTGAATGATTAAGCATTTTCTATAACTTGTTCCGAAATATTTGGTGTGCAGCAAATGTATTCAATCCTATTCAGAGGTCATAGTTAGTGATCTTGTGACCCACTAAGGTGAAGGAGGGCCTGCTCGCTAGACTAGGTTGCCCATCACTGGCTTAAATAAATACCACAGCAGACAGATTGCGATACTTAGAATTACCAACACTTTTGGAAGTTCCATCAGTATTAACCTGGTACAAAGCTAATTGGCACTTGGAAAGATTTAATAAATAGATAGGAGGATAGACACAGATTTCAGGAGGGCAGAGGCAAACTGGCAAAATGAGCAGACACATGGTAGGTGAAATTCAAAGCAGGTGTATGTCAAGTGATTCAGCTTGTTCGGAAGAATGAGAAGAGGAAATGCCAACTAAATTGCAGGCACTATTTTGTAATTTGCAGCTGGTTCAAAACTTTGATGTCTTGTGACCTGTGAAGATAATGGTGATAGACTTCAAGAGGACATCGGCGGGCTGGTGGAATGGGCGGACAGGTGGCAGACAAAATTTAATGCAGCGATATGTGAAGTGAAACAGTTTGGTAGAAATCATGAGGAAAGGAATATAAAATAAAAGATACAATTCTAAAGTGGGTGTAGGAACAGGGATGAATGTTTGCAAATCGTGCAGAGCAAGTTAAGAAGGTTGTTAAGATGATGCACGGGATGGATCTTTATAAATTGAGGCATAGAGTAAAAAAAGCAGGGATGTTATGCTAAACCTTCATAAACACTGCTATGTGGCAGCTGAAGGATTGTGTCCAATTCGGGGCACCACATACCTTAGCCAAGGTGTCAAGGCCTTTGAGAGCGTGCAGAAGAGATTTACCAGAATGATACCAGGGATGAAATATTTTAGCCATATGGAGGAACTAGAGAAGCTGGTTGTTGTTCTCCTTAAAGCAGACAAGGTTCAGGGAAGATTTAATGAAGGTGTTCAGTATCATGAAGGGTTTTGATAGAATAAATCAGGATACCATGCCTGTGTATTCCAGCCGTTCACGTCAGTGGAATTTTCTGGTCCCGTCGTCAGCGTAGCCCTGCCACGGGCTTCATGGCAGCAAATTGTGCATTCAATGGGAAACCCCATTGACAACAGCCGGACCAGAAGATGCCACTGTCGACCAACGCTGTGCCACCGTGAAACACGGGGCAGGTTGCGTGGAAAATCCTGCCCAATATTTCCAGCAGCAGAAGGGTTAATATGCAGAGCACATAAATTTAAGGTAATTAGCAAAAGCACAGGAGGCAAAGTGAGGGAAACATTTACACAATGAGTTATGATGATTGCATTGCTAGAAAGAGTGCTGAAACCAGACTGAATTTAAAAGGTAATTGGATATATATTTGAAGTGGAAAGAGTTGCAGGGCTAACAGCAGGGAAGTGGAATTACTAGATTTTGTTTTCAAAGTGCTGCCATAGACATGATGGGTTGAATGGTCTCAATCGGTGTTGTATAATTCTATGATTCTAACAGCAGCTGAGATTTCGCCTTTAAAAATTTAAAGTTAATTATATAGACTGTTATACCATTTACTTTCCACCAGTGCAAACCAGCTGCACTTTTATATTGACAAATAATGGACAGCCCAATTCTCAAGTGAATTTTCTGAATCAACAACAATTTGCATGTTCAAAGTGCTTGTTCTCAGCTAATCTCACACCCCTTCAGATTCACGTCAGCTATTGCATAACTAAATGGTTGCTAAACTACATTTAAAAAGATCTCAACAATTCATGACCTGAAAGCTTGTTGAATGTAATATTTGACCTTTCCAATGTTAACACAGTCGCCTTCCAAACAGAAGTAAAATACCACAGAAGTTAAGGAGTCTCATGTCATGATGAGGATATATTAGGAATTTGGGTCCAAAAATGGGATCGAAGCAGGCAATTTAGGGGTTAAACAAACTGAGGGAAAGACTGCTCGCAGCAGAGTCAGAGGAATATGCCCACAGCCTGAGTTACCTTGTCCCATTCAGATTTAACCTCATTAGTGGGAATACATAGGATGCATCAGTTCAGTCAGGATGAGCCACTCAAGATCCATTGTCAGTTGGGCCAACCTTGTATGACAAGCCATTATCCCATCACAGAGTCTGATGACCTATTTGTCCGTCAAGGGAAGGTTAGTTGCATATGAATGGCATAGCTCTGTTCTTTTGTATAAATGGGAGTGGGCAATCAACCAAGATAACGATAAAGTATTCAAGTATGGTTACCTCAGGGAGAACCTTTGTTTGAGGGGGTTGTCAGAGCTTAGAGACAGAGGGAGACGAAGAAATGCTGTTTCGAACAGTTACAGGACAGAATGCTTTGGAAATCAACCAGAGAGGTCATGAAAGTTGTAATCGAGGCAGACGTTGAAAAAGGGTTCTGAACAAGGGTTTCCCAAACAGAAGAAAAATTGCTTTGTAAATGCAATATTACCTTGGTCTTTCTGTGTAAGCAGCATGAGAGAAGCATGTTTATTGAAAGTGATGTTTAATGGGAACTAGTGGGTTAAGGTTAAGAAACTGCATGTAATCTGTTAGTGTTAGAACTGAAGTAAAAGTTTAAATATTTTCTTTTGTTTTAATAACGTTTGGTTAAAAAATAACCAAACCCTATTTCTTATATTATCACTGCTGGAACAAATCGATCTTTCCACACCGCAATATGTTTTATTCTCTAAAAGAGGAAGCATACTTTATATCTTTCCATATTTTCAGATATTTTATATCTTTAAAAATCATAAGGAGCTTTCAATATTATTGCCACTTAAATGCAACTCCGTTGACCTACATGATGTTTTGAGGAGCAGGAATACTCTTCTAGTTAAAAATAATCTTGGTTGTTTTAATTGATTTATTATTTTTCCAAAAGGGCTCTCCAGTTCAGCAGGGCCTTACTATACAATAAAATAAAATAAACTTTAAGATATCACCAAATAATTAAGAAATCTGCCTCAAACACAATGCACGATCCCACAGAATCTGTTTATGAAACATAGTTTGCAGGCGAATGCCAACGTGTTAATATGTAATTTTGTCTTGTCCTGACATGTCTTTGTTCCTCGCTGGAAGATAGGCCAAACAAGTTCACCGTGACAAGCTCATACTAGAAATTGTAATAGTATAATGACACAATTTTCAATGTCATGTGCATGAAAAAACATAATCATTTTTAATAGCAAAGCTTCAGATCTGGTGCATCAATTGTTGCACAGCCGTTTCACAATGAATCATATTCTTCCGAAAACAGACTTCTATAAAAGTTAGTCACAGAGCATGGGTATTATGGTCAAGCAGGTCATTTATTGCACATCTGTAATTGCCTTCGATGAGGTGATGCTTAGCTGCCTTCTTGAATATGACTGAGTGGAATGCCAGGCCATTTCAGAGGACATTTAAATCACATATAGGCCAGGTTGGGTAATGACAGCAGATTTCACATTCGTGAACCAGATGAGTTTTTATCATTTTTTTAAAAATATTTTTATTCTCCTCCTTTTTCACATTTTTTCCAAAATTTACACCCAATAATAAACAATAATCAGTAATGAATGCAATGCCAATCCCCATATCAATAACAATCCCATCCTCCCACCAAACCACCAAACAGCAGCCCGCATGTTCATATAAACAATTAACAAAAACAAATCAGGAATCACCCAGTCACCATTAACACATACAGTCCCCCTCCTCTCAACCGCCCCCCCCCACCCTAATGTCCGATGTAATCCAATTCTCGAAAGTGCAGAATGAATAATGCCCATGAATTGTAGAACCCCTCCATCCTTCCCCTCAGCTCAAATTTGACCTTCTCAAGAGTCAAGAATTCCAGCAGGTCCCCCCGACATGCCAGGGCACAGGGTGGGGAGGTTGATCTCCATCCCAACAGGATCTGCCTTCGGGCAATCAATGAGGCGAAGGCTACAACATCTGCCTCCGCACCCGTTTCCAACCCTGGCTGGTCCGACACCCCGAATATGGCCTTCCAAGGGCCTGGATCCAGTTTCACGTGCACCACTTTAGAGATTACCCTAAAAACCTCCTTCCAGTAATCCTCCAGTTTAGGGCAGGTCCAAAACATATGAACGTGATTTGCGGGGTCCCCACCGCAATGTTCACATACATCTTCTACCCCCTCAAAGAGCCGGCTCATCCTCTCCCTTGTGAGGTGTGCTCTATATACCACCTTCAGCTGTATCAGCCCCAACCTTGCACATGAGGTGGAGGTGTTCATCCTCCATAGGGCAGCACGGCAGCATTGTGGATAGCACAATTGCTTCACAGCTCCAGGGTCCCAGGTTCGATTCCGGCTTGGGTCACTGTCTGTGCGGAGTCTGCACATCCTCCCCGTGTGTGCGTGGGTTTCCTCCGGGTGCTCCGGTTTCCTCCCACAGTTCAAAGATGTGCGGGTTAGGTGGCTTAGCCATGATAAATTGCCCTTAGTGTCCAAAATTGCCCTTAGTGTTGGGTGGGGTTACTGGGTTATGGGGATAGGGTGGAGGTGTTGACCTTGGGTAGGGTGCTCTTTCCAAGAGCCGGTGCAGACTCGATGGGCCGAATGGCCTCCTTCTGCACTGTAAATTCTATGATAATCTATGATAATCCTCCGGAGCACCTCACACCAGAACTCTTCCTCCCACTTTGCCTTGATCCCATCCAGCGGTGCCTTCTCGTCTTCTAAAATAGCCCCGTAAACCGCCGACACTACCCCCTTCTCCAGTCCCCCTGTCGTCAGCACGTCCTCCAGCAATGTGGAGGCCGGCTCTCTATTTCCTTTGTGGCACAGTCTCGAATCTGCATATATCTAAATATTCCGCCCTGCTCCAGCCCATACTTTGCTCCCAGCTCCTTCAATCGTGCAAACCGATCCCCCAAGAAACAAATCTTTTAGTGTCCTAATTCCTTTCTCATCCCATCTCTGAAACTTTCTTTCCCACTTCCCTGGCTCAAATCTATGGTTCCCCCAAATCGGCATTTCTCGTGACCCTGACCCCAACCTGAAGTGCTGTTGAAACTGCCTCCAAATTCTCAAGAACCTGTTACTGCCGTACTCCCTGAGTATTTCCCCAGGGCCGTCGGGAGCGGCGCTGTTGCCAGCGCCTTCAATCCTGACCCCCTACACAAACACTCCTCCATTCTGACCCACTGGCTGTCAACCCCTCTGACCCAGCTCCGGACCTTTTCCACTTTCACCGCCCAGTAATCATACATCAGGTTCGGAAGACCCAGACCCCCTGCCTGCCTTCCTCTCTGTAGTAGCACCTTTCTAATTCTGGCCACCTTCCCTCCCCATACGAACGAGGGAATCATCCCTTCAATCTCTCTAAAAAGTGCCTTTGGCAGGAAAATCGGCAGGCATTGGAAAATAAACAGAAATCATGGCAACACGTTTGTTTTAACCGCCTGTACGCGACCCACCAGTGATAGAGGGAGGCCATTCCACCTTGCCAGATCAGCTTTCACCCTCCCCACCAAACTAGAAATGTTGTACCTACGGAGCCCCTCCCAATCCTGAACAACCTGCACCCCCAGGTATCTAAAGTAAGTCCCTGCCCTACGGATTGGCAGACCTCCCAGCCCTGCCCCCACCCCTGGCCGAGACACCACAAAATATTCACTCTTGTCTAGATTTTACTTGTACCCCGAGAGAGTCCCAAACACCCGAAGCAGCTCCAGTATTCGCCCTATTGACACACTCAGTTCCGACACGTATAATAACAAGTAATCGGCATATAAGGACACTCTATGCTCTATCCCACCCACACTATCCGTTTCCATACCCCCAAACCTCTTAACGCGATGGCCAATGGCTCAATTGCGAGTGCAACCAGCAGGAGAACCATAGGACATCCCTGCCTAGTCCCACGGTGGAGAGAAAAGTATTCCGTACTGATGTTATTTGTGCGGACACTCGCCCTCGGCTTCTTATACAGTAACTTTACCCAGTCCACAAATCTTGACCCAATCCTAAACTGCTCCAGAACTGCCATCAAGTCCCCCCATTCTACCCGGTCAAACGCTTTCTCAGCATCCAATGCCACAACCACTTCTCTTTCCTTCCCTTCTGCCGGTGCCATAACCACATTCAGTACCCTCCTAATGTTCGAAAAGAGCTGCCTCCCTCTCACAAACCCCTTCTGATCTTCACCTATCATCTTCGGGAGACATTCCTCCAGCCTACCTGCCAGTACCTTCGCCAATATCTTTGCGTCCACGTTTAAAAGCGATATGAGCCTATACATCCCACACTCGGTCGGATCCTTATCTCTTTTAAGCAACAGGAAAATCGATGCTGGCCCCAAAGTTTGTGGTATAACCCCCTTCCCTATCGCCTCCTCAAACATCCCCACCATCTGCGGCACCAGCTTATCTTTGAATTTTTTATAATATTCCACCAGAAACCCATCCGGCCCTGCCAATTTCCCTGACTGCATCCTTCCAATCGCATCTTTTATCTCCTGCTTCACTATCGCCCCTTCTAATGTAGCCCTGTCCCCCTCCCCAAACCTTAGGTACTCCAGCCATTCTAGAAATTCCTGCATCTCCCGGCCTCCCCCAGGTGGCTCTGATCTGTATAACCTCTCATAGAATTCCTTAAAGACCTTGTTAATCTGATCTGGAGCTACCACCAACTTTCCTGCCCTGTCCCTCACCTGGACAATTTCCCTTGCCGCAGCCTCCCTCCAGAGCTGACCCGCCAACCCGCCTCTCTCCATGCTCGTAAACTGCTCGCCTCAATTGGCGTACCGCCTTCCTGGTAGATAGCCGGTCAAAGCTCGCCTGTAATTCCTTCCTCTTTTCCAACTTTGCTGGGTCCCTATCTTCTGCATACCTCCTATCTACCTACAGAATCATCTATTACCCTCTGACGCTCCAACCTCACCTCTTTGTCTAGCCTAGCCTTGAACGAGATCACCTCACCCCTCACCACCGCCTTTAGAGCCTCCCAGACAATCGCCTTCGACACCTTACCCGTGCAGTTGAAACCTACATATTCCTCGATTACTTTTTCAATTTTGCCACAGAACCCTCGATTCCCCCAACAGTCCCACATCTAACTTCCACCCTGTTCTCTGTACCGTCCCCTTCTCCAGTACCATATCCTCCCAATGCGGAGCATGATCTGATATTGCAAATGCCGGGTACTTTGACCCCTTAATCCCAGCCAACAGCACCTTCCCCACCATGAAAACGTTGATCCGCGAGTATACCTTATGGACCGCTGAGAAAAGCGAGTAATCCCGCTCCCTCGGGTGCAGAAACCTCCAAGGGTCCAGCCCTCCCATTTCCACCATTAGCCCAGCCAATGCCGTCGCAACCCCCCCTGATGGGACCAGCGAGCTTGGCCGTGACCTGTCCAATCTTTGCTCCTGCACCAAGTTCCAGTCACCCCCCACTATCAGTTTGTGTGAGTCCAAGTCGGGGATGGCCCCACACACCTTCGTGATCCCACATCGTCCCAATTGGGACCATATACACTTACCAGCACCACTAGCCTCCCTTCCAGCGCCCCTGCCACAATCATATACCTACCCCACTGGTCTGCAACCACCTTCTCCATCTGGAATCATACCCTTTTGCTGACCATTACCACTACCCCTTGAGCCCTTCCATCAAATCCAGAGTGAAACACCTGACTAACCCAGTCCTTTTTAAGTCTCACCTGATCCTTCATGCTCAAGTGAGTCTCCTGCAGCATTGCTACATCGGCCTTCAAACTTTTAAGATGCGCAATCATCCTTGACTGGGCCTCCCAGCCCCTTCACATTCCACGAGACTATCCTAACTGGGGGTCTCTTACCCCCCCCCCTTCTTATCCACCATCATCACACCACCAGCCCCTGCCCCACAAGCCTGATCCGCCCCTATCCATTATTAACATAGAACCCCTCCCCGAATCCCCCCTGCACTTCCCCATGAAAAAATCTCACCCAGTATCGATCCTCTCCCCCCACTTTGCTCGCCTCGTAGGCCCATTGAAACCTGCTAACCAGGCTCCAATGTCCGCAGCCCTCCTCTCACCTCACGTCCGTTCACTAGCGAACTTTAGTTAGCTAGCGAAGTTTCCCCCCCGCCCCCCCCCCCCCAAGGCATACCGTCCCCTCCCACCCAGTCCCAGAAGAAAAAGAAAAACAATCGAACCCATACAATTCAATAAAATAACATATAACCATTGCAACAAAAAAAAAAGTAACAAAAATGCCAATCAAACCAAACAAATACTTAAACACTATAACCACGTGAAGTCAAGTAAGTTACAGGTCAATGAAAAGAAAGTTCTAACATTTATACATTTTCCAGTTCCCCAAACACAGGCCACGATCTCTCTTCCAGCTCCACTCCTCACTTCTGTCCCAAGCCTATTGCCTTCATGAATGCCTCAGCCGCGTCCACCATTTCAAAATAAAAATCTTTGGCGCTGTACGTCACCCTCAGCTTTGCCGGGTATACCATACCAAATCGCACCCCCTTGTTGTACAGTGCCGCCTTCACTCGGCTGAACGTTGCTCGTCTCTTCGCCAACTCCACCGTCAAGTCCTGGTAAATCTGAACTCTGGCACCATCCCACTGCACCTCCCGCTACTGCTTCGCCCAGCTTAGCACCTTCTCCATCATGTAGTATTTATGGAAGCAGATAATTACTGCTCTTGGTGGCTCATTTACTTTGGGTTTCGGCCTCAACGACCGGTGAGCTCGGTCCAGTTCATACCGGGAGAGGTCTTCGACCTCCCCCATCAACTCCACCAGCATCTTAGCAAAGTACTCTGTTGGCCTTGAGCCCCTGCCCCTCCGGGAAAGCTCACAATTCTCAGATTGTGCAGTCTCGAGCGGTTCTCCAAGTCCTCGAGCTTTGCTCGGAGTCCTCTGTTGACCTCCACCACCCTCCGCAGCTCGTCCCCCATCAAGGTGAGCAGGTCGCTGTGTTGTGACATGGCGTCCTTTACTTCCTTCATCTTCTCACCTTGTTCTCTCACCTCAGCCGATGTCTTTGCCACAGCTACCCTCACCGGGGCGATTGCCTCCTCTACCAATGATTTCAGTTTGACCGCCATCTCCTACCTCAACGCCCCCTTGTGGCCCACAAACTGCTTCTCCAGCTCCACCACCATCACCTCAGTCATCTTTTCCATCATAAGTAGTGCGGCCCCACCACGCGGTCTGGCATCCGCCATCTTGTCAGCGTTTTTACTGGTCCTCTCACTCCATTGCGAACCTGCGTTTCCTCCCTCCTTCGCAACTTGTTTTGGCATCCTTTTAACGACTTATTATTTTTCCCCTTCTTTCTTCAATCTTAAAATAAATAAATAATAAAATTAAATTAAAACATTGTAAAATTAAAAATAATTAAAATGTCAAAAATCAAAAAACAAATCACTTCCCCGGGACCGGACTTCAAACTTCTCACGCATTCATTTTGAGCGGGGGCCACCTGATGTGTTCTGCTACTCCTCTACATCGTGTTCTGGATTCGAGCCTTGCCTCGTGTCAAGCTCCACCCCCGCCACTCACTTCGGGCTCAATGCCCCCTGCTCCTCCGGCCGCCGGACGGTCTCGCGGGGCTCCTCGCCGGCTCCAAACCAGCCCGACCCAGCGCCCATCCCTCATGCCGCAACGGCCGAAGAAATTGGAATTGAAAAAACAACGGGCAAACCCCCGAAAAAGACCAGGATATCGCGGACCGGCGGGAGCCTCTCCTCATCGCGGCCGCTCTGCTCGCGAGCGCCATCAGTAGTCGGGGTTTTTATCATAATCCAGTAGTTTCATTATCATCATTACCGATACCAGCTTTTCATTTCAGATTTGTTTATTGACTAAATTTAAATTTCCTTGCTGTCCTGAGGACATCTGAAATCGTATGCTCCGATCATTAGTTCAGGCTTCGGGATTATTACAAAAACAAAATACTGTGTATGTTGGAAATATGAAGTAAGAATAGGAAATGCTGGCAATATTCAGTCGGTCAGACAGCATCTGTGGAGCGAGAAAGCAATGTTTCAGACCGAGGACATTTCATCAGATTACTACTCCAGCAACACAACCACAGTGCTCAGGTGCCTGTTGTGTTGTTTGGGATGTTAAGACGTAGAATGTGGGTGGTTGGACGACAGGGATTGTGTTTTATGTAATAGAATGGATACAGCACAGAAGGAGGCAATTCAGCCCAAATGGTCTGTGCTGGCCCTCTGCCAGAGCAACTCAGCTTGACCTCTGCCCCACCACTCCCCTCCCTTACCTCATAACCCTGCAATTTATTTCTTTTCCAACTCTATTTTGAAAGCCCTGATTATATCTGTCTCCACCATATTCTCTGGTTGTGCATTCCAGAGCGTAATGACATGCTACAGAAAAGGTTTCCCCACATGTCAGTGTTGGTTCATTTGCCAATCGCCTTATACTGGTATCTTCTGGTTCTCGACCCTAGTCATAGGAAATCAGGTACAAGAGTAGACCATTCATCCCCCTGATCATTAATAGATATTGTGGCCACAAATCAGGCAGTAAAATACGCTGTTATGATGCTGGGTCACCAAAACAACCTCATCACACCAGTCTCAGATATTACGGAAAGTGAGTGGGCACTGAAATTGAACATCAACCCACCATTTTTAATTAACCAATTTACAAGCTATTAAGCTTGTTAAAGAGTCAATTGTTTTCAATTTTTTTGTTACCCACTGTTTTTCAAGCACCAGATGGAAAATGATTTGGGAGTGCTTTACGGCAGGTATGACAAAGCAGCACAATGGTCAAATAAATGGCCTGTCTGACGTGGCGTCCTTGCCTGCACAAGGCAGCAGACTTTGGTAGTGATGTTGGCAAGGTCCCAAACTTTTTCCCGTCTGAGGAGCACATTTGTCGTATCTGCCATCTGTGCAAACAGAGTAAAGCATAGCACTTTATATAAAGAGGGCAGAATTTTAAAAATGAGTCAGAAAAATTATGGTTCTTCCAGGCCATCACCGCAGTCTGGAGACCTCTGTGGCCACCATTTCTGCTGATCTATGCACCTGTATGCCATTACCCTTCAGATGTCCAGGTCACTTGATATTCAGGAAGTGGGAGCAACAGGAAAATCTGTAGCTGACATCACCTACAATCTTTCAAACATCAGGCATTTTGTGAGGCATGGTTGGGCTGTTCTCTTTGGCTCAAAGAAGGCTGAGGAGAGATTTGATTGAGATGAACAAAATTGTGAGGGGCCTGGATAAATGGATGGGAAGACCCTGCTCACCTTACCAGAGATGTCAGTGACTAGGGGACATAGATTTAAGTGATTGGTAGAATGATTAGAGGGGAGGTGAGGAAAAGCTTTTTCACCCAGAGGGTCTTATGGGTCTGAAATCACTGCCTGAGAAGCAGAAACATCTCAACTTATTTAAAAGGTGTCTGGATATGCAGATCAGGTGCTAAAAATTTGGATAAGGCTGGGTGGCTCTATTTTCCAACTCACGCAGACACAATAGGCCAAGAGGCCTCTTGCTGTACTTTAAACGTGTTATTTTTTTTGCAATGGAATAATTACCCTCTTTCCCTCTGCAGGAATTTCCACTTTGGAAACTCAACATTTCTGTGTCCCCACTGGTCCCCTCCTTCTGCAGGAAACCTGTGGCAGAAGCGAAGGAAATTCCGGGTCATGTGTCACTTTAGAGTAGTGGATGTAGTGGGACATCAGGACCCCACCTCTGCTCCCACCCAGATCAAATTTGAGGTCAGTCAATGTTCTATGTTATGATTCAGACAAAACAAATAGCGCATTTGCTGAACCTTAAAATTCTCAGTTGTGATCAAATTGCGGTCTTGAGTCTAACATAGATGGCAGCACGTCATTGGAGGTCATTGTGGCTGTGTTGTGCCCTGTGGGCAAAATATGAGCTTCCTGACTCTCACCAATCTTTTGACCTTATACCTCATCTCCACTCATGGCACTTTAATGGTACAATCAAGTGTTCTGAAAGTATAATTGAATAGCTATATTTTCAATATATCTATTCTAGCTTTTGAAATATTTCCATTGCTCCAAAAAATCAGCATAAATCAGTGACTTACAGTTAAGTCACAGTACACCAGTGTTTGCTAAACAATAAACAAGCGGCAACAACTTACATTTATACAGCACCTTTAACAACATAAACTACTCCAACACATTTAATCATGATAAACCACAAGAATGAAGCTCAAATTGTTTATTAAATTCACCGTATTGCTGAATTGTATAAGGTGAGGGTTACTGCTTTGTTATTACTGGAGCCATTGACAAAACCAATTTGAGAGAATTTGATTTGTTTTATGAAAACCAGAAACCCAGTAATGTGCATCTGTGAAACATTCTCATTTAATGGGTATCAACTTTATGTTTACTTTCAATTATTCTAGCAAGGAGTTTTCCACAAACAATGGAAAAATCAGTGATTCCTACTCTATTACATAGAAATAATGAAACATTAGGGCATTGTATTTAACAGAGATAGTCCAAAGAAAATCTCCCTAAGTAAATGAAAATACTGTTCTGATATCGAAATAACAATAGAAGACCAAGTTGAAATTAATGCTGACAATATGAATTGTTTTTGGCATGGATCTTGATCAATTTTCTTATTTTCTGTTCCGGTAAATGTGCAAGAATGTGGCAGATATCATCCATGCCTGAGATGCAACTTGCAAATGTTGTTGTTCCAGGTAACCTGATACTGCATTTTGACCAGCATTTAAAAAATCCCGGCCGGGATTCTCCGAGCCCGCGCTGGGTCAGAGAATCGCTGGGGGGGGGCGCGAGAATCCTGCCACGCTGCTTCGACGCCAGGCCGTTGATTCTCTGGCGACCGGAGAATCGGCGGCAATTGCGCCTGCACAGTCGCCGCGGCCCCCGCAGCGATTCTCTGCGCTCGACGGGCCGAGTGCCCGCCGAGTTCCACTGAGTCCCGCTGGCGTGGTTTACATATGGTCCCACCCGGCGGGACCTTGGTGTTCTGGTTGTGGGGGCCTGGTGGGGTCGCGGGGGGATCCGACTCCAGGGGGGGCCTCTACGGTGGCCAGGCCCACGATCGGAGGCTACTGATCGGCGGGCGCACTCATTCCGGGGGGGCCTATGTTCCTCCGCGCCCGGCCCCTGTAGGGCTCTGCCATGTTGCCCAGAGGCAGACGCGGAGACGGCAACCACGCGCATGCGCCGGCCGGAGATGCCCGTGGCGCACATGCGCGAACCCGCGCTGGCTGTGTAGAGCCGGCTTTCAGCGCCGGAGCAGGGCACAGCATTCCGGCACTGTTCTAGCCCCCGAAGAAGAGGAGAATTACTGAGACTGGAGGACTGATGACGCCAGCGTTGCTCGCGCCGGTTTTAACGCTGGCGTCAACACTTGGCCGCAATATCGGTGAATCCTGGCCAGATATTTCACTTGGTGATAATAGACGAATCCAGGCAAATAGATACGTTTGTAGAAGAGGAAAGATTATTTTATTCTAATAATGTTTGAATGCATGATAGGGAACAATGACAAAACTTATCTTTAATGTAAAAAACATCCTTTGGGGTTTCACAGAAGTGTGACCAGAAAAAAATGGACGTCGAAGCAAAGTAAGGGATATTATAAGCAATGACCAAAAGCCTGGTGAAAGTAGATTTTAAATAGCGTCTTAAAAGAGGAATGAGGTGGGGAGGCAGGGATATTTAGTGAAGGAATTCCACATCATAAGGTTGAGACAGTGGAAGACACAACCACCCATAATGTGTGGACGACATGGGAATTATACAGCTGGCCAGAAATGAAATAATTGAGGATTGCGAGGAGGTAGAAAGTCCTCTTGAACGCATCAGGGGATTAGAAGCAAATGAAGCTCAGCAAGGGCAGATGTAATGGATGAGTAGCATTTGGTGCGGGATAGATTATGGGCAGCAGTGTTTTGGAATGAGCTGAAGTTAATGGAGAGTGGAACATATGAGACAGGCTCAGAGTGTTGGTGGAAACAAAGATATTGTTGAAGATTTCAGCAGTGGATAAGCTGAGACAAGGTGCAGTTGGGTAGCATTATGAAGATGAACAATGCAGGCTGCTTTCCAACAGAGTGCAAAACAGCTGTAAATTGCAAGATCAAGTGTTCAAGTGTTTTTGTACATCATTTTCATGAGAAGTGTCAAGTTTTTATCTTAAAAATAATTTACTTTAAAAAATTTAATGTCTAAATGATCTTTCAGGGTACTAGGTATATTTCAGTTCCAGAGAACCTTCAAGATGTTACAAAATGCAAATTTGTCAGATGTTAATAAAGTATAGATTTTTGCGAGATGGAAGAGTTTTCTTTTCAAAAAGTTATATTTGTCAATTATTTTTAAAGCAATGCACTCTTAAAATTCTGCAAGCAATAAGATTGGAAAATTCTATCAATGGTGTGGTAATAAAGCTGACACTGTCTCCCTTAAATCGCCTCAGGGCAATATAGCCCCCGGAAAGAGTGCAAATCAGAAGTTTGTTGCACCTCTTAAAAACATAGCATGGCCTGTATAATAGTTTGGTACAATACTTTTGTTCATTAATGATTGTTCTTATGATAAACTTGAACATTCAGAAAGCTCATCGGGTACCCTTCATAAGGGATGTCACATTTGGCTGTTTCACATGATGGACAAGGTGGTCAATAGAAATTAGCAACACAGGATTAAGAATTGTCTCCACCCCACAGCCAAAGAAATTGCAGTAAACAGATGTGGATCAGCTTGAAAACATGTCAACAGTGGCATCCACCTGGGATCGATCCCAGGCTCGCTATTCTTCATGAAACTTTATTAATGATCTCGACAGTGGCATTGGGAATAATTGCAGCTAACACTAAAATCTCTACAAACCCCTGAAAGATCCCAGAAATACAAAGGGCACAAGGACCTAACATCACAGACTTCTTTTCTTTTGCACTGAGGAAAAAATGTTCCCCAGACATAAAGTAGAACTAAATCAGTCCTTCCGAGTAACGCTGAAACTGTGATAACAAGCTTCAAATGAATACTTCTGAACTAATCTTATAATGCAGGATGAATATCAAAGTCCTATTGATGAGAGTTTCAATTAACAAGAAAGTGAATATCTAACAGTACTTGATATATCTATCAAGTTATTGTTGATTAAAATGTTCACATTTAATTCTGGGGCTTAAAATATTGCATCCACAATTTAATATTTAAATTAATAAATATCTTTCATAAGATGCAGATAAATATCAATGGGTACAACTCTTGTCAAACTGCTGTGGATAAAATGTTGCATTGGCTAAAATGGTTGCTGTCAAGATGATTAGAAAAACATTGATGATGGAGGAATTAATCATTCTTTACAACTTGGTTTTGAAAAGGCCAAATGTTAGAACTATTTTGGTGGTTCGATAGCTGGTGAAGTGGTTTTGGTGCTAAATCCTTTCCCTGTTTGCTGCATATATTTTGCAAAGGGATCGTATGCCTTTTTCAAAGTTTAGTTTAACTATAAATCTGGTCAGGTGTGTGAGAACATTCATTCACTTCAGGATGGACTGAGTCAGCCAGGCTGAATGGGCCAGCTGCTTCACCGCCATTGTAAGTTTTCCACGTAGCCACGGTGCTATAGATTGCACCCATATGGCCATCAAGGCACCAGCCGGGCACATAAGTGAACAGGAATGGCTTCCACTCAATGAATGTTCAAATTTTGTGTATGACCACAGGACCAAGTTCTGTACAAGGTACATGGGAAATCCTCGGAATGCCTACATACTACAGCACTCGCAAGCACCAAGGCTCTTTGTTGCTCCAGCTCGCCTCAAAAGATGGCTGATTGATGACAAGGGATATTTGCTGAAGAGGTGGTTGAAGACACCTGTCAGTCATCCAAGAACAGATGCAAAGGAGAGGTACAACTGCTGCCATGTATCCACCAGCATGGTGGTGGAGAGGACCAATTGAAGATAAGTTGACGATGCATAGACTATCTGGGGATGCCCAAGGGAGTGCTGCTCATTGTAGCTGTATGCCGCACTCTTCATGATCTCGTTCTCACCAGGGTTGAGCCTCTGGACCAGGCAGCCAGAAGGCGAGTACGAGCAGGCTGGAATCAGGAATGTTCAGGAGGGCAGGGACACAAGGGAGGCCCTTATTCAGTACTTTTCCAGGTAGCTTTCCATGTCCTTCCTTCCCACAGAGGCCGAGGGAATCACCCCAATCTCCAGCACCTCACACTTAACTATTCCATGAGCCCAATTACGTGACTAATAAAAGTTTATACACCGGATGTCTATCCACAGCTATTTATGAGGCTGAAACCATTTGAGCACACAGGACATTGATGTTTTGTGACCAAAAATAATTTAGTGGTGGCAACAGTCATATAACACAAAGTGATAACATCCAGCTGGATAATCGACAAAAAACGGTGAGAAGGAAGGAAACCAAAAGCACCCTGTGTAAACCCCTGGATGTGCTCTTTGTGACTGAAGTTTAAATTTGTGGGTGCTGTTCCTTACTGTCAGTGGTTTGAGAGGCTGTTTGCTGACATTGATGGCCTGTTGGTGCAGATGACTTTGGTGGTCATCCTATGATCAGCAGGGCCTGAGCAGACTCTGACTGGAAGGGTTTGCTCAGCGACATGGCTGGCCATTCCTCAGTCACCGCAAACTCAGGCAATGTGCAGGGACTGTATGTGGGCAGCACGGTAGCACAACTGGATAGCACTGTGGCTTCACAGCACCAGGGTCCCAGGTTCGATTCCCCGCTGGGTCACTGTCTGTGTGGAGTCTGCACGTTCTCCCCGTGTCTGCGTGGGTTTCCTCCGGGTGCTCTGGTTTCCTCCCACAGTCCAAATGATGTGCAGGTTAGGTGAATTGGCCATGATAAATTGCCCTTAGTGACCAAAAAGGTTGTGAGGGGTTATTGGGTTACGGGAATAGGGTGGAAGTGAGGGCTTAAGTGGGTCGGTGCAGACTTGATGGGCCGAATGGCCTCCTTCTGCACTGTATGTTCTATGTTCTATGACTGGCAAAGAGGCTGAGATGCTGCCCTCATCCGGGCTGTCATGAGAGGAAGCCCCAGGGATGACAGACAGCTCATCCGCCATTGTGAGGTTAGCCTTCGTCTCCCTGCTCGCCAACAAAGGATAGGCACCAATTGGAGAGATTGTGTGCTGCATCTTTCTCCCAATCAGGCAGTAACTTTTGGGTCAGTGCCAGTATGAGGGCTTGCAGGTCCAAATGCAACCCCAGTACACCTCATTCTGATCCTGCAGCTGCTTTGTTATGAGAGTCACCACTCTCTCAATAGATGAAGCTTTGCTCTCAGAACTAAGGGTCAACATTTGCTGCCTTATGGATGACTCCAGAGGCTCATCATCTTCCTTGGGCTCAGCATGGCCCTTGTCCCTCGCATTCTTCTGACTTTTGCCACACTTGGCACTCTCTGCCTGCTCCATTTTCACCAACAAGCATGATGTATCCTCACTGCTGCGCACTACCAATGCGCCCGGAATGGTCATGCCCTCTGATTTGCCAGTATCTGCGCGGGTGCTCGGTGCTGAGAGAGGGTGTGCTGTGGGTGTTCCTGTGAGTTATCGTGCTCCGGTGTCAAAGGAGGGTTGTCGGCCTCTTGGCTGGCTTTGGTGAATGGCTCATCTGAGGGATGAAAACAAACATTCTGAGATATTACTCATTTAACAAAAGCATAATTTTCAACATATGCTGTTGATTGCAATTTGTCTCAGTTGGATTGAAATGTCACAAAGACCACTGCATAACTGAGACACCCATTCATCACTTTCGCCCTCATCCTGTCATGATTCTGCCCACTGGGCTTTTACCTTGTTCTGAGATGCCAGCCTCACCATGGCATGATGACCTCCCTCCCCACTTGCGCTCAGGCTCCAGTGCTCCTATCTCATGGCTGGTGAGGATGGCCAGTTCTGGTATCTCACGACTAGTGGCTGCTCTCTCTCTCCTAGTTGCGGCTATGTTTCTCCTGGAAATAAGTGCAGGGCTCCATTACTCAACACTCCACTTCCAGCGGCATCCCAGGCTTCCCTCAACTCAGGTGTCAATGAGAGGCTAGAGAACACTACCACCCCTTTGAATACTTGTCCCATTAATGGACCCACGGCTTTATACTCATCTCTCCAGCCTTGAGACGCAAGGACACCCTAAAACCCACACGCTCCATTGCAACAATGAATGTACACGCTTCCTCTGCCCACCACACTGGACAATGCCCACTCATCACTCACCTGTGCCAAGAGCAGAAGGTCATTGATCCAGGTGCATCGGACAAGGTCATTCCCACTGACTTCAGGAGCTATCTTTATCCATGCCCTCTCTGGAATTTGTTTAGCACAATGGAGAAAGTTGACATTCCACAAATATAAAAATAGTTTTTCAGGGCCAGGGAGGTTGTTCACCAGAAATTATGAATCAATACAGCGTTAAAAATCCAGTTACACCTCATTAGTCAAATCATAACTTGGTCAAAGAATTTGACAGTGAGAGTAGTAGCATAAAAACTCGAGTTTACATTAAATCAAGTGAGCTGTAAGATTTCCATCTGCAAAGATTTCAGCAGCACACCCTGAGGAGTGAGAGTCCCTGACAGTGATTTCTCTATTTAACTGCACATGTGAAGACACCAGATATTGCTGTTACTTTAACATGGTACCATGACCTCAAAATGTAGATCTTTAAACACAGTCCTCAGTTCCTGTATTAGGTGGATGTGAAACATCTGACTTTATGATGGAGTGAAGTTCATTGATGAAGCACCTGAAGATGATCAGGCCTAGGCCATTGCCTTGAGCAAGTCCTCTAGTGATGTCCTAGGGCTTAGATGATTGACCTCCGACATACGCAGTGGAGAATTTTCCATCTGATTTCTATTAACTTCAGTATTGTATTTTGGATGTATGTCATCTAATTCTCAGTGTTATCATTTTCCAATACTCCTCGTCTCTAAAGAATGGTTTCACTCAGTTGTCCTCTTCATTCACATCTAAAGGCCTTGACATACTCCCTTCATTCTTCTTTGTAAATACTGAATGAAATGTTCATTAAAAAATCTATCATGTCTCTCTATGCTCATTTGTAGGAGGCTGCATTCCATTCTTAGTTGAAACTTTGTCCAAATATATTTGTAAAAACATCTCCTTCTCTGCCCTTATGATGACTGTGAGTTGTTTTATATCCTCTTAATGCAATCAATAGCTCCCTAAATCTTTCGGAAGCCTGCTCGCTCTGCCTGGATATTCTAAAGTGTTCTGAAATATATTAACCCACTGAAGAGTGCATCCATGACAAGTGTAAAGGAACTGTGAATTGTGGATTGTGACACACCGTAGAGATCTCCTACAAGACCATGGAAGGAATCTGAGGCATAGGAATTGAGGGCAACAGTCACTTTCAATGCCACAGGCATACGTTGCCCCAACACAGTTGCATGCAATGTGAGGCCATATCATTTCACAGATGAAAGTCACTGGGCGGGATTCTCCATTTGCTGACGCTGAAATCGTGAAATGCGATTGGGCGGAGAATAGGTTCCGTGTCAAAATAGCCACGGGCGCCTATTTGACCCCAATTCGTGATTCTCCATCACCTTTGCAATGGCGCAATGCGTACCGGAAGGCGTGTACAGTAAACACCGTTTGCATTTCATTAGCATTACCGACCAGATATTCTCCGAGGACTCTGCAATTCGCCTCCTCTGATAGGCTAAGTTCCCGACGGCACGGTTCACTTGTGCTTTCAAAAATCGTGAAAATGGCGTGGTGCCTGCTGAGGGAGAGAGAGGAGGTAGGACACAGAGAGGAGCGACTGCGGGCTGCCGGACCAGACACTGGCCAGGCTGGCTTGGGTTGGGGTGGGAGACACTGGGGAGTGGGTGGGGGATGGGGGTAACAGGCCGAGTGGCTGGGATGAACCCCCACGAGACTGGGGTGGTGCCCAGGCACAGACCGACATTACGGCGGCAATCTTGCAGCGCATCCACTGACCACACACCTTGCCCCTGGTTCTGCATAGTGGCACTGGCCATATGGGTGTCCCCACCCCTGCACCCCACACTGCACCACACACCCCTTCACCTGGCCACCACTCACCGACGGCCCACACAGGGCAACCCCACAGTAGCCCCTACGGGAGCCGTGGTGAATACCCTGGGGGAGGGCAGTGCCAGCCAACAGTACCCCTGGCATCAGGGTAGGGCACCAGGGCCAGAGGCACCCACAGTGCTGGCCACCGATGGAGCCAGGGGTGTGGGGATAGCGGGGGGAGGGGGGGGGTGGATGTGGGGGCAGAGTCTGCGGTGCAAACTGGGGCCACCGTGTGGCACATTAGATCTGGTTGGGCACAGGGGTATGCACCATGCAAACATGTTGGACTTTCACCCCTGCAGACAATGGATATTGGAATTGAACCAGCAATGGTGGCCTCCCTGCTAATCGCAGCAGCCCTGGGGCATGTCCTGCGGCTGTACAAGCGGGAGCTGTTGTTCTTAACCATGCTAATTCTAGGTGATTGTGGCTACTTATACACAAGTATAATCAATGGGACAACATTTATTATTGCTTTTACGTTTGAGATTTCACGCCTTAACTTTCTCAATTCTTTAAAAGGTTTTGCATTTTTTTAAAACCAAGTACCATATATAGTTTTACCCAGACCCCATATCCAATCCAGGAAGGAACAATTTTTCACATGTTGTGCACCCCAGTTTCGCGTGAGAACGAATTATCATTCCAAAACGAGGCAAGTAGAGGTTAACATTGCATTCGTGGCCCATTTACCTGGTGATACTGCTCTTGGAAAGAGTTTGAAATTAGTTCACATTTTATTCAGCAGAAACATTTCACTCTTTAAGGATACGACATACACTGGAGTAGAAACACTTCAATGCTGTTACAGTGCCCAGTACGTATTTTCTAAATAAAGGAACTAAATTAAAATCCGCGATTAATTATGAGGTTAGATACTAGTAAGAGTTCGATAAGAATGATAATCGGTGGTTTGTTAATCTCATTTCCCACCAGTGAAATATTGGGTTGTGGGAAAGTTGTCTTAGTTTATAGGTCTGAGCGATTTGTACATGCTTTTCATGCAGCTTTAAAACAAATTGTTCTCATTGCCAAACACATTTGTACTTTGTAACCAGGACTAAAGTTAAATATGAAGACTGTTTTAACTTTGGGACACGATTCACCTCCCTAGAAGGTATGAGCATACTGCAGTATTTCGTCCATTGGTGAAGATCAAGGCATCACTTAAGGAAGTCCCTCGTGTTGTCATATTATTTCCTTTAACAATTTCCAATTTCATTCTATTTCTTCAAATTACCCACTTTTTGGGCCGATTCTTGCCCCATCCCCAATCCTTCCTTTCGCTTCCGCCGCCCCCATCTCCCGTATCTCTGCCCCTCTCTCTCAAACACCAGGCCATGGGACACACAGGTAGGCTTTGATGTATACTTCCCTTTGGTTCAAATTTTCATCTTGTGAGGGAATAGAACGGAAGAAATCTGAATTGAAAGTAACACAAAACCTTACTGCTCCAATGGTTCCATCCTGCAGTGTGCAGACCCTTACACCAGGAGTCAAAGGTTAAATAGAAGTGGCTCAAGATTCGCGACCTCCTCCGATTCAAAAAGTGGTTTTATAAACACATTTAGAAAAAAATCTCAAATAAAATTAATAATCAGGCACAGCAAGAAGTGTGCCGGGTTGTCATGTGACTATGAGTAAAATAAAATGGAAGCACAGGAAAGAAAGTAAATTGCAATGGCAAATTTAAACAAGCTCCTTCTACGCCTGGTCTTCTTAGCGCCCCTGGACAGCAGGTGTTTAGTTTACTTTATGCCGGCTCCTCGCTTCTGGAGAGGGTCGGATGCAATGTTGCGTTAGTCGTTTTTTGCTTTAAGCAGTTCGCATCCCCATCCTGATAGCTCACATTCGCCCATTTATTGGTGCTGCTTGTCCAACAAACCCTTGGTCTTCCTTCATCCCCGTTATCATTGATGTCGCCTTCAAAAAGTGTTTTGTGTGTTAGCAAATGACAAAAAATTCAGCCCTTGATGATGCACCAAACGTTTTCGGTCATTTGCTTGCTTGTCTCGATGTCACGTTCATCGTTAGCAAACACCATTGTCCATCTTAGAGGCCTTACAACACCAAGTTAAAGCCCAAGAGGTTGATTTGGAATCACTAGCTTTCAGAGCGTAGCTCTTTTATCATGTGAGTGGCATGTCCACATCTTAGAAGCATGTAGACATAGGTATGAAGCTTATCAGTGTAAGGAACTCAATTATCACGGTTTATCCACACTGGAACAAATTAGCACTATAATTGTAAGGCACTTGTACAGATTCCATATTATGGTGATTCAAAGATCAGGCTCTTAAAGATATAAATACATTATGCATTTTTTTTTATTTGTAGGGAATTTGTTGATCTCTGCCAGATCTCTTTCTATCTGTTTTCCCGTGTGGCAGTTTATTATAAAAGCAAAATGCTACGCGTGCTGGAAATCTGAAATAATGCCTGTTTGTCACCTTTCGTTGCAGAACTTTTTTGTTAACCTTCTGAGTTGTACGGTAATTTTCAGCCTTCTTGTCGCGATAGTTTTATTCCACACGTTCATTCATGCTCATTTCCTCGCCCGGCCCCGGAGTGCAGACTGGATGCAAACATTTAAATATATTTTAAATCTCAATATTGAGGCTCATTAAACACGCACATCGTTACAGCTCCTTCTGTGGCTGTGATATATCTGTTCCATCTGGAGATTCTGACAGCCCATTTTCACAGCAAGGTGGTAATGAACTCCAGCAAAGCAGCGCCTGAAATCAACGCAGTACGGAGTGTAACATGTGCTCGCAAATACATTGCCTCGTCCCTTTGAGCTGAAGCGAGTGAGCTGTTTGTGTGGATTTCATTTTAAGCGGGACATTAATAGAGTATCTATTATCTATCTTCACCTTCTATTGTTCTGTATTTTAAGATAACTAGCTCCAATATTTAAGTTATTTCCCCGCTTCAAATAAATGGAAGTCCTCGCTGGCTGTGGGCATTGTGAAGTCCTGTGGCGCACTGCACACACTTTCTTCTGAACTTGAAGGTGGAGAGATAACGAGGAGCGACAACAACTTGAGTTTAATAGTATTATAGCAAAACGATTGGCAGGGGATTCCGACCAAAATGGAATGGAACATCGTGGCGACCCAAATGGCGAAGCGGTCGGTTTAAAGGCGAGTTTTGAAGACACCTGAAGTGTTGAGGGGCAAACTGAAAGTTTTGGTAGACGAGAGGATGTTGGTCAGTTTATTATTTGGTTCCACTATATGTATATGCATTGTGTGTATAAAAGAATGGCAATCATTTAACTGCTTCAAATTTCTAGCGCATGTATCTCTAGGTTTAAAGTTGCGAATAAAGTTACGAGCAGAGTTTTACCATTTAAGCCTTTTCAACCTTGCCCCTCGCCTGAGGTGTGGTGATCCTCAGGTTAAATCGCCACCGGTCAGCTCTCCCCCTTAAAGGGGAAAGGAGCCTATGGTTATCTGGGACTATGGCGATTTTACCTTACCATTGGCTGTAAAGGGTTAACTCCAACACTTTCAGTCGTGAGCCGCAGAATGTAGTAAACAAAACACATGCGATCAGCAATTCACAAAATAATTATAGACTGTTTAAAACCTGTCTATTTTTATTCATTTTCTTTATATTGAAAAGCTGGTTGAATTCACCACGTTTGGAAACATCGGTGCTTCCGAGTTGTTTGGAGTTTCTGCAGGTAATCGGCTGTTAGGAGCCCAAAAGTTTCAAACTCTAAACGCATTCCCTATGGATGTTTTTTGTTTCACTTGGTTTCACCCTCCCTACATCCATGCAACTCAGCATATCATCATATTGTTTAACAAACTGGCTGTGCTTAGCCCCACGGCTACGATTGTAAATTGATGCAAATGTTTTGTACACAGATTTGTGCAAACCTACTCGGCAATCGTTCCCAGACCATCATTTGTATGATTTCAGTAAACTGCTGAGGAATTGTCCTGGATCATAATATCACCTGAATAGCCCCACTGGATTGCTTCCTATTGCCCGATGCAGCTAAAGTGGAAAAAGGGCCAACTAACTTATAGAAAACGATGCAATGAAAATCAACAAGAAGCAAAAGTTTAGAACAAGATACATTTACATAACCTTTATAGCATTGGTTCCAACGAAGTTGTATTAGCGAACTATGTTTAGCAATGTCTCATAGGACAACATTTAGGCATTGACTTAACAATGGCAGGAACGAACTGTTTTACTGGAATTCGCAGACTTTCAAGTATTAATCACGATGGAAGCGAGTGCAACAATAATTGACACAACTGAAGCCACAGTTACAAATTCAATAACATAAAATAAACGCACTGACAATAATCACGACTTTCATTGTTTTAGTAGAATAGTTGATAGTTGATATCCAGTCCACACATCCGGAGTCCACATTTCTTTTATTATTCAAACCACTTCTTCCGTTTCTATCTAGTTGCGCCCCACTGGTACTTGGCAGATGTGCTCTATACAAATACTGAAAGATCTATTCTGGCATGTCCGGCAGTGAAAGTAAGGTGTCTTTTGTGACACTAATCAAGATTATTATTATTTAATAAACTAGTGCTTATAATAATTCATATAACCAGAAGAATTAATCAACATGATTGACCCATTTGACAATTAACATTTTTGTGTAGTTAACTAAATGGATTGTTATAAGGGAGGCAGTGGCGTAGTGGTATTGTTACTGGACTGGTAATCCAGAGACCCAGGGTAATACTCTGGGGACATGGACTTCAACCCCACCAGGGCAAAAACATCTGGAATTAAAAGTCTATAATGACCATGAAACCATTGTTGATTAATATAAAACACCATCTGGTTCACTGATCACCTTCAGGGAAGGAAATCTGTCATCCTTACCTGGTCTGGCCTACATGTGACCCCAGACCCACAGCAATGTGGTTGACTCTTAAATGCCCTCAGGGATGGGCAACAAATGCTGGCCCAGCCAGCAACACCCACCATCCCATGAACAAAATATATATATATAGATTACTCTAATTGAAGTTTCACAGTCATACTTTTACTCCTCTTTGCCATGCCCGATTTTGATCCATTTCGATAGCATGAAATTTACTTTCATGACTAATTAGGAACAACAACTTGAGCCTGAGCACAAAGAGCCTCTGGGTAGAACGGCAACGCTCGAATCGATATTTCACCTCAGCCTTATTGAATTAGTGGAGGTGAGTGATCACATGCACATAAGCCGGCTCTAAATCACCAGTACACATTCTGCAGAACAGCTCATTTACTCAATTTACTGCATAAGTTGACTTTTAGTCGCCTTTTATAATAATATGGAAGGTGGGCCCCATTCAAAATATCCCCGTGAAGTGAAACTTTGTGGCAGATAATATGGTTCTGTATTATTATTTCGTGGAGGAGCTTCGACCAGTTCGCCTCTCGGGTACAATTTTAACCTTTCACCACGAAATGGAATAGTTGCGCTCCAATGAAGCGCACTGGGAATTTATTACAATCTCGCCAAGTGGTTTAGTTCGGCATTTCAGCACCACTCTCTTTGGACAGCGATAGACCAGAGGCATCAGCCGTTCATTATATTTGCACAGTAAGAAGTCTGACAACACCAGGTTCAAGTCCAACAGCTTTGTTTCAAACACTAGCTTTCGGAGCACTGCTCCTTCCTCAGGTGAATGAAGAGGTATGTTCCAGAAACATATATATGGACAAATTCAAAGATGCAAGACAATGCTTAAATGCGACCATTAGCAGTTAATTAAGTGTTTACATATCCAGAACGAAGTCTTACAACACCAGGTTAAAGTCCAACAGGTTTGTTTCGATGTCACTAGCTTTCGGAGCACTGCTCCTTCCTCAGGTGAATCACCTGAGGAAGGAGCAGTGCTCCGAAAGCTAGTGACATCGAAACAAACCTGTTGGACTTTAACCTGGTGTTGTAAGACTTCGTACTGTGCTCACCCCAGTCCAACACCGGCATCTCCACATCATACATATCCAGAGATAGGGGTAATCCCAGGTTAAAGAGGTGTGAATTGTCTCAAGCCAGGACAGTTGGTAGGATTTTGCAAACCCAGGCCAGGTGGTGGGGGGTGAATGTAATGCGACATGAATCCCAGGTCCCGGTTGAGGCCGCACTCATGTGTGCGGAACTTGGCTATAAGTTTCTGCTCGGTGATTCTGCGTTGTCGCGTGTCCTGAAGGCCGCACCGACCTCCTCAGAAGACAAACACGGGAGACAACCGACAGAGTACCCTTCGTTGTCCAGTACTTTCCCAGAGCGGAGAAACTACGACATCTTCTCAGCCTTCAACACGTCATCGATGAAGGTGAACATCTTGCCAAGGTCATCCCCACACCCCCACTACTTGCCTTCAAACAACCGCGCAACCTCAAACAAACCATTGTTTGCAGCAAACTACCCTGCCTTCAGAACAGCGACCACGACACCACACAACCCTGCCATGGCAATCTCTGCAAGATGTGCCAGATCATCGACATGGATACCACCATTACACACGAGAACACCACCCACCAGGTACGCGGTACATACTCGTGCGACTCGGCCAACGTTGTCTGCCTCATACGCTGCAGGAAAGGATGTCCCGAAGCATGGTACATTGGCGAGACCATGCAGACGCTGCGACAACGAATGAACGGACATCGCGCGACTATCACCAAGCAGGAATGTTCCCTTCCAGTCGGGGAACACTTCAGCAGTCAAGGGCATTCAGCCTCTGATCTCCGGGTAAGCGTTCTCCAAGGCGGCCTTCAGGATGCGCGACAACGAAGAATCGCCGAGCAGAAGGTTATAGCCAAGTTCCGCACACATGAGTGCGGCCTCAACCGGGACCTGGGATTCATGTCGCATTACATTCACCCCCCACCACCTGGCCTGGGTTTGCAAAATCCTACCAACTGCCCTGGCTTGAGACAATTCACACCTCTTTAACCGGGGATTACCCCATCTCTGGATATGTAAATGCTTAATTAACTGCAAATGCTCACATTCTAAGCATTGTCTTGCATCTTTGAATTTGTCCATATATATGTTTCTGGAACATACCTCTTCATTCACCTGAGGAAGGAGCAGTGCTCTGAAAGCTAGTGTTTGAAACAAAGCTGTTGGACTTTAACCTGGTGTTGTCAGACTTCTTACTGTGCTCACCCCAGTCCAACGCCGGCATCACCACATCATTATATTTGCAATTTCCCACAGTCGTTCCACAGGATTTTGCACTGGAACCTCATGGTCTGATTTTGCGGATGAAATCACAGTGAGGCGAACAATCCCCACCGTTTCAGTTATTAAAGAGCAACATAGAGGGCTGCTTCAATTGGTTTTCTAATTGAGCAGATTCTAGTGCAAAACTCCAAAGTATGTCGGTGTGTAATTGCAGTGAGGAGCCTGAAATAAGTCAGAAAATGCTGGAAATGCTCGGCAGATGTGACAGTGTCTGTCAGCGAGTAAGAGTTAAGATCTAAGGTCAGTGACCTTTCATCAGAACTGGGAGAAATTAAAAACGTAATACGTTTTCAGTCTGTGGAGGGAGAAAGGTGTGAAGAACAAAAGGAAATGTTTGTGATCAGGTGGAGAGCAGGGGAGATTAAATGACAAAATATTTCACGGTGTTTAGTCAACCAGAGTGGTGATGGGACAACTAAATAAATGCGTTTTTGAGGAGATGCGGATAGTACCATCCGAACACGAAGTAAAATAAATAAAAATAAATGAGAGAAAGAGAAGCAATGACACATGGAACAAATAGGGAGTAATGTTAGGATCTAAAATTGTTGAACTTAATGCTTTTAAAAAAATGTTTCCAATTAAGGGACAATTCAACATGTCCAATCCACCTAACCTGAACATCTTTGAGTTGTGGAGGTGAGACCCACCCAGGCACTGGGAGAATGTGCAAACTTCACATAGGCAGTGATCCGGGGCCAGGATTGAAGTTGAACTCAATATTGACTCCAGAAGTCTGTAAAACATCCCATCTAAAGATAAGGTGTTGTTTCTTGAGCTGGCATTGTGGTTCACTGGGACACCATAGCAGGCTAAGGACAGAGAGGTCAGAGTGGGAGAAAGGTAGGCAGGTAAAATGACAGGTGACTGGCAGCTTGGGGTCATGCTTTTTTAAACAGATATTTTTATTCTCCTCCTTTTTCACATTTTCTCCTAAATTTCCACCCACCAACAATAAACAATAAGCAGTAACGAATGCAATGTAAATCCCCATATCAACAACAACAATCCCATCCTCCCACCAATACCCAAACAGCAGCCTGCATATTAACATAAACAAATAACAAAAAGGAATCAGAAATCACCCATAGTCACCATTAGCACATACAGTCCCTCCTGCCCCCAACCCTCCCAACCCCCCATCCCTAATATTCGATGTAATCTAATTCTTGAAAGTGCATAATGAATAACGCCCATGAATTGTAGAACCTCTTCATCCTTCCCCTCAGTTCAAATTTGACCTTCTCACGAGTCAAGAATTCCAGCAGGTCCCCCTGCCACGCCAGGGCACAGGGTGGAGAAGTTGATCTCCATCCCAACAGGATCCGCCTTCGGGCGATCAATGAGGCGAAGGCAACAACATCTGGCTCCGCACCCGTTTCCAACCCTGGCTGGTCCGGCACCCCGAATATGGCCTCCCGAAGGCCCGGGTCCAGTTTCACCTGCACCACTTTAGAGATTACTCTAAAAAACACCTTCCAGTAATCCTCCAGCTTTGGACAGGACCAAAACATATGAATGTGATTTGCGCCCTCCTCCCCCACCCCAACAATGTTCACACATATCTTCTGCCCCCTCAAAGAGCAGGCTCATCCTCACTCTTGTGAGGTGTGCTCTATAAACCACCTTCAGCTATATCAGCCCCAACCTCACCCACGAGGTGGAGGCGTTCACCCTCCAGAGCACCTCACACCAGAACCGCTCCTCCATACCCTCTCCCAATTCTTCCTCCCACTTTGCCTTGATCCCTTCCAGCGGTGCCTTCTCCTCTTCCAAAATAGTCCTGTAAACCGCCGACACTATCCCCTTCTCCAGTCCCCCTGTCGTCAGCACCTCCTCCAGAAATATGGAGATTGGCTCTACCCGGAAGCTCTGTATCTCCTTTCTGGCAAAGTCTCAAACCTGCATGCATCGAAATATTTCCCCCTGCTCCAGCCCACACTTCGCTCCCAGCTCCTTCAATCCTGCAAACCAACCCCCATAAACCAGATGATTTAGCGTCCTAATTCCTTTTTCCTCCCATCTCCGAAAATTTCCATCCCACTTCCCTGGCTCAAATATATGGAGCTTGGGGTCATGCTTGTGGGCCGAATGGAATGTAGAACGGATCACATTGTGAACAGCCAATACAGAACAACACTTGAAAGGAGTACATGTACCTGACTTTTTCACTTGGAAGGTGTGTTTACAGCCTTTCATTGCGAGAAGGGAGGGGGTAAAAGAGGAAATGTTGCATCCTGATTGAATGGTGCCTTAGGAAAAGTTGGCCTATTCTCGAGTGACTGAGGAGTGTTCTAGGGCATCTTGGAGGGGACAGTCCCTTCAAAATGCTGAAAGGTGAGGGGAGGTGCGTTTGATGGTGGAGGGAATGGTGGTGGATTATCCATTGAATACAAAGGCTAGTGAAGTGGAAGACGAGGGCGAAGGAACGCAGTCATAGTCCTGGAATGGTGGGGAAGGAATAAGAGCAGAATTGCAGGAAATAAGACGGACTTGGCTGAAGGCCCAGTCAGCCATAGTGGGTGGAATCCTTGGCTGTGGTAAATAGAAGATATATTGGGAAAGCTAACTCAGTTGCTCTCGGTCAGGTGCTATCGGGTCTGCTGCATACTTCTAGGATTGTTGGCTCTTATTCCAGTTTTCCAGCAGTAGATTGCTTTGGTAATGAAAGCCTGCTGAGAGGAAATACAAATTTGCCAAAAAGATGAATAACAGGTAAGCTCTTTCTTTCTTTTTTTTAATCTAGAGGGGATGACAGGGAAGGTAGTGCAATGTTCCTCCTGCAGAATGTTTGAGGTGAGGTACGCCGTCAGTGTCCCTGCTGATTTCATCTGTGGGAAGTGCACCCATCTCCAGCTCCTCAGAAACCACGTTAGGGAACTGGAGCTGAAGTTGGATGAACTTCGGATCATTCGGGAGGCAGAGTTGGTCATAGATAGAAGCTTCAGGGATGTAGTTACTCCGAAGAATAAAGATAGATGGGTGACGGTGAGAGGGGCTGGGAGGAAGCAGTCAGTACAGGGATCCCCTGTGGCCGTTCCCCTTAGTTACAAGTATACCGCTTTGGATACTGTTGGGGGGGGGGGGACTTACTAGGGTTAAGCCATGGGGTACAGGTCTCTGGCACAGAGTCTGTCCCTGTTGCTTAGAAGGGAAGGGGGGGAGAGGAGTAGAGCATTAGTCATTGGAGACTCCATAGTTAGGGGGATAGATAGGAGATTCTGTGGGAATGAGAGAGACTCACGGTTGGTGTGTTGCCTCACAGGTGCCAGGGTGCGTGATGTCTCGGATCGTGTTTTCGGGATCCTTAAGGGGGAGGGGGTGCAGCCCCAGGTCGTGGCCCACATAGGTACCAACGACATAGGTAGGAAAAGAGATGGGGATGTAAGGCAGGAATACAGGGAGCTAGGGTGGAAACTTAGATCTAGGACAAACAGAGTTATTATCTCTGGGTTGTTACCCGTGCCACGTGATAGCGAGACTAGGAATAGGGAGAGAGAGGAGTTGAACACGTGGCTACAGGGATGGTGCAGGAGGGAGGGTTTCAGATTTCTGGATAATTGGGGCTCATTCTGGGGTCGGTGGGACCTCTACAAACGGGATGGTCTGCACCTGGGCCAGAGGGGTACCAATATTCTGGGGAGGAAATTTGTTAATGCTCTTCAGGAGGGTTTAAACTAGTTCAGCAGGGGCTTGGGAACCTGAATTGTAGCTCCAGTATACAGGAGGTTGAGAGTAGTGAGGTCATGAGTAGGGTTTCAAAGTTGCAGGGGTGTACTGGCAGGCAGGAAGGTGCTTTAAAGTGTGTCTTCTTCAATGCCAGGAGCATCCGGAATAAGGTGGGTGAACTTGCGGCATGGGTTGGTACCTGGGGCTTCGATGTTGTGGCCATTTCGGCGACATGGATAGAGCAGGGGCAGGAATGGTTGTTGCAGGTGCCGGGATTTAGATATTTCAATAAGCTCAGGGAAGGTGGTGAAAGAGGGGGAGGGGTGGCATTGTTAGTCAAGGACAGTATTACGGTGGCAGAAAGGACGTTTGATGAGGACTCGTCTACTGAGGTAGTATGGGCTGAGGTTAGAAACAGGAAAGGAGAGGTCACCCTGTTAAGGGTTTTCTATAGGCCTCCGAAAAGTTCCAGAGATGTAGCGGAGAGGATTGCAAAGATGATTCTGGATAGGAGCGAAAGCAATAGGGTAGTTGTTATGGGGGACTTTAACTTTCCAAATATTGACTGGAAACGCTATGGTTCGAGTACATTAGATGGGTCTGTTTTTGTCCAATGTGTGCAGGAGGGTTTCCTGACACAGTATGTAGATAGGCCAATGAGAGGCGAGGCCATATTGGATTTGGTACTGGGTAATGAACCAGGACAGGTGTTAGATTTGGAGGTAGGTGAGCACTTTGGTGATAGTGACCACAATTCCATTATGTTTACTTTAGTGATGGAAAGGGATAGGTATATGCCGCAGGGCAAGAGTTATATCTGGGGGAAAGGCAATTATGATGCGATGAGGCAAGACTTAGGATACATCGGATGGAGAGGAAAACTGCAGGGGATGGGCACAATGGGAATGTGGAGTTTGTTCAAGGAACAGCTCCTGCGTGTCCTTGATAAGTATGTACCTGTCAGGCAGGGAGGAAGTGGTCGAGTGAGGGAACCGTGGTTTACTAAAGCAGTCGAAACACTTGTCAAGAGGAAGAAGGAGACTTATGTAAAGATGAGACATGAAGGTTCAGTTAGGGCGCTCGAGAGTGATAAGTTAGCTAGGAAGGACCTAAAGAGAGAGCTAAGAAGAGCCGGGAGGGGACATGAGAAGTCTTTGGCAGGTAGGATCAAGGATAACCCTAAAGCTTTCTATAGATATGTGAGGAATAAAATAATGACTCGGGTAAGAGTAGGGCCAGTCAAGGACAGTAGTGGGAAGTTTTGCTTGGAGTCCGAGGAGATAGGAGAGGTGCTAAATGAATATTTTTCATCAGTATTCACACAGGAAAAAGACAATGTTGTCGAGGAGAATACTGAGATTCAGGCTACTAGACTAGAAGGGCTTGAGGTTCATAAGGAGGAGGTGTTAACAATTCTGGAAAGTGTGATAATAGATAAGTCACCTGGGCCGGATGGGATTTATCCTAGGATTCTCTGGGAAGCTAGGGAGGAGATTGCTGAGCCTTTGGCCTTGATCTTTAAGCCATCTTTGTCTACAGGAATAGTGCCAGAAGACTGGAAGATAGCAAATGTTGCCCCCTTGTTCAAAAAGGGGAGTAGAGACAACCCCGGTAACTATAGACCAGTGAGCCTTACTTCTGTTGTGGGAAAAATCTTGGAAAGGTTTATAAGAGATAGGATGTATAATCATCTGGAAAGGAATCATTTGATTTGAGATAGTCAACACGGTTTTGTGAAGGGTAGATTGTGCCTCACAAACCTTATTGAGTTCTTTGAGAAGGTGACCAAACAGGTGGATGAGGGTAAAGCAGTTGATGTGGTGCATATGGATTTCAGTAAAGCGTTTGATAAGGTTCCCCATGGTAGGCTATTGCAGAAAATATGGAGGCATGGGATTCAGGGTGATTTAGCAGTTTGGATCAGAAATTGGCTAGCTGGAAGAAGACAAAGGGTGGTGGTTGATGGGAAATGTTCAGACTGGAGTCCAGTTACTAGTGGTTTACCACAAGGATCTGTTTTGGGGCCACTGCTGTTTGTCATTTTTATAAATGACCTGGAGGATGGGTGAGTAAATTTGCAGATTACACTAAAGTCGGTGGAGTTGTGGACAGTGCGGAAGGATGTTACAAGTTACAGAGGGACATAGATAAGCTGCAGCGCTGGGCTGAGAGGTGGCAAATGGAGTTTAATGCAGAAAAGTATGAGGTGATTCATTTTGGAAGGAATAATAGGAAGACAGAGCACTGGGCTAATGGTAAGATTCTTGGCAGTGTGGATGAGCAGAGAGATCTCGGTGTCCATATACATAGATCCCTGAAAGTTGCCACCCAGGTTGAGAGGGTTGTTAAGAAGGCGTACGGTGTGTTTGCTTTTATTGGTAGAGGGATTGAGTTTAGGAGCCATGAGGTCATGTTGCAGCTATACAACACTCTGGTGCAGCCGCATTTGGAGTATTGCGTGCAATTCTGGTCGCCGCATTATAGGAAGGATGTAGAAGCATTGGAAAGGGTGCAGAGGAGATTTACCAGAATGTTGCCTGGTATGGAGGGAAGATCTTATGAGGAATGGCTGAGGGACCTGAGGCTGTTCTCGTTAGAGAGAAGAAGGTTAAGAGGTGACTTAATTGAGGCATACAAGATGATCAGAGGATTGGATAGGGTGGACAGTGAGAGCCTTTTTCCTTGGATGGTGATGCCTAGCATGAGGGGACATAACTTTAAATTGAGCGGAGATAGATATAAGACAGATGTCAGAGGTAGGTTCTTTACTCAGAGAGTGGTAGGGGCGTGGAATGCCCTGCCTGCAACAGTAGTGGACTCGCCAACACTAAGGACATTCAAAATGGTCATTGGATTGACATATGGACAATAAGGGAATAGTGTAGATGGGCTTTAGAGTGGTTTCACAGGTTGGCGCAACATCGAGGGCCAAAGGGCCTGTACTGCGCTGTAATGTTCTATGTTCTATGTTCTAAGATGAGGCGCTCTACAAGGGGCCTGTGAGAGCAGGGCATATGTATCCTCTTAACCAATCAGATTGAAGAATCAATAATGAGTCGCATTAGGAAACACCAGTTAAATGTTGACCCAGATTTTGTGGTCAGTAGCAAACAAACAGCTTTCCCCAGCCAATATACTTCCTGTTGCTCACTGACTTTCAGTGGTCATTCGTGCTGCACGCTTTGATCATTAAAGAGCTATTGTAGCATGGTGTCCTCCACAGAGATATAACAGAGAGGTGTGCGAACGCGAAAGCATGTCTCTTCAACTGGTCAGATTGAAAAAAATCCTTACTGAGCCACACAGATTCTAAATGAGTTAGAATATTTAATGTAATATAAAATAATGTAATACAAGCAAAATAAAGAGAGGGAAAAAAGGATTAGATTAAAGGGGAGAAAAAACACAGATAGAAAAAAAAATTGAAAAAGTATTTTTTTTAAATTTAAACCAATACGCAACTTCCAATATGTAGAAGTATCAGTTAGGCTGTTTGATGGGTAATTGATATTTACAATGCTTGTAAAATGTCACCTATCCATTGAATAAATAGTGGGTAAGCACCACAATTTCACATCCTTCATATCTTAGCAAAGTAGCAGTTTAATACAACTTGTCCAGGAGCAGGGCAACCTGGACACCAACTTTTTGATTTGACTATGTATGTGTAGTAATCTGAAATTGCTTTTGCATGCATCCTGTAATAATTGTAAACATGGATAACCTCATTACTATTCTTACTACTGTGCCACCCTAGATCATAGAATTCTTACTACATAGCTAATCCACCTACCCAGCACATCTTTGGGTTGTGGGGGTGAAACCCACTCAAACACAGGGAGAATGTGCAAACTCCACACGGACAGTGACCCAGAGCCGGGATCGAACCTGGGACCTCAGCGCCGTAAGGCAGCAGGCTAACCACTGCGCCACCGTGCTGCCCATGGAATTCAGTGTTAAATCAGTATAAATAGTGAACGAAGAGTGGAAGGGTGGAATTGGGACACAGATCAGTAAAAAAAAGAAAAATATGCAGTATTTATTTATTTTTAATTTAAATATCGAATAGTAATTCAAATGTAAAGGAATGCGACTCCGTGCTTGTAAAATTTATTTCCCCATGCCATAGGGTTTTTCTTTGGCAGTGGGTCCTCAGTCATAGACCTAGAATTTACAGTGCAGAAGGAGGCCATTCGGCCCATTGAGTCTGCACCGGCCCTTGGAAAGAGCATTCCATTTAAGCCAACACCTCCACTCCATACCCGTAACCCAGCAACCCCATCCAACCTCTTTGGACACTAAGGGCAATTTAGCATGGCCAATCCACCTAACCTGCACGTATTTTGACTGTGGGAGGGAACTGGTGCTCTCGGAGGAAACCCACGCAGTCACGAGAAGAATCTGCAGACTCCACACAGGCAGTGACCCAAGCCAGGAATCGAACCTGGGACGCTGAAGCTGTGAAGTGACAGTGCTAACGACTGTGTGACTGTGCCGCCCTAGATCATAGAATTCGTAAAGTGCAGGAGGCCATTCAGCCCATCGACTCCGCAGCGACCCCCTGAACGATCACCCCACCAAGCTCACTTCCCTAACCTATCCCTGTAACCCCACCTAATCTACACATCTTTGAACACTAAGGGACAATTTAACACGGCCAATCCACCTAACCAGTACTGTGGGAGGAAACCGGAGCACCCAGAAGAAACCCACGCAGACAAGGGGAGAAAGTGCAAACTCCACACAGTCACCTGAGGCCGGAATTGGACCTGTGTCCCTGCCGCTGTGAGGCAGCAGTGCTAACCACAGTGGTTCAGATTTTAATTATTGCTGCAGATTAAAAATAGAATAACATTCCATATGTTTAAAGCAGAGATTGACAGATTTTTAAATACCAATAATGTAAAGGGATGGCGGGGAGCATTGAAGGTGATGATCAACATGACCACATTGAATGGCGGAGCAGGCTGGACGGGCTCTTTCGCTTACTCCTGTTCCTATGTTTCAACCTTTTTTTTCTGTCTCCTTTATCCTTCCTGCTCCCATCTCTCTCTCTCTTTCTCCCGCTACTACAGCTGCGTGCCCCTGTTCATACAACCTCTAGATGCTCTGTAGAGGGCGCCTCGAACCTCCAGTGCAAACATCCACAGAGTCTGTATGTAGGCACAACGAGCGGGAACCGCAAAATCCGCGCCCCCGCCCCCCCCCCCCCCGTCGGCCCGGGTGTGTCTGTCAATATTTTTCGGCTTGGTTGTCTCCGAAGGACGGCTACTGGAAAAATGTGATGTATTGAACCAGAAATTATCCTTGAGATGTGACTTTTAAGCGAACAAGTTAGCGTGCCGGTCCAATTTGCTCACTGGCTGGACTCGAGTCGCAGTCCCTTCATTGAGGATGGTTAGTGTTTGGAAATGAGTGGGAAATCCGAGAGCTCATTCATTTCCTTGGGGGGCCCTTGTGGTCCGCGGCAATAATTCGCACTTGTGTGATCGACCATTGGTGGAGTGAGTGTTCCTCATCGTGCTTGTTGTTCGAATTGTAACAACTGATGTCTGCGCTGCCGATAAAAAATAGACTTCCGTGACCTTGACAATTCGGGGAAAGCGCCTGTTTTTCAAAGTATGCGAAAGCGTCTGCAAGTGGTGTATATATATAGGTCAAACTACCGCTTGTGTGTGTGCAGTGCATTTTACATTTGTGTCATCTGCTTGACTTCCTAGCGCAATGCTGCCTGTTTGGGAGAAAGGTTTAAGCGTCGCAGGCGGTCAGCCGTGATGATATGAATGCAAATTATTCTCTCCGATTTCATGCACCCACAACCGAATGAATGCACTTTAGGCGCTTGGAAAGCGCAACGTTAAAATGGCGAGCAGAACGTGAGAGAGGCACAACAGATTGAACATTAATATTCTTGCGGGTTTATCACTTCTGAATGTGCAATGCAAGATTGTATCAAAGGTGGCAAATTCTTGTTGAATGTCACTGCAACCACAGCACACAATAGAAATATGTCCCACAGACTTTGCCCGTGAGGTGCCAGAGCGTTTTCACAAAAAACAAGGATTCACCGCGTGTTAGGTTCAGATTGGAATAGATTTAACACCAGGGGAATGAATGGACAGTTGGCGAAATAAAGGGGTTATGGGCATGTGGCTTCCTCAATGCTGAGTTTGGTAGGAGTGCTTTGTTTTTAAATAGGGGGCAAGATATAAGCGGAAATATTTGAACCATTGAAAAATGAAAGCCGAACTTTTAAGACTGAGAATCATCTTCTGCTTTCTCTTTGCAGTATGGATTTATTAACACATGTCTGAAGTCTTTGGTTATCGAAAAATTCGGAGAAGAAACATGGGAGAAATTGAGGTAATTTCTGACCTCTTCTAAGCTAGTCATGTCTCCATTTCATATCATTACCACAAGAGTGATCCAAATGCTTGTCTTGTTGTCTGTACACATGTCAATGCGAACGAGAACGGGAATGAACACGTATTCTGTTCTCTCGGCAGGTATTAGGACACTCGACATGTACTAACCATTAGAGTCAGACTTAAAATCAGTGCTCTTTAGAGATGTCTTTACATTTCTAATAGTTTTAAATAAAAATATCAATCCACGTAATTGGAAGCAAAGAAAACATTCTTTGTTCGCCAGATTTTTGGCTATGGGCTTTGCGCATGTACTTATAATTGGCAAGTACAATTCCTTCCAGTCAGAACTGAATGTGTACCAACGTCGCTGAAATTGTTTTAAATCAATTTTGCCAGATAGTTTTGAATGTATAGATTAAGTTTCAAGGTTACTATTTTTGCTTACACTTAACAGATCCAAAGGATGTTTTATTTTAGTTCAAAAATTGAGCATTTATCACCCTAACGCTGCCGTTATATAGCTTAAAAATAAATCCATGTTGTTCACTGGGTGTTTAGCGTGATTTAAATGGTGTTTCTCAATTTAATGCGACGTGATTAATAAGTTACTGTAAATGTGTTTTTAATATAACTAATACAGTTAAAAGCATTATGATGTGATCTCCTGTTTATTATCCTTCCAAGATCTTTTTTGATCTTGGTTGTGGTTGTGTTTGGTGTTTATTTATAAATGCCTCAATAAAAATGCCCCAGTGATTTACATGAGCCTGTCTTTGCACGTCCGGTCAATAGCAGTGAATGCCCCATTGGGGAAGTTGTGTTTACAATTCCATCTGGCGCCGCCCTTCAGTGATTTGGTGGGTTGAGTAGATCGGTTGAGTCAGTGGGTTGAGTTGGTGAGTTGAGTAGGTGGGTTGAGTACGTGGGTTGAGTTGGTGGGTTGAGTAGATGGGTTGAGTTGGTGGGTTGAGTAGGTAGGTTGAGTAGGGGAGTTGAGTTGGGTTGAGTAGGTGGGTTAAGTTGGTGGGTTGAGTAGTTGGGTTGAGTACGTGGGTTGAGTAAGGGAGTTGAGTTGGGTTGATTAGGTGGGTTGAGTTGGTGGGTGAGGAGATGGGTTGAGTTGGGTTGAGTTGGTGGGTTGAGCTGGTTGGTTGAGTAGATGGGTTGAGTTGGTAGGTTGAGTAGGTGGGTTGAGTAGGTGGGTTGAGTAGGTGGGTTGAGTTGGTGGGTTGAGTAGGTGGGTTGAGTAGGTGGGTTGAGTAGGGGAGTTGAGTTGGGTTGAGTAGGTGGGTTGAGTAGGTAGGTTGAGTAGGTGGGTTGAGTTGGTGGGTTGAGTAGGTGGGTTGAGTAGGTGGGTTGAGTAGGGGAGTTGAGGTGGGTTGAGTTGGTGGGTTGAGTTGGTGGGTTGAGTTGGTGGGTTGAGTAGGTGGGTTGAGTAGGGGAGTTGAGTTGGGTTGAGTAGGTGGGTTGAGTTGGTGGGTTGAGTAAGTCGGTTGAGTAGGGGAGTTGAGTTGGGTTGAATAGGTGGGTTGAGTAGGTGGGTTGAGTTGGTAGGTTGAGTAGGTGGGTTGAGTTGGTGGGTTGAGTTGGTGGGTTGAGTAGGTGGGTTGAGTAGGTGGGTTGAGTAGGGGAGTTGAGTTGGGTTGAGTAGGTGGGTTGAGTTGGTGGGTTGAGTAGGTGGGTTGAGTAGGGGAGTTGAGTTGGGTTGAGTAGGTGGGTTGAGTTGGTGGGTTGAGTAGGTGGGTTGAGTAGGTGGGTTGAGTAGGTCGAGTGAGTTGGTGTGTTGAGTAGGTCGGTTGAGTTGGTGGGTTAAGTAACTGGTGTCCCACGTCTCATAAAGCCACTTGTCAGCTTTTAAAACCGGACCAGCATTTCCTGGCTCCCTGGGAATCCATTGGGTGGAGGGGGAAGGGGTACCTCAATGATGCTCTGGGGACCCAGGAAACAAACTTCGGATGGTTCCGCCAGTTTTACACTCATACCTAATCTGAAAGAGTTAGAAGGGAAAACTACACTTCTGACAACACAGTAACTGTTTTAAATACCCAGAGAGAACCCCTCATGGGACATCCCACACCCCTGACCTCCCCCCCCTCCCCCAGAGGATCCCCAACACTACCCCTACTCTTGACCCCCTCAGAGGATCCCCCCATGAAGCACCCCTCCTCCCAGCTGACACCAATCCTTGCCCAGCACCTTTCCCCATGTTGTTCAGGTCTGAATCCAACCACTGTCCCCTGCTGACCTCTCCCCACACCCCAGGCCAGGTCCAACTCAAATCCCCCCCCCCCCCCCCCCCCCCCCCCCCCACCACCACCACAGCCTCAGCTCCGCCCCCTTCCAGATCCAATGCCTGAACCACCCACTTACCTTTGAAACTTACCATCTCTCTTTCTATTGCTTGTGTGTTAAGAAGGTGGCATGTCCTCTCTCTCTCTCTTGCTGCACTCCATTTACATCATGCTGATACAGCCAGGGCGTGCTTCGCTGCTCATGGACGCAATCTAATGGAAACATTTCTATGTGCCATTTGTGGTGGGTTTTTGAAAGGGTGACCTGATCTCTAAGTGGGCTCATGGGTCCCCCATAACCCCCACCCATGGGCAATGCCAACCCCACACACATGGACATTACCTCACCCCCCCCCCCCCAAGTGATGACAGACCGCAATGGGGTCTCTACTACTTTTAAGGCCATCCCACGCCCCCGTTGAGGCCCCCTCCCATTCCAGTATTGAAACCCCTCATACCCCAACCTTATTGAGAGCCCTTCATACCCACCCTGCAACCCCCACCCTTAGTACCCCTCCAAAATCCTCTTTTCTTGGGCATGGTCCCCCTCAGGCCTTGCCCCTTGGTAACCTGGCAGTGTTCCTGTCAGCTTTGCAGTGCCATCTTGATACCTTGGCAGTGCCAGGATGGCATTGCAAAGGTGCCAGCCTGGCAGTGCCAATGTGCCCACATTCAATGGGAGAGCCTGGTGCCCATCCTGCTCTGACCACCCGGCAGCTTCCCATGGCCCAGGGATCCACCATGTGCTCCATGTTTCTATGGACCAGTATTGAACGGCGCTCGGCTGGAGACTCCCTGGGGAAGCCGGAGTTGCCGGGAGCCTGATAGATCTTGGGTCAGCGCACCTAAGCGGGTTTTAAATGTACTTAGGTGCCCAAGGCTTGGTTACACCCATTGTGGGTGGGATCCTGATTGTGAGGCCTCGTGAAATCTGGGTACATCTCGCGACGCGTACCGACTGTTGGGAAGCCCACAAGAGGCCTCCCCTTCATCTAGCAGCCATGTAACACCCCCATTTGGGCACAGCGTAACCGGTTGACCGGACCCATAGTCTCATCCTGCCTGAGCGAGTAAGGTCGGGCAACACAGGGCTTTGGAATCTGCTGGCGATTACCATTTCAAGGTCAATAACAATTAAGGGATATTGATCTGTCTTAGTAAGGTGCTCTTTTTTAACAGGATTGCTGCTGAAGTTCCAGATACCTTTATGACATTTAAAGTGTATGCGGATGAAAATACAACACGACTGGTGGAGGAAGCTTGCAAATTGTTAGGTAGGTTTCATATTATTATTACCAATATTAGTACATTGCATTTCTACCTTCAGTGTTGCATTCAAATTAATGCTGAAATTATCTTGCCCTCTATGGAGTTGTCTTCTAAAAGCTAGAAATTTCAATGTTGAGAGTACAGTGAGAGAAGTCTTATTGCCCTCTATGGTATAATTCAGTTTGTAAATTAATCAGGTGTTCCTGTTGGCCCACCAGCACTATAGAAACCTAATTTTTCACTGCAATAGATTTGCTCTCAATCAGAATCAGTGAGAATGTTAGTACCAGAGACCTCTGGGCGAATGTTAGGTTCAGGAACAAAAACAGGAATTGCTGGAAAACCTCAGCGGCATCTGTGGAGAGAGATGAAAAGAGTTAACTTTTCAAGTCCACATGACTTTTCAGAACTGGAAGTTGGGTTATTTCCTTGTTTATACTTGCATCCTAAAAATTCTCATCCGCACCTACTTTGCTGTTTAAATGGTGGTGAGACCACAACATTCATTACTATTTATAGGCACAATGGTTATCACAGTGCCAGGGACCTGGGTTCAATTCTGGCCTTGGGTCAGTGTCTGTGGAGTTTGCACGTTCTCCCCATGTCTGCGGGGGTTTCTCTGGGTGCTCTGATTTCCTCCCACATTCCAAAGATGTGCAGGTTAGGTGGGTTGACCATGATAAATTGCGCCAAAGTGTCCAGGGATGGGCAGGTGGCGTTACAGGAATGTGGGGCGGGGAATGGACATGGGTAGAGTGCTCTTTTGAAGGGTTGGTGCAGGCTCAATAGGTCAAATGGCCTCCTGCTGCACTGTAGGGATTCTATAATTTTATGAAATGATATAACAACTTGCCTTTTTAATGGAGGTCTTGTGGCACAGTTGGTATCCCTGCCATCAAGGCAAAGCACTGGATGGAAGTCCAATGTTGGGACTTGATGGTCAAGGAAGCTGCGTTCACAACATGGCTAAAGAAGTTGAGTAGCAACCTGAAAATCGTTTCAACACATAAATCGCAGGCGGTAAGAGTGGGCGAGATTCCTGGTTGCTTGCTCTGTTCATTCAGGCCTGGTTTTCCACACTGAACATTATCAGCTCATACTTTCAGCATCCTGCTATCCCAATGTTGTACATGCCAATGTAAACTAGGGCAAGTCTAATAAATGATGCTGTCAACTTATGCCACAATAAATTTTAGTCTATTGTTTTTAGCTAAGAAAACAAACACTTGTGGTGAGCAATCATTTAAGAATTATAGACATTGAATAAATATTATTGCTGAAAAAAGAGGCATGTTGAAGCTTTTTATCTTGCACGTACCAGGACATTTCACAAGAATATCGATAGAAGGGGAAATAAAAATATTAAACTGTATGAGAAAAAAGTATTGATTGTGGGCAGATAGACTCTGATTGACAGAGGCATTGCCATGGAGAATGCCCCAGGTGACTGACAGTTAACTCCCAAGTATTGTTTGAAATTTAAACCAGGCAGTTTGATCCTGATTGGTGAAAGCATTCCCCTGAGGATTGAGTCAGCAAATACCTATCACTTACTTTGCTTGGCTGAAACAGATGCAATATATATACATGTTCTTTCTGGCTGCAAAGAACAGGGCCCTGTGTATTAATATAGGTAGCTTCCAGTACATGCAAATGCATCACACTGCACCTGACTGATAATCCTAAATTGGTTGTTGGTATAACTCTTCTCATACAGTCTAAATAATTGTTTTCAGCTTATATTTCTATTCTGGCTAAGTGTTCTGATGAGTGCGCGATAAAAAGCTTTGACATGTCCCCTTTTTCAGGAATAAATATTAAAGCTATTTGAATATTTGACAAGCATTGAACACTCATTTTTCATTTGCTCATTGTTCTTTGACTTTCGTCTTTTATGCACCTTACCACCTCTTCATGACTGCTATTGGTGGCAATGCTCTCAGTCACCTTATTTCTATTTTAATCAACTTCCTTTCTGAACTTCTCTGCCTTTCCACCTCTCTCCAGTTTACAAACATTTTCACAGTTCATGCTTTTAAATGATCTTTCAGCCTCCCCTCAACTTCCTCCATGGTTCTTTTGATCTGTTCCTTCAGTTTACTTATTCATCCCACCTCCCACCTCAGTTAAGTGCCTTGGGATATTTTTTGCATTAAAGGTACTGTATAAGAGCAATTTATTGCTGAAAGTCGATTATTGTTTTACATTTTTTTATTGTGACCTCCAGATGTGGAGCCAGCTGTGGTGCTGAAACAATTTGGAGAGTATTTTTTTGAGTTTTGCAAAAAATCTGGATATGATCACATGCTCCGAACTCTGGGTGGTAACCTGATGGAGTTCATTGAGAACCTTGATGCATTGCACAGTTACCTTTCATTGTCATATCAGGCAAGTATAAAGGAGTTATCTGGGGTTCTTTGGCATCAGTTGAGCATAATACACATGGCTTGTTAGTACAGAACTTGAATATTGCTGAATAGAGAGAAACAAATTGCCAAAGCAATTGGTGCAATGCCTTGATCAATCAGAATTGACTTGCCAACCAAACAGCACCTTTTTCTCCTGTCGTACAAACTACTGTGACTGTTTGGAATTTGGCATTCTTGTGTTTGTCCAGATGAGTGTAAGAGAAAGTTTCCCTTTTCAGCAACCTACAATATAAGTTTGTATAGTTATTAAATAGAGAATTTACGGCAGCACGGTGGTGCAGTGGTTAGCACCGCTGCCTCATGGTGCTGAGGACCCTGTGTGGAGTTTGCACATTCTTCCCATGTTTGCGTGGGTCTCACCCCCACAACCCAAAAGGATGTGCAGAGTAGGTGGATTGGCCATGCTAAATTGCCCCTTAATTGGAAAAAAACATTGGGTACTCTGAATTTATAAAAAACAATAGAAAATTTACCATAATTTTAACAACCAGTATTATTCTGCTGATCTAACTTTTTGTTTTAGGATAATAATAAACATGAGACTGCATTAGTTCAGTGCAAACAAGCACTCAACGAGGAGCAACACGTTAACATTGTAAATACAATTTATATTCCTATTATTTACTTTACAATGCCACATAAAAGTATTGAATATTTGTCATACTTATAATTACCATATTACCACCATGCTATTTTCCCTCAGAAGATTTGGGCAGGAAAATAGTTATGTTCCTTGAGTATAAGTGGGTTCCAACATGATATGCTGGAATCAGAGGGTGATTACAGCAACAAAGGAGGCCAATTCTTCAATTAAATCTCTGCTTGTTCTATACAAGAGCAATTGATGTTAGCCAATAGAAGTTTGGAATCAAATAAATACTCTATTTCAGACTCAATGATTTTATACTTTAAAAAAAATTTAGAGTACCCAATTATTTTTTTTCCCAATTAAGGGGCAATTTAACGTAGCCAATCCACCTAACCTGCACATCTTTGGGTTGTGGGGGTGAAACCCACGCAGACATGGGGAGAATGTGCAAACTCCACATGCACAGTGACTCAGGGCCGAGATTTGAACCCGGGTCCTCAGCGCCGCAGTCCCAGTGCTATCTAATGCGCCACATGCTGTCGTTCAATGATTCTATACTTGAGCTGGGTAGGCTCTGTGTATTTTGAAGTACTGATACTGATGAACATGTTTGGATTACTAACAGGATTTGAAAGGAAAATCCTACAAATAAGAGGCTGGAATTCTGCAGCCTTGGCCGCAGATAATCTTGTAATCCAGAACTGTAATGAATAGGCTGATACTGGCTGAGGAAACAATGTGAAACTAAAATAAAAACTGAACAAGATGGAAATACTCAGCAGGTCTGCGATCATCTGTTGCAAGAGAAAGGGAATTAACATTTCAGGTTCCATCAGAACTGGGAAAAGTTAGAAATGGTTTTAGGCAAAGGTGGGTGGGAAAAGGAACAAAAGGAATGTTTGTGATACGGTGGTAAACAGGAGAGATTGAATGACAGAGGAGCCGGTCTTACAGGGACAAAGGAAATTTTGATGGGACAGGAAAAGAAACAAATAAAAAGATGTGCTGAGAGCAGGTATCTGAAAATGAAAATAAGAGAAAAGCAAACATGCAAAAAAAAAATCTAAAAGGTCTGCGAGCTGGAGAGCAGATATTAGGATCTGAAATTGTTGAACTGAGTGTTGAGTTCAGAAAGTTACAATGTGCCCAATCGAACGATGAAGTGCTGCTGCTTGAGCTTATGTTGAAGCTGGGCCGAAGGGCCTGTTTCCATGCTGTAAACATCTATGACTCTAATTTCACTGGACCAGTGTAGTAGTCTGAAAACAGCGATGTCAGTGTAAGAGCCAATTGGAGAATTAAAATGTGAGGTCACCAGAAGCTCGGGGTCATGCTTGCAGACTGAATGGGCTAGCTGGAAGAAGACAAAGGGTGGTGGTTGATGGGAAATGTTCAGCCTGGAGTCCAGTTACTAGTGGTGTACCACAAGGATCTGTTTTGGGGCCACTGCTGTTTGTCATTTTTATAAATGACCTGGAGGAGGGCGTAGAAGGATGGGTGAGTAAATTTGCAGATGACACTAAAGTCGGTGGAGTTGTGGACTGTGCGGAAGGATGTTACAAGTTTCAGAGGGACATAGATAAGCTGCAAAGCTGGGCTGAGAGGTGGCAAATGGAGTTTAATGCAGAAAAGTGTGAGGTGATTTTGGAAGGAATAACAGGAAGACAGAGTACTGGCTAATGGTAAGATTCTTGGTAGTGTGGATGTGCAGAGAGATCTCAGTGTCCATGTACATAGATCCCTGAAAGTTGCCACCCAGGTTGAGAGGGTTGTTAAGAAGGCGTACGGTGTGTTAGCTTTTATTGGTAGAGAGATTGAGTTTCGGAGCCATGAGGTCATGTTGCAGCTGTACAAAACTCTGGTGCAGCCGCATTTGGAGTATTGCGTGCAATTCTAGTCGCCGCATTATAGGAAGGATATGGAAGCATTGGAAAGGGTGCAGAGGAGATTTACCAGAATGTTGCCTGGTATGGAGGGAAGATCTTATGAGGAAAGGCTGAGGGACTTGAGGCTATTTTCGTTAGAGAGAAGGTTAAGAGGTGACTTAATTGAGGCATACAAGATGATCAGAGGATTAGATAGGGTGGACAGTGAGAGCCTTTTTCCTCGGATGGTGATGTCTAGCACGAGGGGTCATAGCTTTAAACTGAGGGGCGATAGATATAGGACAGATGTCAGAGGTAGTTTCTTTACTCAGAGAGTAGTAAAGGCGTGGAATGCCCTGCCTGCAACACTAGTGGACTCGCCAACACTAAGGGCATTCAAATGGTCATTGGATAGACATATGGACGATAAGGGAATAGTGTAGATGGGCTTCAGAGTGGTTTCACAGGTCAGCGCAATATCGAGGGCCAAAGGGCCTGTACTGCGCTGTAATGTTCTATGTTCTATGGAGGTGCTCTGCAAAGCAGGCACCCGATCTGTATTTGGTTTCTCTAATGTGGAGGCAATAGCACTGTGAATATCGATACAACACATTACATTGAAAGAAGTATGCATGTGACATATGCTTGTTTCAATGTAGTACAATGTATTCACTGCTCATAATGTTCAAAATCTATTCCATTTCTTAATATTCCCAATTCTGATGAAACGCCATTGACCTGAAATGGCTCTGTTTTTTCTCTATTTTTTCTCTCCACAGATGCTGCCTGGCCCGCTGAGCATTTCCAGCATTATCTGCTTTTATTTCAGGTTTCCAGCACACACAGTTCTCTGCTTTTCAAACATGAAGTCAGTTAGTGCTCTGTAATGTCAAACTGTATGGTTTCATTGTTAAAATTACAGTGTCTCTTTGCAGACTTGCGGGTTCCTAAACCTCAGCTCCTTGCAACCAACATCTCAGGCTCTAGACGTAGGCACCAGGGGTCTGTCCCGATTTGAAAAGCCAATGCATCACATACAGATTTGGGTAATGAAAAATGATGTGGGTGTTTGCTCAGTAGCTTGGCTTGAAGACTCTGAAGCAAGACATGCCTTTGCTGACTGATCAAATCTATGATTGTCACATATACCCAGCCAACTTGTAGAGTATAACACAATTTTTCTTATCATTTACTGAGTTCAAGCGGAAAACATTTGAAGCATCCCTTCTTTTCTGTGCACTGGAAGTGCATATAATATTCCAAGTGCACACCTTTCCAACTTTTAATTAAAAAGAGCAGTGGATGCGAATTTTACCCCAAAATGACAACACCACCATATTTTTGATAAAGCCTGAATTGCTAAGCTAATTTAAAAGGCAAATTGTTATTATCCTTAGTGAGTAGATGTACTGATCGCGAATTACTTGAATCAATGCAATCCCAAATTTAGTATTTTGTTCACATTATGCAGGAGATGAATGCACCATCTTTCAGGGTGGAAAAAAACGAAGACAGTTCAATGCTACTGCATTATTACTCTGACAGGAGAGGACTGTGTCACATTGTCCCTGGTAAGAATGCTCAGATAAGATTACATTTATAGCTTTTATACTTTTACATACATTTATATACTCCAAACAGAGTGAGAGAATATATGAACAGGTTTAGCATTTTTGAAAGTGGATATATAACCAGGCTCGGACAAAGTGTATCGCAGGCTACTAAAAGAACCAAAGGAGGAGCTGGTGGAGGGAGGAGGTGGTGGAGGCTCTGACCATTATCTCGGCATCCTTCCTGTCCTGGTGCTGGAGGACTGGAAAACTGCTATCATTGTACCATTGTTTAAAAAGGGAGATACGGGTAGACTATTATTACAGATTGTCAATCTAACATCGGTTGTGGACAAATTAACGAGGGATAGAAATATGGAACCTACAGCAGTAAGAGGCTATTTGACCCTTTAAGCCTGTGCCGTCATTCACTATGATAATTGCTGATCATCCAACTCAGTAGCCTAATCCCCCATATCCTTTGATCCCCTTCTCCTCTATCTGCTTCTTGAAAACATACAGAGCGGGATTCTCTGTCCAGTGACGCTGGAATCGCAAAACGCAATTGGGCGGAGAAATGCATGTGAGCTGAAAACCAAGGCCAGCGCCAGGCGCCCAATAGAATGCCATGCTCCGGTGGCATGACAGCGGCTTGAATGAGTTCTAAGCTATTGCCGGCATGGGCATGCAAATTGTACAGTAAAGGCCATTGGAATATCATTAATGGGAATGACCCGGTATTCTTCACGCCTCCCAAGATGCTTTACCTCAGCTAGGCAGAATTACCGACAGTGTGGTTCATTTGTGGCATTTAAAATTGGGAAAAGGTGCCTTGGCTGCTGAGGGAGAGAGAGAAGGTAAGACATGTTCCAAAAGGCACACCTGTGGGCTGCCGGTCCTGCAGTTGTCGGCGGGCGGAGGGGGAAGTCAGCCAGGGCCGGGGGGAATGGTGGGGGGCAATCAAGTGATGGACTGTGGGGTGGGGTGTGTCCCTGGGACCAGGGTGCCAGCCACAAGTCGCCATTGCCATAGCTGTGTGCTCACTGACCACCCACTGTGGCCCCCCCACCACAACCGGCCGCCACCCTGCTGGTGGGGCATCACATGGCCCATGCACAGTGGGTGCCCACAGTAGACCCACAGGAGATCGCAGGACAGGGGCTGCAGAGCATTTCTCTGACATGGCAGGGAGTTGGAGTCAGAGGCTCCCCCTTCACAGCCCCAGTCACCAACTGTGCCAGGGGTGCGGCACGGTGGGCAATGTGCCATGGGGAACAGCCAGGAGTTGGGGTGGGGATGGGAGGGTGCATGCATGGGCAGGTCCTGAAATGCAGGCCAAGTCCACCGTCAGCCCAGTGAACCTGTTTGGACACAGGGGTAACCGCCATGCTAACATGTCCGCCTTTAACCCGCTGCAGGCAATGGAATTCAACATCCAACCAGGAGTTGCTGGCATCTGCCCAGCTGCCGCAGCCCTGGTGGACGCTCGGGGAGGGCCCCGCAGCAGCAGAGCCTGCCTACAGGAGCCAGATGGTGTCCTCCCACTCATTCGCGGTATTGGGACTCTTGGGAATTCTGCATGTGCCATCTCCAAACGCCCGCTCTCCCCAGAGTCCATTGGAGCTGTCTCCAGAACTTGCGGTGGGACATCACATATCTCCGAGGCCTGTTCTCCCAAGATCTGTTTGATTTCTTGCAACTCTGTTACCCTCAATGGCCGATCGTCAGTAGTATCAGCAGCCTTGAATTCTGCATGCGCCATCTCCAAACTTCTGCTCTCCACAGAGTCCAGCGTGGTCCGGGCGTCCCCCGTGACCATCTCGTGTTTGCTTGCAGACCATCGGAGACATATCTCTGGAGCCTCATGTGTGTGGCCAGAGAAGAGCTGTACAATCAACTCATGTTGTTCATCATCCGTCTCACTTTTATCATTGTTAGTAACCTCCAACAGCTTTACATGGTATTTGCCCTTGGATTCAGCATGATTGTGAGACTTTTCACCTGAAAAATATAACTCAGCACACGTAATTACATGTTTTAGAAATAGGGCACCAAGTTCAAAATCAACCTTTTATTTGGTCGCCAAAGCTGAGCTTAAAATTTCACTCTGTGGAACTTAAATGGGACTGAAAAAGTTGAAGAATGATTCCTTGGATGTTGTTCTTGCCGCTAATTTTTGATTGCTTCGACCCCTGTGGTTTGGTTTCGTCCGAGTTGCTTGGACTGTTACATTTTTGCCTTCCTCCAGTTGATTGTGCAGCCTGTGGAGCCGATGATCTACTGCTCATCCACGCACAATTTCAGCGGCTGTGAGTCCACCTGATACACTTTAATAATCACCTCATTCGTGAAATACTCATTATGCCCAAATGTAATCTCCAGAGTGAAGCTTCACAGCTTTTCATTCTCTGTCCATTTAACACTCACATCTCGCAGATGCTCTAATACGGGTTCATCATCTCCTCGTATCATGTCATTGAGTCTATGCATGTTCTTCAAGACTGTTACCCAGGATTGTGGAATGCTCATCGGCAGTTCGTCCCTATGCCTGGTTTGTCGTCTTCCACTAGGATTTCTTCTAAATCCTCATACACCGTGAACACTGTAATGTCTTGCAATGATTCACTGTGTTCAGGTGACCAGCTATCTCCTCGGAGATTAGGCCACTCGACTAGATTCAAGGATTCACATGATTTTATACGAATTACTGAGTCCACATCCAAATCTACAATATGAAAGAGTATTGTGTGCTTAATAGCTGCCATTGAGAGCACTAATTCGCAAACATCAAAAGTCTCTAATGCCGAAGTCTATCGTGATTCCTGACCGATTCACAAAGTTTCGTTTCACATTTAGCTTCTGCAAAACATGCCAATTTATTAAGTTGGTTGTCGTTTTAGGATCAAAGTCACACCAAATGAAAGTATCTTTGAGAATTACCTTTGATTTGAGTACGGAAATGAAATTGTTCAGAACATTCTGATTGTCTTCATGCTTTGTTCTGATTGTGCTTCCATCTTTGTTTCTGTTAGTCATGTGGTTTCTTGGCACGTTGAGATCAATGTAAATGTTGTCTACTGTGTTGATCTCATCTATAGCCTGCACCACTTGTGCATGATCTATGGTGGAACACGCAAAGCATTGCTTTGCAAAATGACCAACAGGCCACACCTGGACATGGCTTTTCCGTAGGCCGGGCATTGCCGTGGGGGATGTCGAGTGCCACATTTCTGGCACAAGATGGCAGCGGCAGCTACTGTCAGCCGCTTAAAATGGCAACCCGCACTGGGACCACGTTTCTTTATGACGTGCGTCATAGCACTAATGGCGCTGGCTTCTTCATCCTTTTTGGCACCAAAATTCTTTGAGCATGGTGCACCTATTCTTTGTGCAGCAATCTCGCTCGTCTGGCAAATCTTCACTGCCTTTTCGAGCAACAAACCTTCCTCTTGCAACAACATCGCCCGGAGCTTATCATCAAGCACACCAAAGACAATCTGATCGTGGATTAATGAAGATTTTAAGTCACCAAAGTTGCATGAACCCCCTCACTTTCAAAGACAAATGAGTTATATGGTTTGAGCGCTTGTGAACCTGCCAATGTTAACAGCAACACGATTTGCCTTTCATCAGGCTGGGCCTGCAGGCCCACAGCCGAAACATAAAGTTTGAACTGCTGTTTGAATAGCCGCCAGTTTTCACCTTACCGGATATCTGAAGCTGGTGGGGGGCCTTCAGTCCGTCCATTTCGAGCTTCAGCATTTTTACGCGTTGGGACGCCTCAGGCTGCAGTTCACCAGAACGGTCTTCAAGCCAAATGCCTAACGTCTTCTCTGCCGTTGCCAACCTTAAATCTTCAGCAAACCTGGTACCATGTTGTGTTTGGTCCCTTGTACTTTATGATGAAGTCACCAAACACTTTGATCTGTTGAAACAAAGATCCTCTTATTGTGTCTCATTCGGTAGGATGGCAATCTGATACAGAGCACGTTATGAAGTCTTGCTACTCCTCTGGAACATACACTTTCTGCTGATCAATGACATGCACGTCTTATTACCCTCTCAATCTTGTTCTGGAGATGGCTGATGTGCCTCTCTTTATATCCAGGTCCCAGGTCACATGACCTTGGTCTGGAGACCGCATGGTGTCTGTATTGTGGTGTTGGGTGCTCTGGTGCACAGATGAGCCAACACAGTTGTATGTGGTACAACTCTATTTTATTATAACTCTTATAATACAGTTCGTTCTGGATACTCTGCACGTGCTGTCTCCCTGAGTGTGTTTGGCAATAGATGTGTCCTGGTTCTCCTCTGCAGCTAATACTGACCACCGGGGGTCGTGTCTGTGCTTTTATATCTTTCTGTCATTGGTTGTGGTGTTGTGTGTTCTGATTTGTCTGTTGGTGTGTCTATCATGATGTGTGTGTTTGAATATCATGACATCCCCCCTTTTTACAAAGATAAGTGCCTACGTGGTTATAAATATAATTGTGTCGTGAGTGCATCTAAGAGTATGTGTGTGTGTTGTGTACAGCGTGTGTTTATGACGTAACTATTTACATGGGGCGATGTCGGGTGCGTCACACTAACAAGGTTGTACCATAACAAAACTTGGATGCGAGAGAAAAAAAAACTTGAACATTGGTCCGGTCAGACGATATCTGGAACAATAAACAACAACAAGTTATAATACAGAAGTGTTTGACTTTTTGAACGTATGAACAGCGTTATAAGTCCAGTCTAATGGGCGACCGCCTCAAGAATGGGCTGGTCCTCAAGCCGGTTCAGCTGTGGAGATTTGGGGTCACACAGGTTCACCTTGGATTGTTGGAGGTGATGCTGTTGCCGAAGTCTCTACTTTACCATTTGTTGTACTTCGTGCAGTGCTTGGTTTTTTCATTCGTGCAAATATAACATTCAACATCTTTGTTAGTGGTGCCCTGGCTGTGGTTTGGTTCTGGTGGCGTTGGAAGGGGCATGATCCGTGGCATCTCCACGAAGTCATCCTTGGGAACCAGTGGAGGATCCGGCGTGTGCGTACGGTGCAGTTGCGAGCGTGGAAGGTGGCACAAAGCCCGCTGATTGCGCCTACGCACCAATCCATCCGCCCTGCATGCCAGGAACAAGGTGGAGTCTGTTTTCTTTTTATGTTTGTGGTGGACGGCATCTTGTAGCCGATGGGTCGTTGCCATCGAAGTAGCACCATCACTAATATCATGCAAGGCGATGACTGTGCCAGATGTGGAAGTTGGCTGAGACCGTGTACGCTGGTTCCGGCCACCTGCTGTGCCGGAAGGGCGACTCCGCAGAGAAACGTCGAAGCATGTCGCCTTGGAGAGAGAATTGTTGCTCGCATCAACGTCTGGCGATGGCGCGAATTGGTGTGTCCATCTTGGACCGCCGGTGCTGGTTGCCACTGCTGACCCAGTGGGACTGCCACGCGATCCATTCCCTGTCGCCGTGGCATCTGCCGTCATCCTGAGCGTGCCATCACCGAGGCCGCGACACCGCCCGTCCGGAGCAAGGTCTGGCGTGCGCAAATCAGAGTCGGCGCTTGGCTGCTCCCCATCTGGAGTCCGGTCTGCCTTCCGTCGATGCCCCCCGTCCGGAGTCCCAACAGGTTCACTGGAGGCAGCCGAGATTCCCTGAAGCTGCACTTCTGGAGTCGGAACATGCAGGAATGCACCAACCAGTGGAGAGGCTCGAGCCATCGAGGGTGGAAGCGGTGCGCCGCCACCGCAGTCGTCAGTGGTCCCACCGTGATCGTCGAGTGCCTCGGTACGCACTAGGCGAGGTCTGTCACCTTGCACCTTTTGCATGGGAAGTGGGATGCTGTCGCCACTCGTCTCACATCCCGTGGATAGATCGTCATTAGCAGCTTGCTGTTCACTAGGGTTGGGTAAATTGTCAGAGTTTTCATCTGGTGGTGCACACCATGTCGGTGGACTGTCATTGTCTTGCCATTGTCCTTCATTTGGGCTTTTCTTCTTTGGAATCTCATATGTAACTTTGTTTAATGTACATGCCTTCATGGTCTCTGGGTCTGATTTTGCTGGGACTGGCATGGTCACAGTCTCTCTTTTACTGTTCTCAATTGCCCACATTATACTCCCCATACATAACTGCTTAATCACTGGGGTTAGTGTGGTACAATGGATAATCGGGTCGACCTTATCTGCATCTTCACCATTAGTGGAAAGCACACTTGGTTCACTTGAAACTGCTGTGGGTTTTAAATTCGTTATCTGGCTACTCGATGTCGGTGTCCTCAGGATTCTTGCTCCAATGTTCTGCTCAATAATCAGTGGAGTGTGTATAGGTTCAATGCAATTAATGTTCCCCTCAAGGTTTGAAGAGTCATTACTGACTAACTGCTGGTCTCCGAAGTTGGGATTTTGCGGCATTGTGTTGAAGGGAGACATTTGTCCCTGCTGTAGATATGATTCAGGTTGTGTTATTTCCATTACCTGAGGATCAATGTCTTGTCCATTTTTTCGATCCGTACTAAAACACTGGCAATTCTCAGTCTGCTCCTTGCAAGTTAAACATTCAATTAATTTCGTTAGCAAATCCTCAGCATCCTTCTGTGGCCGTGCAGCATTATTAATCTCTGTTCGGCTACAATGATCCTGAAGGTCAGCGCATAAACCTTTTTTCTTCGGGCTTGGACGAGGCGATTCCTTTGGCTTGTCTTCGGTTGGGCTTGAACAGTCTTCAGCGCTGTGCCCTTCATTGTAGCATGAGAGACCGTCATGGTCATGCTGCTGTGTAGTGGAGCATGGTAGGCTGTTATAGCCTTCTTGCTGTTCACGTGAGCATGGCAGACTTGCATCGTCTGCCGCTGGTTGGTCAGGAGAGGTTGCTAGACCCTCATGGTCTTGTTCCTGCAAGGACTGCGCTCTGGAGTCTTGCGTTCCTTCCATCGTGGAGTCCGTCCACGAGCTCTCTGTGGAGGCTTGTGACACTGGAATCACTTCTTGTTCGTGCAAGGACTGCGCTCTGGAGTCTTGCGTTGCTTCTATCGTGGAGGCTGTCCACGAGCTCTCTGTGGAGGCTTGTGACACTGGAGTCACTTCTTGTTCGTGCAAGGACTGCGCTCTGGAGTCTTGCGTTGCTTCTATCGTGGAGGCTGTCCACGAGCTCTCTGCGGAGGCTTGTGACACTGGAGTCACTTCTTGTCCGTGCAAGGACTGCGCTCTGGAGTCTTGCATGTCTTCTTTCATAGAGTCGGGAACGTTGAGCGGGACGTGGACCACGCTCTGTGTGGCAGCAGGGCACTCTCCGTGTGCTTGCACCGCTCCCTGTCTGTTAATGTCAGGCTGCAGCATCATCCGGTACTGATAAGTTGGAACGTCATATCTGCTGGATTGAAGATCCTCAAATCCGAAAAATGAATCCGCATCTGCGTCGGATTCAATGTGGGGGCCGCCAATGTGCAACACGAAAGGTTCGTCCGAGTCATAGTCATATAGGACCACGGAGCTATCATTGGGCTCGCGAGGTCCGGAAACACTGTAAAAATCGTCATCGAAGTATTCAAGGTCGGAATCATCGGCTTGTGCGTAGGTAACTGCTTGTCGGAGGGTTCTTCGGAGGTCAAATTCATCTCCTGGGTCAATTTGCGGCACTGTGCTGTCATTCCAGGTGAGGGAAGGTTGTTTTACAGCTTTAACAGATTTTTGTTTTTTTGATTTGGGACGTTTCCCTTTTAAATTGGATTTGGGACATTTCCCTTTTAAATTGGTGCAGTCTGGGGCCTCTGACATCCTGACGCTCGGTATGTAGCACGTAGGAAGCGACTGCGCATGCTCAGATCGCTGTTCCTTTACCGATGGCCGTTTTTGTTGACTGCGCATGCGCAGCATCTCGCGCATGCGCAAACGAAACTTCCGGTTCTGCGCACTTCTCGCGCAACTGTGCTAGCGTTATACCTTTAGCAAGATGGCCGCCGACCTCGACCCAGCCTTCTCTCAGGCCCGGGATTTCGGGCTCCGGGATCCCAGCCACGAGGTGAGTACTGCAGCTTTTCTTACCTTTAAGTGCCCATTGGATTGCGTATTCTTCACAGTACTTGGAGAATTTGCCCAGGACTGCCTGGTAATCGTACCTTTGCTGCCTCCTGAAGAACCTGAACCTTCTGAATATTTCTCTTGCCCTTGCACCGGCGACGGTGAGGAGAAATTCAATTTTTTCCCTATCATCCAGGTCTTTGAGTTCAGCTGCCACCAGGAACAATTCGAAATTTTGCCGGAATCGCCGCCAGTTTTCGTGGAGGTCGCCGTGGCACTGGAGCGCCTGCGGAACCGGGAGCTCGTACATCATGCCTGGGCACTGCTGGTTGTCTGTGTACACTGAGGTATGCCGGCAGGTATCGATCCACTCCTGTACCATGTGGTGTTGGGTGCTCTGGTGCACAGATGAGCCAACACAGTTGTATGTGGTACAACTCTATTTTATTATAACTCTTATAATACAGTTCGTTCTGGATACTCTGCACGTGCTGTCTCCCTGAGTGTGTTTGGCAATAGATGTGTCCTGGTTCTCCTCTGCAGCTAATAC